>NC_139145.1:6569198-7769198 GCF_964270905.1 Leucopleurus acutus | reverse complement strand
CCACCAAATGAGAGCATTAGTCTTGATTGATGAGGACCTGACATGCCCACCTTCACCCCAAGGGGGGTCTGTCCGTTCTGAGCCACGGACACCATGCAAGGACAGCCAAGTGCGCCTTTGCCAACATTTTCTCCCTGAGGCCCAATGCTCCCTTTTCTCCGGTTATTGCAGCCAGAACATCCTGCCCATCCTGGGGTTGTGAAATGCCACACATGATGTACCGGGGCAGCTGGTGTGTGCTGCAGGTGCAGGGTACGTGTGACAGAGGACAGAGGCTTTCCGCCAGGGGACACGGGTCCCTGGGGACACTGGAGCTGCTGAGTCAGCCACGGGGCCTGCGGACCCCGAGGAGGGTGATCCACGGGCGGTGATCTGTCAGTTGGCTAACATTGCCCCAGAGCGTTTTTAAACATCTCTGCAATCCTGTCTCAGTGTAGGATACTCTGCCGTATAATACTACATTGGAATTTAAATTTCTAACTTCTAACAAGTGTTCATTTCTAATATAAATTTTTTTTTTTGCCGCACCTCCTGGCACTGGGATCTTAGTTCCCCTACCAGGGATTGAACCCACGGCCCCTGCAGTGGAAAGCATGGAATCCCAACCACTGGACCGCCTGGAAGTCCCTCTAATATCAATTTAAATCAGTATTTAATCTCTGATTTTGGATTCTATTCCATAGGGCAGGGCTTTTCAGGGTCTGATTCCACCTCAGGTGGAAGACATGGTGGGGCATCGACCCCCAGGGCCCCCATAGGATGGGTGGGGAGGCCCACATTCTGGGCCTTGTTCTTTTTTTTTTTTTTGCGGTACGCGGGCCTCTCACTGTTGTGGCCTCTCCCGTCGCAGAGCACAGGCTCTGGACGCGCAGGTTCAGTGGCCATGGCTCACGGTCCCAGCCGCTCCGCGGCATGTGGGATCTTCCTGGCCCGGGGCACGAACCTGTGTCCCCTGCATCGGCAGGCAGACTCCCAACCACTGCGCCACCGGGGAAGCCCTGGGCCTTGTTCTTTTCTGACATCGAGAGCATCCCGGGGTTCGGGACAGCCCGCATCCAACTCAGTCTGGTCTACCTCAGCACAAACCTCCCCCGACCTGGAGCCCTAATCGGTTCATGAACCCCACCCGTGTTCTTTGTGCCCCCAGCCCTGGGAATACCCACCCGTGGATGGGATCCACCACAATGGCCCGTGGCTTGGAGCCTTTCTCTTGGAAGAGCGTCTTCCTCTTCACACCCTTGGTGTCAGCCACTGAGACGGTGCCCAGGATGGAGTCAGTCCAGTATATGTTGCTGTGGATCCAATCCACTGCCAGCCCATCGGGGGCCTGGAGATCCTCGCTGATGACAGTGTCGTAGGAAGAGAAGCTGGAGGCTCTGTTGATCTGGGCGCTGAGGGGAGAGGAGGAGAGTGTCAGCTCCAGGGGCCCTCAGTCCAGTCAGGGACTGGGGCTGCACGGGGCGGGGCCCAGGCTCACCTGTAGATCTTCCTCTGGGACAGGTCGGACCAGTAGATTCTGTTGCTGGCCACCTCCGTGTCCAGGGCGACCACGTTCTTCAGGTTGGGAATGACGCTGGCGTACTCGCTGCGGTCCAGAGTCATCTTCCTCACTTCGTGGCGGTTGGTGAAGAAGAGGTAGGCGATGGTGCCTGGGGAGCCAGGAAGGGGAGTTCAGGAGAGTGAAAGGGACCCTGGCCTCCACTGTCACCCTGCAGGGTCTGACTGAATCAGGGGAGACACCAGGATGCCTGCCTGGGGTATTAACAAAGTGGTTCTGATGTGGGTCGGGGAGGACATGGTAAATGACTCACTTCAAATGCAAACTAACCAGCCCACACCCCGCCACATCCTTTATTGGGGTCTCATACTCTTGCCCACTATCCACCTTCCCTAGTCACCCCAGGGACAGGTGCCAGACAACAAGGGCCAGCGTCTATTCCCCAGAGACCACTGAAATTATTCAAACTTGCCTGTTCCTTCCCACAGAAACCACAATAAAGGCTCTCCCACAACCCCGGTTTGGTCTGTTGGCCTCACCATAGCTGACTAATAGTAAAACCTACATTTGAAAACATCTGGGCCTCAGCATTTTACATTGAAGAACGTAAAGATGAAGAAATGATAACGGCAAGTGTAAACAAAGTGATTCCCAATGTCAGGGAATTCTGCTTAGTGCTTTTCCTACGTTTTTCTCTCATTGACCCTCACCCTCCTAACAGGCAGTGGCTGTTGTCAGCTCCCTGTACAGATAAGGGAATTAAGGCTCAGAGAGAAGTGACTTGCCCAAGGTCACACAGCTAGTGGGTGGTAGAGCTGGGATTCGAACCTGGGTCACTTTGACTCTGGGGGCTGTGCTATAACCATGACATCAATATCCACCAACACACCAAGCCTTCTACAACTGACCCCCCTCAGAATATCCCTTCCCACAACACCATTCCAGCTGCGATGGCATCTGTAGGGACCTGACCCTACAGAATGGGATGAAAATGAAATCTCAAATCCTGGAGGGCTTCACACATGGGGATGTAACAGAGGGAAGCCAGGGAGCTGTCAAAGGGATGATGACTGAGAGGCCCTAGGGGAAACAGCTCTAAAATATTTCTGCAAAACTGGCCCTCATTTGGAATCACACTGCAAGAGCAGAACATGACAGAAGACAAAGGATGTTTGGGTGGCCTGTCAACTTCACCAGGACAGCTATGCCTCCAAAACCATGGGATCCCTTGATCTAGGTGATTCTAAGAATTAGTGCATGGTTGCAGTTCTAACCTAAACGTCAGGTAGAAGAAACTCAGTGATTTGTACTATTTTGTTTCATTATGAACAATTATATTTTGGTCTCTTTTCAATGGATTTAGTGTTTTTGATATAAGTTCCTTTAGCTGGAGGGGGTGCAGGCTGTTCAGGCCATGGCTTTCCACTTCTTGTGCCCTGAAGACCCTCATGGGACTGGGGGCTACAAACCATCCCCCACGGGATTGATCTGCGTCTTCAGAGAAGCCAGACAGGTGTGGGCAGCTCCCTAGCCCGATTCCTAACTAGGCTGTGGTGTTCACCTACCAGAGGCCTCCGGAGCAGATGGTCTACCCCCGGGTCACTGCAGTCGGTGCAAAGTTCAGATGATAAAATTCCCCACCACGTTCGTTCCCCGTCCCGCCGCCTCCCTGCACTCACCCACGGCCTTGCAGGCCTTGGTGAGGGGCTCCAGCTGGAAGCCCTCGTCACACTGGCACTTGTAGCTGCCCTCGAGGTTCACGCAGAGCTGGCTGCAGGCGTCTGGGTCCTGACACTCGTCGATGTCTGCGGGATGGGACACAGAGAGATTTGGGGCATCTTCCCCACGGGGTGCAGATGGAGCCATGGGCTCTGACCAAAGGCCGTGCATCCCAGTGGCAAATGGGGGACAGCTCATCAAATGGGGGATAGCTCATCCCCTCTGGGGAAGACCTCCAGGGCCGGGGACTCTGACCAACAAAATCTTGGAAACAGCCAAGTGTCACCTCTAACAGTGACCCCGACCTCACCATTCACCTCAGGGCACAGCCAGCAGGGCCAAGCTGAGTCAGCTGAGATTTCTTTCTTAATTATTAATCCCCAAAGGCCAGAAGCAAGTCCTCCCTGAGAGCCAAGCCGGCGACAGTTGGCCCGTGCCCCTGGCCTCCTACCAGCCCTGTACAGAGGGGACAGTGCCCACGCCCACTTAATGGATGGGAAAACTGAGGCTGAGGGCTTGACCTTCCCCATGTCCAGGGAAAGGGCCGGGGCTCGGGAATCACCTTCACATCTGTGCTTGTCCACCAGCTGGAAGCCCTCAGGACACAGGCACTCGTAGCCGATCTTGAGGTCGTTGCAGATGTGGGAGCAGCCGCCCTTGTTGTCCAGACACTCGTTGGTCCCTGTGCCAGGTGGGGGATGGGGACCGGTCACACTCTGGCCTCCAGCCACCACTCTCCCACCACCCTGTGCTATTTCGCCGTCATCATTATAATCACCACAATGACTGTGCAGCTGCAGAAGTACCATGACTCCTAAGAGGACTCAGCCACTGTCACATGGGACGCCATGGATGAACCACGAGGATGTTATACTGAGTGAAATAAGCCAGGTATAGAAGGACAAATACTGCACTATTCCACCTCGAGGCCCCTATTGGAGTAAAATTCATAGGGACAGAAGGTAGGATGGTGGGTGCAGAGGCTGGGGGAGGGGGAGGGGGGCTTAGTGTTTAACGGGGACAGAGTCTCAGTTCTGCAAGATGAAATAGTTCTGGAGATGGATGGTGGTGATGGTTGCACGACAACGTGAATGTACTTAAAACACTACTGAACTTCACTAAAAATGGTTACGATGGTAAATTTTTATGTTTTTTTAACCGTAATTACAATTTTTTTAATTATAAAAAGTAAAAGCCGGGGCTTCCCTGGTGGCGCAGTGGTTGAGAGTCCGCCTGCCGATGCAGGGGACACGGGTTCGTGCCCCGGTCTGGGAAGATCCCACATGCCGCAGAGCGGCTGGGCCCGTGAGCCATGGCCGCTGGGCCTGCGCGTCCGGAGCCTGTGCTCCGCAACGGGAGAGGCCCCAGCAGTGAGAGGCCCACGTACCGCAAAAAAAATTAAAAAAAAAAAAAGTTGAAAAGAAAAATAAGAATCGAAAGCAAAATGGTATTTCATGAAAAAGTTCTATGAAATTCAAGTTTCTGTATCCATAATAAAAGATTCCTTGGAGCACGGCCCCAAGCATTCATATGCACATGTATGCATTTGTATGGCTGCTCTTCTGCTACAATGGCCAAGTTGAAGAGCTGTGACACAGACCTTATGGCCTATAAAGTCCAAAATATGGGTCATAGCACTGCTAAAACTACACGCATTGCATCATTTGATCCCCAGCAGCCCTAGGATGTGGGAGCAGTTACTGTCCCATTTTACAGCTGGGAAAACTAAGGCTTAGAAGCCAATCCACTTATCCCCAGCACCCCCCCTCCACCATCTGTCTCACCCCACAGCACTTGTGGGCCTGGGTGGGCCAGCCCCTCGCAGCACCGCAGCACCCACGTCTGGGTCCCACCCCTGCTCTGCCAGCTGCCCGCACCCTGGGGCTCACCGCACTCCTTGAGGGGTTCGTCCGACCAGTCTCGGCAGTCCCTGACTGAGTTGCACACTTTGTCCAGGGAGATGCACTCGCCACTTTGGCACTTGAACTTGTTGGGTCCCTCACACAGAGTCACTATGAGAGCCACAGAGGAGGATCAGGTGCTTCTGAGCAGCAGGAGCCCACTTAGTGCTTTTTATTAATATGATAGCTTATTCATGCAAGAATAGATGCAAACGTATTTGGTAATAAAACAAAATAATTATTGAACACCTGTGAAGCCTCCACTCAGCTTAAGAATTAGAATGTCACCAAGAGCAGGGGCTGGGAAACTCTGGCCCACTGCCTGTTGGTTTAAATAAAGTTTTATTGGCACACAGCCCTGCCCGTTCATTTACATATCGTCAGTGGTGTATTTCACGCTATAATAGCAGAGTCCAGTAGTTGTAATTGAGACTATGGCCCACAAAGCTGAAAATACTTACTCTCTGGCCTGTACCATTGGGCCCTGACAGAGACTATTATAGTGGTCTTTGCCATCCCATCCCCCTACTCTCTGCTACCCCCAGAGGTAATGATAGTCTTGAATTATGGGTTTACCATTTCCTTATTTTTTCATTAATCATTCTATCAAACATGTATGAATGAACAATATATTGTTGCACTCTGCTTGTTTTTGAGTATGATATAATAACTGTACCCAGTAAATTCCTACAACTTCCTTCTTGCTCCCAACCCCAAGGTTATGAGGTTTGCCTGGGCTGCAGACAAGGGCTGTAGCCTCATTTTCTCAGCTGTATGGTATTCCACTATGTGCCGTTTAAAATTATTTCCATATACCCCTGTTTACAGCAGCACTATTCACAACAGCCAAGGGGTGGAAGCAACCCAAGTATCCATCCACAGATGACTGGATAAACAAAATGTGGTCCATCCATACAATAGAATGTTATTCAGCCTTAAAAAGGGAGGAAATTCTAACACCTGCTACCACATGGATGTACATTGAAGACATCATGCTCAGTGAAATAAGCCAGACACACAAAGACAAATACTGTGTGATTCCACTTACATGAGGTCCCTAGAGGAGTCAAATTCATAGAGACAGAAAGTAGAATGGTGGGTGCCAGGGGCTGGGGGAGGGGGAGGGGGAGTGAGTGTTTCACGAGGACAGAGTTTCAATTTGGGAAGATGAAAAGAGTTCTGGCAATGGATGGTGGTGACGGTTACTTAGCACTACTGAATTGACCCTTAAAAATGGCTAAGATAAAAAAAAAAAGGTTAAGACGGTAAATTTTATGTTATAGGTATTTTACCACAATTTAAAAAATATTTTGGGACTTCCCTGGTGGCACAGTGGTTAAGAATCCACCTGCCAATGCAGGGAACACGGGTTCAATCCCTGGTCTGGGAAGATCCCACATGCTGCAGAGCACTAAGCCTGCAAGCCACAGCTACTGAGCCTGTGTCTAGAGCCCGCGAGCTGCAACTACTGAGCCCCTGTGCCATAACTACAGAAGCCAGTGCACCTAGAGCCCGTGCTCTGCAACAAGAGAGGCCTCCGTAACGAGAAGCCTGCGCCGTAGGCTTTACTCCGTAAAGAGTAGCCCCCACTGGCTGCAACTAGAGAAAGCCCACGCACAGCAACGAAGATCCAACGCAGCCATAAGTAAATAAACAAACAAATAAATAAACAGATAGATAAATAAATAGATAAATAAATACGTATATATTTTTTTAATTAATTCTACTGCTGATGAACATTTGGGTTGCTTCCAGTGTTTTGCTGTTAGGACAGTGCTGCTCTGCCTGTTCTAGAGCTTCTCTCCCAGTGCAAGTTTCCCAGGAGCGGAACTGCTATGTTGTAAATTCACCGAAGTGCTTTACATGGAATCGTACTGTGCATGTAACTCTGAGCTCAGGGACATGAGCTCTGTACACTCCGACCGCATTAAATCTCACAGTCCTGAAGTAGGTGCTTACATTTTGCCCATTTGGCGGATAAGTGGACATGAGGCTCAGAGAGGTCAAGTAACTTGCCCAAGGACACACAGGAGGCTCCTCCCTTGTCTGGGATGCACCATGCTCATCCCCCTACATCTCCCCATGGCCCTGGACCTTGGTGGGACACAGCTCACCATTGATGCAGCCCAGCTCGTCGCTCAGGTCCTTACAGTCATACTCCCTGTCACACTGCCGGCTGCCGTGGATGCAGGTCCCATCTGAGCACTGGAACTCGTCAGGCCGGCAGGTGGCCACAGCTGGGAAAGACAGAGCCAGGTGTGGAAAATAAGAAAGTGGGAAGGAAAGCACCCTAACACAACCGTTTTCTTAGACTTTTCTCCAGTCTGTCCTCGTATGCAGGAAATGCATTAAAAAGCTGGCAGACCCAACAGGCCATTCTCTGCAGAAAAGCAGTGATGTGGTCCCAACCCAGACAGAGGCACGGCCAGGTAAGCTATGATAAATCATATCAATACCACTGAGTATCATACAGCCCTTCAAATGACTCACACTGCAAACGTAAAACATGTTTCAGTTGACACTACCTAAAAAGGCCATTACAATGAAATCTTGGTGGACACACGTGATGACTAGAATAGGGTCATTCTGGGCTTCCCTGGTGGCGCAGTGGTTGAGAATCTGCCTGCTAATGCAGGGGACACGGGTTCGAGCCCGGACCTGGGAGGATCCCACATGCCGCGGAGCAACTAAGCCCATGCGCCGCGACTACTGAGCCTGCGCGTCTGGAGCCTGTGCTCCGCAACAAGAGAAGCCGCGATAGTGAGAGGCCCGCGCACCGCGATGAAGAGTGGCCCCTGCTTGCCACAACTAGAGAAAGCCCTCACACAGAAACGAAGATGCAACACGCAAAAATTAATTAATTAATAAACTCCTACCCCCAACATCAAAAAAAAAAAAAAAAGAATAGGGTCATTCTAACCACGGTCCAGACCTTGACCTCCAACAGGTTTTTGCTTTACCCTAATTCATTAAGCTCTAAGCTTAAGTTTTCTGCACTTTCCCATGGGTTACATTTCACTATCAAAATGTTTACAATTTGAAAATTCGATTTCAGCAGGTCAGTGAAAAAAGATGATAAATCTATGGGCAGAATGATCCTCCCCATCCACCTTTTTAAAAGTATGCAAATGGGCTTCCCTGGTGGCGCAGTGGTTGAGAGTCCGCCTGCTGATGCAGGGGACACGGGTTCGTGCCCCGGTCCGGGAAGATCCCACATGCCGCGGAGCGGCTGGGACCGTGAGCCATGGCCGCTGGGCCTGCGCGTCCGGAGCCTGTGCTCCACAACGGGAGAGGCCACAACAGTGAGTGGCCCGTGTACCGCAAAAAAATATATATAAAATAAATAAAATAAAATAAAAATATGCAAATGTCTGGCGCTTGTTATTTTCAAGTGTACTTGCTCTGCTGTGACCTAGGTAAAAGAGGAGAATGATCCTATTTTTTGTTTTGCTTTGTGTATTTAGAATGATCCTATTTTTAACCCCTGTGTCTATCTTTGCATTAAGGAAAAAAATACAACTGAACATAACTCTCGCAAAACATGCTCTCTGATGAGAGTTCACATGGTGGGGTGATCAGGGATGGGTTCGGGTTCACAGGTGTGTGTCCTCAGAGGGTTACTCTGCCTTTCTGTGCCTCAGTCTCCTCATCTGTAAAGAATGAGGGAAGCGTGCTCTCACAAGTCATGGGGATTAAATGAGTTTGTGTTCAGTTTTATTTGTTTATTTACTTATTTATTTTTTATTTTTGGCCTCGCCGTGGGGCTTGTGGGATCTTAGTTCCCCAACCAGGGACTGAACCCCGGCCCTTGGCAGTGAAAGAGCGGAGTCCTAACCACTGGACTGCCAGGGTGTTCAGTTTTAGAACCGATCGATCACATACAAAGTCTTCAACTGATTTGTTTTGCCTTATTTATTTTTTGGCTGCGCCAGGTCTTAGTTGTGGCATGTGGGATCTTCACTGCCGCAGGTGGGATCATGCGGGATCTTCATTGCGACATGTGGGGTCTTTAGTTGCGGCATGCGGGATCTAGTTCCCTGTCCAGGGACTGAACCCGGCCGGGTGCACTGGACTCCGCAGGCTGGAAGTCCCTTCAATCGTTTTTAAAAGGTGTAAGAAGTTTTTAAAAAGTCTAATTACGGGACTTCCCTGGCAGTCCAGTGGTTGAGACTCCACGCTTCAAATGCAGGGGGCACAGGTTCGATCCCTGGTTGGGGACTAAGATCCCGCATGCCATGTGGAGCGGCCAAAAAGGAAAAAAATAATAATAAAAAAATAAAATGTCTAATTACACCTATACAGCGATTACAACTCTGAACACTGTGCACGTGGGCAAAGATGCCAAAGAAACAGAAAGACGAAAACGACCTACATCACTAGCCGTGCAAGAACGGCCCTGATTCAGGGTGCACTGACTCAGGGCCACGTCTTCATCACAGTCGCCACTAACCACCTGTGGCTATTTAAGTTTCAATGAGTTAAAATGAAAGCAACCTAAGAATTCCATCTTTCAGTGGCACCAGCTACACTGGCCAGCACTCGTGCACTGGGCAGCGTCACAGCAAGTTCGATTGGATGGCACTGGATTCTAACCGAGGCCTGCAAAGGCCGATGCTGTTGCCCCATCTGCAGGGGAGGAGACCACAGCACAGTGGTCCCTGGCCAAAGGTCACACAGCACAGATGACACCAGCCAGGCCCGGAGCCCAGGATCCTTTCTGGACCCAAATTATACTGCACGTTGCAGTTTGCTCCCCTGGGCAAAAGAGATTAATTAAATAGGTGTTCCAGACTGAGCACTCTTTTGAGGATAGCTTGTCCTCCATGAGACTGGAAAGACTCGAACATGAAATGGGACCGATTTTCTTGCTATGAGATGTGAAACCATTCAACCACCTAAAGGCACTGCCCCTGCCCCGACTTGGGGGAGCCTGGGGACAGATGAGGGGACCCGTGCGGCGCCCCTACCACAGTTCTCCTCGTCAGACTTGTCCTTGCAGTCGGGGTCGTGGTCGCAGTGCCAGCTGGAATGGATGCATTCGCCGCTGCGACAATGGAACTCGAGGGCCGAGCAGGGGTTGTTGCCCTGTGTGGGGTCCGACAGCTGGGGGCTCCCGCAGTGCTGCGGCCACTCGTCCGAGCCGTCTTCGCAGTCGGGGTCACCATCGCAGGCCCAGAGCTTGGGGATGCAGGTGGAACTGTTGCACTGGAAGCTGGCAGGGCCGCAGGTGGGCACGGGGCAGGACACCTCGTCTGAGCCATCTAAGCAGTCCAGGTCCGAGTCGCAGACGAACTTCGGGGCGATGCACTTGCCGTCATTGCAGCGGAACTCGTCCTGGGAGCACGTCTTGGGGGCTGCGGGGACGGACGGGAGACGACAGCCCGGTCAGCAGGGAGCCTCCCACCACATTCTGACACAAGCCCATTGCACAGATGCAGACACTGAGCCGAGGAGAGGCCAGAGCCCAGTGGTCAGGAGCTCAAGGCAGTGGTCAGGAACCCTGAACACGGAACCGCTGCCCTGGCCGGAAGACTGCCCAGCTCCTGGGCCCCCTCTGTGCTTCAGTTCCCTCATCTGTTCGTGTCTTAAGGCATTGCTGAGGACTTGGGGTATAAAGCTCTCACGTTGGGCTGGGTACATGGGAAGCAGTATGAGTCTGCACAGGGGACTTCCCTGGTGGTCCAGTGGTAAAGAATCCACCTTCCAATGCAGGAGATGCGGGTTCAATCACTGGTTGGGGAACTGAGATCCCGCATGCCGGGGCGGGGGCAACTAAACCCCTGCACCACAACTACTGAGTTCATGAGCCTCAACTAGAGAGCCTGCGTGCTGCAAACGACGGAGCCCATGCACTCTAGAGTCTGCGTGCCACAAGTAGAGAGAGAAAACCCACACGCCACAACTAGAGAGAAGCCTGTGCCCTACAACTACAGAGGAAGAAGCCCCAGCGAGGAAATGAAAGATCCCACATGCTTCAACAAAGATCCTGTATGCCTCAACTAATACCCAATGCAGTCAAAAAAACAGTGTGCACAGGGAATACAGTCAATAGCATATAATAAATTATAATGGAAAAGAATATGAAAAAGAATATATGGGGGCTTCCCTGGTGGCGCAGTGGTTGAGAGTCTGCCTGCCACTGCAGGGGACATGGGTTCGAGCCCTGGTCTGGGAAGATCCCACATGCCGCGGAGCAACAAAGCCTGTGCACCACAACTACTGAGCCTGCGCTCTAGAGCCTGCAAGCCACAACTATGGAAGCCCACGTGCCTAGAGCCTGTGCTTTGCAACAAGAGAAGCCACCGCAATGAGAAGCCCACACTCCGCAATGAAGAGTAGCCCCCGCACGCCACGACTAGAGAAAGCCTGCGCCCAGCAACGAAGACCCAACGCAGCCAAAAATAAATAAATAAATAAAATAAATTTATTAAAATGTTCCCCAGGGAGCTGTTTCATCAGATGACCACTAACCAAGGTTAGACGTGCATTTCTAAGGTAAATGTAAGCAAACACTCACTTTTTGGGTCTTATGGCTTGTGGGATCTCAGTTCCCCAACTAGGGATTGAACCCTGGCCACGGCAGTGAAAGCCCAGAATCCTAACCACCTGGCCACCAGGGAACTCCCTGTTTTTAGTTTTTTTTAAGACTCTCTTAAGGGTTTTCATATTTTGTGAACTTGAAGATTTGATGTGATCTCAGTTATTGAAATTTTCCCCAGGAGTTTTTGTTTTTTGTTTTTTAAAGGGCCTTATTTTGTTAAAAAAAAAAAAAACCTGTGCAATTGAAAATGAAATTATAAACAATGAATAAAATCAAAGAGACAAGACAGAACCAGCTGCAAAGTGCCTTCCCCTCCAAGACTCTCGGCCTGTTTCTTCACAGAACCCTCAGTTTGGGGAACAAACTCTGACCTTAGCCAGGAACCTGGTCAGGTCACTTGGACTAAGCCAGGACCCACGGGCCACCAGGCCAGTGACCCCACTTACGACAGCCTTCCTCGTCTGAGCCGTTCTCGCAGTCCAGCTGGCCGTCGCATCTCCAGGACTCAGGAATGCAGCGACTGACATGGCCCCCACAGCTGAAGTCCCCCGTCTTGCAGGTGACAGACACTATGGGAGAAACAGGATTCAGCCTTAACCCAGAGCGAAGACCAACCTGCCTCACCAGTCCGAGCTTTGCAAGGGAAAAACCCAGAGTTTTCTGACAGGGAGTGCCAAGCCCACTTTTCTGAGTCAAAATGAAGGACATTTAATGGAGCTTGTTTAAAATTAGAACCTAGGTGCTGCAAAGGTTTTGGAACGAGATGGAGGTGGTGGTTGTACAGCACTGTGAATGTATTCATGCTACTGAACTTTACTTTTTTTAATTTTTAAATATTTTTGGCTTTTTAAAAATTGAAATATAGTTGATTTACAATGTTGTGTTAGTTTCAGATGTACAGCAAAGTGATTCATATATATATATATATATTCTTTTCCATTACGGTTTATCACAGGATATTAAATATAGTTTCCCTGTGCTATACAGTAGGACCTTGTTGTTAATCTATTTTTTATATAGCAGTGTGTATATGTTAATTACAAACGCCTAATTTATCCCTACCCCCTCCCTCTCAAACTGATCACTTGAAAATGGCTAATTTCTGTTATGTGAATTTCACCTCGATTTACAAAAAAAAAAAAGAGGCTTTAAAGGAAAGTTTCAGTTCCAGTAATATCTTCTCTCTCCATTTCCCAATTCACAGCTGAATACATCAATACACTGGCCAATTTCCACCGAGTCTGTCATCCAGTATCATCAAATCACTTTGCTGTACAGCAGAAATGTTTATTTATTTATTTTAAAAAAAGTGTTTTTTGTTGTGTCATGGCTTGCGGGGATCCCCAAAGAGGGATCCAACACCGGCCCCCTGCAGTGGAAGTGTGGAGTCGTAACCACTGGGCGCCAGGGAAATCCCTGTACAGCAGAAATTAACACAACGTTGTAAATCAACTATACTTAAATTTTTAAAAAAGAGTGACAAAAAAGGTTAGGACGTGTGTCACGCCCAAAGGGGACTCACTGCACGTCTCCTGGGACTCATCGGAGCCGTCCTGGCACTCAGCGCTCCCGTCGCAAACCCACTTGTAGGAGATGCATGTCCCATCTCGGCACTGGAACTCATTTCTCCCACATTTGTCTTCCACTGAGAGAGAAAGAAAGGAGAAGGAAGGATCAGGGTCAGGATTAGAAACGACCATGCTCCCTGTGTCTATTTCCTGCCAACTGAAGAACGAACCAGAAATACAACCTTACTATAACAGTCAAGTTCCCAGGAAATGAAACACGTACAACAAATTAAATTTCATGAACTGAAATGTAAGTATTGTGGAGGATGCAAAGAACACATCCAAAAGAGAGATTTGTCCCCAATATGAGATTTTGGCATCATGGTTGTTGAGTCCAAAGTATGGATCCATTGGTCTATGGGAATAAAATATTAGAAACTGGGTGTACATTAACAAAGAAAAGAAAATTATTTCACATATTACAAATCTGTATTGGAAACAGTACCAAGGAAAATTGAGGCTGTAAAAGCATTAAGCTGGAGGAAAACTTGAAAAGCTTTCTCCAGTAGGTAGAAAGGAACTATAAAGAGATAAAAATTATGAGAAATTATTAATGTAGAGGTCAGTGAGCAGAGATCCAGCAGAAAAGATAATCATATAACTAAAAGTCAGATCAAAAGAAATGGGACAGACACAGTAACAAAAGATCTAATCAAGAGAAAACTTTCCTTAGGAAAACGAAGACTTGGATTTTGAGATAAAAATGAGGACAGCGGCTTCCCTGGTGGTGCAGTGGTTGAGAGTCCGCCTGCCGATGCAGGGGACGCGGGTTCGTGCCCCGGTCCGGGAAGATCCCACATGCCGCGGAGCGGCTGGGCCCGTGAGCCGTGGCCGCTGAGCCTGTGCGTCCGGAGCCTGTGCTCCGCAACGGGAGAGGCCACAACAGTGAGAGGCCCGCGTACCGCAAAAAAAAAAAAAAAAAAATGAGGACAAAGTAAGTGTTTGGGAAGTTTTCTAAAATATATGATTTTTGCACTTTGGAAAAGAGAACAAAATAATATTGACTGCATTTAGTTTTAGATATCATGCTTTGATTTAGAATGCATTGTTATGTGTGAACTACGATCAAAGCAAACTTTTATTGGTTGGTAAAACCTGGTACTAATCCTTTAATCTCCAAATATAAACTTTGATCCCCTTTGTAATCTAAAGTAATGCAGCCAATAAAAATTATGATCTGGTTCATCTCAGGATAAGGAAATAAGACCAAAAAAAAAGAAGCTAGCAAGATTTTCCTGATTAGTCAGATGTTCTGAAGGCAAATAGTATGTAAAATAGAAGTTTTAACTGATGGCTACATTTGTTATATTTTTCATTACCTTTGTAAGAAGATTAAGAATGTCTTTTCTTTTATTAATTTATTTTGAATGTTAGCCATAACCAAATAAAGAGTTTAATGGTTTGTGCAAAACTTATTCATGAGCTCATCTTGCACAAAGGCAATTAATGAACGCATTGTCTGGGAGAAAACTCCAGACAAGAAGAACAGAAGACAGTAGATCCTTTAACGATTCTTCTCGTGGGAGAAGTCTCTCCTTCCTTCATTCTGGATATGGGTGAGGAAGATTCAAGATCTTACACACTTTGGGGCTTTTTATGTATTTAGATTTTTTTTTCCTTTGATATTCTCTTTAAACACCCAAAATTTGTTTTTTTTTTTTTTGTTTTTTTGGGTTTTTTTGCTAATTTATCTGTCCCTCACCCCTTTCCTCTTTGGTAACCATAAGACTGTTCTCTGTGTCTATGGGTCTATTTCTGTTTTGTACATAAGTTCATTTGTATCGTTTTTTTTTAAGATTCCACATATAAGCAATATTGTATGATATTTGTTTTTCTCTGTCTGGTTTACTTCACTTAGTATGATAACCTCTAGGTCCATCCATGTTGCTGCAAGTGGCATTATTTCATTCTTTTTTATGGCTGAGTATTAAGGGCAAGGTTAATCATTAGCAATTGGGCACAGAAGGCCACATTTCAAAGGGTGTCCTTGATCATTTTGATTTTTTTTGGCTTGACCTTCTATCATATCTGATTAGGTCTCTTTTTATCTTGTATGTTGAGGGTAGGAGGGGCGAAATGCTCATTAATAGGAATAAACTTGGGACTTCCCTGGTAGTCCAGTGGTTAAGACTTTGCCTTCCAGTGCAGGGGGTGTGGGTTCAATTCCTGGTCGCGGAGCTAGGATCCCACATGCCTCGTGACCAAAACATAAAACAGAAGCATTATTGTAATAAATTCAATAAAGACTTAAAAAAAATAGGAATAAACTTGTCAATGCTGCCATCTAAGGTTGGGAAGTTTGCACATTTACATCCACTCACAGCTCATTAGCTTAAACTCAGTCCCATGGCCACACCTAGCTGCAAGGAAAATTGGGAAATTATAGATCCTCTTTTGGGTCGTGTGCCCAGCTAAAACTTGAAGGTCTTAATAATATGGAGAAGGAGGAGGAGAACAGATACTTGGAAACATTCTTCAGTAGTCTCAGAGCTAAAGAATTATTAATGGAAATTCTTTTTTTTTTTTTCTTTTCCAGGCAACAAAATTTTAATTTACCTGTAACCATTTACTAGACTAAGTGTAGATGATTCACGTTTTCTAGGCAATACCACCATGGATAAAAACAAATTTTGGGGGCTTCCCTGGTGGCGCAGTGGTTGAGAGTCCGCCTGCCAATGCAGGGGACACGGGTTCGTGCCCCGGTCCGGGAAGATCCCACATTCCACGGAGCAACTAAGCCTGGGGGTCACAACTACTGAGCCTGCATGCCTAGAGTCTGTGCTCCGCAACAAGAGAAGCCACCGCAATGAGAAGCCCATGCACCGCATTGAAGAGCAGCCCCCGCTCGCTGCAACTAGAGAAAGCCTGCACACGGCAATGAAGACCCAACACAGCCAAAAATATTTAATGAAGAAAGGTAGGAAGGAAGGAAGAAAGAAAGAAAGGAAGAAAGAAAGAACGAACTGCAGTCATCTAATGTATGTCATCTTTCACCTCAATGACTTGGGAAAAAAATTACCTTCTTATTTTGGGATTATATTCAATGTAAAAAAAGTTGCAAAGATATTACAGAGAATTCTCATACCCCTCATACATTTTCCCCCAATATTAACATCTTACATACTACAGTACATGTCAAAACTAAGAGATTAACATTTGTATATTACTATGAACTCCAGACTTTCTTTGGATTTCATCCATTTTTTTCTTTAATGGCCCTTTCCTCTTCCAAGATCCAATCCAGTATTTCACATCACATTTGGGCCCTAAAGTCTTTGATCCTAGTCTTAACCAGTTGGTCTACCAGCTCTTTTAATCGCATACCCTCACTGGTTAAAAAAATTTTGAGGAAGTCCTCCCTAATATAATTATTTATCATATACTGTACTAGTGTATGATGTACATGACAAACTATAACTATACAGAAAATCAGAAATGTTAAAAAGGTGAGATTAAAAATCAGACACACAACATTTAAAAACATCTTGTTATTCGTGATGGCTTCCTACTATAGTTAGTTAAAATCTGAAATCATGATGTAGTCAGAGCAAATGTTTTTTTGCAAAAGTGATTCAGATTCTTTTTCAATTTTTTTTCTCTTATAGGTTATTACAAGATATTAACCACTGATTCTTAACCACTGTGCCACCAGGGAAGTCCCCACTGCAGTTCCTTAAAATGAACAATGAATGTGAATAAAGACTTGGGGAGCATCAGTGGGGAAAAAAGTCTTTAGGGCTAGAAGGTGAAAGCCAGACCTTATGATGATGAAGGAAGAGCTGAGTCTCCAACTCATCCCATTCTTGGCCAAAATGGAAGTGTGGTCTCCATCTAAGTTAAAGTCAAGACATAAGGTGGCAGAGAGGTGAAGGTGGCCCACAGCCGGAAGGGAACAAAAGAACATGCCTGGATACTTCTTTTCCAAGCTCACGGATGTAGGCCGGTGTTCCCTACACACATCCCATTTCCTTTCATACACACCCATCTGCAAGACATCTGTTTTCCCCATAAAATGCCATCCTGAAACCTCTATAAACAAGGAAGAGGGAGGCCCTGAGGTCACCAGATTTCACCAACTGTCCCCACTCCAAAGCAGTGTGAATTACAGTCTTATGGAAATGGCATTCTCTGCCTCTGTACTGGATCTGGTAAAAATTTCACAACCTCAGATCCCAAATCCCTGCAGTTCCCTCTGCTGCAAAGCCCCCTCCCAACTCCCACCTGTTTGTTTGGCTAACAGTTCAACTTTGAATACTTATTTATTTATTTTATTATTTATTTATGTATTTTGGCTTTGCCAGGTCTGAGTTGTGGCATGCAGGACCTTTTAGTTGCAGCATGAGGGCTTCTTAGTTGCAGCATGCAGGATCTAGTTCCCTGACCAGGGATTGAACCTGGGCCCTCTTCATTGGGATTGCCGAGTCTTACCCGCTGAACTACCAGGGAAGTCCCTAACAGTTCAACTTTGAAGCTGACCTTCCCCAAAACTGGGTTTGGCACCCCCGTGAGCCCCTAAAACACCCATTTCTCACTCCTAACACAGTATCGAAAGCACATGTTTATTGTGTATCCCCCAGCCTACACTTAAACTTCTTGAGAGTAAGGAATGTCTTTTTCATCGTTTCAGCATGAAACCATCAGAGCCCAAGGCCTGACACAGTCACAGTAAGATTTGTTCAATAGGTATGCCAAAAATCAGGGCCGGGTCCATCACCTTTGCCGGGGAAAGATTTTGGAAAAGTGGAACTCTTCCACATTCCACCTCTTAGGAGGGCAACAGGGCAGAATCTGTCAAAATTTAAAGTGCAAAGTCCCTGGGACCCAGAAGAAATATTAACACAGGTGTATAACAATGTCAAGTTCAAAAGAGGTCCAAAGCTTTTTCTGTTTGTTTATTTTGGCAGTGCCTGGCGGCATGCGTCATCTTACTTCCCCCACCAGGGATCGAACCCATGCCCCCTGCAGTGGAAGCTCAGAGTCCTAACCACTGGACCGCCAGGGGAGTCCCTAAAACTTTTCTTATAATAGAGAAAAGGGGAGAACAATTGGTGGTATTATTTATTTATGTATTTAATTTATTTTTGGCTGCATTGGGTCTTCATTGCTGCGTGAGTGCTTTCTCTAGTTGCTGCGAGTGGGGGCTACTCTTCGTTGCGGTGCACGGGCTTCTCATTGTGGTGACTTCTCTTGTTGCGGAGCACAGGCTCTAGGTGTGCAGGCTTCAGTACTTGTGGCACGTGGGCTCTAGAGCGCAGGCTCAGTAGTTGTGGCACACAGACTTAGTTGCTCCGTGGCATGTGGGATCTTCCCTGACCAGGGCGCGAACCGGTGTCCCCTGCATTGGCAGGAGGATTCTTAACCACTGAGTCACCAGGGAAGCCCAGTGGTATTTTAAAATATGACCACAAATTCCATGACACTCCCTCCAAAAGGTGAGCCTAATTCCCCACGCCTGGCGTGTACTCAGGACTTGTTTCTAATATAGAGAAAAAGGCAGACGTGATGAGGTGTGCCTTCTGACCCTACATCATGAAGCCACCGCAGCCTCCTCCAGAATCTCTTGGATTGCTTACTCTGGGGGAAGCCCTTTGCACACGCTGAGGTGCTCCATGCAGTGAGTGCCTGAGGCCTTCTGGGAAAAGCCACTGAGGACACCATCTTGGAAGGGAACCTTCAGCCCCCATAGAGCCCTCAGATGACTGCAGCCCCTGCAAATATATTTTTTCCTGGGGTATCTAGATGGCAACTTCAAGTGAGATCCTGAGCCAGAACCATCTGGCTATGCTGCTTCCAAATTCCTGACCCACAGAAACCTGGAGATAATAAATGTGTATTGTTTTCAGCCACTAAGTTTTGGGGTAATTTGATATGCAATAGATAATTAATACATAACCTAACTTAAGAAGGTATGCCTACATTCAAATGGAACTATGTAGCCACACATGCAAAATCGATACCTAATTATAATGCAGATCCTTCAGAGGCACTGAAAAAGGTGATGGCAACCATCCTACGTTGTGACACTGTGGAAAGCTGTCCACAGTATTTTGCTAAATGGGGAAAAAAGCAAGGGGCAGAAGAGTTTGTAATAGTTTTCAGTGTGATCCTACTTTTGGAAGAAACAAAGTCTTATCTGTGCTTCTGCATAGGAAACAGTGGCAAGGGGCCTTCTTTAATTCATTTCAGGTTGTTTGGTTTTCTTCTAAGAATGCTTTACTCTTGAGATTCTTTTTTTTTTTTTAAACAAAGGAAGAAAATGATTAAGTGAAAGAACTAAGATATCAGTCAGTGCCTATCCCTGGCATTAGCCCTAATTCCTCTGATTCAATAAACCTCCCTTTTTGTCGGCTCTTGGTGGCTTTGGTCATTCCAATGGGGGTTGACAAGGCCAGAGACCTCTGGAGTCCCTTGAACATTTCATTCAGCCTTGAACCCAATCCTGAGCCTGGGTTGAGGGCTATGGGGGTCAGGGGCTCTGGGACCCAGTTTGAAAACCACCTTCCTGGAGAAATGGGACACCATATGCTGTACTTTATCACTCTCCTCTGGCTTCCTTTGGTAAACAGTTCCACTACCCAGATGAGTGTATTACATTTATACAAGAGGGAGGAAACCTTTTACTGCAGCCACAGAATGCCAGGAAAAGGTAAGATGATGGTGGATGACATTCCATGGCCTGATTCCAGCTGTCAAGGAATGTTCTGCATTTTTAGGACTTTTGGAGAACCTTGCAAAAAGATCATCTTTCACTGCCCTGGAGTCTACGGAGCACAATGAAACTAACGTTTGGGTTGCTTTTCCTTGTAAAAGTTATTCTTTAAAAAACAGCTACTTACTTATTTATTTATGTGTACATGTGTGTATATGTATGTATTTGAGTTCTCAAATATGCATGCACGGATGGAGAAACTTGATTTGGCATTTCTGGTAAAGTGATCCATGGGAGAATAATGTATCCCTTCATCCATTTCTACTTTGCTGGTTCACCCAGCACTTTTGTGTAGACCCCCTGAGAGGCAGTGTAGTGAGGTGCTCAGACAGACAGGCTTGGGTGTAAATGGCTTTCTGGGAACTTTCTGGGAGGTGAGAAATTCTCTAGATCCTAATGAGAGGTGGTTACATAGAAGTAAATGTTTATCACAACTCACTGAACTCTTTACTTATCTGTCCATTTTATAGTATGTCAATTATACCTCAATTTCAAAATGGAAACTCTAAGTCTTCAAAGATCATGTCCAAGGTTCCTGCCAGAGGTTAGGAAACCAGTCAGGTGAGATTAGGAGGGCCACAAGGAGGCTACAGGTGATAAAGATAGAAATACAAAGAGTGCTGACAAGCATCAACAGAACTTGGTAACTGAACTCAAGGAGGCCAGGCTGGAGGTGGCCCCAGTGGAGCCCATTCATTCAAGAGAAGTGAATGAGCTGAGCTTTGGAATCTACTGCTATCAGAACACAGACTGATAAACACATTGCCCAGCTACTGAGCCAAACAGGATATCTCCCTCCGAGTTGCCTCTACAATACACCCCACACCCCACTGACTCACAACCGAACTGTGATCATGCCTGAAAAAGGAAATGACTCACTTCTAGATCCTGGCACACAGGGTGGGCAAAAAGCAATCGGAATTCCAAGACTCTCAGAAAAAAGTAAAAAAGGAAGTTCAGGCAAGGGGCATTCTCAGTGAGGATCCCGGAGGAGGACCTTCTGTCATCCCCTCTCCCAACCAGGCGATTGCAGTTTCGATTGCCACTACTAATCCACTTTGCACAAGGAATCATCTTACACACAAAATGTGCTCCTGGAAAGGTTAGAACTATTAAAACATCTTAAGGCCCTTTAAAGAACAATAACCCCGTTCCCTGGATAACAAGACTTCCCCTGGCAACAGTTAATCAAATATTTGCTTGTCATAGACGGCTGAAGACCCCACCAACAGGAAGACCCCACTACTACCTATTTCTACCTGAACAGCTAGCCAACAGCTCCAGACAGTGTTTAAATGAAAAGTGAATGGATTTCACCATTACAGGGAACGGTCAGCTGGGAAATAAATCCCATAGCCTTGCTCATGAGGACGGGGATGAGGAACAGTGAGCACCAAGGGACAGCACATCAGATGGGTGTCTCCACAGCAGGCAACACAGTCCTGAACAATGGGTCAGAACTAGGCCTGTTTCAAACGCCACAGCCCAAAGAAATCACACCTCTTTCTTGTCTTCTCCCTGTTCCAGAAGCAAGATTTGGGTTTTCTATGTCAGTTTCATTTGAATTTCAGCAAAAGCAAACCAGAGCTCCCAATCCCTTATCTCCTCATGCTGGAGATGCCTAAAATTACATAAGCACTGCACCCTCCCTTAGGAAAAAAAACAAAAACAAAAAAACTAAACTCTAGCCCTTAGACCTCTCCTGTCACGAATGACGAGTCAGGAACAACATAATCGAAACAGATAAGGGGAATACACATTTCTGCTTTTTCTCCAGCACACAAATGAGGTGGTAAGCGCTTTCGATGTTTTCCTTCCTGTTACTGAAGACAGTGGTTGTGCAGGGAAATCAAAATAATACATGGAATCATTTTCTTGAGAAAGAAATGGCGGGACCTAACAGACTCCGCGGAAAACAAACGAGACATCCTTTTACCAGTGCTCTTTTCCACACCAGGTGTCGCCAAGGTATTTTCCCCAAGGGTGATCTCGATGGTAGATTTTGTTGCCTTTGGGGAGGGGTAGCCTGTTTCTATCACTGTTCACAGCTGGCTACTTCCACAGTGTCTTAGCAACACATGGTCTCTTTCCTGACAGCGGGGCAGAGTATGGATGCTGTTAATGTACTTAAAGGGGAACATGAAAGGCCATCCAAGCTCTGAGCAAAAAAGGCATCTAGAATTGGGTCTTATCAGGGGAGGAACCCTACAGATAAGAGCAGGAATACTGTGGAAAGACAGAATGAGGCACATATTTCTCTTAAAGATTTGCAGTCTCAAAAACACTCTCCCTATCTTTGCCAGTGCTGCCCGGGAAGAAAAGTATGCTTGGCAATGATCAATGAATAACCCTGGAGCCTGCTGCCAAAGCAGACACAACTGTTAGCGGGACCACTCTACTTTCTGAGTTTGGATGTGTCCTTGGCATATTTGAGGCTCCACACACAGCTGTTAACTGATTTTGATCTGGCTAAGGGAAAGCATGCAGTTAAGATCCCAATTACTTCCATTCCCAAAGGAAACAGACAAGAAATTCCCTCCCCCTCGGGGCAAACTGGAGTAGTCAGGGCTGCTACAAATGTACATGGTTGTGTTAACACCAGAGAAGATACCTAGTAGCTGCCAGCTCTCGGGAGCCTGGGGAACACACCAGACGATCAGCCTCCTTGAGACCCAAAATACACCAGATCCTCCGCCACCCAGTGAAAGAGGAAACTGAAGCAAACAACGCATCTTGCTCAAGACTTCACTGCCATCGTTTCCTCTTAGGAAAGGAGTGGATCGCGTGTGAAATACAGGCTAATCAAGCATCTCTTGACCAAGCCACGCTCCCTTTGCTTCACACAACTGAATGGCCGAATTATTACAGTAATCCTCTGCCATGTGCAACCTCCCTTCCTCTCCTCCCAGAGGAAACTGATGGGTCACAGGTACTGATTCCAAGAGTTCAAAGCCACCTCCCTGCCAATAAAAAGGAAAAGCTTCCTGCATCCTGTTACTCAGACAATCCCAATCCTTTTCTAGGCCCAGCTGGTCGTAAGTAGGAAAAGGACCATTTCTCTATTTTCCAGAGCGAGGTCAAATGCCTCTGGGAGCCAGTAGACAACCCAGGATGGTGCATCTACTAGCCTCTTAACCAAATCTAAACTTCAAACCCTCTAAAACGAAATGCTGTCATGTGCGCAGCACAGCTGAACCCATTCAGCGCCTCTGAACAAACAAGGCAACCCGAGGGCCATGAGGGTGGCCTGGGGGGCACGTCTGCGAACATGTCCCGGGCGGGGTGGGTGAGGGCGGCCCCCGAGGACAAAGCGGGGACGAAGGCCTCGCCACAGATAGAGGGGAAAACTGAGGCCTTCGCCGAGGGACCGAGGCGCTCCACGGGCGCCTCGGCCACGCTAGCAGAACTTCTCCAGGGGCCCGGGACGTGACGCCTCCTTTGTGACAGAAGCTGGGACCAACCTGAGGAATCTCCTTGGACGTCCTCATCGAGAACGAGGTGCGCCGCTAGTCTTGAGCCAGCCCCGCCCGACGCCGCGCGCGCCTCCGCAGACACCGCTTCCCATTGGCCAAGGGGAGTGGCTCGAGGCTCGCCTGTTCCAATGGCGCCCTATGGGAGCTCGGGGGCGGGGCTGAAGGCGGTGGCCTTGGGAGGAAGTGTGGTGCGGGGTCCGCGCTGGACGCGTTCCTCTCAGTTCCGGGAGCCAGCAGCGCCCTTGAGCCGCACAAAGCCAACTTGCCCGCCGCCGTAACCTCTGACGGTGAACCGGCGCCGGGGCGCGCCCGCAGACTACCCTGAGCGTGCAGCCAGGGACCAGGCTGAGCAGCCGGGTTTCGGGTCACGCTCACCCCTAGAATAACTCTGGGAGGGGGTCCCTCCCCCCATTGGTGGAGACCCGCGTACCCGGCTCTAAGACAAGAGGGTCTGCAATCGGATGGAGGCTTGTGGGGAAAGCCGCATCCCACATTCCCCTGACTCCCCAGACCCCTCAGACCCTCCCAACCCTCGCGCTCCCCTTAGTGCTCCCTGCAGCCATTTGGGAAGGATTTCGTGCCATTTTCCCACAAGTCTTCCAAGGGTGGAATGATTTTTCGTTCTCTTCCCCTGCAAAAAAAAATTACCAAGAGGCTCTCCTAGTTCGCAGGCTCACCCCCACCCCGCGCGGGCTTCTGGAGCCAGCCTTACCTGCACCGGCAGTCGCAGCGATGAGCAGGGCGACGGCCCAGCGCAGCCCGCAGCCCGCAAGCCTCATGTTCCCAGCCTCTGCCTGTCACGCCCCGGGCCGGGCTGCTGTCCGCTGTGTCCGCTCTGGAAACCCGGGCTTCGCGCGGCCCTGACGCGACTGCACGCGGGGCCCCAGTCATTTGCAGCATTTCAATGGGAGGTTTCCCGTAGAGGGAGGAGTTTGCAGTGGGGTGATTTTCAAACATCTTCACCTCACTGCGAGAGGAGGAGTTTCGAGAGGAGGAGTTTGGAACGGCCGATGTGACATGGGCTCCTTAACCCGTGAAGCCCTGACTCGGATTCCAGTCCTTTCCAAAGCCGCTTCGGGACAGGCTGCCGGATGTGTCCCATTTGGGTAGCCCCTGAAGAGAGGAGCCGCCGCCACGCCCACCCCCAAATGGAAATGCGCGTCTCCTGAAGGATCTCCCTTACATTTCACTCCACTTTTAATTGTTACGTTCTCTTTGGTGCCCAAAGGAGATTAGAACCACCTGTCCTTCCAAATCGTCTAATTGGCCAGTTGACATCTCCCCTCTGACTCAAAAGGAAAAAAACTAGAGATGCTGGAAACTACACCCCCCTACCTCTGTCTCTCCTTGCCTTTTCCTTTGTAGGAATTGTTTATAGATTTTAACTGTTTCGTCATATATAGTCTTAGAGAGTTCTTCCAAATCACCCCATAAACAGTTATTAATGAGGCATTTAAATAAAATCGTCACGAAAGTACAGCCAAAGACTGATTTTGTTTTGTGGAATCCAGCACTTGGATGAATTATGAGCAAAAACATCTCTAAAATCAATTGACCCAATACCTGGGGTCTGGACATAAATATTGACTTATCCTTTAAGGAGAAGGAGTTGAATCAACAGAGAGGCCCAAAGCCTCTCCCCAAAGCAAAATGAAAACAAAATAGAGCTTTCAGAACTGAACCCGATTGCCTAAACCACAGAGGGCTGATGGAGAACGGCTTTCAAGAATCAGGGTGTCTCTTTGGAGAT
The DNA here is from genome assembly GCF_964270905.1 of Leucopleurus acutus. NCBI lineage: Eukaryota > Metazoa > Chordata > Mammalia > Artiodactyla > Delphinidae > Leucopleurus > Leucopleurus acutus. Next base: position 7,744,039 of record NC_139145.1, on the reverse strand, counting down.
TCATGAACTTCCCAGAGGCCCCTGGCCAGAAAGCCTCCGGTAAGGGGTTTGGAAGTTTTGGAGGGTTCCCTCAGGAATGAGCAGAGTTCTCTGAGGTTTTACAAACTGAGCTTGGCAAGGCATACTTACCTCTCAGCAGGCTTACAGGAAACCCAGGAAAGAAGGCAGAAAAGAGGCAGAGAGGAAACAGAAAGAAAAACAGTGATTTAATCCAGGGGAAGAAACTTATAGACAGTGTTTGGCAGTAAAGAGCCCCAGCTTCTGAATCAGACAGACCTTGGGTGAGTCACTCAGTTTTGTTTTGTTTTTTAACACTTATTTATTTAGTCTGTGAAGGGTCTTAGTTGAGTCATGCTGGATCTTCCTTGGGGCATGTGGAGATCTTTAGTTGTGGCATGCATGCAGAATCTAGTTTCCTGACCAGGGATCAAACCTGGGCCCCCTGCATTGGGAGCGTGGAGTCTTACCCACTGGACCACCAAGGAAGTCCCGAGTCATTTAGCTTTGCCAATTAAAAAATGGGAGATAGGGACTTCCCTGGTGGCTCAGTGGGTGAGTCCACCTGCCAATGAGGGGACATGGGTTTGATCCCTAGTCAGGGAAGATCCCACATGCTGCAGAGCAGTTAAGCACTGCTGAGCCTGCATGCCACAACTACTGAAGCCTGCGCGCCTAGAGCCCGCTCTCCGAAACAAGAGAAGCCACCGCGGTGAGAAGCCCGCGCACCGCAATGAAGATTAGGCCCCGCTCGCCGCAACTAGAGAAAGCCCGCACAGCAAGAAGACCCAAAGCAGGCAAAAATAAATAAATGTTTAAAAAAATAAATAAAAATTAAAAATGGGAGATAAAATAAATATGAGAGAGAAAGTAATGCCACTTCCCTTACTTGGCAGGTTCAGTATCAGGGTCAAAATGAGATCCTGAGCAAACACCTGGAGAAATTTACAAGGGCAGGTAAGTTCTGGGAGTTGCAACATTTATGAACGTGTCACCATCCAATTCCAATTCCTTACACCATATGCTCCTTTTTTATTTATTTATTTATCTTTTAAAGTCAGGAGCCCTAGGTGTGATTTCCCTTCAGAAAAATTGCAAGACCTCACTGGCTCAGTTTCTGTTGTGAGCCCGTGCTCACAGAAAGAGAAAGCCCGCGCGAAGTAATGAAGACCCAACACAGCCATAAATAAATAAATAAATAATTTTTTTTAAATGTCTAAATAAATACATAAATAAACGTGATTGGAGCCATGCTTGCTTGGCACATAATAGACACAGTGTATGGGTTCCCTGTTTTGTTTGGCTGTCTTTGCAACTACATCTTTTTTTTTCCCCCTCTCTCTTTTCTTTAGGGAACACTTTTGTTGACTTGAAAAAAAATGCACAACGTGAGAGCTGCAAGTTAAGTTTTATTTGGGGCAAAATGAGGACTGCAGCCCGGGAGACAGCGTTTCAGATAGCTCTGAGAAACTGCTCCGAGAAGGTGAGGGGGGAGCCAGGTTGTAAAGAAGTTTTGTACCAAAGGGCAGGTAGTCTGAACATAAAAAGATTATTGTTAATTAAAGAAAACCAGATATCTCAAGTTAAGGAATTTAGCGCTTTTCTCTGTATGGGAAGATGTAAAAGTCTGGGCTCACTGGACTCATTCCTTTGATATGCACCTCAGCTATCTGGGGCCAGTATCCTGTATTTTCACATCCTGAATTTCCTCAGGGCTCACCATCTCCTGAGTGGTTGCAGTCTGTTGGCTGCTAATTGGCAGATATTCTTTTCAGCCCTGAGTTTCCTCAGGGCTCACCGGGTCACATTGGAGGGCTGCAATCATTGATGACTGTGACACCCTTTGTCTATTGATATGACAGGAAATATTCCGTTTACAAATATTCCATTCCATTTATAAATATTCCATTTATCACTTTCTTTCTCATAGGAACTTGAAAACAATCCTTCCATGGAATCCACTTCATCTGAAAATTCCTAAACTTGCAAAGTCATTCAAATCCAGGGCAGGCATTTTCCTCATTCTAATTAACGGACAGCCTTCTTTGTCTTATTTTACACCTCTCGAATTCACCAGGAGACTCAAACCAGAATAGGTCTCTGAACAAAGGGGTCTGCTTTTGACCAAGGTGAGCCTTTGTAGCTGTCGTCTGGCCTTTGACCCAGAAGCCAGCAGACAGAGGGTGAGTAACTGCAGGTGCCTTGGTACCTTCCAGTAGGTACAATTAGAGACTTGCCTTGACTCGGTAGCCATCAATTATCTCCACAAAAACGCCTATAAGCCATATGAGGGCAGAGACAATGGTTTATATATCCAGCGCCCTGTGGTAGTAAGGGTTAAATAAATAAATGAAAATTAGAGGTGTTTTTTTTTTTTTTGCCACACTACGTGGCTTGTGGGATCTTAGTTCCCTGACCAGGGATCGAACCTGCCACTCTCGCAGTGGAAGCGCAGAGTCTTAACCACTGGACTGCCAGGGAAGTCCAAGAGACATTATTGCTGGAGTGGCTGCAACAACATTAGAGATGCCCTGCTTCTGAATTCCACTGTTGTTGGGATTTTGATAATTCAGAACTCAAATTTGTTCTGGGCTGCCGGTCCTTCCTTTCAAGCAGAACACCAGACTTGAAGGCAAACCTGTATTGAGAACATGGAGAAAGCCCCAAGTCTGTAGTTGGGGAGATTCAAAATTGAGGAAGACACCACCTCATCCTCAAGGATTCTGGGAGAGAGAACACGGCAGGATGTGTATATAAACATGGGCCCATGCAGTGCCAGATGGAGAGTGCAGAGGCTACTTCTGGTATGAGATGTGGAAGGCTACTTTCATTTAGCTTGAATTGGTGAAACATTTCTCTGGTTAGGAAAACGTAAAAAGACTTTTTCCTAAGATCAGGAACAAGAAAATGATGCTTGCTTTCAACCCTTTTATTCAACATAGTATTGGAAGTTCTAGCTAGTGTAATTAGGCAATTAAAAGAAAATAAAAGGCGTCCAAATAAGAAAGGAAGAAGTAGGGCTTCCCTGGTGGCCCAGTGGTTGAGAATCTGCCTGCTAATGCAGGGGACACGGGTTCGAGCCCTGGTCTGGGAGGATCCCACATGCCGCGGAGCAACTAGGCCCATGAGCCACAACTACTGAGCCTGCATGTCTGGAGCCTGTTCTCCACAACAAGAGAGGCCGCGATAGTGAGAGGCCCGCGCACCGCAATGAAGAGTGGCCCTCACTTGCCACAACTAGAGAAAGCCCTTGCACAGAAATGAAGACCCAACACAGAAAATTAATTAATTAATAAACTCCTACCCCCAACATCTAAAAAAAAGGAAAGGAAGAAGTAGAGAAAAAGTAAAAGTTTTATTTTTTATAAATTTATTTATTTTATTTATTTATTTTTGGCCGCGTTGGGTCTTTGTTGCTGCGTGCGGGCTTCTCATCGTGGTGGCTTCTCTTGTTGTGGAGCACGGGCTCTAGGTGCACAGGCTTCAGCAGTTGTGGCTCACAGGCTCTAGAGTGCAGGCTCAGTAGTTGTGGCGCACAGGCTTAGTTGCTCGGCAGCGTGTGGGGTCTTCCCGGACCAGGGCTCGAACCCATGTTCCCTGCATTGGCAGGCAGATTCTTAACCACTGCGCCACCAGGGAAGCCCTGGCCAAATTATTTTTGACAAGGGTGCCAAGACCGTTCAGTGGAGAAAGGACAGTCTTTTCAACAAACGGTGTTGGAAAAACTGTATAACCACATGCAAAATAATGCTGCTTACTATTTTGCATACTAACTTTCACCATATACAAAAATTAACTCAAACTGGATCAAAGACTTAAAAGTAAGAGCTAAAATTATAAAACTTTTAGAAGAAAACATTGGGGTAAAACTTCATGACATTGAATTTGCCAGTGAGTTCTCGGCTGTGACAATAAAAGCATACAGAATAAAGGAAAAAACAAATAAGGTGGACTTCATCAAAATTAAAAACTAAAGTGCATCAAAGGACACTATCAACAAAGTGAAAAGGCAACCCATGGAATGCGAGGAAATATTTGCACATCCTATATCTGGTGAGATTAATATTCAGAATATATAAAGAACCCCTACACCTCAACAACAGCAAAACAAACAGCCCAATTAAAAAACAAGCAAAGGACTTAAATACACCTTTCCAAAGAAGATATAACAATGGCCAATAAGGGCCTGAAAAGACGTTCAACATCACTAATTATTAGAGAAATGCAAATCAAAATGACAATGAGGGCTTCTTTTAGAGGGCGCCTACATGCTTCCTCCTACAGATTGTCAACGAAAGGTGAGAAGGGGCAGGAAAATGACATTTGAGACGAGGCTCAGGGGAAGGAGATTTGCCAAGGGAGGCATTTTGGGAAGAGGGACCTGCATGTGCAAACACCTGTAAGTGTGTGGTGTGAAATTTCAGTGTGGCTGAGTTTTAGGAAGACATGCCTGGAGAGTTGCCAGCCTCAGATGATCAGGGCCCCATGTGCGCTCAAGGATTTGGAAGAGTTTAGAAGTCTCTGGCCATGTGGAAGAAAAGACTGGTGGGGAGTGAGGGTGGGAGCTGGGGAACCAGGGAGGTGCAGACCACACTGGTCCAGACCAGCAATGGCAGTGGTGGTGGACTAGGTAGGGGCCAAGGATGGAGAAGAGGTGGGTGGATTGAAGATACTTAGAAAGGAGAATGGTTGAGCTGGGGGATGGACTGGATGTAGGAGGCTGAGGGAAAGGGATGAGAGCTGAGTTAGATTTCTTGGGGCCACTGGAGCCACCTAAGAGGTGGGGACACAGAAGCGGAATCAGGTGTGGGAGGAACACGATGAGTTGGGCTTTGGGCACCTTGTCAGTATGAATGCTCTAGAAGATACAAATGGCCTCATTGAAGCAGAAATCTCTGAGACCATGACATAAACTAGAAACCAACTATTCTGTTGAATTAAACATTGGTGAGGAATCAAGAAATGGGTCGTAAAATGGACATGTGTCCAGAACCTCACTAGCTTGGAGAAGCTCCCAACTCCATCCTCTTGTCCCCTGCTTCCAGGGGTAACAGCTGTTCAGGATATAGTGTGTTTGGGGGTATATCCTGACAGGACTTTCTCTGAATGTTTATGTGGCAGAGACATGGTCCAAAGCAAATATCTGAGACCCTGTGTGTGCTAAAAAAAAAGGCATCTTGGGACTTCCCTGGTGGCGCAGTGGTTAAGAATCCACCTGCCAATGCAGGGGACACAGGTTCAAGCCCTGGTCCGGGAAGATCCCACATGCCCTGGAGCAACTAAACCCGTGCACCACAACTACTGAGCCTACTCTCTAGAGCCCGTGAGCCACAACTACTGAGCCCGCGTGCCTAGAGCCCATGCTCAGCAACAAGAGAAGCCACCACAATGAAGCCACCGCACACCACAATAAAGAGTAGCCCCCGCTCGCCACAACTAGAGAAAGCCCACGCGCAGCAACGAAGACCCAACGCAGCCAAAAATAATACATAAATAAATTAATTTTAAAAAAGGCATCTTGCTGGACATTTGTGTAGCTTGCTTTCCTAGCCTTAACATTGCTCTAAAGATCTTTCCATGTTAGCTTAATTAGACCCATGTCATTTGAAAAATTGTTTTAGGATGTTCCAGTTGCTATCACTGTGTAAGAAATCACCCCACAGCTTAGTGGCTTAAAACAACAGTTTGTTCTCTCTCTTTCTTTGTGTCGGGAAGGTGGGAAGGGCTCATCTGGGCAGGTGCACACAGGTGGGGTTTGGCCAGCCGTCTCTTTCTCCTCCTGTGGTCTTGGTGGTCTCTCGGCATGGGCTTCTTCGGACTTCCTCACAACATGGTGGCTTCTAGGCATTTGGGCTGTTCCATGAGAGCTGATGGCTTTAACAGGGAGTGTTCCAACAAACTGAGGTGCTTTGTATGACCCACTCTTAGTGGTCACATTGTCACTTCTATTGCACCCTACTGCTTAACCAAGAGTCCCAAGCCAAAGTCAAGGGAAGGAGAATTAGATTCCATGTCTTGGTGGGGGAGTTGCAAGGTTCTAGAAGTGCATATGGGGTGGGAGATATTGTTGTGGCCATCTGTCACATGTGATGCTCCATACTCTTCTGACTGCCCCCCTCCCAGTCCTAGCTGTGTCAGGGCACCCCAGGGGCTCCCATCATGCCCTGACCATCCGGTATTCCAGCCAAAGGGACCTGCTCACCCAAGTCTTGCTGGGGCCTTCCCTGACTCCCTGAGGACACAGACCTGGCTACATTACTCAACGCAGCACCCTTTCCAGGGGCCATTTCACCCTCCCAGGCCCAGGGCCTTTCCTCCAGATTTGGAGCAGGTCCCAGCCCCCGAGGACTCACTCCTGTGCCCCACAAACCTGGGCCCAAATCTGTGTGGCCTTGGGCAAGTGTCTCAACCTCTCTGAACTTCACTTGTGTCATCTGTGAAATGGGAGTGAAGTCCACACCCCTCAGGGTTGTTGGGATAAATGGGGGAGGAAGGCACTGGCCAGCCGGGCCGAGATAGAGGGGAAAGGACTGTCCAGATAGATGGGTGCTGAGAGCAAAGGCCAGTGGGGGGTGGTGGGTAGGCAGTTAGCAGCTGTCACCAGGAGCGACAGGAGTTCAGGCTGGTAGAGGTCCGTGGTTCCTGGCCAGTGTCCACATGAGGGCCAGGCTGGTTCCAGGACCTCAGGCCAAGGTCAACGTGGGAGAGCCAGGCCAGGGGGATGACCTCTCACCCCCAGCACAGCCCAAGTGTTCCTGGGTCACCATCACACTTGGCTTTGCACGTGTGGGTGTTCAGCCCAACTAGCTCCTCTTGTTGATGCCCTTCATTTGTTTTCTTCAATTATTTCTCTGTTCATTGTCACCGTAGAAGAAACAGAAATGCCCAAAGAAAGAAATAAGAAACCTCCGTGAGCATCGTTTGGCTTCTCATCTCCTAGTGGGCTCAGAGAGGTGCAGAGAACTGCCCAAAGTCACATAGCCTGGACGTGGCAGGGCCAGGATTCAAACCCACGACCACCCAATGTGGGAGGAAGGCAAGTGGGGCTTGACAACCACTGGTTCTAGGACTGGCTGTGCAGGCTTGGGCAAATGTTTCCCTTCCCTGTGCCTCAGTTTTCTCATCTGAAAACTGGGGCTAACCACCTCAAAGTATGCAGTGAGCGAGTGGTGTGCCCACAACTTTAGCTGGGCACATAGGCACCAGAAGATAGGCTGCATTTCTCAGCTTCCTGTGCAGCTAGGTGTGGCCGCTTGACTATGTTGTAGCCAACGAGCACTTAAGAGAGAGTGAAGTGTCAGTTTCCAGAGAGGATCTCCCTCCCCTTGCCTCCTTGTTGATGGCTGGAATGTGGAATGGATAGATGGAGCACCAGCACCCATCTTGGGCCATGAGGTGATGCTGGACATAGGGGTGGCAAGTACTAAAGCAACAAGACAGAGAAGGAGCTGTTCTCCAACACTGAGGCACCAACTCCAGACTTTGACATGAGAGAGGTATGAACTCATGGCAAATATTATTTTGGATTTTGCTGCCATCTATTCACCAACAAACTATGTCAGACAAACACTTTTCTCCTACTCAAATTTCACATATACTTTTTGCCCCCTCAAGGGACACATTTTTAAATTGGCCTCAGTCTAAATACCGTGAAATCAAGGTGAGCTGCTTTTCTGTAAACATTAAAATAAATTCAAATTTGTTAAAATGAAGTCAAAGCCATTCACACACAAGAATGTGGACTTTCAAAATGACATGAGTATCTCGGCAAATCCACTCCATAAAAGCAACCTTAAAACTAGACAGAGTTGTCAAAAACAACCATTTCAGGATTCTGGAGATTAATCAAAGGCATTTGACAAATTAAGAAGAATTTACTCAAAAATAATTACTGAATGGCAAGGTAAGAGCAGTGGGAGGTAATGGTTTTTTTTGGCCTCCCAGCTCCTATTGGACTGGACAAGCCATGAATATCACTGCTGGAGGGGGCTGACTTGACTAGGAGCCAAGTAACACCTCAGGCCACTGGGCAAATTGGAAACAGCAGGGATCTCAGGGTGGAATGAATGGGGAAGCGCGCACGCACCAGGCTGCACAAGAGACGGAGGGAGCCCCGTCAACCCAGCTGCTCAGCAGGAGGCCGTGTGCACATGTTGAGAAGATGCAAGAGGGACGGCAGGAAGCAAAGGCAGGTCTGGCTTGCAAACTGCCTGAGCACGGGCCCCTGGCACAGGGCCTCACTGACTCAGGGGTTTGAGCACAACCTCTGTGCCATCACTGGCTGACCCCGAAGCTAGGCCGACCCAGGGGTGACTCCAAGAGGGAGTCAGCTTAAAGATAATGAAAAACAATAACTTTCAAACATGGAGCAGAGACATAAACAGCTGCACACAGTGGGGGAGAGAGACCCTACAGAGTCAGCTCAGCAATAACTAAAACAAACAAAACAAAAATGCCACCAGGGGCTTCCCTGGTGGCGCAGTGGTTGAGAGTCCGCCTGCCGATGCAGGGGATAGGGCTTCGTGCCCCGGTCTGGGAAGATCCCACATGCCACGGAGCGGCTGGGCCCGTGAGCCATGGCCGCTGAGCTTACGCGTCCGGAGCCTGTGCTCCGCAACGGGAGAGCCCACAACAGTGACAGGCCCGCATACCGCAAAAAAAAAAAAGAAAAAGAAAAAAAAAATGTTCAAAGATTTAAAGTGAACAGTGTTTGAAGAATTAAAGGCAAATATGATGACAATGACTCGCAAATACAAGATCTTAATGATGAGACAAAAACTATAGAACCCAAAGTAAGTTCTGGACTTGGGAGCTCTCCCTGATCACCTGGGCTCCCACAATGCCCTGGGATTCCTGTCACAGCTCTGACTGCTGTGTGGCACCTGCCGTTTTTTTCCAAAATATATTTATTTATGGCTGCTTTGGGTCTTTGTTGCTGCACGTGGGCTTTCTCTAGTTGCGGCGAGCGGGGGCTACTCTTCGTTGTGGTGCACGGGCTTCTCATTGCGGTGGCTTCTCTTGTTGCGGAGCATGGGCTCTAGGCGTGCGGGCTTCAGTAGTTGCAGCACGTGGGCTCAGTAGTTGTGGCTTGCAGGCTCTAGAGCACAGGCTCAGTAGCTGTGGTGCATGGGCTTAGCTGCTCCACGGCATGTGGGATCTTCCCGGACCAGGGCTCAAACCCGTGTCCCTGGCATTGGCAGGTGGATTTTTTCTTTTTTTCTTTAAGTGTTTTTTTTTTTTTTAACATCTTTATTGGAGTATAATTGCTTTACATTGTTGTGTTAGTTTCTGTTGTATAACAAAGTGAATCAGCCATACGTATACATATATCCCCATACCCCCTCCCTCCGGCAGGTGGATTCTTAACCACTGCGCCACCAGGGAAGTCCTGCACCTGCCTGTTTATGTGACTGTCTCCCCGACCCCACCTCAGCTGCAGAGGGGAAGGGACTGAGCTGTTTGCTTCCTGCATGACAGGGCAGGCTTGAACACATGACGGAGAATGGCAGTGGTAAGGGAGCCAGAGCCCAGGCTTGCAGTCAGATGGTGTGAGGCCTGGGCAAGGTGTTTGCCTTTGCGTGGGCTTCAGTGTCCTCCCCTGTGAAATGGGACCCCTGGGATCTGGTGATGGGAGGACAGGGGCCCGGATATGGTGAGGCCCCACACGGGGCCCCAGGGCCTCACAGCGCTTGGGGTGGCAGCGGACATTCACCACCACCCCAGGAGCCGGGAATGAGTCCACCAGAAGGCAAGACTTTTGTTGTAGGTTTAATTTATTACTGTTTGACATCCAGTGACACTGACATACCCCCGCCGGGCCTATGGACCCCTGGCCCTGGCGAGTCTGACCTGTCCAATAAAATACAGTACGAGGAGTGGACGGCTACACACATGCATCCACAGCTTAAACTACAGTGATTCCAAACTGCGGCCGAAACAGTACTGCCAGGGAAGGAAAAGAAAAACAGGTGTCGCGTGTTCCCCAATTCATAATTCTTTTTTTTTTTTTCTCTCATTTTAAACAGTTAATGCTGTTACCAACGCTACTGATGCCAGGACAGGGCCAGACACAAACAGTCCTACATCTTCTCTGCTGTATAAATATGGAAGATTTTTGTTTATACAGTTTATCCCAAGTCTGAAACTACATCTGCTGCTACCCGTTACTGCTAAGGGCTACACCATCTCAGATCTGGAACGAGCGGCTCGGGGTTGAGACTCTGGAATGTCGGGACTCAGTCTTCCTCGCTGCCACTTCCTGAGCGGTCCTGGAGGGGGGGACAGGAGGAGAAAGCGTGAGTCAGCCCCGCCCTCAGGAGCACCCCGACTGGCGCCGACCTCAGCTTTAGATGCACTCAACCACCAATGCAGGCAGCAGAACCGCTCTGCCCTGCAGGGAGCGGGCAGCACTGGCTCCACGAGGCTGGGTGCGGACTGGCCTTTGCCCTCATCCCCTGCTGCCATGGCCACACCGTGACGTCACCGTTCTCCCACAGACTGTCCCCTGTGTCCACATCGGCTCTTCCTCGGGACGTGGGAGGCTTGCTGGGCCTTCCCTGCTCTGTCCCACTGCTGTCTGCCTGTCCCTGTGCCCCTGACTTGCGGCTTTATTTTATTTTTGTGGGCATGCCACGCAGCTTGCGGGATCTTAGTTCTCTGACCAGGGACGGAACCCGGGCCCACAGCAGTTACAGTGCCAAGTCTTCACCACTGGACCGACAGGGAATTCCCCTGACCTGTGGCTTTAAAACCACCTTGGCGATTCCTGGCCACGTAAAATCTCTGCTCTCCTGTATAAACATTTTAAACAGCTTGGCAAGGGCCACAGAAGCCCTGCTGGATCCAGACGGGCAGATGGGTAGCTTTACAGCTCAGACCCTCCTCTCCAGAAACAAGGGCCGCCACTCCCGTGTTCACAATGTCATTAACGTCCCCATAAGACCATGGATGTCTATGGTCAGATTTATTCTGAGGCACCTGGGTTTTTTTTTTCCTAATTAATTATTTATTTATTTTTGGCTGTGTTGGGTCTTCATTGCTGCACGCGGGCTTTCTCTGGTCGCAGTGAACAGGGGCTTCTCATCGCAGTGGCTTCTCTTGTGGCGGAGCACAGGCTCTAGGCACGCGGGCTTCAGTAGTTGTGGCTCGTGGGCTCTAGAGCGCAGGCTCAGCACTTGTGACGCACGGGCTTAGTTGCTCTGCGGCACGTGGGATCTTCCCGGACCACGGCTCGAACCCGTGTCCCCTGCATTGGCAGGCGGATTCTTCACCACTGCACCACCAGGGAAGTCCGAAGGCACCTGGTTTTGCTGCTATTGCAAACAGCTATACAAGAAAACTAACGAGGGACTTTCCTGGTGGTCCAGTGGTTAAGACTCCTCATTTCCAGTGCGGGGGGCCCAGGTTCCATCCCTGGTCGGGGAACTAGATCCCACATGCATGCTGCAACCAAGAGTTCGCATGCCACAACTAAGGAGGCTGCGTGCTGCAACTAAGACCTGGTGCAACCCAATAAATAAATATTTTAAAAAAGAAAAAAAGACTAACAACAACAAAATGGTGCTTGTCAGGCTGTTCTGGGAGCCAGGCCCCGTGTAATCGACTTGACCTCCGTGCTTTGTAGAAGTGGAGATAGGCTTAGAAGTGAAGTGAAATGCCCAGGCCCTACAGCAGGGAAGGGCCTGGCATCCGGGCTAGAGCCAGAGGGCAAAGCTTATTTAAACCCAGCCAGTGGGTCTGCTCGTGCCCCCACGCCCATGAAAGTGTCCAGGCTTGATGCTCCTGTGGCTCTTCCCTGGTGTGCGAGGGACTGCAGCCTGTGCCAGGGGGACCATCACCGAGGCACCGCTCACAGCCCCGTTCACAGGGTCTGCTGCACAATATTTTTATGACTGTGGATTATGGGACCTTTTGTTTTTTGCTTGCTTTTTCTTAACCCACTACCATGGTTTAGAAATCCTTCTAGACAGGCCGGAACAGAGCCACAAGCAGAGACCTGGGGTGCACGGCGTGTGCCCCGTGCAGTGAGGACACCACGGCAGTCCTGGCGGCTGGAAGGCCCTGTGCTGTGGGCATGGGGACCCGCTGGCGGCACCTCCGATCTCACCGCCTCCCACCCCAACACTGCCGGCCCGAGCTCGGCAGCCCTGGTGCCCTGGGTTGGCAGCTCTGCAGGCTGCTGCAGCAGGAACAGGCTGGGATGCCCCACCTGAAGCCCACCAGCTCCAAGAGCACTGCTTGTAGGGCCGCGTGGACTTGGACTTGAGTCCCAGGCCATATAAGGCTGAGCCTCGGTCTCCGCATCTGGGGAGCGGGGCTGTTGGCCTTGGACCAGGGACCAGCACGTGGCACGGCGCAGACGTGCAGCGACCCGCCTGCCCGGGCCCCGCAGGCTTTACCTCGTCCTGCTCCTCCTCACTGTCGTCGTCGCTCACCACCGGCTTGGCCCTGGAGCCACGGCTCGGCCGCCGCCGGCCGCCCTTGAGCCGGTCCTGGGCCTTCTCCTTCCGGCCCAGCTTGATCTTCACTTTGACCGAGCGAGCTGGGGTGGGCACCAGGAGGAAAGAAGATGTGAGCTCGGGAGAGCATGGCACCTCGGAGCCAGGGGCGTCTGGGAGCCGTGCGGGCTTCGGGTCCCCTCAGGTGGGTGTGACCCCATCCCCGCCTTCCCCCACCCCGGGGGATGGGCTGCAGCCCCGCCCCAACGCACCCCCCCTCCCCCGCCCAGACTCACACTCCGACTCCGAGCCTTCCTCCTCGCCCTCCTCTTCCTCCTCACTCTCCTCCCCTTCACTGTCTTCCTCCTTCTCGATTTTCTGCCGCACGCTGGTGAAGACCGACTGGAGGACGATGGAGTCTTCGTAGATCTGGGCGGAAACACACGGGGCTCAAATGCGGGGCCTGCTGGGGAGCTCCCCACCCGCTGGGCCCCAGTCCTGGCAGAGGGACAGCTCAATAATCCTTTCTCAGCTGGTGCCCCAGAGAGCACCGGGTTGATGAAGGGGCCCCAGACAAAAGGTCCGGTGTGTTCGTTCAGAAATAACCACACGTTCCTCCCTCCCTTTGAAGAATTGCACCGAGTGCGTTTTTAAAGGCTCTGAGGGGGTCTGCCGTAACATTAGAAACGCGTACCCCTCGCTGAAGCCAGCATCTCCCCCAAATACATGACTATCAGACCTCTTTTCCGAGAGGCACCCATCCCGACCCTTAAGGAAACTGCTAGGCTAATAAGGCTGTGTGTGTACACGAATTTCATCCCAGGATGGGACACAGCACAGGATTCCTTTCAAGAGAGTCCCCGAGGGAATTCAAAACAGATTCCGAGATATACGCAGACTGTTCCCAGGGTCACCATGGATGGATGGCACCGAGTCTACTTCCTCTTTTTAGTTTGTTTTTATTTTCTGCTATTTTTTCAGTAATACACACACATTGCTTCTGTAATGAGTAAAACAGTCCAAGTTGGAGGGAGTCTTTTTTAAAACCAGTCAATTCACAGGCGGGGGGGCTGAGGGGCGTGTCACCCGGGGCTGGGGGCTGCTCACCAGGGAGCCCTCCAGGTTGAAGGTCTGCGCGTTCTGGCACAGCAGCATCACGTCCTTCTCTAGGTCGTTGAGGCTGCGGTACTTGTGGCTGCGGATGCGCTCCTGTGGGCGGGAGAAGCGGCCTTACCTCTGGACCCCCTCGCACCCGGCGTCCCTCTGTCTGACGAGGTCACGGCTGAACCCCCAGGCTCTGTGCAGACGGGGAGGCCCAGCTGTGGGTGCCGGGGGCGGGGGGCGCCCGTCACATCCTCAGGACCCCTACGTCCAACGCCTGGCTCCCTGCCTGGGGGGGCCCGAGGCCCAGGCTCGGAATCCCCCAAACGCCGACGTGGCACGTCCTTCTCCCCGCACACTCGACACGGGGTTACCTTTATCTTCTTGAAGTCCACAGGCTTGCGGATGAGCTCGTAGTACTCAGGCAGCTCCTTGCGGGACGGCAGCTGGATGAACACCTCGCTGAGCTGACGTCCACTACTACTGCAAGGAGGGACACGGCGGCGTCACTCACAGGCCCTGCCTGCCGGGGAGCCCTCACCCCCTGCCCGGCGCCCCCCCCACCAGGCCACTCCCCCATTGCTTGAGGACAGAGCCGGTGAGAAATTCAAGGCTGACTCGGGAATTATTTCCCGTACCTGCGCTGTCTTGTGAGTTCTGGAACATTCCTGAGGGGCAGCCATGCAGAGAGGCCCCTGATGCATTTGAATCGAGGCTCCGAACTCACCCAACTTCCTCCCATCTCCCCTCCCCCACCCCAGCCCTGGAGGAAACAGCATCACGTGCCACATGCAGCGAAAGCCTTGGCACTTGAAAGAGGGAGAAGAGCCCTGATTATTTGTTTACGACGCAAAAACCAGTTTGCTCACGTTGGGAGCATCAAGTGCCTGCACCTTCAGAGGCCAGTTTCCCAAGCACACTGTGCACCTCTCACAGGCGGCACTTACGAGCGGCGAACTTCAGAGAATCTGGCCAAAACCCAAGGAGAGATGCCCACCCCACCCCCACCCCCCGGCAAGATGCTAATGGATGACAAAAGCTGTTTTCTAGTCTTTTCCAATGAGGTGCTTGCTTTGCACAAGGGAGCAGAGGAAAGACGTGCCGTGAGTGGCCATGAGATGAGGAACCCGAGCACTGGGCCGCCAGGCTGTGCCACACCCGCGCCCGGCTATGCTGGGGCCAGGAGCTCCGAGGTAACATCCTCCCAGTGCCTGGACGAGGAGGGGGCGAACAGAGAGACATCCACCCTCAGCCTCCCTTCAGCCTCCAGCGTGGCGACGCTGTCTCCTGGCAACGCCAGTTTTAGACCCGCTAAATTAACGCTGCAGCCCACAAACAGGCTTGTATGTGGTGCTAGGGCCATGGGCTCCGTGCTCACCCGTGGCATCCACACAGGTGGCCTGGCCTCGGGGTGTGCGTGGCCCTTCAGGGAGCTCAGGAAGCGGGACTCCAGCACCATGATATAGAGGGAAATTCCAGAGCAAAACCCTCACAAACCTCTGGGGAAATCGCGTCCTTGAGGAATAAAAGGCCCACCTGGCCCGAGAACTGTTGTCTGGTGCCACGTGCTGAGGGCAGAGGGCCTGGAACTGGCCGTGTGTGAGGGAGGGGCAGGGCGCCAGGGTCACGGGGGACTTTTAAAACCGCCCTCTCTGACGGTGAAGACCTCTTGAAAAGCCACTGCCATAAGATTTTCGTTGCCAAAGTGCTGAGAAGTCGTTTTTAATCCTTAGAAGTCCCCTGGAGAGCGCCCCCCTCCGCCCCCCGACCAGGGGCTGGTGCGGCCTTCCAGGCTCGCTCACCGGCGCCCCCCTCCTCGGGGCTGCTTGGCTCTCCAGGATGGGCTGCCCGTGACCTCCGACGTCAGCGCCCCTCTCCACCTGCTCAGTCACCTCAGAATCACCGAAGCGGCTGCTCCCCCAGGGAACCCCGGCTCCCACCCTCACCTCCGCATAAATGTCATCTTCCCGACACCTCTTAATAACACGGACGACTGAGATGACACGTAAAGGCACAAACCTTCAGTGCTTGCTCCCGTGAGCCTCCCCGACCTCCAGCACCTGGCCGAGCTTGGCCTCCTCTTGAATTTGAGGTTACGGGATCCCACAGGGTGAGCCCCCAGGCCTGGCCTCCCCGCTCACCACTGCCGGTGAGACATGCTCTGAAGAAGTTTCTGCCAGGCAGAATTGCTGGAACTCCATCTCTGGCTCTGCTCTGCGTCCGGCCGCCTGGCAGCGGTGGGCACGCGAATGAAGGAGCCTGAGAGAATCCTGCTGCGGTCAGCATCGGCCCTGTGACCCCAATTCAGACACAAAGAAAGGAAGCACCCACCATGGCCCTAATGCCTCCAGCCTGGCCTGTCACCTGGTTTTTGGTAACACTAGCAGTGGTGGCTGCTGTTACATACGACAGTGACGTTATTTTCCAGCCTCTAGGTGTCAGTTCCCACAGCAGGGATTTTCTTCTACCTCGTTCACTGCCCTGTCCCCATCACATCGGGACACGAGACACAGAGGGGCTCAGAGTGACTAGGGCCTCGCCTGGAGCTCCAATTCCTCCCACATCTAGCCCAGAGGTCATTTCTTACTGAACGAGGTTTGTGACCATGCGGTGGGGGGGGCCTTATCTAGTTTTCTAAGCCCTGCTCCTTAGAGCCCGAAGAGCCCTGGTTGGGACCCTTATTATTTAACCTGCCCAGATGGTCTCCTCCCTATGGGAACGTGCCCTCCCCCACACCAACTCAGGGTTCTGGTGGGGCTGCCCGTCACTGAGTCCCCACCTGTCCCCCCAAGACTATGGCGCGACCAAGCACAGCTCCTCAGCCGTCGGGTCTCAGTGCCTGGTCCAGGCAAGAGCCTGGGACGCAGCCAGCCAATAAGAGCCCTTCCCTGGGCCTTTTTGCCAGGAGCTGGGGAAGCAGAGGTCTTTTTTCTTGGTGTGTGAGGCCTTGAGGACGGTGCCCAGAGCTGTGTTTCACCACAGGGGTAAGGGGAGAGGTGGCAGGTGGCTCTGGGTCCTGAAAGCTAGACTTCACTAACTCCTCCATGACCTCCAAGCCAAAGGAACCCCTGTTCTGCTTGCGGGGCTTACACCTGAGTTCCTGATACATAGAGCCCCAAAGTCTAAATGGACACATCCTTTGATGTGTCCTTGAAACAAAAAGATAACATGTGAAGGAGAAACAAAGAATCAGATGAGACAAAAAGCAAAACAAACAAAAAAACAGACCCAAACCCCCGAACAGGACAGAACCACAGACTCTCAGCATTTAAGAGGTCATCCGTCGATATCCCATTCGAACAGATGGAGAAACCAGAGAGGTTATGAGAGCTGGCCCAGACACAGAAAATTGGTGGCAGGCAGGACCTGAGCACAGGTGCCCTAGGCTAAGTCAGGGGTCTCTCTCATCCTTTCCCATATACTGTTCTAGAATCTTTTTGTTGTTGTTGTCGTCCTTTTTTTGGGGGGGGCCGCACTGTGTGGTTTGCGGGATCTTAGTTCCCCAACCAGGGATCGAACCCGGGCCCTCGGCAGTGAGAGCGTGGAGCCCTAATCACTGGACCGCCAGGGAATTCCCCCCGTGTACTGTTCTAAATCAAGGGTCAGCAAACTTCGTCTATGAACAGTGAGTATAAATGTTATAGGCTGGGCTTCCCTGGTGGCGCAGTGGTTGAGAGTCCGCCTGCCGATGCAGGGGACACGGGTTCGTGCCCCGGTCCGAGAAGATCCCACATGCCGCGGAGCGGCTGGGCCCGTGAACCGCGGCTGCTGAGCCTGCGCGTCCGGAGCCTGTGCTCCACAACGGGAGAGGCCACAACAGTGAGAAGCCCGCGTACCGCAAAAAAAAAAAAAAAAGTTATAGGCTTTGTGGGCCATACCACCTCTGTTACAACTACTCAACTCTGCCATCGTTGCACCAAAGTGGCCACAGAGAACATGTAGGCCAACAGAGTTTGGCTGTATTCCTCATTTATAAGAAACAAAATCTGATTTTCATATAATTTCACATCATGAAATAGTATTCTTCTTTTGATTCTCTGAAACTCACCTAAAAATAATTCTTAATTCACAGACTATACACATACAAGTCGTGGGCCATATCTATATTTTTGCTAGTTTGCAAATTTGGTTTTTTGACCCCTGGTATGAATCCTGAAAATAACAGAAAGCATGTCTGTATTGGGGATGATAACATACTGCTTGATGCCTTCCATTCTTCACCCTTTGACCAGGGCAGACATTGCAAATGGATCAGAGCACTATCTCTTGAGCCCTGATAGCCTCAGGCAGGCAGCAGCAATCGACTGAAGATAGTACTCAAGACAGATCCTAGTTGCCTCCTCCCCAGTCCCTCAGCCCCACTCTCCGTCCTAGAGTGCATTTCAGACCCTCTTCCCATGACACCTCTTGATAACATCTTCTCACCCTGGGACTATTTTCTCTTTTGACTCTTAGTGAACTGAGCCAGCAAGGGTCCTGGATATGAGGTCAGGATTTTAAAAATTGACTTAGCAGCAGAACATTTATCTGAAACAGAGTCTCAGATTATGTGTATGTACACCATTCATGAAATTTGAAAATGATACAATGAAACACATTAAAGAGGTATTAGTACAAAATTACTTTCCAGGTTCAATTTTTTGACCCATTACAAAGTCAAGGATATCTGGAGAATAGAAAAGTGAGACGTCTGGGGCAGATCCACTTACAAATATTTACTAAGAGCCTCCACCTGCCAGGCATCCACCCTTAAAAGATCAATCTTAGTGTCAGATTTATGGCTGTGCGGTACAGAAAAACTCCTGACTCATGCACGAGTGAAAGGAAATAATATTCACCAAGGAACCTGCCAACAAGGAAGGTCTGTAGGCTGCCTGCCCTGCACTCTTAGCACACTCTTCCAACAAAGAGGGAGGGTGGGGAAGCTTTACTGCAGGGTCCACATGCTGAGGGCTGGACTGGCTGTAGGTCACAAAGCTGATTAAGAATCTCATGAGCCAAAATTTCTAATGAACTGATTATTTTACAGAAGCCAATGACACACCTGGGGGCTCATGTTTCTTAATACAGTTCAATGATGAAATCCAAATCTCATTTTGAAGAAAACCTGACCGCCCCCCCCCCACCCCCGCTAAGCTGGATTTGAAACCACTTAGTGTGAAACCCTCATTCTGGAGAAGAGGGTCACACGGCAAGCAGCAGAAGCCGGATCATAATCCAGCCTGGCTCTCAGGGGTGGCATCTACTCAAATGGACGTTCCAGCTTCCCCAAGCTGACCTGAACGCCGCGAGAGCCAGTGCTGTGCTCTGCCGTGGCAGCTGCTCAGGGACGTTAGCTGCGGGTGACGAGCACCGTTCATGGCACTTCAAAGAACGTTTCTCAGGACCAGGGAGAAGATGAAAATGAGAGGCACAGCAAGCCCAGGAGCTGTGGCCAGGGCTGGGCGGAGCTGGTCATGTGAGTGCAGGGAGGCCCAAGGCCTCTCTGCAGGGCTGAGTGACCTCGGTCTTGAGGAGCGTGCTTCCTGTTTGGAGCCCCCATGTTACCATCCGCGCTGAGCACCGAGTGGCGCCAAGGCAGAGAGGCCTCAAGCTCCTTCTCAGGTGGCAGGGTCTGCAGGATGGCCACCCTGGGAGCTACGGGTGCTGGGGATCCCTGGACTGCTGGGACCAAGGGGCTGCGGTGTGTCTGGGGGTTGGCGGGTGGGGAAACCGTGCTGCCACCGTCCGGGACCCACAGACCCACTTCCACACCCCCCGGGAGGCCCCCGCAGACACTCTCTCTTCCCTCCTCCTAAATTTTAATCTTAGTTAAATTACATGTTTAATTTAGTTTCTGAGTCTCACCTCAGAAGTTTGGCGCTCCTCCTCTGCCTTTCAATCCCTTAGCTAGCTGTCTCCCGGCCTCCTTTTAAATTTTACCTGTGTTCTGGTAATTTCTCATTTATTTGACCTTGACTTTGGACCTTTTTATTCATCCTTTGCCCCTCATTTTTTCCCCCGGTTGTCTGGAATTTTCCATTTTACACCTCCTGCCTTACCTGTTTATCCTATTCTACTGATATTTCCACGCATGTTCCTCTACTGCTTCCTGAGTACAGAAGAAGCACATGCCTGCTGAAATGCACTGAGCACTTCACAGGGTCTCACAGGGGATTCCGAGGGGGGCAGAGGGACGGGAGGGGCAGGCTGCCACCTGCTCACCCAAATCTACTTGTTTCTGGAGTCCAGATATCTATCTGTACCTGTCCTATTTTAAGCTTTTATGTAATTCTACTTTTAAGACCCTTAAAATTAGAACCCTGTTTTTTGTTGTTTTGGCGTGCTCTGTCTCCACCATGGCGATTAGCCGCAGGGAGTGAAGCAGGGGGATGGAATCGGCTTGACTAACTGGGCAGGTGGGGCTTCTTCCTGCAAATTCCGTGGCAGGCTCAGAACCTCAGCACGGCTCAGCGAGGCCACCTGGGCTAAGCCTCCAGTGGCTTTGAGCCCCACTCGGCTAGCAGCCTGGCCTATGCCCACGCTCAGGCGGGCCCGGGGATTAATGATGGGGATCAGCACTGTTCTCAAGACATCTCACCTCGGCGCCTCTCACGCCAGGCTCTGGACTCGGGGCTGAGCAGACAGCACTGACCCCACAGGCGGAGGGCCGCCTCTTGCCCTGCAGTGCCCATTCCAAGCTTGGGCTCCCGATGAAGGGCCAGTACACCCTTCCAAAGGCCGAGGCAGGAGAAGCCTGAGGCCTCCCTGCCCCGTCAGGAAAGGGCTCCCAGACCCGCCCACCCTCCACCCTCTCCCTTCTCCCCAGAGGCCTGTTCTGAAGGGCCTGCAGCCAACCGGGGTGCCCTCTCCTAGAGAATGTTTCTGCCTGACAACCTGCCCTGGAGCCTGTTACACTGCCCCGGTTTTTCTTGCCAATCAAAGCACAACCTTGCAACTGAAGAGCCACCTGCTTTTTAATTCTAATCAAGGTGATGCAGGGCTCCTGCAAGGGCAGAGGGCAAGTGCTGATGGGGTTGGGGCAGTGGCCACCAGGCCTGGCTGAAGCTGCCACCGTGGATGTGGTGGGGCCCTTCGTCACCCACAGTGGATCTGGCATTGATCCCAGGTCTCTGTGACACTCAAACCCTATGGTCCTTACAGGGCTGCTGCCTCCTGGTAAGAGGACAGGAGAAGGGGACCCAGAGGGTCCACCTAGTGGGGCTCAGCCCTGGGAGGCTTAGCCTGGGCGGCCTGTACACATCACCAACTTTCTGAACCATCTGGAAATAACTTATGAGTATCTCCTAAAAACAAAGATGTTCTCTTCCACAACCCAGGCTCGATGATCAAATTCAGGCAGCTTGGTGCCGATGGGCCTCCACTGTCCAACGCACAGTCTTTACAGCAGTGACAACTCTGCCCTGTAGCAGTTAACGGTCAAGCTCTACACATCAGCCAGCGGGGCACAGAAGGGGCTCTGTGGGGTCCTCTGGAGCCTGCCCCCTGAGGTGCCTTCCAGAAGATGCACTTCTCTGAAGCCATCCTAAAGGCACCACGGGATGCGCCCTGGAGCACACACCTGCTGACTGGCACTTGGAGACGGTGCCTAAATGCCTCAGCCACCAGCTGCTGAATCCCTCCGAAGGACCAGGGGAGAAGACAGCCACCGGCAGCACACGCAGCTCCGCGACAAATCCCAACCTGACCCTGCAGCCTAACTTACTGGTGTGCTTAGATATTTTAAAGTGAAAATCCCTACTTCCAGCTTAATGCCTTAATTCTGGTTTCACTTCTGGCTGTTAACCCGAGGGTTCCTCCGTGCAGTTTCGGGATTTCCAACCACCAAGGAGGAGGCACCCTGCGAGGCCCTGCGTGCGGGATTGGCCTCCGGGCCCCTGCATGCGCAGTTCCTTGGCCTGTGATGCTCCTTCCCTCCTCTTCCCTGGTGGGCCCCTGATTTCCTCAGGCTCTGCTTATGTGGCACTCCTCCCGGAGGCCATGCTGGACCCCAAGGTTGCCTGTGCCAGCCCTCAGTTGCGTTAAACTGCAGACTCTTCCAGCGTTTTCCCGTGACCCCATGGAAGGACATGTATTTTCACCGCCACCCAGCAGAGGGTCGCAGCTGCGAAGGCTAGAGACCTCACAACTCGAGGGAGGGCCGCTCACAGGGTGCACTGGGGCCTCGGGAGGGGTGGGCCTGGCAGCCCTGAATCTGAACACACATGAAAGACGCAAAAGCTTCCAAATCAGGACATTACCTGCGTGCAGATCAGGATGTACACGCAAAGGTTCTATCAAACACGACGGCACTGGTATTTTAACACCACTGGGGCGGGGGGTGGGGGGGTAGGGATCTTGAAATCAACACTCAGTAGCAACATTTGGAGTGGTGCAAATTGGGGGCGGGACGGCCCTGCTCAGACTCAGCAGCAGAGGCATGGCCGAGCCGCTTCTCTCTGGAGTCACTGCTTCGAGGTGCAACCCCACTCCCACCACGGTCACTGGGGACAGGCAGAGCAGCGCCACGCCCCTGCTCAGCAAGGCAGGCTCCCCACTCTGAATCCAAACGCTGGCGATGTCCTGTAATCATTCTTTGGTGTCCAGGAAGAACCAAGCTGTAACAATAAGTTCTCTCCTCAGGATCCACATTTAACTCAAGTACAGAGTTTAGCTAATCACAGGGTTCTAGCAAGCAAATGGGATTTTTAAATCCAAAGTTTCATTTTCTCTTCTGGAAAGGAGCAATCGGAAGTCTGAGACAAGAAAGTGCACGTCAAGCTACCTCTGGTTTTGTTCCAATCCTGTTCTCCTTGACGTGGTGGCCAGTCCCTCAGAAGCTTCCAGGTACGTGACAGCTGTGTCATAAAGAATTTAACCTGGCCCAAAGAAAGGTCTGGCCTTTGCCCTTGGCTCCTGGGAGGCCATGTCTCTGTCCTTGAATGTCCTGCCTGGTGGGGGTACCTTTGTTTAGCTGGGGGCCTTTGGCACAGTCTAAGTGTGATTCCAGGCAGGGGCGTCGGGTCAAGCAGCATCGGTTCAACCACAGAGGGACTGGAGACTGGGCAGCCACGTGGGAGGTCGGCCAGGTATACTGACCAAGTTCAAGGCTAGACACCAAGGCTTCCCAGACTGGCAATGCTCTGTGCGCATCTTCTCGTAATGTTGCCAGGAAAGTCACTGTAGCCGGCGATTCCACGGGGAGGACGCTGCTCCCTGTGCCTCTCCCCTCGGCTGGTTTTAATCTGTGTCCTTTCGCTGTAATAAACCATAACTGTGAGTACACCAGCTTTCAGAGAGTGCTGAGAGTCCTTCTAGGAAATTATCGAGACCGAGGGTGGTCTTGGGGACACTGAACTCTGCAGTTGTTGTCAGAAGACAGCGTGGTCTATAGACCGTGCCTAACCCTACAGCTGCATAAACCATGTTGCAGTTTTCCCCATGGTTTCAAATTCTTATGTTTTGATAAGAACGTCAAAAATGTCCATTAAGTAGGTCAGGTTTGTACCCAAACATCATCTCTGAAAGCATTTTCCATGAAGTAACGTTTCAACCAGGATGATGTGACTGTTTTCCTGAGTTTATGTGCCTTTTTTGATCTCTTCCTGTGTAGCCACCAGCAAACCAGCGAGTGGAAGGCCCTGCTCCAACTGAGAACCAAACGTTTCTCAAAGCCAGCGTGTAGGAGGCTTCCTGGAATGGTCATATTCTCTGTCCCACTTGTAACTCCTTTGCAGTTCTCCCCAGTCTAACGTCGAACTCCCCGTCCAGTGGGGCCATTGTTCCAGGAGGACGTGAGGTTAAGCATACGCCATGCTTCAAGCCCTCCCCGGAGGCACCACCACGTGGGTCTGACAGACCTGGGAGCTCAGCTCTGTGACTGCAGTGTCAGGGCTCTCATCAGGCTGGATCTCAGAATCCCTACCAGGATCTGGGTGTCCTGACATAGGCCAGTCTTGACAAGATGTCCCTGAACCCTAAAAGCCAGTTTTAATTCATTGCCCGATTTATCACCCAATCTTGCATGGGCTTGGGAGAACAGCTGTTTGCAGCAGCCAGGGGAGCCAGCTTCTCTTCTGTCACGTGACCTTCAGCTAAGCACAGTGCCTTTTCTCTAAGTCACAGGATGACTAAGAAAGTGGACTGACACTTGACATATTTTTAGTTTGAAAATATCCAAGGCCTTATCGAGTGCAGGGTGCCGATTTCAAGTGTCTACTATTTTTAAACCGAGGTGTAACCTACTACAGGAAAGTCCGCACATCTTTATCTTAGGTGTACAGCCTGGCGAAGGTTTTCATGTGCAGACCAAGATCCCAACGTCCCAGGAGGCTCCCTGGCGTCCCGTCCCTGTCAATTCCAACTTGAGGTAACCACTGATCCATGCTCATCACCGTCGGTCAGCTTAACTTCCTATAACTGGAAGCATACAATAGGTACTTTTCTGTGTCTGGCTTCTCTCACTCAACAGAGTGTAAGATTCTCCCAGGGAGTGGTAGTTTGTCTGTTCTCGTGGCTGTTAGAATTCTGTTCTTCGACTAGGCCGCTGTGGACGTGTTCTCCTGTGGGTGGACACTGGGCTGTTTCCTTTTGGGGAGTCGTGATCAAAGCTGCTATGGACGCACCTGTACATGTCTTCTGGTGGATGTATGCATTCAGGACTAGGACGGGAGTGGCTGGGTCAGAAGCTTCATCTGTGTGTCGAGCTTCAGAAGATACTGCCCAGAGCCACATGCTCCCATGAGCAGGGTGTGAGGTGCTACTGCTCCACGTCCTTGGTGGTACTAAAAGGAACTTTAACACTTCTGGTGTGTGTGAGGAGGCACCTCACGCTCATTTTATCGTGCATTTCCTTCTTGTTATGACGTCGATGTGGTGATCCCGAGCACCTTTTCACACGTTGATTGGTCACTGGGGTATCTTCTTCTGGGAGGTGTCTGTTCATGCCTTTTGCCCATTTTAAAATTGAATTTTCTTTTCCTAGTCTGTGGCAATTTTCACCATCTTCATGAGGGTGTCCTTCGATGAACAAATGTTCTTAATTTGAGTGAAGTCTAACTTGTGAGTCTTTTATGGCCAGTGGCGTTTCTGTCCTACTGAAGAAGTCTATGCCTCCTTTAAAGACATGAAAATTTTTTCCCATGTTGTACCTTTCACATTTATGGGTTTAAAAAAAAAGATTTATTGAAATATAGCTGATTTACATCACGTTTATGTCTGTAATCCATTTCAAATTAATATATGTGTATGGCGTGAGGAGGGGTCAATATTCATCTTCTCCGTATGGATGGATATCCCAGTGATCAGCATGACTTTTTGGAAAGTCCATCCTTCCCCACTGACCTTCAAGGGTCTTCTTCATTTTGACAATGTTAAGGTTCCCTTGCAAGCATACTATTAGGAAGAAAACATCAGGGTCTATTATTTTCATTGGATTTTTGCACATTCCATATTACAAGTAAGTGTTGGTCTACTTTTTTCTTTGTGGAATTGGCCTCAAAGGTGAAGTTTGCAAATGAGTTCAATATTTTGTTCTCAATACTGACACAAGGAACTTCCCTTGTGGCGCAATGGTTAAGAATCCGCCTGCCAATGCAGGGGACACGGGTTTGAGCGCTGGTCGGGGAAGATCCCACATGCCGTGGAGCGACTAAGCCCATGTGCCACAACTACTGAGCCTGTGCTCTAGAGCCTGTGAGCCACAACTACTGAAGCCCGTGTGCAGCCAAAAATAAAATTAATTAATTAAAAAAACCCCAATATACACTTAAAAAAACCAAAAAAACACTGACACAAAATGTAATATTTTTAGGCCTAGCAGTTGAACTTAAATATGCCTCTTTTCCACTTCATCATTTGTTTCTCTTCCAATAATAAAGGATTCTTTTTAAAGAGCAATTTGTATCCTTTTTTGGGTACTATAACCATCACCACCCCCTGAAATCACAGGCTTGGTAACAGTTTCTCCAAATGATACACCATGGGCTCATGCCTTGACACTATTCCCTCAGACAGATTAAATTCTCCCCTACTTTGCTTGTGACTGACTGCAGAGCATTACTATGAATTCAAGTCGTAAAACCCTCCCGTTACGGGGACAGCCTCATCGATCTGCATATAGCAGAAAGTGGAACAAGACACTGGGTGGGGGGGAAGGATGCCCCTGGCTGCCCTGTGCAGCTCCACACGACCCACCCTGCGCTGGCAGGATGGGCACAAGTCTCCTAGGAGGGCCGCGGGAGAGCCATTATTTTCTTCTTACTTACGTAGTACTCATGATCCACAAATGGATCTACAAAGCAGAAAGCATGCATTGTCCTGTGGTTGGCGTGTCTGTGAGGGCAGGGGCCCCAGTGCCTAGGGGGAGCCTGGTCTATGTCTTCTCCACAAGCGGCTGACCTGTGATGGCCCAGGGAGACCACAGCCAGGCGGGGTGGGGGACTGTCTACAGAAGGAAAACCACTGGCTCTCTGCTCCAGCCACAGGCGCCTCCTCACCACGGTCCACCAGCCACGTGATCGGCCTCCATCATAGCACAGACCCCCTTCTCCCACACTCACCCTGCCACTGGCCTCGAACCCGCTGGCCACCTCCTGGACCCCTTGTCCCCAGACCTGCCCTCCTCAGGGCCCCTCTTGAACGTCGCCTCCCCTGCCCTCTCACCATGGCTGACGCTGCCTGTCTCCCCTCTTCCAGGACGTTAATGTCACGTCCCACGAGGACAGAGGCTCCGAGACAGAGATTCCACCTGAGTTTGTGGAGTGACTGCCCGGGCAGCGGGCTCGCCGGCCCCTCCCAGAGGCCCCCGTCCGCCCGCCCCGCCCCCCCGCTTACCTGTCCTTGTACTTGATCACAGCGTCCACGATCTTCTTCATCTTCTTGGTGAGGTTGGGCGGGTTGGGGGAGAGCTTCTCGGCAGGCGGCCGGCCACGCTTCTTCTGCTTCTTGCTCTCGTCGTCCTTGTCGCGGCTGCGGGTGCTGGTGGTCGGGGTGGAGGGGCCGGCATCGCTGTCCCTCTTGCGCTTCCGCGATGATTTCTTCTGCCGGACCTCCTCTTCGATCTCCTCCAGCGTGCCCTCCTCGATGGCCTTCAGGGTCAATAGTGGTAAAAATAGGACAGCCAGCACCGAGGTCGACAAGCAGAGGCCGCGGCGCAAACCCGGGGGCCTGCCTGGGGCGGGACACATGCTGGGGCTCTGGATGGGCTCCGAGGGCACGGGGGCCGTGAGGGTCAGCTCTGTCTCCCCGATGCCAGCCCACCCAAGCCTGTTCTTCGCAGATAAATGGCGTATGTTACAGATTTAAGTGTCACAGCCTCACTGTGCGAAGCCTGAAGAGTGGGCTCCTGTAAACCCTCCACCCAGAGGTGACCCCGTCAACACTTCTGCTCTAGACCATGTTCCATGTTTTTAAAAAACTGTGGTAAGATACACATAACATAAAGTCAGCCGCTTCAAACACTGTCAAGTATGCAGTTCAGTGGCACTGGGAACGCTCCTGCTGTGCAGCTGTCCCCACCCTCCACCTGTAGGATGTCCCACCTTCCCACGCACATGTGCACAATCGAGGCAGCACCGGGATCGAGCCACATACCACATCACGACTCATCTTTTTGCTTATTATGTCCTGGATATACTTCCTCTCGTTTTTCTGCAACATAATTTTTAATGCCTATTTAATAGTATTTCCTTGTAAAATGGGCCTTAACTTAACTTCCTCTGTAGTTGGGCATTTAGGTTCTTTCCAGTTTTGCAAGAATGGGTGGGGTGGGCTATTGTAAGTACTGTCATAACTGACATTTGTCTTTCTTTTAGATAGATTCCTGAAAGTGAAACCGCTGGGTTGAAGAACACGAACGTGAGTGTTAACTTTAAAATAGTTCCAATGTACTAATTCTCAACGATAATAACTAACTTGCATGTTTTAGCCGTGAACACAAAGTGATGGGAAGCTAGGTTTCTACGGGGGCTTGGAATCAGAAACGGGAGTGGGGCCTGGACCCAAACGGATGCACTCGTTATTCATCTCAGTTACCAGCTGCATCTGAGTGCAGGTACAGGGCCAGGCACTGAACACAGCCCCTCATGGAGGGGAGACAGTAATACACAGCCCACAAACATGGTGACAAGTGTGCCGAGTGCCAAGAAGGAGGGTAAGAGGTGCTCTGAGAATGGTGGAGCAGATGTGTCCTGGTCAGGGTTTGGGAGAGCTTCCCAGAGGTGGGCACTTAAGATCTGAAGGGTCAGGGTGGTGGAAGGAGGCATCCACCATCCATGTCATCTTATGGGGTAATAGGGTTTTTGCAGATGTAATAGGTTAAGAATAGAGATGAGATCATACTACATTAGCATGGGCCCAAATCCAAGGAGTCAGAAAAGGCCGTAAGAGAGACACTGCGGACATCCATGTGAAGGCGGAGGCAGAGACTGGAGTGATGTGGCCACAAGCCAAGGAATACTGGGGCCACCGAAAGCTGGAAGAGGCAAGGAAGCAGCCTTCAGAGGGAACATGGTCCTGCTGACACATAGATTTCAGACTCCTAGCCTCCAGAACTGTGAGAGAATAAATTCCTATTGTGTTAAGCCACCAAGTTTGTGGTAATTGTTACAGCAGTCCCAGGAATCTAATACTGGGGTCTCTGGTCCTTTGCCCTAGATATGCAGGTCAGCCCAGAAGGGCAAGAGCCAAGTACATTCTACAGGGTTTGGGTACATATGGCATCAGAGTGGCTGCCACAGAAGTGGTGCGAACTACATGTCCACCACTAAGACAGAGGAGTGCCTGATTTGGGTAAATATCTCTTTTATTAATGTAAATTTTATTGAGTATGATATATTAAAAAAATGGCATGTGCTCAAATGGGAAAGAATAGACTTTTCAACAATGGTGCTGGGACTACCAGATAGCCACATGCAAAAGAATGAAGTTGGACCCTGACCTCACGCCACACGCAAAAATTAACTCAAAAACGATTAACGGTGGACTTCCCTGGTGGCACAGTGGTTAAGATCCTCCTGCCAGTGCAGGGGACATGGGTTTGAGCCCTGGCCCGTGAAGATCCCACATGCCACGGAGCAACTAAGCCCGCGCACCACAATTACTGAGCCTGCGCTCTAGAGCCCAGGAGCCACAACTACTGAGCCTGTGTGCCACAACTACCGAAGCCCGCGTGCCTAGAGCCCATGCTCCGCAACAGAGAAGCCACCGCAATGAGAAGCCCGCGCACCGTGATGAAGAGTAGCCCCCGCTCGCCGCCAACTAGAGAAAGCCCGTGAGCAGCAATGAAGACCCAACGCAGCCAAAAATAAATAAATAATTTTTTTAAAAAAAAAAGAAGAAAAGAAAAAAAAAGTATCACGGACCTACATGTAAGAGCTGAGACTCTAAAACTCTTGAAAGGAAACACAGGGGTAAATCTTTGTGACCATCAATTGGCAATGGATTCTCAGGCATGCTGCCAAGGCACAGGCGAAAAGAGACAAACAAATAAATTTGACTTCATCAAAATTTTAAAATTCTGTGCTTCAAAGGACAGTATCAAGAAAGTGAAAAACAGGGGCTTCCCTGGTGGTGCAGTGGTTAAGAATCCACCTGCCAATGCGGGGGACACAGGTTCGAGCCCTGGTTTGGGAAGATCCCACATGCCACGGAGCAACTAAGCCCGTGCGCCACAACTACTAAGCCTGAGCTCTAAAACC
This sequence comes from Leucopleurus acutus, assembly GCF_964270905.1. Lineage (NCBI taxonomy): Eukaryota > Metazoa > Chordata > Mammalia > Artiodactyla > Delphinidae > Leucopleurus > Leucopleurus acutus. The sequence continues at coordinate 7,714,827 of NC_139145.1, read as the reverse complement.
CGCGAACCATGACTACTGAGCCCGCGAGACACAACTACTGAAGCCCACGCACCTAGAGCCCGTGCTCTGCAACAAGAGAAGCCACTGCAATGAGAAGTCCACGCACCGCAAGGAAGAGTGGTCCCCGCTCACTGCAACTAGAGAAAGCCTGCGCGCAGCAACGAAGACACGATGCAGCCAAAAAACAATGAATAAATAAAATAAATAAAATTTAAAAATATGTAAAAAAAAAAGTGAAAAGCAAAGACAAAAACCACCCCACGGAATAGGAGAAAATATTTGCAAATCATATATCTGATAAAAGACTTTAAAGAAGATCTACAAATGGCCAAAAAGTACGTGAAAAGGTGCCCAACACCATTAGCGCCACCACCACCCTCCCACCCCACCGGAAGCAATTCAAAACCACAAGAAGATACCACTGCACACCCACTAGGATGGCTAGAAACAAAAGGCAAATAGAAAGTTATCAGCGAGGACCTGGAGAAACTGGAACCCTTCCGTGCTGCTGGTGGGAATGTAAAATAGTGCAGCCACTTTGGAAAACAGTTTTCGTTCCTCAAAAGGTTAAACAGAGAATTACCATTTGATCCACTCCTAGATACACACCCCAGAGAAATCAAAACATATGTCCTCACAAAACCTGTACACAAATGTTCACCACTGCATTATGCACAATAGCTAAAAAGTGGAAACAACTCCACGGTCCATCAACTAATGACTAGATAAACAAGTGCTGTATATTCTTATAATGGAACGTTATCCAACCATAAAAAGAATGAAGTCCTGATATATGCTAGAACCTGGATGAATCTTGAAAGTATTTTGCTAAGTGAAGAAACCCAGACATCAAAGGATCACATAGTGCATGATTTCATTTATAGAAAATTTCCTGTTTAGGCAAAATTATTGAAACAGAAAAGTTGTTTAGCGGATGTCAAAGGCTAGGGGGAATAAAGGGATGGGAAGATAGCTAAAGAGAAAACAGTTTCTTTGGGGTGAGAATGTACTAAGCTTCATTTGTGGTGATAGTTTCAGAACTCTGTGAATATACCAAAAATCACTGAACTGTACATCTTACACAGGTAAAGTTATTCCTCAAAGAAAGGGAGGAGGGAGAAAGAAATGCGCACCGACTATCATCATTAGCGTGTGGGCAGCTACTTTTTAAAGGGCATCCATTGTCTCAGTAATGCCGGGCTGGCAAAGGCCCCACGCGAGCCGCTCGGGACTGTGGTTGGTACGACGTTCCTTCATCCAAGGTTCTCTTCTGGGCCCTGGAGCCCTGGGCTGACGGCAGGGAATGAGACACACACACCCGCCCCCAGCCCACCCGAGGTTCGGTGGTTCCTGGCATGTTTCAACAGCTCCCTCTGGTGCACAGCTCAGTGGGCGAGCTCGCAAGTCTGGGGTGTTCTGAGCTCCCAGGAGGGGACCAGGGCCACCTGGCCACATGGCTGAAAAAGCACTGGGGCTGCAGTTACTTAAGGGGAACCCCAGGGTGTGTGATAAGAGGCCTGGGGAGACAGCTGCTCATTCCAGGGTGTGGCGCTCAGCAGGGCGTAACCGAAAGCCGCCATCTGCCTTTCAGGAAGTGTTGTCTCAGGGACAACAACTCGAGGGTTGGACTCTTACTCATCACCTCTACACTCAGAACCCCTAGAGCAGGAATGGGGTCTGATTTGTCACTGTAACCCCAGTGCCAGGCCCCTGTGCAAATGTAGAGCGCCCTCGCTCGGGTGGGGGCGGGGGGTGGAATCAGGAGGACCAGCAGCCGCCCGCAGCCCTGACTCAGCTGTCGGCAGCTGCGAGGGCCGGGAGCCACCTGCTGAAAACAGGTGCTCACATCACCTCCATGAGCAGCTGGTGCCGGGAGCCTCGGGCAGGGGCTTCCTCCCTCTTCCCTCCCCACAGCTCCCAGGGGTGACGCACGCAAAGGCGGGGCTGCCTGACCCCATCACCAATCTCAACCATTTTGCAGGGTGACTTGACGATCCCCAATATATCCCTGGGTCCTCCGGTCAGCCCCATGCAAAGACTGGCAATATTTTGCTTAAACCTGACGCTGGAATGGCCAACTCCACCCAGAAGTGGGTTTTGAGCAGCTCGGGAACCGCACAGGGGTGCCTTCCCGAGTTCCATCGGGAGGAACTGAGTGAACCTGACCCCACGTGGGAAGGGTCGCTGTCGTGAGTGAAAACCGACCAAGAACGGCCGAATGGTACTGCCCAGGATTCGGACGAAGGCCTCGATCCTGGCGGCCGAGCCCTGCGCTGCCCGAGCCTCGCCCGCGGCCCTCTCCGGCATGTACCTTGAGCCACTGCTTCTCGGTCAGCGAGTCGCTGTAGTCCACCTCCTTGCGATGGCGGGAGCCGCGGCCGAACATCTTCTCCTCCTCCTCCTCGCACGTCAGCCGCTCCACCTCTGCGTCGTCCTTGATGATCCACGAAGGGAGCTCATCCTCCTCCATCAGGCGTGGCTTCCGCTTGGGGTTGCGGGCCTCCTCGCGCCTGCGGTCCAGGTCCATGCGCTGTGGGGTGCGGGGCGGCAGGGACAGAGGGACAGGCGTCATCACAGAGAGGACAGAGGAGATGGCCAGTGGGCACACGCAGGGGCACCCTGACCAGGGGCTGCTTCCCTGCCTCAGGACCATCGCTGCAGCGGTAGTTAAACAGCAACTTGGTCGTGCGGTGGCTGAGCTGGCTGGGCTGCCATGTCAGACCTTGGCTGGGGCTCTGCTTCAGGGGCAGAGAGAACTGGAAAGGACAGGAAGGTGGTGGAACGGGGGCTGGAACGGGGGCTGAAACGGGGCAGCGGCTCCCCTGCCCCACTGAGGCAATACAGGCTCAGTGGAAGGCACAGGCCTGCTGGGGCCGAGGGCGCCCCCAATTCCCCCCGATTCCGTGCCCACGAGGGGCAACAGGGCATCTGAGACCGAGGCCCTCGCCAGTCCCTCAGTCTTGGACAGTGTGGCTCCCTCTGAAAGGGAGCCTCAAGGACAACAGGCATTGGCCAGACGGAGGGCCATAAACTGGAGCAGGGCTGGGCGTGTACGTGTGTCCTGCCATCCCTATGACACACTTAGGAGGCCACAGAACAAAGATGGGTCAGTTAGGAGCCGTGGAGGGGCCACCCTGAGAGCTGCCCCCGGCCCCGTTACCGCTGGGGATGCCACCGTCACTGAGACCTTTTGCTCTGTTCGGTGTCAGCAGGGAAGGGGGCAGTGTGTGTGTGTGTGTGTGAGCTCCACTGCACATGGTTCACACAGGCGGGGAACCAAGCCCCTGAGGGTGCGCAGGGCCCGAGTGCCCGCGGCGCTCACCATGAACAGGTCGAACTCTTCCTCATGCCGGGCAATCATCTGGTTCACCGTCTCGTCGTCAGGCACCTCGTCTTCTTCCTACAAGATGTCACACGTTTAGTTGGAGTGCGGGGAGGCCGGGGTGGGAGGCGGCCGGGCTCGGAGGCGAGCGGCGGCGGTCCATGGGAAATGAGCTGGCGGTCCCAGTCCGGCTGCGGTGGATGGGGACCCACACGGCAGCGAGAGACGCACACGCACACGCACACGCACGCTCCGTGGGATCAGGGCCCTTGCTGGCCATCTCAGCCGAGAAGCCGAGGATTGAATGGGCATGGAGACTGAACTACCCCTCTCACCTTTAGAGGTGGCTCCTCCAAGTCGGGGTTGACGCCCGCTGGCGGAGGGGCAGTGTGGGCGAAGCTGGCACTGCCGCTGCCCGTGCTGCAGTGTCTGCTCTGTGGATAAATAGAGGACTTCAGTCTCCAGGGCTGTCAATCCGGCATCTTTCACCAGCAGTTTAGAAAAAAAAAACCACTTCAAAGAAAAAGCAAGTACTCATCCTCTTTCCTTTCAGCCCACACTCCCTTTACTCCAAAGGGATGCAAAAAAAATAAGAGTGCAAAAAAGGTAAAAAAACAAAAATGAAAGCCGCTCATGCGTCCACCACTCACGCCGGGGAGGGGGTCGGGGCTGGCGCTGCCCTCACCTCGTCCTGCTCCTCATGCTCGAGGATGGCCTGGAGGAAAGCGCGCCTCTCGTGGCTGGAGGACTTCTGGTCGAACATGCCGGCCTGGATCACCTTCTGGTCGACGTTGAGCTTGTACTTGGCCGCAGCCAGGATCTTCTCTTCCACGCTGTTGACCGTGCAGAGGCGGAGCACACGCACCTCGTTCTGCTGCCCGATGCGGTGGGCACGGTCCTGCGCTTGCAGGTCCTGGGGAGAGAGATGCCGGTCAGTCCCAAACAAGCTCTTTAAACCGTTAAGGGACAGTGGATCACTGGATGCCACTGGGAAAGGCAGGGGTCTTCCAATTCTCGGGCGCCCGCCTGGCTGTTCTGCCCGCCACAGCCAGAAGCTGCACAGGCCAGAAGCTCAGGAACAAGACCTGGAGCCCGTGCCAGGATGACTTGACTCCAAATTCCTGCAGAAGCGTCACTTTCTACCTTCACTGGGATTTGACGGATACTCAGGAAGAAACCGCAGTTGTAGAGGGCCACCCCAGCGGGTTATACCCCAGCAGCTCCTCTCACAGCTGCACAGGGCCCCTTGGCTGCCCCAGGCAGGGCCTGGCTTGGTGTGGCTGTATCACAGCGAGGGCACTGTTCACAGAGTGACGCCAAAGCTGGGCAACACCATGCTGATGCCTGGTTTGATTGGAGGCCCTGCCACGCGAGCCAGGCCCAGGCCCCACCTCTCGGAGCCTCAGGATCCACTCTGCTGACACCAGCCCGTCTCGTGGCTATCGTGTGTGAGAGGAGCCAACGGGCATCGGGTGCTCAGGCCAGTGCCTGGTGTGGAGCAAGCGCCCATAAAGTGGCAGGTATGGCGCCAACGCTGTATCATCACGCCCAGCGTAGACCCAGGAGGGGCTACGAGATCCTGTGTCTGGAGCCTGCAGCTGTGTGGGGCTGACCTCCAGATCTGCACCTCATGGGGGCAGCAGAGGCCACACCTGGTGGGAACAGGCGTGCTTTGTGTCCACGGTTCGTACCCTCAACCCTGCCCCGCAGCTCAGCCGGCGTGATTCCTGGCTCTGCAATGTGCTTCATGACCTCTGATGCCCCCCGGGTGTGGAGGAGGACAGGGCTCCACGGGGGTCTCTCCCCTCGACAGCCTGTGGGTGGGGGAAGCACACTCGGACCACCCTTCAGGAAACAGGCCAGTCATCGAGGTCCGGGCGGCAGCCACACCCCAGGCTGGCGCAGCAACCATCCCAGGCACTCGTCTGTCAGGCGCCCGTGGTTTACACACCGATAACCAGCTCTGCTGGGCTGTGGAGAAGGGCTCGCTCGCACCGTCAACAGGAGTGAAAGCTGGGGCAGCCTGCTGGAGGCCACTGTGGCAGAACCAACCAGAACGTGAAGGGACAGGCCTGTGGACCGAGCAATCCCACCTCTCAGGCTTGGCCTGGCTGGTGCTCCAAGAGAGGGACAAGGTTCCCCAAGGGGAACAGAAAACCCGGACGTCTGCCAACTGGGATTTGAGTCAAAAATCCTGGGGCCGGGCTTCCCTGGTGGCGCAGTGGTTGAGAGTCCGCCTGCCGACGCAGGGGACGCGGGTTCGTGTCCCAGTCCAGGAAGATCCCACGTGCTGTGGAGTGGCTGGGCCCGTGAGCCATGGCCGCTGAGCGTGCGCGTCCGGAGCCCGTGCTCCGCAACGGGAGAGGCCACAACAGTGAGAGGCCCGCATACCGCAAAAAAAAAAAAAAAAAAAATCCTGGGGCCACCATATGCCAAGATAGCTGGCTGCTGAGGAAGCGGCTGGGGAGAGTCCCCATGTGCTTGCATGGAGACATGAACACACCAGTTGCTGGCGGGAAGAGACACGTGCTGGAACATGCTGTGTTCATGTCAAAGCCAGAATATATGTGTGTACACGGGTAGATGCTGGCTCAGAGAAGAGCGGGGTTGGTGGGGAAGGGGAAAAATGGACTCTTTAAATTGTTACTTTCACTTATTGGTATTTGCATTTGAAAAAATTACTACTTTTATAGTAAGACGTAAGAGGTAAATACTTACTTTAAAACTACTGTACCAGGGCTTCCCTGGAGGCTCAGCTGTTAAGAATCTGCCTGCCAGTGCAGGGGACATGGGTTCAAGCCCTGGTCCGGGAAGATCCGGTGCGGAGCAACTAAGCCCGTGTGCCACAACTACTGAGCCTGTGCTCTAGAGCCCACGAGCCACAACTACTGAGCTCGCATGCCACAACTACTGAAGCCGGTGCGCCTAGAGCCCATGCTGAAACAAAGAGAAGCCACCACAACAAGTAGCCTGCACACTGCAAGGAAGAGTAGCCCCCTGCTCGCTGCAACTAGAGAAAGCCCACACGCAGCAACAAAGACCCAATGCAGCCAAAAAATAAATAAATAAATTTATAAAAACAAACAAACAAACAAAAAAACTACTGCATCTATAAAATACCACATCCCTGTTATCTACAGGCACGGAGCCCTGTGCAGGGTATGTGGATAAGAAACAAGGGCAGCAGTGCACAGAGCACAAAAAGTGCGCCCCAGTGTAGTTTTAAGAGGCGCCAGCATGAGAGCTGGGCCAGAACATGGCCAGGAAGGACCTGCATGACTAAAACAGTGACCATTACTGCCAGCTGATAGGACTGGGGCATCTTCCACTTTCTTTGCACATTTACGCGACACCAGAATTCTTTTTGTTTTTTTTTGGCTGTGCCATGTGGCTTGTGGGAATCTTAGTTCCCTGACCAGGGATTGAACCCAGGCCCTCTGCAGTGAGAGCGCAGAGTCCTAACCACCCGACCACCAGGGAATTCCCAGGATTATTTTATTTTAAATAACAATGGAACATGAATGTTTTCATAATCAGAGCAAAAAACTAGTTTAGTTTTGAGAAACAGAGGAAAGTAACTGCTCTCTGGGCTTCTCTCCAGGGCCTCCGGGACTCCAGGAGAATGTCAAGAGGCGCGCTCATGCTAGTGGGCATGGTCTCCCTGAGGCTTCGAGCCCCTCCCCCTAGGGGGCCTGAGAGCTGTTACCTGGTGGGGGTTCCAGTCACTGTCGAATATGATAACAGTGTCGGCTGACTGGAGGTTCAGACCCAGCCCCCCAGCCCGGGTGCTGAGCAGGAAGATGAAGTACTCGGAGCCGGGCTCGTTGAAGGTCTTCAGCAGCATGCCCCGGTCCTCCGCTTTAGTGGTTCCTGCCGGCGGGTGGGGAGAGCAGGGTTATTAGCAAGGTGACCGTGGCGGGTGGAGGGGGGGCGGGCGGTGGTGCAGAGGAGACAGAGGAACACCTACATCAGGGAGCAGGTATAGAGTCCACAGCCGTCCAACTCGGGCCACCCAAGCCATGGCCACTCGCTCAACACGTGGCCATGAGTGGTGACTGGTGAACAACTCAGATTTACGGTGACACTACTGACCGCCAGTCCTCCCACCCCAGGAGAAGAAAACGAGCCCCAACGGGCCTCCGGTGTCTCCTCCGTGTAAATCGGGGCTGCTGTGGGAACTAAGTGGGCACGCGCTGGAGCACAGTGCCCGGCACCCAGCAGACACCCAGGCAATGGGGCTGCCCTGTGAGTCGCCACCACCTGCCCTGCCCAGCTGTCCAGGCGGTGGTGGGAGACACTGCAGCAACACTGTTAACGCCGTGCCCCCAAACCCACGTGGGGTTTCCAGGCGGGCAGACGGGGCTGCTATGGTATCGAACAACTGGCCAGAGGGCTGGCGCCTGCCTGCATCCTACTGTGATGGGTTTTCTCCATTCACAAAGGGAATCATCTACAGGCGAGCACACGGGGGGCTTACAATGGAGACTTGTTTCCCTCTGGGCAGGATGGCTCCCCTCTTCATGGAGCCACAGGGACTCTAATGTGATGGCCCAGGACATGATCCTCAGTATCGTGATGCTCAGAGGGGCATCTAAGCTCCTCGGGCTACTGCCAGCCTGGGGAGCAGAGGTGCCTCTGGGGAAATCAGGTGTCATTCTTGGTGTGGTTTCCAGCCACTCTCCTACACGTCACAATGAACAGCATGGAGGCCTGATGCCCACTGGTGCCTGGGCTGCCCCAGTTCCAAGGAGGGGCTGAGGCAGGCCCAGGTGGAGGGGCCGATCCCAGATGCCCGGCCTGCACCCTCACTCTCGGCATTCTGACAGCAGAAGGTTCCACTCCACGTGTCACCGAGCCCCCACCGTTGCCGTTCTTTTTTTTCCTCTGGCTGCACTGTGTGACACGCGGGACCTTAGTCCCCCGACCACGGATTGACCCTGGGCCCCCTGCAGTGGAAGAGCAGAGTCCTAACCACTGGATTGCCAGGGAATTCCCCCCCTTTGCCTTTCTTTCCCAGAGTTTCCGCTCATGTGGCAGTGACCACATGAGGTGCCCAGAGATGCAGCCACAGCTAAGCAAACAAAAGTCCTCATCCTAGATAGAGGACTCTCATCATGGAGGAAAAAAAAAGGGGGGGCGGGCAAATGGATGGGCGCTGGGGTGGGTGGGAACACACTCTTCACGTGTGGCCTGTCCTCTAGGGGTCGGGGCAGTGACACAGACAAGGAGTAGCACTCATGAAGGCTCAGCCCCGAAGGACAGAGAGGCCACTGGGGAGGCCAGCACACAGAGGGAGGGGCGAGGTGAGCCTGGCCACGCAGGCCTTCCAAGCCATGGGAAGCACCTGAAGGAGGGAGGTTTGAGGGAGGACCTGACCACAGCTGTGTTTGTAAAGGTCGCCCTGGACAGAATTCCAAGAACAGGCCGAAGGAAGGCAAGACAGGGATGCAGCAAAGGTTCTGGGTGGGAGTGGGGAGGGTAGAGACCGACAGACAGATCCGCCCAGCAACCACGCGTCTGAAAAAAACAACAGTTCCACAAGATGTACCGTGAAAGACACAATGGGGGCAAAAAGGTTTGGGGTGTTGGCCGTGGATGCACATAGTAACGAGCTTAGATAAAGGCTCTGAGAAGTGTGGTTTATCCCACACTTCTTAACTGTGTTTACCCTGGAGGCCCCCAAGTTCATTTTTCTCGAGAGCCCCATCACTCCATCTGACAGAGGGTGGGGGGCTCCCTCTAGGGTCTTCCCGGTCAGTTGACACGTGTCAGAGCACGGGTCCTGCACACTGTCAGCATCTCACTCAGCCCCCTCCTCCCCGGAGCTCCTGCGTGCTGGGAACAAGGCAGAAACAGGGCTTCTTATGAGTGCATGTGGTCACAGTCAGTGCTGTTCCCAGGGAACTCGCCGCTATCACCCCTGCAGCATTGGTTTTCCTCCCTCCCTTTCCTGCTTCTCTCAGTGCTCACAGTTCCGGCATGAACGGGCCCGATTCCAGCTCCAGAGCCACCCAGGCGGTGGAGAGAAGAGCATGTTGCTCACAGCAGCCTAATGAAATTTCACCCTCAGACCCCTGGGGGAAAAGACAAGCTGCTTCTCTGTTCGGGACACTGAGCAGGTAGGTGGAAGGAAAGCCCAGAGGGGTTGGCTAAGAATGAAGCCAAAATGGAGGACAAAGAGCCAGGAACTCCAGAAAAGCCCCTCTTAACACTATCTGGGCACCTGGATCCAGCTGTGCCTGAAGCAACCCTTGAGGTTCAGTTATGTGAGTCTATCAAGACTTCCTTCTTTATGCCCACAGGATATGGGTTTCTGTCACTTCCCACCATAACAGGACCGTAGAGCAACCCTTAACCACTGGACTGGACACAGCGTTATGGTGCAAACACCATGAGCCTCACATTCAGGAGATCCAGCCATGATACTCCCAGGGCCCTCCCTCCCATTCCCGCAAGCCTGTGTCACTGAGTGAGCCGCTATGCCCACTCCTGCCGCTAGACCTAGAGAAGCTTTGGCAGCAGCGGATAACGAGGCCGCCCTTTAACAAACGTCTCTCTCCCGATCGTACTCACCATCGAGCCTGAGGTATTTAAAGCCGCGATACGCAAAATAGTCTTCCATGATCGTCATGAGGGAGGTCATCTGACAGAACAGCAGCACTTTATGGTTGGTGGCCCGGAGTTTGGGAAGAATTCTATCGAGCAGCTCAAATTTCCCCGAGGCTCGGTACAGGTCCAGCCTGCGGAGTGGAGGGGGTGGGGAAGGACACACACACCACATGAACCACAGCGCCCTGCAGGCAGGTCAAGGAGGACGTGCGCTCCCATGCCCAGGCTACCTGAGCCGGCCTAGGCAGGCTGGCCACCAGGCTCGGGGGCACACAAGTGCTTCTTTGGCAGACTACCCCCGTGCCCGCCCCTGCCCCCCTCCCCCCACCAAAGTTTCAGCAAAGCCATTTCAACCCAACTAAAATAAACTTGGTCATGAAACTACTGACCAACTTGGATACTTGTAAGAGCGAAAGAAGGTGCTATTTATTAGTAAAGATCCTGGGACAATGGGCATGGACAGGGGCTGCCCCGGGAAGCCAGGCCTCCTGTTTAAGAACTTTCCAAGAGCAGAGGCTCCCAGTGGAGAGTGCCCACACCGCACCACACACAGGGCTAAGTAAGGGCCACTGCAACTTCTGTCATTCGCTCCTGGTTTTTAGATGTGGAAACTGAGGCTGGGGGACAGTGTGACACGGCTGCTGACCTGCCAGGGCCGGGCTCAAACCCAGGTCTGTGGGACCCCATTATGCAATTTGGTATAAAGAACTACACAGCTAAAGAACCTTTTGCCCTTTCATTCAGTGCCTCTACTCTAGGAAATAGTTTACTATCCCAGAGAAATAATGGTGGCTTTAGGGTTAAGAATGTTTTAACGGTGAAACCTTGAGGCAGCATTTGTGTCCCAACACCAGGGCTGAACGATGCCTGGGCTGCGCTTTATAAACAACGCTGGAGAAAACACCCCCAGAGCAAGGTGCGTGGCGCACTGTATAAAGAGTATCCCTCTGTTGGTGGGCAGAGCTTAGGCTCAGAGTGGTTAAGAAAGCTGTCACAGGTCACAGAGCCCAGAGGTGGGGCCTGGAAGCCAGGTGTGGTCACCTCTCCAAGTGGAGAATTTTTATTCTCTTCTTTGGGTTCATCTATGTTTTCAAAGTTTTCTGCCAGGAATATACTGCCTTTGAAATTAGACAAGTATAACAACAGAAATAAAGCCAACCGAAGAGAGAAATACTGGCACACAGATGGTCTGCCCACCCCGTTAAGCTAGGAAGATTCTCACCCTTGGACGATGCCACCGGTAAATCCCAAGTGCTCAGAAAAGGACTCCTGCAATGGAATGAGAGGCGGGTCAGTGCGGGGCAGGAAAAGACGGCCAGGCCCCACGCCTCCGAGCCCTCCCACCCATGCTCAGCGATCGCCCACGGCGGCCCCAAGGCCACACAGATGCTGAACACAGCTTTTCTATCCCACTGACATCCCTTCCGTCATGACCTAACATTCTTAACCACGGAAAGGAGCGCGCGAAGATGGCGCGCGCCTGAGACCGCACCTGGTGAGCTGAAATGGAAGCCCAGGGGCCTCTGGCATGACCCCGGAACCTTATGCCAGAATGTACGGACATATGTGTGCTTTTCAGAAGCAAGCATCCAGACTCTCAAGGGTACTGGGGCCCAGAGCCGTCAGGAAGAGGGACGCTGCTCTCCATGCTCTGCCCAGGATGGCCCCACGTGTCACCGAGTGGGGAAGGCTAGTAACCAACAAGCAGAGGCAGCACAACCCCACCGCGGGGGAAACGACTCCAGAGAACAGCCTCCGAAGGCTTCGGCAGTTACCTGAGGTGGGATTTTCATTTCTCTTGCATATTTCCCTACAGTTTGGATTCTTTACAATATATAAGCGCTTGCAAACAAAAAATCCATAAAAAGGCAAATGTACAAGCATCATCTAGTCTAAACCTTACAAGCTCTTTTTCTCTAAAGTTGCCAGAGAGAAGTGACCTAGCTCTGTCTAGGGGCTAGGCGCAGACAGACCCCTCTGAGAGCAGGGCCCTGTGCAGGGCTGAGGCCCACGAGCTCCGGGTACCGCTGGGCCTGCCGCCCCGGCCCTGGGCCTCACCTCGATGTGCTGGAACATGTACGGGTGGTTGCAGATCTTCCTCAGCTGCATGATGGTGTTCATCAGGGTCTTGGTGCCACCTTTGCCCTGAGGAGGCAGAAGAGAGGCTCCCAAATCGGTCTTGTCCCGGGGTGGGGTGGGGTGGGGTTGGGGGAGGAGGCGTGGAAGAAGGACGTGAGAGGAGCTGTGGCTTGTGGCAGAGGAGACGGGGCGTGTGCAGCTGGCTCCTGTCGGGGCTCAGAGGCCTGAAGCCAGCAAGAAGCCAGCGCTGGGGGAAGCGGAGACCCCCTGGCACCCTGGAGGGTGGAGGGTGGAGGGTGGAGGGTGGAGGGTGAGGAGGGGCCGGCGGGACACAGGGGAAACGTGACTGGCAAAGAGCTGAGGGTGGATCACAAACACTTTGTGAGGCCAGCTCTGTGGGCACTGGGGGGAGTCCCCGGGGCGGGGCTGCAGCCAGACGGCTTAGGAAGATCTCTGGCTACAGGGTGAAGGAAGGATGCCGGGGTGGGTGCCGTGGGCCAAGAAGAAAACCAGGAAACAGGGTGCTGCAACAGCTCGGGTAAGAAAGGGCCCAAACGAAACACCTGGAAGAGAAAATGGGGTGGCAGGGCCAAGCCCGAGGCCGCGGGGGCAGAAGCGAGGGATCTGGGAGGACAGCTGCAGTCCTGGTGAGGGGAGCAGGGGCGGGGGGGCCCAGGGCCTCAGAGGGGCCGGAAGGCGGCAGCCTGCCTAGCTCCCACCTCCCCACCGTAAACTAACGTCACCCCAACGCCACGTAATGACGAGGGAAACGGGCTCAGTGGCCCTGGCCGTCGAGGCTCTTTCCCAGCTGGGAAGGTGGGACTCCCTAGAATATTCTAACGGCTGGGGTCCGTGCTGGGCCCCCCACTTCCGACTGATGCATCCACAGGAGAGAGCACTTCACGAGCAGAGGACCCCAGGCTGCTGACTAGGAGGCTCGGGGGCCTCCCTGGAAACGGGCCATCAGCCTCTGCCCCCTCAGCCTTATGGACTGGACCCATCCACACCAGCTGTGATTTAAACCAGGCCCAGTCAACACCCTCGGGACCACGGCCAGATGGGGCCTCGGCCACGACTATCACCTCCGAGGAGGCGAGAGCCTGCTGCTTACAGTGTGCAAAAGCCCCGCACCCAGTGGCCCCCAGCGCGCCTGCTGTGGGCACCCGGGGGGGAAGGGGGGCCCCGGGCCAACCTTCTTATCCTTTTCAGAGCCATCGGTGAGCAGCACCCCCTTGGCCTGCATGTGCCGGTAAAGCACGCGCTGCAGCGCGGACATGTCGCACTTGATGACGTACTCCACCTGCAGGGCACACACCGCCGTCAGCCGGAACTGGAGCCGAGGGTCCCGGAGCCCAACGCCCAGCCTGGGCCCGTCTCTGATCGCCCAGCCTCTCAGAGGCATCCTGGGCCCTGGACTGTGTGCTCTGATCAGGGCACACAGGGGTGACCGTGAGGAAACCCCATACCCAGGGGGACGAGGCGAGATGGGATGTGGCAGATGCACCAGGGCAGAGAAATGTGGGGGGCTTACTGGGCCAGATGGGGCAGCTCGGCTACCTTCCAAAGGCCTGCCCACAGCTGGCCAAGAAACAAAGCGCAAATGTGACTGGGGGGGGAGGCGACTGGCCAGGGACCCCAAGCCCACCCAGGGGAAAGGGGAGGGGGCCCTGGGGGGACTTAGTGCTCTAACTTAGCACACCTGCCTTCCACTTGAGAGACCCAGTGAGGGAGAGTGGCCAACCCCAGGCGGGATCGACTCCTGAATGCCGAGGCAAGACCAGGGCCAGGCCTGGGACCCAGGGGAGCCACCTGACTGGGCCCACCCCAGGGAGGCCCCCTGGACGATGCCGCACTGGGACTTCCGCTCAAAACAAACATGGTACGTGGAATTCCCTGGTAGTCCAGTGGTTAGGACTCGGCTTCCACTATCGGGACACCAGGGTTCGATCCCTCGTTAGGGAACTAAGATCCCACAAGCTGTACAGCGTGGCCAAAAAGAAAAAAACTAAACGTGGTACCTTTTCAGGTAACTGAGCCTCGACTTCCTTCTTGAGCCGCCGGAGCAGGAAGGGCCGCAGCACTTTGTGGAGACGACGGATGATGAGAATGGTTTCCTCCTCGTTCAGGTCCACCTGGCAGCCCCAACAAGACATGACAACCAAGCGTTACCTCCAAAGGAGGGGACAGGGATGCAGCGAAGGGCCATCTGGAGTCACCCTGTGCTCAGCACCTCCTTTTCAGACTACCCTAAGCTTCACAGGAGCCTAGCAGGGCAACCTCTTCCTTTGAAAAACTGCAAGGATCTAAGACCTTCCATGGAGGTCCTGGGACACGGAAGCCAAGGCCCCAGGGCACCATGAAACACAGCAGCATGCTGCAGCGCTTCCCCAAGAGTAACAAACCCACGTGCCTGGAGTCCTGCCAACACATCCAAACGAAATCCGGACAGCACTGCGGAGGCCACGCGGATAGAGCGTGTGGCGTAACTCGGGGGTGCTCCAAGAGGGCTCTGTCACTGGAAGCCCAAATCAACTCTCATTTTGGCCTGGGGGGGGGACGGACAGAAAGAAATGCTGCTCTCCCAGGGGGCCTGCTACTCTGATAAAAATGTGAATTAAAAAAATTTTTTTTAAGTGAAAACATGACATCTGAACTTTTCTTCTCTGGGTCCCTTTGGGCAGAGCTTTTGCTCAACTTGAAAATACGTGAAACCAGAGCATTTGTTCCTCAGCTCTTGGAGGAGGCGGTCCCTGGGAATCTGAAAACTGGGGGCTCCTTTATTATGAGATCCTTGGAAAGGCCTCAATTTCTCCTTCAGGAGGGCTTCTGCCTCAGCCGGTACCAAGGAGGCGGGATGATGCTGACAGAGGCCCCCCTGTAAGAGCTGAGGAACAGCTGTCCCAGACTTGCCTCAGGAAAATCCGCTAACTGGGAACGAGTGAGCTGGGGCACGGCTGCTGTGGGCGGTGACGCTCAACGTTAAGCCCTGCGATCGTGCCCACCTCCTCGGTCATCAGGCTCAGGCCGCTGACCTCCTTCAACAGAAAACGCGGCGGCCACAGACACACCAACAACGCCACTCCCAGCCACGCAGACATTGAGAGACACTGGCCACAACCCACGGCCGTCTTTAAAAACAAAAGGGACAGAATCTGACCATGTTACTCCTTTCACTGAAACCATCCAAGCTACCCGCTGCCCTCAGGGTGAAAATTAAACTCTCCTCAGGCCCTCCAGCTGCACCTTCACACCTCAGGGCCATATTCCTTGCTGTCCCCTCCCCGTGCCTGGGGCACAGGGTCAGGGAAGCCCCAAGCATCCCCTGGGATTTCTCTGCCCTTCTCCTCTGGGGTCCCTTGGTGCCAGGGCTGCCCTGTGCTTTGCTGGGCCGGCTGTGGTGGGCACTCAACCCACAACGACCCAGGGAAGCCAGCTGGGCCGGGACCATCAACTTGGAGGGTCCTCGGAGCTGCTTGTGGCCGAGGCTCATGGCTCCCCACTCCACCCCCCGCCACCACGTGGCTGGCTGCACACCCACCTTTTCCCCGGTCATGGCAAAGGGCGCGTTGAACCACTGCTCGAAGGTGCTGCAGCTCTTGAAGATGGTGGGCAGCAGGAAGTTGAGGAGCGCCCAGAGCTCAGGGAGCTTGTTCTGCAGCGGCGTGCCCGTCAGCAGCAGGCGGCGGGGGGCCACGTAATGCGTGTTGAGGACCTGCGTCAGCTTGCAGTGGTGGTTCTTCATGCGGTGGCCTTCGTCCACGATCATGTACTTCCAACGGATCTGCGGGCCGAGAGCAGGAGGTCAGGGGAGGACAGGCAGCGGCGCTGCCCACCTGGGTGAGGACCTCACGGCCATTAGGCAAGAAGGCTCTGGGCAGAACGGCCTGCTGAGCTGGAGAACGTGAGCACAACAACAGCCCCTGATGAGGGATCAGCTCACACCGCAGCCTCTGTAAAGCTGGGGGTGAAGACGGACACGCGGACAGGGAGACACGGCTGTGACCTGCGACTGGGTGAACAAATCCAGGGGCAGAAAAGTACTTTGGTTTCCCAAGAAAGTTATGTATGCTAGTACGTGACACAGAAAAACAACCCAAATAACAACCCCCCTGCTGATCAGAGGCCCTCAGGGGTGGGGTCTTCAGGGGACTTGGTTCAGCAACGGGTGCATTTCCAATCAGCAGGCGGCAGCTCTAAGGCAGGAGCAGCACAGGTGGGTTCAGATGGTGCGCTCGGGGGGCCCCGGCTGCGCCCCAGAGCCTGTCAGTGGCCACACGGCTGGTGGACACAGGCTAGATGTCGATTCTAACCATGAGTGTGAGTCTGCAGGCAGGAGCCGCAGGTGTAAATCCCTATTTACATGTGACTGTGACGAGCTTCAGAGCCACTCTGGCTTTGGCTTCTTTGGCACGGCCTGGCTGAGGAACTGCCCATCAGGTGTCCCAGATGAAAAGGGCAGAACCGACTGGGGTGGGGCCTAGCAGCCACTTCCCACGAGGAACCCCCATGGCAGGGGGCTTACGTTAATTAAAGCCACGGTCAGACAAACACAGGATTTTCAGAGCCCCGTTCTCATGCTTGGGATGGGCCTGGCTTTGTACTAGGTCAGAAGGGTGAGCCTGCACACTGGACACCAGCTCCCTGGGCCCCAGTTTCCTCATCCGTAGCTCAGAGATGCACATCAAGCACAAATGTCATCAGTATGACCAAGGCCGACAGGTGTGGTAACACATAAACATCTCCTCCATCCACTGGGTCAAAAACTCCACCACTTGACTTAATCCCCTACACGGTTAGTGAGGCCAGATGCAGCACCTTCTGGCTCGACCCCTTCCCAAACCGGGAAAAGAGCTTTTTGTAGGCAAGGGATGGTGCCTGTCTCCTATCTGGGTCATGGTTTATTCTCGGTAATTCCCTGATGGCCCAACTAGAGCTGCCTTCACAACTGTGTCAGCTAAGAGGCTGCCCCGCGTGCACAGCCCCCACTGAATGCGCCAACCCAGCGGTCCAAGGCTGAGAGAACACACAGGACGTCAGAGTGCTTGGACCTGGATACCAAATCCCTCCTGCTTCGTGGGCCGCTTTCCTGTAGGCTGTGGTAGGGAGACATGGCCACCAGGGAGGGAGGTCTGAGGCCTCTAGAGACAGGCGGAGACAAGGGGGGCCTCACCACAGCCCTGCCAGGGACACGGCAGGCAAGACAGGTGGGTAGAGAGTCACCGCGTGTGACCAGGCTCTTCGGGCAGAAGGCCCGAGAGGAGCCAGTCCACGTGTTGCGCAGACGCAGCCAGTCTCTGGACGTGGCCCAGGGCCAGCCTGGGGACAGATGGTCGGAGAGGCAAGCCCAAGGTCACCTCGACCGGGGCTGTTCGCACACAGAGCAGCTGTCTTTTTACACATATGTGGGGGAATCACTGAGAAATGTCTTCGGGGGCTTTGAGAAGATGGGAAGCGTGACACACTTGCGACAATCCTGGGCTGGATCACGGGCTCCCTGACAGCACGCGACGGCCTGGGCTGGCTTGTTTTACAGGCAGACACGCTACCTTTGCAAGGATGTGCTTGTCTTTAATGATGTACTCGTAGGTCGTCAGCAAGACGTTGAACTTGCCACTCCGGAGCTGGGGAACGAAAGCACGTCTGGCTGCTGGAGAGCCCTGTGAGGGAGAGAAGACACGCGCGCCTCAGCCTCTGGGCCTCGGGTCCTGGCCCCTCACGCCGGCAAGGGCAGAGGGCCAAGTGTGGGGAGCGGAGAGAGGAGTGTGGGTCCTGGGCGGCCCAGGCCCCTGGGAGGCTTGCTGCCTGCACCTCCATCGGCCTCACTCCTGATGGTCAACGAGCTCCGCTTCCCACACCCTCCTCTTCCCGGGTCCCCATCTCAGGCCTCCAGGCCTCCCACACAGGCGCAGACCACCGTGATCACTCCCAAAGGGCAGCTCCAGACTCTTGCCAGTTAGCAAATCTGCCCCGTCCCTCCTGTTCGAAGCTCACGTTCCAGACAGAGCTGCACTCGTTCCCATAAGCTCTTGCCAGCCGAACGACTTTTAGCTCCTCAAACGCACCAAGTTCTCCCCAGACACGCTGTCCCCTCTGCCGGGACCCGATTTTCCCCATCATGGGGCCAAGAGCCTCTCAGCACAGGGTGGCGAGCCTGGACCCGGTAGACCTGTGGCCAAGGGCACAACGGGGCTCTGCCACTGAGTGGCTGTGTGAGGCCCTCTCTGCCTCTCTCCCCACGAGGACAAGAGGCACATCTAGTCCCCACTTCACAGGAGAACTGATCTAGGGGCGGCACTCAGAGCAGGCCTGCACGGGGCCCACGTGTCCTGGTGTCCCCCGTCACACAGCAGCCCACGGTGGACACTCGCTAAGTCATCCCACGTGAATGGGTTTTAACCAAAGCTCAGCAAGAATAATGAAATCTTCAGGTGAATGCGTTAATGTCACCACATTCCACAAACTGAGTCCATAACTTCAGGTAAAAAAGAAGCATCACTCCTCGAAATAAAGTGATCCAAACCCTGTGTTAATGGCAGGATCCCATGTGTATAACATAAGAAGACGCGCACATGCACACGTGCATCCTGTCATTAATGCAAGTTGATGCCCCTCTTCACCCACACGTATCCCCTATTCTCCCACCCTGCCCACGCCCACCTCCTCAGGGGGCGACATACCTTGTAGGACACCTTCACCACCGAGGGGGCCCACTTGTCAAATTCGTATGCCCAGTTGGACAGCGTTCTGGTGGAAACAAGGAAGGGAGAGTCAGGGTCTAGTTCTGTTGCCAGCAACTGTCCAACAGATGCCCAAGAGGAAGTGAAGCTGATGTGTGTGTGACCCTCAGAGCTGGCCGGGTAATGGACCATCTGAGGGAAGGAGGGGATGGTGCCCCAGGTGGAAGACACAGGGACACACAAAGGCGTGGTGGTGGGTATAGGGTCAGCCTCCGCCAGGGCGGTCAGAGAGGGCCAGGACCAGGAGCTGGACCCTGGAGATCAGTTCTCTGTCACCGCTGTGTGGCCACAGGCCCCTGTGAGAACACACCACAAGCTGCAGACCTGCTGCTCAGAAAAATGCAGATTCATGGTGTCTCATTTCAGGCTCAGGACGCTGGGGGTGGGGTGCGGGAGTCATGCCACGGAGGCCGGGGCTACAGGAGACACCACCGAGTCGCAGTGCCACGTCAAAATGAAACTGGCAGCCACTGAAGGTTCCTGCCCGGTAAGAGGCAGAATGAGGATGGGAGGCAGGCGAGACCAAGCCAGGCCCGGGCAGAAGACTGCAGGAGGGGGAGCGCAGGAGGACTCGAGGCCAGGAAGAGGGGGGACAGACAGAGATGGGCAGTGAGCGGACATGGGGGTGGGTGAGGAGGGACAAGTCACCCCCGACTACAAGAGAGAACCTCAGGAGAGGGTGACAGCGACAGTAAAGCCAAGTTCAGAGCGGGTGGGCTCTCGGGGAAATATTGGGACACAGAGTCTTTGGTGGGGGAGGGAACTCACTCAGACAGTCTAGACCAGGGGGTTTGTAAAGACAGGATGCAAAAGCCAAGTGGAAGGGACTGCTCGCGGCTCACCCAGCTCTTCCCTGCAAGCTCCACTGAGGAGCTCCCCCAGCAGCTAGGGCCAACCAGGTGGGCACAGTCTGAGCCAATGAGATGGAAGCTTAAGTCGCTGGGCTGAAAGTCAGGGAAAGGTCTTGAAGGAGGGTGGAGACTCAGCTGCCCTACGCTCCTGCTGCCCTGGGCCCCGCCCATCATTCTGGGAACCCAGAAGAGATGATGGAGGCAGCGTGGCCATCCTGCAACCAAGAGGGTAAAGGCCTAGGGGCAGGAGTCACGTGCTAAGGATAACTGAGCAGAAAACTGCAGGAGCCTGGGTCCTGGAAGCTTGAAGCCACCTGGCTGTGGGCTTCCCCTTACTGAGGGATCAGCAAGGTTGCCCTGGTTCGGTCACCGAGGTCTGGTTCCTGTTGCAGGGAGCAATAGGGGAAGGTCGGGGCACTGAGACAGAGAAGCCAAGGGCCAAAGCCTGGGGTGGGGGAGGGGCATCTGCAGAGCGGGAGAAGAGCTGAGGAAGTTAAGGAGACAGGCCAGGGTCAGGGGTCAAGAGGGAGGCAGGACAAGCAAACTCATGGCGGAGAACAGCGCGCCCCAGCAGGTGGACGGGACAGCGGGACACTCACAGTCTGAAAACATCCCCCAGGGCACAGGTGGCTCCTGGAGATGACACTCAACAGCCTGGGCCCCGGTCTGGGTAGCACAAGGGTGACAAGGGCTGAAGATCAACACACGGGATAACTTCACTGAACGGAATGGGGGAAAGCAGCCAACTTAAATGACCTTGGAAAAGATGTTTTGGCTGGAAACTGTAAGTCTAAGGACAAAAGGAACTGGATCTCTAGTTAGCAAGGTTCCTCACAGGCTAAGTATTCTGAAAGCACTGTACACGCACACTGGAAACGAACACACGAGTAAGGAGAAAGGCTAGAATGAGCCCTGTGGTCCCGGCTGAGTCAAAGACAGCAGTATGGTCACACTTAACAGAGACACAGATGACCAGACGCAAATCATGTCAGCACGTGTGCACTAGGGTCAGTACACGTACGTATACTTCCTAGCACTGCACACTGAGAGGGCCTAGAAGCAATGACGCCCCAGAAGCAAGGAGCACACCCAGCACCCACGTCTTGGTTTCTAAGACCATTTTCTAATAAGGGAAACCAGGGCTTCTTGGAGAAATGGCTGGTTCTAGGCCTGGGAGGGAAATGTACCAGCTGAGCCTGGAGTGTCTTTGGGTGCCAAAAAGCAAAGACGTGCTCAAAAACCCCACAATGATGGGGGCATGTCAAAGGAACAGAGCAGCCAACTGAGAGAGCTCCCAATGGCCAAGGCTGGAATGATTTGAGCAACAAAATAAACTAGTATTGGAGTTTAACCCAAAGTATAAAATAAACATCCAGGAGTCCATATTGATATAAATGATTGAATACATTCACAATTGGGGGGAGAAGAGAGAAATCTTCCACACAGGAAAACTCCAAAAAATTTATGTAGGGATTTCACCTTCAAGGAGGTAGCTCTTAATTGCCCACCTATTATTTGTGGGCTGAACTTAGTCCCTTTTTTCCAGAATACAGTATGGAAGGGGTAAAAAAGAGTAACTTCACAGTGGAGACACCTGACACACACTACCTCAGCCCGGTGATCAAGGTCAACCTCAAGAGTGGAAAGTCATGTAGACAGTAACTGCCCCCCCCCCTTGTGAGGTGATAAGACACGTGCTTCACTTCTGGTCTTCGTCCCGAAACCCACCATCCCATTTAAGGATGAAAAAATCACCAAACAGATCCAGGCTGAGGCACATCCTACAAAACACCCGACCAGTTCTCCTCAAAACCATCAAGGTCACCAAAATTACACCAAGTCTGAGGAATGGTCACAGACCAGAGAAGATTGAGGAGATGTAACGGCTAAATGTCATATGGGAGACTTCCCTGGTGGCGCAGTGTATAAGACTCCGTGCTCCCAATGCAGGGGGCCCGGGTTCGATCCTTGGTCAGGGAACTAGATCCCACATGCATGCCACAACTAAGGAGCTTGCGTGCCACAACTAAGGAGCCCTGGAGCCGCAATTAAGGAGCCCGCCTGCTGCAACTAAGACCCGGTATGTATGTATGTATGTATGTATGTATGTATGTATGTCACATGGGATCCTGGAATTGAAAATGGAAATCAGGGCAAAATTAGTGAAATCCACATAAAGTTTACTTAATAGTAATGTGTTTAATTACTAGTAATGTTCCAGTGCTGATTCCTCACTTGTGACGAATGTAACATGGTCACGCAAGATGTGATCAACCACAGGGGGAACCTGGGGAGAGTATACGGGGGCTCTGAGTACGACCTTTTCAACTTTTCTGTAAATCTGATACTATTCTAAAGTAAACAACCACAATGCAATGACAGAGATGTGCTGAAAGGACACAGGGACGGATCTGAAGCGTCTCCCTGGGCCAAATCTGGGACAATTTAAGCAAAGTAAATAACAATAGTGTCCACAGGACAATTCTTCTATGAAGAATTACGCCATTAAACAATTAAATAAGGGAGCAGAGACAGCTCTTCCTTGTAGTGGAATTCCAAGACCTGTAGAAGGAATGCCGGAAAGAGAAAACCAGTACTCGGCACTTTCCAGAGTGATCATTTCAGGTGAGACTCCTCTGACAGATGCTGAAATTACGGGGGAAAGTTATGATGAGAAATGGTATATTCATATAGCTTCTAAGTGCCTTCTCACAAGTTACTTATAAATTACAAAGGAAAACTCTTAGGTTTATGTGGGGAAACCTGCAGGCACCACGTAAGGAAAGACCAAAGCGATGCTCTCCTGTCACGGAGCCCCTGGGCTTGTGCCTCCTGATGTGAGGCCCCAAGAAGGGCACAGCACCCACCCTGGAGTTTCTCGCCAGAATTCCAGAAAGAAGACACATCACACAAACCCAATCTGAGGGACAGTCTACCAAATGCCTGGTCAAGATTCAAGTGTCAAGATCATGAAGGACAAAGATGGACTCAGGAACTGTCACAGACACGACATGACAGACACACGGCAACAAAAGGCAAAGTGGGATCCTGGACCAGAAAAAGGCCTTTAGTGGGGAAGTCTACAACATCTGAATAGAGTCTCTAGATTCGTTACCAGTTAACAATGATTTGTTAAGTCATTGTTACTATCCTGGTGTTGAAACTGTCCTAAGGTTATGTGAGATGCAGGAGGCCGGGTGAAAGGTATATAGGAACTCTTTACACTACTTCTGCAGTTGTTTGTAAGTCTGAAATCATTTCAAAATGAAAATTTAAAAATGACAAACCCAGGCTGCAGAGCAGCACGCTGGACAGAGCTATTCCAGTGGAGATGAAGTCACGCCTGGGAGGCTAAACAGAAGGGAAGGGACTTGAGTAAATGGAGGGCAGGGAGTCAGCGCACAGGCAAGGGCAGCGGGAAGCAGAGAAGCAGCTGGGCCTGACCACGGCCTGGGACCTTCCGCTGCACCGTGGAAACAGTTCCCTCTCCATGAAGATCTGTTCCTGCCAAGGCAGCCAGATTTACACCGCCATGAGGGACAGAAGGCAGAAGGAGGAAATCAACTTCTCGAGGTGAATTCTGGGAGGGTTCTGGGGCCCCCAGCGGTGGGTGCGTGGCCTCTGGAGGCCTGGCCTCCTTCTAGGTAGGAGGGCATGTTCCCATGGGCTGAGGGCTGAGTACTCGGTTTCCCATCCTCCCCCTCGACAGCTGACTTGAGGCAGACATGGTTCCCCCTGAGTGCTGGGCCGACGGTAAAGGGGGTTCCCCTTCAGGGCCAAGCCAAGTGTACACACAGAGGCCTGGCCACATCAGAGCAGACCATCCCCCAGGCCCATGACTGGACTGTTGCCTAACATGTGACCTGAACTGGGTCAATGACAGCCAGTCCTGGGACTTCTGGAAAAAACCTGGGAACAGGAGAACCATTTTGTGACACATGCGGAGCTGGGAAGAGGGATGCCCAGATGGCCTGAGGAATCCTGGCCCCTGGAAGGGTGCCTGCTGGGAGGAAAAGACCAACGGTACCAAGAGGTGGCTAGTGAGAGAGCCTCCTCTGGACGCCGTTTGGGTATCCAGATGCCACCTGAGCGTCTGTGGTGCCTGGACCAGGCTGGGATGCGATCGACAGGGCTCGGTGCCCCAGCAGTAAGTGGACAGTGTCTGCACAAATGGTTCCACTCCACATTTCTAGTGGGCAGTTATCTGACTCCTGTGACAACCTTGTGTGGAATTTGCTCATTGTGGGGCCTGAAGAGGACACCAAGGACATCCTGTGAGAGCTGCCCCAACAGGAATCATGGACGGGCACTCCATCACCTGCCCTTCTATCCTGAGCCTTGACACGAGAGGCAGGTGGCTATGGGCTGAGTTGTGTCCCCCCCCCAAATTTGTATGTTGACATCTTCATGCCCAGCACCCCAGAACGTGACTATATTTGGAAATAGAGTCTTTAAGGAGATAATGAAGTAAAAACACGGTCACTGGGGCAAGCCCTAATCCATGACTGGTATAACTTTGTTATAAGAAGAGGAAATTAGGGCACAGACACACATAGAAGGAAGGCAGTGTGAAGACACAGGGAGAAGATGGCCATCCACAAGGCCAGGAGAGAGGCCTAGGGAGAAACCAGCCCTGCTGACACCTTGTTCTCAGACTTGTGGCCTCCCGGGAAATAGTTCCTATTGTTTAAGCCACCCAGGCTGTGGTCCTTCGTGAGGGTGGCCCAAGCAAACTAACACACAGGCGTCTGAGCCCAGGCCGGGCTGCTGGTGACCTCGGGCGGTGGGGCCTTCCCATTGGGCACTCCTGGCACCTGGGGTGGGCACACTCACGAGAGAGGTACTATGATGAGGAAGGGCCCGTTGATCCGCTTGTGCTCCATGAGGTACGTGATGAGAGCGATGGTCTGGATGGTCTTCCCCAGGCCCATCTCATCAGCCAGGATGCCATTCAGATTGTTGTTGTACAGGGACACCAGCCACTCTAAGCCTTTGATCTGCAAGGAAAAGCGGCCAGGACTGAAGCCCCGGTTGGGTTCGGGGGTGTTCCTCGCGCTTCGGAGACTCACAAGTTCTCCCAGCCAGGGACCTCCTGCGGCCGTCTTCACTTGGTATTTTGCTCTGAGTCAGCCCACTCCTTTCCCACTCAGCCTCATCCTCAGCAATCCTGTCTCTGAAATCACAGGGTTGCTGTGCTAATGAGAGATGTATATGAAATGTCCTTTCTGGGCGCACATTTAAACAGCTAAGCTTCTCACTGTTACAGTGTCCGTCTGTCACTGCCTGACACCAAGCCACACAGCACATCGGGAGCAACCTGCCCTCAACCGTGTGACACTGGATTCAGGAGAGCGTTGGGGTTTCAGGGGAACTTGGTGATGAGTCCACCACATGACTAACAACTGCCTCAACAGCATTTCAAGATTCACTGAAAGGTTTCCAAAGCTTGTGAAGCTTTCTGAAACACAGTCAATTAGAGAGAATATTGTCTTCAGGGAAAATCTGGAAATTTTCATAACAGATTAAGCAAGTTAAGTCTTGGCCATGTTCTGATTTCTCTGATTACACTGGTCTCTGGAAAGTTCCACTGGCCACAGGATTCACCTTTGGCACTTGATATCAGCACGGATATCAGCACCAGCTGCCTCTGGGGAGCTTACAGGTGAGCCTGGGATATGGGGCCACAGGAAAAGAGATTTTTACTATAAGCAGCTCCATTTCTTGGCTGTTCCAGGCCAGACCCTGACAAAGAGCTTCAGAGGCGTCATCACTTCACCCTCAGAGGCTGGCAGGAGGGGCTGCTGCCCCATTTCCCAGAAGGAAGGACTGAGTCTAGGGCTGCTAACCTCTCCTGCCTTGCTGCCTCATGCTGCACAGAGCTCCAGGAAATATGTACTGAGCACCCATGGGCCCACACCCGGGTCCCATTCTGGCTCGGCCATTCCCAAACTGTGTGATTTTGAGGAATCGCTGTACCTCTCTGTTCCTCAGTTGTCCCTCCAACCCCCCCCTTCCCATGAAATTCGGAGGACCACAGCACCTACTTCAGAGTGGCTGAGGGAATTCAGATGCTAACAGCCTATAAAGTGCTCCTATTCTTGGCACATATCAAGCACCCAGCAGATACAGATTTATTGCAACATTTCATTTCCTCTTGGTCAGACCATGAAGCTGCTTTACAGATGAGGAGACTGAGGCTCAGAGGGGAAGAGCAAGTTGCCCAAAGACCAAGAGTGGACCGTGAACTCAGGTCTGCCTGCCTTCAGCAGCCACCCACGACCCGGAAACCCCTCTGCCAAGACTGCTATGTGGACACGGCCCCCTCCAACCTACCTGGTACTGCTTGAGGACGCCGTTGACCATGAGCGCTGACTGCTTATCCACCCTCTCGGTGACGGCGTGGGCCACGGCATAATAGGACTGCAGGCCACGAGCGAGGGCCTGCGACACGCCATACTCGTCATCAACATCTTGCTTGGCGTTCCTGGGAGCAAGATCAAAGGGCCGTGTGAAGACACACATTCCTACTTGTGACAATGTGCTTCTGACACAAACCTCCGCAGAGCAGCTTTATGGCCTGAGCCGGAAGATAAGCCAAAGAGCAGCCGCACAGTCTGAGGACAGGCAAGGCAGCAAACACTAATCCAGGTGGGCCCAAGACTAGACTTCTGGGTGCCATGGGAATCAAGTCACTGTCACACCACAGAAGGAATGTTACTTTTAGCCAGAAGCTGGTCACATGGCCCACCCTCTCTACCCAGAGTTCAAGAGTCTAAAGGGAAAATGTACACTCAACAGCCTTGCACAAACCAGAATCATTTATACTTTGGCTGTTTTGTAATCTAATCTAGAATTCTTCAATTAAAAAAACCTCTTTTTATTATTTTATTTTTTTGGCCGCACCACGAGGCTTGCGGGATCTTAGTTCCCCAACGAGGGATCAAACCCAGGCTCCTGGCAGTGAAAGTGTAGAGTCCTAACCACTGGACCGCGGGGGAACTCCCTGGAATTCTTTTAAAAAATGACTTTAAACTATTTACATTTTATTAATGTGAGAGATATAAGTGATCCAACTATCATATTGTTTTATGCTGTGTTTTGTTTTTATATCTTCTTACAAATCCTGCACAGTGAGCTGGGTTTTCCTAGCTTAGAGGGTTTTTTCCTATATATTTCTGATGGATTCAAAAGACTAAAAAAAAAAAAAACAAAAAAAACAAAAAACAACAACAACAAAAGACTGTATGTTTGGGCTTCCCTGGTGGCGCAGTGGTTGAGAGTCCGCCTGCTGATGCAGGGGACACGGTTTGTGCCCCGGTCCGGGAAGATCCCACATGCTGTGGAGTGGCTGGGCCCGTGAGCCATGGCCGCGGAGCCTGCGTGTCCGGAGCCTGTGCTCCGCAACGGGAGAGGGCACAACAGTGAGAGGCCCGCGTACCGCATATGGTTCCCTTCATACCTAGTGCTTATGTAATACATAATGCTCTCAATGCTCTATTTAAGAGTATCCATTAACTCTGTCCTGTAAGCCACAATACAATTGGTATGCTAATTGTAACTGTGCTTACAACGGCAAAGGATGAGAAATAACCTAAACGACCACCGCCAGACTCAGGCCACAACGTGAGACCATGACAGGGATGCCACGACAGGATGGCCAGATGTAGAGGAGTGAGACACCCTGTGTGCACAGACATAGGAGCAAGGGGCAGAACACTGGGCCCCAGATACACTCGTGCAAATGAAACAAAACACAGATACACGTCATGCTTACTGATGCACAAAATATGTGTGGAAGACACGCGATGCTGGAAGCAGTTTCTTCCAGGGAGGAGATGGGGAGGGCTGCGGCTGAAGCACAAGCATGAAGCGGCCTTCTGTGGTAAACCTGACTATCTCTTTTTTATTTATTTATTTTTTATTTATTTATTTTATTTTTGGCTGTGTTGGGTCTTCATTGCTGCGTGCAGGCTTTTTGTAGTTGCAGCAAGTGGGGGCTACTCCCCGTTGCGGTGTGCGGGCTTCTCACTGCGGTGGCCTCCCCCGTTGCGGAGCATGGGCTCTAGGCGCATGGGCTTCAGTAATTGTGGCATGCGGGGTCAGTAGTTGTGGCCCACGGGCTTTAGAGCGCAGGCTCAGTAATTGTGGCCCACGGGCTCAGCTGCTCCGCAGCACGTGGGAACCTCCCGGACCAGGGAATCGAACCCACGTCCCCTGCATCGGCAGGCAGATTCCCAACCACTGCGCCACCAGGGAAGCCCCCCGACTATCTCTTTGTTGGTTTTTTTTTTTTCTTGTGGTACGCGGGCCTCTCACTGTTGTGGCCTCTCCCGTTGCGGAGCACAGGCTCCGGACGCACAGGCCCAGCGGCCATGGCTCACGGGCCCCGCCGCTCCGCGGCCCGTGGGATCCTCCAGGACCGGGGCACGAACCCGTGTCCCCCACATCGGCAGGCGGACTCTCAACCACTGCGCCACCAGGGAAGCCCCCGACTATCTCTTAAACATAGGATGAGCCACGTGAATGGACGGAACGTCATTCGACCCCTACAAACATCAGTGACATCTGAAGTAAGTCAATCCGGTGTTTGTGGTCCCACAGCGGCTGCCGGCTGGACAGTGCTGTCCAGGGAGAAGCTGGGATTCTAACAGCTTCTGCCGGTGCCACCTCGCGGGAAGCTGGTGGAGGGAGGGATGCCTTACTCAATGATGTGCCGGGCGTCCACCTCGGAGACATCGTCGCTGTCTGGATCTGGAATCTTCTTCTTGTCCTCCACGGGCAGGGCGGGAGGCTGTGCTGGCTGCGGCTGCTCCTCCTCCTCCTCCTACCAAGAGACAAGCCAGTTCACCTCAGGTCACCCCAGAGTGATGCTTTTACAACCCACGTGCCCTCTTCCTACCAATCCCAAAACATGACACGCTTTTTATTTGCACATTCTTTTAATTGCTCAGTATACGATTTTTAGTTTTCTTAGCAGAGTCCAGACACTTCTTTTTAAGGACCTCTCAGGGTATGCTGTACTTCTGTTGCACCGAGTCCCCCGTACACAATGCATACTACTAAAACAGCTTTTCCCTTCTCTTGGATTTCCTAGGTATTAAACATTTTATAGGTAACCTTCGATATTTATTGCTCTTGACTTACTTTCAGCTTTACTGACATGGCCAAAATGTCTAAAATATGTCAAATAAGACTGATGGTAAGGCATCATAGTTTACTAAGAGGTTTTCTATAAATCTGTATATTAAGTATGAGTGTTGTGTTTCATTAAAAGGATTTTTCAACATTTACTGAGCAGATAATAAAGGGGATTTTGTATGACATACTGAAAAAACACACACAAATACATTTCCCAATATTAAACCATCCTTGTATTCCTGTATAAATCACACAAAATGTGTGTGTATAATGGAACTGCTATAAAACTAAAAAAAAAAAAAAAGAAAAAGTATCTGTCATTAACCTGTCAAATTATTCCAGTCAAAACCCAGTGGGATTTCCTTTGGAGCATGCAAAATAATTTTATAGATCATTTGGAATAATGAACACACATCATTTGGAATAATGACAGCACAAACATTTTGGTCAAAAAAATCATAACCGGTAAGACTTATCCTACTTGATATTACCATGCTGGGAATTAAAATAGGAATGGGAAGCCTGGCTAATTCCAATTAAAGGGGTCAGCAAATTTTCCCCTCAAAAAGTGACTTTAGGGGCTTCCCTGGTGGCTCAGTGGTTAAGAATCCGCCTGCCAGTGCAGGGTACACAGGTTCGAGCCCTGGTCCAGGAAGATCCCACGTGCCACGGAGCAACTAAGCCCGTGCACCACAACTACTGAAGCCTGCGCACGTAGAGCCTGTGCTCTGCAACAAAGAGTAGCCCCCGCTCGCCGCAACTAGAGAAAACCCACGTGCAGCAATGAAGACCCAACGTGGCCAAAAATAAATAAATAAATAAATTTATTTAAAAAAAAAAAGAATTCCCCTAGTCCTCCTGGGGAGTAGGTGGGGAGAAAGGTGGGGCTGCTTGACAGCCCTGCCTGAGGTCTGACTTATATTTAAAAAAAAAAAAAAGTGGCTTTAAAGCTGGACAAAAGTAGCACAGGCAACCATTTCAGAGCCCTAGGAGTCTGAGAAGCATTAACACTGAGAAAACTGCCGAGCCTTGGGCAAGAAAAGTGGGAGTTTGTGGAGTTCTTACTTGGGGGTGCTTTCATCTCTCCAACCCTCAGCTCCCAGTTCTGATGTGCAAGTTCTCCCAGGGTGGGCAAGCCATGAGGCCTGGCAGCTGAGGCTGATGGGGACTTAGTCATTTTGTAGCAGTGGACGATGCCCAGGCCAGCAGCACTGTCAGTGGAGGCGAGGACCTCAGCCATGGGTGGGGAAAGCATATTACTGGCTGAGGGCTGTGCACATGCACAGAGGAAACGAGAAAGGGAGAAAGGGCCCAGCAGAAAGTAAAAGCCAGGGTGGGCTTGAAAATGGCCCAAACTTGGAATGTGTTCTTCTACACACACTGATCCACTGGCTGGAGAAAGAAGCCTTACTGGCTCAAGGTGTTTGAGTACAAACTCTCCCCAGTCACTGGAAGACTACTAAGTTATGAAGAAGCACAACCCACTCCTAGAGAGCCAGGATTAAAACTAAAAATGAGAAAAAACCAAAAACAATAAACTGAGCAGAGACACCAAAGGCAGCACACACCCTGGGAAAACATTCCACAGATTCAGCCTAGATAATTTACTAAACAAACAAAAACACCAAAAAGAACGCACAGGGGTGGAAGTCAGAATCCAGAGTGGTTAAAATAGCCTTCCACTAAACATTCATTACAAGACAAACAAAAAGGAGGAGAATGCGATACAAACTCAGGGGAAAAGACAGTCGGTTGAGCCTGTCTCTGTTCCTAGATGTTGGACTTAGCATACAATCTTACAAGCAGCTATTACTATATATGTGTTCAAAGCTATTGTAAATATGTTCAAAGAAATAAAGGAAACCATCTTTAAGTAGAATGTATCAACAAATACAGAGTCTCAATAGAAGACAGAAATGATAAACTTCCCAAATTTGATGAAAAACATGACTCTACCAAGCCAAGAATCTGAACAAACACTAACGAGAATAAACACAAAGACAGAGTTCACAAACTTCTAAAACCCAAAGTCAAACAAAAAATCTTGGAAGCAAGAAAGAGAAAATGAATCATTATGTACAAAGGAGCATCCATATAATTAGTAGCTAGACTTTCATCTGAAACAGGAGACCAGAAAGTAGTGGAATGACATATTCAAAAGGAAAAAGACTGTCAACAAAGAATTCTATGTCCAGCTACACTATCTTTGAAAATGAAAGCTAAAGAAATACATTCCCAGAAAAACAAAGGCTGAGAGAATCTGTTGCTAGCAGACATGCCTTATAATAAATGGTAAAAGAAATCTTTCAATATATTCAATATCTTGCAATAACCTGTAATGGAAAAGAATCTGAAAAAGAATACACATACACACACACACGTATAACTGAACTGCTTTGCTGTACACCTGAAACTAACACAACATTGTAAATTATACTTTGACTTTAAAAAATGGTTTAAAAAAGAAGTCTTTCAAGCTGAAAGGAAATGATAGTAAATTGAATCCATAAGGAGAAATAAAAAACATCAGAAATGGTAAATGCATGTATCAATATAAAAGACTCTATAAATATATTTTCCCTTATTTCTTCTTTTCCAACTTCTTTAGACTAAGTCATAAGATTATATCAGGTATTAATTAGAAGACTGTATTGTTGGGTTTATAACATATATAGATGTAACATATGTGACAATAACAGCACAAAAGAAGAAGAACAAATGGAGCTAAGCTAGAACAAAATTTCCATATTTTATCAGAATGTAGTTAGTATTAACCTGAAGCATATGATGATAAATTAAGATGCATATCATAATCCCTGGAGCAACTACAAAGAAAATAACTTTAAAAATATAGTAAAAATTTGTACTTCCCTGGTGGTGCAGTGGTTAAGAATCCACCTGCCAATGCAGGGGACACAGATTGGAGCCCTGGTCCAGAATGATCCCACATGCCGCGGAGCAACTAGGCCCGTGCGCCATGACTACTGAGCCTGTGAGCCACAACTGCTGAGCCCACGTGCCACAACTGCTGAAGCCCACGTGCCTAAATTCCGTGCTCCACCACAAGAGAGACCAGTGCAATGAGAGGCCCGTGCACTGCAACAAAGAGTACCCCCACTTGCCACAACTAGAGAAAGCCCCCGCTCACTGCAACTGGAGAAAGCCCCCATGCAGCAATGAAGACCTAATGCAGCCAATAAATTAATTAATTAAATTTTAAAGATTAATTTAAATTAAAAAAAAAATCAGGGCCTTCCCTGTTGGAGCAGTGGTTAAGAATCCGCCTGCCAGTGCAGGGGACACGGGTACAAGCCCTAGTCAGGGAAGATCCCACACGCCGGGGAGCAACTAAGCCCTTGAGCCACAACTACTGAGGCCACGTGCCACAACTACTGAAGCCCACGCCCCTAGAGCCTGTGCTCTGCACCAAGAGAAGCCACCGCAATGAGAAGCCTGTGCACCACAACGAAGAGTAGCCCCCACTCACTGCAACTAGAGAAAGCCTGCACGCAGCAACGAAGACCAAACACAGCCAAAAATAAAAATTAATAAATAAATTTTAAAAAAATCAAATGATCAACTTAATAGAAAAAGTATGAGATAAAATCTAGCTCACACATGCTAAAAACTCTCAATAAACTAGGAACAGAAGAGGATTTACTCAACCTGATAAAGGGCATCCATGAAAAATCTACAGCTAACACCAAACAATAGTGACTAACTGCATAACCCTTAAGATCGAAAACAAACTAAGGATATCTGCTCTAGACACTTCTATTCAACATTGTACTGGAGGATCTAGCCAGTGCAATAAGGCAAGAGAAGGAAATTAAAGATTAAAGGTACACAGAGGGGAAAGGAAGAAGTATTGAAGAATTATGGTTATTTATGAATGACATAATCCTGCATGTGAAAATCCTAAGGAATCAAACAAACAAACAAAAAACCCTATTGGAATTACCAATATGAGTTCAGCAAGTGCGCAGAACACGAGATTAACATTTTTAAAATATACATATAAAATTGTATTTCCACGTAATAGCAACAACACATCAAAAAATAAAATCAAGGAAACAATTCTATTCATAGTAGCAGAAAAGGAATAAAATATTTAAGAATAAATTTAACAACAAAAAAAGCAAAACCTATACTCTGAAAACTACAAATCATTGCTAAGAGAAATTAAAGATGATCAAAATAAATAGAGAGACATCTCATGTTCATGGACTGGAAAACTAAATATTGTTAGGACGTGATTCTCCCAAAACTGATCTCTATATTCAACACAATCTCAATAAAAATCCCAGCAAGCCTTTTTGTAGTAACTGATGAGCTGATCCTAAAGTGTATATGGGAATGCAAAGTACCTAGAATAGCCAATAGAGCAAACAAGCAAATAACACTACCTGATTTCAAAACTTGTAATACAAGACAGTGTGGTAGTGGCACAAACACAGACATACTAATCAACAGGAAAACACTGAGCATCAGAAACAAACCCTTAATTTTATGGTCAACTGATTTCCCACAAAGTTACCAAGACTATTCATGGGAGAAAGAACTGTCTGTTCATCAACTGGTGCTGGGTAAGAAGGTTATCCATAGCAAAAAAACCCCCACAAAAAACAAACTTAGACCTGTACCTCAAACCATACACAGAAATCAACTCAATTATGACCCTAAATGTGAGAGCTTAAATATAAAACTTCTAAAAGAAAACATAAGAGAAAAACCTTTGTGACTTCAAACAGCTCTTAGATACAACACCAAAGGCACAATTCATATAAGAAAAAACCGATAAATGGATTTCATCAAAATGAAATATTTCTGCATTTCAAAAGACATCACTGAGGGAAAAGAAAAGCAAACAGACTGGGAGAAGATGTCTGCAAGCTACATATCTGAACAGGGACACATATCAAGAATATATAAAGAATTCTTAGGACTCACTGATGAGATAACAAACCACCGAATTAAAAATGGGCAAAAGATTTCAATAGATTTTCACCAAAGAAGATATTTGAATGGTGCATAAACATTTGAAAAGATGCTCAACATCATTATTTACTAGGAAAATGCAAAGTAAAACCACAAGATACCACTACACACCCACAAGGATGGCTATATAATGTAAAGAACAGATAACGCCAAGCGTTGACAAGGATATGGAGAAACTGGAACCTGTGAAAAGGTACAACTACTTCAGGCAACAGTTTGTCAATTCCTTAAAAAGTTAAACATAAACTTACCATATGACCCAGCAATGCCACTCCTAAGTATCTACCCAAGAGAAATGAAAACGTATGTCCACACAAGGACATGTATGTGAACGTTCACAGCAATGTTATTCATAATAGCAGAAAATGGAAAAAAACACAAATGCCCACCCATTGGTGTATGGATAAACAAAGTGTGGTATATCTATACAATGGAACATGACTCAGGAATAAAACAAACTTTTTTTTTAAGACCTTAACTTTTATTAATGGTTTCTCCACTTATTTTTAAAATATTTTTTAACTGAGATAGAAATTACTTAGAGTAAAATGTACATATCTAATCAAAAATTTTGATAAGTCGAGTTTGATATGTTTGGAAATATGCATATAAGGGTTAAATCTACACCTTCAAAGCATAGAATATTTTCTTTTTTTTTGCTTTTCCATTATGGTTTATTACAGGATATTAAATATAGTTTCCTAAGTGTAGGACCTTGCTGCTAAATAGTGCTGTTATGAACAGAGGGGTGCATGTATCTTTTTGAATTATAGTTTTGTCCAGATAAATGCCCAGGAGTGGGATTGCTGGATCATATGGCAGCTCTATTTTTAGTTTTTTGAGGAAACTCCATACTATTCTCTACAGTGGCTGTACCAGTTTACATTCCCACCAGCAGCATAGGAGGGTTCCCTTCTCTCCACACCCTCTCCAGCATTTGTTATTTGTAGACTTTTTAATGATGGCCATTCTGACCGGTGTGAGGTGGTACCTCATTGTAGCTTTGATTTGCATTTCTCTAATAATTAGTGATGTAAAACAAACTTTTGGTGTACAGACAACATGGATGAAAATCAAAAACACGCCACGTAAAATAAGCCAGACACAAGACACTACATGTTGTATAATTCCATTTATGTGAAATTCCGGAAATGGCAAATCTATAGAGACAGAGCAGACCAGTGGTTTCCTGGAGCTGGAGGAGTTAGCAAGAACAAACTGTAAATGGGTGAGATGTCATTTGGGGTGACAGAAACGTTCTAAAGCTGGTGTAGAGTAATGATTGCACAACTCTATAAATTCACTAAAAAATCACTGAATTGTACTCTTACTGTGGGTGCATTTTACATATGTAAATTATATCTCCATAAAGCTGTTTAAAAAAATTACAACAAAATGTTACTGGTCTAAGAATTATTAGAACTTTAAAAGAACCTGAACAATACATCAACTATACCTCAATTTAAAAAAATATTAAATAAAATAAAAACCAGAAACATAAATTATAAAAGAAAAAAGAAAAAGAAACTGAACATGTGACCCTAAAAAGACACCAGTGTGTCTTTAATATTAGTTTTTTTAAATATCACAGATCAATGGGGAAGGGATGGACTAACAGTATACCAACTGGCTTAACGCTACTACTGGGAAGGGGGAAAAAGGGCGCCATCTCAAGCCCTACCCAAAATAAATTCCAGATGACCTGAAGAGGTAAGAGGACAAACCAAAAGAAAGATATAGGTGAACACCAAGCTGATTTCAGGCTGGGGTAAATACATAACGAACACTTAAAAATCCAGTAAAAAAACACAACTGATTAGAAATGGGCAAATGAAGCAAACCATTCACAGAAGAAATCTAAATAGTAACACCTGAAAAAATGTTCAACCTTAATAAGCAAATATCTGCCCATTAAAATTCCCTTTTTAAAATCTTATGGAGGTGGCCAAAGCTTTTTAACAGCCTTGTAAGACACTCTTACCCCAGCTGAAGGGGGAGTCAGGACAGCACCCTTCTGGATGCGAACTGTGGAAAACAAGCCCTGCTTTCGGCCACTGCATCCCCGGGCTCCCTCTGAGTCACCCTTCCCGAGGAGGACACCCAGGACAGACAGAGGAACAAGGCTCTCATCAGAGCTTTGTCAACCAGCAAACATCCAAAAATCACCATAACGTGGAATAATTAAATGATTTAGAGAACATACACAATAAATGCGACCATCTGTAACATTGCCAAAGAATAGATTACAAGGGACCAACATGTATATGATTTCATGCTCACTACTTCATACCAATATTTTCTGGAGGGGAGAGCTGTTTGGGCGCCTGAAATGTGGCCCGTACGACTGAGGACGTATGAGTGAGGACATTTACATTTTACTTAATTAAGTGAAAGTGGAAACAGTCATGTGTGGCTAGAGGCTACGGTACTGGACAGCGCAGCTCTAAAGCACCAACTTTCAGCCTCACCCCCTGCCCGTGTGCCTATCTCCTGCCCCATTTGATGCCTGGCTGGAGCGGGAGAGGATCACTGTGCCTGCTGTGGGTAGAGGTCACACCACACAGCACTGTGGGCCTCGACAGCCAGGAAATGAACTCTTACCTCCTCCTCTTCTTCTGAGCCACTCTCTTCACTATCAGATCTCGGAGCTACTTCATACCTAAAAAAAAAAAAAAAAAAAAAAAAAAAAAAAAAAAAATCAGCATTTTAATATAAATCTCCCCAGAGCCAGCATGATTCACTTTCCTTAGCAAATTGGCCTGTTTCCAAATGTAAGCAGGATCACCCCCAGCTGTCAGCTCCCCTGGAATGAGGCCGACTGTTGACTCAGGATCCTGGCTGCCTCTGGAACACGAAGCCCCACTCACCCCGGGTTCATTTCCAGCCAGGCCTCCAGCTGCCCTGCTTTGGGTGCGTCTGTGCCCGTGAGGATCTTCCCACTCTCCACGTGGATCACTTTCACCGGAAGGTCGCTCATTTGGCTGGTCTCATCCAGAGGCTGAAAAAGTCACACGTGTGACTTGAGGTTCCGTAGAGTCTATACCTTCGGTGCCCCGCTAACCATGGCCAACTGGAGAAGTGCCTCCCAACTCCACGTCCAGAAAACAGCACACCAATGTGACCAGTGGTTGTGGAGATGGGTTAGCTGCACGTTAACCATTCAGTAAAAAAATATATATATAACCCATTGACGACAGTTGTTTCTTGGAAGGAACTGATATCCACGTTTTAATTTTCAAATAGGTAACATATAGTTCAAATTCAAGAGTATAGAGTGTGTAATCTCCCTCCCTATCCCCCTGCCCAACAGTTTCTCTTCACAGGCGCCCACCAGCATCATTTTCTCGTGTGTTCTCCCAGATCAATTCCACACATAAGGAACAAGGACTTACGTACTCCTTCCTTTTTTACCCAAGTGACTACGCTATTCCCATTTTTCTGGTCCTTGAGTTATTCAATTTATATTATATTTGTAGACTGCAACAAGGGTCCTCATTCTTTTCTGTTAAACAGCTAACTAGAATATTTGAAAAATAAAACTTCCTTGTAGCAACAAATACGGAATTCCTCAATTTCCTGAGATATCAACTTGGGATGAAGTTTTCCCCTTCATCAGCTCCTTCACATTTCCTGGTGAAAACCTTCAGGACGAGGATGAGGATGGAAACCTTTGTTTGCATCTACCAGGAACTTATACCTCCCACGCCTCCCTCCATCAACACTGACCCACAGCAGAGATTAGTCTCCATGCAGGTTAAAATCTCACCCTTAAAGTGGCCCACCATGAAGCGGAACAGAAACCCCACGCCCCACGAATGAGCTCTGCAGGCTGCCTCAATCAGTGACTTTCACCCCTGAGTCCTTCCTGAGAGCGGTTATGGTGCTGATGCCGGGATGTCCCCACACCCAGAATCCTGACAGAACTGCTCTGGGGTGAGGCTTGGGCCTCTCTGGTTTTCAAAAGCTCCCCAGCTGATTCTGACGTTCAGCCAAGGCTGCGAACCACTGGGTGAGAACAAGGACAATCAGCAGCCATCATCAAGTGATGGTTCCCGTTACTAAACAGGATGAGCAGCTGCAGTGATTCCCCAACAGAATTCCCCGAGTCACGCTTTCCTGTGATGTGACTTCCCCCTTGAAAGCCACAAATGGCCGTGTGAAGGCTTAGCACTGTAGTAAAATGCCAGCCCACATTTCTCTTAAAAAATTCAACTTAACGTTTCAAATAAAATCATCTGAAATAAGAATATTATTTGAGTTAATCACTATAGTCATTCATTTCTGGGAATCAGGCCAACAGGAAAAAGCATGCCATCTGCTACGGACTGGACTGTGTCCCCTCCAAAATTCATATGCCCAAGCCCCAGCTCTCCAATGTCACTGTATTTGGAGATGGGGCTCTTGGTGGGTAATTAGGGTTAAATTAGGTCATATGGGTGGGGCCCTCAGGATGGCATTAGTGCCCCTATAAGAAGAAACACCAGAGCTTGCTCTCTCTCCTCCCATGTGAGGACACAGCCAGAAGGCAGCAGTCTACAAGCCGGGAAGAGAGTACTCATCAGGAACCAACCTTGCTGCTCCTTGATCTCCAATTTCCAGCCTCCAGAACTATAAGAACGTATATTTCTGCCGTTTAAGCCATGCAGGCTACCAAAAAAAAAACAAAAACAAGAACTAAAACAACAAAAGGGACTTCCCTGGAGGTCCAGTGGTTAAGACTCTGTGCTTCCACTGCAGGGGGTGCGGGTTCAATCCCCGGTCGGGGAATTAAGATCCCATGTGCCATGTGGTTAAAAAAAAAAAAAAAAAAAGCCACACAGGCCATGGTGTTTTGTTATGGCAGCCCAGCTAAGAGAGCAAGGGGGCTCATTACAACAACGTGTGGGATAGAAAGAAAGGAAACAATGGAAATAGCCACCCATAGGGGAGGGGACATATGGTGGTCCATCAGAGCTGTTCAGTGCAGGATCTAACAGCTACAGATGGGAAGCAACTTAGATAGCTATCAATCTGAATGATGAAAGAGATCCTAGTACATCAATACAATAAAATGAAAGAACTAATTGCTTGATATGGAAAGTGGTCCAAGATACCTGCTACGCAGGAAAAGTCTTGCTATGTGTAGACTGACCCAAATGGTCCCAAAACAAAACAAAGAGAATATAAGCACAAAGGTTTCTGGAAAGATACAGAGAGAGACATCAACCAGGGATCAACGTGCATGCTTGTGAGAGAACAGGCACCATGGGAGCTTCTACTTTTCATGTTATCATTACATTTACGTTTCATGTTATCATTATCATTTTTTCCCTAGAAGTATTACATTTATAAGTCAGAGAAGCAAGCACTAGCCACCTCTCTAATACGGTGGCATTAGAAAGAGTCAGGTAAGTGTACATGAGCTAACTTGGAAAGACTCAGATACAATACCAGGCGGGGAAAAGAAAACCACCTGGAGACACAGGTACGGAAAAGGTCCCAGAGCAAACACACCGAAGGTTACTCAGGTTTCTCTCTGGGAAGGGGGACTGAGGAGGGGTTGGAGGAGATGGTAAAGGCCACACCTTGCATTCACACCTCACTATGCAGCCTTCTTTCACACTAGTGTGTTAACCGAGAGGAGGCGGACAAGAGTGCCACGGAAAAGACTCAAAGACTCGTGTGTTAACCGAGAGGAGGCGGACAAGAGTGCCACGGAAAAGACTCAAAGACTCGTGTGTGGGGACAGCAACCCCTCTCTGAGTGGGCCTCACTGCACGGTTCTGACTTTTGGAACCAGGCTAGTAGTTCACATCCTAAATAAAGAAATGAGGAGTAAATAAATAAAACCAACAAGCGTTGGGGGGAGCCTCACTAACGGGGGCACAAGGGGAGAACTAATCTTCTGAATGCAGTATCTGGAGCATGTACTTTCAACTTCAGACAAACACTGACCTCTAGCTAGGAGGTTTCTTTCTTTTTATTTTTTTATAAACTTATTTATTTTATTTATTTATTTTTGGCTGCATTGGGTCTTTGTTGCTGCATGCATGCCTTCTCTAGTTGCGGGAAGCAGGGGCTACTCTTCGTTGCGGTGCGCAGGCTTCTCACTGTAGTGGCTTCTCTTGTTGTGGAGCATGGGCTCTAGGTGCACGAGCTTCAGTAGTTGTGGCATGTAGCCTCAGCAGCTGTGGCTCAAGGGCTCTAGAGCACAGGCTCAGTAGTTGTGGTGTACAGGCTTAGATGCTCCGCAGCATGTGGGATCTTCCTAGACCAGGGCTCGAACCCGTGTCCCCTGCACTGGCAGGCGGATTCTTAACCACTGTGCCACCAGGGAAGCCCCTAGCTACGAGGTTTCTTTTGCAGAGGGGTACATGTTAGCCATTCTGAATGTACTTCCTGCACAGTCTAGGACTGAGGAAATGAGGGCCTATCTCGTGGCAGATGGGGGTCAGGTTTTGGGCTATTATAACGTGGACAGGGAGGAGGAGAGAAAGAACCCCGTGGTACTGGATTAGAATTGGAAGTATCAGTGTGACCTCAGTATTTTTAATACTACAATAACTAGTTAATATATATAACTAGCAAGGTGGATGTGTGTGCATACACACATCTGTTTCCTAGATCTGTCCACTAAGAGGGCCCAGAAGCAATGACAACTCAGTAGCAACGAACGCATCTAGATCATGGTTTCCAAATATTCTTCTCTGATTAAAGGAATCAGGGCTCCTTGGAGAAATGACCGAGTCCAGGACTCGGGCAGAGAAAGCAGAAGATGAGCCTGGGCCATTTTCGTGTGCAAGGAAGGTCAGAAACCCCTCAAAGAACGATGAGGACACATCAAAAGCAGGCAGGAGCCAATGTGAAGGGGTTCCTACTGGTCCAAAATGGAACAATTTGAGCATCAAAATACATAATAATAGTGCAGGATTAAACTAAGTAAATCCATTAAACTAAATAAGAATCCATGAGTCAGTACCAAGGGTTGCCAAACTATGAACAAGCCAAATAAAAAAGAAGGGAAGGCTTTTCCTTCCTGCAGAAAGTCAACTAATAAATGCAGAAGAAAAGACGAGGGAAAAAACATCACCATTTTGTAACCATTATGGCAAAAACTGATACCGGCAAAGATAACGGATGATGAAACAGCCGATGAAAGTTTGAGGAATCACGTTATCTTTACACAGTCTGAGTATCTCTGCACAAGGTACTTAATCTTTACAGCTGGAGACACCTTGGCGGCCACCAAAAGGTCAATATCACCAGTGGGGGAAGAAATCTACGCCACACACTCCTGATACGACGCACGGAGAAGGACCCGGCGTCACTTCAGGGTTTTCTGTTGCTGTGAAGGACACTGGAGGGTCAATTGTGAAACCTTAACAAGGGCTGTGAATTAGATCACGGTATTGCGTTAATGTTCATTTCCTGGTTTTGATCGTTGTACAGTTGTGGAAAAGAACAGCCTTGCTTTTAGGATGTACACATTGAAACACACAGAGGGGTAAAAAGCCCTCACGTGTGCATCTGACCCTCGAATGGTTTAGGAAAAAATGATGACACGTGAAAAGTGGGAATCTGGGTGAAGAGTATGCAGGAACTCTCTGCACTGTTCTTACACCTCTCCTGTGAGCCTGAAACTTTAAAGGGAAAACTGAGAAATAAATAACAGCACGTGCATAGAAAAAGCTCTGGAAGGAAACGCACCCAGTAGTAAACAATATTCTCTCTGGGCAGTGGGAGCGAGGAAGGGTGGAGTGTGGCAGGGGACCTATGTGGATTTTTACCATTGTCATATACTTTTATAATTTCAAAGGGAAAAAAAAATTTTTTTAAGGATGAAATAGACCTAACCTCTGGGGCTGGGCTGGCATTTCCACAGAAGAAACCCCTGGTTCCTCACCTCGCCATCAGGTCCGATTGCAGGTGTCTGTCCTTCAGCGTTTTCTGCCTTCTGGAAGGAAAGAGAGAGACAGTCACCCCCCGACCGGGGAGGCCGAGTCACACGCGCACACAGCTGCTCCAGTCCCACCGAGGGGCGCACCTTCTTTTTCTTCTTCTTCTTCTTCTCCTTGGCGACCTGGGCGGCCTTGTGCTGCCGCACCAGCTCCGTGAGGTTAGCCACGTACTCGTCCGTCTGCTGCAGGAGGTAGGCCAGGCGCTTGTCCTTCTTCTGGTCGATGAGCTTGCGGTACCCTTCCTCGTCCTCGGCCTGCAGAAGCATGCGGTTATGGCGCGTGCCCGTGACACGCTCGTCCACCAGCACCCAGGGCGGGCAAACCAGACTCAAGGAGCCCGCGGGGCTGCAGTTAACCAGCAGCCGGACCCACATTTAGGGAGCACTGAGCTCACACCCGGGGCTGCGCTATATTCACACCTTTCACATAACTACTGACTCCCCTTCAGAACTTCCCCAGTTCCCACCCCGGGCCAGGCTCCTTGGGGACCTGCTGGACAGACATGGTCCTGCCAAGGGCCATTTAAAAGCTCTGTCTCCTATGTCCACAAACACACCCAAATCCCAACCCTTCTCTCCACCTGGTCCGAGCCACTGCTCTCCCACAGACCGTCTGCCCCGGCTTTCTGAGAACACAT
Organism: Leucopleurus acutus; assembly: GCF_964270905.1. Taxonomy (NCBI): domain Eukaryota; kingdom Metazoa; phylum Chordata; class Mammalia; order Artiodactyla; family Delphinidae; genus Leucopleurus; species Leucopleurus acutus. The sequence continues at coordinate 7,672,519 of NC_139145.1, read as the reverse complement.
CGGATCATGTCACCCACCCCCACCACCGCCATCCCAGCTTACAGCCTCCCTCGGCTCCCCATCATGGTCAGAATTAAATCCAAAGCCCTCCCCGTGGCCTGCGCTGCCTCCGGGACTCCAACCTCACTCTGCCCCCACGCCACGCTGTTCCAGGGGCCACTGGCTGAGCCTCACACACGGCTTCTTCCCGCCTCGGGCCTTTGCCCTCAGCTCCTCTTTGCCGGGAGGTGCTTCCCCTGGATCTCCGCATTCATGGGTCACACCCACCCTGCCCATAACACCCAGTCAATCCCCACTCCCTGGCCCTGCTTTGTTCTCCTCAGTGCGCTTTTCACCACCCAAACCTATCTTGTCTGTCTCGCTTGGGCATCTGTCTCTCTAGGGCCAGCACGAGCCCCACCAGGGGCAGGGACTCTCCTTCGTACTAACGTGGCCCTGTCCACTCAGCAGTGCCTGTCAATATCGGCCCGGTCAGAGAAGCCTCCACGAATAATACATGGTCAGACGGGAAGGGTGGGGTGGGAGGTCAGGCTCACACCATCGGCGGCTCCTCCACCGGGAGGGGTGCCACCTCCACCTTCCAGAGAGCACAGAGCAGCCAGTTAACCAGTTGAGGTCACGCGGTCACCGATGGTCAGTGAGTGGGCAAAGGTCTGGAGTCAGGTCTTTCGGACTCCCAAAACCAAGCCCTTTCTTTCTCTGTCCTGCCTCCAACTCTGAGCACCAAAATGCCCCGGCGTAACCCTGGGCGGCTGATCCGCCCCCATGCCTGCAACACCCAGCACCGCGTGAAGGGACCCGGGTCATGATGGCCAACTGTACCATGAGCCTCCGCATTCTCTCCTTCTCGATTCTTTCATTCTCCTTCTTCTGCTCCCGCTCAGTGTTGGCGTGGTATGTGGCCACCGCCTTCGTGAGTTTCTGGATTTTGCCTGTGACCGACCTGTGATATTCTTTGAAATCCTTGGCGTGCTGAAGAATGCTGTTGAGGTATTCCTGCAGGACGCACAGAGAAGAGCAGACTGACTATGGGACAGGAGTTGCCGTGGTGTCACCCCAAGTGAGACGAAACTTTAAAGGGGGCCTGGTGAAAGCCAAGGGGACGCAACCAAAACGATACCGAGACACTGTCTGCCTACGAGGCCCAACATTCTCTGCGTGGACTGTGTGGTGAAAAGGGACCCCCCTCTCATGCACAGCAGACGGGGCAAATGCCCTGGCTGAGACAACCTGGCAGTGTCTGCCACCCGCTGCAAAATGCACCCGCCCTCCCACCAAATCATTCACTGCTAGCGATTTATTTTAAGGAAAATAGCAGAGATTGGCCCAAAAACTCAAGGACAAGAATGCCTATCCCAGTGTTACTTTTAACACTGGAAAGCTGAGAGTACACTGCATGTCCCCAAACAGGGAAACAGTTTCATAAATCACGGGATGCTGGGCACACTGAGATGGACTACAACACATATGTTAAAATCATGCTTCAATAATACTTTAAACAGCTCAATGTGCATATATACATATTTTTAAAGGCAGCTGTTTAACTTTTGATTACTATATGTATATAGACAAAAAAGGTCAGAATGATATACCAAGATATTAACAGTAGTTAACACTGAATATTGACTTCTCTGTTATTTTAAACTATGCCAGTAACAGACACTGTTTGGAGGCAAACTTTAGAAAACATAAATGAATGAACAAACAGAATCACCCCAAATCCTACTTGAGTAGAGATTTTGGTCTCCTTGACGGATCTTGTATCAACCTCAGTCAGATCACTGACTGAGGACCCTCCATGGTTTAGGACCCTCCGTGGCTCCCACCTCACTCACAGCACAAGCCCAAGTCATCCTCCCGCCCCACAGGGCCCTGCACGCTCTGCCCATCACCTCCCCATTCTCACCTCCTCCCACCCTCCCCCTCGCTCACCCCACTCTGACTATACTGGGTCATTGTTTTTCACAGAACACTGAGGCATACTCCCCTCTGTCTGCAAAGAGCCTCGTCCACACGTCGGTGTAGCTCCTCCCTCGGGGCTCTGCTCAGACCTCACATCCTCAGGGAGACCGTCCCTGAGTCGACCGTCCTATATAAAGGGCTCCTCCATCACTCCCTATCCCTACTTCATGTCTCCTTACACCCTATTAACTCCCAACGTGTTATACGTGCGTTTGATTACGACCCACCTTTCCGTACCGTTTGGTTTTTGTCCACTGAAGTATTCTTAGTGCCTAGGATACTCTTATAATGAACAGAAAAGAGACTTGGACATCGTGTTGAGAGGAAAACCAAGACTCGACAGTGCAGAGCTGACGACTCAGGCACACGGTCAAGCCTGCGGCCGCGGGGACACACCTGGTGCTTCTGCCGGCGCTTGCGCTCCTGCTCTATCTTCTGTTGCTTCTCCAGCTTCTCAGTGATGCGGGCCTCGCGCAGGGACTGCCGCTTACTGCGCTTGTAGGCCTTGGCGTTGAGGGCCGTCTCGAGGGCCGTGTCCCTCCTCATGCACACCACCACCTCCTGCCGCAGCTTCGGGAAGGAAGAGGAGAAACTGGCGACGGGCACAACTTGGTAACATCCATGCAACACGCGCACCTCCGTATCGCAAGCCAGGCAGCAAGGAGGACCCGTGAGCACAAACGCGTGCGTGGGGAGAACCTGTAGTGGATGCCTGCGGGCGGGGCACGCACAGGGTAGGAGACAGCTGCTTCCGGACATCCAGTAGACAGCCCTATGCTCAGGCCTTCAGGTCTCCAGCTTTGCCCTCCCTCAACCACAAACAAACTTCCTTATTGGTCGTTCAAAAGTAAAGGACCCTTAGAAATTAGACCCATCTAGGGACTTCCCTGGCGGTCCAGTGGCCAAGACTCTGCGCTCCCTATGCAGGGGACACGGGTTTGATCCCTGGTCGGGGAACTAAGACCCCACATGCTGCACAGCATGGCCAAATAAAATAATATTAAAAAAAAAAAAGAAAGAAATAGACCCATCTAAGTACACTGCTTCAAGCTAGCCACTGCCACCTTAGGGAAGGCCCACACTTATTCATCCCAATGTCCCTCCACTGGGCAGGACATGGAAAGGAAGGGGGACAGTGAGCCAACAAGTGTGCTTGGGCACTGCGACTTTGGTTTTGTAAGATTTTTTTGATGTGGACCATTTTTAAAGTCTTTATTGAATTTGTTACAATACTGCTTCTGCTTTTTAAGTTTCCGTTTTTTGGCCGAGAGGCATGTGGGATCTTAGCTCCCTGACCAGAGATCGAACCTGCACTCCCTGCATTGTAAGGCGAAGTCTTAACCACTGGACCACTAGGGAAGTCCTGGCACAGCGGCTTTAATGGTCAGGGTACATTTAGTAACTGCCCAGTGAGCGGCTCTTTAATCTAAGCATCAAGGCTGGCAGAAAGAGTCTCCTCTGAAAGCAAAGGCCTGCGCCTGCGCCCACCTGCCTCTGGAAGTTCAGCAGCCTCAGGGCCTTGAGCTCGATGGTTGCTTTGGTTCGCAAATCCCCGGCCAGGGACCCGGGAAGGTTTTCAAGTTCCTGAATTCGGTGTGCGATGCGAGCCTGCAGCCTAGGGCGCAAAGACCAAAAAAAGACAGGTGATGAGAGGTGTCACCTGTTTACAAGGAACCCATCTGTTCCCTTTCTTTGAAGGTGGAGCCTCAGAAGTATCCATCCCTCAAGGGAAGCCAATATGAATCATAAGACAAGAGATGGCTGAGAAAAGGATGCCCCACAACACAGACTACATACAGGAGGGCAGCCACAGAAGTCTCGGGAGCCACTGCAAACCGGAAACCTGACAGGGCACAGCTGGTTTCTGGCATTTCAGCAGTGGGAGCCAGCCTCTGGAGTCAGGCGGGCCAGGGTCTCCATCCCAGCCCTGGGAATCTACTTAGCCCATGAGCCTCAGCGTCCTCAGCTATGAAGTGGGGAGACCCCTCAGAGCAACCCTACAGGCTTGGTCTGAAGTTCAAATGGGATAATCTTCTTACTCAGTCTTTCACACACTTATTGAGCACCTATTGTGTGCCAGGGACCATTCCAGGTGAAGGGATTCAGCACTAAACAAGACTAACAAGGCTGTTTGTTGCTCTCATGGAGCTCACAGCATTATCAGGATGACAGGCCATAAAGGAGTTAAAAAATTAAGTATCTATGGTAATTCCGGAGAAGGACTTTGAGGAGGGTCCTGGAGGGGAGGGGTCGGGGGGGGGCAGGGCCTCCATAAGGTGGGGACCTTGGCAATAAAGCTTAAATAACCACAAAGAGTCATGCAGAGCATGTGCAAAGTCCCTGGGGCAGGAACAAGTCTAACCTGTTCAACAGAAAGAGGAACCGGGACAGTCAGGTAGATGAGGACAGAGAACTGGGCAGGGGCTAAAGAGAAAAGGGTTACTCAATGGATAATGGGAAACCAGTTTTAACCCAGGAAAAGATCTAATATAAATTAACTGTAAAAAGAGAATTCAAACTGCTGTGTGGGAAACACTGCACAGGGAAGGATGGGAGCAGGGAGGCCAGGGAGCAGGTGTAGACCAGATGGCAGGGTGAACAGCATTGGGGGAAGGGAGCTGAGAGAGTTCACCAGACACCAAGGATGAGGGAGTACAAGCGAGGGTCAAGGAGCCGAAGGGTCCATGGTCCATTCAGCTGCTGCATGAGTACAGAGAGAGAAGGGAAAACTGGGGGGCATAAGGCCATCTGGACAGGCCATCTTTAAGCCGTCCAGATGGAGCAGGCGGGGAGGTGCCTGGGTACAGGGGCTGGAGCTCCAGGGCACGTCACAGCTGGAGATGCACTCCGGAGACAGTCACTGGCACAGATTTACTGATGCAGCTGGGGATTTACGGTGAACAAGGCACAGCCCCCTCCCCTAAGGGAGCTGACATTTACCAAGGGAGGCCAGCCCTGAACAGGTTATAAATGCAGTGGAGAAACAGGGGAGCACAAGGTGCTCAGGGAGTGAATCTCAGGTGCCCCCAGCAGTGTGGGACAGGGTGATACAGACCTACTGTGCACCAGGCATTTCACACAGCGCCCGGCGCTCAGGAGGCCTTGGCAAAGCGACCAACAACTACTTATGTTTGAGGAACATCCACCGCAAAGCTTGCCAGGTGGCTTTTTGAGTGCGGATGAGCCAAAAGTTGGATAATACACTTATGTTGGAGAGGTGAAACAGCACTTTCACTCCAACACATACAATCTCCATGGAGGGCAGTTTTGCAGAACTGATGAAATTTCCACGTGCACGTAAATCCCCTGCACCTGAACTATGCCGTGTTCACAAATTTATTCTGACATAAATGCACACATGTGAATTGAGAAATATGCAAGTGTAGTTACTACGGCATCGTTTTACCGAACGATTAGAGACCACCTAAACGTCCCTCCGGGTAAGACACTGGCTAAATAAGTCACAGTAGAGCCACCAGGCAGAATGTGTCCAGAAAAAAGAAGAGCTTATTTTGTACAAATAGGGGATGATCCCTAAGATATTTTGCTAAGGGAGGAACAGTGCACATGTCAGGTACCATTTGGGGACCACACAGCCACTTGTACCCATCTGCCTGTATACATACTGGATTTCTCTGGAAGGATACACACTGACCCAGAGAACTGGGAGGCTGGGGACAGAGGCAGGAGGGTGATCTCTGGCTGCATACCCCAAAGGCCTTTAGAAGTGTGAACCACAACAACGCGTGACCTGGGGGGGGGCGGGGGGGGCGGCAGCACCCTCACCTGTACTCCCGCTCCTGCAGGATCTCCACGGGGTCCAGGCCCCGCGGCTTCTGGATGGGGGTGATGCGGCTCTGCTTCTGGTGCAGCGGCACCATGGGGGCGGGCTGGGCCGGCTGCCCTGGCGACTGTGTCTGGGGCGGCATCACGGGGGAGGCAGCAGGAGGGACGGCGGGGGGCGCAGGCGAGGGGCGACCCGTTGGCTGCGGGGGGATGAGCTTCTGAGGTGTGCTTGTGGGGGCAGCAGCATTCGCCATGGGTCCTGGGGGGAGTCAAGAAGCAGGACACAGCATTGCATTCCGAGTCCATTCCAGGTGAAGATGACAAGCCTGCTGGGCGTTTACTGCCCTGGGGTCTAACTCGTCCCCAAGGCTGACAAGGCCTGGGCAGCTCCCCGTAACCCCCACCTCTCACTGCCACACCACTCCTCGCCCATGGGGCTCGCTTCCTCTTCCTCCTCCAGATCTCAGCCTGCAGGCCCCTTCCCCAAAGCCCCCTACTGGTCCAAGTGCCGAGTCTGGGTGTGATCTTGCTATGCTGTGGCCTCACAGGAGCAGCAGTTGCCTGCCTTTCATCCACCCCAGCTCCAACGGAATCCTATTTAAGCGATTAGCCCTTCAATGCCCATCACTGAACCTCAGGGCCTGTGAGGATGGGGAATGAGTCCATTTTATCCACTGCTTTGACCTAACAGATGTGACCTTCAAATAAGTACTAACTACATTTTACACAGAACACAGGGGAGACAGAACCCCGAGCTGCCCTGCCATCCTGCCTGCCTCTCTCTGACCGGGCTCATCTCAGGGTCTGCATGATGCAAACTTGACATGGGAGTCAGGGCACACACGTGTCACCAGAACAGAGGGAACTTACCTTCAGGCCAGGGCTTGGGAGGCCCTCCAGGGGGCTGGCCGGGCATCCCGGGGGGCACACCTGAGGGTCCTGGAGGGGGCATGTTGGGCCCTCCCATACCTGCATGCAGGGAGAAACGGACAAGAGGATAAAACGCGTCCTGTGTTTCTCCCTGCACCTGCCTCCCTGGGCAGCCCTGGCTCCAGGGGACACACCCAACAACAAGCCCCTCACTGTGGGCACCAGGGGAGAAAGGGGGCAGCTGGAGAAACAACATTTATCACGACAGCAACCCTGCTGTCGGGGAAGCTGATGGGCGGCAGAGTCCAGATCTGCCCAACACTGATGCTCACACTCCTGTCAGTTTGCTCTGAGACCCCTCCCTACCCTGAGGGCCATGGGCCTTACCGTGAGGCCTGCTGTAATTTGGAGGTGCTGGTCCAGGACCGGGGCCGGGCCCGGGCCCGGGGCCAGGTCCTGTTGCGGACACAGAGGGTGGAGGTAGTGTTGGCATCTGCTGCTGCATCCCGGGCATCGGCCGCTTCCCCTGCACCGCCATCTGCAGGTGGTCAGGGAGGGGCTGCCCCCGGGCCAGCATCTTGTAGGCCATGATCTGAGCTCTGAGCTGGTGCAGCTGGTTCTGGTTAAAGGGGGTCGGGCCCCGGTTCTGCTGCCCCAAAGCCTGGGGGTCAGCACCATCCAGCGGGGCGCCTCCAGGCCCGGACGACATCTGCGGGCCTGAGGCCGGGCCGCTGGCTGGAACCGGACTGGAGGCGTGCTCGGAGCCACCCAGAGGCGAGGGGTAACCTGCGGGGAAACGTGGATCCGAGCGGTCACTCGGCAGCACATGTCCAGTAATTTTTAAGGCAGAGACGGGAACCCTTGCCTGCTTACACTGGCCCCTACCCTGAGATTTCGTTCTCGTGATTACACGGACCCCTACCCTGAGATTTCGTTCTCGTGATTACACGGGCCTCTACCCTGAGGTTTCGTTCTCATGATTCAAACAAGAGGCACCCAGAGGGCACACGCTCGCAGCTTGGTTGGCAGCCTGCACAGCTGGTTTGGTTCGGCCCATCTTTCAGTAACCTGCCAATGATTAAAGCTGAGATGTCACACAGATCTGGGCTTTCTCTGGGCCTGACCCCCTGCCCCTCGGCTTGGCCAGGCCCACTCCTCTCACTTCCGTTACCTGCGGAGCCCCTGAGCTTCCCACCCCGTGACAGGAAGCCATGTACCCCATCACTTCTCAAACTTCCCTGTTCAGAAAAGTACCTGTAGGGCTTGTTAAAGCTGAGCCCCGGCCCCCTCCTGAGATTCTGACTCAGCAGGTCTGGAGCAGGGCAGAGCCCAGGAGTCTGCATTTCTTCTTCTTTTTTTATTTTTCGGCTGTGCCATGTGGCTTGCGGGATCTTAGTTCCCCGACCAGGGATCGAACCCAGCGCCCCGGCAGTGGAAGCACCAAGTCCTAACCACTGGACCGTCAGGGAAATCCCAGGAGTCTGCGTTGGGTGGCACCAGAGTGGCTATCCCGAGGAGCCCATCCTGCCCAGGGCTTGTCTGACACCCAGCGCTGAACACAGTTCTGTCCCACCAGTATCCGCTCTCCTGGGGCTGCTATAAGAAAAGACGCCCTGAACAGGGCACCAGACAAGCCCAAGCTAAACAGCCCTCTGTGGCAGGGTCTCCCATGAGGCTCAACTGCCCTAGGTCCTCTGAATCCATGCATGGGTGATCCAATTAGGAAAATGACCTCGGGACTTCCAGAGGGCAACAAACATGAAGAAAGAAAAGAAAGGAAACCATACCTTGGGAGTGCTGGTCCATGGGACTTGGCGGGGGCCCCATCCCGGCATGGCCCCCCGACCGCATCCCCATCCCCTTCATCTGGTTGTAGCGGGGGTCGTCCGACATGCCCTTCTCGTGCATGGACTCCATTGGCTACAAGAGTGGACAACAGGGCAGGATCAGCAAGGCGGGAAGGGAAGAGGCTGCACAGAAAGGCGCTGAATGAGAGGACTTCAATATCACTAACAATGCCCATCCAAAGTCGCCATGGCATTTACTGAACCACCAACATGACCAAGTGGCTTAGGTCCAAGACATGGTCCTAACATCTACTTGGGTGTCAAGGCAGGTGCATGAAATAATGCCACCCAGGGAACCTGCAGATTGGTGGTCTAGAGGCAAGGGGACAGCTGGACTAGGACATCAGGGAGAGGGTGAGGACACAGTTTCAGACAGCCAAAATCTCACAAGGAAAGGACACACATAGCTCCCGGTCAGGAGCAGTTTTAGCTGGGATACCAAGCTCCCTGTTTATCGTCACAAGATGACCTTGTGACCACAAGTCTTTGGATGGGGGACCCTCTTGCCTGGGAGACTGTAAATCAGAGAGACGGGCAGTAACTCCTGCCCATGAAGTATGGTAACAGTATGTCAAATGTCCTCACTGATCCGAGATTGGCCTCCCACCTGCTAGCTGGGAGGGAGGCTGTCTGCAGCATCGTTCTGCCCCTCCGCGGAGGCTCGATCAGATCCTGGTGGGACAGAAACACACATTTTCCCTCCTGATGCTCAGCACTGAGCACTCCCCCTACGGAATGGCTGGGAAAGGGGACATTTTCCGAGACCCTTCCAGGCCCTCTGTGGGCCCAGTTAATGCAAACATCCAGCTCTCCGGTCTAATAGCTGGCCCAGCAAAGTCAGCTACAGCTCAGTGTGTGCCGGGAGAGGAGGATGAGAGGGCACCGGGCCAGGAGCACGAGGGCCAGCTTCACAAGCAGAAGAAGCAGGGGGCCCTCGGGATGCTGAGCAGAACCCTGGGTGGGGCCCACGCTCTGCTTCTTCCCTGGGCTGGTGGAGCTGACTGATGGGCTCGCCTCCCCCAGAGCAGGAGCTCTGTGCAGGCAGGTGAAGGGCACCACTGGACCTCAGCTCCTAGGCCAGACACATGGCAGGCGTCTGACAAACATGGGTCAAGTGTCCAGGAGGAAGAAACAAGATGGTCAGAGAGGGAAAAGGAGATGGTGCTAGAGGAGAAGCTGGCCTCAGTCAGCGTGTGTGCGGGGGGTGGGGGGATGGGGGCAGATCACCAACAGCTTCCCAAGAGGGAAGTGACAAGACAGATACTGTATCGAAGTTGACAGAAATATATGGGGGATGGGGAGGGCAGGGAGGGGAAGGGGTCACTGCGCTGTGTGGGAGGTCAGCGATGTGGCACATGCCTGAGGGGTTGGGAGGGCCGGAGGGGTGAGATGGCTCTGCCACCAACTCACTGAGTGACCATCTCTCTGAGACCTTACTTCCTCGTCTGCAAAATGGGCAAAATACTATCCATAAGAGGGTATTTCCTCATTTCCTTCAACCACCGCCCAGGAATGCAAAGAGAGAGGGCAACCATTTGTGTTAAAAGAGGTTTTTTTTCATCTCACTGGCAAAAGCACCACTGATCAACTCAGGTACGTAGTGAAGACAATGGCACCCGAGTACAGGATCAAGTGGGGACAAAGGGCACCTGCTGCTGTGCTCCGTGAGTTACCCGGGTGAGCCGAGCAGCCTGAGTGGGGGAAACCATGGGCTGTAAGCCATCTTTTAGGATTTGGACATTCTTAATTCACTACTAAAACGACGGGTGTGAGAGACACTGGGTGGGGTGGCTGCCGGCCCACAGTGGAGGCCAGGGTGTGCTGCTGCTCCCCTCCCGTCTCTGATCGTGCGGACCCAGCTGGTGGGGCAGCAGGCCCAGGGCTCCCTACCTTGTGCATCTGGTGCATGTTGTCCTGAGGGTACCCTCCAGGCCCCTGGGTCGGGATGGGGTGTCCTGCTGAGGGAGGCCCTGGGCTGGGCCCCATCATGCTGTGGGCGGAGCCGGGTGAGGGACCTGGGCTAGGGCCCAACATAGCTCCAGGGGAGGGGCCCGGGCCCGGGGAAGGGCCTGGCCGAGGAGTTCCGCCCAGGGGTGGGTCTGGAGTGGACATCTTCACGGGAGCTGCGGACAGTGGTCTCCTGCTGGAAGAAAGTCCCAGTCAGCGTGGGGGTCACAGCCATCGGCTGGGTGGGTCAGGGCAGGTCAAGGACGATCACACACAGTCATGTCAGAGCACCCATCTGACAGGGAGCTGGCGCCTTGGACGGGCACCCCCAGTGCCCCAGTCCTTTCTCCTCCATTCCTCTCCGAGGAGGTGATACATCAGGCACCCAAAATCAGATCAAAGTCCCCCGAGGAAGGGGTGGGACTCAGGAGGTGGGGACACCAGGTGATACTGCCTCACTTCCCCTGGTATCTTTCTGATTACAACAGAGAGGACGTCTCAGGGCAGTGCTGACACACCCTTCACATCACTCCAACACTTGCTCATCTTCCTATTTAAGAAAAAAGAAGAACGTGACTAAGGCTCAAAGCCTTTGCTGGCAACAGCATCTGACGGGACCTTCGTTAATTCAACTAAAACACATATTCATAGCAAGTAATGCTGGTTTCCACTTAAGGCAGTGAGACCAAGTTTCCTTTAAAATACATGAATTTAAGTTTTAAAAGTGGGCTCTTTAAAAGAGAAATATTACAGAACTAATGGCACTCTGATACGTCAAATACTTCAAAAGTGATATTCAAGTGCTGTAAACTAAAAATTGAGGCCCGGAACTATGACCCCAAGCCTCCACAAGATCCAAAACTCAGGTAACAAAATATCCAGTGACGTTGGTAAGTTATGACTGCTACGATTGGTCTGTGAGCTGATACATTTTATAAGTGCTCCCTACAGTAAGGGTTCAGTTTTCAGGGAACCCTCAATCTGTCATGACTGTAAGTTCTATGACTGTAAGGAGTAATACATTCTCAGTGCTGAAATCTGGAAAACATAAAAATACAGAAACTTAAAATTACCCACCGTCCTACCAGACACAGAGGTGAAGTGCTTGCTGGCCCTGCAGAGATCAAGAAGCAGCCCTGCCCTCCTTACCCCTCCCGCCCAGCAGGGTGGGGTGAGGGGGTACGTGTGGGGAGAGAGGGCTGCAGCTCCCCAGAGACCCCCAGAGCTGTGACGATGGAGCCCTCTCAGGATGGACAGCTGACTGGTGCTCCCGCTGGGACCCGGCCACACTCCAGAGTGCTTCTCCTTCGAGGCTATTCCACACACAGACACTCGCTCTACAGAATTACTCAGCACATTCTAGGCCAGCTTTCTCTTCAGAGAATCATACCTACGACCTTTTCATCATTTAACAGTCTTCAAGACACAAATTCTAGCAGTTCCACCAAGTTCCCTGGTCCTGATGCATCCTGAGTTATTTAAAAGCCCCTCTTCTTTTTTTTTTTAAACTGGAGTATAGATGATTTACAATGTCGTGTTACTTGCTGCTGTACAGCAAAGTGAATCAGTTGTGCATATACATATACCCACTGTTTTTTAGATTTTTTCCCCATATAGGCCATTACAGAGTACTGAGTAGAGTTCCCTGTGCTCTAAAGTAGGTCCTTATTAATTATCAAAAGCCCCTCTCTTGTTGGCATGCCACAAATCTACTTTTGTTTCTGTGGACTTTTTGGTTTGGGGAATGAATCTTTTTGCCCCTAAGCTCTACTGGGCTCTCCTGATTCTAAGGATAAATCTTGAAAAAGTACAGGAACATTTTTAATTCTCTTGATTCAAAAAAAAAAAAAAAGTCTTCGTTTGAAAGGTGGGGGTATATCTTCCTGGATAACAGATCAAAAGCCCGAACTTCTTCAGTCCAGTTTCATGACTAAATAACTGGAATAGAGAGGGTCAGAAATCTTGGCAGAGCCAGGACCAGCAGCTGTCACCCCTGCCTGCTGGTGAACATGCCTGACCATATGAGAAAACACTCCTCCATCCTCCCGGCATCCCTGATCTCCTCCAAAGCTCAAGAAGCCTCAGTGCTGGACCTTAAATACACCTAACAGGAGTGCTGGAGAACTGACATGTGCTCACAATCCCTTCCACATAAATCCAAAACCCAACACGCTCAAGGAAAAAAATCAAACTTAAAAAAAAAATAAATTCGAGCCAAATTCATTTGGAAGCAAAACCTGACCTGATTCAAAAAGACCTGTACTCAGAAAATTCTAAAACTCTGATGAAAGAAACTGAAGAAACACAAACAGATGGAAAGTTACACGGTGTTCATGGATTGGAAGAATCAGTGTTGTTAAAATGACCAAATTACCCAAGGCAATCTACAGATTCAGTGTAATCCCTATCAAGATACCCACGGCATTTTTTACAGAACTAGAACAAATAATTCTAAAATTTGTAGGGAAACACAAAAGGCCCTGAATTACCAAAGCAATCCTGAGAAAGAAGAACAGGGCTGGAGGTATCATGCTCCCTGACTTCAGACTATACTACAAAGCCAGAGTAATCAAACGAGTATGGCACTGGCACAGAAACAGACACAGATCAATGGAACACAATAGAGAGCCCAGAAATAAATCCACACATTTATGGTCAATTAATCTACAACAAAGGAGACAAGAATATATGCAGAAAAGACACATGCACCCAAATGTTCATAGCAGTATTATTTACAGTAGCCAAGATATGGAAGCAACCTAAGTATCCAGCCACAGATGAATGGATAAAGATGTGGTATGTGTGTATCTATGTATATAGATACACACATATATATACAATAGAATATTACTCAGCCATAATAAAAGAATGAAATATTGCCATTTGCAACATGGATGGACCTGAAGGGTATAATGCTTAGTCAAATACGTCAGAGAAAGACAAATACTCTGTTGTCATTTATATATGGAATCTAAAAATAAAACAAATGAATATAACAAAACAGAAACAGACTCACAGATATAGAGAACTAATGGTGACCAGTGGGGAGACAGGAGAGGGAGGGGCAAAATGGCAGTAGAGGATGAGGAGGTACAAACTACTATGTATAAAATGAATAATCTATAAGGATATATTGTACAGCATAGGGAATACAGCCAATATTTTATGATAACTTTAAATGGAGTATAATGTACAAAAACGTTTGAATCACATCGTACATCTGAAACTAATATAATATTGTAAATCAACTATACCTCAATTAAAAGAAGAAATTTGACCTGATTCAGCTCCATGTGAATATTCACACATTCTGTCGCACAAACAGGATGCTGTTTGCCCTGCCACGTGACAGTGGTCTGTGCCCTGTATCTCGTTTGCTAAAATGCTGATTCTAGAGTTGGAAACCTCTGGTCCAGGGGTTTGTCTACAGGGTGGATGCACCAGCAGTCACACTTCCCAAGTGGGCAGCCGAGTGATATGGATGTGGCCATGGCTGGACTGAGGACGATGGCTCCTCGGGGCTCCCTTCTGGGCCCTTTGTGTCCACAGGCCCTCTCTTCGGGTCCACAGAGCACTGCTGAGGCGGGAAGAGGGACAATAGTCCTGCACCTCCTTAAGGAACCTGTGGCACCTGGCAGCTCATGGTTTCTTTCTCACCTGGAGGTCTCCACTCGAAGTCAAGCCAACTGAAACTGACAGCAAAATAAAATCCACACCACCTCCTATCTAAAGACAGACGAACCGATGTGCCTCTGGAAAGACAGCTCTTCCCAAGGTCCCTCTAGGAATTAACTGCCTCCTCTCACAGCACCACTAATGTCATCGGCGACACAAAGCAGCTCACCAAAGACACAGGAGGGCAGCGAAAAAGACTTTCATGCCCGAGTATGGCAACCTTCGCCTTCAAGAAGCATGGGCTTTCACAAAACCCTTTTTAAATTGCATTTCCTTCAGAAGCTGCCACCTCTGAAGGGTCAGGTTGCAATGAAACAGGTAACTGCTCGGAGCCACCGTCAGCAAACTCGTTTCTGGACTTGAAAGCTCAGACACACGTGGAAACGACAGTAAAGGAGATCCAAAAAGTGCAGACACAATGCAAAACCATCCTGAGCGGCAAAGCAGGTAGGGTTCCATCAAAAGCCCCACCAGGGGCTGGTGCTTGTGCCACGTGTGGACACAGGAGGGCAGTCCTACAGCATGGCGGTGGAGAGAACAGAAAAATGGAACTGGGGAGCGGCTCTCAGGTGCTTGGTGTAGTACTGAGGAGGGGCATCTTGAGTTCTGGCATACCTAAAGTGCCCTGATCGTAGGTATACAGCTGGATGAATCCTAGATCAGACACAGCACTTCCAACATTTCAGAAGGGGCCTTTGCCGGTGAAACTCCTGTTCTGACTTTCTCACTGTAGGTTAGTTTTGCCTGTTACTGAACTCAATCTGAAAACAGGGTCAGGGACTTCCCTGGCGGTCCAGTGGTTAGGACTCTGCACTTCCTTTGCAGGGGGTGCGAGTCTGATCTCTGGTCAGAGAACTAAGATCCCACATGCCGTGCAGCATGGCCAAGAAAAAAGAGGAGAAAGAAAAGAAAAGAGGGTCATATAGTTCACTTATGCTCGTCGCTAGGTCTGGGAGGGGCATCCATGCAGTTGGATGCTATTGTCAATTCTCCTGTTCCCGGATGTTGTGCTCCCAGGTTTTAGCACACATAAAGCTGCTGTGAACAATGTCATTTGGTGGACGTGGGCACTCGTTTTCCTTGTGTGTCCAGGAGGGGAACTGCTGGTCATGAGGGAGGCATAACTTTACCTTGGCAGATACTGTCAGTTTTCCAAATCAGCATGACAATCACATACACTGCCCTCCCTGCAGCAGCTGGGTGAGCGTTCCAGCTCCTCTAAATCAACTCTTGGTGCTGTCAGTCTTTTTAATTGTAACCGTTCTGGTGAGTGTATAATCGTACCTTATTCCAGTTTTAATTTGCATTTCCCTTGTGACTAATAGTGTTGCACCTTTCCATATGCTCACTGGCCACCAAGAGATCCACTTTTGTACAGGCTCTAAGCTTTCACTAACATTTTATTGGGGATGTGTAATTGCTATTACTGTCTCCCAGAGATGAAGAGAAGTTCTTAATTTTAATGATGTTCAATGTATCAAGTCTGTTCTTTTATGGTCAATGGTTTTGGGGTCCTGTTTAAGAAATCTTTGTCTACCTGTGACAATAAGAAATAATATATTTGGTCTCTGCCTTCAGTTCCTGACAGAGTTCCTAAAACCTGTGTAATTTCCTAAGTGATAGGGGTGATAAGAGCATCTTACACAGAGCTCCAAAATCCCTTAGAATTTCCTCCGTGATAGAAGTGTCCTTTGCTCTAATGAGGCTACTCTAGGTGGGCTCCTGGATGGCTTCAGGATGGGGGCTGGTCGTCAGAAAGATCAAACCATGGCTAGAAGCTTAGAACCTTCACCCCCACCCCACCCCATCCTCCGGTGAGGGGAGAGGGGCTGGAGATTGAGTTAATCGATCATGGTTACGTGATGAAGCACCACAAAACCCCTAAACTATGGCATTCAGAGAGCTTCTGGGTTGGTGAACACATCCACGTGCCAAGAGGGTGGTGTACCCCAACTTCATGGGGACAGAAGCTCCTGTGCTCCGGACCTTTCCAGACCTCACCCTATGTATCTCTTCTTCTGGCTGTTCATCCGTATCCTTTATAAACTGGTAAACATAAGTGTCTTCTTGAGTTTTGTGAGTTGTTACAGCAAATTATCAAACCTTATGAGGGGGTCATGGGAATCCATGTTTGTAACCAAGTTGGACAGAAGTGTGGATAACCTTGGGACCCACTACTTGCAACTGGCATCTGAAGTGGGGGGCAGTCTTGTGGGACTGAACCCTTAACCTGTGAGGTCTGCACCAACTCTGGGTAGTTAGTGTCAGAATTGAATTGAACTGTAGGACACCCTGTTGGTGTCCACAGGAACCTGCAGAATTGGTTGGTGTGGAAAACCCACGTTTGGTGTCAGAAGTACTGTGACACTTTACTACCTCAAGATCATGGAGATAGAGAAAGGGAAGGAATATTTTAAAGTCCAGGGGGATTGTGACTTGTTCCTGCCTCCTAGTGGCTTACAATTATTGAGGACTAATCAGTCACAAAGAAAGTGCAGGGAGGTAAGATCCAGTCAGAGAGGGGAGGGAAAGGAGTGGTCCCATTAGGTAATAAGGACAGGAATTTATTTCCTCACTGAGCCTGCCCCACCACCCTACGAGGAAGGACTACCAGACAGAAGGGTCCCTGAGGCTCCCAGGCCACCCAGTGGGTCAATGGAAGAGCTGGAGTCACAAGCCCAAGGCCATAGTAGACCTCAGACTCTGAGCGTGGACTCTGCCACCTGCCAATGGCACAACACCGGACTCCCTGAGCCTGTTTCCTCTCTGCAGACTAGAGCTGAGACCAGTCCCTCCCTCAGGGGTCGCTAGCTGTGTCACACAACCTAACAAACACCAGGCACATACCAGCAGCAAGTGCTACCACGCTGCTGGTGAAATCAGCCATTAGCGCTCCGGACGCACGGCACTCAGGACAACAGGCTCACTTCCCTCCTCGGGAAGTAGAGGTTGCACAAGGCAGCTCTGCTGACCTGGAGGAGCAGCAGCTACCTGAACGCCAGCACAGCCTTGGTGCAAATGAGGACCAGCTGTCAAAAGTGACCGCAGTCCAGCCTGACAGTCAATGAATAGGATTTGGGCTACAAACTCTCCCTTACCTTTTTAGCTCCCACTGCACAAAGGAGCTGTTCTTAGCCATCATCAAGCCAGCCCTTCCTGAGGTGCGGGGCTGGGCCTGGCCCTGCTGAGAGCCAGAGAGGGTGTGGGACGGGATACCAATGTGCTCCTACCCAGCGGGGGCCAGACAAATTCAGCCAGGAATTTCAGAAGAGAGGTAAGATCTGAGGGCAAGGAACACCCCTCTCTCCAAACTCCTTCTTCCCTCATCACCAAACACCCCTGCCCTCCTCATACAGGAAACTATAAAGATCTGGCATTTCCAGCAAAGCCCTTGGGTCCCCTAGGTCACCCTCAAGGCTGCCTCAGGGGGTTTCAGGTGGCTTTCTGGTGCTGCCTGGACTCCCGCAACAAGTCCCTCTCTGACAACTCACTTGGTGTCTGGGCTGGAAGAGGTGGGGCAACTTTGCACAACACAGAAATCCATCTCAAACCAGACAGACAACCCGAACCTAAGCAGGCGAGAAAAGCGAAGGACAAGGGGATGCAGGGGCCAAAATGGCAAAGCCACTAGCACGTGTGTGTCTGGGAGCCTCATTGAGATGTGTGTGGCCCGAGGGGCAGGTGTATTTGGGGGCTCCATGAGCGGGGAACGGAACCTGGGATTCTGGGCAGGTAGCCCGAAGGCATGTGACAGAAAATAAATATACTCCAGGGCCAGAACCAAAAAGCTGAAAACTAAAGACAGTTCAGGAGGCTGTGAGATGAAAACAGACTCCCAGGTTCCTGGGGCCAAGGGTCTGGAAGGGTACTCAGCCATTTCACCTCAATTTCTCTGAGAAGCCCCCCAACTGCCGAACAACCAGAACTGCCCACAGTCCATGCTGTACAAGTCAAGGCATCATTAAAAATGAATGCGGGACACGGTACACGTGGACACAGAGGATGGTCCAAAATGAAACAGGGGAACAAGGCATCGTCAAAGTTAGGGGTGCTTGGCCCAAACCCTACTTTGCTAAGAAGAACAATTTCTGCACGTTAATCCGAGCACAGAAGCCAGAAAACATGTACCAAACTGCCTGCGACTCTCTCTGGAGGTGTCTGTTGGGGAACTTACACTTTCCACATCACAGATTTCTGGAGTTTTTCTTTGTGTGTTTGTTTTAACTATTACTTTTGTAAACAGATTTTTAAAAAACACTTTTTAAGGAAAAAGAAAAAAAATAAAAAGCCCTGGATCAGAAAAAATACCTGGGAAATAAACACCCAGAAAAGATGCCCCAGGAAGTGCCTTTGTGGAAATAAAGGAGGAAGATGAAAGGATCTGGGGACTGTGTTATTTTCCACCCACTTCCAACTTCACCAAAATCACTATGCTGACATTCAAATGCGGAACCAGACCTGCTTGAGGATCAGAGGTCTGGTTTCTTCTTTCGTACCACTCTTAGCGTTTCTCTTAGAAATAAAAAAGGACCGTGGTGGCCGGCCACTGTGGCAGGACAGGCTGCCAACAGGCGATCGGGACCCTCTGCAACCTGCTTGCTGAGATCATGGGTTGGCTTTTTTTTTTTTTCCATCTTGCCTAAAAACCAGCTTTATATTTAAGTTTGGTCCCAGGATGGCTGCTATTTTGTTTTTTGGGGCGTGGAGAAATTTGTTCGAAGACACATTTCAGCAGCAGCAACACTGCAGTCAAGTCATGACCCGGCGCTCAGACGGTACAAGGTGGCCATGCGGGATGGCTTCAGCAGAGCCAGCCCCATCCGTCACATTTAAACTACAAAATGAGATTTCCACCTCCCCCATCCCCACCCCCGCCACACTCCACGACTAAGAAAACCCTCCACACCTGACCTGACGGTGTGGGGTGCACTAGTCCTCGAACCTGCAAGGATGTGCAGGGCGGGGGGCACCTGTGGTTTTAAGGACCTCGTGGAAATGGCTTATTCCTGAGACCCTGGGAAGCTGGCTGTTCTGTGGCATTTCCCTTGCAATATAATTAAGTAGCAAAACCTTGCCCTACATTTAAAAGGGAATGCATTTGAGAACCAAAAAACCATGTCGCGATGATAAATTACAATGTCTTCTCAGTTCTACCTCAGAGGTACACATGCCAAATTGCTACCAAGTACTATTTTTAGCACTGGGAATTATATATCATTTTATTCATTGGAATCCTCCCCCCTGCCCTTTTTAAGTTTTTCATTCATCTGAAAACCACTGAAGAGTACCTCCCCATCTATAACATGGCAGGAGACATGAAGACAACCAGGCCAGCCCTCTGCCCTCGAGGAGCTCAAGTTCTAATCCAGCAGGGAGATAAACTGTCTATACTTCAAGAACACAAACGCTAGCCTATCTACACAGGTGTTTGCCAAACTCTTTTTACCATGACCCAGACTCCAATGTGACCCAGCACAAACACGCATCAAGTAACCAAGACAAGTTGTACAGTTCTGTCCTGACCCTGCCCCCCCGTGAAACTTGGGTAGACTCTCCTCCTTTTCTCTGTTAAGCCTGACCAAGCCCCACTGGATGGACATCATGACCCACCACTGGGTCTGCTGTGGGGCTTGCTCTGTATTCAACACTGAGCACGATGCGTGACCCGTGGAGAGGGCAGGAAAGAAGTGCCCCATGACAGGGACGCACAAAGTGCAAGTGTGGCCAAGAATAGGTGGGGAGGCGTGGCACCTATAACTGCCGAGTGTCACTCATGACAGAGCCCCAGCCACCCCCAAATACTTAGGGAGAACAAACTCTGCACTAAACAGGGTTCTAGGCACTGGCCATGCAGCAGAGAACAAAGTCCCTGCCTGGTGGGACGGACAACTGAGTGACAGAAACAAGCACACAAATAAATAAGACACAGTGTCACGTAGTGGGTGGAAGTGCTATGAATAAAGTAGCAGGGTTAACAGTCAAGCTGATGGGAGGTGCATTTCCAATCATGGTGGGCAGTGATGGGGACACATCTGAGCAGAGACCTGAAGTGAAATGGGAGCCAGTGGCTATGGACAGGCGGAGGAACCAGCAAGTGCAAAGGCCCTGGGGTGGGACCCTGAAGGAGGAGAGCAGGCGAGAAGGGTGTGGCAGCAGATGAGGTCAGAGATGGGCAAAGAGGGCAGATCACAGGCCTCGAGGGCAGTGGTAAGGAAGTTGGAGAGTCTACCCTAGGTGCAATGGGAAACTACTGGAATGTTCTGGGTAAGGCAGTGACATGGTCTGATGATGGTTTTAGAAGACTTTTCTGTACAAGCAGATGGAATGCATGTGAGAGAACGAGAGGAGACAGGGATGACCAAGGTGAACAGCAGGGCCTCAGCTAGCACATGCCATTTGAAGTATAAAGGGTGCCCCTTCCTTGGGGGCGACCAGCCCTGGAACCAGGCTTACTTTAGCAAAGCCCAGCCAGGCTGGATTTCAGCCCCAACTTGCATCCCCTTGGTTCACTACTGGCGACTGAGGTGCCAACTGGGGACTATGGGAGAAACAGGGGATTTTACGCTCAGAGAGGTTACGTTGTTTGCCCCAAATCACGTAAGAATAGAGTCCTGCCTACCTCAAGCCTGTCGGACTCTAATGCCTGAGTAACTGATTCAGGCTGAGAATCAGAAGATGGAGGAGGAGGAGGAGAGTCTGGAAGAGCACAAAGTGCAGCAAAGAGAAGCACTCCAAAGGCAGGAGCCTCCAGGGGGTGTTCCGAGGAGGCCGACGAGGGCGCTCAGCGCGCTAGCAGTCCAGGCTGTGGCCGATGTGTGCTCTGCGGTCATCAGGGCCAGAAGCAGCTCCCAGGGCACATCGAGGAGCCCCCTGTGCTTCAGCGTCACCATCAGGACAAGGAGACACCCACTGTGCCACTCTACTGGGACTTTCGGGGCAAGGTGGGGTGGTGCACATCAAACCCTGCCCCCTCAAGTCTCTCACTGTAACAGGTGAGGCAGCAACTGCCACTCGGCCACCTGCTTCCTGAACCAGCAGGGCGCAACCTGCCAGTGAAAGGAGAACTTAAACCACCCCAAGGAGCCATTTTAAAGCCCATCATCTTTTTTTTTTTTTAATTTTATTGAAGAATAGTTGATATATAATGTCGTGTACAGCACATTAATATGTGTACATATTCTTTTTCGGATTCTTTTCCCTTATACGTTATTACAAAATACTGAGTACGGTCCTCTGTGCTATACAGTATAGGTCGTTGGGAAAGCCCATTCTCTTTATCACACTCCTGCGGGTGGTAAACTTCACACTGAGCGAAACTCAGACCGTTCCCAGTTACAAGTGTCCACACACAAAAATGAAGACATGGCCCTTGAGCAAAGTAACAGAATCCCAAAACGAAGCCCTGGAAACCAGTCTGGGTTTCTAGGAAGGGGCCAGCTACCTGTTTCCTAAAGAAAGCCCCTTCCCTGAGGGAACTGGATGCATCCCTTTCCTTCCCTCTGCCCTGTGAAATATGATCTCCCAAGAGACCCAGCTACACCTGGTGCCTCCCGCAAGGTCCTTTCCCACACAGGAAGATGAGTGGAGGCCAAATTTCTCATGCCCATCAAATCCATATCCTGAAAAATTTGCATGCAGCTAACTGAAAACTCCAAGATATCACCGACCATATCAATGAGCTTAATATTTCTTAGGGATGACATCTGGAAGGTGATAGCAACAGCAACTCAGTTCTGATATAGTCACCCTCGGACATCTCCCTCCAATATTCCCGCCGCTGTTACTTCCCTTTTATAGTAGGTTTTGCATATTCTTTTCATTTTAATTAAAAAAAAAAACCTCTCTCGGGCTTCCCTGGTGGCGCAGTGGTTGAGAGTCCGTCTGCCGATGCAGGGGACAAGGGTTTGTGCCCCGGTTCGGGAAGATTCCACGTGCCGCAGAGCAGCTGGGCCCGTGAGCCATGGCCACTGAGCCTGCGCGTCCGGAGCCTGTGCTCCGCAACGGAGAGGCCACAACAGTGAGAGGCCCGCATATCGCAAAAAACAAAACAAAACAAACAAAAAAAACCCTCTCTCTTCAGTGTTCCAATCAACGTTACAAGTTATGAGGAGATATATGAAATGCAAAACAAACACTTGATATTTTTTAAAACCCATGCCACCAGACACACTTCCCTCTTTCCAATGCTGTATGGTGAAACTTCAAAGCACACAATTTTTTTTTTAAGCACACAATTTCAAATTATTAAGGAAAAAATGAAGGAGCTGATTCCTTTGCTACCACTTTGAAAACATACAGAACTATTAAAATGGGGCAAAAATCTGTTCTGTATCTCAACCCGCTAGGATGTTGTAGAGATCATAATATATGACAACGGCTACAAACTGTTTAGTCTTGTGTGTCAGGCATTGTCCTAAGCACTTAACGTTTGTCATCTGTCATTTTGTTGTTGTTTAGTCCTTGCAGCAATCCTACAAGTTCGGTACTATTACTGTCCCCCTTTGCAAATAAGGAGACAGGTAGGAGCGGAGGAGAACAAGGTCCTTGTCTGCCTGTTCCCGGCTGAACCCCCAGCCCCAAGCTGTGCCCGGCTCGTGGCAGGCACTCAATGCACGCTTGTTCACTATACGAATGGGGAATGCGTGGCTGGGCTACTTCTTGCACAACTGCAGGGGGCGCCATTCACGTTGTGCTCTGTCTCTGGTGAATGTGAACGCCCTCTGTGCCATGGTAGCCCTGACAGCCCAGGCCAAAATCTGCTGTCATGTCTGAGGAATTACAAGGTGCCAGGCACTGTCACCCCCATTGCCTTGAGGCACCAAGAGGGAAAGTGGCCAAGCCAGGAGTCAGACTTGGATGTTCGACCCAAGAACTCCTGGTGAAATATCCCTGGACCTCAGTTTCTTCACCTGCAGAATGTTCTCATGGGATATTCACCTAATACAACTAATCCTTCCCACTCTCCCACATCTGATAGACAGTTAGGACCTGAAGCTGGTCTAGGATTACCTCCCAATGTTTTGAGGGTCCACAAGGAGTAGCAAAGGTATATAAATAAATACGTGTTTATGTTGGGGTGCTTTTCACTGACAGGAAGTTTGGAGACCACTGCACTGCACTGCACTACCCTACACAGAAGCTCTGATGAGGTCATCCCACCACCACCCCCAGCTCAAAAACCTGCAAGATCAACATCTCCTGAAGTGCTGGACACAAAATGATTTTAAGTGGCATGCAGAAGAACATTTATTATTTTCATAATTGTGTATGCATTGATTTTAAAGAAACTTATAAAAATATATATAACCGGCACATCAAACCTGGGATTTCTGGGATACAGAATGACTCTAACTTATGTCTTCAGTTTTTTAAACAGTTAATTTACAAATACATACATATATAAACAATATTAACTCCAATAAATTGAGGGCTCATTACATGCCAGGCTCTGCAGCGTGTTAAGTCACTTCCCATACTACCTTTTCAACCCTCACAACAATTCTTTGAGGTGGTACCACTGTCATACCTGTTTCACAAGTGGGGGGACCTACTGGTAAGTGTCTTGCTTGAGGTCAAACTAGGATTTAGAGCTGGCTGTGAATCCAGGAGGTCTAATTCCAGAACTAGCACTCCACACTACCACCTCATATTAACCACCGCCCCACACACACCCTCATTGTTGGGGTAATGAGGTTTGGAAAACAATGGCCTGGAAAGTTTAAAAACAAAAACAAAAACAAAAACAGACCAGCAACAGCAACTAACATTTATTGCCTACAATCCCCCTTCAGTCGTGTGCCAAGCAGTTCACAAACATGTTCACTCAATCCTCCCGCATACCCTCCTCATTCATCCACAAAGGTTCACTGAGGACCTACTACGTGCTGGGCCCGGGGTACACTGGAGATCAGGTAGACACAGCTGAGGGCTCTGATGGCCCTTGGAGAAAAAGAGATGTATAATTACAAACTGGGGTAACTGCTACACAAGAAAGGTTCAGGGTGATGCGCAAGTGTAGCAAAGGGGAGCGATGACTGGTCCCGGGTGGTCAAATACAGCCTGGACGTCCTCCCTGATCCTGAGTAAAGGCCCCCTCTTCCACACAGCCTCCCTGATCTCCGGTTCCCATCACTCACTCCCCTGTGCATCCATCCACTGTGTTCCTCACACACGATAGGCCAAGGGGAGTTGTTCCCACATTTACCACCTGTTCCCCTACAGGCCTGGAGAGGCTCCTCAGGGCATCCAACCTCCAACCATCGAACACCCAGTAGGGACTCAACAAATATTGAACAATAAAGGAAGAGATTGTACTGAACAACAATAATAGTGCTTCCCTCTAGCCAAGAACCATTTTACAGGCCTTCACCAACTCCACTTACGGCATTATTCCCATTTCACATACGAGGACACTAAGAGATTCAGAGAGATTAAGCTATTTGCCTCACGTCACACAGCTAAGTGACCAGCAACGCCAGGAATCAAACTCAAATCCGATCTGTCAATTAAAAGGGAAAACTTGTTTCAAATTCCTCGGAAGTGGCTCTCACGCTTATTCCCTACTTTCCCCAAGGATTCACTGGGCGGGGGGGGAAAATCAAGACTAGTGTCTTCAAGACCGGCACAAAACACCCTCTCCTGAAAGATCCACGTTTTAAATAAAAGCCTTAATCTGGAAAATCAATTGAGAGGAAGGGAAAAGGATGCAAAACTAAAACAATGCTTTCAACGGCAGTTTCCCCAGTCCTTCCCCACTTGCTGCCGACCCCCGCTTCAGGGCAAACATTCTTAAGTCACTACTTGCGAGGGTTTAGGAGAGTTATTTACCTTTCCTTGAAAATCTAAAATGACGTGATTTTTTATAATAAAACTTTAGGTCGGCTAACCCAAGGGGGCTGCTAATGTTCGTGTCCAGGCGACGCTGGACACACCTGGGCTTTTTCCTACTGAGCTCCGACCGCAGCCTCGCCAAAAAGCAGCATTCGAGTCGGACCCGTTACACGTAGCCAGAAAAGCCAGGACGGCTGGCTATTGTTGGAGCCCCGATGGGGGCCGGGCCCCTGGCCCGCCGACGGGGCTGCGAGCTTTGTCCTGCGACCCCGGCGAGAACGCGCGCGGAGGGCGCGCGGCCTCCACTTGGCCCGGGCCCCCACCCAACCGGCCCGCGGATACAGTAGCCGCCGCGGCCTCGCTGCACTTTGGCCTTCACCGCGCGCGCGGTGCCGGCCAGGCTTCTTGACCCTCGGGCGCCGCCGTACCCCGGCCCCAATCCGGGCGCCAGCGGCCCCCTCCACCCTCAGCGCCCTGGCTCCATTCAAACCGTCCTCCCAAGTCCCGCGCCGCGCTCACTCCGAGACCCGCGTTCCTTACCGGGAGTCGACGGCGCCGTCGCCTTCCCGGCGCCGCCCCCACCCCTCCGCGCGGGGCCGGGGGCAGAATGAGCGTCTCGTCTCTCCTCACGAAACAAAGAAGGCGCCGCCGCTGCCGCCGAGCGAGGGTAAGCCTAGCGCGCGCGCCCGCCTCAGCCGCCCCCCCACGCCGCCCGCGCCCCCGCTGCGCGCGCACTCGTCACCTCCCCTCCCCCCACCACAGACAGCCTCTCCCGCTTCCGTCGCCGGCCCGGCCTCTTGCGCGTGCCCGCCCACCCTTCCGCTCCTAGCGCGCGTGCGCGCCCGCCCAGGGTGGGTTGGGGAAGGTGGGTGGGGCCAGAGAGACCTAGCGCGCCCGACGCACCTCCCCACGCTGTGCGGGACGGTCCTGCGCCTGCGCGCGGGGGTCTTCGTCCTCGGCACGCCGCGCGTCTCCACGCCGCCGGGCATGCGCAGAGCGGGTGGCACTGCGGCGGTTGTGGAGGCGGAGGTGGCTGGGGGAGGTTGGGGGATGGGGTGGCAGCGAGGTCTGAGGAGAAGGGGTGGCCGAGGGACCCTGAAACTCGTAAGTGAGGCCCCAAGGTCGTGCGTGAAGGCAGGTGGCGGACAGGCTGGACTGGGGATGAGCAGAGCCGACCCCTGGGCCAAGGGCGGACTTAGGAACCGCTTTCATCCCTGGTCGGAGGATGACGGTGCCCGTCCGGCTTTGCCAAACGGGCACCGACCGTGGCTGCCTTTTCTGCAAAACCTACCTAGGGCTATTAATTGGATTAGCAGATATCTATTGACCTGCCCCAGGCTCAGGTGCTACGGAACCGAACAAAAATATCACCCTCTGTGGCGCTCACGGTCTAGTGGGAGAGGCAGGCGCGGGGCAAGAGAATTAAGTAACATACACTTTGTTGATATGGAGACAGGAAGGGTCGTGGGAGTTTTAAATGGGGCAGCTAAGGAAGGCCTCGCTGCGAAGACATTTGAGTCAAGACATATAAAAGCAGTGATGGAGAGAGCCTTGTTCCGAGTGGGAAGACCCAGAGCCTGGAGGCGGCTTGGTCTCTTTATGTTTTCAAAGTATCTCCGAGTCTGTGTATGTCGCGTTTAGCTCCACAACTGGACAGACGCTCCCCAAGGTCAAGTCCCAAAGCCCATGACTGTCCCTACCCCTGCTTCTCTCAGGCCGGCTCTTCCTCATTTTTCAGGTCTCAGCTGACTCATCACCTCCACTGGCCTTGCCTCCTTTTTGATCATTGCCTCTTTTTTTTTTTTTTTTTTTTTTGCGGTACGCGGGCCTCTCACTGTTGTGGCCTCTCCCGTTGCGGAGCACAGGCTCCGGACGCGCAGGCTCAGCGGCCATGGCTCACGGGCCTAGCCGCTCCGCGGCGTGTGGGATCTTCCCAGACCGGGGCACGAACCCGTGACCCCTGCATCGGCAGGCAGACTCTCAACCACTGCGCCACCAGGGAAGCCCGATCACTGCCTCTTTTTCCTTTCTTTCACAATTCTTGTGTACCCCTTTTATTGTCTGTCTCACTCAAATGACACGATGTTGTAAATTTTAGTCCCTAGTGAATACCCAGCATCTAGTGTGTTGCCCAGCTCTGCCACATATCTGCTAGATACTTAAAAAAAAATTTTGTGATTGAAAGAATAATAGAGATTCTATTGAGTGTGTATCATAAGCTCTTTGGGCCTTTCCAAGCCCAAGGTGAGTCCCTTGCAGCATAGAGCAGCAGGCGAGGTCTTGGGCTGAAGCCAAAAAGACCTGAATTGAAAACCCGACTCCATTGTTAGTAGCTGGGGGACGCCAGGCAAGTTTACTGGACTCATCCACACTTCCTTTTCTTCACCTGTAAAATGCAAACAATAACAGCACTCACCTCCACAGGTTGGTTATGAGGAATCCTTGAAAGCAGGCCACCTGGAAGTTCTCAGAACCTTAGCTTGTCATGTTGGGTAGTGGACAGGAAATGGGCAAATGGAGTCTGGACTTTGGTCTCTCTCATACACTCAAGTAATATTTCTTAAGCGCCCTCAACATGCTAGACACTGAGCTGGTCATAGGCCTACAGGCAGGGTTCCAGCCCTTGGAGCAGACAG
The DNA here is from genome assembly GCF_964270905.1 of Leucopleurus acutus. NCBI lineage: Eukaryota > Metazoa > Chordata > Mammalia > Artiodactyla > Delphinidae > Leucopleurus > Leucopleurus acutus. Next base: position 7,644,966 of record NC_139145.1, on the reverse strand, counting down.
TCCTTGAGTTCAGCTGACTGTCTCCCACATTGATCACGCTAATACATGATAGGAGAGTCTAAGTGCAATGGAAGAAAAGCCCAGGGTGTAATGAGATCATAACATGGGGCCTTCCTGGGATTGAGGCCTCAGCTCGACCTCTCTGTATGCCAAGACCCTGAAGAGGGAAAAGAGCATGGGAACAGCACCTGTGGCTGTGAGGGGAACGTCGGCAGTAGCTGGGCAAAGCAGGGCAGTAGCAAGGATCTCAAGTTTTTTCTGGAGCACAGTGTGAGGCAGTTGGAGGGCTTTAGTCAGGAGAATCCCATGCTGCTCTGGCTGCAGGGTGGAGACTGGGCTGGCGGGACAAGGAGCAAGGAGAGGAAGTGGGGAGCCCCCTTCAGGCCATTGCAGTGGCCCGGGGTAAAGAGGGTGTCTTCACATCTAGAGGTAGATGAAATTGGAGTTAGAATGGATAAACATGGAAGTGGGACTGAGGTGAAGAAGGAGGGCCCTGTGTGAACTCCAGCTTTCTCTGCAGCTGGGACACTGGGGACATGGACACTGGCAAGGAAGGATCAGAAGTCTTGTTTGGGGGGAATTCCCTGGCTGTCCAGTGGTTAGGACTCAGCACTTTTCATTGCAGTGGACTAGGTTAGTGGTTAGGACTCAGTGGTTAGTGGTTAGGACTCAGCACTTTTCATTGCAGTGGACTAGGTTCAATCCCTAGTCGGAGAACTAAGTTCCCCTGGTCGGGGAACTAAGATCCCACAAGAGCCATGCAGCAAGGCCAAAAAAGGAGTCCTGTTTTAAGGACAAGATATCTTTTAGGAATAATCCTATAGACCAGTGGCTTATGGCTATACAGTGAGATCCCAGTTTAAGCAAAACTGATGCCTTTAGCACTATACTTCTGTCTGTGATACATTTTGAGTTAATTTTTGTATGTAGTATGAGGTAAGATTGAAGTTCATTGTTTTCCATAGGTATATGCAGTTGTTCCATGCTGTTTGCTTCCCCCTTTGAATTGCTTTGGTGCTTTTGTCAAAAATCAGTTGACTATTTGAGGCAGAAAGTGTGAATCTATTTCCAAACTCTCTGTTCTGTTCATTAATCAATATGCCTCCCCTTAAGCTAAGACCACAGTTTGATTACTGTAGCTTTATAGTAAGTCTTGAAATCAAGTAGTACTCCAACTTTGTTCTTTTTTAAAATTGTTTTCGTTACTGTAGATCCTTTGCATTTCCATGTAAATTTTAGAATCAACTTGTAAATTTCTACCAAAAACAGTGACTTATCACGGTCATGGTTTGATTGGTATTGCACTGAATCTGTAGACCAGTTTGTGGAGAATCACCATCTTCCAATCCATGAACATGGAGTATCTCTCTGTTTATTTAGGTCTTCTCTAATGTCCATTAAACTTGCTCTTTTCAGGCCTTTCCTAGTCCAGTGATATGACTCCTGTCCAGGTCACAGGGACTTACCTGTTGCTGAAGGCAGGATTCAGTTCTCAGCTTCACCTTCCTAGGGCTGGTGGCCACAGTTGACACTTTCCCTCCTTAGAACAATCTCCTCACTTGGTTTCCAGGGCACCACACACTGCTAGGTTTCTTCCCACCCCATCATCAGCTCCATTGTGTCTTCCTCCTCCTCACACTGATCTTTTAAGAATGACCTGCCATAGGACTCAGACCTTCATCCCCTATCTACATTCACCCCCTTGGCTTCCAGTCTTGTGACTTTACAAATTTTTCCAGGGGATTCCCTGGCAGTCCAGTGGTTAGGACTCCATGCTTCCACTGCCCTGGCCCGGGTTCAATCTCTGGTCAGAGAGCGAAGATCCCGCAAGCCGCATGGTGAGGAAAAAAAAATCATCTACATCCTAGGTATCTACCCAAAAGCATTGAAAGCAGGCACTTGAACAAATATTTGTAAATAAATGTTCATTACTACTGCACTATTCATAATACCCAAAAGGTTGGAACAGTCCAAATATCCATGAACAGAGGAATGGATAAACAAACTGTGCTGTACACATTCAATGAATATTTAGCCATGAAATGAAGCGAAGTCCTATTATGTGCTACAGTCTGGATGAACCTTGAAAACATGCTAAGCAAATGAAGTCAGACACAAAAAGCGGCATATTGTATGAGTCTGTATATTTCAAATGTCTGAAGTAGGCAAATCCATAGAGACAGAAAGCAGATTGCTAGGGGCTGGGGGTAAGAGGAGAGTAACTGCTTAATGGGTACAGGGTTTTATTTGGCAGATGATGAAAATATTTTGGAACTAGATAGAGATGATGCTTACACACTGTTGTGAATGTACTAAATATGACTAAATCATTCATCTTTAAGTGTTTAATTTTATATGAATCTCACATTAATTATTTTTAAATTTTATTATTTATTTATTTATTTTGGCTGTGCTAGGTCTTAGTTGTGGCATGCGGGATCTTTTTTTAGTTGCAGCCTGCAGACTTCTTTGCGGTGGCATGTGGGATCTTTTTTTTTTTTGCGGTACGCAGGCCTCTCACTGTTGTGGCCTCTCCCATTGCGGAGCACAGGCCCCAGACGCGCAGACTCAGCGGCCATGGCTCACGGGCCCAGCTGCTCCGCGGCATGTGGGATCTTCCCGGACCGGGGCACGAACCTGCGTCCCCTGCATCTAAAGGCGGACTATCAACCACTGCGCCACCAGGGAAGCCCTGGGATCTTTTTTTAGTTGCGGCATGCGGGCTTCTCAGTTGTGGCATGTGGGCTTCTTAGTTGCGGCATGTGGGCTTCTTAGTTGCGGCATGCATGCGGGATCTAGTTCCCCCACTGGGGATTGAATCTGGGCCCCCTGCATTGGGAGCGTGGAGTCTTACCCACTGGACCACCAGGGAAGTCCCTCACTTTAATTTTTAAAAAATCTACATGCTAATGATTTCCAAATGTTTATCTCCTGTCTGGACCTGGAGCTCCAGAGAAGTGCCTCTCAGATACCACCATTTGGATATTTAATAGGAGTTAAAATGTTCAGTTCCATCATGTCCCTCTTTTGCTCAAAACCCTCCAATGGCTCCCATCTCACCAAGAATAAAAGGCAAAGACCATCACGAGAATGAGAAGACAAGCCACAGACTAGGAGGAAATATTTGAAAAGTTATCTGATAAAAGATTGTTATCCAGGGGCTTCCCTGGTGGCGCGGTGGTTGCGAGTCTGCCTGCTGATGCAGGGGACACGGGTTCGTGCCCCGGTCTAGGAGGATCCCACATGCCGCGGAGTGGCTGGGCCTGTGAGCCATGGCCGCTGAGCCTGCGCGTCCGGAGCCTGTGCTCCGCAATGGGAGAGGCCACAGCAGTGAGAGGCCCGCGTACCACCAAAAAAAAAAAAAAAAAAAAAAAGATTGTTATCCAGATATACAAAGAACTCTTAAAACTCCACAATAAGAAAATGAACAACCCAATTAAAAAACAAAGACCTGAACAGACACCTCACCAAAGAGGATACACAGATGGCAAATAAGCACATGAGAAGATGTTCAATATCATATGTCATCAAGGAATTGCAAATTAAAACAACAGTGAGATACCACTACACACCTATTAGAATGGGAGAAATCCAAAACTCTGAAAACACCAAATGCTGGTGAGGATGTGGAGCAACAGGAACTCTCATTCATTGCTGGTGGGAATGCAAAGTGGTTCAGCCACTGTGGAAGATAGTTTGGCCGTTTCTTACAAAACTAAACATACTCTTACCATATGAACCAGCAATCATGCTCCTTGGTACTTACCCCAAGGAGTTGAAAACATGTCCACACAAAAACCTGTACCTGGATGTTTCTAGCAACCTTTTTTTTTTTTTTGGCGCGTCACGGGCCATGCGGGATCTTAGTTCCCCAATCAGGAATTGAACCCGTGCCCCCTGCAGTGTAAGCGTGGAGTTTTAACCACTGGACCACCAGGGAAGTCCCTCTAGCAGCTTTATTCTTAACTGTCAAAACTTTGGAAGCAACCACACTGTCCTTCAGTAGATGAATGGATAAATAAAGTGTGATACGTCCAGACAATGGAATATTAGCACTCAAAAGAAATGAACTATCAAGACATGAAAAGACATAGAAGACCCTTAAATGCATATTACTGAGTAAAAGAAGCCCATCTGAAAAGGCTTATGTTTGTTCTGCATGATTCCAACTATGACATTCTGGAAAAGGCAAAATTATATAGACAGTAAAAGGATCAGTGGTTTCCAGGGATTTTAGGGGAAGGAGGGATGAATAGGAAGAGCCCAGAAGATTTTTACAGCAGTCTGTCTACTCTGTATGATACCACAATGGTGGATGCTTGTCATTATCCATTTGTCCAAACGCCTAGAATGTACATCACCCAGAGTAAACCCTAATGTAAACTGTGGATGCTGGGTAATGATTATGCGTCCATTTAGGTTTATCAGTGGTAACAAAGGCGCCACTGATGGGGGGGCGCTTTGATAGGGGGGAGGCTGTCCATTTGTGGCACTCTGTGCCCCCCCCTCATTTTTCCTGGACGTGATAGCTCTGCCTATTGCAGGACAATGATGGCTATTCTAAACGCTAAGGAAAAAAAACCACAGAACTGTTTCAAGTACTCAAGACTGACTTACAAACCAACCAACCACCTGGCTGGAACGCTTGCTAGCAGGCATTCTTATAAAAGAAACTTTCGAGCCTCCTTATATTGCTGGAAACTCAGCTGTGCTCCAGACTAGAGCCTCCTTACCTATGCTATGGATTTTAAATTTATTTTCTCTTATTTCATGTACACTGCCTTTTTTGGTTACAGTGTATGATGGATGTGTATGAAAAAAAAATGTATCTTTGGGAAAGCAATTACAGTTTGTTAATTTGAAAAAAAAATTTTTATTGCACACTGCTTTTTTTTTTTTTTTTTTTTTTTTGCGGTATGCGGGCCTCTCACTGTTGTGGCCTCTCCCGCTGCGGAGCACAGGCTCCGGACGCGCAGGCCCAGCGGCCATGGCTCACGGGCCCAGCCGCTCCACGGCATGTGGGATCCTCCCAGACCGGGGCACGAATCCATGTCCCCTGCATTGGCAGGCGGACTTTCAACCACTGCGCCACCAGGGGAGCCCTGCACACTGCTTTTTAAAATAATTTATTTAACTAATAACTAGATTTTTATGAAAAGCATAAACTAGGTAGCACACCTTTAATACCAAACATGAAAATATATTTAACACTGAGCTTTACCAGTGGCTTTTGTACTTGATAAGATTACACATGAGACAGAGCTAGGGAGAGGGGAGCACTGTGCATGTTTAAAGCAAACATCAACATGGCAATTTTAGTGACATATGTTGAAACGCTCTGTTTAACAGAGCCAGGTGCATGACTGATTCAGTATGGTGACATCTCTACCAAACAGTGTCTCGCATTGTGTGGTGCATGTACTCCTTTCCCTAGTGACATATGTTGAAATTCTGACGTGTATTTATCTCCAAATATGCTTAAATAAAACAGTAGATGCAAAAAAAGGCATTCTGTGCCTTTTGCTCAATATTGCTGTGAACCTAAAACTGCTCTAAAAGATAAAGTTTACTTTTTTAAATTAATTTATTTATGGCTGCGTTGGGTCTTCGTTGCTGCGTTAGGGCTTTCTCTAGCTGCGGCAAGCGGGGCTACTCTTTGTTGCGGTGTGCAGGGCTTCTCATTGCGCTGGCTTCCCTTGTTGCGGAGCATGGGCTTTACGCGCGCAGGCTCAGTAGTTGTGGCTTGCGGGCTTTAGAGCGCAGGCTCAGTAGTTAATACCACACGGGCTTAGCTGCTCCGCGGCATGTGGGATCTTCCCGGACCAGGACTTGAACCCATGTCCCCTGCATTGATAGGTAGATTCTTAACCACTGTGCCACCAGGGAAGTCCAAGATAAAGTTTATTTTTTAAATGTAAACACATTTAAAAGACCAAAGTCGGTCATCACAGGGACCTGTAGGGCATTTGTCCCCTCCCTGACTGCATCGCCTACTGCCCTTCTCCTGGCTCATTCCCCTCCCACCACTGGCCTCCTCACTCGCTATTCTTCAAATTTGGCACATTCCTTCCCCAGAGTTTTTGCCTGTGTGCTCCCAACCCATGCATGGCTCTGTCTCCCAGAGGATACCGGTAATGTTACAGACGCCTCCACCTTGCATTCCCAGTTGATTTTTCTCCACGGTACTCATCCCCCATGCTGAAACATAAACTTTTTGTCTGTCTCCACCACCCATGCATCCCAGCACCTAGCACAGTGCCAAATGCCTGGTGCACGAAAGAGAGAGTGAAGGAGTACTCCCGGGTGACTCCTTGCTGCCGGTTTACGAGATGCTTCCTGAGGCGTCAGTATTACACTCCCGGCTTCTCAGATGCCAGTGGGGAGAATGACTCGAGCCCTGGACTGAAGTCACAGCTTTAGGCTCTGCCCCTCATCTCCTGTGTCCAGGTCCCAGTCACCCTCCCCATCTGCTGCCTGGCACAATGATAGCTGCCCCTCCTGCCTTCCCCGGTGGGAAGGAGAGTGCCAGGTGTGGAGGGAAGGGTAGGAATGCAAAGAGGTGTATAAAAGTCCAGATGTTTGCAGCATCACTCCTCACGTGGTGAAAATACAATTCCCAGTTGGTCTTAGCAGTCTCGGAGTCTGTGCATTCACGTCTACATCCTCTGGTATCTGCTGCCTTATTAGGCAGGAGTTTCTCACGTGGCTCAGAGGATGTGTCAGGGTTCTCTAGAATCAATATGATGTTGGATGTACATATATATACATCCTATTCTGTTTCTCTGGAGAAATGGAATATATATACATATAGAGAGAAAGAGAACATACACACACGTATATGTATATTTATATTTATGCAGATAAAGAGAGAAAGATGTTTATTTTAAGGAATTGGCTCACATGACTATAGGGGCTGGCAAGTCCAAAGCCTAATCCGTAGGGCAGGCCAGTAGCTGGAAATTCAGGGAATAAGAGGATGTCTCAGTGTTGAGTCTGAATTCCACAGGGCAGCAGGCTGGAAACTCAGGCAGGGTTTCTGTACTACAGTCTTGAGAATTTCTTCATTGGGAATCCTCATTCTTTGCTCTTATGTCGGATTGGATGAGGCCTATCCACATGATGGAGGGTGACCAGCTTGGCTCAACATCCTCAGTATGATTTAAACATTAATCACATCTATGAAAATCTCCACAGCAACATCTAAGCTGGTGTTCAACCAAACAGCTAAGCACCATGTGCCAAATTGACACCTAAAATGAACCATTGCAGAGAAAATGAACTTCTCTCTTTTGACTCAATGTCAAGGGCTTGAAATAAAATGCTTACGCACGTCCAGCAGGTGAAAATGTGAAATGCGTCCTCTTCAGTTGCCACAGTAAAGTGAGTACTTTTTGAGTAATCTCTTCAGATCTTCCTTAGGCGTGAAACTGCTTATTTATTAACCAAACATATATTTATTCCTCAAACATGACCTCCTGCCCTGAAAAATGGGCATCACAAGAAAACGATTTCCCCAAATCAAGCAGTGAGATGCGTTGTGCAGAGAACAAGAAGCCATCCTTCCAAATTATAAACCCAGGGCAATAGATTTCTTTTAGCCGGAAGCCCAGGTTTTAACTCAGCTCAGCAAATGATCACCATATCATGTTACACTTGCACTAAATCATGTCACTTCCTGCAACTACAGGGCAAAACCTAACTCCCCACATTTGTCATAATTCGATAGGTTTTTTATTCTAACTATAAATATGTCTAAAAGTGTTTTATTTTAGGTTGAATTTATTAAGCTCGTCTAAAACACTAGTTTGGAATTATTACACTTTGGACCTCCATCAAGAATAATCACAGTACATTTTTCACACACACATATACATATATAAGCCAAACATATGATTGGGGCTAGGCTTGATATATTTAGGCATTTCACCAAGGAGGATATCCAGATGGCAAATAGTGCACGAAAAGATGTTTAGTGTCATTAGCCATTAAGGAAATGTAAATTAAGACCACAATGAGAAATCACTACACATCTATCAGAATGGCTAAAATAAGAATTAGTGGGCTTCCTGGTGGCGCAGTGGTTAAGAATCTGCCTGCCAATGCAGGGTACACGGGTTCGAGCCCTGGTCCAGGAAGATCCCACATGCTGCGGAGCAGCTAAGCCCGTGCGCCACAACTACTGAGCCTGTGCTCTAGAGCCTGTGAGCCACAACTACCGAAGCCCACGAGCCTAGAGCCCATGCTCTGCAATGAGAGAAGCCACTGCAATGAAAAGCCCGCGCACCGCAACGAAGAGTAGCCCCCACTCGCTGCAGCTAGAGAAAGCCTGCTCAGCAAGGAAGACCCAAAGGAGCCAAAAAAATAAATAAAAATAATAAAGTTCCCTTTAAAAAAAAAAAAGAAGAATTAGTGACAACATCGAATGCTGACGAGGATGTGGAGAAACTGGAATACATTGGATACACATGGAATAATACATTGCAGGTGGGGATGTAAAATGGTACAGCCACTCTGGAAAACAGTTTGGCAGCCTCAGAAGAAACTAAACAGACCACTATCATATGACCCAGTAACTGTACTCCTAGGTCTTAATCCCAGAGAAATAAAAATGAATGTTCACGCAAAACCTGTGCATGAATATTCATAGCAGCTTTATCTGTAATAGCCCAAAACTGGGATCAACCCAGGCATCCTTCACACAGGTGACTGGGTATACAAACTGTGGTCCATCTGTACCGTGGATGACTCCTCAGCAATTACAGAGAATGAGCTATTGATTCATTGGACAACCTGAATGAAGTAATGTCAGGGAATTATGCAGTCACGCTGAGAGAGAGAGAAAGCCATACTGTATGATTCCATTTATGTAACATTTTTGAAATGGCAACATTTTGGAGATGCAGGACAGATTATCAGTTGCCAGAGGAGGTGTGTGTGTGATTATAAAAAGGCAGCACTAGGAATCCTTATGGTATTGAAACTGTTTCGTTTCTTGACTGTGGTGATGGATATGCAAACCCACACAGGTGGTACAATTGAATGGAACCTAATACACAGGCACACACACAAATGAGTACAAGCAAACCTGAGAAAATCTGAATAAGATCAGTGAACTGTATCCATGCCAATATCCTGTTATATCTCAATAAAGCTGGGGGGCAAGGGGGAGTAATGGGAAAAATATGTATTTCTCTCTCCAGGCTGTGATATTATACTATCATTTTGCAAAAGATTACCACTGGGGACTTGAACAGATATTTGCACACCCATGTTCATAGGAGCGTTATTTTCAACAGCCAAGATGTGGAAGCAGCCCAAGTGTCCATCAATCGATGACTGGATAAACAAAATGTAGTCCATCCATACAATGGAACATTATTCAGCATTAAAAAGGAAGGAATTCTGACATGCTACAATATGGATAAACCTTGAGGACATTATGCTCAGTGAAATAAGCCAGACACAAAAGAACAAATACTGTTATGATTCCACTTATATGAGGTATCAAGAACAGGCAAATTAATAGAGGTAGAAAGTGAATAGAGGTTACCGGGGGCTGGGGGAGGGGAAGGAGGATGGGGAGTGAGTGTTTAATAGGGACAGAGTTTCAGTCTGGGAAGATGAAAAAGTTCTGGAGATGGGGTCTTCCCTGGTGGCGCAGTGGTTGAGAGTCCGCCTGCCGATGCAGGGGTCACGGGTTCGTGCCCCGGTCCGGGAGGATCCCACATGCCGCGGAGCGGCTGGGCCCGTGAGCCATGGCCGCTGAGCCTGCGCCAGGCTCCGGACGGGAGAGGCCACAACAGTGAGAGGCCCGCGTACCGTAAAAAAAAAAAAGTTCGGGAGATGGATGGTGGTGATGTTTGCACAACACTGAGGTTGAACTTAATGCCATTAATCTGTACACTTAAAATGGTAAATTTTTTGTTATGTGTATTTTACCACAATTTTTTTTAGGTTTTATTTTAAAATAGCTTTATTGGGCTTCCCTGGTGTCGCAGTGGTTGAGAGTCCGCCTGCCGATGCATGGGACGCGGGTTCGTGCCCCGGTCCCGGAGGATCCCACCTGCCGCGGAGCGGCTAGGCCCGTGAGCCATGGCCACTGAGCCTGCGTGTCCAGAGCCTGTGCTCCGCAATGGGAGAGGCCACAACAGTGACAGGCCCGCGTAACATTAGAAAAAAAAAAAAAAAGAAATTAACAGTGATACTTAACCGTGATACTACCATTTAAATTCTCAGGCTCCTTTTACATTTTACGCATTTTCCCCACAATATCCTTTATAACAAAAAAATTAAGTCCAGAATCACAGGTTTGGTTGTGCTGTCCCCAGCCTCCTTCAGTCCGGAACAGATTCTCAGTCTTCCCTGACCGCCCTGACACTTTAGAAAATTACAAACCAGCTACTTTGTAATCTGTCCCTCACTTTGACTTCACTGGATGTTTCCTCTTGATTAGGTTCAGATTGTGATCCCATAGGTTTTGGATCGTCGTGTTTTCATTGTCATTTGTCTCTAGGTATTTTTTGATTTCCTCTTTGATTTCTTCAGTGATCACTTGGTTATTTAGTAACATATTGTTTAGCCTCCGTGTGTTTGTGTTTTTTACGGTTTTTTCCCCTGTAATAGATTTCTAATCTCATAGCGTTGTGGTCAGAAAAGATGCTTGATATGATTTCAGTTTTCTTAAATTTACTGAGGCTTGATTTGTGACCCAAGATGTGATCTGTCCTGGAGAAGGTCCCATGCACACTTGAGAAGAAAGTGTAATCTGCTGTTTTTGGATGGAATGTCCTATACATATCAATTAAATCTATCTGGTCTATTGTGTCATTTAAAGCTTGTGTTTCCTTATGAATTTTCTGTTTGGATGATCTGTCCATTGGTGTAAGTGAGGTGTTAAAGTCCCCCACTATTATTGTGTCACTGTCGATTTCCTCTTTTATAGCTGTTAGCAGTTGCTTTATGTATTGAGGTGCTCCTATGTTGGGTGCATATATATTTATAATTTTTATATCTTCTTCTTGGATTGATCCCTTGATCATTATGTAGTGTCCTTCCTTGTCTCTTGTAATAGTCTTTATTTTAAAGTCTATTTTACCTGATATGAGTATTGCTATTCCAGCTTTCTTTTGATTTCCATTTGCATGGAGTATCTTTTTCCATCCCCTCACTTTCAGTCTCTATGTGTCCCTAGGTCTGAAGTGGGTCTCTTTTAGACAGCATATATATGGGTCTTGTTTTTGTATCCATTCAACAAGCCTGTGTCTTTCAGTTGGAGCATTTAATCCATTCATGTTTAAGGTAATTATCGATATGTGTATTCCTATTACCATTTTCTTAATCGTTTTAGTTTTGTTTTTGTAGGTCCTTTTCTTCTCTTGTGTTTCCCACTTAGAGAAGTTCCTTTAGCATTTGTTGTAGAGCTGGTTTGGTGGTGCTGAATTCTCTTAGCTTTTGCTTGTCTGTAAAGCTTTTGATTTCTCCATTGAATCTGAATGAGATCCTTGCTGGGTAGAGTAATCTTGGTTTTTCCCTTTCATCACTTTAAGTATATCATGCCACTCCCTTCTGGTTTGTAGAGTTTCTGCTGAGAAATCAGCTGTTAACCTTACGGGAGTTCCCTTGTATGTTATTTATCATTTTTCCCTTACTGCTTTCAATAATTTTTCTGTGTCTTTAATTTTTGCCAATTTGATTGCTATGTGTCTCGGCTTGTTTCTCCTTGGGTTTATCCTGCCTGGGACTCTCTGCACTTCCTGGACTTGGGTGGCTATTTCCTTTCCCATGTTAGGGAAGTTTTCGAGTATAATCTCTTCAAATATTTTCTCGGATCCTCTCTCTCTCTCTTCTCCTTCTGGGACCCCTATAATGTGAATGTTGTTGTGTTTAATGTTGTCCCAGAGGTCTCTTAGGCTGTCTTCATTTCTTTTCATTCTTTTTTCTTTATTCTGTTCCGCAGCAGTGAATTCCACCATTCTGTCTTCCAGGTCACTTATCCGTTCTTCTGCCTCAGTTATTCTGCTATTGATTCCTTCTAGTGTATTTTTCATTTCAATCATTGTATTGTTCATCTCTGTTTGTTTGTTCTTTAATTCTTCTAGGTCTTTGTTAAACATTTCTTGCATCTTCTCGATCTTTGCCTCCATTCGTTTTCTGAGGTCCTGGATCATCTTCACTATCATTATTCTGAATTCTTTTTATGGAAGCTTGCCTATCTTCACTTAATTTCATTGTTTATCTGGGGTTTTATCTTGTTCCTTCATCTGATACATAGCCCTCTGCCTTCTCATCTTGTCTATCTTTCTGTGAATGTGGTTTTTGTTCCACAGGCTGAAGGACTGTAGTTCTTCTTGCTTCTGCTGTCTGCCCTCTGGTGGATTAGGTTATCTAAGAGGCTTGTGGATGTTTCCTGATGGGAGGGACTGGTGGTGGGTAGAGCTGGCTGTTGCTCTGGTGGGCAGAGCTCAGTAAAACTTTAAACTGCTTGTCTGCTGATGGGTGGGGCTGGGTCCCCTCCCTGTTGGTTGTTTGGCCTGAGGCGACCCCACACTGGAGCCTACCCGGGCTCTTTGGTGGGGCTAATAGCGGACTCTAGGAGGGCTCACGCCAAGGTGTACTTCCCAGAACTTCTGCTGCCAGTGTCCTTGTCCTCATGGTGAGACACAGCCACCCCGCACCTCTGCAGGAGACCCTCCAACACTAGCAGGTAGGTCTGGTTCAGTCTCCCGTGGGGTCACTGCTCCTTCCCCTGGGTCCCGATGCGCACACTACTTTGTGTGTGCCCTCCAAGAGCGGAGTCTGTTTCCCCCAGTCCTGTAGAAGTCCTGCAATCAAATCCCGCTAGCCTTCAAAGTCTGCTTCTCTAGGAATTCCTCCTCCCGTTGCTGGACGCCCAGGTTTGGAAGCCTGACGTGGGGCTCAGAACCTTCACTCCAGTGGGTGGACTTCTGTGTTCTCCAGTTTGTGGGTCACCCACCCAGCAGTTATGGAATATGATTTTATTCTGATTGCGCCCCTCCTGCCGTCTCATTGTGGCTTCTCCTTTGTCTTTGGATGTGGGGTTTCTTCTTTGGTGAGTTCCAGTGTCTTCCTGTCAATGATTGTTCAGCAGTTAGTTGTGATTCCAGTGTTCTCACAAGAGGGAGTGAGAGCACGTCCTTCTACTCTGCCATCTTGAACCAATCTGGATGGACCTTATTATACTAAGTGAAGTAAGTCATACAGAGAAAGACAAATTATCATGTGATATTACTTATATGTGGAATCTAAAAAAGTGATACAAGTGAACTTATTTACAAAACGGAAACAGACTCACAGATAGAGAAAACAAACTTATGGTTACCAAAGGGGAAAGGTGAGGGGAAGGGATAAATTAGGAGGTTGGGATTGACATATACACTACTATCTATAAAATAGATAATCAACAAAGACCTATTGTATAGCACAGGGAACTCTACTCAATACTCTGTAATAACCTATATAGGAAAAGAATCTGAAAAAAGAATAGATGTTATGTATATGTATAATGGAATCACTTTGCTGTACACCTGAAACTAACACAACATTGTAAATCAACTATACTCCAATAAAAAATAAAAATTCAAAAAAAACAAAAGCTTGTTGTGGGTCAAACGTCTGGGTAGGGGGTGGGCCCTCTCTAAGCACAGCTCTGGGCTGGTCCCTAGGAGGAGCTGTGATCCAGGAAGGCAGACGCTTACACCCTTTGGGGCTGAGTGCATGTATAAATATTACGTGTTTACTTTAAATAAACCCTTGAGTGGCTCAGAACGAGGCCCTGACTTTGTAAAGTGGCCCACAAGGCCCTGCCTATCCCCCCGCCGCTCCCCCCTTGCAAATCTTCCTCTACCTGCTTGGAAACAGCAGCCGTGCACATCCAACTGCAGGTCCCATTTTGTCCTTTTCCAGTCCCGCAGCCTTTGCCCACGATTCCTCAGCCTGAATGCTCTCTCTCTGCCTCTCTCCTTGGCTTCCTACACAAGGACTTGGCTTAGATTTAACTTCTGTCCCTGCCTGAGACTGGTTAGACATGCTTCCTCTGTTGGGAGGAATAGGGAGGCTTAGGAGGGAATCCTTTTTCAAAGGTGTTGAAAGGATGAGCTTAGCAAGCCAAAGGGTGTGTGCTAAAGGTAGGCGCCGTTAAAGGACCAGAAATTAATATTAGCAACAATAGCTAACACTTGCATAGCACTTCCTGGGTGCCAGCTGCTATTCTAAACCGTGAATATGTAAATTAAAATGTAGTAGGGCTTCCCTGGTGGCGCAGTGGTTGAGAGTCCACCTGCCGATGCAGGGGACACAGGTTCATGCCCCAGTCCAGGAGGATCCCACATGCTGCGGAGCAGCTGGGCCCGTGAGCCATGGCCGCTGAGCCTGTGCATCCGGAGCCTGTGCTCGGCAATGGGAGAGGCCACAATGGTGAGAGGCCCACGTACCCCCACCAAAAAAAAAAAATGTAGTAGAAGTGCAAATTGGTACAACCATTTTGGAAGACCGTTTGGCAGTTTCTTACAAAACTAATCATACTCTTATCATCCAGCAGTTGTGCTCTTAGGTATTTACCCAAATGCATTAAAAAATTAGGTCCATGCAGAAATCTGCCCATGAATGTTTCTAGCTGCTTTATTCGTAATTGCCAAAACTTGGAAGCAACCAAGATGTCCCTCGATAAACGAAAGGATAAACAAACTGTGGTAAATCCAGACAATGGAATATTAGCACTAAAGAAAAATAAGATCAAGCCACAAAAAGTCATGGGGGAAACTTAAATCTGTATTTCTGAGTGAAAAGAAGCCAATCTGTAATGGCTACATACTGTGTGATTCTAACTATATGACATTCTGGAAAAGGCAAAACCGGAGACAGTAAAAGGAGACCTCCCCCTCCCTGGGGTTTGGGGGGAAGGGTGGGAGGAAGAGGGAGAACACAAAGGACTTATAGGGCAGTGAAACCATTCTGTGTGATGCAGTAATGATGGATACATGTCATTAGACATTTGTCCAAACCCATAGACTGTGCAGCATACGGTGATCCCTAATATAAACTGTGTACTCTGGGTGATGATGATGTGTCAGTGTAGGTACAGCAATTGCAACAAATATACCACTTTGGTGGGGGATGTCGACAGTGGGGGAGGCTATGCATGTGGCGGGGGGGACCAGGGCTATAGGGGACATCTCTGTACTTTCTGCTCACTTTTGCTGTGAACCTAAAACTACCCTAAAAAATAAAGCCTATTAAAAAAGTAGAATATACAACATGAGTGATCCCTAATGTAAACCGTGAACTTTAGTTAATAGTAATGTATCCATATTGATTCAGTTGTAAACCAATTTCAATGGTAACAAATGTTTCACATTAATGCAAGATGTTAATAATTAGGGAAACTGGAAAATATGGGGTGGAGGGCAATTAGGGAAACTGGAAACTATGGGGTGGAGGACTGGTGGGGAGAGGAGATACATGGGAACTCCCTACTATTTGCTCAATGTTTTGTAAACCTAAAACTCCTCTAAAAAACAAAGTCTGTTCATTTAAAAACTGTACGTCCGTATCCATATATGTACATGACCCTCACCACACCCTTTGCTGCATCTCCTACCATTGCCTCCACGTTGTAGTTGGAACTGAGGCACAGAGAGGGTTAATAATCTACCCAAGGTCACCACTGTCCTGGCAGAGCTGGCCTAGTCACAGCCAGGCAGGTGGACTCTGGTGGTCGTGCCCTTAACCGCTGCTGCCAATGATGGGCGCAGAGGAAAATGCAGAGCTAGAGATAGGGGTGAGAGTTGGCTGCCTGCAGGTTATACACGGAGCCATAGAGGGGAGGGGAACCCTAGGTGACCATTGTCACCTATGCTCAGTTGTCTGTGACAAACAGTGCCTGTGTTGCTTTATTTAGAAGATCTCATCTCACCTCCATAGTCAGGGTTCCCCTGGAGAAACAGAACCAATAGGATGTGTACATGGATAGAAAGAGATTTGCTGTGGACTGAATTGTGTTCCCCAAAATTCATGTTGAAACTCCTACCCCTAATGTGACTGTATTTGGAGATGGGCCTGCAAGGAGCTAATTAAGTTTAAATGCAGTCATAAGGGTGGGGCTCTGACATGATAGGATTAGTGTCCTTATAAGAACAGACACCAGAGAACAGTCTTAATCTGTCTCTCTGCATCTCCATCTCCATCTCTATCTCTGCCATGTGAGCATACAGCAAGAAGGTGGCCGTCTATAAGCCAGGAAGAGAGCCCTCACTAGAAACTCCGTTGTCTGGCACCTCGATCTTGGGACTTCCCAGCATCCAGAACTGTGAAAAAAAATTTTTTTCTGGGAATTCTCTGGTGGCACTTTCACTGCTGGGGGCCCAGTTTCAGTCCCTGGTTGGGGAACTAAAATCCCATAAGCTGTGTGGCGCAGCCAAAAAGAAAAAGAAAACGAAGATTTTTATTCTGTTTTTGAGGTCACCTAGTTTATGGTGAGTTGGTATGACAGCATGAGCAGACTCATTCAAGATTGATTTTAAGGAACTGGCTCAGGTGATTAAGAAGACTGGCAAGTTCAGAATCTGCAGGGTGGGCTGGCAGGCTGGGGACTCAGGAAGAGCTGATACTGCAGTTCCAGCCCGCAGGCTGTCTGCTGGCAGAATTCCCTCTTGCTTGGGGGTGGGGGTGGGAGTCAGTCTTTTGTTCTGTTCAGGCCTTCAGCTGATTAGAAAAGGCCCACCTGCGTTGTGAAGAGCAATCTGCTTTGCTCAAAGTCTATTGATTTCAATGTGAATCTCATCCAAAAACACCCTCACAGGAACATCCAGAATAGCGTTTGACCAAATGTCTGTGCACCACAGCCCTGCCAAGTTGACACATACAATTAACCATCACATCACCAAAATAGACTAGGAACACGTGGGCACCAGGACATAGTTTGCTGGACACCTTTGGTGTGGACATACAGGTTCAATCACCATCCTCAGAGCTGGCAGAGAAGCTCTGTTTTCTCTACTTTGCCAGGGTGGAGCTGGCCACAGGGAGTGCAAACTGAAAACATCTACAATGTAGCATTTCACCCCCTTCTGTGGAAGAAAATAAGCAGGCGGTGTGTGTTGGGTTTTGGCCCATGTCAGGGCCTTTTTCTCAAGGGTCTGTTAGAAGATGGTGTCAGGCAGGGGTTCTCGACCTCAGCGTCACTGTGGGTTGTCTTGTGCACTGTAGGGACTGTAGGGCGTTGAGCAGTGACCCTGGCATCCATCCATCACTGGTCAGTACCAAAGGCCAGAGCCCAGGCTCCCTCCCTGGTGCCACCTTGGGGCTCAGGCCTTTGTCTGATCTTCCCTGTAGAAGCTCCCTTGTGGCAGGGGGCCCAGTGTCCTGGGTTCCTGGTCTTTCTCTTCTTTTTGCTACTTCTCCGTGACTGAGCACCATGCAGCTGACTATCCTGCCGTCTGGCGGCCTCTCCAATGATGGTTGGCTTTGTGTGGGCCAGTGAAGGGAGATGGGGCGGGGTTTGCATCCCTCTCCTGTGGGTCCACTCTCCTCCATGTCCACTCTCTAGAACCACCCAGGTCCCCACCATCAGGACCCCATCAAGGGTAGGAAAGGGAGGCAGCAGCCTCAGCACCAGCAGGTCCCTTCAGCCTCCAGGTGGGGGTCCAGGATCACGGAGGATCCTTCAGAAACATCTGTCTCCTTCCCTCCCCTCCCGTGGGTGCGAGTTCTAGGCTTGGAGCCCTACCACTGACAGATGTCTGTACACTGATTTGGGGACAGATTTGGGGACAGAGGCTGGGCCAACCTGGGGGTTGCGGTTGTCTCTACACGGTGGATGTGCATACTTAGTCTATGAGACAAATTCAGTTATGAAAATTCAGTGGCTAGTATTTAATGCTGATCTACTATTATAAAGTACTCTCTATTTTTATGACTTCAGAGACTGCTATGTAATAAAGGACACCCTTCCTCCAGTCCAACATCCAGTTCCAGCCCCAGAGAGGAGGCCGATTGGCATATTTGTCTATTCTATAAGTTTACAGTGTCCAGAATCCTGTTTAAGGTTTTAGGATGCCCTCAATACTTTTTGAAATAAAAATTTTCCTAACTAAAAAAATCCCCCCTCAGGGTTCTGACCACCAAAAAATATCTCCAGACATGATCAGATGTCCCTTGGAAGTAAAATCATCCCCCATGGAGAAGCAGTGATTTAGGGACCTGATTTAGGGTAGCTTCTAAGCATCCTTTTACATTCTCCTGTTCATAAGAGGATCACGGCCGAAATGATCGTCCCCCAGCCCTGGGGTCTGTGTAGACACACACACGTGGCCAGGGGAGCCTGCAGCGGGGCGTGGATGTGACAAAACCAGGTGGCCATCCTGCCCGGCCCCCTTCCATCCACCTCCCCTTTGCATCTCGTGTGTCGTCTCCTCCCTTTCTTCCACTGACCTCATTCTGCAGTGCAAATTAAGCCTGGGAGTGGCATCCGTGAGACTGTGGCAGAACAGGTTGTCCAACCGTGAACTGAAGAAACGAAACCCATCTCTGCCCAAGCTGGTGTTCCTCCAACATGGCCCACGCATGAGCTCTTGTCACCAGGTGACCCTGGGAAAGGCACCATGGGGTGGGCCTCAGTGGCGCTGCTTCTCCTGGAGAAGAGTTTCACTGTCCTGGGTTCATCTGGCTCTTAGTTCTCCCTGGGGCTGCTTACCAGGTCTTTTAATGATTTTATAAACCCGAGACACACTTCCATGAAGGCAGAAGCAGCCTCTTAAAACTCAGCAGTGGGACTTCCCTGGTCCAGTGGCTAAGACTCTGCCCTCCCAATGCAGGCAGCCCGGGTCCGATCCCTGGTCTGGGAACTAGATCCCACATGCCACAACTAAGAGTTCACATGCCACAACTAAAAAAAAAACAAAAATGGTTCTGATGAACCTAGGGGCAAGACAGGAATAAAGAGGCAGGTGTAGAGAATGGACTTGAGGACATGGCCGGGGGAGGGTAAGCTGGGACGAAGTGGGAGATTAGCATTGACATATGTACACTACCAAATGTAAGACAGATAGTGGGAAGCAGCTGCATAGCACAGCGAGACCAGCTTGGTGCTTTGGGACCACCTAGAGGGGTGGGATAGGGAGGGTGGGAGGGAGGCCCAAGAGGGAGGGGATATGGGGATATATGTATATGTATAGCTGATTCACTTTGTTATACAGCAGAAACTAACACAACATTGTAAAGCAGATATACTCCAATAAAGATGTTAAAAAAACCCCAAAGATCCCACATCCCACAACGAAGAGCGCGCACGCATCAACAAAGATCCTGCGTGCCACAACTAAGACCCAGCACAGCCAAATAAATAAATGATAGTTCAAAAAACAACAACAACTCAGGAGTAACTACCAGCTCGCACTATTGGGATGGCTACTGTCAGAAAAATAATAATAACAAGTGTTGGAGAGGATGCTGAGAAATTGGAACCCTTGTGCACTGTTGGTGGGAATGTAAAATGGTGCAGATGCTGTGGAAAACAGTATAGAGATCCGTTTAAAAATTAGAAATAGGGGCTTCCCTGGTGGCGCAGTGGTTGAGAGTCCGCCTGCTGATGCAGGGGACACGGGTTCGTGCCCCAGTCCGGGAAGATCCCACATGCCGCAGAGCGGCTGGGCCCGTGAGCCATGGCCACTGGGCCTGCGCGTCCGGAGCCTGTACTCCACAACGGGAGAGACCACAACAGTGAGAGGCCCGCGTACCACCAAAAAAAAAAAAAAAAAAATTAGAAATAGAACTGCCATGTGATCCAGCAATCCCACTTCCAGGTATAGATCCAAAAGAATTGAAAGTAGGAACTCAAACAGATATTTGTACACCCATGGTCAAAGCAGCATTATTCATAATAGCCAAGAGGTGGAAGCAACCCTAACATCCATCCTCAGATGTACGTGGTCCATCCATACAATGGAATATTATTCAGCCTTCAAAAGGAAGGACATTCTGACACCTGCTACACCATGGATGACATTATAAGTGCAAAAGGATAAATGCCCTATGATGGTATATGACGTCCCTAAAGTACAGTCAACTGCAGAGTCAGGAAGTACAATGGTGGGGGTCGGGTTGAGGGAAGGGGTAGGGAGTGAGTGTTTAATGGGGACAGAGTTTCAGTTTTGCAAGACGCGAGTTCTGGAGATGGATAGTGGTGATGGCTGCACAGCAATGTGAACGTGCTTAATGCCACAGACTGTACCCTGAAAAAGGGTTCAGATGGTCAGTTTTCTGTTATGCATACTTTACCTCAACTTTTTAAAAACCTCGTAAGTCGTAATAAATCCAAGCCATCCAGCTAACCTCTGATGAGCACAGCCCAGATCCTCAGGTGCTGGCTGAGAGACAGTGTGAGAAGCCTCAGCCCAGGATAATTAAGACTTGACTCTGCTGGCTTATCCAGGCACCCTGGGGAACCCTGGCGATCGTTTTTATCTGATGGAGATCATGACCGCTGTGTTTATGGAAGGGACGTGCATGCCTCCATCATGATGCTCATTGTCTGCGCTTCTGAGATCAGTGCTGAAGCTCACAGGACGGGATGGAATTACAAAAGTGCCAGCCGGACCCTGAGTCAGCGTGCACATGCGGTAATTACCGCTGGGAGACCTCGCTGGTAAGAGCCAGGGGAAGGAAAGCTGCGCCTTCAGTGGCTCCAAGGCTGGTTTTCCTTTTAACAGTCATCTGCTGGTCCCTTGGATGTGCTGTTATCAAACATCTTGAAGTGGCCTGCTGTGCTCTACCAGACTCCCCTACATCCTGGACTTCGATTTTTTTCTCCATATTTAAAATTTCCCAAAGAATAAAGTGGAAGAAGCCATGGATTATATTTCTAGGCCAAGGTAAAGACAGCATTTCTTGCAATCAGAGCTTCTGGAATCTTCTTAGGCTAGAAGGACTAGCCTCAGTGGCTGCACTGACCTCAGCTGAAGTCCCGACCATGGTCCTCAAGGCCCCCTGCCCTCGCCTCTGCCAGTCCCCACCACTCACTCATTCCAGCCACACCGGCCTCCTCACTGCTCCATCAGCCTGCCAGGTGCAGTCCTGCCACAGGGCCTTTGCACCTGCAGTCTTTCTGCCTGGAGCATTCTTTCCCCAGATATCCGCATCACTCCTCCCTCAGCTCCTTTATTTATTTTTATTTTTTAAATTTTTATTTTCGGCCGCTCTGCATGGCATGCGAGGTCTTAGTTCCCCCGACCAGGGACCAAACTCATGCCCCCTACAGTGGAAGTGTGGAGTCTTAACCACTGGACCGCCAGGGAAGTCCCTCCCTCAGCTCCCATAGACCTTTGCTCCAGTCTCAACAACTCATATCACCCTAGTCAGTATTGCAACCCCTCCGTCAGCACTCAGCTCTCCCAGCCACCCTTCTCCATAGCACTTACCACTTTCTAACACACTCTCTGATTTCCTTATTTACTATGTCAATCATGTATTAACTGTGCCAAGAGCCTCTGTCCTTCGTGCCCCCCCGCCAAGCAGAGTCTTTGTGTTGTTCACCAATGTATCCCGTGCGTCTGTAATAGTGCCTGGTGTGTAATAGGTGCTCAGCAAACACTAGTCAACTAAATGAATTCACCTGAACCACCGATAGGACCCTTTGGTTTAGAATTTGAAACGTGTTCACAGAGACGAATGACCAAAATGTGAATGATTTTTAATTATTTTAAAGTTAATACTTTACATTTAAGAAACACTAATAGGGAATTCCCTGCCAGTCCAGTGGTTAGGACTCTGCGCTTTCACTGCCGAGGGCCCAGGTTTGATCCCTGGTCAGGGAACTAGGATCCCACAAGCCACACGCTGGGACCCAAAAAAAGCAAAATTAAATTAAATTAAATTAAAAATAAAAACCAGTAATAACAACCTTGTTTGTCCATCCAAAGCAGCTCCATCCCTCCGGGTGCTCAGGCCCAAACTCGCAGAGTCAGCCTCACTGCCTCGCTTTCTCTCACCCCCCCCCCACATCCAATTCATCTGGTATTTGTAATTGATTCTACATTCAAATTGTGTCCTGTGATATTGTGATTTATAATAAGGACTATATATTTGGTCTTCATCCCCATTCCTGGCACAGAGCTCCTAAAACTCTTGGAATTTCCTAGGTGATAAGAGCAATAAAGGTGTCTTGATAGTCCTAACAAGCGCTTTTCGACACACCTGAGTTTATGTTAATAAGGCGACTGTTGGAAAGTACCTGAGGATGGGAGCTCGTTGACAGAACCAACCCTGTCTGGAACATTCAGTTCCAGAGGGGCTGAAGGTTGAATCAATCACCACTGACCAATGATTTCATCAATCATGCCTATGGGATGAAGCCTCCATAAAAACCCAAAAGGATGGGGTCCAGAGAGCTTCCAAGTTGGTGAACCAGACGCATCCAGGTGCTGAGCCCCAAACTCCACAGGGACAGAAGCCCCTGCGTTCAGCACCTCGCCCAGTGTATCTCTTCATCTGGCTGTCAATTTGGGTCCTTTCATAGCCTTTGTAGGAAACCGGTAATATAGTAAGTAAAATGTTTCTCTGAGTTCTGTGAGCCGCTCTAGCAAATTAATCGAACCCAAGGAGGGGTCGTGGGTAACCTCTGATTTATAGCCACTTGGTCAGAAGCACAGGTGACAACCTGAACTTGCGATTGGTGTCAAAGAGACTGGGAGCCAGTCTCGTGGGACAGAGCCCTTACTTAACCTGTGGGTCTGATGCTATCTCCAGGTGGGGAGTGGGGAGCAATATGGATCTTATTCTCAAAAAATGTGGTTATGGGACTTCCCTGGTGGTCCAGTGGTTAAGACTCCACACTCCCAATGCAGGGAGCCTGGGTTCGATCCCTGGTCAGGGAACTAGGTCCCACATGCTGCAACTAAATATCCCGCATGCAGCAACGAAGACCCTGTGTGTCTCAACTAAGACCTGGCACAGCCAAATAAATAAGTAAATATTAAAAAAAAAAGACTCCACACTGCCAATGCAGGGGGTGTGGGTTTGATCCCTGGTGGGGGAACTAAGATCCCGTGTGCCGCATGGCGCGGCCAAAAAAAATAATATTAAAATGGCACACTAGGGGAAATACCCATCAAACACCAAAGAAGACCGTAATGGAGGGATTAAGAACAAAAAACATATAGGTCATGTATAAAAAAGTAGCCCAATGCATCTCACAGGAAATGTTTCTCCAGCATTGACCATGGCATTGACAATGGAGGTTTAACATCGAGAAGTTTCTCTTGTCCTCAGGGATACATTATTCTCCAGACACATACATCTGCAACAATACACAGAGCTTATTGCCAACCTGGAAAGTATACCCAAGTCTCAGTGTTCAGAGCTTTTACTGGGGTTTCTTAGGTAGGAATCATTGATTGAATACTTACATGATCAAATTATTGCCCACATGGCTGAATCTCCAGCCCCTGTCCCCACCTCCCCTCGCTGGATATCGCGTGACGCCAACCCTATCCATCTAATTACATGGTTGGTGTTTCTGGCATGGACCCACCACGAGTCATCGAGTTAGCATAAACAATCCAGGGGCCCACCATGAGTCACCAAGTTAGCTTAAACTGTCAAGTGTGTTCCGTCTAACACCATATACAAAAATAAACTCAAAATGGATTAAAAACCTAAACATAAGACCAGATACTGTGAAACTCCTAGAGGAAAACATGGGCAGAACACTTTGACGTAAATCACAGCAATACTTTTTTTTGATCCATCTCCTAGAGTAATGGAAATAAAAACAAAAATGAACAAACAGGACCTAATTAAACTTAAAAGTTTTTGCACAGCAAAGGAAACCATAAACAAGATGAAAAGACAACCGTCAGAATGGGAGAAAATACTTGCAAACGAAGCAACTGACAAGGGATTAATCTCTAAAGTATACAAACAGCTCATACAGCTCAATATCAAAAAACAAACAACCCAGTCAAAAAATGGGCAGAAGACCTAAATAGACATTTCTCCAAAGAAGACATACAGATGGCCAAGAGGCACATGAAAAGATGCTCAACATCACTGATTATTAGAGAAATGCAAATCAAAACTGCAATGAGGTATCGCCTTACACTGGTCAGAATGGCTATCATCAAAAAATCTACAAACAATAAATGCTGGAGAGGGTGTGGAGAAAAGGGAACCCTCATACACTGTTTGTGGGAATGTGAATTGATACAGCCACTATGGAAAACATTACAGAGGTTCCTTAAAAAACTAAAAATAGAACTACCATATGACCCAGCAATCCCACTACTGGGCATATACCCTGAGAAAACCATAATTCAAAAAAACACACACACCCCAATGTTCATAGCAGCACTATTTACAATAGCCAGGACATGGAAACAACCTAAATATCTATCAACAGAGAAATGGATAAAGAAGACGTAGTACATGTATACAATGGAATATTACTCAGCCATAAAAAGGAATGAAATTGGGTCATTTGTAGTGATGTGGTGGATGGACCTAGAGAGTGTCATATAGAGTGAAGTAAGTCAGAAAGAGAAAAGTAAATATCGTATAGTAACACACATATGTGGAATCTAGCAAAATGGTATAGATGATCTTATTTGCAAAGCAGAAATAGAGACACAGATGTAGAGAACAAATGTATGGATACCGGGGGAAAGTGGTGGGGTGGAAGGAATTGGGAGACTGGGATTGACACATATACATTATTGATACTATGTATAAAATGGACAGCTAATGGGAACATACTGTATAGCACAGGGAACTCTACCTAATGCACTGTGATAACCTAAATGGGAGCGAAGTCCAAAAGGGAGGGTATATCTGTATGTGTATGGCTGATTCCTTTTGTTGTGCAGTAGAGGCTAACACAACATTGTAAAGCAACCATACTCCAATAAAAATTTTTAAAAAAAAGCTTT
Source organism: Leucopleurus acutus (assembly GCF_964270905.1). Classification (NCBI taxonomy): domain Eukaryota; kingdom Metazoa; phylum Chordata; class Mammalia; order Artiodactyla; family Delphinidae; genus Leucopleurus; species Leucopleurus acutus. The sequence goes on along the minus strand of NC_139145.1, from coordinate 7,620,031 downwards.
TGCAAAAAAAAAAAAAAAAAAGCTTTTGCACAGCAAAGGAGTCCATAAACAAAATGAAAAGACAACCTACAGACTGGGAGAGAATATTTGCAAATGATGCTACTGACAAGGGATGGATTTCCAAAATATACAAACAACTCATGCAGCTCTATATCAAAAAAACAAACAATCCAATCAAAAAATGGGCAGAAGATCTAAATAGACATTTCTCCAAAAAAGACATACAGATGGCCAACAGGCACATGGACAGGTGCTCAATATCACTAATTATTAGAGAAATGCAAATCAAAACTACAGTGAGGTATCACTTCACACCAGTTAGAATGGCCATCATCAAAAAGTCTACAAATGATAAATGCTGGAGAGTCTGTGGAGAAAAGGGAACCCTCCTACACTGTTTGTGCGAATGTAAATTGGTGCAGCCACTATAGAGAACAGTATGGAAGTTCCTTAAAAAATTAAAAATAGAGTTACATTGTGATCCTGCAACCCCACTCCTGGGCATATATCTGGAGCAAACTCTAATTTGAAAAGATACATGCACCTCAATGTTCATGGCAGCACTATTCACAATAGCCAAGACATGGAAGCAAGCTAAATGTTCATCAACAGATGAATGAATAAAGCTGTGGTATATATATACAGTGGAATATTACTCAACCATAAAGAAGGATGAAATGCCATTTGCAGCAACATGGATGGACCTAGATATTAAGTGAAGACGGAGAACGACAAATATCATATGATATCACTTATATGTGGAATCTTAAAAAATGATACAAAAGAACTTATTTACAAAACAGAAATAGACTTACAGATATGGAAAACAAACATGATTACCAAAGGGGATACCAGGATGCGAGGAGATAAATTAGGAGTTTGGGATTAACATATACACACTAGTATATATAAAATAGATAAACAACAAGGACCTACTGTATAGCACAAGGAACTATACTCAATATCTTGTAATAACTTATAATGGAAAAGAATCTGAAAGAGATTATATATATGTATAACTGAGTCACTTTGATGTACACTTGAAACTAACAGCAAAAACAGTGTGTTCCGAGGGGCTCTCGGAATAGCCAATACATCCTATCACTTAGAGAATCCCAAGGGTTTAGAGGTTACCTCCCAGGAGCTAGGACAGAGGCCAGACCTCTCTTTGGGTAATTCTTCACTATACAGTGTTACACTTCAATTTAAAATTTATCAAAATAATAACTCTGGACTTCTCTGGTGGTCCAGTGGTTAAGACTTCGCCCTTCCACTGCAGGAGGCGTGGGTTTGATCCCTGGTCAGGGAAGATCCCTCATGCCGCCTGCCGTGGCCAAAAAAACCAAACAAAAACCCCCAAACTCCACATGTAGTCCAATTGTAATAAAACTGTAGAATATCTAAAACAAAGAGATGACTTTCAGATCAGGTAGAATAAGAACAATTATACAGAGCGCTGACATTGCAGAAGCAGCACTGGAAAGCAGAAGAGAAGGAATCATATCTTCAATAAGTAAACAAATTTTGGATTCTGAAAAACCAAAGTCAACTTTGCACTGAAAACAACTTTCAAGAACATAGTAAAAGGGACCTCCCTGGTGGTCCAGTGGTTAAGACTCCACACTACCAAAGAAGGGGGCCCGGGTTCGATCCCTAGTCATGGAACTAGAGCCCACACGCTGCAACTAAAAAGCCCACGCAGCCAAATGAATAAATATTAAATAAAAAAAAGAACATAGTAAAAGGCAGACATTTTCATTCAAATAAAAAGAGAGAGTTTGCCACTAGCAGACCTCCATAAAGGACGTTCTGGACTTCCCTGGCGGTCCAGTGGTTTAGATTCCCCACTTGCACTGCAGGGCGCACAGGTTAGATCCCAGGTCGGGGAAACTAGGATCCCACATGCTGCGGGGCACAGCCAAAAATAAATAAATAAAAAATAATAATTAAAAAAATAAAATGGTATAAGAAATTTTTTTAAAAAGGACATTCTTCAAGCAGAACAAAAAGTGATCTGAGAGGGAAGGACTGAGAACCAAAAAGAAATGTTGAGCAAAAAAAAAAGTGGTAACTGGATAAATCTAAACACATGTTGAATTGGTAACACTAATAATAATGTAATGTTTTTTTTGTTTGTTTTTTTTTTTTTTGCGGTACGCAAGCCTCTCACTGCTGTGGCCTCTCCCGCCGTGGAGCACAGGCTCTGGACGCGCAGACCCAGCGGCCACGGCTCACGGGCCCAGCTGCTTCGCGGCATGTGGGATCTTCCCAGACCGGGGCACGAACCCATGTCCCCTGCATCGGCAGGCGGACTCTCAACCACTGCGCCACCAGGGAAGTCCCTGTAATGTATTTTTGAAGTTGAAAATAAACAGTTTAGAACTATGTTTTTAACTAGTATGGTGGCCAGAGTTGAGCAGACGTTTCTCCAGCATAGAAGACAGACCAGGTCACTGATGTCTACATGTCAGGTCTGGGGACGTAACATGAGAAACCTGAATGTACAAATCCCTCTACAATCTCCCTGTGGTAAGTGCTCCGAAGGCAGAGTGTGTAGCAAGAAGGCAGAGCCTGAAAAGCTGTCCCTGGCTAGAAAGATGCTGCAGGTGACACCCAGAGAAGGAGCTGGCCTTAAGGCAAAGGGTGGACCAGTGGGGCCTGGGGAGAGAAAGCCTGCCTCTCAGCACAGCTGGCTTCTGCGTACATGAAGAGTTTGAGCTTCCTGGGGATCACGTGTCAGAAGTGGTTTTGCAGCTGCCATCGGCCCTCCCCAGCAGCTGAACCTGTGTGTCCAGGTGCACTGGGCCCAGGCCAGGTGTGTGTATTTTCAGTTTTTGAAGAAGAAAGAAGTCATGCTACAGCACAGAAGATGGATGAGAACCAAGTTGAGCATCCCTGTCATCTCTGAAAACAAGTGGCTGGCGGTTATATAAGCTTAGATACTTTTCTGTCACCTTGAAATCATTTCCAATGTAAAAAATATTTCCTCAACAACACTAATCATTAGGGAAATGCAAATCTAAACCACAGTGAGATACTGCCCGACACGCATTAACATGTGGAGAGGGCTCCCCTGGAGGCGCGGTGGGTAAGAATCTGCCTGCCAGTGCCGGGGACATGGGTTCGATCCCTGGTCTGGGAAGATTCCACATGCCGTGGAGCAACTAAGCCCATGAGCCACAACTACTGAGCCTGCGCTCTAGAGCCCGCGAGCCACAACTACTGAACCCTGCGCACCTAGAGCCTGTGCTCCGCAACAAGAGAAGCCACTGCAATGAGAAGCCCGTGCACCACAACAAAGAGTAGCCCCCTCTCACCGCAACTAGAGAAAGCCCGTGCGCAGCAACAAAGACCCAACACAGCCAAAAATAAATAAATTTTTTAAAAATATGATCTTTAAAAAAAATAAAAAGTAAAAAAAATTTAAAAAACATTTGTTTCACAGCAATTTCCAGACTAGGATACTGGTGAGATATGTTCTTTTTCTTCTTTTTTTTTTCCTTTGGCCACACCACATGGCATGCGGGATCTTAGTTCCCCAACCAGGGATGGAACCCGCGCCCCCTGTAGTGGCAGCGCGGGGTCTTAACCACTGGACTGCCAGGGAAATCCCGAGATATTATTAACTTAAGGTTTCACGCCTGCAGGTTTCCTGTGTTCTCCATTTAACTACCTGACCACTTAAAATCAAAGTGATTTTCCTCTCATTGGACATGTCAGCGCACCAGCTTGTAAGTCCCCCACAGTAATGGAAGGGTGGCCTTGATGCAGGTAGCCCTGGGGGTGAGGATTGCAGGGGGAAGCCACCAGGTTGAGGTTTTATTTTTTTTAATTTATTTGGTTGCACCGGGTCTTAGCAGGCGGGCCCCTTAGTTGCGGCTCACAGGCTCCTCAGTTGTGGCATGCGAACTCTTAGTTGCGGCATGCATGCGGGATCTAGTTCCCTGACCAGGGATCGAACCCGGGTCCCCTGCATTGGGAGCGTTGAGTCTTATCCACTGTGCCACCAGGGAAGTCCCCAGGTTGAGTATTTAATCCATCTTCACTGTGAACAAAAGACACCTCCTTCCTCCGGCTGCACTCGGAGACCCCCGCAGGTAAGCCTGTTTCGGAAGTGACATGGCTGTGTGGCTGGAATGTTCTGTCCCTGCCTTCACTCTTCTTTAATTAAGTCCCTGACCCATGCCTCCATCTACCTACGCCATGATTTAAATTTTAAAAAAAAATTCTATGGTTTGTACACTTGTGCTTTCTTCATTCTGATTTTATGATAGTGAGACCTATCAGGAATCTACTCAAAACAGCTATTCTAGCAACATTACTAGGATTAGAAGCTGATCTCGTATCTCATTTCTTCTGTATGCATAGAAGTCATAGTATAATGGATAAAGGCACTTCACAGGAGACTTGGCTCTGTTTACTAGCCATGGGACCTTGGGCAAGTCATATAACCTCTATACATTATCTTCCTCATCTGTAGGGCGCTATTGGGTTAAAGTACGAATACTGTACTAGGAAATCTCTTGTACATATTATAATAGTTTAATATTTAGTATACTGATTAATATTCAAAGCCCTATGTTACCATGAAAAATTAAACATCATAGAGTGTATTGTGGTTATGAAACTAAAGAATGTATGTAATACACTTTAAAGTTTTTTCAACAGAAATGTTAAAACAAATTTGCAATGCTTAATTATTCTATATGTGTCTAAAAATTCAATAAACTACAATTTGTGAGCCATAAAAAAAAAAAAAAAAGCCTGCAAATCTGAAGAAGGCAAAGCTGGCATGCAAATACATAGCACAATGGGCTTCATCCAGGTCATCTCCAAAGTCCCTTTCAGGCAAAATTCTCTGCCCAGAGGTTGCAGACCAGGGACTTCCCTGGCGGTCCAGTGGTTAAGACTCTGCACTCACACTGCCAGGGGCACAGGTTCGATCCCTGGTCTGGGAACTAAGATCCCGAATACCACTCAGTGCTGCCAAACAAACAGAGGTTGCAGACACAAATGTCAAAGGACAAACAGGAATGACCATGAGCTGAGAGCAAGCATCTGCCCTGCAGGAGCCTGTTCTCCTAAACCTTCCTTCATCAAACAGGGAGCTGGGTGCCAGAGGGTCCTTGCTTGCAGCTTGAGCTGCCAGGCCAGGTCCCGCACAAAATCGCCAGCTCCAGGCCATACAGCAGCTCATCCTTACCTTTAGCCTTGGCTGTACTCCTTTTGGGCAGCTCTGAGATGGCTCCGTTTTCAACAATTTCATATCCCTGATTTTTTAAAAAATTGTAATACATATAATGTAAAATTTACCATCTTAACTTTTTTTTTTTTTTTTTTGCGGTACGTGGGCCTCTCACCGCTGTGGCCTCTCCCGCTGCGGAGCACAGGCTCTGGACGCGCAGGCTCAGCGGCCATGGCTCACGGGCCCAGCCGCTCCGCGGCACGTGGGACCCTCATGGACCGGGGTACGAACCCGCGTCCCTTGCATCGGCAGGCGGACCCTCAACCACTGCGCCACCAGGGAAGCCCATCTTAACTATTTTTAAGTGTACAGTTCAGTCATGTTAAGTATATTCACAATGTTGTGCAACCAACCTCCAGAACATTTTTGTTTTGCAAAAGTGTAACTCTCTCCACATTAAACACTCACTCCCCATCCCCCTCCCCCAGCCCCTGGCACCCACTCTCCTACTTTCTGTCTCTGTGGATCTGACTCCTCTAGGGACCTCATATAAGTGGAAATGATACACTATTTGTCTTTTTGCATCTGGCTTATTTCACTGAGCATGATGTCCTCAAGGTTCATCCATGTTGTAGCAGGTGTCTGAATTTCTTTCCTTTTTGAGGCCCAATAATATTCCATTGTATGAAAATAAACTCAAAATGGATTAAAGAATTAAATGTAAGACTGGATACTATAAAACTCCTAGATGAAGACATAGGCAGAACACTCTTTGACATAAATCACAGCAATATCTTTTTGGATCTGTCTCCTAGAGTAATGGAAATAAAAACAAAACAAAAAAATAAATGGGACCTAATTAAACTTAAAAGCTTCTGCACAGCAAAGGAAACCATAAACAAAAAGCCTACAGAATGGGAGAAAATATTTGCATTTTCAAATGCAAGGGATTAATTTCCAAAATATACAAACAGCTCATACAGCTCAAAATCAAAAAACCCAATCAAAAAATGGGTAGAAGATCTAAATAGATATTTCTCCAAAGAAGACAGACAGATGGCCAACAGGCACATGAAAAAGCACTCAACATCGCTAATTATTAGAGAAATGCAAATCAGAACTACAAAGAGGTATCACGTCACTCTGGTCAGAATGGCCATCATCAAAAAGTCTACAGACAATAAATGCTGGAGAGGGTGTGGAGAAAAAGGAACCCTCCTACACTGTTGGTGGGAATGTAAACTGGTACAGCCACTATGGAGAATGGTATGGAGGAGCCTTAAAAAAACTAAAAATAAGCCTACCGTATGATCCTGCAATCCCACTCCTGGGCATATATCTAGAGAAAACCATAATCTGAAAAGATACATGCACCCCAATGTTCACTGCAGCACTATTCACATCAGCCAAGACATGGAAGCAACCTAAAGGTCCATCAACAGAGGAATGGATAAAGAAGATGTGGTACGTATATACAATGGAATACTACTCAGTCATAAAAAGGAACAAAATAATGCCATTTGCAGCAACATGGATGGACCTAGAGAGTCTCATACTGAGTGAAGTAAGTCTGACAGAGAAAGACAAATACCATATGATATTGCTTATATGTGGAATCTAAAAAAAAGGCTACAAGTGAACTTATCTACAAAACCAAAATAGAGTTACAGATGCAGAAAATAAACTTATGGTTACTGGGGGGAATGGGGAGGGGAGGGATAAATTGGAAGATTGGGATTAACACATACACACTACTATATGTGACAATAAGGACCTGTACTGTATAGCACAGGGAACTCTACTTGATACTCTGTATGGGAATGGCCTATACGGCCTGTATGGGAAAAGAATCTAAAAATGGCCTATATGGGAAAAGAATCTAAAAAAAAGTGGATATATGTATTTGTATAACAGATTTACTTTGCTGTATACCCAAAACTAATACAACATTGTGAATCAATTATACCCCAATAAAATTTTTTTAAAAAGATACATGCACCCCAAGGTTCATAACAGCACTATTCACAATAGCCAAGACATGGAAGCAACCTAAATGTACACAGACAGATGAATGAATAAAGAAGCTGTGGTATATATATGCAATGGAATATTACTCAGCCATAAAAAAAGAATGAAATAATGCCATTTGCAGCAACATGGATGGACCTAGAGATTATCATACTAAATGAAGTAAGCCAGACAGAGAAAGACAAATATCATATGATATCACTTATATGTGGAATCTTAAAAAAAGAAAGAAAAAGAGAAAGATACAAATGAACTTATTTACTAAACAGAAATAGACCCACAGACATGGAAAACAAACTAATGGTTACCAAAGGGGAAAGGGGAGGGAGGGATAAATTAGGAATTTGGGACTGACATATACACACTACTATATATAAAATAGATAACCAACGAGGACCTACCGTATAGCACAGGAAACTATACTTAATATTTTGTAATAACCTATAAGGGAAAAGAATCTGAAAAAGAATATATATATATATATATATATAACTGAATCACTGAGCTGTACACCTGAAACTAACATGACATTGTAAATAAACTATAATTCAATAAAAATATATATATAGTCCACTGTACGGATGGACCACCTTTTGTTTATCCAGTCATCTGTTTGATGGACACTAGGCTTGCTTCCACCTTTTGGCCACTGTGAATGTGGGTGTGCACATATCTGTTCAAGACCCTGCTTTCAATTATTTTGGTTCTATACCCAGAAGTGGAATTGCTGAATCACACAGTAATTCTATTTTTACTTTTTTGAGGATCCACCATACTATTTCCCATTGTGGCTGCACTATTTTCCATTCCCACCTACAGTCCACAAGTGTTTCAATTTCTCCGCATCCTCAGCAAAGCTTGTTATTTTCTTTGTTGTTGTTTTCTTATACTAGCCATCCTGATGGGTGTGAGGTGACATCTCACTGTGGTCATCCTCCTGATATTTCAAAAGTGTTTTAACTCCATTTGTTCATTTAAATAGGTTTTATTACTTTTTTAGAACAGATTAGGGTTCATAGCAAAATTCAGCAGAAAGTTCCCTTATGTCCCCTGCTCTGTCCCCCCAGTCACACACACACGAGCTAGAACCTACTCCCAACTATCCCATGAACATCCTGCACCAGAGCAGTGTGTTGGTCACAATCCATGAATCTACGTGGACACATCATGATCACCCAGAGTCCAGAGTTTACAGTAGGGTTCACTCCTGGTGTTGTACGTTGATGGATTCTGACAAACGTATCTCACCATGAGAGTATTGTTGGAGAGGAAGAAAATTTTCTCTACCTTTCTAGGCTGCTCTGAGAATTAAACTGACATGAGACAGATGAACAGGAGGAAATCAAACTCAGTTTAATAACACATATGCATGGGAGAGACCCAGGAAAACTGACTCAGTCACCAAAAGTGTTTTAACTCTGTAGCAGCTTTTACAGAACCCCCAAAGAGTAAGCCTTATAGGATTATTTCAACACCCAAATGGCTGTTTACAGAAGAAGTGGGGAGACTTTTCAGAGGACTGCTCCCTCATCAAGGCCACGGGTCAGAAACCCAGCTGGGAGAAATCAGAGCTGCAGATGTTACACGCACCTAAACCAAGAATAGTGGGGTCCCTGCAGGGGTGATGAGAACCTCCCAAAGGCAGTTGTCCCCAGGTGGAGTCAAACCCAACCTTCAGAGCACTCTGCCTACACTGAAATCAGTCCATGCTGGACTCAAACAGTGAAAAACTCTAAAAATTCTAGCATGAGTAACATCTAGAAGAGCTGGGTTCTCAGAGCAACCCTCCTTGTTGGATTTTTTTTTAATTCAAAGGACTATGAGAATTACAAATAAATATTTTTCATTTAATTATTTGCCGTAAAGGGTTCCAGCCACCTGTGAAACTTGAGGACACAGTCCACCCAAGACCGCCCCTCCTTTCTGATATCAACTGCAAGGTCAGGGGTCCTCAAGACCACCATCAGGTTTGGTAATTTGCTGGAAAGACTCACAGAACTGACCTGAAGCTGTTATGCTCACAGTTATGGTTTATCACAGGGAAAGGATATAGATCAAAATCAGCCGAGGGAAGGAGGTGCATGGGGCAGAGTCCAGGAGAAGCACCAGGTGCACAGCCCCTAGCGCCCTCTCCCCATGGAGGCATCATTTCCTCTCCCGTCATCGATGTGTGATGAGGTACACAGAGTATGGCCAACCATGGATGCTCACCTGGGCCTCCGGTTCAGAGTTTTTACTAAGGCTCCATTACGTGGCCGCGATTGATTGGTTGGTTGGTAGCCAACAAGGTCGATCTTAGTCTACAGGTCCACTGATACCGTGTGACCCAAAGCCCCCACCTTAAATCACATCGTGGGTCTTTCTGGCCCCCAGCCTAAGTCACATCATAAGACTATCCACTGATTACATGAAATTCTAAAAATCTTAAAAAAAAAAAAAAAAAAGACTATCCATTGGACCCAAGGCCCCCAGGGAAACAAAGACACTTAGCGATTATCTCCAGGAGCTTGAGACAAAGGCCAGACCTCTTTGGGGGCAAAGTTAAACTCTTTACTACACAGGTTCCCAGTCCGTTTCCTCCAGAAAATGGTAAACTCCAGGAGGGCAGGACTAAAACTATCTTTGCTGCCTCTCAGTGCCAGGGAGTGGAGACTATTTTAAAAATTAAAAAAAAAAAAAAGTTCTCTTTCAGTATTGAGGCTTTTGGGTTATTTATCGTCAAGGGTCAGGGTGTGAATGCAAGGTGATGGCATTAGGAGGTGGGGCCTTTGGGAGTGATTAGGTCAGGAGGGTGGAGCCCCCGTGAATGGAAATAGTTGCCTTGTAAAAGAGACCCCACAGAGCTTTCTCACCTTCTTTATGCTGTGTGTGGACTGGATGAGACATCCAATCCAGAAGAGAGCCCTCACATTGTAAATGATGCTACTGTGAACACAGGTGTAGGGGAGACCCTGCTTTCAGTTCTTTTGCGAACATGCCCTGAAGTGGATTACATGGTAGTTCTGTTTTTAACAATTCGAGGGACTGCCATGCCGATTTCCATAGTGGTTGTCATCACATCTGTTTTTACTCTTATCTTCTAATTAGAGCAAGTGTTACTAGCTGCCACATATGCTAAGGACAGAAAATTTACTTTGCGAAAATTCAGTACATGAAACAGTGAGCCCACTGAAATAAAACTAAAAATCTGCTCAAAAATCTGGGTGCAAAAGCATGTAGAGGGACTTCCCTGGTGGTCCAGTGGTTAAGAACCCGCCTTCCGGTGCAGGGGACACAGGTTGGATCCCTGGTGGGGGAACTAAGATCCCACCTGCCACGGGGCAGCGAAGCCCGCACACCCTAGAGCCCGCGCGCCACAACTAGAGAGCCTGCGCACTGCAACTACTAAGCCTGCACGCTCTGGAGCCTGTGCGCCACAACTAGAGAGAAGCCCACTCACCACAATGAAAAATCCTGCATGCCACAAATGAGACCCAACGCGGCCAAATAAATAAATATTTAAAAAAGAAAGCATATAGAGGCATGACCCCCAGCTGCTCTTGTTGGTTTGTAGACCCACTGTGAACTTTCAAGGTGGGCTTTTTTGTTATCTTTCTTCGTTTGTTTATGCTTTAAAACAAATGGCACAAACACCTCTGCTTTATCAGGCAATTAACCTGGAACAAACCTTCAACAAAGGGTACATGGGAAGGTTTTTCTGGCATCCTCTCTGGCGATTTTGCATATTCCATCTTCACAGTGGTTCCAGGTGATATTCGTGGATCTGTTGGTAGAAACACAAACTAACACAGAATTTGTAGCAGCTGCATGTCCTTGGAGCTGCTGGCAAATTAATTTCTTCACACCCTTTTTGCCAGGATAATAGCTAGAATGATTGCAGCTAATAGCACCAGGCTCAGCTGTCTCTATGGTAATATTATACCCTATCAGTGTCACTTGCATAACTCCAAGAACACGGTCCATAGGATCAGTCCCAGTCATCTCCATTGTAACGTTGTACCCTATCAACATCACCTTCATCCCCCCAGGAACATGGCTGCCCAGGGACCAGGGCAGACCTGGGAGAGGAGAAGATACTGGTACATTTTAAATCTCCATTTAAACTATTTCCATCTCTGTAGATCAAGTATACAATGTTTTAAGAGCAGAAGGGCTCATAATGGTCTCAACTGTTTTGCAAGGTGGCATTTCAAAGCAGAGCTGCATGGAGTAATGGCCTGAAACCCTACAGGTGAGGGGATATTCCAGTGACCACATGCTGAAGTGGAGCAGCCTCCAACCTATGGTCTGAAGAATAGAGACAATTAGGAATCTTGGTCTTTGGAAAAGATGTAGCATTATGATGGCAGGAAACCTAACTATAACCTATAGCCACTGGGGCCTAATGCCTGACATCAGTAAGTGCCAATAATTGCTCAGTGAGTGGGCGGGATTTTCCATCTGTTGTCATTGTGAGGTCATTGTAGAGAAAGCCTTCTCTGCAGAATGTTAAGGTGCAGGATGTAAATTCATTCATTTAACTACAGATAATGACTGTCTTAGTCTGCTCAGCCTACTAGAACAGAATACCATAGACTTAACAGTTATAAACAACAGAAATTTATTTCTCACAGTTCTGGAGGCTGAGAAGTCCAAGATCAAGGCTTCAAGAGATTTGATGGCTGGTGAGAGCTCACTTCCTGATTTATAGAGGGACATCTCACTGTGTCCTCTCACTGTGGTAGAAAAAGGGGGCAAGAGAGCTCCCTGAGTTCCCTTTATAAGGTCACAAGTCCCATTCCTGAGGACTCCAGCCTCATGACTTAATCACCTCCCAAACTCCCCACTTACTGTACCATCACACTGGGGGTTAGCGTTTGCACATATGAATTGGGATGGAACAAGCATTCAGCCCATAACATGGACCGAGTGTGCACTACAGGCCAGGCACCAGAGAGGAAGTAGTGAACAAGAGAGACAGATCCCTGCTCCTTCAGACCTTCATCCAATGGGGGAAATGGACACAGAAAACATCACTGAATACTTGGGAGAGGGCTTCCCTGGTGGCGCAGTGGTTAAGAATCTGCCTGCCAATGCAGGGGACATGGGTTCAAGCCCCGGCCCAGGAAGATCCCACATGCCGCGGAGCAAGTAAGCCTGTGCGCCACAACTACTGAGGCTGTGCTCTAGAGCCCGCGAGCCACAACTACTGAAGCCCGAGCACCCAGAGCCCAGTGCTCCACAACAAAGAAAAGCCACCGCAATGAGAAGCCTGCACACCGCAACGAAGAGGAGTCACGGCTTCCTGCAACTAGAGAAAGCCCGCAAGCAGCAACGAAGACCCAATGCAGCCTAAATAAATAAATAAATAAATTTATGTTTAAAAAAAAATACTTGGGAGAAAGACAAAGTAGAACAAGAGGCTAGAGAGGGATCTCAGCAGGGTGGTCAGGAGAAATCTTTTCAGTAAGGTGATGTGGATCAAAGCCAAGATGAAGGGATGGAGCCAGGCAGGCATGTGGGGAAGAAAAGCTTTAAGGCTGAAGAAACAGCAAGTGCAAAGACCCTGAGGTATAACCAAGCCTGGGAAGAGCTAGGAACAGTGTGAGCTAGGAGGGAGAAGTCGAAGATGAACCAGGAGGGGTGTACAAGACAGTGTGAAGACTTTCATGGTTAACAGATAACCTATGTTGTCCTCATAGGCATTGGAAACCATTTAGCAAGTGTTGAGGGCTGAAGAAAAGGCCATCTTGTTTCCTCCTCCAATGTGGTATGTGCTAAAAATTAGTTACCTTAAATGCCTTCTGAACAAGATGGAGAGCTTTCTGTTTTTGTATTTTTATTTGGGGGGGGCATGGTTAGGCTAAAGCACATGGTCTCACTTAACGCACGTCATCTTACAGGGTCTCCTGCCCCCTGGCCCCTGTATCCTCTTAGGTAACTAACCAAGAAGTCCCAGGGTGATGTGCTCCACAGAGGTGAACTAATGTAGAAGTCATGGCCAGGGCAAGGAGGGGCAATGGTTAAGACCTCGGACTTCAGCCAAACTACCCGGGTCTGAATTCAGGTCCTGCCACTTGCCTATAAATTGGGAACAAGGGGACAGCGAAAGTACCCGTATGAACAAAAAGAAAATATCAATAAAGAGATATAAAACCTAAAAAGAAGCCGGAAAAGAAATTCTAGTGCAGATTTGAGCCAGTAGAAAAAGAGTCAGCATAAATGAAGCTAGGACAATAGTAATTACTGAGTCTGAGTAACAGGTAAAAGAGTGTGATGAAAAGTGAATGGAGGGCTTCCCTGGTGGCGTAGTGGTTGGGAGTCCGCCTGCTGATGCGGGGGACACGGGTTCGTGCCCCGGTCCGGGAGGATCCCACGTGCCGCGGAGCGGCTGGGCCGGTGAGCCATGGCCGCTGGGCCTGCGCGTCCCGAGCCTGTGCTCGGCAGCGGGAGAGGCCACAGCAGTGAGAGGCCCGCGTACCGCAAAAAACAAAACAAAACAAAAAACTTATCCTGTAACTCCTCCCTGCTCCCTGGTAAGACCTTTCTAGATTAAAAAATTGATTCCTTAAAAAAAAAAAAAAAAAATGAATGGAATCTTTTATTTTTCTAATTTTATTTTATACTTTGTTATTGTTCTCTCCTTTTGGCTTGTCCCCCCCCCCTTTTTTTTTTTTCTTTTTTCTGTTGTTTTATTTTACCTTGTTGCAGTTGTTTCGATTTATAGTTTTATTTTTCCTAATATATTTTTTATCTTTCTAATTTTATTTTGTTTTTTATTCTTTGATATTGTACCGCTTCTGTTTCTCTTTCTTTCTTTCCTTTTTTTTTTTTTTTTTTTTTTTTTTAACTGCGCCATGAAGCTTGTGGGATCTTGGTTCCCAGGCTGGATGCTGGGCCCAAGCTCCTGTGGTGGGAGCTCCAAGTCCAAACCACTGGACTAACAGAGAACCTCAGACCCCAGGGAATATTAATCAGAGTGAGGCCCCCCAGAGGTCTTCATGTCAGCACCAAGACCCAGCTCTACCCAACTGCCTGCAAACTCCAGTGCTGGACATCTCAGGCCAAACAAGCAGTAAGAGAGGAATACAGCACCACCCATTAAAAACAAAAAACAGTCTGAGCCCTGGTCGGGGAGGATCCCACATGCCGCAAAGCAACTAGGCCCGTGCGCCACAACTGCAGAGGGTGCGCTCTAGAGCCCACGAGCCACAACTAATGAAGCCTGCGTGCGTAGAGCCCGTGCTCCGCAACGGCAGAGGCCACCTCAGTGAGAAGCCCGTGCACCGCGGCAAAGAGTAGCCCCCCCCCCACTGCAACTAGAGAGGGCCTGCGTGCAGTAACGGGGGCACAACTCAGCCAAAAATAAATAAAAGAATATAAATAAATTTATTTTTTAAAAAAAAGAGAAAGAAGAACAAAAAACCCCCAAAGTTAGCAGAAGGAAAGAAATCGTAAAGATCAGATCAGAAAAAAATGAAAAAGAAATGAAAGAAACAATAGCAAAGATCAATAAAACTAAAAGCTGGTTCTTTGAGAAGATAAACAAAATTGATAAACCATTAGCTAGACTCATCAAGAAAAAAAGGGAGAAGACTCAAATCAACAGAATTAGAAATGAAAAAGAAGTAACAACTGACACTGCAGAAATACAAAGAATCATGAGAGATTACTACAAGCAACTCTATGCCAATAAAATGGACAACCTGGAAGAAATGGACAAATCCTTAGAAAAGCACAACCTTCCAAGACTGAATCAGGAAGAAATAGAAAATATGAACAGACCAATCACAAGCACTGAAATTGAAACTGTGATTAAAAATCTTCCAACAAACCAAAGCCCAGAACCAAATGGCTTCACAGGTGAATTCTATCAAACATTTAGAGGGCTTCCCTGGTGGCCCAGTGGTTGAGAGTCCGCTTGCCGATGCAGGGGACACGGGTTCGTGCCCTGGTCCGGGAAGATCCCACATGCCGCGGAGCGGCTGGGCCCGTGAGCCATGGCCGCTGAGCCTGCGCGTCCGGAGCTTGTGCTCTGCAACGGGAGAGCCACAACAGTGAGAGGCCCGGGTACCACAAAGAAAAAAAGTTCCAGCTTCAGGAATTCCCTGGCGGTCCAGTGGTTAGGACTCCCCGCTTCCACTGCAGGGGGCACAGGTTCCACCCCTGGTCGAGGAACTAAGATCCCTCATGCCTTGAGACACCGATAAATAAATAAATAAATAATAAAAGTTCCAGCTTCACTCAAGTTTTCATGGGAACACATACATGGCTTTAAATGCATAATCGTCCCTCAATACGATTCAGTGTGTAATAAGTTATCATGAATTAATTAAAAACTTATTTGTAGGCATAAGATTCCTTATTCTAGCCGTTAATAATACATTCTGAAAATATCGATCTGTGTTTCTGGAACAGGCACTATTTTCCCTGAAAAGCCATAACTGAGAACACAGGGTGAGGACAAGGCACGCATCACCTGCCCTGAATCCACGCGGGGAACCCTGCACACACCCGGGAAGGCAGCTCTGTCTGCAGCCAGCAACAGCAGTTTAACGTAATCAATAGATAGAGGAACGGGGGGTGTCCCTCGGACCAAAGATTCCAAGCCATCACCCCTTCTGCTGGGCCCCTGATTTCTCATCCAACCAGATGCAAGCAGCCTTGGGCAAGGGGTTGCTGGCACTGCAGTCATGGGAAATCAGGCTCGGGGCTGCTTTTCCTCCCCCCTCCCCCGCCCCCCAACAGCTAAGTTCATCTCTACAGAGGGCAGATCTAGCTGACTCTTCAGTTAACTTCTTTGGGGGAGAGATTCTGGACAAGCCCCCATAAATGCTCAACAAAGTACCACCCCTTCCCCGCCCCCTGTCATGCATCTAGTCATGAAACCTTGGTTTTTAATCCGAAGGAAACAAGTCCAACTTAATTTTTCCCACAAGTGGTTTCCAGATCAACCCTAGTTCAAGGAAAAGACCCGATCAACCCTAGCACAGGGAACAGTGGGGTTAGGACAGGGGGGAAATGGCTGGTGCCGTCCCGGTGAGAGAGAAGGGGGGATCTGGCGCCCTCTGGTGGTCACCACGCGCCACAACTCGTCCTGCTGTGCCGCTCCGTGGTGTCTGCCGTAACCTGCCCAGTCAGCTCTGAGGATGTCTTTCAATAGGTGAGCGGATACACACACGATGGTACATCCAGACAATGGCATATATTCAGTGATAAAAATAAACGAGCCATGGTGGAGGGATGGATTGGGAGTTTGGGATAAGCAGATGCAAACTATTATGTAAAGAATGGATAAACAACAAGGTCCTACTGTGTAGCACAGGGAACTAGATTCAATATCCTGTGATAAACCATAATGAAAAAGAATATGAAAAAGAATGTATTAGAATATATATTTGTAACTGAATCACTTTGCTGTACACCAGAAACTAACACAACATTGTAAATCAACTATACTTCTCTCTCTCTCTCTCTCTCTCTCTCTCTCTCTCTCTCTCTCTATATATATATATATATATATATATATATATCTGTTTGTAGGTTCATCAATTGTAACAAATGTTCCTGACTAAAGCAAAATGTTAATAATAGGGGAAACTACTGGGTGGGGGAACGGGGGCTGGCAGGGAGTCTGTGGAGACTTTCATTACTGTATGCTTAGTTTTTCTGTAAACCTAAAACTGAAGCCTATTAATTTTATTTAAAACAGCTTTATTGAGGTACAGTTGACATATACTTAAGTGTATACTTAAGGTGCACAGTTTGATTCATTGTGACGTGTGTATATACCCATGAAGCATCTGTGACCCACACTCCCCTCTCCCTCCAGACAACCACTGATGTGCTCTCTGTCACTAAAACCGGCTGCGTTTTCTAGACTTTTAAATAGCTGGGAATCATCCACTATGTACCGTTTTCTTCCGGCTTCTTTCACTCCACCATGTTACTCAGACAGGTGGCAGCTTGGATCAGGAGTTGGTTTCTTTTCACTGCCACGTGGTATGCCACTGTGGGGACATCCTCCCCTGTGTTCACGCATTCCCTGCGAGGGCCACTCGGGTGGTGTCTGCCTGCCCTGGTCTGCTTGGACTCTCAGCTCCCTGGGCGCTCAGGGAGAGAGTGGTGCATAGGCTCAGTAGCTGTGATGCACGGGCTCCGAAGCACGTGGTCCCCAGCACCACAGCCTGGAACTTTCTCAAGCAGCACACTGGTGCGGTCATGTGGGTCTCAGGAGCCACTGTCCCTCCAAGACATGTCCAGTGTCTTGAAAACCTTCTTTCATACATCTTGCCCAAGTTGGGAGTTGTGTCAGATGGGAGAGGAAATCTGGTCCCTGTCACTCCCCTGGCTGGAGCAGAAGCTTCATACCTCAGCTCTGGACCCTTCTCCTCCCCTTCCACCTTCCATCCTGTCCACTGTACCTCTGTGTCCCTAGCCCCCTCCCTTGTTACCAAAGCATCCTCTAGTCTACTGCCAGCTCTTTAATATTTATTTAACTTGAATTATAGAATTACATATTTAATGTAAAATACTTAGGAGATATTGGTAAGCAACAAGGATATTGGTAAGCAACAAGGAAAAAAATCCTAATTCATTCTCCCACCACAGGCAAAGGACCGCTGTTAGCTGACATTTTGGTTCCCATCCCCCCAGATGTGCTGTCCTTTCTGTGACGGTGTCTGACTGCCTTGATACTCTGCAGGGCAAGTGTTAGATCATCCTGGTGTCCCCAAGATCTAACATACAGTCTGGCCTGACCCGGCACAGGTGGATGGTGACTGACTCAATCCCCTGCTCTCCTTTTCACATGCTTTATTTTGTTTTTTAAATAAATTTATTTTTTGGCTGCGTTGGGTCTTCATTGCTGTGCGCGAGCTTTCTCTAGTTGTGGTGAGCCCCGGGGGCTACTCTTCGTTGTGGTGTGTGGGCTTCTCATTGTGGTGGCTTCTCTTGTTGCAGAGTATGGGCTCTAGGTACATGTGCTTCAGTAGTTGCGGTGCATAGGCTCAGTAGCTGTGACACATGGGCTTAGCTGCTCCGAAGCATGTGGGATCTTCCCAGACCAGGCCGTGTCCCCTGTATTGGCAGGCGGATTCTTTTTTTTTTTTTGGCCCCGCTGCGTGGCACGTGGGGATCTTAGTTCCCTGACCAGGGATCAAACCCGTGCCCCCCGCAGTGGAGGCGTGGAGTCTCAACCAATGGACCGCCAGGGAAGTCCCGGCAGGCGGATTCTTAACCACTGCGCCACCAGGGAAGTCCCTCACACACTTTAAATACAAGGGAGAGGGACTTCCCTGGCGGTCCAGTGGTTAAGACCCTAGGCTTCCACTGTAGGGAGTGCAGGTTCAATCCATGGTCGGGAAACTAAGATCGCATAAGCCGCATGGGGCCAAAATACATACATACATACATACATGCAAGGGAGAATCATGTCATTGCCTCCCTTCTGTGACTTGTAGAATTCAATCAGTAGAGTATCTTGGAGAATTCAGTGAGAGAGAAACCCAAGGCATCCTTAGCTGAACAGCAGAGAGGAGTGTTGGATTTTTCACTTAGGATGAGCCTGGGTCGTAGGGCAGGGGGATTAAAAGGTCAGTATGTGTTTAAATTACACCAGTGTTTGCAGCAAGATGGGTGGAACTAGAGATTATCATACTAAGTGAAGTGAGTCAGAAAGAGAAAGACAAATACCATATGACATCACTTATATGTGGAATCTAAAATATGACACAAATGAACCTATCTACGAAACAGAAACAGACTCACAGACATAGAGAACAGACTTGTGGTTGCCAAGGGGGAGGGGGAGGGGGAGGGATGGATTGGGAGTTTGGGATTAGCAGATGCAAACTATTATAGAATGGATAAACAACAAGGTCCTACTGTATAGCACGGGAAACTATATTCAATACCTTGTGATAAACCATAATGGACATATATATAAACTGAATCATTTTGCTGTACAGCATAAATTAACACAACATTGTAAATCAACGACACTTCAATAAAAAATTTAAAAAAATTACACCAATTGGGTCCTTTGTGGAGACGTGGATGGATCTAGAGACTGTCATACAGAGTGAAGTTAAGTCAGAAAGAGAAAAACAAATATCGTACACTAACGCATATATGTGGAACCTAGAAAAATGGTACAGATGAACGGGTTTGCAGGGCAGAAATAGAGACATAGATGTAGAGAACAAACATATGGCCACCGGGGGGGAAAGCGGCGGGGGGTGGGGAGGGATGAATTGGGAGATTGGGTTGACATGTATACACTAATATGTATAAAATGGATAACTAATGAGAACCTGCTGTATAAAAAAAAAATTAAATAAAATTAAAAAAAAAAAAAAAGATTACACCAGTGTTTAACGCAGTGTGGAAAGATTTCCCTAAATTGCTGCACGATGCTTCAGGACCTCAGGGGTAGAAAAACCCAGTACAGTTACCGCTTGGTATCCAGGGGGATTGGTTCCAGGACAACCCCCCCTGCCCACGACCTGGGGATACCAGAATCCATAGATGCTGAGGACTCTGATATAAAATGGCACAGTGTTTGCATATAACCTACACACATCCTGCCATAAACTTTATTTTTTTATTTTTATTATAAATTTATTTATTTTTGGCTGCATTGGACCTTTTTTGCTGAGTGCAGGCTTTCTCTAGTTGCGGCGAGCGGGGGCTACTCTTTGTTGCGGTGCGTGGGCTTCTCATTGCGGTGGCTTCTCTAGTTGCGGAGCACGAGCTCTAGGCGTGCGGGCTTCAGTAGTTGTGGCGTGCAGGCTTCAGCAGTTGTGGCTCACGGGCTCTAGAGTGCAGGCTGAGTAGTTGTGGCGCACGGGCTTAGGTGCTCCGCGGCATGTGGGATCTTCCCGGACAAGGGCTTGAACCCGTGTCCCCTGCATTGGCAGGCGGATTCTTAACCACTGTGCCACCAGGGAAGCCCTCTCCCATATACTTTACTTTTTTTTTTTTTGCAATACACGGGTCTCTCACTGCTGTGGCCTCTCCCGTTGCGGAGCACAGGCTTCGGACGCGCAGGCTCAGCAGCCATGGCTCACAGGCCTAGCCGCTCCGCGGCATGTGGGATCCTCCCAGACCGGGGCACGAACCCGTGTCCCCTGCATCGTTAGGCGAACTCTCAACCACTGCGCCACCAGGGAAGCCCTCCCATATACTTTAAATCATCTCTAGATTACTTACAACAGCTAATACAGTAGAAGTGCTATGTAAATAGTTGTAAATGCAATGTAAATGATATGTAAATAGTTATAAATTCAAGTTTTGCTTTTTGGAACTTTCTGGAATTTTTTTTCTCCTGAGTATTTTCCATCCATGGTTGGTTGCAAGGCAGGAGATAGATGGGTCCCAGGCTGAGCTGGTGGAGTTTGTCCCCTGTGGACAGACACTCCAAAATAGCAGGAGGGAGGAGAAGCTAAGCCCTGCCCAGATAAGAGACCACATATTTCTCATTCTCGAGGTCAAGAATACCTTCCTGACTACACACGCACAGAAACGCTCCTTGAAGGTCAAAAAGGGAGGGAGTGCCACCGATATAGTAGGTGATGTCAACCTACCCACAGGCCACTTAGCCAGAATCCATCTGGCCTAAGATGTGCGCCCACGCATGGGAGGACCCTGAGATAAACCAAATTTGGACTCAGAACCAGGCAAAGCAAGACGACTGGCCAAAGGAGACCCAGAAGAAATGCCCCATATGAGTGATATAAACTACCACTAGGGCGCGACTTTTGCTCTGAGCCCGCCCATGTGTCTATCCGCACATACCCTTTTTCCTCCTAATAAACACTTTACTTGCTTCACTACTTTCCGTCTCTATGTGGAAATTCATTTCTACACAGCTGATGGGCCAGGGCCTTGCCACCGGCCACTGGTCTAGTGGCTAGGATTCAGCGCTGTCCCTGCTGTGGCCTGACTTCAATCTCTGGCCTGGAACCGAAATCCTGCTTCAAGCCTCTGCAGGCTGAGGCCACCCGAGATCAGTTGGATCCCAGCACGTGGAACCCGTGGATACCCAAGGCTGACTCTAGTGCCAAGCCCCTCATCCTGCCACCCCTGTGGCTCTCTAGTTCTGGCCAGAATCTTCGCTCTCACCCCTCCTGAGTCTTAAACACCTTGTAGGTGAAGCCTTCCCGAGGGGAGAGGGCTGTTACCACTTTGCCTTCAGACAAGAAGTCCTTGAAATTTGGCAATAATGCATCAAATGTCTTAAAAGAATGCAGAGCCATAGGACATAAATCCCTCAAGTCATGTGTCATTTACAACCCCATCTATCTTTTTTCCCTGTTTAATTTTGTTTTTTTTTTTTCTGGCTGTGCCCTGCAGCTTGTGGGATCTTAGTTCCCCCATCAGGGATAGAACCCGGGCCCTTGGCAGTGAGAGCATGGAGTCCGAACCACTGGGCCGCCAGGGAATTCCCTCCCTGTTTTAAATTTCTGAGCTTCTTAAGCCTACACGCTTTCACTGGCTTCAGGCTAAATAAAGGAATTTCATGTTTTGGCCTTAAAATACCATCTCCAAACTGCTAGTAACAGAACTCCTAGCAAGATAAGGAGACAATTGTCTCTCTCACTATCCCTTTTTTTCACAGCTGTAGAAAAGCAGGCTGCCTGGGAAATATGAATTTGCAAATGTATCTTACAAAGGGAGGCCTGTAAGACACCCACACCACAAAGATTATTTCTATGTCCCATGAAAGTATCTTTAATCACTTAACAAAAAAATTTAATTCAGACTATTTATCTTTTTAAGTTGTTGTCCTGGTCATATTAAAACCATCAGGTAGCTTCAGAAGTGTTTAAATACTCCTGAGTTTTCTTTGCTAAACCTTAAGATGATTCTCGATGTTTCCCTTTTCCCGTTTGGAATTGAAAGCAAACAGAACTGAAGACTCTGCTAGATTTTTTTGTTTAAATCAATTTCCAAAGTCACCCCATTTAAACTAGCAATTCTAGGTGGACGGGGTGGGGGGGGCGGTGGTGCGGGAAGCAAAAATATATGTACAAGAATATTCATTATAGCTTCCTCTAGAAAGAATTAGCCGATAACAGATTAAGTAAATTGTAATGTAAAACTCACTTTGTAATACAGGTATTTAATAGATTATCAAGACGGCATCTCAATTGTAAATCAACTATACTTCAATAAAATAAATTTTCTTTTAAAAAGACGGTATCAGGAATTCCCTGGTGGTCCAGTGCTTAGGACTCTGCACTTTCACTGCTGAGGGGGTAGGTTTGATTCCCGGTTGGGGGACCTGCATGCCGCACAGTGCGGCCAAAAAAAAAAAAAGACAGCATGTCAAATCTGTGGAGAAAGGACAGAGGGTTCAATAAATGGTGTCGGCATACGTGAAATAACAGAAAATATATTGGTCTCTGGCTCTGGCTCCTGAACCTGTTGTCATTTCCTGGGTGACAGGAGTCCCTTTTGTTCTAATGAGGCGACCCTGGGTGAGGCCCTGGATAGGTTCAGGATGGGGGCTGGGCGCCAGTAGGATCAAGCCATGGTGAGAAGCTTGGAACTTCAGCCCCACCCCTATCCTCTGGGAAGGGGAGAGAGGCTGGAGATTGAGCTAATGATCCATCTTGCCTACGTGATGAAGCGCCATAAAAATCCCAAAGGTTTGGAGTTCAGGGAGCTTCTGGGTTGGTGAACACGTCCACGTGCCAGGAGGGTGGTGCACCCCAACTTCATGGGGACAGAAGCTCCTGTGCTCGGGACCCTTCTGGACCTCACCCTATGTATGTCTTCATCTGGCTGTTCATCTGTATCCCTTATTATATAATAAACTCGTAGGCATGAGTAAGTGTTTCCCTGAGTTCTGTGAACTGTTCTAGCAAATTATCAAACTTGAGGAGAGGTCGTGGAAACCCCTTCTTCTTCTTTTTTTTTTTTTTGCGGTACGTGGACCTCTCACTGTTGTGGCCTCTCCCCTTGTGGAGCACAGGCTCCGGACGCGCAGGCTCAGCGGCCATGGCTCACGGGCCTAGCCGCTCCGCGGCATGTGGGATCTTCCCGGACAGGGGCACGAACCCGTGTCCCCTGCATCGGCAGGTGGACTCCCAACCACTGCGCCACCAGGGAAGCCCGAAACCCCTTCTTTAGCCACTGAGTCAGAAGTACCAGGGGCAGCCTGGGACTTGCAGTTGGCATCTGAAGTGGGGACAACCTCGTGGGACTGAGCCCTGAACCTGTGGGATCTGGGATGTGAATATTTTTTCCTAGTAAGTTTTTGACTTTGGCCACAAAGAAGTTTATTTTATGGAGTCGATTATCAGAGTTTCATCTTCTGGCTTCAGAGCCATACTTAGGAAGGCTTTTCCTAAGAAAAGCTTAGAAAGGGATAATCCCATGGTTTCCTCAAATAACTGTATGATTTCCTTTCTTCCTCTGAGTAGCTTGTGTGTGTGTGATAAAATACACATAACATAAAACTTAACATCTTCACCATTTTTAAGCTGCCAGTTCAGTGGCATTAAGTACATGCACATTGTTGTGCAACCATCACCACCATTCATCCTCAGGTCCCTTTTCACCTTGCAAAAGGGCAACTCTGTCCCCATTAAACACTAACTCCTCATCCCCCTCCCCCCTCCCCTGGAAACCTCTAATCTACATTCTGTCTCTATGACTCTGATTACGCTAGGGACCTCATATAAATGCAATCATACCGTATTTTTCCTTTTGTGACCAGTTTCTTTCACTCAGCATTATCTTCAGGTTTCATCCATGGTGTAGCAGGTGTCAAAATGTCCTTCCTTTTTAAGGCTGAATAGTATTCCATTGTATGGATGGACCACGTACATCTGAGGATGGACACGAGGGTTGTTTTTACCTTTTGGCTATTGTGAATGGTGCTGCAATGGACATGGTTGGATGAGTATCTGTTGGATTCCCTGCTATCAGTTCTTTTGGATACACACCTAGGAGTGGAATTGCTGGCTCATACAGTAATTCTACACTTAGCTTTCTGACACTTAGCTTTCATTTTACATTCCCACCAACAGTGCATTTTGTTGGGTTGCATTTTCTCCACACCCTTGTCAACACTTGTTATTTTCAAGTTTTTTTTAAATTGTAGCCACCCAAACAAGTGTGAATGCTCACATCTTTTAACCCAGCAATTCTACTTTGGGGAATTTAAACTCTTCCAAACTTGCTTTTGTTAGTTCATGACATAACCTGGCCATCCTTCCATGTTTTGCATATAATTCTCGCCCTCCTGTTGATGACTGTGCTATTTCCTAAGAAGGATGGGCCTGGGGTTAACTACTGTTTCCTCCTGGACATTTACACTGATTTCAATTTTTAGACACTGCCACACTGCAACAAATATACACTTTATGGGACTACTCCAAGAAATACAGTCCTTAAAACCTACTTCCAAAAACCCAGCTTTCACTCCTTAATTTGCTAAGCACCCCTGAAAGACTGGAGTCTGTGGGCTGTTTGCTTTCAGACCGTGCTTACAAGAGAGCTCCCGTACAGTCGGTACGTCTCTGCAAACTCTTCCCCCAAGTAATAGAGCTTTGGTGCCTGGACCCAAATTTCTGCTGAACATTTTGGAAAAGGGAATAGAGGTAGTTTCACGCTCATCTTTAATTCCAAACTGTGATTTCCCAGAGACCCTATGCCTGGGCAGTGCTGAGCAGGCAGCAGGTGACCTCATCCGGTGAAAAATGAAAGACCAGCCATCTTACTCGGCTGCTGTTCCCTTGACCCACTCCCAGTTTCATCCGATGTTCCACATTTCACTATGCAAAATTTAAGAGATGCAAAACTATAAGACTCACACAACAGACATCCACATACCCACCCCCCAAGCTTTTCCAAGAGAGCTCAAGTCTCCAGCCCGCCCCTCCCCAAAGGCCAGAGACAGTGGCTGTCTGTCATGAATCACACCAGTGTTTAGAATGCCCTGACTCCCTGTATATCACCACAGAGAATTGGGTTTTGCTGGCTTTTAGATTTTTTTTTTTGCTCTTATTTAAAAATTGAAGTATAGTTGATTTACAATGTTTCAGGTATACATCAAAGTGATTCGGTTATATGTATATATCAATATCTTATTTTCCGGGGCGTGACTGTAGCCGGTATGGTGTCTTTGGTTTCCACGCCATTGATCCTTGTCAGCAGGGAGGCACCCGTTGACACATATATGGGTTTGCTGAGCCCTCTCTGTCTTTCTACACGTGTTTTTGTCGATATCCTGTAAGTTTCTAAAGTCAACCATGTCCTATGCAAACAGGGAGTTTTATTTCTCCTTCCCTCCAGGGAGGAGGCTTAGACGCCCAGAGGTGGGACAGGATGGACGGGGTCCGTGGCCCGTGGGGTCTCCAGGCCAGGGTGGCTGCTGTGCTGGGGCCAGGGTTCAAGGGCGGGAGCAGGGGGCAGGAGAGGGCCGGCTGAGCAGGGTCCGGACCCTGGGGGTGCCGCCCCTCGTCCCTGCCCCTGGGGAGTGAGGGCCTGGGCTGTCGCTGCCTGTCCCGTCCCTGTGGGTCGGGGGCTGCACAGGGGGAGGGCCGTGGGCGCAGAACCGGCTGAGGCCACAGTCATTTCCAATTCTGTCCTGTTTCCTGTCCTATGGGGCCCCACCTGACACCCTGACTGCGGGGCAGAAGCTGACAGCGAGTGGTGAGTTCACGTCCCCGGTCCCCAGCCACCTCGACCGCTGGGACTGGTCAGGGGCGCCTGGCACGGAGGGTCCACCCAGTCCCGTTGGCTTGGGCTCCGGCCCTTCCTGTCATGAGGACGGAAGGCAGGGGTGACGGACGGGAAAGTCTGCTGATTCCTGCCCTTCTGGGCAGTCCTGGAGCCCGTGCCCCCGCCCCTCAGTCTGTACCCCCAGCCACTCCTAGACGGAGTTGGGGGGCAAATCTGGGGAGCACCCATCTGCTCCAGCTCCTCTGGGTGCAGAGGAGGAGTGGGACGCCCCCCACCCCACCCCAGGTACGCACAGTCCTCCTCGGGAGCCAGAGCTGGAGGGGGACACCGGCGCCAGGTGACGTGGTGGAACCAGGCCGACAGCACAGGGAGGCTGGTGTGGTGCCCACGCAGGGCCTTATTCACGTTGCTGTGCTTTAGTGGGGTCTTAGTTCTGAGAAGTTACAGACTCCCGAGGGCCCCCCTTGCAGGAACTTGACCACGTGCCCAGTCTGCCGACCCCTCCCCACGACCAGGTGTGGGGGGGAGTCAGAGACCACGCGGGGTGCCGTGCCCTGAGGACGTGCGCGACCTGAGTCGACGACATGGAGGAGCCCCAAGAAGATGTGCCAGCTGTTTCTGGGCTTAGAGGAGCTGATTCGAAAGTTCACATGCAGAGCAACTAAGCGAGAACTGCTGGGAAAACCCTGTAAAAGCATGAAAGAGGGACTAGGCACGCCAGCTACAAGACATAGATAAAGGTTGCACTAATGCTACCGTAATTACCAAAAGCCTTTCTCAGTCAGACAAAATCCTAGATTCCACTTGAAAAACTGGCTGATTCAACCACGTGAAAATCAAGTATCTGCATGGGGGAAAATCCCTAATCAAACTCAAAGAAACTATGAAACTGGGGGAAAATATTTACAGTTCTAATGCCCTTAATGGATGGGGACTTTCTACAAATCAATTTCTTACAAGGCAAAAATATGAGAAATGATAAGGGAGAGTTCACAAAAAAAAAGGAAGGAATGATAAAATATGCTTGTTCACCTCGATCCTAAGAGATGTGCACATTGGCACCAAATCAATGTCACCGTGTCCGTCTCACCTCAGCAGCGAGGTCACAGCTATGAGGGAAGGTCGAAGAATCTCAGGGGGTTCTGGTTGGGGGTCATCAGGTACCATGAACACACTGTTAAAGCTAAGAGCATGGAGGTGACAGACAGCATCCTCTACAGGTGGGAAGAGCATGAGCTTGGAGCCCTCCGTTGGCCCTTGTGCATTTACCAGATCAGAAAAACATGAGTGCCCATCAGTAAGGAACTTCAATAAAATCATGATGGAAAGCAGCGACAAGTACAACCGTATCTAAATGTAAAACTGTCATTCTGCAAAAGACACAGTTAAGAGAATGAAAAAGCTACAGACTGGGAGAAAAGATTTGCTAATCATATACCTAATGAAAGACTCGTGCAGAATAAGAAGCAAAGTGCTGGCGAGGACGTGGAGCAACAGGAACTCCCGTCCAGCACCGGCGGGGATGCATATGGCGCAGCCACCGTGGGAGACAGCTTGACCGTTTCTTACAAAACCGCACACATGTGCTCACCATGTGCTCAGCAATCATGCTCCTTCAGATTTACCCAAAGGACTAGAAAACATACACCCACATAAAACCTGCATGCAATCTTCACTGCTCTGCTCATGATCGTTAACAACTGGAAGCAACCAAGATGATCTTCAAAGAGGGAATGGAAAAACCGTGGGATTCCATGAAACGGACTACGATTCAGGGACACAAGGGAACCAGCTATTGATTCACTCAAAGCACGGGTGAGTCTTAGACTTGTTTTGCTCAGTGAAAGAATCCAGACCCATGTATGACTCCATTCACAGGACGTTCTGGAAAAGGCGCAACCCCGGGAGGATAAGGAGCAGTGGCTGCCGGGGCTGCGAGGCTGGGGGCTGAAGCTGGAGTGCGGATGTGGTGGCCCCACCCTTGTGTGAAAACCCACAGGCCGTGCATCCCAGAGACTGAGCTGTTACGTGTGCAAACTGAAAAAATAAAGAAAATCAAAGCTCATCACACGGTACACCTGGGATCTATGCGTTTCCTTACATGTACACTTTTCCCATGAAAAATGTTTCACACTGAGGTGTCCTGCAGAGTTCACTGCTTTTTTGCCTTATTTCTTAAACACACCTGTTTTCTCATGAGGGTTTGTCAGACAATATGAAACCAAGAGCATCAGCATGAAACAAGCACCACTGTGTGCCCTTCCCCAGGCAGCAAGCCCTGTTCCACGTGCTGGCAGCCTACTCCGTGTATGACGCTGTAAGTATCCCCGCGCCCAGGCCCTGCCCCTTCCAGGGGGTTCTACGCGATGGTAAGGATGCAGGCGCGCAGGGTCACAGAGACGATGTAGGGGGCTCCCCAATCTTAGACTGAGCAGAAAGGCTGGGGTGCAGACTCCACGTTTCAGGACAGAAACAGCACCTAATTCCTGGGTTGATGAGACCCGCACTTGACGGGGCTGCCAGGTGCTCGCCGCAGCGGAAAGGTTTTTTAACAATTAGCTCGAGGCCTAACAAGCATTGCTGTTGTCATGAAACTTGAGTTTTGATCCTGAAAATGCCACGTTATTAATCGAAATCTTAGCAGGGATGAACGTTTCCAGTAACCCAGACTCCTGTGGGGCCCCAAGGGAGGTAGCCCCCACCCCATCTGCTCTTTGCAGAACATTCCCTCAAGGAACATCAGCTCCATGTCTGGCCTGCCGGTCCACAGCCCAGGACAGCCCTCAGGATTGGCTGTTGCCACGGCGATGGAATTCCCTCCCAAACTTCCCAGTGACCATGAGGCCACAGGCAAGTGGCCTGCGGACATCAGCTTTCAGCCAGAAGGCTGGGTCCCTTCCCCTGCAGCGCCTGGCCGGACCACCCCCAGGGCCGTACGACAGGTCTGGCCCTGCAACCCCACTGAGGCCCCCTGCCACCGGCTCTGCCCAGCCTGCTGAAGACAGCGCCGCCAGGCCCAGGACTCTCCTCCTGCCCTGTGGCACCTGCAGCCAGCGCCCCTCCCGGGGCAGTGACCAGCACGGCCACAGCGGAGCCAGGGCGGCGCCCCAAGAGCTGCCCCAAGGCCGCGCACGTGCCTACAACCCCCTGACGTCTGTGTCCCCAGAGAAGCTGGACACACAGGGGCCTCCAGAAGACAAGGTGAC
The DNA here is from genome assembly GCF_964270905.1 of Leucopleurus acutus. Taxonomy (NCBI): domain Eukaryota; kingdom Metazoa; phylum Chordata; class Mammalia; order Artiodactyla; family Delphinidae; genus Leucopleurus; species Leucopleurus acutus. The sequence continues at coordinate 7,590,937 of NC_139145.1, read as the reverse complement.
TGTGAGCACAGTGACCCCGAGGCCCCGGGAAGCCAGCGACACGCCCTGCTGCTTCACGCTGGCCTTCCCGCAGGACGGTGTCCCCCTTGCACGGCACAAGGTCCTGACCCTGAAGGGCTTGGCCTGGCCTGCATTTGGGCCCCGGGAGGGCAGGCGCCCCATGAGCACCCGCCAGCCAGAATGGTGCCTAAAGGGGCCACCCGGGCCAGTCCAGAATTCTGGCCCAAGGCCAGGCGGGCCCTCTCGGAGCCGCACATGACCAGCTGGGGCCTAGACATGCCCCACAAGGACACTTCGGTGACCTGAGGTGGCTCTGGGAGCAACAGGCCACCTCCACCGAGGGGGTGGCAGGGGCAGGTGGGCCGACCGCACCCCCATACACATAAGGAGGCAGGGCTGGCCTGATACCAGAGCCCACGCAGCCATCTGGGCCCCACGAGGCAGAGCAGAGGGCACTCTGGGCGGGCTGGACCCAACAGGCTGCACCCTTGCCTTTGCCAAAGTCCGTTACTGCCTTTCAGGGTCCCCAAAACTCAGGAGATACGACCCCAGCCGGAGTCCAAATGAGCTCCCCGCCCCCAGAGCCCTTCCCTATGAAAGCCTCCCTCCCAGAGGAAGGGACACCCTTTGTCTTAGTTTCCCCCTTTGCTGGTTGAAGGTGAATAAAGTTTCATGTGTTACGTGCTAGACTGGCCCATTCTTGCAGCACCCAGGGGGTCTCTGCAGGACGCACCCGGGGCCCCCAGAGACAGAGGGGCCACCAGCAGGACCACGCTGAGGTTCCCACATGCCTCCTGGGGGGCCACACGCACAACGGCCTCCCGGACTCAGCCGAACACCAGGGTCAAGCCCATCAGATACTCTACAGTGACTCAGCATGTGCCCCGTGGGCCAGTATGGGGCCGAGGAGAGTGATAGCTGGGGGGCCAGTGGCATCAGTTCACGACAGTCTGTGCAAGGGGTCCCTGCAGACCCATGGTCCCTCCGTCACCTACCTGGGCGGGCCGGAGCTTCCTTCCCCGCATCCTCCCTGCGGGTGCCTCTTCCACGCCTGTCGCCTGTGCCTCAGTTGGGAGAGCAGGCCCTGCAGCTCAGGCAGCCCAGGCCACCCCCGTGGGGCGGGCGGGCCCAGCTTGCTCGCCTTGTGCTGCCGGCTCTCGTGCTCCAGCTGGTAGACGGCATCCTCCACGCCCTGGCAAGAGGGGGCCAGCTCGTTGCGGGGGCCACTGCCTTGGCCTCGAGTGGAACCCCAGCCCCTTCCTCACCCCGCCCCGCAAACGGGGAGCTGGGCCCTGCCCGTCTTGATCCCCAGGGCCACCCCGTTGGGAGGCTCGTCCTCAGCAACTCCCCCACGGCCTCCTGGGGGGTTGGGCCGATTGGGACCTCCTTGCTGCTCTGGGGGTACAGGGGTTGGGGCCCCAGGGTCACCGCTCCAGCCTGGTCAGGGCAGCTCTCTCCAGGGACCTCCACATCCCCCAGGAGCTGTGTCGGCCCAGACCCAGACGCTGGCCTCCCTCGCTGTCCTGACGTCCAGGGAGACTTACAGCGTGAGGGGCTGCTGGGCAACAGGGGTCCCAGAGGGTCCCAGAGGGTCCTGGAGCTACAGCCAGAGCCAGAGCGGCTGCCCTGCGTGGAGGGAGCTGCCCCTGGGTGGGGTGGGGGGTAGCTCCGGCTCACCTGGCCCTTCTTGGCCGAAGTCTCCATGTAGGGGATGCCATAGCTGCGGGCCAGGTCCTGGGCCTGCCAACACTCCACGGTACACGTGGCCAGGTCACACTTGTTCCCCAACAGCACCCTGGGCATGTTGTCCGATTCCTTCAACCCCTCAATCTGCTCCCTGCAAGGGGGAAGGTGTGAGTTGGCCGGTGGGCTGTGGGCTCGGCTGCACCCGGGACACGCAGAGAGCGGACGGGAGGCCCCCGAGGGTTGCTGGGCAGCTCACCTGTACTGGCGGATGTCCTCGAAGGATCTGGCCCTTGAAGGACTTGGCGTCGTTGACGGCAAACAGAGGAAGCCCTCCCGGGTCCACGTGTACTGGGCCCGCACGGCGCTGTACTCCTCCCGGCCCACCATGTCCAGCATGCCCAGCAGGCACATCTCCCCATCGATGACCACTTGCTTCCGCTGGGAGTCCTGGGGAGGACACTGCTTAGAGACAGCCGGCCCTCCAGGGATGGGACCCTCCCTCGCTCCTCTCATCCCCCCCAGGACCAATGACAAGGAGACCCCTCCTGCAGTGTGGGAGGGAGACAAGCCTGTGTCAGGAGCTGGGCTGTGGACGGGAGCCGGGCCGGCTCACCTCTATGGTGGGAAAGTACTCATCCACAGAGTGGTTCTGGATGCGCTGGATGGTCAGGGCACTCTTCCCCACGCCCCTGGCACCCACCACCGTGAGCTCATACTCCGTCACCAGTCCTCAAGGGACCGCAGCACAAGGCACTGCAGTGGTCTCCTGTCCCGCCCGCCAAGGAAGCCTCACGCACCACAGCCAGACCACACAGGGCACACCCACTGAGTTCCCTGCGACAGCATGCCCAGGCCTGGCCTGCCCTCTGTGCCCAGACAGGTAACAGGGGCCCCAGCCAGAAGGGTGGCCCAGACGCTCATCTGTGGCACCTCCAGCCCAGAGGTGGGGGGGGGGGGCGGTCCTACCTCCAGCTGCACTTAATGACTGTGTGAGAGAAGCAGGGAGCCGGCCCCCCCAAACACAGGGCAGACAGCTGAGAGCATCTCCCAAGCAAGCACCTGAATTAGAAGCTGCTGGGTAGGCAAAAAGCCTGAACTGGAGGTGCCGTGGGCTGAGGATACCAGTGTCCCCACGAGAACAGGCCTTGCCACAGTGGAGGGCACAGCAGTGTGCCGGGACTGGCAAGTGGCAGCCGACAAGCAGCTGCAGCCACCCCCCACCTGGCATGCTGGTGCATCTGACAAGTATTCACTGAGCGCCTACTACACGCCAGGTGCTGCTCCAGGCAGAGGGCGACAGGCAGACAGAAGAATCCCTGCCCTGGCAGGATGGGGCTCTGCTCCAAGGGAAAAGATCTACATAAAGGGGAAATAAAGGGAAACCCAAGAGGCCCCAATGCCAGAAGAAGTTTGGAAAACATAAGGCAGGTGAGGAGGTGGGCAGGCGGGGGCCAGAGCTCCAGGAAGCAGAAGGTGATCACAGGAAAAGACTCAAAGGAGGTGTGGCAACAGGGGACAGGTAAGAAAGGAAAAGGGCCTGGGGCCAACGCTCCTAGCTGGGGTGTCCCCATTTTGTGATGCTTAAAGAAGGGGATCCCTTGCAGGGTCAGTGGGCAGTGATTTTCTAAACTCCAGGCTCGCCTGGTGTGTGTCATGGCCATGCGGTGCCCGAGCTCTTCGCAGGGGTCCATGGGGCTCTGGCGGGTGGGAGGCCTGCCTTGCCCCATGGTCACGGGCGGGCCTCCTCTCGGGGGCACCCAGCACACTTGTGGGGTCCCGGAAGACAGGGCCAGGGACACACAGCCAGAGGGGCTGGCCTGGGTGAGGCAGAGCGGAGCACCTCTGCCCGTGTCTCACCTGCGCCCCCGCGTGCCTGGCGAGGACAGTAGGCACCTCGCCCGGCCCGGCTCCTGCAGCCCCTGAGGACATCTAGAGGCCAACTCCTGGACTGGCCTGGAAAGCTGAAGTGATTCAAGCTACTTAAGTATGAAAAGAAAAAGAGAGAACTGGAAAACGTTCCTGTTATAGCCAAGCGTCCTTTTGTTCTGAGAGAGAAGCGAACCCAGGCTCCCGGCTCTGTGGTCCTCCGTTTACTGAGCACTTCCCGGGGCGGCCCTGCGGGGCTGCAGGTGAAGCTGGGGAGCTGTGCTTCCTTCCCAGGGGCAGGCAGGAAGGGTGTGGAGTCAGAGCTGCAATCCTCCCCACTCAGCCCCACTGCACACCGCGAGGTACCAAGTGCATTCTGGTGGTCTCTGATTTTTCTAACACCCCGAGCAGATTGTGCTCCTGTTTACAGAAAAAGAATCTGAGGTGTGGAGAGGGCACTTGACCTATCCCAGGTCAGTCTCAAAGTTCTTAGTAGAGCTTGGGAGTTACCTAACAACTGTGATACCTCAGGCTGTGAAGCCCAGTGAAAAAAGGCTTATTTCGGTCTAACGCTCCTTGCTGACTCTGGCAGTGCTGAACACGACATGGCATGCCGCTCTGCTCTCCCCAACTCCTAGACCAAGGAGGCTCTGAATTAGCGTCAGCTCACAATCAACAGGTGAGAGGGAGGCCCCCGATTTTGTGAAAACGCAGGGAGAGAACATTGCAAATAATTTATTTCCGTCACTCCGCGTTTGAGGCTCACTCGCACCAACTGCACAATCCCGGGCAAACAGTCTGCCGGGGCTCAGAGCCCGATCGGGACCCAGGCTGGTCTGGGTTTCATCTCGCGACTTCCGACGGCACCAGCGGGTCGGCCTGGCTCAGGGCGAGCTGGTCCTTCTTCTCCTTCTGCAAGACCTGCTCCTCCCACAGCGCCTGGTCCACCTGATCGTCGGTGAGCACCACGGGCTTGAACTTCTCGTCGAAGAGCCGCTCGTTGGCCTCCGAGTGCAGCTGGTGGGGCCCGACGACGCGCAGATGTGCCGGCAGGTGCAGAAACTCGTCGTCGTTGATGTCGCAGTCGCGCATCCGGGTCCCCAGCACCCACCAGCGGCCCACGAAGCCCACATCCAGGATCCGGTCCGGGAAGTCGACCCAGCGGGGCTGCAGGTAGCGGCAGCGGGCCTGGTAGAGGCTGGCCTGGGCGTCGAAGGGCGCCTCGTACACCAGCGAGCAGAGACCCAGGCTCACGTGGCGCAGGCAGCCGCGACCCCGCAGCCAGAGCAGCCGTTGCACGAACGCCTCCGAGTCGCGGTTGCGCGTGGCGGGCGCCAGCAACAAGAGGGTCCCCGACGCGTCGAGCAGCGCCTCCTCAAAGGCCGCCTCGCTCGGCGCGAGGGCGCAGCAGGCCGCCGCACCACCCAGCAGCCCCATGTACACGGCCGCCCGCACGGGTCGGGCCCTCGCCGCCGCCGCCGCATCCCCGCAGGCCTCAGCGTAGTCCCGGAGCAGCGCGCGGGCCCAGGCGCCTGAGGGGAGAGAAGCGCGGTGAGGGCGGTGCGGCCGCTGCGGCCGCCCACCCCGCCGCCTCCCGCCGCTACTCACCCAACCGTGCCCACACGCCGGGCTTTGCGGCCGCAGTGTCACCAGTCTCTGCACGGCTTCGGGGCCAAAATCTCTTCCGAACGGCCGCCGCCATCGTCTTCCGGCTTTGCGTCCGTACTCCGAAGAGAAACGCCAGGTAGGCGGAGCAGAAGGCCCGGGGAGTCTCTTCTGCGCAAGCGTCAACACTGCCGGAAGTGGATTCCCATCGGAAGAGGGTAGAATACGGACCGACGCCGGATGTTCCTGTCAGATCGGAGTACGGTCGTCTGTGGCTGGCAGGAGGGTTGCGCAGGCGCAGAGAGCCGGGGCCCCGCCGGTTGAGGTAGCCGAAGGTGAGGGGGCTGTGGGTGCACCTGTGGGGCAGGAGCGGCGAGTTCACGCCCCGGTGGGTGCGGTTAGCCGCCAGAGCGGGCTCGGGGCTGAGGCTAGCCTCCAGGAGGGGCCCCGAGAGAGGTCGGGGGCGGGCCTGATTGGCCTCTGTCCTCAGAGCGGGATGCAGTGACGGCCCTGAGCGACCATGGCAGCGGCAGACGAGCTGGCCTTCCACGGTGAGTGCATCCGCGACCGGGCCCGACTCCTGCCCCCTCCGCTGGCCTGAACCTCCCATCCAGGTTCCAACTCAGATCTAACCCGAACCCCAGTCAGCTGTGAACCCCGGCCCAGGCATGAAACCCATCCCGAACTCGAATCCCGCTCCCGCCCTAAACTCAGGCCTCAAACCCGAGCCTCTGCCTCATTCCAGGATCAGCCCTCAGTTGCGGGCCCATGTTAGAAGGGAGGGGACACACCTCTTTCCCACTCACCAGAGTTGAGGAAGACGTGCCCTGAGTTGGGGGTGAACACCAGGTGGTTACGGTTAGCGTTGGCCCCTAGATGAGCAGTGGGCAACACCAAATTGTTTTGTTTGCTTTTGATAAATTTATTTATTTATTTATCTTTGGCTGCGTTGGGTCTTCGTTGCTGCGCGCGGGCTTTCTCTAGTTGCGGCGAGCGGGGGCTGCTCTTCGCTGCAGGGCGCAGGCTTCTCACTGCGGTGGCTTCTCTTGTTGCAGAGCACGGGCTCTAGGCACGTGGGCTTCGGTAGTTGTGGCGCATGGGCTCAGTAGTTGTGGCTCGCGGGCTCTAGAGCGCAGGCTCAGTAGTTGTGGCGCACAGGCATAGCTGCTCCGCGGCATGTGGGATCTCCCCATACCAGGGATCGAACCCATGTCGCCTGCATTGTCAGGCGGATTCTTAACCACTGCACCACCAGGGAAGCCCCGAAACCAAATTGTCTTGACTCCCAAATATGCCTGTGTCCCGTATGCCTTCTTGACAGAGTTCGAGGAAGCTACTAATCTGCTGGCCCAGACCCCAAATGAGGCCACCACCAGAGGTGATCAGCTGGTTCCCCAGCAGCACGTGGCTGTGGCCGTGGACTCAGGTGGCAGCTACGGAGCTGAGGACGAGGTGGAGGAGAGTGACAAGACCGCGGTGAGTCCCATAAGTTCCCGTGCCCTGCCCCTTGTCCCAACCACCCACCCCTGCCACCCCCCAAGTGCTGAAAGCCTGCACTGTGCAGCTCCTACAGGAGGAGAAGCAGCAGCCTGGTTTCTGGACCTTTAGCTACTATCAGAGCTTCTTTGACGTGGACACCTCACAGGTCAGGCCGGGAATGCTGGTGGGATGGGACTTGGAGTCACGCTTGGGGTTCAGCCACTAGTCACTGAGCACTTCTTGTGCACCAGGCCCTGGGCAAGTGCTGGCAATATGCACCTGGGAGAACAAGAGCTCCTACCCAGGCTGGTAGGTGTGACTGTGTGTGCTGCAAGGATGTGGCGTGACCAGGACTCTTGGGAACATGGGGGACACAAGTGATATGGTGGGTTAGGGAAGGGCCCACTGGAGGAGGTGAGGAATTTGCTGAGACTTAGAGGAGAAGGTAGACCTAGCCAGGAAGAATGGAGGGAAGCATAAGTATGTTCCAGGCACAGGGAACGGCACATGCGGAGGACCAAAGGTGAGAGAAGGCACACACTACTGCAGAGGCTACCTGTCACTCAGGCTGGAGAGTGAGGTGGGGGACTGGCGGAGAGAAGCCAGACCACCAAGGGCCTCATGAGCTATGTTAAGGAGTCTGGGTTTTATCCTAAGGGTGCTGGGGAGTCATGGAAGGGTTTAGAGCAGGAGAGGCTTGAGTAGCATGGAACATGGATCGGAGGCCCCAGGCCAGGGTGGGAGATGGTAATAAACCAGGGCTGCGGAGTAGGGAACACGTTGGGAGAGATGGGGGAAGGAGAACGCCCAGGACTAGGACTTGTTGACGACTGTTAATGGGGTGGGGGGAGAGAGCCAAAAGGGGAGTCCGGGGCAGCCAAGCTGGAGGCGGAGGAAGCAAAGAAGAAGATGGCAGGCCCTGAAGCGTCCTTCAGAGTGGTGGGACACTGGGATATTGAGTGGGGGCTGCCCGGGGAAGGGGCGGGCTCCAGGCCATAGGAAGACAGGAGCCCCTGAGGAGCTTGACCCCTTTCCTTCTGGGTGGTGCAGAGCCCCAGGTGGGCTTCCATCCTAGGCCCTGGCCTTGCCCCCCAGGTCCTGGACCGGATCAAAGGCTCGCTGCTGCCCCGGCCTGGCCACAACTTTGTACGGCACCATCTGCGGAATCGGCCAGACCTGTATGGTGAGTGAGGTTGTGCATTCAGTTCATTTGATTATTCATTGGGCAAATGTGGACTGAGTGCCAGGCCCCATTTCCAGCTGAGAACAAAGCAGAATCACCCATGGAGAGCGTGAAACTTACACTCTGTTCAGGGAGATAGAGCCAAATGAGGCTGCAGAGGGCGTTGGGGCTAGGGAGAGAAGCACAGGGTTTAGAGGATGGGAATTGTGATTGCGCACGGGTTGGTCAGGGAAGACCCCTCTGAGGAGGGTGAGAGAATGAGCCTGGTTGGTGTCAGGGCGGGGTGTGGGGAGACCCTGGGGAAGAACATTACAGAAGTGGGATGTGGTGGAAACAGGCCTGCACTGCAGGGCAGCACTGTCATTGGACTGGAGTGAGCTGCCAGGAGGCCACAGAGGTGACAGGACAGATCACACAGGCCTCCTATGCTGTGGTGAGAAGGGATCTTAGTTAAGTGTCCTTAGGTGCTCTGGGCCCGGGGCGGGGGCGGAGTGGGGGGAGGGCAGAAGCTGGGAGACCAGGGAGGAGGCGACTGCTGAGGTCCAGTGTGGGATGATGGGCCTGGCCTGGGGTGGAGGGCGCCGGGTGTTGGATTCTGGCACACGTCAAAGATGAAGCCAACACGTCAGATGTGGGGTGGAAGGAGAGGAGATAAGGAGGCTCCAGAGTTTTTGGCTGGACTACCAGAAAGCGGGAGTTGCTATTTACTGATGCGGAAAGGCGTGCGACTCGAGGGGAAAGGGTGAGTGTGGTGGGGTGGAGTGGGAACATTGAATAGGAGCTGCGGGTTCAGGGCAGAGGCCCAGACTTGAGACATTTGGGGGTCGTCGGCACAGAGGTGGCATAAGGCCCTGAGGCTGAACGAGATCACACAAGGGGTGAATGAATGCAGAGAAGAGGTTTGAAGACCGGGCCCCGGGCCGGCTCCCCACTGTTAAAGAGCTCAGGGAGTCAAAAAGGTTGAGGAGCTGCCAGTGAGATGAGACAAAAGCAGAAACGTAAAGTCCTGGGAACCACATGGAGAGTGTTTCCAGAAGGAGGGCGTCAGCTATGTCAAAGGCCATCGATGAGTGCTGGGCGCCAGCACTGGATTCAGCTGCCAGTTTGTTGCTGGTGTGACGCCGGGTCGATGAGTCGGGTCGATGGGGGGGCGGAGGGGGTGGAGGCAGCCCGGAGCTTGGGAAGAGGCTGGGACAAGACGGGACAAGTCACCTGTCCTGGGAGGTCCCACCCTGGGACCCTGAGCATGCCCCGCCCGCAGGCCCCTTCTGGATCTGTGCCACACTGGCCTTTGTCTTGGCCGTCACCGGCAACCTGACCCTGGTACTGGCCCAGAGGAGGGACCCCTCCATCCACTATAGCCCCCAGTTCCACAAAGGTAAGCGAAGTGGGCAAGGCCTGGTACCGGGGGGGGGTGGGGGTGGGGGCGGGCGGTGCCGTGGCCCAGGGGTGATTACCTGCCTTGCCTGCAGTGACCGTGGCCGGCACCGCCATCTACTGCTACGCGTGGCTCGTGCCACTGGCGCTGTGGGGCTTCCTGCAGTGGCGCAAGGGTGTCCGGGAGCGCATGGGGCCTTACACCTTCCTGGAGACGGTGTGCGTCTATGGCTACTCCCTCTTTGTCTTCATCCCCACTGTGGTGAGTGGGGCTCAGGGACGGGTGGGCCCCGGGCACCACGGGGACAACCCGGTAGCAGCTCCCTGTGTCGTCCCCAGGTCCTGTGGCTCATCCCTGTCCCATGGCTGCAGTGGCTCTCCGGGGCCCTGGCCCTGGCCCTGTCAGCCGCGGGCCTGGTGTTCACCCTCTGGCCCGTCGTCCGTGAGGACACCCGGTTGGCGGCTGTGCTGCTGCTCTCCGTGGTGGTGCTGCTCCATGCCCTCCTGGCCACGGGCTGTAAGGTACCGGGCTGGGTGGGCACAGGCTGGGCCTGGGTGGGGGGGGTTGGCTTGCTGGCTCTGATGCTGACCCAGGGCTCTCTCGGTTCAGTTTTACTTCTTCCAGCCGCTACCTCTGGAGCCCGCAGCACCTCCCCACCAGGCCACATCTCAGCCCCCAACCGTACTACTGTCACCGGCCCCGCCAAGGTCCGCAGCAGCCTAGGAAGACTGGAGCCCGCAGGTGAGGAACTGTTTCCAGCTGTGGCTGAGGGGGTCTCCGGCCCCCATCCCAAGATTAGAAGTCATGGGGCCACTCCTAGGAGTTTCTCTCTTTCAGGCCCAACATAAGGGGGTGCCTCTGCCTGCCCTGCCCCCCAGACGGTGACTGAAGGCTCCCCTGAGACCTCGAGATGATTTTGCTACTTTCCAGACTTTTCTTACAAAGCAAACACTTTTATTTTCTATGCAAAGGTGATTCAAAGAATTTATATAAAGGCGGGAGAGGGGCAGAACAGGGAGCTTCCAGGGCAGCCATTGCCCCACAGGCCACCTGCCAGGATGGGCGGGCAGCACAGGGGGCCACCCCAGCCACGGCTGTGCCTGCTCTTCCTGGGGGGCCCAGTTAGTGGGCCTTGGGCCTAGCCTGAGCTCCACCACATCCGAGTTTGGGGGTGTTAGAAACGGGGAGCAGAAGTAGAAGAAAATTGCCTGTGCTGAAACATACATTTCCTTGTTTATTAGGTTTTTTTTTTTTCTTTTCTTTTTTTTGGAGAGGTCCCTGCAAGGCCCCTTCCCAGGCTGGGGAGGCACCAAAATGCCATCATAGTAGTAGGGACTGGAGCATCTACAAATACTGAAGGGGATACACAGGCCTAACGTTAGCTACAAGGAAAAAGGATGCCTTCCACGACAGACCCTTGAGGTTTCTGTGTCTGCTCAAGCGGCTGACAGTGACCCTTCCCCCCAGGGCCCACGAGGCCACCTGTTCTAGCTCTTGGTGTGGGTGTGGGACCTGCAGGGGCTCAGGGACAGGACAGCAGCAAGTGGCAGGGGCCGAGGACGGAGGGCCTTCCCGACAGCCAGGTGGGTTGTACATTCAAGTGTGAGGTGAACCCTTTGGTGGGAGGGGGCCGAGGGGCTCCAGAGGCCCGGCCCCGCCCCATCCTGAAGACTCGGCAAGGCTGCCCCTCGCCACTGAGCCTCTGAGTCGGGGAGAGGGGCTGCTGGCTCGGCCCGGCCGGCCTGATGTCTCGGAGGGTCTGTGGATTGACACTGGTTCTTTTCGTAAAAAAATAAAATTAAAAAAAGCAGCATGTCACGCCCATTGTGACCAAGGCCTGGTAGTTGAAGGGGAGGCCCCGCCTGGCCAGGACTGCCTTCCCACTGGAGACAGGCAGGGGGCAGGCCTGAGGGGCCGGGGGATGGCGGGGGGTAGGGGGGGCGCGGGCGGCAGCTGCTCCCCTCCCTCCCTGCCAGGCCTGCAGCTGTCAGGCCCGGACACACCTGTTACAGAAGATTTCAAACCCAGGTCAGGGTGGAGAGGGCAGGAGCGGGTAACAGGGCTCCCACAACACGATCGTGTGTAAAATATGGCAGCGACACGCGCTCAGGGCCAAGATGTGGGCGGGCAGCAGGCTGGGGGCGGCGGCAACATCGTGTAAAAAAGTGTTCAAGTTCCCATAGCAAAGAGGGCTGTGAGCGGGTGTTTGGGCTTCTCCGGTACAAGGGTGAGAGCCACCCGGGTGGAGGAGGGGTGGGCAGGGTCTTCATTTGGTTTCCTGGTGCTGTCAGTCCGTTCCACTCCGGAGGGCCCTAGCTCCCGTAGTGCATGGTGTTGGTTGGGATGGACATGGGCGAGGCCATTGATATGGCGGGGCCGCCCATGGTGAACTGGCTGTTGACCGCGTAGTGGGCGCTGGAGCTGCCGCCGCTGCTGCCCTGGGCGCCGGAGGACCCTGTGGGGCGGGGTGTGGGCACTGAGGAGCCAGCTCTGCCCCCTCGCCCGCCCAGACCCACGGCAGAGTCAGAGAGAGAGAGCGCAGGCGAGAGGGCAGGCGGGCGCCCGGCGGTGGGCACCCTCACACACGCGGGACCCTGCTCCCCCCGCCCACCGTTACCTTGGACAATCCCCGTGCTCATTATGGAGCCCATCCGGGAGTGGGTGTGATTGACAATCCCCGTGTTGGCTGCGCAGCAAGAGGAAGGAAGGAAGGAAAGGAGATGGCGTCACCGCCCCCAGCCCGCCTGGCCCACGTGCCCGGCGTAGTGGGTGCTCACACTCGGATGTGGGGAGTGTGGGCGCGGTGCTGGCAGAGCGAGGCAGAGAGGAACGGCGCGGGGGACCTCAGCCCCCGGGAAGAAGAAAAGGGGGTGAGGCCGAAGGCCTGAGCTCGCCCCAGCGCGCCCACCCCCCAGTGCGCTCACCTAAAGGAATCAGGTTGTTGTGCCCCACGCTGGAGCCGCCGGCGATAACACTGCTCAGGTCGTAGGCGGTCGGCATCCCTGTGCCGGGGAGGGACATGTCAGGGGCGGGGGACAGTGTCCTGGGCAGGGATTCGAGGGGCCAGAACTGCCAGCGTTTACTCAGGAAGCACCGGCAGGTGTGTCCAGGAAGTGACACTGGCACCTGCCCCACCCACACACGGGCCTGCTCACCAGCCACGGCCATCCCGCTGCTGAGGTTGTAGGTGCTGCCGGTGTTCCACATGTTCTCCGAAGGGGACGTGTAGTGGGAGCCAGGCGGCGGGGAGGGCGTCGTGCCTGTGTATCTGTGGCAGAGACGGACCGGTCGACAGGGCTGAGGGGCTGCAGGCGAGGAGGGGCACGCCCCCTCCCACCGCGTGCAGGTCAAGAGCCCATCCTACCTGAAGAAGGGGTTTTTCAGATCCAGGAGGTTACTGGATTTGGAGCCTGTCTGGTCTACCTGGGCCACAATACTGATGTCGTAGCTCTGTCTGTAGAGAAGGCAGGAGGGGCCGGCCATGAGCCGGCTGCATGGATGGACTGGAGCCCTGCCTCCCCCAGCCCCAGCCAGCAGCTCACACCTTTTGTTGGCAATAAGAAGACATGTCCCTGAGAGCGTGTCCCCGGCCTTGGCGAACAGTGGTGACTGGAACAGGCACCGGACCTGGTACCAGTGGGTCAGGGGCTCCGTCGGGGCCGTGGACAGCCACACGGTCATTCTGCCAAGCAGGAAGAGGCATGCGTTTGCCCGGGCTGCAGCCCCCACCTTGTGCACCCTGAGCTCTCCCCAGGCATCTGTGCCCCGCCACCCAGGGGTCCCCTGGGGCCCTGGAGCCGAGACAGGTTGGCTGTCCAGGAAGTTAACACACAGCCCCACAGCTATGGGGCACCCACTCACCCTGACATACATGCCAAGAGACACAGTCAGGTCCCGTGAAGAACAGTCACTCAGAACAGGGTAGACACCCACCCCGCCACAACAGCCTACTGCTTGAAGGCCAGCGCCTGCTGCCTTTGGAAGAAACAGTGGAACCCAGAGGAGTCGGGTCCTGCCCTCGCAGCCCCCAGTTCATCATCTGAGCCAGCCAGGCCTGGGCTTCCCAACTGCAGGCAAGTCCCTGGGGCCAGGGGCAGGGGCCACCTGCTCTGCCCTGTTACACTCACATGGAGCCAATGAAAGCGACGTCAAACCAGAAGGCCAGACCGTGAACCAGCCCGGAATGCAGCATGTGGAATTTGAATGGGATTTCTATCCTGAAAGGCAAAGGGCAGTGATTGCTGGGGAAGCTAGCTGAACAGGGGCTGCCAGGAGAGAAGAGGGGTACTCGGGTGTTGAGTCTCGAGGGCCCTGCCCGCCTGCCCTGGGGAGGAGAATTCTGCCTGAGGGAGCCGGCTGCAGCCTTGACCTCCAGCAGGAGCCGGACCCAGGAGGACAGGGCATGGGTGCCAGTACCTGTGCAAATCTCCTTCTTTGGCTTCTAAGAAGTTCACCGTGTACTTGACAGACTTGGCCATCAGGATCCGGATGTCAAATGTGTCCTGGGAGAGATCAGAGGTGTGACCTGACTTCAGGCACGGGGTGAAGTCCTGAGTCTGGCCAGGGCGTCTAGGCCACTCAGCTAAAACCAGTTTGCCCTTCTCAGACATGCTGGGGGGAGGGGGAATTGGAGGGAAATTAGGTGACAGCTCGCAAAATGACAACCATTCATCTGCATTAAAGACTTGGCAGTTCCACTTCTGGGATTTTAACCTACGGATCTATGTGCACATGTACAAACTTACACATGGAGTTACAGATTGCCTATAGCAGCGACACGCTGGAAACCATCTAATGAAACAAGTAATGGCTCAACAATAAAAGATTATGTACATGAAAAAGAATGAAGAGGCCGTTTATGATGGGGAAAGATCTCTAAGGTAAACTGTTAAACAAGTTCACAAAAAAAAAAAAGAAGAAGTTAGAGAACTGTGCACTGACGTCCACTCCCAGCCATGACGGAGATTTCTTATCAGACTAACACTGCTGCCAAGAACTATACGAACTGAATAAAAAACAAAGGAAAAAAACCCCAGTTGTCTGAAATCACTGGAGAGCGACCACAGCAGCCACAGCTTTGGGGCCAAGATCCTAGAGAGAGGAGAGATGCTTTTCGGCCTGTGCCTTTCCCCCTGGGACGGGGCCTTTCAGCAGCCTCCCTGGGTGGGGAAAGCAAAATGGGGGTTCGGGATTACCAAGGCAGCTAGCACTCAAGGGGCCAAGATGCTAAAGAAAACGGAAATGTGGAAATTTGAGGTGGACAGTCTGCCCGTGATTTCACTTTGTGGCATTTGCCAATTCCTGAGCTACATGTGGGATGGGGGTAGGGAAATCAAGCAGAAAGCTACTTCTATGAGATTAAAAAGCTAATGAAAGGTTCAGCACCATGTTGGTGCTCGGAGTATGGAACAAGGGGCCCTGTGAACCACCAGGCTCACCAAGACCATGAAGACTATGCCCTAAAGCAGCGGTTCTCAAAATGAGGTCCCTTCCAGAGCACCCTCAAGGTCAAAACTATTTTCACCATATAACACTGTTTTCTGCCCTTTTCATTCATTCACTCACCTGTGATACCACAACAGATTGAATGCAGAAGCAGAATCCAACTGTCTTCTGCTAAGCCAGCCATTAAAAAGATTTGCAAATTTAAAATGTCGCTAATTCTTGCTGGAAAGTTTTGCAATATAGTTTTCTTTTTAAAAATGCTATTTATGTTAACACGTAATGGGTTTTTATTGTTATCCTTAAATTAACTAATGTGTATTTTTAAATTTCTTGGGTTTAGTTTTCAATGTCAATAGATATTGACGGTACATCAATCAATACAATGCACACAAAACTTCTTTGGGATCCTACATTTTTGAGAATGTAAAAGGGTCCTGAGACAAAAATGTTTGAGAACTGCTGCCTTACAGGGAAACCGGGCGATATGCCAGTTAAGCAGAGTCTGAAAAGCAACCTCCAAATGTCTTAAATGCCTCATAGGACCAAGGTAATCTGTCATTATGGCTTCTTGCCTGAACGAAAACGAATCCTTGGAAAGAAAAACATCATCCAGAGCCTCTATAATTTTTCATTCTGGCATTCAATGACCAGGCATACCAAGAGACAGAACCAAAGTACCAAAAACCAGGAGAAGAAAAAACAGAAATACACTTACCACTTATCCAGATACTAAAAGTGATCAGAGACTTAGAATTAACGTGTTTAAGGAAAAAAGGTGAACAAATTTCACAGAGAACTGAAATAATAAAAAAAAAATAAGCAAAATGAAACTCTAGAACTGAAATTTTAGAAAACCAGGGGGGAGGAGGAGTTGGATGGGCAGTCAAAAGGAACTACAAACTTCTAGTTATAAGGTAAGTACTAGGGATGGAATGTACACCATGATAAATATAATTACCTCTGCTGTACGTTATACATGCAAGTTGTTAGGAGAGTAAATCCTAAAAGTTCTCATCACAAAAATTTTTTTTTTCCAAAAACAACAAAAAAAATTCAGATTAGACATAGTGATGAGAGGATTGGAACTGGGAGATGGATAAGGAGAAAACATGAAAATTATGCAATTGGGATAGAAAAGTATAAGTATAGAAAAGAGGATAAGAATCATCTGAGAAATGGTGAAAAGGTCTAATGTATACATAATCAGAGTTCCAAAAGAAGAAAGAGAATGGGACAGAGGTAGTGTTTAAAGAGATGCTGGGCTTCCCTGATGGCGCAGCGGTTAAGAGTCCTCCTGCCAACGCAGGGGACATGGGTTCGAGCCCTGGTCTGGGAAGATCCCACATGCCACAGAGCAACTAAGCCCGTGCGCTACAACTACTGAGCCCGCGAGCCACAACTACTGAAACCCCGTGCACCTAGAGTCCGTGGTCTGCAACGAGAGAAGCCAGCACACCGCGATGAAGAGTAGCCCCCGCTCACTGCAACTACAGAAAGCCCGCACGCAGCAACAAAGATCCAACGCAGCCAAAAATAAATAAATTAATTAATTTTTAAAAAAAAGAGAGCGAGAGATGCTGCCCTAGAGTCTCCCAAAACTAGTGAAAGACAATCAAGAGGGGGATAAATAATATATACCTTATTAAAACAAAAGAAAGCAAGAGAAGAGTTAAAAAGAAACAACAGGATAAATAGAAAAATAGTAAAATGATAGATTTATAGCCATAAAGACCTGTAATCACATTAAATATAAATGGTCTAAATATTCTAATTAAAAGACAAAAACCTGTCAATCTGGTTAAAAAACAAAACCCAAATATATGATATTTACATGAGGTAAACCTTAAGTAATAGGTTATAAAAAGGCTGAAAGAAGGATGAAAAGTATGTATCCTATAAAGGTTAACCAAAGAAAGCCTGAGTAGCTAAACTATTGTCAGAAAAAAATAAGACTGTAAGGACTTCCGTGGTGGTACAGTGGTTAAGAATCTGCCTGCCAGCGCAGCAAACACGGGTTCGAGCCCTGGGCCGGGAAGATCCTACATGCCGCAGAGCAACTAAGCCCGTGTGCCACAACTACTGAGCCCGTGCGCTCTAGAGCCCGTGCTCTGCAACAAGAGACACCACCGCAATGAGAAGCCCGCGCACTGCAACGAAGAGTAGTCCCCGCTCGCTGCAACTAGAGAAAGCCCGCACACAGCAACAAAGACCCAACACAGCCATAAATAAATAAATAAATAAACTAAAAAAAAAAAAAAAAAGACTGTAAGGCAAGAAGTACTACTAGAGATAAGAAAAGACATTTGTTATAGTGACAAAAGGATCAATCCAACAGGAAGATATAAAAATAATCCTAAACCTGAATGCACCTAATAACAGTAATGTCAAAAAAAATAAGGCAAAAACTATCAGGACTAAATGGAAAAATAAATCTACAATCAGTAATAGATAGGAGAAGCAGACCAAAAAAAACAGTAGAGAGAGAGAAGACTTGACCAACATGATTAACAAATGTGACCGAACTGATATTAATATAACAATGTACACAACAAGTGATTGGTATACATTTTTCTCAAGTACAGAGGGAACATAAACCAAGAGAGACCACATACTGGGCATAAAGCAGCTCTCAACAAATTTCACAGGACCAAAATCATACAGTGTATATCCTCTGAACACAGACAAACTAAGGCAGAACAATATGTTGATTATGCTATACTTTGAAAGGAAAAAAGGTTAAATATATGTATATTTGTATACGCACATTTAGATATAAGACTTCTAGAAAAACACGCAACAAAGACTGTTTGCCTATAGGAAAAAGAACTGTGTGGCTGGAGATGGACGTAGGGAGGCTTTCCACTTTTATACTTCTTTGATTTTTTGAACCATGGGTCTATACATCAGTTCAAAAATCTCAATAATTAAAATCAATCAAATAAAATCAGTTCACCAAGGATCAATTCATCTAATGACAGTAAACACGTTACTGCGTGCTTACTATGCACTAAGCACTCTATATGCATTGCTACTTAACTCCCAACATCCCTGTGTGAGAGCTCCGTGCTGGGGCAGAAGCTCAGAGAGCAACGGTGGCCTGACTAGTGCTGCACAGCTTGCATAAGGCCTTACAGGAAAGCCCATGCCCCTCTCCTGTCACCCCAGAGGAGGGCCATGCCCAGTGCTACTGTGGTAGTTGAGTGCCCTGGGTGCCCCCACTCACCACCACAGGCTGCCGGAAATACTCGTCCACCGCAGCACCTCGAAGAGCTGACAGGTCCACTCCATGGAAGGATGGCTGGTACCTGCAGAAAGCCCCCGCCCCCCATGGCAAGGTCACCAGCAGCAGGACACAGTTGGGGCAGCCTGCCTTCTCTCCCAGCTGGCCCTCATCCAGCCCAAGTCTTTTAGGTCCTACTGAGGATAAGGAATAAGAGAAAGGTGGGGCCATCCCTGAGAAGGCAGGACACCCAGGGGCACACTCACCAGAAGTTGGCCTTGGTGAACTGCTCCATGTAGAGCTGTTCATCTGTGAAGGGTGCGAGGTGGACATCACCAATGGTGGGGAACATGTTTCCTGGGAGTGGGGGCAGGGAGGGGTGCTGGCGTCAGGGTGGGACATTCAGCAGGACCTGGCAGAGCCTCCAAAGGGCCCCAGGACCCCAGCTCTGGGCCTTCCCAGCCTGTCACTCATCATTCACTAATTCATACACTCAGGCAATGAAGAGATACTGAGCACCTACTCTGCCAGCGGCCACTGAATACTTGACGTACACCTCCTCACTAAACCTGTACAGCTAGCCAGGGAGGCAGGGGGGCCTGGCCTCAAGTCCCATTACAAGGGCTGGGAGACAGGAAAGCACCTGCCAGAGCCTCAGGGGTAAGCAAGCAGTGCCTGGGGTGTGGCCAGGCCTCCAGGGGCCCTGCTCCGTCAGCCAGACCGTGTCTCTTGGAAAGGCGTGCAGCAGGGAAGGCAAAGGAAAGTGCTGTGGACAGAGCAAGGGTGAGCCCCAGGCTATGGCATCACGGGCCCCAGTTGAATCCCCACCGCAGGACTGCCCAGGCTCTGGCAGGCAGGGTGGACTACTTGCATGGCCTGAAATGGGAGGGGGACTCAAGGAACAGACAGATGAGTCAGAGCCAGTGGCAAGGAGAGCCAGGGCTCAGGAGGCCCCGCCTACTTCTAGAGTCTAGGGCCCCAAGTCACCTGGCCTCCAGATGTGGGCCTCCCTCCCTCCTCTTATTCCAGGGAAGAGTACCTGAGGTGCCGGGAATCTGCCTTCTCAAGCCTTCCTTCAGCTGTAGCCACTGGGGTGGGGAAGGGAGGGGCTCACTGGCCCAGAGGCCACAAGCCAGGCCCCCTGCCCAGGAGGAGCCCATCAGCCCCCCGAAGCATCATGGAAAAGCGCCCCCAGCCCTGAAGGCACCTAAAACTGTGCAGCTGCGGGGAGGGTTCCCTTAATCCCCCAAAAGAGCTTCCTGAGATGGAATGAAGCCACACTCATGCAGGCTGAAGGGGAAGAGGTTAGCCCCAGGCCTCATCCCAGACAGGCTGCTTGACCAGTGGGATGAGTATGCAGCTGCCCACTGGAGCCTGACTCCTGTCTGTCCTTCCGTCCCATGAGGAGCCCACATCCTGCTAGGGCTGCTGCTCCCCACCCCCCCCGACTCCCCCCCCCAATTCCCCACCCCCTACCCCCCCACCCCGGCTAGCTTGGCCCATCAACAGGGCAGAGCATGAGAGCAGGTCTAGGATAAGCCTTGGGGCAGCCTGGCTTCCCACACACCTGGATCGCAGGACAGAGCTGTGGGGAATGGCAGCCACCTCCTACCTCCCACCTCTCGGAGTGGAGCCTGAGGCAGGTCCTTCCCCACAGACCAACTCCTCCCCTGCCCTCCATGGGGCCGCAAGTGCACGGACCTCCCGTGCTCTGCCCTGGCGGGGGTCGTCTTATACCACACGCACACACACACACAGCCCCTTTCCTGTACAGAAATACTCAGAACGTGCCCAGAACTGAGCAGAGAAACGGACACATTGGCAGATGTTCAGGGCCACGCACAGACCAGACCATCAGTGACACAGATGAGCAGGTGTCAACAGTGACCCAATGACCCCAGAACACAGACAGGCAGGTAGTGACACAGACAGGAGACCACAGCCATCAGCTGCCCCCCAACACACAACCCCCATCCCACTCTCTCTCTCTCTCACACACACACACACACACACACACACACAACCCCACCCCATGGTGATGAGTGCAGGAGTCTGTCAGGCTGAGGGCAGGGTCTACAACGCTAGGAATGAAGACGACAGGGCAGTTCCTCGGGGAAGGTGCCGGCCACAGAACATGTCCCGCTCTGGCCACAGCCCAGCCAGACACTGTCCCCCATGGGCCATGAGATGCCAGAGGCAGCCCAGTGGCTCTCCGCGGGCCTGAAGGAAGCCCCTCCGTACCCTGACCGAGCAGACCGGGCAAGTGGACACGTGGCCTCGTTTGGGGCCCAGCCAGCTGAGGTCAGGTCTGGGTAGGGAGTGGGGGTGAAGGCCCAGATGCCCTCTGTACCCCAGGCCGCCAGCTCAGGCCAGTGGGGAGCTGAACCACACCCGTGCTGACTAAGCGGCAGCCAGGGGCTCTCTGAAGGGGCCCCCAGGTGCGCACCCCTGGCCTCGGGCCCAGGGAACGCCCACCCAGGCAGTGGCCCGCACCAGCAGGGACACTCACCCCCAGGCCTCAGGTACTTCTTGGCATGGAGGTAGCTCTCGAGCATGCGCTCGTTGAAGAGCATGTAGCCCATGGGCTCCGAGATGATGATGTCCACCTGCTCGGGGAGTGAGACCTCCTCCACCTTCCCGGGGATGACCACGATGCGGTCCGTGAGGTTGTTACTTTTCACCAAGACCTGAGGGCGGGCGAGCCACAGGGGTCATGGGGGTCCTCGCGGGGGAGGGCCTCCGTCCACACTCGGCCACCAGATTCCCCTCTGCCTCCCTGTCAGGTCGCCCCTCCTGCAGCTCCGCAGCCTCCTGATGTCACCTTGGGGACGAGGACAAGTAGGCCTTGCTACAGCCGCCAAAGCTAAAGCTGGACACACCTTCCGACCCAGCGATTCCAATGCTAGGAATCTGCCCTACAGACGTGACCTCACACGGAGAGGGGGCACGCGTACAGGGGATGCGGTGCAGCGTTTGTGCTACAGACTGAGAAGCAGCCTCAGTGTCAATTACAGCCTGTGTCTCAACACACAATGGTTCGTCCAGGCAGAGAGATGCTCTGCAGCCACTCGAAAGAGTGAGGAAGCTCTTTACATGATGACACAGACATATCCCAGACGTATCGTAAAGAGAGCAGAGCCAGGTGCAAGACGGTGGCGTGTACATTCGTGTGGGAGCTGGCGGGTGGAGAAGCCCGTGGGGGCTCATGGAGCGGCTCTGGGGAGCTTCTACGTACGTCTCTCTCCCTCCAGTGGGGGGGATCTAGGTGGTTGGGAGCCAGAGGTCAGGGAGGGAAGCATCCTCACTGTTTACCTTTGTAGCTTTTAGGTTTTCAACTTTGTGAATGAGGGCTTCAGTGCCAAAAAAGCATCAACTGACAAAATGAAATCCTGTTGTCATCCACCTCTCAGGTGGGGCTCAGAGAGGTGGGCGGCTTGCCCCGGGCCGAGATCCCACCGTGGTCTGTGTGACTGCACAGCCCAGCCCCTGAAGCACCAGTCCATCAAGCTCCTGAAGGCCCCAAATCACCCCTGAACCCGGCGGGCCACCATCCGTCACGGAAGGGAGACTACCTCAGGCCCAGCAAGCCCCTCCCCCTGAGACCACTCAGTTTCGGGGACAAGAGACCAAAGTAGAGAATGATATTCCCAGGCTCCCCTGCACCCAGGGGTCAGGTCTCCTGGGGGCTCCCAGCAGGGCTGGCTTCCCCAGGCTGGAGCAGGCACAGAGCTGGGGCACGGAGACAGGTTGGGACCCCGAGGGCCACGGACCTCGGCGTGCTGGGCCATGGTGCTGGCTTCCACCGCGTAGATCTTCCTCGCTCCAGCCTGGGCGGCGAAAAACGACAGGATCCCAGAGCCGCAGCCGACGTCAAGAACAATCTGAGGGAGGAGGGGGCAGTGAGGACAAATTAGTGGTAAAGTGACATGATCGTAAAGATGTGCGTGTCACGGGGCGCTCCCTCCCCGCAGACCCACCCACGGAGCACGCTCTCCGGCCTGCAGCCTGCTTCCCCTCTACACCGACAGCTGCCCACGAGGGTGCTTTCTGAGAGCCACAGGAGCCTGCAGTTTGGATCCGAAGGTGGTAGAGTGGGACTTCTGAGGACAGCTAGGATGTTAAGACCAGTACACGCTCTCAGACCCGATTCAAGAAGGAATGGTGTGCGCTGTCTATGCAGCACGTGGGAATGAGTGCTCACTAGGTAAGGACACCTCTGAGCCCCGCAGCAGAACCACTGAGACGCAGGGCTGACTGGCCAGGGCCACGCGGCCAGCAGGAGGAGGGCAGCCTCCCACCCCAGGCCCCACAGGGCAACCCCGCAACCTGGGAAGAGCCCCGGGGAAAGCTCGCACTCGGGTGCCCTCTCCAGGGCTGCTGGGCCCCAGAGCACAGGCTCTGGGAGGAGTCCCGGCTAGTGTGTGGTAGACTGTCCCACAGTCTGGATTCGTCTGACTGCTTCCGCACACAAGCGGAATCAGGATAAACGTTTCTGGTGCGCACGCGCTAAAGGAGACCTGCTCTGGGCGCGGTGGTGGGGCACAGGGCGAGCGCCCAACAGGGGGGCTGGTACTGTCGGGTGGGAGGGCCTCGGGTGCCTCTCAGAGCTCTGGATGAACTAGGAAATGGATCTGCATCCTGGGAGAGCTGGAAGAGGCCGTGCTGAAGGGACACGGGCTTCCCGGGCCCCAAACACTGCCCCAGTGCTGCCCACGCCAGCCGCCAGGGCATAGGGATGGCCGCTGTGTCGAGGATGACTCCTCCCCAGCCTGTGGGGCTCAGGCCCTGCGACCGGGAGGCTCAGTCACCTGAGGGGACTCTCAGCAATGCTGGGGGAGTGTATCACCAAGGCGCCGGATGACATAGATCCACGTGGATCATGTGGAGAGTCCCCTAGATATGTCGAGAAAACCACAAGCTTTCATGTGGTTAAAAGGGAAAAACAAACTCTAGGCCGTGAGAAGAGAACAGAATAAAATTTCACCTCCGAATATATATACTCTAGTCTCTTTTTAATCACGAGTATATAGTTGATCCTGGAACAATGCGGGAGTCAGGGACGACGCCAACCCCACCACCCAGTAGAAAATCTGAGTATAACCATACAGTTGGCCCGCCATATCTACGGGTCTGCAGCCGCAGATTCAACCAACTGTGGGTCATGTAGCACAGTTGCTCCTATCTATCGAAAACAGTCTGCATATAAGTGGACCAGTGCAGTTCAAACCCATGCTGTTCAAGGGTCAACTGCTCACTACTTGGTAACAGTAAAAAGATTTAAATATATTTTAAATATATTTAGGGAAGTGACTTCACCTAGGGAAGTGACTAGATTACGCTACATCCACGTAACTTAACAGTACATGCCAAGACACAACATTAAGTGGGGGAAAAGTATTTTGCAGGAAGCGAATGTAGAATACAGTCCTCTTTTGTATATCTGTATTTTAAAAAGACTATAACCCTAAAATATATATGCTGGTATACGCATGGGGAAAATTTTGGAAGAAGAGAGCTTTACTGTTGGCAGTGGTCATTCTGGAGGGAAATGACAGAGGCCTTTCACGCCCATCTGATACACACTGGGCTTCTACAAAAAGTAGATTTTGCTTTTGCAATCTGAAAAAATTAAAGATAAAATCAATGAACAAAGGGGGGAAAAAAATAGAGGCTACTGAGCCAGTGAGGTGGGCACGGAGCCTGAGGGAGAGGGAGGAAGGCAGCAGGGTGGATGCAGCCGGCCCCGCTCACCTTGTCCTTGAAGTCCGTGTGGTTCTGCAGGATTGCGCGCTGGTAGGTGCCTGTCCGCACGTAGTCCTGCATCATGTTCTGCTGCTGGGACAGGTAGCCATAAAACTGGAACAGAGACATGCCAATGGCACAGGGCACGCAGCAGACAGACGGCCGAGGCCCTGGCCGACCCTGTGACAGAGGAGGGTCCACTTCGGGCAGAGATCTCCCTGGGGAGGCCACACCCCCTCTGCTGGCCTGGACTCCCCGGCTACCTGCTCCAGTAGAGGGAGCTGGAAGCTAGAGGCAGCCCCCAGGGAGGACACCACCACCGTCACTGTGGCCAAAGGACACAGTTGGTTGATACCTGGTCCTGGAAGCCACCCAGGAGAACTCAGGATATGCCACACGCAGGGTTCTGGGATCAAGGGCCACCTGCCCCATCTTAGGGGCCCCAAAGAAGTGGAGGAGTGGATCAAACAGAACCCTAGAACTCAGAGCGCCAGGCAGGTGAGGTGCTGTGGGGTCTCTTTGTAAGACAACAGGCGATCGGGAGGCAGCGTGGCACCTGGGCAGGGGCACAGGCTTTGGCATCAGGCAGACCTGGCTTCCCATCTTGGCTCTGTTGCATAATAGCTGTGTGACTT
Source organism: Leucopleurus acutus (assembly GCF_964270905.1). Taxonomy (NCBI): domain Eukaryota; kingdom Metazoa; phylum Chordata; class Mammalia; order Artiodactyla; family Delphinidae; genus Leucopleurus; species Leucopleurus acutus. The sequence goes on along the minus strand of NC_139145.1, from coordinate 7,566,698 downwards.
GGAGCAAGTCACTTAACCTCTCTGAGCCTCAGTTTTCTCATCTGTAAAATGGGGACAACAATAGTACTTACCTCCTAGAGTTGTTGGGAGGGTTCAAGTACTTCCGTACGTGTCAAAGCGCTGGGGCCAGTGGCTGGCATGCCCTGCGTGTTCAGGACATTGTAACTATGCTATCATTACTCAAAATGCCTGTGGACCTGAGCTTCACCTGCACTCAAATCTTTCCAGCAACCCTCGTAGGCAGGCACTGGCATCTCTGTTTCACAGATGAGGAAACTGAGGCCCAGCAAGCGGAGGAAACCTGCCCAAGGTTACTCAGCGAGTAAGGGGCAGAGCCAGGACATGAACCCGGGTGGGCCTGCCCTGTGCCGCATGGCCTCTGGGGGCCACCGGGGGCAGCAGCCTGGCCCAGGCAGTATGTACCCACCTGGAAATACTGCACAGCAGAGGACTCCTCCGTGCGCTCACTGAACACCGACCGCTCCAGGGTGTGGCCCCGGCAGGTTTTCAGGATGTTATAGAAGGAACAGAAATCTGGAAGGGGGAAGCCGGCTCAGGGGTGGCGGGCTCTGCCTAGGCGTGCACCCCGACTTTTCTACCTTGAGCACGAGTGATCTGAAACCGCCTCCCCGACACACACATACAGACAAATGTTGAAGTTGAAGGAAAAGAAGAAGGGCAGCCAAGCCTGCCCTTGGTGACTGGCACGGGAGAAGGCAGGTGTCAGGGGCGAGCGTGCTCCACGCGGCTGGCGCTGCTTCGCCAGAGGGCAGCTTGGCCGAAGCCTTCAAAGGATGACCCGGGCATCAAGTCTCTGGGACTCACCCCAGCAGATACCCATGGGTCCACCCACAGCTCACGGCAGTGTCTGTGGGTGGCAAGTGGACACAGGGACACCACCCCAGTGTCCGGTCAGAGGGGACTGGATGGACCCCAGTGGACATTGAGAAGCACATGACAGAACCAGTCAGCAGGGGTCTGCAGGACCAGGTGTTACGTGGCAAATGAACTATGTTTATGAACACAGACCACTAAATTGCATCAAGAAAAAGAAGCAAACAAAATCATGAAGACAGATAGGATGGTGGGGGCCAGGGGCTGGAGGGGAGGGGGTGGGGGAGGGGGAGTTAGTGTTTAAGGGGAACAGAGTTTCAGTTTAGAAAGATGAAAATGGGCGATGGAGATGCATGGTGGGGATGGCTGCACAACAACGTGAATGTTCTTTAATACCTCTGGAACCTGGACACTTGAAAATGGTTGATGGTAAATTTTACCTTAGGCGTATTTTAACACAATTAACTAAAAGACGGGACTTCCCTGGTGGCGCAGTAGTTAAGAATCCGCCTGCCAACGCAGGGGACACAGGTTCGATCCCTGATCCGGGAAGATCCCACGTGCCGTGGAGCAACTAAGCCCATGCGCCACAACTACTGAGCCTGCGTGCCACAACTACTGAGTCCTCGCGCCACAACTACTGAGCCCGCACACCTAGGGCCCGTGCTCTGCAACAAGAGAAGCCACCGCAATGAGAAGCCCGCGCACCTCAACGAAGAGCAGCCCCTGCACACCACAACTAGAGAAAGCCCACGTGAAGCAATGAAGACCCAATGCAGCCAAAAATAAATTAAAAAAAAAAAAAACACCTAAAAGACAATATCTTAAAAATATACAGTTTGGGAAGAGAAAACAGTTCTGGAGCTGGATGGTGGTGATGGTTGCACAATGTGCACAATGGTTGCACAATGAATATACTTAATACCACTTAATACCACTGAAATGTACACTCAGAAAGGGTTATTAACATGGTAGAATTGTTGCTATGTATACTTGACCATAATTTAAGAAACTGATAGGATTGAAAGGAAAAAAATCAGAATATAACTATCCATGAAGCAGAAAAAGACTAGGCGGATCTAAAACATCAACTCTTAATGACAACCCTGGTGGTGTTTCTGTAACTTATTTTTTTAAACACTGAATTGGGATTGATTTTGGATAAAAAAGGAAATGGAATGTGGAGCTTCTGGCAGGAGGTGGTCAGCCACCTGGCTGCTTTCTCCCAGCCCGGCCTTCTCTCAGCTCTGAAGCCAGGCCACCTGAGGGCGGGTAGTCCTCAGGGTCTGGGCTGGGGGAGCCTCCTCTCTCCATCGGGGGCACTGAGACAAGTAAGAGGGCTCTGGGGAAGCTGGGGGCAGCCGTGGGCAGGCGGCCTCTCCATCCTGGGCTCTCCTGCCCCAGCCCCTGCGCCAACCACCAGGCCCACTGACTTCGGCTCTGCAGGGACCAAGCCCGGTTGCTGGACCCTTTGAGGGGTCTCCAGCCCAGGGCGGCTCACCACCTCCACTGCTGAGCCCCACCCAGAGCCACCAGCAGCACTCGCCTGGGGCTCTGCAAGCCCTGCTCATGTGTCCCCCAGATGGGTCTGCTTAGAACCCTCCAGAGTCTCCTCTGCGCTCGGAACAAAGCCTCTGCCAACCTCAGGACCTTGTCTCACCCCATCCACTGCTGCGGGAGGGCTGGGCCCCTGACCCCCATGTGACCGGCTCCTCCAAGAGGCCTGGGGTGTGGGCAGGTCAGGACAGGCCTCTCAGAGGAGGGGACATATAAGCAGAGCCCAGAAGGACCCAAAGGAGCCGGCGAGGCCTGGGGCAGAGTCCAGGCAGCGAGCACGTACTCTTACCATGGACATATTTCTACTTGGGAATATTTCTGATGTTGGTGGGGCATTCGCTGGGTCAGACGAATGGGCTTTACCCGGGCTCCAGGCCCCCCGCCCGCCACGGCTGAGAGCCTAAGCCCCCTGGCTCTGGGCGCTCCGTGTGCTGCTGGGACAGAAGGGAGACGTACCGCTGGGCGTGGCGAACTGGATGAGGACGCTGTTGCAGCCCAGGGTGATGATGAAGGACTGCTTGCCCACACGGCTGCACTCCGTCTCCCGGGACACCGAGCACTTGAACACACAGACGTCTTCATCTGCGAGAGGAGGGAGGCGGGCGTGAGCCGCCAGGTCCTGGGGCCACCTTCCCCCCCCTCACGGCACCCCAGATTCTTCCAGGGTGCCACAACACCCGCCCCACAAGCGCTGCCATGTGCCCTGCCTGCCCAGCCTACGCTGAGGACGAGGCGCTGGCTGGTCAGCATCCCCAGCGGGGACACAGGATGCAGGCTGTCCAGCAGGAGAGGACAGGTGTCCACAGGGCAACCGGGGCTGAGGTGAGGGGACGGGGAGTTGCAAGGCACTGGGGGGCCCAGGGGGCACGTTCCCTCACGGAGCACCTGCTGGTGCCAGCCCCATGTCACTCCTGGGCACTGAGGTGGGAAGACACAGGGGAGAGAAGGCCAAGCCCGGCAGGGTCAGAGGGTCACGGGAACCCAGCGGGCAGCCCAGGCCCAGCTGAGGGAGTCGGACCTTCAGCCACCAGCCCCTCCGTGTCACATGGGGGCATCGTCGGCCTTCAGAGCTGAGCAGGGGTGGGCGGGGGGTCAAGAAAGAAATGCCAGTGGCGCCTCTGCTTCCTCCCGCTGAGCCCCTTCCTTCTTGCATGTATTGTGAGTGTGGCCACAGGACCCAGACGGCCTGTGTTCACGCCCCACCTACTCCACTTAGTGTGTCACCAGGGCAGGTCTGAGTCCTCAGTTTTCTCATCTGTCAAGCGGGACTAACGGTGGGGCAGGGGTCAGGCCCAACACACGCATACAGGAAGCACTGCATCCCCGCACCCGCCACTACTACCGTTACTAGTCATTCACTCAACAAGCATGGGGCACCCCACCTCAGCCGAACCGTGAGACACGGCATCACCAGGAGACAAACCGACCCGAAGGTGTAGCCCTGACGTGGGGCAGCGGGACAGACACCCTGGTCCCATCACGAGGGGACAACAGACAGTGCCAGATCACACGGCAGTCTGCAAGACAACCTCCCTGGTTGCCTCAAAACGGCCAAAGTCAGGAAAGGCAAAAATTGCTGGGAAGTATTCCAGAGTGAAGGAGGCTAAAGAGACGTGACCATCAGATGCCAGGTGTGGTCCTGGACTGCAGCCTAATGAACACTGTTCAACAGCTACAAAGGCCAAGTGGGGAAATGTGTGGACTGCAGGAGCCATAACTTCAAATGATCTGGATGTGACAGGAGCATTATTCTGCAGAAGAATGTTCTTATTATTGAAAGATACATATGGAAGGAAAGGGAATTGTTGTGATGTCTGCAACTTGCTTTCAAGTGGTTCACCAAATCAACAACAACGACAAAATATATTTATAGAGAGAAGCATGAGTACAAATGTGCGAAGTGTTCCCAATCACCCTCATAACAGCCAAAACAATCTTGAAAAACAAAACCAAAGCTGGAAGGCTCACACTCCCCGATTTCAAAACGCACTACGAAGGTACGGTAATCAAAACAGAATAGTATTGGCAAATGGAGAGACATATACATCAATAGAATTAGAGTCCAGAATAAACCCTATGTTTATAGTCAATTGATTTTTTTGTTTGTTTGTTTTTTATTTTTTGGCCATGCCTCATGTGGGCCATGGCTCACGGGCCCAGCCGCTCCACGGCATGTGGGATCTTCGTTCCCCGACCAGGGATCGAACCCATGCCCCCTGCCTTGGAAGCACAGATTCTTAAACACTGGACCGCCTCGTATAGCCCACTGATTTTTAACAAGTGTCCTGAGAACATTCAAGGGGCAGAAAATAGTCTCTTCAACAAATGGTGCTGGGACAGCTGGGTCTCCCTGTAAAAGAGAATGAAGCTGGACTCCTACCCTCACACCATATATAAAACCTGACTCAAATTAATCAATGACCTAAACATAAGAGTGAAAACTATAAAACTCCTAGGAGAGAACAGAGGGGTAAATCTCTGAGACCTTGGTGGCAATGGATTCCTAGATATGACACCAAAAGCAAGAGTATCAAAAGAAAAACTACATGATGAACTGGACTTCATCAAAATTATAAACTTTTTGGGGAATTCCCTGGCAGTCCAGTGGTTAGGACTCGGTGCTTTCACTGCCAGGGGCCCAGGTTCGCTCCCTGGTTGGGGAACTAAGATCCTGAGAGCCATGCAGCACGGCCAAAAAGAAAAAAATTTTTAAATAAACTTTTTGCATCAAAGAACACTATCAAAAAAGCGAAACGGGGGCTTCCCTGGTGGTGCAGTGGTTGAGAGTCCGCCTGCCGATGCAGGGGACACAGGTTCGTGCCCCGGTCCGGGATGATCCCACGTGCCGCGGAGCGGCTGGGCCCGTGAGCCATGGCCGCTGAGCCTGCGCGTCCGGAGCCTGTGCTCCGCAACGGGAGAGGCCACAACAGTGAGAGGCCCGCATACCACAAAAAAAAAAAAAAAAAAAAAGCGAAACGACAACCTACAGAATGGAAGAAGATATTTACAAATCATATACCTGATAAGGATCTATTGTCCAGAATATATAAAGAACTCTTAACAACAAAAATATAACCCAATTCAAAAACGGGCAAAGGACTTGAAGAGATGTTTCTCCAAAGGTATACAAATGACCAGCATGTGAAAAGGTGCACGTCATCAGGGACCTGCAACTCAAAACCACAATTAGATACCACTGCACACCCAGCAGGACGGCTGTAATTTTAAACAAAAAAGGGGGAAATAACACGTGTTGGCAAGAAATTGAATCCCCCAGACCCTGCTGGTGGGAACTTAAAATGGTACAGCCGCACAGAATTACCATTTGACTCAGCGATCCCACTCGTTAGGTATATACCCCAAAGAATTGAAAGCTGGTATTCAAATGAATACTTGATGCAAATATTCAAAGTGTTACTATTCAAAACAGCCGAAAAGTAGAAACAACTCAGATGTCCATCAACTGATGACTGGATGAACAAAATGTGGTCCATCCATACAATGGGATATCACTCAGCCAGAAAAAGAAATAAGGTCCCAACCCACGGAGGAGCCTCAGAAACATTGTGCTGAGTGACGGAAGCCAGACAGAAAAGCTCACAGGTATATGATCCCATATATATGGAACATCCAGAACCAGTAAGTTCATAGAGACCGAAAGCAAAATTCGTGGTTGCCAGGGGCTGAGGGTGGGAGAGTGGGGAATGACTGCTTAATGGAAACAAGGTTTTTCTCTTTGGATGATGAAAATATTTTGGAAATAGAGGTGATGGTTACCTGATACTGTGAGTGCACTAAATGCAACTCAATTGTTTTATGCTATGTGAATTTTATCTCAATAGAACAAGAAAAATGTTCCCAATGGGTGAATCTGGATGTGAAGGGCCTACGGGTGTCCGCTGAGCCCCTTGCTCTCCCCTTGTTTAGTGTGAGCCCTAAGCCTGGGCCACAGCCTGGAGGAGGCTCCTGGGGCCACAGCCTGGGTTTCTGCCAGATGACCTCCCACCTCTGGAGCCAGCTGCCACCTCCTGGAGGGAGGGGGGAGCAGGGCACAGGCAGCCTCCTGACAGCGGGCAGGAGGGAAGAACGGATTGGGAGGCCAGCCCCAGGCTCACAGCCACGCCGCACCCACAGGGGACCCGAGACGAGGTGCTCCCAAGTCCAGCTATAAATGGGTCTCAGGAAGGGACCCGAAACCTTGACGTGGTACCCATGCCCACTCCTGGGGCAGAAAATAAAGCCGATCTGTCAGCTACTCCTGTGTGGCAGTGAGCAGACCAGGGAGGGCGTGTTTACAAAGCAGCCTGGCAACCCGACCAGCTGCCCTAGGCAGCCCCTGCAACCTGGCGCCAGGCAGGCGACCACAGGGACCTGTGGCTAAGGGAAGCTTGGCCGCATCCAGAGGCTCGGGCCAGGGAAGCCAGGGCTAAGGGCAACCTGAACTGTCCCATCACAGGTGGGACCACCAAAGCCCATGGTGCCAGCATTTTGTATAAGTCACAGCTATACACCCACAGGCCTGTCCCTGGCACACAGAAGTTGCCAGGTAAATATATGACAAACCAAAAAATAATTTTAAAAAGCCGGACCAGGCGCCTACCTCTTTTAAAGTCTCAGGAGAAGTCCAAGCTCTCGGACTGGCAGTCAAGGACCTCCCCTCCCCAGCCCCTTCCCATGGCCACGCTCAGCGCCCCAGTCCCCAGTGGGCAGGGCTCTGCACCTTTGGTCGATCGCTGTTCCCCTCCCCGCCCCCTCACTGGGAGGGGGCCCCCAGGACAGTGGGCAGAAGTGGTGGCGCTGGGCCTATCCCAGCCAGGTGGTGAAGCCTGCCTCCTGGGCCCCGGGGGAGGGGTTCCTGGGAGAGGGCTTCTCCCCCCAGGAAAGGGGCCCGGAGCCCACAGGGCCCAGACCCAGCAGTGGGCATGTGGTGCAAGAGGCAGAACTGGTCTCTGTGCCCTGCCTCCAGAAACGAAGCCAGAAAGCGCCACCCTGGTCACACCAGCCGGCACATTCGGGGGCTGTTGCATGTACGCGGCCCCGGAGAGGTGGGGACAGGAAGTGGGAGAGGGGCTGGCAGACTGCCGCGTCGCTCTAACTGGGGGTGACCACAAAGGGGGCTGCAGACCAGGAGGCTGTGCTGGGTTCCCCCCGCAGCCAGGTCGGGCAGAGCCGGTGTCCCTCTTCCCTGAAGTGATGGGACGGGAGGGCTGAGCGGTGAACAGGCTCCGCAGAGGCTCACCCAAAACGGGCTCTGAACGGGAAACGAACTCGGCCCAAGGAGTATTAGTCATGCCGCAGCCATCACAAACGTGTCCACCCTGCTCCTGGACCCGGCCTGCCACCCCGGGCTGGCCTCCCAGCCACCACACTGCAGTCTGTCCCGCCCAGGCTCTGGGGCCAGGGGACGAGGGGCCGGAATAGCCAGGGACAAATCCACAGGCAATGCAGCGCTCAGGGTGCGGCGGGGGGAGCTAGGAAAACCACCCCACCTGTCTTGCTCCCTGGGGAGCAAGGCCCCTGAATATCCAAGTCACAAACACTGAGCTTCCACAGGCGGCGTGGCCCAGCACCCACCCACTCACACCCTGCTGAGACCACGATGGGGCTGGGAGGCCAGGCTGCGAGTAATAACTTCCCAGGTGCCAGGCTCTGTTCCTGCGCTATCCACGGACCCCTCACAGCACCCCTGTATCTACTGCTACCACCCCCACTGGCTCCGATGAGAAAAGGGGGCTCAGACAGGTTAGGTATCTCGCTCAAGGTCACAGGGCGAGGGGCTGAGCCGACTGGCTCCAGGTCTGTGCTCCTAGCCAGTGTGCGCACCACCCCTCTGGGCTGCTTTCTGTAAAGGACCAGAAAATAGATACTTTCAGCTTTTCAGGCCATTTAATCTCTGCTACTGTGACTCAACTCCACTGCAGAAAATATGTAAAGGAACATGGCTATGTGCCAATAAAACTTTATTACAAACCCGGCAGTGGCGTGAGAGGAAACACCCTCCCCATCCCAGAGGGGGTGAGGAGAGCCAGGCGGCCAGAGTGACGAGGATCCCCAGGTGCTGGGCACTGAGGCCAGGGGCACAGGGGCACTGTGGGAGGCTAGAGATGGCACCTGACCAGCCAGGGAAAGAGATTGGGAACAAATGCTCCAGCGAGAGGAAACAGCATGTGGGAAAGCAGAGAGGGAGGGGGGTGGTAATACGGTGATCTATAATACGTATGTTATTTGGTCCTTGTTCCTGGCACAGAGCTCCTAAAACTCTTGGAGTTTCCCAAGTGATAAGAGCAATAAAGGTGTCTTTTATGATTCATGTGAAGCCCCCTTCAACCACCCCAGGATATAGGACTTAGAAAGGCATGTGGGGACCAACCAAGTAATTAGAGGGTTGGAACTTTCAGTGCCCCCCTCCTCAGCCTCCAAGAAACCCCAAAAGGACAGGGTTCAGGAGAGCTTCCAGGTTGGTGAGCACGTGGAGGTGCTGGGAGGTTGGCGCCCCCGAAAAGGGCACGGAAGCCCTGCACTGCTTCCCACACGCCTCGCCCTGTTCAGCTCTTCCATCTGGCTGTTCCTGAGTTGCATCTTTCTGTATTAACCAGTCATCCAGTAAGTAAACTGTTTTCCTGAGCTCTGCGGGAGCAAATTAATCGAACCTGAGGAAGAGGTCCTAGGAACCTCTGATTTATAGCAGGTTGATGGGAAGCACAGATGACCCAAGTCGAACTTGCGACTGGCGTCTGAAGTGGGGTGTGTACAGTCTTGTAGGACTGAGCCCTCAACCTGTGGGATCTGACACTACCTCCAGGTAGACAGTTTCAGAATTGAGTTGAATTGTCAGACAGCCGGCTGGTGTTGGAGAATTGCTGGGTGTGTGGGGACACCTGCCCAACACCTGGGGATCAGAAGTGTTCAGTGTGAGTGCTGAGAGCAGGGGACACACACAGGCGCAGTGTTTTTCCTTGCAGGGGCCCAGCAGGGAGAACGGGGGCGACTGGGACTTCCTGGCTGCAGCCCAGAGAGGTTGCAGAGGCTCCCAGGCAAGACGGGCGATTTGTAGGAAGGCTGTGGCGGAGGTGAGAGAGGCCCCGGTGGACCTGGGGCTCAGAAGTCTGGCTCCCCCAGAGCCACGGGCAGTACCGAGAGGGACCCCGTGCCGAGAGAGGGCCAGGGCTGGAGGGCAGCTGCCGTCCCGGCAGGAGACGACAGAGGCTGGGAAGCAGGCGGCTCTCGGGGACAGGCTGCCTGCCCCCACCCAGCACAGCGCCACCCGATGTCCCTCCCAGTCGGTTCCCTGGACAGCACCGTGGGACCCAGGGCAGCAGAATCTGGCAGACACTGAGGCACAGGGGCTCCCCGGTCCCAGGCCTGAAGGCAACACCCTGCTCCCCACCCTCACTCCTGGGCCCAAAGCGGGGCCCGGCACCCAGGAGGGCCTCAAAAGAGCTGGCGGTCTCAGGGAGGGGTAGGCATCCTCTCTCAGGGACACTGACCAGAAGACGCCGGGGGACGTGCTCAGCCTCCAGGCATGTCCCAGTCACAGCATCTAACGCGGCTCATTTGCTGTGTTCTCTTCCCTGCTTGCACCCCTCAGTGGTTCTCCGGAGCCCTCTGGAACAAGTCCAAACTCCTTATGGGGCTCGTGAGCCCCTGCTAACACGGACGACCTCAACGGAGCCCCTCCACCGCCCTGTCAAGCCACGCTGACCTCACCACCCTCCAGACCATGGGCAGAAGGCCTTCTCTCCAGCCTCCGTGGCTCTGCAGACCCTCCCTGGCACCCTGCCTCTCTTCCCCTGCATCCCTGTCACCTCCTCCAGGTGGAGGAAGACCAGGAAGGTTCTCCAGCACTTCCTGGACGAGCTCTGATCGTAAGCTGACTCCTTATTGAATCCAGGGCTCCGCACGTGGCTGGCCCAGTGCCCAGCCCAGCACCTGGGGATGCTGACCTGCACGGCCCCCACCCCGGGGCCTGGGGTCAGGGAGACTGGGCCCCTTCCCTACATGCAGGAGGCAGCCAGAATGGGGGTCCACTTGCCCAGGCCAAGGGCGTGTGTGGCCTGGGGAAGGTCACTTAACTACTGGAAGACGCTGGGCACTGGGCAGCCCCACGGTAACCTCTGCCCTCTCTCCCCTTCCCCTTTGCTCTGGAACAAGCAGGGGGTCCTTGAGCCCTTCAGGCTGGACAGACCTGTGTCAGAGGGACCCAGTGGAATGGAGATAAATGCCTGGAGTCAAGCTCTCTCCTCCCGTAGAACCTTCCATCCTCGTGTGAGATGAGAGCATCTCTTTGCCTCTTGGACAACAGAGAGGTGGAGGGCAAGATGGGAGAGCAGCCACCAGCTCAGGGGGAAAAGAAAAGCAACCAACCCAAAACAGGGCCACATTTCAAGTCCTTGCCTTTCTAGCAGAAAAACTATTACAGCCACAGCAAGGCATAATTAAAGCTATTTACCTTGGCAGACTTGGGGGTGGGGGGACGCCTGTCCATATGTGAGGTCTTTTATTAAATCACCTCCTACTGCCAAATAAAACGCAGGCTGTTCACCTTCCAGAGGAAAATATTCCACAGGAGAGAGGAGGGTTGGGTGAAGAGGAGGACGAGGCGTGGAGAAATCAGGGTGCTCTCCTCGGCCCACCCTCTGCTCGGGGCCATCGGCTCACTGGGCGGCTCGGCCTGCAGCCCGCTCGGTGCCAAGCACGGGCACGAGGGCACCGCAGTGAACAGGCCAGCCAGGCCCTGCCTGCCCACACTCCCGGGCACCACAGGAAGGCAGGCGACACCAGTGAGAAGGCCGGGTAAGAGGGGCTGGAGGGACTCAGGGGTCTGATACGCACGATGCCCTGTGCAATACAGACTGCAGGCTGCCTAGGCAGCGACATCCAAGCCGAGCCAGGCCCCGGGGGGGATGCAGGGCTCGCCTTCCTCAAAGGGCCTCCCATCTTCCAGAGGCACCAGGCCCCACTGCCCCGCCTCCGCAGCAGGGAAGGCCAGGAGGGCAGTGGTCAAATGAATGGGCATCCAGGGAGACCTGGGCTCAGGGCCAACCGTGCCGCCCTCCAGATGTGACCGCGGGCCTCAGTCTCCTCACCTGTCCAAAGGTGATCGTGGCACAGCCTGCAGGGTGAGAGGACACAGCCCACTTGGAGGGCCCCACCACCTGCCTTCACCCCGAACCTCAGGAGCCCCATCTGTGCAATGGGGATAAAGTGAGGATAAAACCCTCCCTGCCGTGAGGATTCCATGAGATAAGGGAGGCATTAGTCAGTGTCCTATGCACTGCATAATCAGGAGCAGCCATGGTTACGGTCTCAGAAGAGAATCCCACCCCGGGGAATCCTAGCCCGGCTTGGCCTCCCTCTCTGGCTGTAACCTAAGCCGGCTGCTCCAGTGCTGTCCTCGCAGACGCTCCGAGCAGCTGCTGCCGCACTGCCCAGCCCTGGGGTATTTGAGAACCATGAGGTCACCCTGGGCTCCTCTGGCCTGGCCCTGTCCCGGGGTGAATCCCAACCCCTCCCCCAAGCACCCCGGCGCACTGGGCCAGCCCCCATCTGGGCATCTCTGTCAAAGACTTCTGACCCAGAAGTCCCCTTGCGGGGCCTTATCCTACAGTTCTACTTCTGAATGTCTGCAAAGATACACCTAGATACAGCACTGTCCAAAGCAGCAGAAAACCTAAAGAGCCACTGCATGAGTGAAAGAAGGTACAGACAATGGAAAGGCATAGATTTCTGTCTGTAGATGCTGACATGTTAAGATGACCAAGCCGCACTGTTAGGGGCAGATGGTGTAAAATACACACACACCACAGGTGCAAAAATGAGCAGGGGGGCCGGGGAGGGGGAGGGGCCAGGCGTGCTGCCTGCCTGGGGCTTGTCTAGAAAGAAACACCACGAAATGACTGCATGGTTTAAACCTGCAGAACCTTGAGCCCAGTGGGTTCCCGGGGAGATGTGTGCACGCAAGCCCGTGTGTGCCTGAAACACCGCGCAGCAAGGGCGCACCAGAAGACGAGCGGCGGCGCAGGGGTCAGGCCAGGATCAGGCAGGACGAAGAGACGGGCTTTTCATGTTACACCCTCCCGAGCGGTTTGAATTTCTACTACGTTCCTGAAGGATAAGCAGACAAAAGGCAATCGTGACAGCGGGGGAGGCCTGGTGCCCACTCAAGTCGCCTGGGCCCTCTCCAAAGTGAGGTCAGACCCTGCTGGTGTGGGGGGAGGGTAGTGGGAATGGCTCTGATCCCTCCTCTGCAGCCTCAGGTCCTGTGACCCAAGTGACCTCTAGGGCTGGAGGATGGAGGACACTGGCTTCTCAGCCGGTGACTGTCTTGCCTAGCACAGGCCTGCACCCAACCCTCCCCCCGTTACTGGGTGTGATGGAGGAGAAGCAGCAGGCGGGGCCAGGCTGGGGTGCCCGGGGCCACTAGAGACTTGGGTTTCCTGAAGCCTCCCTGCCAGGGAGGCCACGGCACGTGCAGATCCCAGAACTCCAGCTTTGGAGTCCGTTAGACCCAGCTTTGAATCTGGGCTCTGCCACCTTGGGCTCCACCCCCCCACCCCCCCGCCTTTCAGGTCGAGGAAAATAAAATAATAATGCATCGCTCAGCACCGTCATGAGGACCAACACACCCTGTGCCCAGCCCAAGACCCACAGGCACATAGCAGGGGTTCTGAGCACAAAACATCCACCTCGGGGCCCCATATCCCCATGGCACTCTGACCAGACGCAAAGACTGGAGAGAAGGAATCCCAGAGAGAATTCTGGACACAAGGCCACACTGGGCCCAGACCAGGCATCTGGCCACTGGACCAGCCCGACTGGGCACCCAGCCAGGCTTGGTGCAGGCCACTCAGACCCAGAGCAGCCATCTGGCCGAGGCTGAGAGGCACCAGCTTCATGCCGTGATTGGAAGAGTCTTGCTCCTAGGTTTCAGAGGTGCCAGCTTGGGTCTTTAGGCCACGTCAAAGTGGCCTCGTGTGAAGGCTGGCCACCGGTGTTGGTTGAACAGGAGGTTACCTCCCTGGGAGGAAACAAGTTAGGGGGCCCTTTGCTCTATGGGCAACGTTTTGTCTCTTAAGGTGGCAGTGACTGCTCTTGGTGTTGGCTGTATTCTCCTTCATTCTTCGAAAATATTTCACAATATAATAGCCACCCACCTCTGCTGGCCCGCCCCTTGTCACCTCTCCCCACCTTCCAGTGGGGCTGACCACAGGCTGGAGAAGAGGCCCCGCACTGGAGACACCCAAACCTCCTAAGTCAGCTTTGGCTTCAGGGGGTCAGGGGCCGGGGAGGGGGTGTCAGCAGGGCCTCCTCTCAAAGGGCTGGTCCATGGGGGCTGGGGGGCGATATCTGCCTTTAAGGGTTGGAGGCTTTGGTCCTGCAGGCCTGGTCTGGAGGGGCCCAAAGATGAGTCTAACTGTGGGGTGTGTGGAAGGGCAACCCCAAGAGAAGAAGGACCAAAGAAAGGGCTTGGCTTTTCTGAAAAGAATACTAGGGGCTCCGACTGGGCGGGAGCCATTACATGCAAATGTCTGCCCCCTCCATGCTAATCAGCCTGCAGCCCTGGGCTTTGTGAGCTACAAAAGGAACAGCAGATGTGCGCCTGTTCCTTGGCCCATGAAAGCACGGGGGCTTAGCGGATAACTGGGGGCGGGGGGGTGGAGGCAACTAAACCAGCAGCCCAGCCCCTCACTCCATGCGCTGGGCTGCCAGCCTCCTCTGCCGGCCTCCTCTGCTGGGCCTTTCTTCTCTGGCCATGACTTTGAAGCTGTTGCTATATGTGGTACCAGGCAAACACCTAACGCAGTGCAGTAGCTCAGCTAATGCTCCCACCCACCTGCCTGGGCACACTTAGCTCACTTTCAAGAGGGGAAACCAAGGCACAGAGAACTGACATGCTGGGAGCGGCTCAGCCTGGGGACTCAGCAGCTCATGAAAGAGAGCCGAAGCCCATCCCAGCCTCTGGGAGGAGAGTTGGCCCTGGGGGGCTGTGGGGACCACGCTCAAGGCCCTGGGAAGGACATGGGCCCTGGGCCCGGGCAGAGCCAGGCCTGGCTGGTTGACCATGGCTGGCAGGCACCATCCCCCTGAGCCCGCTGGAGCCTGCCTCCTAGGGCTGGAAGGGATCACTGAGGGCGGCCACCACCTGTGCCAGCAGGAGCTGGGCTGGCAGTGCTCTGTGAGGACGGAGGTGGGCGGGCGAGCTCTGTCAAGGGCAGCTGCAGGACCCCCTCAGAGCGGCTGGTACGCTCCACACTCTGGCTCCCGCAGCTGCCGGGGACGGCTGGTACGCTCCACACTCTGGCTCCCGCAGCTGCCGGGGACGCTGCGCCAGCATAGGCAGCTGAGCCAGTCGGTGTCTGGGGAACTCAAACATGTCCCTCCTCTGGCCAGCTGAGGGGCCTCAACCCTCAGGTCAGGGTGGCTCCAGGGAGGCCAAACCGGAAGAGGCCGGAGGATGGGGCAGAGGCAGCCTCAGCGGCGGAGTGATGGAGGAAACCAGCTCAGGGGGCTGAGGCCCACTTGCAGTCCCAGTGGAGGGCCCATCGACAAAGAAAAAGGTGAAACAGGATGTCCTGGGGCCTCACGGCTGCCGGAAGGGCCTCCGCCAGGCCCCCGGAGCTCCGGGAGCCCCTCCGGCCTCAGAGAACAGGATGTTTGAGGTAGGAGGGCCCCTTCCCGCCCACCCGAGGCTGCCTCACCAGATGTTGACTCCAGATGTGGCCCAGGCGAGAGGGGACAGAGGCTGCCTGACACCATGACGGAATCGGCAACGAGGCAGGAATGAGGAAAGACTGGCTTCAGGCTCCAGAAGAATCCACGGGGGCCACTGCCCCGACACAGGACAGAAACCACAAGGGCCAGGTGCTACCTCTCCTTTACGGCATTGACTCCTCACCTGCGCCCAAGGGATGGCAGGGCTGAGTCGAGACGTCAGGGCCAAAGCTGGGTTGGCATCCGACTGCCGCCCACCACTGAGTGCCTCAGTTTCCTCCCTTAGGAAACGGGGATGAGCTGTGGCTCCGGTGGCTCCCCAAGGGGCTGTTCTGACGGCGAGGCAAGTCAGTGAACGTAAAGTGCCTGGCACGGCGCCCGCCCGCCACATGTTTGGGCTCAGCCCAAGTCAGCCACGGTAGGGCCTCAAAGCGGCAATAGGCAGGGCACGGGGGTGGCGTGGCGGTGGAAGGGAGTCAAGGCCATGTGACCCGTCAGCATCCCCCACCCAGGGCTCATCCATCCCTAGGGACGCCAACCTCCAGTCACACAGAGGGCTCAGAGCAGAGCCAGGCTGCGCGGAGGTGGCCTTCGGGACACACAACAGAAGTCTGGGAGCCCCAGCCTGCCTTTGCTTTCCCCTCCAGCTCAGAGAAGAATGTGGCAAGCTCCTGGAATGTCCCTCTTGGGTCTGCAGGACGCCCCCCAGTCTGCCTTTGATTGTATTTACTCACGTGCCCCCTGTGGGGGGATTAAAAGAGCATCCCTTTTTCATTAGAGCAGGGATCTGCCAGGGTCCCTGCGGCCGACCCCCCCAGAATCTCACCAGTTCCTGTGCTGTCAGGCAGGTTTCCACACACAAAACCGTTACACGAGTAACACATCCAGCCAAAAGGAACCCCAGCCACGGGAACACAATTCGCGGGGGAGCAAATACGCCAAACAATCTTAAAGGAAAACAGCTCAGATCCGCTCTTACCGAAGCTGTGGGCGATGAATCAATTGAAAGAGACAGACAAAAAGAGGGAAGCAAAGGGGTTCTCCTCTCACCACGCAAGGAATGGGGGTTGGTAGGAGACGGAGCACACCCGCCGGCCCCCCCCCGCCCCGCCCCACCAGTCTGGACCTGTTTTCAAGTATGCACTGCCTGGCGTCAGAGGACAGACCCACCTGACCAAACAAAACCCACCCAGAGGCTGGGGGACAAGTTCTAGGTCTGGCTTTGGGTGGCGGTTACGTGGATGCACACACTGTCAAGTGCACCTAAGGCCCAGGTGTCTGTGTGTGTTGATTAAACAACCATTAAAGTAAGTGATCTAAAGAATAACCACCAGGGGAGACGCACGAGGGCCACAGAGCCTCCATATCCAACTCCTGCAGGCGTGGGTGAAGCCTGGTCTCAACTTCCTTCACAGAACTGGTTTTCAGGGAACAAAAGAGGTGGGTGTGGGAGAAGTCAGGGACTCGGGGCTCTTAAACCAAAGGTCGGAGCTGTGTAGCGTAACGAGCGTCAGGGCAAGTGCCATGGTTTCTCCGGGCAGACATGAAGGGTGCCAACAGCCCCGGCCTGCACTGTTCCTGGGACCCCGAATCCTGAAGCTTCCCAAGCAAGTCCCGGAAGTGAGAAAACAGGAGGGTGAACGCACTGAGTGAGTCATTCGGGACCTGGAGGGGCTTGGGCGGGATCTCCAAGGCCACCTCCTTGTGCCCTTCCCAGCTCCTCCTGTACCTGTCTGGGGGTTTCACCATCACCTCTTCCAGACCACAACAGCAGGTTTAGGAGACCAATGACATCTTACACCATGTCATTCACCTGCTGTGTGTGTGGGGCTAATACCAGCCCCCAAGACCACTCTCCATGCTCCAGGAAGAAACAAGCGAGAACTAGGGTCACTTGGCCAGGGTCACAAGGTCAAGTCAGATAAGGCTCCACGGCCTATGCTAATCATGACCTCCAGCTGCTTCTGACGCTCAAGAGGACTGCTGCAGACCAGGAGGGAGAAGGGCGGGCATTCCAACCCAGGAATGCAAAGCAGGCCTGTCCCTTGGCCTGGCCGAGAGACAGGGACCCAGGAGAGCAGGACTGACCCAGAGATACAGCAGACCCCAGCTAAGCCACTGCCCCCTGCCCCGGGACTTGCCTCCTTCCCACCTCAACTCTCTCCGGTTGGTGGCCTCCTGCCCCACTCTCTTCAGACTGGCTCCTGGGCCACTTCCCCCCCGCAACAATGAGAGGAGTTCTTACTCCGCCTTTTCTCTGCTCCCCGAAACTAGGAGCGTGCCTACAGTCCGAGCACAGGTGATCACCTGGCACCAGCCAAGCCCCTCAGTGGAACCTCCCCACCGACAAGGAAGCTGAGATCTGGGAGGCTGAGTCATTCGCCCAGGATCACCCTGCCAGGAAAGGACAGGGGACAGAACTGGGCTTGAGCCCAGACACAACCACAGGTGTCGCTTCCCTCCCCAACACTCTGGGAATAAACGCCAAGCCCCTTGCTGGGGCCCGGCCCTCCCCCTACGCACCCTGCTCCAGCCACACTGGCCCCTGGCTGTCCTTGGCCATGCGGGCCCACAGGCTCACTCCCCAGCACCTCTTCCCGCCTGCTGAGTAGCAGACACTATTTTAAGCACTTTACTTCTATTAGCTCACAACTCATAACAACCCTCCAAGGTAGAGGATACCAAGATTCCCGTTTTACAGCCGAGGAAACTGAGGCACAGAGCAGTCATGCCGATGGTGAGGCACTGCCTCACCTGCGCTTCTCCTGGTGGCGTTAACGCCCCATTTTGAGCAGCAACCATCTGTGGCCAACCCCTTCCTGCCCCTCACTCTGAGCAGCCCCTCCCCGAGCACTCGCAAGCCTCAGTGCGTTTTACCTCCTGCAAGGCGCTGACCACTAGCGGGTGCCTGCTGACTTAATGCCTGTCACACACACACCCCCCAAGACCCACAGGTGTGGGCCCACGTGCTTAACCCCAGCTCCTAAAACAGAACCTGGCACACAACGGATGCTCAGTAAAGTTTTGCTGTTTAAAGTTAGACAAATGGTAACGACCACAATGCGACAGCAAGTCCACTCTGAATACGCTTCTGCTTGAAAGAATGAAAGTTCAGGTCTCCCCATTTTCAGAGAACTGCTGGTGGGCCCTGCTGTCCTGGGTCGCCCTCCCACTCTCCACCCAGCCTTCCCCAGACCTGCCATCTGCCTGGGTTCCCTCCCCCACCCCAGTCCTCCGATGGGGCTGCCCCTCCTGAAATCCAGTGACCTGCCCTTGGCATTCCTGCCTTTCAAAGTCACTCCCCCATCTGAGGACGGGACACACACGCACACGCACACGCACACACACACACACGCACACACACACACCGCTTCTCCCACTGACCATCCCTTACAAGCCAGGGGCATCCACTTCACTCCCCAATCTGCTGCTGAACTAAGTGGCTGTCAGCCTTTCTTGGGTCACAGATCCCTCTGAGGAGGATCAAAAGCAAGGGAGCCTCTCCCCCCAAAAATGCACAGAGAACCAACCACAGCGTCACAGCCACAGTCTACCAGGAGCACACAGACCTAATAGGCATTTTAGAAGTGTTGCCTCCGGCGAGGCTCCTCTGAGGTCCCAGCTATGGATTCTTGTTCCTCTACCCTTATGCAAGCGGCATATAATTTCAAGGGATCATGGGACAACCCCCTCCCAGGGGCCATCCAAGGACTTCGGGTTCGGAGCCTCAGCTCTGAGCTGCCTGAAGCCCCTCCCAGCCTCCACTCTCCATGGGAGCAGCCAAGTCTGGCCCAGGTCTGGCCATCCAACGCCCCCCCCCCCATCTGGGATGGGTATTTCTCCCGACGTCCTGGCAAACACACCACCTCCTCAGGTGCCTCCTCAGGCTCCCCAGGCAAGGAGCCTCGCCTGCCGCCAAGGGTTCTCTTGCCTCCCCCATTCTGCTAGATATGACCTGCTCCCAGAAGGCAGCACAGAATCACCTGAGTTCACACCATACTCCTCCTTCTGCCAAAAGGCCCTGCACGCCCACCTCACGCAGGCCCCCACACCTAATGCCTGTGCTTCCTGCCAGGTGCTGCTCACGACGCCGGCCACTTTCCACCTGTGATCTCACGTATGGGCCCAAACAACCCCAACGGGGGTACCGCGCCAGGCCCTTAGTCCCTGCCTGAAACACGTGCGGCCCGGTGTGTTTCAGATTACAAACTCTTCAGATCTGAAGAAAGCTAACAAGGTTCAGATAACGTGGATTATCCCCAGCAAACTATAGGAAACGTCCAGAACCGAGCACAGTCTTGCAGCCAAAAGCGGGAACGGTCATTCTAAACTGGATACCCAGAGATTACAGGGAGCCCCACATGGCAGCTCAGGGGGGAATTGTGCCCCAGTTTGGGTCAGGTTAGAGCTTGCTGTCAAATGAGTAAGAAGTTAGGTTTTCATACCTTTTAGACTTCCAAATTGCCAGTGAGGGCCTGTGGGCTACACAGGTGCAGGGAGAGGTGAGGAAGGGGAGGGGCTTCGGAGGTGGGCAGTGGGCGGGGCTCGGGACTGGAAGCCAGGTCAACTCGGACTGGGGTAACAGCCCCCAGCTCCACGGGGCTCCAACTCAGCCGCCTAGAGAAAGGGATGGGGGACGAAGAAGGGTGTGGGCTAAGGGTAAGAAACATTTTCCCATCCCCGATGGAAACCTGGGTTCAGAGAAATGCCTCTCTATTTTAAGAAACAAACCACTGCACAGATCCCACATCCCGCAGAGCAACTAAACGCGTGCACCACAACTACTGCGCCTGCGCTCCAGAGCCCATGAGCCACAACTACTGAGTCTGCATGCCTTAAGCCCATGCTCCACAACAAGAGAATCCACTGCAATGAGAAGCCCGCGCACCGCAACGAAGAGTAGCCCCCACTCATCGCAACTAGAGAAAGCCTGCGCACAGCAACAAAGACCCAACGCAGCCAGAAATGAAATTTAAAAAAAAGAAAAGAAAGGAGACAAAGCGCTGCGAGTGAGAGGGCAAATGGCTCCTGGTGCGAGGCCTGTGCTGCAAGCAGCAAGCAGGGAAGGGACTCTAGCCATGTGGGGTGCCTGCCCCTTCTGAAGGCAACACTGCCATCCAACTCAGCCTCGGGGTGTGAAGGCCCAGGACTGCCAGCCTTTCTGCTTTTTCAGAAGTACAAAGCCAGATTTTGATGTGAAATCCTCTGATTTTTAAAATACTGGGAGTCTCCTTTTAACCACACAGTGGAGCTAACCCTGCAGGCAGGTCACTCACGACCCCTGGCCATGGGTCATGGCCTCTGCCATCTGCCCTTTGCCTTTGCCCTGGGCAGAATTCACCTTTTGTTCCATAACATGATTCCTGGCCTCTGACACGCTTCAGGGGCAGACTAAGGTGAAACTATTCGGTTACATTTCTGTTGCATTCTCTCGCCTGGAAGCTTCTGCAGGCTTCTCTCTCCTTGCTCCCGTCTACAGCGTAACCTGCTGCCAGAGTAATCTTCAGAAATACCATTCTTATCATGGTAGGCCCCCGTGAAAAATGGCAGGCCGCTCCTGACCGCATAAGGGAAAAGGCCCTGTCACTCGGGAGAGTGACCTGGGCCCAACCTTGTTACCCATCCTTTAGCTCCTCCAAGGGACCCTTTTGCTCCACACCAGGCTACTGTCCCCACCCCCCACTTGAGCATCTTTCCACAATCCAGGAGTATCCTTCCCAACACTGGTGGCTACATCCACATCCTACCTACTGTGGCCAAGGTGACTGTCTCCCAATGTCTGTTTCCCCTTTCTCCCACTGAAAGAGAAACCCCGAAATTAGCTGAGTACAGGGCTGCTCAGACTAAAGACTACATTTCCCAGGCTCCCTTGCAGCTAGTGGTGGCCATGTGACTGCATTCTAGCCAATGGGATGCAAGCAGAAGCACAGCCCTGGGAACCTTCCCTAACAGACACCTGGCAATGCTCTTGGCATCCTTTGTCCCTTTCTTTATCCTGCTGTCTGAAAACCAGGGTGTAATAGCTGGACTCCAGCCGCCATGTTGATCCATGATGACAAGACCCAAACCCCGGATGTGGGAGAGGGGTTAGCTGGAAGGACCTGGGTCCAAGGACGTCCTGGAGCAGAGCTTCCACACCAGCCCTGGTCTGCCAACCTCCAAGGCTTCAGGACGAAAGCACAAGAAATGAATTGCCATCTTGTTTAAGCCATTGCCACTTTGGGTTTCTGTTATGCACAGATAAACTGAATCCTGACCACCCTTTTCCACTGAACCACTCTGCAGTGAGCAGAGGGTCCAACAGCCGTGAACTCCAAAGCCAGCTCTGCTGCCTGCCAGCCATGTTATTTGGTCAAGCCCTTTCACCCCTGCTTTTCCAGCAGTAAAATGGGAGTGGTGTGCCGACCTCCCAGAACTGTTCTAAAGACCAGTGGTAACACACAGCAAGGGCCACACCTATTAGTCTAACTGACCCACACAGTCCAGAAAGTGTACTCTATCTGGCCTGAGCAATCAGGACACTTCACAATCAAAACAAACAGATCTACACAAAGAAGGGCTTTTCAGTTTCTCTTAAGCTGTGGCAGATCTGCCAACCCTGGCTGGGGCTGAGTCCCGAAGTCCCCCCTCCTCCTGCCTGTTTCATTCATTTATCCCAGGGGTCTGCAAGCTTTTTCTGTCATGGGCCAGTCAGTAAACATCTTAGGTTTTGCAGGACTCTATGGTCTTGGATGAATATTCTTCCTTGGGTTGTTTTTTTTCTTTCTAATCAACACTTCAAAAATGTACAAACCGGGACTTCCCTGGTGGCTCAGTGGTTAAGAATCCGCCTGCGGGCTTCCCTGGTGGTGCAGTGGTTGAGAGTCCGCCTGCCGATGCAGGGGACACGGGTTCGTGCCCCGGTCCGGGAAGATCCCACATGCCGCGGAGCAGCTGGGCCTGTGAGCCATGGCTGCTGAGCCTGTGTGTCCGGAGCCTGTGCTCCGCAACGAGAGAGGCCACAACAGTGAGAGGCCCGCATACCGCAAAAAAAAAAAAAAAGAATCCGCCCGCCAATGCAGGGGACACGGGTTCGAGCCCTGGTCCGGGAAGATCCCACATGCCACGGAGCAACTAAGCCCGTGTGCCACAACTACTGAGCCTGCGCTCTACAGCCCGCAAGCCACAACTACTGAGCCCGTGCACCACAACTACTGGAGCCCGCGCGCCTAGAGCCCGTGTTCCACAACAGGAGAAGCCACCGCAATGAGAAGCCCGCGCACCACAACGAAGAGTAGCCCCCGCTCGCCGCAATTAGAGAAAGCCCGGGCACAGCAATGAAGACCCAACACAGCCAAAAATTAATTAATTAATGAATTAATTTTTTTTTAAATGTACAAACCGCCCTTAGCCGTCACCGGTTAAAAAACTGGCCACAGGCCCGATCTGGTCCACAGGCCATAGCTTGCCCACAGGCCCTGCTTTATATTATTATCCTTTCCCCAGCTGCCCCCAAAGTCAAGCATTTGAGTCTGTCAACACTGGTTTAAGCAGGGCCTGGCACACAGTAAGTGCTCAATAAATGACTGCAGCCAGCAGCAACTAGCAGGCACCACTGAAACGTGAATGCCTTTTGGTGTAACTTTCTGGGTCTTCCCCCCGGCTTGACATTGAATGTCCTCAAGGCTGGGTGGAGGACAAACTCTTCCAAACCCTCTCACTACCACCCCGCTGCCGCAGCTACCGGGGGTGTGGGCTACCAGGAGGGTGGCTGAAGGAAGTCACAGGGTCCTGATTCCAGAACAGCAGGTCATGCTTCACCTTGCTTTCACAGAGGGTTTTTCTCTGGGGTTTCCACCCCTGGCATGTCCCCCACGAACTGAAATTTAGCCCTTCAGAGCCAGCCCTGCCGTACATCCCTTCCTAGCCAATGCAGCGGGGACAGGTCAGAGGACTGAAAGAGAAAAGCAGCACAGTCAGCTCCAGAAAGGCCGCCACGGGACTGAGGAACTGAGAGTCTGTTCTGCTCACCGCCCCACCGCCCCACGATGGGCTTTCCGAGGAGCTGCCTCCCTGCAAGGGGATGGCAGCCCATGTCCAAGGGCTCCAGAGCCTGTGCCAAAGCTTCCTCAAGGCCCGGGAAGCCAGCAACTCTGCCCAAGGAAAACGGCCCAGTTTCGGTAGTTGCCATTTAGCCAATCTCATGGACGCGGGCCAGGGTGACATCAACTGGCAAGAAGGGGTGGGGAGGGAATTCCCTGGTGGTCCAGAGGTTAGGACTCTGCACTTTCACTGCCGGGGGCGCGGGTTCGAACCCTGGTCAGGGAACTAAGATCCTGCAAGCCACGAGGCCAAAAAAAAAAAAAAAAAGAAGGGGTGGGGGGGGTCACCATTCACTGCAGGGTGACTGGGACAGGACCTTCCTCAGCTGTCCTCTTTCCCACAGGGAGGGGGCAAACGTCAAGGAAAGGGGCTGGCTGTCCTGCTACCCACACCCATCTCCCAGCCCTGCTGCCTGAGACAGAGGTGGCAGCCCAGGGGCCCCCCTCCCATTTGCTGGGGGTGCAAGGCAGCTGGGCAGCCCCACAGCATAAGGGACTCCCTCCTAGAAAAGCCAGCTCTTCACCATTCCACGCCAGTAGCACCACCACTGATAACATCTATAGACAGATCTACCCTTCACCGCCGGACACCCTGCTCCACAACCCCGTGCTGCACCTTCCCCACATGCCCGGGACCCCAGTGGCACTATTCCCATCGCAGGTGAGGAAACGGAAGACGTGTACAGGTGTCGCTACAGGGCTGCTACAGGTGAAATGGCTAGTTCAAGGCCGCGTAGCTGGTGACTCACACCAGTCACACTCCACGTTCAGGACCCTCAGCTCCCAGATGTGAGACACTGGGAGGTTCGGGCGGATGTCTCGGTCGACCGCCCACCCGCCCCCACCCCAGCTCCACCCACAGAGGCGAATGCCCAGGATCTGGAATCACCAGTGGCTCGCAAGACCTCGCCTCACGAGGGACAGGTGAGCACAACAGGGTTCCTGAAGGCTTCTCACCTGGCCAAAGCATTCGGGTCCCAGAAGGGTCCAGGTTGGGAAATGCTGAAGCCAGGGACGAAGTTCATCCCGAGAGAAAGCCTAAAGCTCCCAGCAGCAGCGTGGTTCACCCCTAAGTCCCCCCAGTGGCTGGACCATCTCTGCCTTTTTCCAGGGGACCGTCAGCCAGCCCTCCACACCCAGCAGGCCGGGCCTGATCTCTGATCCAGGACTTTGCACTCCCCCGGCAGACTTCTGAGAAGTTCTTCCCCGGAGGCCCGTGCTCCCCAGGCGGAGCTGGCTCAGGAACCAGGGCTGCCCCGCCCTGAGCAGTAACCCGACCAACTCTGAGGCCATCACCAGGCCTTCACCGGAGCAGGTGCTGCCTCCAAAGAAGAAGTGTTCGTTCATAGAGCAAACACGCTGTGCCACAGTCCTGTCATCACCTCCATTCTACCGTCGAGGAAACTGAGGCACAGAGACCCACAACTACCCTCAGGGCACCAGTCTAGCCCACGTAGTGGATGCCCCCCAAAATATGTCCAAGCCCTAACCCCCGGAACCTATGGATATGACTTTACTTAGAAAAAGGGTCTTTACAGACATAATTAAGGATCTAAGATAATCCTGGATTTAGGGTGGGCCCTAAATCCAGCAACAGGTGACCTTACAGGAAAAGGCACAGAGACACAGGGGAACAGCCATGTGAAGACAGAGGCAGAGACTGGATTTCTGTGGCCTCCAGCCAACCAACGCCTGGAGTCACTGGAAGCTGAAAGAGGCAAGAAAGGATCCTCCTCTAGAGCCTGTGGAGCTAGTGTGGCCCAGCCGACACCTTGATTTGGGACTTCTGCCCACAAGCTATGAGAGAATACATTCCCGTTGGTTTAAGCCACCAAGTTTGTTACGGCAACCCTGGAAAACGAATACAACCAGCTTTGGACAACTCCAGAACCCATACTTTCACACTAATACCTCACACTAATGTTACTTGAGCCTAAAGAGGAAAAAATTATTTCAGACCTCTGAGACTGTATCATCAGGGGTCTGAAAGAATTTCAGACTGAGGCTCTCAGTTTGAGAAACATGGACTTTCTCCTTTTGACGATCGCTTCAGTTATGAATGACCTCTAAAAAGGGAAGTGTTCCCTTTGTAACTAGTAACAATTCCCAGTAGATCCACAAAACAAAAACACAGAAGTAAAAACTCTCCTGGAGAAACATGTAAAGAGAAGAGACTATGTGTAGAGTACATGAGAACGCTCTGTATTATCTTCCTAGTAATTCTATCAATCTAAAACTGTTCTAAAATCAAGTTTATTTACCAAAGATAAACCACCTCCCCTGGAACTCCTTTGCGGATCAGCCCTGGAACCCTAGTTTGAGAAACACTGCCCTTCCTTGTTCTGTATCCCATTAATGCGTGTTGAATGAATGGCCATGCTTGTGATCTGGGGGATCCTGCTGAGCTTAAGTGTCTTTCCTGAGCTCCGATGCCCACCGAGGATACCCTTCTTTCTCCTCATCTGATCCAAGAAGACCCAGCTCTGCCCCAGCAAAAAGAGGTGCGACGCTGGGGACAGATGCACAGCTCCTTTATTTTGGGTTTTCCAAGTTGAGGTGTGGAGAGAATCCTGTGTGGGAACCAACTGCTCCACACACTTCCCTTCAGAAAATCCCCGTTCCCGAAGTGGCAAAAAACTCACACAGGCCAAAGCCAGGAGAGGCCCCCTCAGTGACTCCACAGAGCATCAGTGCAAGAAACCCGGAGAGACCAAGCTGAGTGTAACAGAATAACAAAATGTGAAGGAGGAGGTACTTCCCTGGTGGGGCAGTGGTTAAGAATCTGCCTGCCAACGCGAGGGACACGGGTTCGATCCCTGGTCTGGGAAGATCCCACATGCCGAGGAGCAACTAAGCCCGTGCGCTACAACTACTAAGCCTGTGCTCTAGAGTCGGCGAGCCACAACTGCTGAGCCCACGTGCCACAACTACTGAAGCCCGCGCGCCTAGAGCCCAGCACTCTGCAACAAGAGAAGCCACCGCAATGAGAAGCCTGCGCACCGAAACTAAGAGTAGCCCCCGCTCACCACAACTAGAGAAACCCCATGCACAGCAATGAAGACCCAACACTGCCAACAATTAATTAATTAATTATTTTTTAAATGTGAAGGAGGAATCGTGACCAGAGAGAACTGATAAGAAAGAGTAACAAGAGAAAGAAAAAGGATGAACTACAAAGACGCGAGGTCCTTGGCAAACACATTTGTGATTTTTTTTTTTTTCCACCTTAATGTCAGTTTTGAAACTAGCTTCAGAAAATGTAACCAGCTTCTCACATCCCCAGAAAGGAAGATCGGAGGACCGTGGCCAGGGAGGAGTCCGTGTTACCTCTTACTTCGGAGCTGGGCATCCAGATAAGGGCCCTCCCCGTCCACGTTTCCACGAGGCGCACACACAGCAGCTCGCACCACCCTCGCAGGACCCCTCTCCCCAGATCTAGAAGTTTCCCGCTCGGGGGTCCGGAACGCCAAGCCCTCCAGATGAGTGGCACAGGGTGCTCCAGGTCCCTCCAGACTGGGCACCACTTTCCAACCGTCCTTGGCAGTCCATAGGGTCCCCTGAGATAGCCAGAGGCTGCCCACACCCCTCCCTCCTCCCCGCTAGAGCGGCCACACCCGCCCACAGACTCCCACCTCTCCCACGCCCAGGCCCCCTCCCCTCCCACCCAGCCCCCCCCACCCCCGGCTTCCTCCGAATTCTTACTTTGCACTCTCGGCCCCCCACTTCCTGCCCACCCCCTCCCAATCTCAGGGCCCTCACTACTCCCCCATTTCCCGCTCGGGGCACCTCACCTCTGGCCACCACTCACGCCCTCTTTTCTCTTTCTGCCCCTTTGACACCGTTCCTCCACACCCCTCACTCGGGGGCCCATCACATCCAGCTCCCTCGGCCCGGCCCCACGGAGCCCATACCAGGCCCCCAAGGATCAGGGCCCCTCACCCTCGGGACCCCGGTCCCCTCACTGCGCTGCGTCCGGTCCACCCCGGGCCCCCCGCCCGTCCGGCCTCGTGCGCAGCCCCCGCGCGCAGCCCGGCCCTCGGCCCGGCCCTGGGGCCCCGCACTCACGGCTGTAGAGGGCGATGCCCGCCGCGTCCGGGCCGGCGCGCACCTCGAGGCGCAGCGCCTGCTGCTCCGCGTGCCGCTGGATCTCGCCGTTCGCGTCGCCGATGGTGAGGAGACGGGCGCCGGGGAACACGGACACTGCCCCGCAGGGCCCCGTGACACCCGGGCCGGCCGCCCCTGCGCCGCCCACGCCCGGCCCCGCCGCCGCCGCCGCCGCCGTTCCTGCCATCTTAGATACGGCTCCAGGCCCCGCCGCCGCCGCCGCCGCCGCCGCGCCCGGGCCCAGGCCGCCGCCGCTGCCGCCGCCGCCGCCGCCGCCGCCGCCGCCGCCGCCGCCGCCGCCGCACAGGCCGAGGCCGAGGCCGAGCCAGGTAGCGCCGCCTGATGGCCACGCGCCGCCTCGCCGCCACCGCCGCTGCGGTCCAGCCCCGTGACGCAGCGCCCCCTGCCGGCGGCCCTGGGCTCTGGGAGGAAGCACGCTGGGGGGCGGGGCCGGCGCGGCCCCGCCTCGCCCCGCCCCGCCCCGCGCTAGCGGTCGCAGCTTTGTGAGGTGACTCCTTGGCCCAGGAACAGCGAGGGCGGGAGCGTACGTCAGAAGTGGTGCTCGGCCGCGCGGACACGCCCCTAGGGCTGGGCCCCGCCTCCACCCCGGCGTAGCCCGAATGGCCGCGCTTTGTAAGGCGGTGCGACTGCCCAGCTCGGAGCGCGCGTCAAAGGGCGGTGCTCGGCCGTGCGGACAAACGCTGGAGCCCCGCCTCGCGCAAGCGGCCGTGCTGTGTGAGGTGGCTCCCCCAGCCAGGGGAACGGTGGCGGCGGGCCTGACGCCCGACAGTCTCTACCACGCCCCTGAGGCTGGGCTCTTCCCCTGGTCCCGCCCGGCTTTGTACGGCGGCTCACTGAGGGGCGGGGTCCAGCTGCGAGAGGCCCCGCCCCTATACCGGTCCTGCTCCCCACCCCACCACTGGTCTCGCTTTGTGAATCTCTGGGTTCTTGGGGAGGGCCGGAGTGAGGGGCGGGGACAGGACGTAGGGACACGCCCCAGCCTGTGGCTCCACCCCCAGCGCGCCCTCTGGAAAAGCAGTTTGAGCATGGACTTGGCCTCTGCACGCCACCTTTGCCCCCTCTCGGAGCACTCAACCTCTCCTTCTCTCTTCCCCATCATCTCCAGCCGCTTCCCCCAGTGCCCTCCTCCTCCATCCTTGGCCCTTCACTGTCTTCGCCCCCACAAAAAAATTCTTGGACCTCTCTTTTAGCCCCTTCCCCCCCACCCCAACTCACTCTCCTTTCCCGCAGTGATGGCTGACCAGTGAATCCAGCAGATTAGGGCCTAGTGCCGCTTTCAATACACAGATACACACACCCATCTTCCCTCCAAGTCCCCCCTCCACTGCTCCAAGGCCCCCATTCTCCTCCTCTTTGGTGGCTTCCAAAGGTGCTTGCTGCCGCCCGCCATCTCCAGTTGCCACTCTTCCCGGTACCTGCTTTTTTTTTTTTTTTAAGGCCCCACCGTGCCGCTTGCGGGATCTTAGTTTCTCGACCGGGGATCTAACACGTGCCGCCTGCATTGGGAAGGAGGAGTCTTAACCACTAATGCGGCGGGGAAGTCCCTGGACCTGCTCATTTACTACTCATTCTCCTCAAGCATTCCATCATTCCACCTCCTGTATTCACCAATGCAAGGACTTTAGCAGAGACCGCACATGGCACTGCCCCCCTCCCTACACCCCATGGGCCTCCCAATACACCACCCTGACTGCATGCAGTTGAGGGGTACTGCCCCCTCCCCCCCCTGCAATCAGTGATTGGACCCCAGAGGTCCTGGGCTTGAAGGATTACACTCCACAGAGGCCTTGGGAACAGCTCCAAGCATTATAATTAATAACTTAGGCATGCCAGCAGGGCACATAGAATATAACCCCCAGGTACCCTATGCTCCAAAAACCCAAGTCAGGTGTAATTGGGTTTTTGCATGGGACAGTGTGCATGGCGTCCACACCATGTTATGCATGGGACGAAAGAAAGTGGAGGGGTGTGCGGAGAGCTCAGACTTCATAATGGCCAGGCTGAGGGATCTTAACAGCTACTTCCGTGGTGGTCTGAAAAGCTGGCAATCCAGAGAGGCTTCCTGCTTTCTGTCCAGCCTCCAGGCAGATGCTTGCATCCCCTCTCCCACTCCTGCTCCTCTGCAAGGAAGGTCCCAAGGCCAGGGGGTCCCCTTCATTTCCTCTGTTCACTGCCCTGAGGAAGCAGCAGCGAGAAGTCCCCAACGTAGCTGGAGGGAACTGAGACCCTGCAAAGCCCAGCCAGCTCAAGGGGGAGGGCTGAACGGAGGGCACGCAGACAGAGGGAAGGGCTCCCCTAGCAGGCCCGGAATGTGCTGAATTCTGGGGGCTCAGGTGAGGATGACGTGGAGGTGGGCCTCTTCCGGGTCCCAGAGATGCCAGGTGTCACAGCAGAGCCTGAGGGAGCATCCTGGGTGGCTGCGTCTTCTTCTGAAGTCATTTTCTTTGTCCGTGGAGGAAAAATAGAGAACCGGGTGATTTGGGGTTTCAGGATCTCGGGTTGCCCCATGTTCTGAGCCTGAGACTCCCCCAGTCCATCGGGTCTCACCTCACCCCACACACACACAGCTTCAGCGCCCTGATCCTGCTGTCTGTCATGCCTTCCTCTCTGCTGAATAGGGAACCAGACAGCCTGGGATCGAATCGCAGCTCCCCCTCTCCCTGATGAGGTGTGATGGCCCCCTTTGTGCCTCAGTTTCCCCTTTTGTACAATGGGGGAGAATGCCAACACCCCCCCCCGGGGGTGGCTACGACTCATAAATATGAACACTGTATGGCATAATTTCTGTGTAAAATCCGGAATAGGCAAATCCATCAAAGCAACAGAAAGTAGAATGGTGGGTGCCAGGGCCTGCAGTGGGGGTGAAACAGGGAGTTGGTATTTAATAGGGACAGAGTTTTATTTTTTCTGGCCACACCGTGCGGCTTGTGGAATCTTAGTTCCCCAACCAGGGACTGAACCCAGGCCACTGCAGTGAAAGTGCTGAGTCTTAACCACTGGACTGCCAGGGAAGTCCCGGGACAGGATTTGTTTTGCAAGATAATGTTCTGGGGATGATGGTGGTGACGGTTGTACAACAATATGAATACACTTAATGCCACAGAACTGTACACTGAAAAATGACTAAAATGGTAAATTTTATGTCTATTTTACAATGATTTTTTTTTAAAAACTAGCAAAGATCACTAGAATTTACTGTTAAGGAAAAGAAGCATCGTTCATAACAGTGTGGCTAGCATGCTGTCATTTGTGTTAAAAAGAGTGAGGATATAGACTTGCTATTTTTGCCTTTGCTTGTATGTGCAGGAAGCTCCTAATGGTGATTTACCTGTACGTCTGTGTGCAGAGGGGGAGACCAGTGGGTGGAGAGGGATTAAGAAAGAGAAGAGAATTTTACTATGTATATAATTTTTACATTTGGATGTATTTCATAGTCAAAAAAAAATTTAACTAAAAAAAATATATTTTTAAAGTCACCAGGACTGAAATAAGTTATTTTTCTCCTTCCTTTTCTCTGTTTTCCACCGTTTCATTTTAAATGCCTTAAAAAAAAAGGGGGGGGTGCGGGGGAGGCAGTAATCACCAGGCTAGTGCCTTGAGCGGTGTGACTTCTCACAGAAGGTTTCAGAACTCGCCCCACCTGCCAGGCTTTTCTTAACAGCTCAGGATTTGTTCCCTGAGCTGAGATCTCAGAGGGCTGGACAGGCCAGTGCCAAGCCCCTTCCTTCCCACCATCTGTATACCAGTGACTGGGGTCCAGTCTCCATCTGCTCTGTGGCAGCACTGAGTGAGGTGACCTGTCTCTTGTCTCTCCGGAACTCCGCCACGCCTCCTTCTCCCTCGGCCCACTCATCCACTCCAAAATCAGTGCCGTGTTTCCCATCCCCTGAATCTACCTGACCTGCATCTGTTCGCTTCTTCCACCTCCGCTGCAACACACTGGCCCAAACTACCCGCCACGTCTGGCGCCTGAACCATTGCCGGGTCCCCCAGCTCCCGTCCGTCCACGGTCCCCCACAGTCTATCCTTCACGAAGCCGCCAGAGGGCGCCCGTGAGCACATAGATCACGTCAAGTCCCACCTCTGCCCTGAACCTTTCCTGGCTCACCCTTCACTTGGGGTCAAAGTCAAAGTTCCGCGCGGCGCCCCTCTCTACTCCTCACTCCGCTGCACCCCTACTGGGCCGCGCCAAGAACGTGTCCTGAGCCTGGATCAATCCTCCGCAGCTACCTCCTGCTTGTCGCTAATCTCAGAGACCTCCCGGATCTCCCACCTAAGTGAGCTTCCTGGTCACTCCTACCCCACATGGCATTGTCTGTCTCCCCCTGTAGAATTAAGAAGCTCTGAGGGATGAAGGGCCTCATCTTGTTCTTGTCCAGATGCCCAGGAAGGCTATGTTGAACCCATCCAAACCTCCCCCCACCCCCCTCCCCACCATGGTGCCCCGAGCAGACTGACTCCACCCCAGGCTCCCTGACTGAAGTCCCAAAGCGTCCACTTACACAGATGGAACTTCTGAGGCCGCCTCAAGGGGGACCACCTGCACCCCAGACCTGTACCCCTCTCTGCATGGAGAAGAGCTAGCTGCACATTTTCTTTTCTTTTTTCTTTTTTTTTTTTTGGGCGGGCCATGCCGCACCAGGGATCAAACCTGGGCCCCCTGCAGTGCAAGTGTGGAGTCCCAACCACTGGACCACCAGGGAATTCCCCTAGCTGGACATTTTCTTGATCCATCGTGTCCAGGGGTCGGATATCTCTAATTTAGTAAACTAATAATAATAAGTACCCCAAGGCCATCACAAGATGCAGCTGTGTAGAGGAGTCCCATAGACCTGGGTTCAAATCCCAGCCGGGACACTGTGTGATCTGGCAGAGCAACACCCCTTGCTAAGCAGGGGGTGGGGAGTGGGGATGGGAATGAGGGTTGAGACCCTCCCCCTTGAAAGGGAGACGCATGTCTGGGACAGCTAAGCTGAAGTTCCTGAAACTGAACACAAAAGTAGGCTTTTCTTTATACCAGGAGCGAACCACAGTGTGCACCAGATTGTCACAAGGCTCCATGACCCCAAAGAAGCCACCAGGTCACCCTGAGTCCCTTGTCACCATTCTGAGTGCAAAGGCAGTGCTGACAACCAGGGGCCTGCCCACTGCCCCACGAAGGCCTGGACAACGTGCCTACCTCCAATCCCCTGGCATTTTCCAGTGCCAACTCTCAGCTCACAAACAATCCCTGCTCAGTGATTCTGGGCTTTTCCCAGACCCCAGAAGCTCAGAGACAAACAGGTCAACCCAGCCTGGTGGTAGCCCCAAACTTCCCATGGTCATGACAGTCAGTAGAAAATCGGGACCGAGAAACAGGACGACTTACGGAGATGGTGAACAGGGAGTTATCGAAGGACATGTCTGCAACAGAAAGAGAAGACCAGGATGGGGGCCGGTTCAGATTTCCTGCTCACCGCCCTCCCCGGGCCCTCCCCGCAAGCCCACAGGCCCCAAGTCAACCATGAGGAAGGGCGTAAGGTCCATCACCCCTCATCCTCTTTGCCCCCTTCCAGCCCATTCTACAGGGTGCACTGTGCACAGCTGCAAATTGAACTGTGTCCCTCCACTGCTCAGAACCCTCCCTCAGGGACCTCTGGCTGACCTCTGGGAAAATGGTGCCTTGTCTCCACTTCCACTTTCCAGAACACCTCTCAGCTCCTCCCCCACCCTGGGTTGCCCGCTCTTCACCCAGCTACTCCCTGCTCCCCCCTATAGGTCTCTGATTCAACACCACTTCCTCTGGGGACTAGCCTCCTAGCCCAGACAGGGTCCGGCCCACCATGGGCTGTTTCCCCACCAGAGTATGGGCTTGTGGACAGAAACCACCTCTGTCTTGGTTATCTTGGGAGACCCCAGACCTTAGCACATAGTCGGGGTGCTCAATAAATACATGAGACAGTGAAAGAAGTACAGAGAATGGAGTTTTCTCTGCTTGGAGCCCCTTCCTGGGCATCGTACTTCACAGGCTGGGTCCCTCTCCCCACCCCCAGCAGAACAGCACATTCTGGACCACAAGTGGGGCTCCATTTAAGGACGGTGCCAGGTACTGTGAAAGCCGGGTGCCCTGATGGTGGACAAGACAGATGCAGTTCCCCACCCCCTTGGAGCTGATGGTCCAGTGGTGGAGGCGAGTGTCACACACCCAAGCACACAATGATTACTTAATTGTGTTTCTACTGAGGGGGTAAGAAGAACGACAGGGCTCTGGGGGCATGTAAGTAGAAAGAGTAGATCCTGCCTAGGAAGTCAGGGAAGGCTTCCCGAAGGAGGCGACCTTTAGACAGACCACAGGGAGGAAAAGTATTCTAGGCAGAGGGCAGAATGAGTGAAAGGCATGAGGATGGGGCAAGGAGAGGTAAGAGGTGAAAGATGTTCACACCAAAAAAAAAAAAAGGTGAACCTGGTCGGGAAACGGCAGGGGATGGGGGAGAAAGAGGGGAGCGTGTGTTCTCAACTCTAAGGGAAGTGAGCAGCTACAGAAGGGGCTCAGTAGCGAGTAGTGAGACCCGATGGCATTTTGAGGCAGTGACCCTACCCCGGTGAGGGACGGGAACGGGGAGGCACAGACCTGTGGTGGCGAAGTTAACCTGGGCCCAGCAGGATTCTCGCTCCCTGCAGAGGGTTTCGGGAGAAAGTGATGACTTGTCTCAGGCAGGAGGCTCGTTCCAGGTAGCCCTGGTCAAACTTGGCCCTTCCTCCCCACCCCACCTCCGCATCCTCCCTGAATCCCCTCAGATGGAAATTCTCTCGCAGGAGCCCCACAGCCAGGTGAAGTCAGGATTCCATCACCGGGGCTACTGCTAGTTCTCTGCCACTAGGCAGCACGGTGTCCACCCCTCTCTCAGAGGGGAGAAACCGAGGCTGGAGCCAGTAGATTCTGATGCCCAGGAACAGGGCCACTGTCTACAGGCTACAAGTTGGGCGCTGCACAACCCCAGGGGGCACCACTCGCCTCTCCCACAATTGTGGATTTCTAGAATGATTACTTAGCAAATTTTGGCAAATGGCCGTAAAGGGATGCGAGGAAGCCTCAGCTTCCTCATCTGTAAAATGGGGCCATTCCTAGTGCCTGCTTCCAGTGCTGCCACGAGGATCACGTGAGCTCAGGGTCCAGAGTCCCGCAGCACAATGCTGGGCACACTGTAGGCGCTTCCTGAATAGCACCTGTTTCTATTAAGCCAGCCTCCCACCAGAAGACGCTGTTTGGGGTGGAGCCCTGGAAGGACCCTTCTTCCCCCAGAACCCGGCCAGCTATCAGAGTGCTTAATGGCCATCAGGAACTCCTGCCTTGGGACTGAGTTTTCTTTCCCCAAAACCACCCTCTGAGGGTCTCCAGGGATGGTCTCACCGTTTCTTCTGCAAGTTTTTTACTTTAACTGGGAGAGAAAAAAAAGCGTTTGTTAGATTTTGGTCCTGGTTGCATCCTGGTTGCAAAAAGCCAAGAAACCAAAAGGCCCACATACATTTGTAGCCCAGCCTTTCCTTCTTCGCTGGCAAATTTCCCACTCAACAGGGGAGCTACTGAAGACACTTTTTCCCCCCCAATTTCATGATCAATGTAGGTTGGTAAAAACTTCAAACAAGGTATGAGCATGTAAAATTGTTGGGTTTTTTGTTGTTGTTTTTTTAAGTCCACGCCATGTGGCTTGCAGGGTCTTAGTTCCCCGAGCAGTGATGGAACCCATGGCCCCTGCAGTGAAAGCACAGAGTCCAAACCACTGGACCACCAGGGGATTCCCGCTTAATTTTGTTTTTAAAGACTGAGTTCAGTGGTGCCAGGGGCTGTGGGAAGGGGGAACGGGGAGTCGGTGTTTAAAGGGGACAGTTACAGTTTGGGAAGATGAAAGAGTTCTGGAGATGGATGGTGGCGATGGTTGTACAACCAAGTGAATATACTTAATGGTGCTGAACTGGACACTTAAAAAGGGTTAAAATGAAAAAAATTAAAAATTTAAAAATAATTTTTTTAAAAAAAGGAATTCCCAGGCGATCCACTTTCACTGCCAGGGCCCGGGTTTGATGCCTGGTCAGGGAACTAAGATCCCACGAGCTACGCAGCATGGCCAAAAAAATAATAATTTTTAAAAAAGGGTTAAAATGGTAAATTTTATGCCATGTATATTTTACAACAATTTATATATATATACACATATACATGTATATATACATATATAAATTGCCCTTGCCCACCACCATCATTGAAATTCTGGAAGGTTCTTCACTGCTAAACCTTTGTAGTAAGGACTCCCAACCGTGCTCCTAAAAATGGGTATGAGTGGGAGTGCATACACAAGTTCTGGTGGGCCATGCTTTCTCTGACTGCCGTTACCTTTCCTGACGACCAACGCAGTGGTCACCAGCCCAGCGAGGAGGAGGAAGGCTCCAGCCAGGCTCAAGGAGAGTGCCAGGATCCAGGTGGGCACTAGAGGAAGATGGGAAAAGAGAGATTGGGCAGGTCATGGAACTGTGGGGTTGCAGGGAGAAGGTGGGACTCCTGTCATTCCTCCATTTGGTTTGGGTGTTGCTAGACCCTGGGGATCTAGCAAACCTGTTTCTGGCCAATTAGCATATTCCTTCCCCCTGGCCAACCTGATTGGTTCAGGGAGGGTATGTTGCCCAAGCTGAGCCAATGAAAGTAATTTCTGGACTTTGGCTAGACCACTGGGAAGAGAGGTTTACTCCTCAGGCCAGCGTTACAAAGCTGGTAGGATATACACCTGGGGCTCCAAGGTACAATTTTGACACCCTGAGAGGGAGGGCCTGCCTGAGAATAAGACACAGAAGAAAGCGGAGCTGAGAAGTGGCACATGATTCCTGACATCAGTGAGCACCTGGATCCAGCCATGCCTGAAGTCAGTGCTGTTCAGTGAACCAACAAATCCCCTTTTGTCGCTGAAGCCAATTTGAGTCAAGTTTTCAGTTACTTGTGGCCTGAAGAGTCCTGCTGGCTGGGTAATAGGGAGTCAGACAATATCCACCCCCAGCCACATGGTGGACCCTGAGGCCCACGTAGAGGTCAGCCACAAAAGCATGAAGCCCCAGCTCCAGTTAATGTCTCTGCAGAAGATTCGGCTGCCCCTCCCTGGAGAGAGGGGGAAGCCAGCAGGAGATGCCCTGATCCCAGTGGAGGTCAGGAACTAGCCCGGAGGGGAGGAGAGGCACACACTTGGTGTTCTCAGTGTTAGCCCTTGTCCATTCATTCACCTGGGGCAGGAGGGGTGTCACTTCCCCACTCTGAGACCACAGGACCAAGGTGAGAGAAGGGGGCCTTTGATTGTGGAACTTGAGGCCGGGGAAGGACACAGAGACTGTTCTGTCATCACAGCCGGTGGGCCTCTGCTGGCAACAAAGTTCTCTTTGCAGCAGGAAAATTCTGACTGATGGTGAAGCAGAGACTCCACCCAGAGGCTCCTCCTTCCCTCCGGCTCCTTGATCCAGAGCCCAGGCCCAGCCCCCTCTCCTGGAAAGACCAGAGGAAGACATCAGCCTTCCCAGGGCTTCTGTCTCACTCAGACGAAAAGCCAGAGCCCTTGCTGCAGCCACAAAACCCTGCACAGTCCTCGTCGCCTCCCCCCTGCCCTCATCTCCCCCACCTTTCCCCCTTGCTCACTATGCTTCAGCCGTATGGGGCGCCTCTATGTCTCTCAAACACACCAGGCACGCTCCAGTCCCAGGGCCTTTGCACAGCCTGCTTCCTCTGCCTGGAACACTCCTGCCCCCGACACTCACGTGGCTGACTCTTCATCCTTCAGGTCTTTGCTCAAACATTTCCTCCTCAGAGAGACCTTCCTTGGCCACTCTCCTCTCTATTTAAAATGACACCCTTGGGGGGCTTCCCTGGTGGCGCAGTGGTTGAGAGTCCGCCTGCCGATGCAGGGGACGCGGGTTCGTGCCCCGGTCCGGGAAGATCCCACATGCCGCGGAGCAGCTGGGCCCGTGAGCCATGGCCGCTGAGCCTGCGCGTCCGGAGCCTGCGCCCCGCAGCGGGAGAGGCCACAACAGTGAGAGGCCCGCGTACCGCAAAAAAAAAAAAAAAATGACACCCTTGGGAATTCCCTGGCAGTCCAGTGGTTAGGACTTGGCGCTTTCACTGCCAGGGCTATATTTCATCCCTGCCACTTTCCTTGTCCCCTGTTGGCAGACTGAATGTTTGCCAAACTCCTTATTTATCGTTTGTCCCCATCCCTCGGAATGTCAACTGTGAGACATCAGGGACTTTGTTTCATTCACTGCCGAACCTGCAGTGCCAAGGACAGTGCCTGGTACATAGCAGGGGCTCAAGGGAGGGTGCAGGAGAGCATGCAGGTTTAACGCCTGGATTTCAGGGAGGGTGAACGCATGCCAGGTTTAACGCTCTGCCACCTGCTGGCTGGGTGACCTGGGCCAGTCTCTTCATCTCTTGTGCCTCAGTTTCCTTATCTGGAAAATGGGGAGAATGGCTGTACCCATTGCATGGGGGTGACTGTGAGGATTAAACAAGGAAAAGTGAGAAAGTCCTGGCAAGTTGCAAGAGGTGGCTCGTCCTGTGATGACTTCCAGGTGGAGGGAACAGCACCTACAAAGCCTCGGAGGTGAGAAGATGGAGCCCGGGGCAGTGAGGAATGATGGAAGGGCCTTACCTGGGAAGGAGACGTGCATGGGCTCACTGAGGTTCGACAGTTGAGGCTGCCTGAGCTCGCCGAGCACGCCATACTGGCAGCGGAATGGTCCCCCTGGAACCTCCCTGCTGCCACCACTCAGGTTGAAGATGACCTCGAGCTGGTCCACGGGGGCCTGCAGGAGCTGCACCACCTCCTCCCCTTGATACAGTGTGAAATTCGCCCCCGGGAAATCCCTGGGGGCCATGCATGCGATGTGGATGGGGTCCTTCTGGCTGCTGGGATGTGGGGGCACCAGCATGATGGATGGCGCCGGGATAGCCAAGGAGCCTGCGAAGCAAGATAGGGGAGGCTGTCTGGGTGGTTAGAGCAGAGGCCAGCCTGGCTGTGTAGCCTTGGGCAAGTGGCTCACCCTATCTGGGCCTTGGCTTTCATGTACAACCGGAGGCTAGTCTTCCCTACCCTACTGTGATGTTTAAGGGGTAGAGTGCCCAGCATGTGGTGAGAGATCGCTGCATTTGAGTCATTTTATTATAATAGCCGCGGATGTTACAGCAGCGCAATTATACTCGTACTACTTCGATCAACAGAATTGACTACGTGCCAGTCCCTGTTTAGGTGCTGGGGATAGAGCAGCAGACGAGATAGACAGATAGAGGGACAGATAAGGTATGCGGACAGATAAGGTATGCCTGCCCCGGGGAGGGGTGGGGGCTGACTTTCTCAGGGAGACAAGGGTGGTAGGGTAGCCACAGAAGGCTTCCATGGAGACACGGCACAGGAAGAACTGGGGGCGAGCATTCCAGGCAGAGGGACAGTCTGGGGCAAAGGCCACAGGCTGGAAGGGATGCGGTGTGTTCAAGGAGCCTGGGTGGCAGGAGGGAGGGTGACCGAGGGGAGAAGGGGAGGGCAGAGGGGTTCTATCTTGTTTTCCAGGCTGTGGTGAAGAATATGATTTTGGGGCACGACTTCTTGCAGGAGGGACCAGTGTCTCCCCAGCTGCTCACAGGCTCCCGGGCAGAGTGCCTGGCTCAGGTGAGGTCGACACAAGCCTTCCCTTATCTAGCTTCCCCGCCCCACCCTCTGAGCCCCCAGCAGATCCTCCTGTTGCCCCAGCCCTGGAGGTAGGAGCCTGCAGAGGTCAAGTAGGGCTGAGTCATGGGGCGTGGGCACTGCTGTCTCTTGTGGGCTGGCATTTCTGGTACCCTTGATGTGGGTGGGGATAATGAGACCGGACAAGAGAAATCCGTGCTCCTGGGGCATTTCCAAGGCTCTGGGGCAAATCGGTCAGGGCTCAGCTTCTCCAGCACCTGGTTTCTGCACACACACACCCTCCCTGCCACCCCCCAGCAGAGGCAAGGTTGGGGAGGTGGAGGGAGCGGAGCAGGGGTGGCACAGGGG
The DNA here is from genome assembly GCF_964270905.1 of Leucopleurus acutus. Taxonomy (NCBI): domain Eukaryota; kingdom Metazoa; phylum Chordata; class Mammalia; order Artiodactyla; family Delphinidae; genus Leucopleurus; species Leucopleurus acutus. Next base: position 7,527,349 of record NC_139145.1, on the reverse strand, counting down.
CACCAGGCTCACCGGCTGCAAAGAGCAGGACGGTCCAGGGCATCTCTCCTCGCGCGTTTGGCCAGGAAATCTGGCTGAGACCAGCGCGGCCCACGGCTCACTGCCAGCTCCTCCTGTGAGGCCAGAGCAAGGAAAGAAGAACCAGGGCTGATTTGAGCCGAGTGTTTCCTCATTGGCAGGAAGTTGCACACACACACTTGGGCGCTGAAAGGGACTCTCTCCCCTCCCCACCCCTTCCATGGACGCACATCAGACCCTGGCACCTCGCTGTTCCTTAGGGGCCAAGGTTCGGCAGATGGGAGGGGAAAAATGAATGAGATGGTCCAGTGCGTGGTTTTTTTTGTTTTTTGTTTTTCCCCTGAGAACTCCTGGGCATGAGGAAGCACAAGGAACATAGGTTTTTTGGGAAACCCAGGCCCAAGTCACAAAATGTGGCCCAACCAGTGCTGAAGTTGAAACATGTGGGGTGGAAGTTGGTAGGGCATAGTGGTTAGAGCTTGGCCTCTGTGACCTCAGGCAAGACAAGGTCCTTCTTGGAAGCCTCAGCTTGCTGCTCTGAAGAATGGGGCTAAGAGTAGTAGACACTAGCTCCAAAGAATTCATGTCATGAAGTGCAATGCCTAGGGTAGTGTGAGTGTTCCCAGTGTGAGGCCACAGGGGAGGAAAGCCTCAGGGGCTTCACCAACCAGGTGGAAGGAAACACTAGCTGCAGAACTGAGGAAATGACATTGTTTGCAGCATAACTTGCCTCCCGCTGATAGCCCAGAAACTTCCAAAGGTCTGTCTTACCAGATTTGCTTTGGTCTCCAAACATTTCTGGTCAAGTCCAGCAGGTAGGTCCACCTGGAGGTTTACACCCAGGAAGGATGTAAGCATGTAGTTGCCAAATACGAAAAAGGGCCATTAGAGTGGACTTTTTTCTTTGGATACACAAAGCTCATTTCAACCTCAGGGCCTTTGCATGTGTTCCATCATCGCTGCCTGGAACACAATTCTATAGACCTGGTCAAATCCCACTTCTGCTTCAGGTCTCAGTTTAAGTGCCATTTTTTAGGAAATCTTTCCAGATTCCTCTGGACTTAGAAAAATGCCTTTGCTGAAGCCTGCCATAGTACCTTGTAATTTTCTTTGACTCCAACTAGCATGCTTGTATTTTCATGTTTGTCCATTTCATCTAACTTATCAAACGTATTGCTATAAGCCTGTTCATATTCCCTTGTTAGGCTTTTAATATCTGTGGGGTTTGTAGTGATGTCTCCTCTTTCATCCCTGATAATAGATATTTGTGTTTTTTCTCTTTTTTTCTTGATTAGCTTTGCTAGGGGTTAATCAGTTTTAATAATCTTTTCCAAGTACCAACTTTTGGCTTTGTTGTTTTCTCTATTTTCAGTTTTCTATTTCATTATTTTGTTCTTTCTTCCAGTTACCATGTGTTTAATTGGCTCTTCTTTTCCTAGCTTCTTTTATTTTTAATTTATTATTTACTTTTTTGGCTGCATTGGGTCTTCACTGCTGCACGTGGGCTTTTTCTAGTTGCAGCGAGCGGGGGCTACTCTTCGTTGTGGTGCGCGGGCTTCTCATTGCAGTGGCTTCTCTTGTTGCGGAGCACGCGCTCTAGGCGTGCGGGCTTCAGTAGTTGTAGAGCACGGGCTCAGTAGTTGTGGCTTGCGGGCTCTAGAGCGCAGGCTCAGTAGTTGAGGCGCACAGGCTTAGTTGCTCTGCAGCATGTGGGATCTTCCTGGACCAGGGCTCAAATCCGTGTCCCCTGCATTGGCAGGCGGATTCTTAACCACTGCGCCACCAGGGAAGTCCCTATAACCTGGAATTTTGAATTCAGAAATAGCCACACATACATGTATTGGTCAGCTGACACACAGATTATGCCCTTAAGAGACAGCACTGAGGAGTCATGGGCAGGGTGAAGGGAAAGCAATGACGGATGGTGACTCCCTGGAGTCAGGGAACTGTTAGCAGCCAGTTGTTGGGTTGCTGAAGTTGCTGGGGAGAAAACAGTTCTGGAACTTGGAGAGAGCTGGAGTTACAAGCTGTGGTGGAAAGATGCAGACCAACAGGGTAGGAGCCAGGGAATAGATACCTAGACCTTCCTTTCCTTCGGCCCTCAGATATCCTACCAGGGCTGAACCCAACTGGAAATAAGAGGAAAAGGAAGCCAAGTTGACCCGGTGTGTAGATATCAGCTCCCTGCCTCCCACTGCGAAGCAGTACAGGGAATGGTAGAGAACAGCTCTGGTGGGGCAAACAAACACAACTACTTCAAAATGTCCAAGTAGTGAGTCTGCCCAGCACATGGTCTTGTAATCTTTTGGTTATAATTTCAGGGGATTCCTGACCTCCAGAAGCCAGTCTGCTAACTCCCCATGGTTCTAAGAACCCCAGGCTAAGATCCTAGGCCAACATTACAAACGGAAGAGGGACTCTGTATGATGTGGCCTCTGCCGAAGGCTCCCATCTCTTCTCTGGCTACTTCTCTCACCCACCCCACCCTCGTCTCCCTTCTGCCTCTTGAAGTCTCTGAGAGCCTTTGACCTCAGAGCACTGTTCTTTTCTGCTTACCTCTTCTCCCTTCTATTTCAAACCTGAGCTTCAATGCCACCTTCTTGGGGTATCTCTCCGACTCCATCCAGGTGAGATGAACCATCCCCACCTACCCACCTAGCATTTACTTCTCAGTGCCTCTGACTTCCTGAAATCATTTAGTGGAGGAGCACTGGGATGACAGCTCCATGAGGACATTGTCTGTTTTATTCACAGTGTCACTCAGTAAATTTTATTGAATACTTGGGGAGGGGGATGGTTTTGTTTAATTGAGGGAAACAAGAATCACCCATTCACCCCAGACAACAGTGAAAATGGCAGAGCTCGTAGCTCCATGGGCCTCTACCTCCACCAAAACATCGACCAACTGAGCAGAAGTGGTAAGAATTAACTTTATCCAAACTCTGGAAAACAGCTCAATGTTGATGCCAACCAAGGAAATGCTGAATCAGGAAGAGGCAACTTGATCATGGCAGGAAAGCTTTTTATGGTGTTTTCCCTGCCCTTCCTCATCTCCTTTCCCAGCACAGTGGAGGACTTGAAGACAGCAGCCTGTGTCTTCAAGTGAAGTATAGGGCCCTGGTCCCCAGTTTCTAAGGGAGCAGAGCAGCCCTCGTTCTCACAGTATTGTGTGTGTCTGTTCGAATATGTCTGGGGGTTACCTGAGGGACTGCCTCAAGGTGCTTGTCTGTTTAACTCAGAACACATTCTTGGAAAACACAGTTCTCTGGGGCACAAGATTACAACTGACTTACCAAAAGCTGGGAGGAAAAGCTGGGGTGAGAGTTTCTTTGGGTAATTAAGGCATTCAAAAGTACCCATACACACTGGGTAACTTAGAAAGCAATGTGCATGCCCAGGGCAGGACAAATGCTCAGAAAAGACCTGAGAAGACCCTACTCTTTCATCTCTGGCTGATTTCTAAACTTGGTGCAAACAGGAAGAGAAGACTACGGCAGAGTTATAAACACCCAGGTGAAGTATGGATGTGCCCCAGCAGAGACTGGCAAAGAGTGGGAGAGGTTTTTCACTGTTTTTCTTTCTTCCTTTTCCATTCCATAATATATGAATCAACACCACCCCAATTTAAAAATGTACAAAAGACTTGAACAAACATTTTTCCAAAGAAGATATACAAGTGGCCAATGAGCGCATGAAAGGATGCTCAATATCATTAGGAAAATGCAAATCAAAACCACCATGAGCTTTCGGGAGTTCCCTGGTGGCCTAGTGGTTAGGATTCTGGGCTTTCCCTGTTGTTGCCAGGGTTCAATTCCTGGTCGGGGAACTGAGATCCCACAAGCTGTTTGGCACAGCCAAAAAACCCAAAAAACCAGAATCACTATGAGCTTTCAGAGACTGTGAAGCTGAGAAGATCCCAGGGCCGGGAGAAGGATGTCAGATATCACTGTCCTCCCAGCTCTAAGGCCCTCTCCCGATGCCCCTCAATAAAATGGCTTGATCCCCCAAAAAGAAACAAACAAACCACTATGAGATACCACTTCACATCCATTAGGAGGGACATACTAAAAATAAAATAGAAAATAACAAGTGTTGATGAGGATGTGGAAAAATTGGGACCCTCGTACATGGTTGGTGGGAATGTAAAATGGTGCAGCCACTGTGGGAAAGTTCAGCAGTTCCTCAAATAGTTAAGCATAGAATTACCATATGACCCAGCAATTTCACTCCTAGGAATACACCGTAAAGAACTGAAGGCAGATACTCAAAATACACATGTTCTTAGCAGCACTACTCACGACAGCCAAAAGGTGGAAACAACCCAAGTGTCCAACAGATACCCACACAATGGAATACTACTCAGCTATAAAAAGGAATTAAATACTGATATTATGAACATTAAAAACATGCTAAGTGAAAGAAGCCAGACACATCCCATTTATATGAAATACCCAGAATTGCTAATTCCATAGAGGAAGATTGGTTGCCAGAAGCTGGGGTGAAGGGGGAATGAGGAATAATTGCTTAATGGGTACAGGGTCTCCTTCTAGGCTGATGAAATGTTTTGGAAGTGGGTAGAAGTAGTGGCTGCACAACATTGTGAACATACTAAATGCCACTCCACTGGGTTGCTCACTTAAAATTATTAATCTAATGCAATGTGAAATTCATCTCATTAAATAAAAAAGTTATCACTCGTTCTCCACAACTACTTCAAAATGTCCAAGTAGTGAGTCTGAATGATAGACAAACTTGGAACGAAAAGGAGTACGAAGTGTGATCATACATAAACTTTGACATTACAAAGTGTTACTTCCCCAAGCTCTCCAAACGCCAAAAACAGTTGACAGCCACCAGCTGTATTCGAAGAGTAATTACCACCACCTGCCAACCTCTCTCAGGCCTATCTTGAAAGACTCAGAATTTCCATCTGAGCATTTTTCTTATGTTTATATGGAAGCACCAGAGTCCACTTCTCCAGCGACATCTTTGCTTATCTGCTTAGGTCGCCTCCAAATCCTCTAAGCCAGACTGAGGGAGAGGTTAATTGGCGGCATGCCCAAGGAAGGGCGATAAACCTGGAATATAACGGATAATATTTACTGAGGGCCTATGATATGCCATGCACTAAACAAGCATCTCACTTAATCTTCACAACAGCCCAGTGAAGGAGGACTAGTATCACCCGCCCCCGCCTTTTCTTTAAATATGTATTTGGTTGCGCCAGGTCTTAGTTGCGGCAGTTGGGCTCCTTAGTTGCGGCACGCAAACGCTTAGTTGCAGCATGCAGGTGGGATCTAGTTCCCTGACCAGGGATGGAACCCGGGCCCCCTGCACTGGAAGCGCCGAGTCTTAACCACTAAGCCACCAGGGAAGTCCCCATACCCCTTTTATGGATGTGAAAAGTGAGGCTCAGCAGAGTGATGCCTCAAGTAAAGCGTGAGGCGTGCTTTGAACTAGGCAACCTGCCTCCCAAACCCACAGTCTCTTCTCCGCTCTTCTCTTCTGACGCTAAGCACCTCGGCTGTTATTCTTCTTACCCTGGGCCACTTCAATCACTGTTTACCTTCTGGCCCTCGAGTTTGAGACCATTGGGGTGCAGGGCGGGGCCAAGCCGCCGTGCTAACTATATGCAAGAAATGCGGGGCGCTCACTATAGACCAGGCCTCATCTCAATTCTCATCACCTCTAATTCACAAACGAGGAAACTGATAAAGTGACGGTTCTAAGGCGCCAAGGAATGAGTGGTTAGGCATCCGACCCGGGACCAAACTCACAGACCTGACACAAGTCGCCCCCCACGTTAACATAAAAGGGTCTCCGCCCACCCTAGCTGAGCATTTTTAGACGAGCCCTACGGGTCGCGTGCAGGGCCATGCCCTGTCTCTATTTCCGATCCGCTGCACCCAGGCTGGATCGCACAATCCTCGTCGCGCGCGGGGTACTCTGGGAAAACCGCAGGAAGGACCCGGCCACCTCCACTACAGTTGTCTTAACTTTTGCCTGAGAAGAATGTGCCATCGTGTCTTATTTTTGTACTTTTGCCCCCCCCCCACCAGCATTTGAGACTAGAAGTGGAGACTTTGCAAAGAAAACGTCTGTAGAAAGTCGAGTGTTTTCAGGCGCATCAGTCATTCATTCGGGCAGCTATGCTCTCAGGGGGTCCTTCACTCCTGGCTCCGCGGGCTTCGGACAACGGGCAGAAGCGGCTGCCAATGAGTCCCGCCGAGTAGCAGAGGGGGCAGGGCTAACTCTTTAAAGGAACCGCGACCTATTAGCAGACCAGAGGGTGACCCGGATGATGGCGGCCGGCGCGGCCTTAGCCTTGGCCCTGTGGCTACTATTGCCGCCAGTGGGGGTGGGAGGGGCAGGGCCCCCGCCGATCCAGGACGGCGAGTTCACGTTCCTACTGCCTGCGGGGCGGAAGCAATGTTTCTATCAGTCCGCGCCGGCCAATGCAAGCCTTGAGACTGAGTACCAGGTAGAGTGTCCCGGGCCGTAAAGCGAGCGGAGCCAGGGAGAGAGGGCGTGGCCATACAGACCAAGCAATGCATGCATTGAAGAGGGAAGGAGGAGGAGCCCGTGCGTAGGAGCGCGGGGGCGGAGCCAGGGAGAGCTAAGCGGAGGGGGCGGGGACAGCGCGTGGGAGCGGAAGGGATGGGAATGGAAGAAGGCGGGGCTAGAGTGGGGCAGCGGGGAGGAGGGGCCATCGGGAGAACGAGGGAGCCCTTCAGAAGGCAGGACCCTCAAGGGTGGGCGTGGCCAAAAGGGTTCGGTCGATTGCGGGAGTTGCAGGGCGAGACCAGAATGCTGTACAAGAAAGGGCGCGGCCAACCTGAGAATTTCTCGGGGGTTGGGCTAAGAGAAGAAGGCTGGGCTCCGTCGTCTCATTTGGGGTGTGGCCAAGCCGGGACGTGGTCTCTAGGGGGGCGTGACCAGATAAAAGAGCCGGTCCTGAGGCCATCAAATCAATGGGGGCGGAGCCAAGGCAAGGGGCGCGGCCAGAGGCACGGGAGAGGGGCGGGACTGGCTTGCAGGTGTAGGTGTCGGAGCTCAGGTAGGCCCCTGGTGGTGGTCGGTACGGGTCTGTGCGGGTCGGCCGAGCCCTGGCCTTCTCTGGCAGGTGCCCTTGGCCTACCCCTAGCCCTCCACCCGCTCTTACCTGCCCCCCAGGTGATCGGAGGTGCTGGCCTGGACGTGGATTTCACTCTGGAGAGCCCTCAGGGAGTGCTGCTGGTCAGTGAGTCCCGCAAGGCAGACGGTGTGCACACGTGAGTTAAGTCCTGCTGGCTGCCCAGGTTCAGTTACAGCCCTGCCCCTCACCAGCGGCCTCGGGTTACCACCCTGCCTGCCTTGAAAAGTCTGGCTGGCCGGCCACTCAGGGTCATGTCTGTGTGTCTGTCTGCCCAGGGTGGAGCCCACGGAGGCCGGGGATTACAAGCTGTGCTTTGACAACTCCTTCAGCACCATCTCAGAGAAGCTGGTGTTCTTTGAACTCATCTTTGACAGCCTGCAGGATGATGAGGAGGTGGAGGGTTGGGCAGAGGCTGTGGAGCCCGAGGAGATGCTGGATGTCAAGATGGAGGACATCAAGGTGCGCCCAGGCCAAGCTGGGGCCACTCCTCCCAGATCTCTGGCATTGGACCCTACCCTCTCACCTTGACTGGGGTCCGCCTTGGCCTGACCCTGCCTTTCCTACATACTGGTGCCCCCAACCTAGTAACAGTAGAACATTTCTAGGTGTAAACCTTGTTCTAAGGGCTTAAATAACTCATTAAATCTCCATAACCACCTTTTATGTAGGGAGTGTGCTCTAATTATCCCCCATTTTACAGTTGGGGAAACTGATGCACAAGATGGCTAAGTAACTCTTCTCAGGCCACACAGCCAGCAACTGACAGAGCCAATATCTGAACCCAAGCAGTCTGGCTTCACCTACTGCTATTTATTAATCACTAATATGTTCTTTATACTTAATTAGGCACTCAGGAATTTCCCCGGCAGTCCAGTGGTTAGGACTCCAAGCTTCCACTGCCAGGGGCCGGGGTTTGATGCCTGGTTGGGGAACCGAGGTCCCGCAAGCCATGCGGCACGGCCAAAAACAAAATTAGGCCTTCAATTCTCATGGCAACTCTGAGGTTTAATTCTGAGGAGGAAACTGAGGCCCAGAGAGGTTATTTACTTGCTTATGGTCATACAGCCATGGAGTGGCAGAGGGATTTAGACTCAGGCAGCCTGGCCACTGAGTCTGTGCTCTCAGCTGTCTCTCCCTCTCCCCCCAAACATGAACTCTCACCCCGTTCTGCAGGACAAAACCTTGACCTCCTTCTCCTTCTGTGCCATAGGAGTCCATCGAGACCATGAGGATCCGGCTTGAGCGCAGCATCCAAATGCTGACTCTGCTGCGGGCCTTTGAGGCACGTGACCGCAACCTGCAAGAGGGCAACCTGGAGCGGGTGAACTTCTGGTCTGCTGTGAACGTGGCTGTGTTGCTGCTCGTGGCTGTGCTGCAAGTCTGCACGCTCAAGCGCTTCTTTCAAGACAAGCGGCCCGTGCCTACGTAGCCCGCTGCCATGGAAGAACAGGCGAAAGGAAGAGCAGCAAGGCGCATGCGTGTGAGACTTGGTCGGGGGTGGGGTCCCTTCCCCAGCTTAGTTTTCTACGGGAGGGGAGGTCGTGCAGTTCGGGCCTGAGGTGTGGGTCCCCCTGCATCTCCTCCCTTCAGGGGCTGGGTAGGGAATACCAGCTGGCTTAAAGACATGGACGCTCCAGGAGGGGTGGCTTAGCACCCGGAAATTGTGCATGGGGGGCACTGCAGCGTTCGAATGCAACCCTTGCGTTTTCTGGCCCTGCCTCTGTCCCCTACTGTAAAATGTGCCTTAGCCGGAGTCTTCCAGCCTGTACCAGCCCTACGCGGTACGGACGGGGCCCAGGAAGCAAACTCCCCCTCCCTTCCCCACTGGCCCTCCAAGCCAGGTCCCGGTAGGAAGGGGCTTGCTGTGGGATGCCATGCCTCCCTTCTTCTCCTTGTGGCTCCGCCTGAGGGCTGTGCTACTGCTGGGGGTGGCCTGCTCGTGCTAGGGGCCGGGAAGGAGACGTGGCCACAGTGTTCTTGCGAGAACAGTCACTTTATTGACAGGAAGGGGCCCAGCCCCTCGGCCCAGCTGGGGGCAGGCTGGGTGTGAGGTCTGGTAACAGAACTCCAGGAGCGGGGCCTCCAAGACCGCCTGCCCCTCCCGCTGTCCCTGCAGGGGCCCCAGACAGGGCTGAGGGGTGGCCTCGGCCAAAGCCCGCACAGGAGCCTCATGGAACAAAGGGCAGTCTGGCCTGGGCACCAGAGTCAATAAATTATGGTCAGAAAAATCACAGAGCCTGGTGATTGGGGCTCAGGGACACCAGCTGGGACAGACCTGCCCCCAAGGGGGCAGCCAGGCAGGCGGGAGGGGTCTCCCACGAAGCTCAGAAGAAAGGTCGGGCAGAAGCCGATGGAGGTGGTCGCCTGGGCACAAGAGAAAAATCAGAAAAAGCAAAGCTTAACTGTGTCCCCGGCTGGGCTGGAAGGCCTGTGCCCCGAAGAGGGCGAAGGGGGCCTCTGGGGAAAGTCCTCAGGAGACTGCGGGTGGGGAGGGGGCCTGACTGCGGCACAGTCTGGGGCGCAGGGCCAGGAGGCCCTCTCCCCTCAGTAACTGCAACGCCTGCTGCAGGCCCCCGTCCTGGCCTCTGTAACCAGTGCCGTCTGGGGTGCAGGTGGGGGGACAGCCAGGCCTGTGTGTGTGGCTGTGTGAATGTCTGCTCCTACTCCTGAGGTGTTAAGGAAAGTAAAAGGTCTCCCCTCCAGAAGTGAACGCTCTCCCCAAGAGCAGTGCCGTTGGGGGTGCAGGGGGAAGGGGGAAGGCCAGCAGCCCCCGTCCTCAGCCTGAAGGTCAACACAAAAGGCCCACACAGCAGCCACCAGAAGCGTCTTCCCTTTATTTTAGTTTATTAATAGGATACAGAGTGCAGGCACTTACAGTGGTCAAACCGAGCGAGCGAGAAGGTCTGCTCACAGAGAGGCCACCTGGGCCCGACCCGTGGGGGAGGCCTGAGTGGGAGCCCAGAGGCCCCCGAAGCTTCCCCACCCACTCAGCCCTGAGCCCAGGCTGCCCCGGGGACCCAGGAGGAGGAGATGGCCCAGGAAGAAGAGAGCGAGGTTGGCCGGGCCGAGTGTTCCGGACCTGGGAAAGGCACCTCCGGCAGCCGAGGCTGGGCCGTGCAGTTAATACGGCCAAGGAAGGAATATGTACAACTTGGGTGGGCGGGTAGCGCTGGGCCCACTGGGCCTGGCTCGCCGCTGGGAGCTCCCACTGCTGAGAAGCAGACACACTCCTTGTGCCCCAGCAAGGACTGGGGGTATGGACACCCTCGGTGCCGTTTCTAGAAAGCCTGGCCTACTCAGGCTTTCCTGGCCAGAGAAGCCCCTGGGTGAGCACCGCCACCCCAGCCTGGACCCCTCATTCAAGATGGCACTCAGGACGCAGCTGCCTCCTCTGCTACCTGAGACCCCATCCCCCAAAGTGCAACACCCCGGCTCCCCTCATCCTGGGGCTCCAGGGCCCCTCCATTCAGTGCTGTGTCCAGCTGGGGATGGGGGCCAGGCCAGCCCCTGACTGGGGCCAGGGTTAGGGAAGAGTCAGGGGCTGCCTGCAGGGAGCCTGGTCCCGCGTGGGGACTGGAAGGCCAGGGGTGGCGGTGGATGGGCCCGGACCACCGAAGCTCCTGCACCGAGGGTCCTGCTCGAGGACCCCCGAGAACATGCTGCCCGCAGCCTAGTCGAGCAGGGATGGCTCGGCTGGGCGGATAATGGTAGGCCGGCTGGGCGCAGCAGGGGGTCTTCTGCTGCAAAGAGAATAGAGATAGACGGGGAAGGGGAGAGGGCAGTGAGGCCGGAAGCAGGGCAAGGAGGAGGACCCAGGCCCCACCACCGCTGCCCCAGGCTGCTGCCCGAAGTCGGCTGCTCCTCTAAAGGCTGCTCGGGTGCTGGAAAGGAGTGTGCCAAGCCTGGACATCAGTACCCCCGTCATTACTCCCTTGCTCTGTGACCCTGGGCAAGTCCCCCGCCCGCCCTGGACCTCAGGTTACTCACAGGAGAAGTAGGGAGGAAAGACCCTGGCCTGCAGGGTGGGGAGAGGCAGGGCTGGGGCGGGCAGTGACTGACGTGCGTATCCTCAGAAAGGGGACAGGTGAAAACCGGAAGGGGCCCCGTGGAAGGGGACCCAAGCTACGTGGTGGGCCCATTTGCTCACAAAGAGGACAGGCCCGAGAGCCTGGGAGTCACCCTGACTCCACCACTCCATGAATTTGGCCTCTCTGAGTCTCAGTTTCCCCACCAGCCCAATGGGGATGCCAGTGACTCCTCCGCTCCCTGCAGGGCACAGGCTGGTGGCTCTAGGTGGCAGGCAGCGAGGGGGTCCAGCCTTACCTGGGCACTCCAGGGGGGATGCCGGGTGGAATCCGAGCTGGCCGAGATGGGATCTGAGGCGGGGCGGAGAAGGGGTCATTGTTGGCAAACACGCTGGGGTGGGGTCCGGGCCGGGATGGGATGGGGGGCGCTGAGAAGGAGGCTGCTGCCCCCACCGGCACAGGAATCAGGGGGGGCCCCGGGGTGGGGCCCCTCACTGCTGGGGGCCGGCCTGGGGGGTGCATGCTGGACACAGGCCGGCGCTGCGGAGTGGGGCTGTGGAGGAAGGAGAGGGTGTGAGCTGAAGATGGGGGGTGGCAGCACTGGCCGCATCCGTGTGGCCGCGGAAGCCCGAGGCGGGGCGTGGGGTGCTGGCCACGGTGGCCTCCTCTGTAACATGGGCTGGCACCAGCTACCACCCAGCCAGATGCAGGTGACTGCCCGGTCCTGGGCGTGGGGCAGCGCAGATACACTGGGCCCCTCCGTCCAGCCCCAAGACCTGAGCCAGGGCGCAGCACCTGTCCTCAGCTGCGAAGGGCTCCTGCTTCCCTCTGGCCTCGTTCCCGTGGGCATTCCCCTCTCACTGGCCCCACTCAGGCCTCCCCTGCTCCTCTAATCCCCCCTCTATAGCCAAAGATCCTTTCAGAGCCCAGCCCTGCCCTTCAGATCAGGTCCAAATGCCTCCAGAGGCTGCAGGGCCCAAAGGCCTCTGTCCCAGGTGCCCCCCCCCACCCCGCCCAAGGCTCCCCTCTGGGGCCAAGCACTTGATGCCCCTCAGGCTGGTTGCTGTGCCCTCTCCCCGAGGAACTCCAAGGCTCCCCAAGGGCTCAGTAGGGCTGGCACCTTCTGAGATTTCCCTGACCAATCCTCTCTCCTCCCACTATCTGTCCTGTCACTGGTTAGATGTCCCTGCCCAATGCTCTGACTTGCCCATGCCAGGGCCTTATTTCCATCTCAGCTCCAGGGTGGACAGGGCGGGGGATGCTGGTTACACCCTCCACGTGTCCCTCCAGTTCCCCCCCGCCCGCCATTCTCAGCTATGCTCTATGCCCCAGGAGCTCACCCGTATGGCCGGGGTTGCCCAGGCCCCTTGCCCTCTCTGGCTTCTGTTTGGGGCTTAACCAATGGAAGGCACCAGGAGACAGGCAGGCCTTTAACCCTCTGTCTCCAGTCCCTTCAGGCCTAGGCGAGGAGGCAGTCCCACACTGTGGCTAGCCCTGGGTGCTGAGCCATCCGTGGTGGGGGCCCCTGCACCCCGCCCACCCGTGGGTTGTGCCCTGATGGACACATGGGGGCGTGGCAGGGGGTGGAGCTGGGATCCCGCAGGCAGCAGCCTCTGCAGCCTGCAGGCGACCAGGCCTCGCAGACCTGTGGCTGCTGGTGCTCTGGAGCCAGGTGTCATCAACGGGCGGGGGCACGGGTGTGGACACGGTGCTGGTGCTGATGTCCCCGATGATGCTGAGCGCCTCCTTAAGCGCGTGGTACATGCGCAGCATGTCGTCCCGCCGCTGGGCCTGGTCAGCCGACTCCTCCATGAGGCTGCTCTGGTCCGCCGATGAGTACAGGTACGCCAGCAGCTCATGGTGGATGAAGGCCTTCGTCTGAGGACAAGGGTTGGAGAGGTCAGGGCTTCCCACCACACCAGCCAAGAGCTCAGCCAACCTTGCGAAGGGCCAGAAGAGCACCCAGCGTGCTGGGCGGGGCTTCGTCTTTCACCTGACTGCAGAACGTGGGAGACACTTACAAGGAGGTGAGCTCTCCACTCAGTGGTCTCCCGAGTCTCTCAGGGGTGCTTGCAAGTGTTCTTCCAACCCATTTCATCAGATTCTTGTGAAACTTATTCCTAGAATCTTATCTTTTTTCTTTTTTTCCTTCCACGTGGCTTGCGGGATCTTGGTCCCTGGACCAGGTATTGAACCCAGGTCCTTGGCAGTGAAAACGCGGAGTCCTAACCACTAGAAGGCCAGGGAATTCCTGAATCTTATCTCTTTTATTGCTATCTTTTCTCCCATTATATCCTTTTTTTTTTGGCTGCACTGGGTCTTCGTCACTGTGCGTGGGCTTTTCCCTAGTTGTGGCGAGCAGGGGCTACGCTTTGTTGAGGTACGCAGGCTTCTCATTGCGGTGGCTTCTCTAATGGAGCATAGGCGCTAGTAGTTGTGGCTCGCGGGCTCTAGAGATCAGGCTCAGAAGTTGTGATGCATGGGCTTAGTTGCTCCAGAGCATGTGGGATCTTCCCGGACCAAGGCTCGAACCAACGTCCCCTGCATTGGCAGGCGGATTCTTATCCACTGTGCCACCAGGGAAATCCCTCAGTTACTTTTCTTGGGATTTCTAAGTATACATGTTCATGTTTACATACGAACAGTTTTTCCTATTCTTTTTGACGTTCACAGCTTTAAATTATTTTTCTTGGGACTTCCCTGGTGGCGCAGTGGTTAAGAATCCGCCTGCCAATGCAGGGGACATGGGTTTGATCCCTGGTCCGGGAAGATCCCACATGCCGCAGAGCAGCTGGGCTCCTGCACCACAATTACGGAGCCTGCGCTCTAGAGTCTGCGAGCCACAACTATTGAGACCGCGTGCCACAACTAACGAAGCCCGCACGCCTAAAGCCTGTGCTCTGCAACAAAGAGAAGCCACTGCAATGAGAAGCCCGTGCACTGTAACCAAGACCCAACACAGCCATAAATAAATAAATAAATAAATAAATAATTTTTCTTGTCTAACTTCATTGCCTAGTCACCCTACAAGAAGATTAAATAAAAGTGGAAATAGCCAACTTGTTCTTGATTTTGGAGGGGATGCTTCCAGAGCTTCCCCATTAAGGGCAAGAGTGGTTTTGAGACTGAAATATCAATTCAATGGATGTATGAGATCTCATAAGAGAAGTCTCCTTCTACAATTGTCCTTTTAAGAATGGATGTCGGGGACTTCCCTGGTGGCGCAGTGGTTAAGAATCTGCCTGCCAATGCAGGGCACATGGGTTCAAGCCCTTGTCAGGAATATCCCACATGCCGCGGAGCAACTAAGCCTGTGTGCCACGACTACTGAGCCTGCGTTCTAGAGCCTGCGAGCCACAACTACTGAAGCCCGCGTGCCTGGAGCCTGTGCTCCGCAACAAGAGAAGCCACTGCAATGAGAAGCATGTGCACTGCAATGAAGAGCAGCCCCCACTCGCTGCAACTAGAGAAAGCCCACACGCAGCAACAAAGACCCAACGCAGCCAAAAATGAATAAATTAAATTAATTAATTAAAAAAAATGGATGTTGATCGCTAATTATAAGAGAAGTACAAATTAAGACTACAATGAAGTATACCTCACACCAGTCAGAATGGCCATCATCAAAACGTCTACAAATAATAAATGCTGGAGAGAGTGTGGAGAAAAAGAACCCTCCTACACTGTGGGTGGGAATGTAAATTGGTGCAGCCACTATGGAAAACAGTATGGAAGTTCCTTAAAAAACTAAAAATGGAATTACCATATGACCCAGCAATCCCACTCCTGGGCATATGCCCAGACAAAACTATAACTGGAAAAGATACATGCACCCCTATGTTCACAGCAGCACTATTTACAATAGCCAAGACATGGAAGGAACCCAAGTGCCCATCGAGAGATGAATGGATAAAGAAAATGTGGTACATCTATACAATGGAATACTACTCAGCCATAAAGAAGAATGGATATGATATCACTTATGTGTGGAATCTAAAATATGATACTGGGCTTCCCTGGTGGCGTAGTGGTTGAGAGTCCTCCTGCGATGCAGGGGAGACGGGTTCATGCCCCAGTCCGGGAAGATCCCACATGCCGCGGGGCGGCTGGGCCCGTGAGCCATGGCCGCTGAGCCTGCGCGTCTGGAGCCTGTGCTCCGCAACGGGAGAGGCCACAACAGTGAGAGGCCCACGTACCACAAAAAAAAACAAAAAACAATAAAATATGATACAAATGAATTCATTTATAAGACAGAAACAGACTCATAGACACAGAAAACAAACTTATGGTTACCAAAGGGGGAAAGGGTGGAGGGATGGATAAATTAGGAGTTTGGGATTAGCAGACACAAACTACTATATATAAAATAAACAACAATGTTCTACTGTATACTGCAGGGAACTATATTAAATATCCTATAATAAACTATAATGGAAAAGAACATGAAAAAAATACATATATGGATGGATGAATTTTCTCGAACTTTCAACACATACAAAGATGACAGTGCTGGATAGTTTTTCATTTGCGAACCACGTAAATGCACTAGCTAGTCAAACATTTAAATTCTGAAAAATGAGTAAAAGGGAAAATAAAATATAACCTAAAGATACAGTGAAAACTCCTTTGTCCACTCTGGCCTCCTTAGGCCCCCTGAGTTCTCCCTCTAGGGAGCAACTGGTCACTAGGTCCTTGTACAAACTTCCAGATTTCTAGGCATATTATAGATAGACAAATAGATAATTTCCCTTCCGTTTTTACAAGGAGAACTGCTGGGTCAAAGCATACATGAATTTAAAAGATCATAGCTGCGGCAAATCCCATCTATACGTGAACAAGGTACTAGGACACCCATGAAACTTAACACTGACCACCACTGAAGAAGAGACTGGGAAGAACGGAGTGAAAGGGAAGGGACATGGGATTTTTGCTTTAGACTCTGTCGTATTTAGAGGTTTTATAGTCACAGCATAAACTGAACCTGGGTTACATAGCTTTCTGACTGCCTAGTGCTGAGCCCAAGGCCTGAACCCTCCCAGCAGCCTGGAGCAGGAGACATCAGTACAGCTGCATTTCACCGAAGAGAAGCCTGATACCCTGAGAGGTTCAGGAGCCCCGGAGGTAGCAGGTAACACCCTGGGGTGAAGGCAGGCCGGGCTGCAGGCCACCAGGAGGCCACAGCTGGGGACAGACTCAGCCTGGGTTTGAATCCCACCCCTCACTCTTCTGAGTGACTTGGGTCAGGCTTCTTGACCTCTCTGGGCCTCTGTTTTCCTGTCTATAAAATGGGGATGATAGCAGGCCCTCTCCCAGGGTTACTGTAAGGCTGGAAAACTTTAGAGCAAATGCACAAGCGTGGTGATAGCTTCAATGACCCGATTAAACGGGGGTGTGAGCCCCGTGTGTCTGTACCTTCTCATTTCCCAAGAGAGGCTGAGGATCCTGACTGTGATGTTTAAAAGGTGGTGAGACTCACTCTCATTTTTTTTTTTTTTGTGGTATGTGGACCTCTCACTTTTGTGGCCTCTCCCGTTGCAGACCACAGGCTCTGGATGCGCAGGCTCAGCGGCCATGGCTCACGGGCCCAGCCACTCCGCGGCATGTGAGAACTTCCCAGACCGGGGCACGAACCCGTGTCCCCTGCATCGGCAGGCGGACTCTCAACCACTGCGCCACCAGGGAAGCCCTCACTCTCATTTCTGATTTTATACAGACTGTGATCAGCCCAAATCTGGCTGTGGCCGCCCCGTCTTGGGGGAAGGGGGACCTGGAGGGGCAGGCACTCACATTGTTGATCATGAGGTGCATGATGGTCTTTGGCATGAGGTCACGGATGGACTTGTTGATGATGGCCACATAGGAGTCCACCAGGTTGCGAATGGTCTCCACCTGCCGCTCCAGCTGCGGGTCCATGGAGAAGGTGTTCTCCTGGGCTCCGTCCTCATTTTCTGCCTGCAAGCGGGGAGGGGAGGCCATGAGGGGTGACTGCAGCCTGAGTCCAGCGTGGGGAGCACCCCTCCTCTGGGGATTGCTTGCCCTACCCCACCCGCAGCTGACCCTCTGGGGCTGGCCCCTCATGGCCGCGTTGGCACCACGTGGCCCTGCCTGCCCCTGGGCTGAGCTGCCCGGACCTGGGGGTGACCACAGTCCAAAGATGGGCTAGTGCCTCTCACCTGGGGATTGGAACATGTTAATTTGGGGGCCATGTTCACTCCGCCTCAAGGACAGGAAAAAAGGATAGAGAACAAAGCAGACAGGATCCTGGTCCACGTGTGTCCCTGTCCTTGACTTTAGTTGGAGAACCTTCTGGGCGCCGATGACAGAACCCTCCCCAGCCCTTTCTGCTTTGTCTGCTCAAGAGGGTATGGGCTACATGCCCTCAGAGAGTGCTGGCAAACACAGCCTGAAATGACCCATCCCGTGAGATGCTGGCCGCCCTTCTCCCAGGTGGGGTCAGCTCAGCCCAAGGTGTGCCGGCCGGGCAGGGCGCTCCTCACCTGGTCCTTCTCAGGGTAGACCCCGGCTCGGAGGAATGAGGCCTTCCAGCTGTCCACGTCCTCCTGGGAGTCACAGGCCAGCTCAATCTGCCGCAGGTCCTTGTAGACGTTCCTGCGGTGAGAGGGAGGGAGGGAAAGGCGCATGCTTGACCCTGCCCGCGGGCCCGGTGGGTGCAGTGAGCTGGAGCTCAGGCCCTGGGGTTGGCCTGACTGACCAGGATTCACCCCTGACCGGGGGCACTCGTGACCAGAGGCCCCAGGATGGCAGCAGCCCCTGCACCCCATTGGGCTGATGGAGGTACCGTGATTTCGTGCCTGTAACACCCAAAACCGTGCCGAGAGCAGGGCGTGTGCTCAGCAAGAGTCTGCATCTAGCGGCATCTGCAGCGTTTTGTTTGTGGGCTCAGCTACTCCTCTCCTTCCCCTGGGAACTGCCCATCCCCTCCTTTATGCTCTCCCGGGGGAGCCAAAGGCTGCCAACGACCCCTCCAGAAGTGGGCAGTGACCCACGACACCCTCCGCCAGTTGGGGAGCTCCCATCAAGGTGTTTTCTAGAGAAGCTACAGCCGCATCATCCAAAAGAACGTTCTGGCCTGACGCAGCAGCCACGAGCCACAGGTGGTTTCTTTCTGAGCGTCAGGAATGGGGCCAGCGTGGCCGAGAAAGTGAATGTAAATTTTTATTTTATTTCCATCAATTTACATTTAAATAGTCACATGTGGAAATCCAAAAAAGAGGAAATATATGTATACGTATAGCTGATTCACTCTGCTGTAGAGCAGAAACTAACACAACATTGTAAAACAACTAAACTCCAATAAAAATAAATAAACAGTCACATGTGGCCAGTGGCTGCTGCCTTGGACAGTAAAGGTCCAGCATGTGCCTCGATTCCTGGGAGGGAGGTGGAACTGGCCAGGGCAGGACTGAAACTCCCAGCAAAGGCTTGTGAACTGCTGGGCAAATGTGGGTCTGTGAGCGGAAGGTGCAGAGCCAAAAGGCTGGGGGAACAACGGACAGACACTAACCAGTGTTTATGGGCAGTGTTCTCCATATATAGGCCAGGATCCATGCTACACGCATGCCATCCTGTCCCACAAGGCAGGTGTGACTGAGACGGCCAAGCTGTCCCAAAGTCTTCGAGTGAGATCTGGGTCTGAAGTTAGGCACAGATGGCCTCACAACAGTGCTCAGGCCAACCAGCAGTCAGTGAGTGGCTGCCCTGAGACTTCTGGAAGGAGCTGAGAGCAGGGAAAGGGAGCATGTTTTTGTTGCTCCTCCTCCTTCCTGCTGCCTGGAACATCATCATGATGGCTGGAGTTTGAGCAGCTATCTTGGACAAAGAGGAGGAGAGCTGAGAAATAAGAAGGAGGGCCTGGGCCTGGATGCCTGTGGGGTTGTCCAACCTGCCCCAGATGGTAAAGTCTGGACTTGATTTACATAAAAAACCCCAATTTCTATCTTGTTTCTGCTACTATCATTCTGGGTTTCCCGAACTCACCACTAAATGATACATTAGGTAATATCTTCACCCCCACCCCGCCACCGCCCGCTGCACAGGGGATCACAGGGCCAGGGAGGTGGGATGGCTGTCTGGCGTTACACAGCCAGGAAGAGCTTCCCAGCAGGCCTGTCCCGTCGCAGAACCCAGGTTCTCCCACACACCCTAGGGTTTCTTAGGCAGGGGAGGTGGGGGGTAGGGAGAGATGAGCCTAAAAGGGTTATAAAGGTTTTTGGAGCCAGCTGATGGTCAAAGTGGGTCTCAAGAGTTTTAGGCCAGCCCAGAACAAAGCAGGATAGAACGATTCTTGCACAAAACAGGTGGCTCAGCTGGATTTGGTGCGTGTGGATGGGCAGTGGGGAAGGTGGTCCTGGGGCCAGGAGGGAGGATGTCAGTGCCTGCTGGCCAGTCATGAAGAACCACCAGGCCCTGGCTGACAGCTGACCCCTGACTTGGGGGTTCCCTGGATGAGGGTGTGAGTCTGGGCAGGGGCCCTCCTGGGTCCATGCTCAGCCCTTCCTCCTGCTCTCAGACCTCCTGCCAACTGGGTCTCTTCCTGAGCTGAGAGAAGTATCTTTGCTTTTGCTAAAGTCTCCCACCAACGCCCCTTGGCGTGGGTTTACTGAGAGCCTCCTGGGCCCTTCTCTTCTCTGTTTTACTGGCCCAGGGAATCTCATCCCATTAGACTTGAAACACCTCCACACAACGACAACTCCCCAAATTCACGTTCCTGTGCCTGGAGCGCACTCCTGAACACCAGTCTCTCATACTTACCCAGCTGGCTCCCCTGTGCCCCACGTGGTGTCTCACAGGCCCCTCTCCCTCAGCATCACCCCAACCCAGCCTCCGACTGGCCTACTCTGCCTCTGCCTTCCCCATGTCAGCCAATGGCAGCTCAGTCCCTGAGCAACACCTTTCTTGCTTTCATACCCACACCCGCCAGGAGTTCAGTCGCTCTACTGGAATCCACCCCTTCCTCCTCTATGTCCTCAGCCCCACTTGGGTCCAGCCCCACCATCTCCCACCTGGGCCAGTGCAGGCGTCTCCTCCCTGGTCTCCCACGCTCGCCTCCTCAGCCTGTTCCCCTCGTGGCCACCAGGGGGCGCCGGTGAGCACCAGAGCCAGGTCCCATCGCTCCTCTGCTCAGAACCCTCCACGGCTCTTGCATCGTTTCAGCCTCCCCACCCCGCTGACCACCCCACAGAAGCACTTTTCTGTTTCTTGACTGACACCCTTTCTGGAATGTGAGACCCCAGGGTAGGGACTGTTCACAGCAAGTGCTTGGTGGACACTGAAGAATGATTGAACGAGGGCCACTGGTCTCCCTGGGACCTTGGGGGATGGGGGTCGGGGTCGGGGGCACTCACCTCTGCTCCGTGTTGAAGATGGCGAAGACGTGCTTGTTGGACATGAAGCCCTTCTCCACGTCGCGGATTTTGAGGTTGTCCAGAGGCAGCATGTACTTCTTCTCTTTCTCCTGAGGGTGAAAGGGGAGGGGTCACCCTGGGCTGTTTAACTGAGGCCCTGAGGCTGCCCTGGGCTGGACTCTACCGGGAGGACCACCGCCAACACCTGACGCCTCCCATGCTGCTTTTCCTCGGGTGAACTAGTCTGGCACCGCCCTCCCCCTCGCTTACCTGCCCCAGCCACGCTAGCCTCTGTGACTCTGAACATCCCAAGCGGGCTCCTACCCCAGGGCCTTTGCACCTAGCATGCCCCACCCCCACCCCCGCCAACACCGGCCTGGTGCCCTCCTTGCCTCTTTTGTACAGAGGGACCCTCCAGGAGAGGCCTGCCCTGACCCCACCCCAAACTCTCCCCCTACTTTTCCCCTTGGCGCTTCCCCTCACGTAACACAACACACCACGTATCTTTTTTTTTTTTTTTGGCTGTGCTGCGCGGCCTACGGGGTCTTAGTTCCCTGACCAGGGATCAAACCGACGTCCTCGGCAGTGAGAGCGCGGAGTCCCAACCACTGGACCAGGGAAGTCTCCCCCGCCACCCCGCATTTCTTGCTTGTTGACCTAGGGTCACCTAGACCGACTCATTGGGTCCTCGGGGGGTGGAGACTCCTGTCTGTTTGGTTTACTGCTGACACACAGTGGATGCTCAAAACTGGCCGACTCTGACTCTACCCAGATTCCAACCACTGAGTGAATGAAACCATTAACATGACTACTTCTTCACGACGAGCCTGCAAGTGAGTTACCAATATGATCCCATTTTCGAGAGAAAGACACGCACAGACAGAGGCACAGAGGGGCAGGCAGTGGGGGCGGGGGAGGGAGCTGGAGAGCGAGGCCCCCGTGAGCTGATGGCCGGGGTGGCCCTGTTCAGAAAGTGCCAACCGAGTGCTGGGCATGGCAGTCCTGACGGCTGCTGGGGAAAGCAGCTCAGAGAGGACGCGTCCCTTGGTCAAGGGCACGGGCCTGGTGAGTCTCTGAGCTGGGAGTCCCACTCCGCAGCCCACCTCCTGTTAGCTAAGCACCTACGATACGCCTAGGCCCGTGCAGATGCATTGCTATTAACCCTTACTGGGGGCGGGGGGAGGAGGTGGCAGTGCATTCACTGGGTTTTCTACACCAGGAAACCAAAGCACAGCATCAGGGTACCCCCCCGCCCCTCCCCGACTCCCACTCGACCCACAGCAGCTCTCAAGGGCTGATGGGAAATGCTGCTTATCCAGCAGCTCACGGAGCCCTCTCACGCATCCCTGCCAGGGAAGCATCGCGCTCAGAGGGAAGCGGGCCGCCCTGGGCCACGCAGCGGGTGGAGTGGGCCGCGGTGGGACTTCAGAAGCCAGGTTCTCCCCACGGCCCTCCTGGTCTTTGACCTCCTGGGCATCTTTGGAGAAGAGAGACCTGCCCCCCTCACACAGCAGCTCACTTCTTTTCACCCATCCTACCCCTGACCTCCGGAAGGCCTCAGAACAAAACCCAACGTGGCGGTTCCTCCCCAAATCAACAGCAGCCACAGTGGTGGCGGGGAAGGGGCCCAGGGGCCCTCCCAGAGGGTGGAGGGCCACTTGGAGTTTCAGGACTACTCAACGGGAGGCAGGAGCGAGTGGCAGGCTCGGTGCGTGGGCTCAGTCCTGACTGAGGCATGAGAAGCTCAGCTGGGCCTGGCCCCTCCCCAGCCATGTGCCCTTGGGCAAGTCACTGCCCCTGTCTGCCTCAGTTTCCTCAGCTGTCAAAGATGGGTAGGAGTCTCGTCCTCCTGGTGCAAGGTGAGGACGGACACTGTGAAAGTCCCGAGCACATGCCCACCCCAGAGCTGGTGCTTGCGAGGCGCCAGGGGTTTTCTTTTGTCTGTCTGTCTGTCACTCTTATGCTCCAGGGTCAGTCAGTCCACCGGGTTCTGGGCAAGGAGAGGAGCCAAGGAGGTGGGAACCCCATTCATGCTGGGAGCCAGGGCAGGGGAGGAGGGTACAGGCAGGCCAGGGAATGCGGAGCCCGGGGCCCTCCAACCTCTCAGGGAAGAATTTGGGCGGGGGGCTTTAGAAAGGGCCAGGGCAGGAGTTCCCGGCCCGGAAGTTTGTGAAGAGCCTCTGCTGCCCCCACCCTATCATGTCATGAGGCAGGAAGCTTCCAGTTGGCCGGCTAAGGCCAAGTAACTGAGTCACAGTCCTTTTGGGCCCCGAGTGAGACACCACATCTGGAAGTGTTTATAGCGTGATTCCGCCCAGAGCACAGACGCTGCCTTCCTGATGCTGCCCGCACGCACGCATACACACTCTCTCTCTACACACACACACACACACACGACACAAACACACCACACACACACACGCACGACACAAACACACACCACACAGACACGGAGGCGTGCATGTACTCTGCCCCCACCCCCAAAGAGACCTTCTCCTGCACACAGAGGCCACGGACCCAAACCCTCCCTCCCAACCCCCCCCGCCCTCCCCCCTGCCCCCCCACCCCGCCTCCTTAGGATTTCCTGAAAACCCACAACTTTCTCCAGATGCGCGCTGGCCCCGGCCGTGCCACGTCAGAAGAGACGAAGCAGATCGTCGCGGGCGGACCAGTGGCTTCCTCGCCTGCTCGGAGGTGCTGGGGCGCTGTGGCCCTGCTGCTGCCCAGGGGGCCCGCAGGACAGACAGCCGGCCCCGCCAACCCAGTGTTCAGACTACCTGTTCAGGGGGCTCTGAATGTGTACAGTAGTCTGCACATTGGTTAGGCTGGGCTCGGGCGAGCGGCGCGTCAGGATGGGCCCCCCACCCAAACTTGCTGCCACCCACGCAGCGAGGCAGACCAGGAGGTGAGTGCCACTGCCCACCGCCCTCCTCCCCACAGGCTGGAGGCCTGGACAGAAGATTCTGGAATAAAGAAGAAGGGCTTGGGCGGGGGCGGGCGCCGGGGAGGAAAAGAGGCGCCGGGCAGAGGCAAAGAGAGCCCCGACACCGGCTGAGGGGTCGGGGGCTCTGGTGGAATCAGTCTCCTATTCCTACCCTCCAGTAACCACCTCCTCTTGTTTATTTTTTTTAATAAAGAAATATGGTGTCTTGCCTCTCTCTGAGGCTTCTCTACGATGGTGGCCTGACCCCGGGGGTGGCCACCCTGTTGTGTGATTTTCAGGGCCCTTGCTGGGATCCTAACTTGGCGGGGAGGGGGGAGGGCGGGGGACGGACAGACAGACAGACAGGATTTCGCGACTGCCCCTCCCCAATCTCAGGCAGCTCTGTGTCTGGGGTGTACACAGGGCCCCATTCACAGGTCTGCTGGTTCTCATTACCGCCGGCGGCGCTCAACCCTCCTCCCAGCACTGCCCCTGCCTCTGCTCTGGGGCCCCGAGGGAGGGTCTGGGGCTCCTGCTTTCAACCCCTAGATGAAGAAGAAACGAAGGGCCCCTCCTTAAGTCAAAAACTGAGCTCCCGATGATGCCATACAGCGAATCGCCAGGCTAGGGTTTGGGCCCAGAAGCCCCCTCTCCAACCGCCCGAGGCCCGGCATTCCTGCCCCGGGGACCCCCAAAGCCCAAAGGTGCGAACCAGCTCTCAGCTTATCTGACAGCTGATGCAGCACAGAGCAGACTGAGCTTCAGACTGCGGGGGAGGAAAGAGAGGGAGAAAAAGTGCAAGCGTCATCCCCACCCACACTGCACCCCGGCCATTTTGAGGAGCGGATCTGGCCACGCAGGTTCCTTGAGAAATGCCCAGTCCCACCCACCCTCCCTCTGCATCTCGACCCAGGAAGGCGCCAGGGTCCTGGACAACCCCAGTTTAGAAGCAGCCACCCAGACAAGGTCCCTTGGGGGACTCGGGGCTCCCAAGCCTTCACGACATTCCAGCGGTGAGCTCTGGCCTCACGGGGAGTGGGATGATGACATTCTACTCTTAAACACCCGCCACTTGTGGGAACCGCTTCCTGCCTGGGCAGTGGGGAGTGGTCCAGGTGTGGGGCTGAGGTGCCTCGGGTCAGGGAGCCTGTGTCCTGTACCCACCGCATGGGGACACTTCCCCACGCCGTGACATGGGGGCAAGTCACTGCTCAGAACCTCAGTTTCCTTCCCTGACAAAAGGAATGTGAGTATCTACTGAGGAGGAGGAAGAAGACAATGCTCTCCGTGTGGGACCACGGCAGGCTCTCCCAGCCAGTGAGGCTGGCACAGGGCAGGGGCTTCATAAACAAGACAGGGCTACCCAGGGGCGCCAACAGAGTTCTACCTGTCTTGTCTCTGAGCCTGGGTGGAAATACACATGGTTGGGCACAGGCCTGCCTGTCCCGGGATGGGGTCAGCTGCCGGTGAAGCCCCAGGTGTGGGGGTCACCCCAAAACCCCAAGGGGGGAGAGCCAGGTAGGGCAGCTCCAGGGGTGACCAGAGAAGCCCAGCCTCTCCTCTGGGGGCACCTGGGCCGGGCTGGAGGCTGTGCCATCCCATGTGGGCAAAGCACAGAGCGGAAGCAAAGATCCCGGAGCATGTGTGCAGAGGGATGCGTGTGCCTTCCTTGTCAGGCACCTCCTTCCCTCCTGTGGCCACGTGGTGATGGACATGGGGCAGCCATCCTGGACCACGAGGAGGAGCTATGTATTACGATGGCCATGGGGGAGGCGGAGCCAGGGCCCTGGCCAGCCTCACGACACAGGGCTGCCAAGCTCGCCGGGCGGGCAAGAAACAGACCACCTCTGTAAGTGCCTTCATTTGGGACCTCTGTCACAGACGCAAATCGAGAGCCACCTAACACCACCTTGACGACAGGGAGCGCCTGTGTTATCTCTCACAGGGCAGCCCAGAGAAACACACTGGCCCTCGCTGGTGGCCCCTGGAAGCCTGTGTCAGAGTGGCAACAGGCAGTCACACCAGAGGAGTGGCTTCACTCCCAGGCCACTAAGCCACAGTACTGTCGTTCTGTTAAGAGAACTAAGCCACGAAATGGGCCACTCAGGACGGGAGGATGGGCCGAGGCGGAGGAGGGACCTGCATGGCAACACCCGGTGGGGCTGCCCGCTGGGCCAGGGAACAGGGGTGCACTCACTCACAGCCCCGTCCACAGGCTCAGGGAGACCATGGCACGAGGCAACGTGCAGCACCACCCCCTGTGCTTATTATTCCTGGTGCTGTTCCCAGAGGCCTCCCTCATCCCTCTGAGGAGGCCAAGCACATGTGGAATGATCTCAAGACAGACACCGTGACGGAGCACCTCAAAGATGCAAGGGCCGTTCTACCTCACTTCATGGATGGGGAAACTGAGGCCCAGAGAGGCTAAGGGCCTGGCTGAGTCTGGGTTAGCTGTAGAAAATGGAACCCCAGCAGCCTCGGCGTGAACCTGAGTCCCCGACCCCAGGCCGTGCCCCCTCTGAAAGCCCCCACCTTGCCATGATTTTGAAGGGTGGGATCAGTTTGGAGCCTCCCCCGTGCCCCTTTCCTCCTCAGGGAGCCCAGCCCCCACGAGGCACAACCGCACGGGGGGCCGTGAGGGGCTCGGATATGATGCACAGTGCCTTTGGACACCCTGCGGCCCTGGCTGATACCATCCTAATGGTAAGCTTCGGGGTATGGTGGCGCTCAGGGAGCCTTTCCCGAACGAGCAGTAAGTTGAGGGAGCGCCACCCAGAGGAGGGAGGTGTGGAGAGCACGACCCACCATTGCCCAACCGTCCCACCCCTGCCAGCCACTCACCTCCTCATCCTTGTACCAGGACAGTGACTCGGCCGTCAGCACAAACCAGTACTCCTTGGAGCCGCCCTTCATCAGGCTGATGTTGTTGATGGTCAGCCAGCCCCTGCGGATCACCTGGGGGGGGAGGGCGGGGCTCAGCAGGGGACAGCGGCCACCACCCAGCCCGGCCTGCCCCAGCGCGGTGGCCAGCACCCTCGCCCCTAGCAAGGC
Organism: Leucopleurus acutus; assembly: GCF_964270905.1. Lineage (NCBI taxonomy): Eukaryota > Metazoa > Chordata > Mammalia > Artiodactyla > Delphinidae > Leucopleurus > Leucopleurus acutus. The sequence goes on along the minus strand of NC_139145.1, from coordinate 7,500,832 downwards.
GGGAAAACGGGGACCACGGCAGAGACACCTCCAGCCCAAAGCCAGGCACCCCGATTCCAGGCCACCTTGCCCCAAGCACTTCCCAACGGAGACCAACGTGGGGCCCTCGGGTGGGCAGACGTGGACTCACTCACAGTCCCCAGGGTGATTGGGAACTGGGTCCCTGGGGAGCCCCTCTGCGCTTGGTGTTAGGTTGAATTAGCACAGGTGGCAAAAGGTACTCCCAGCTGGAAGGGGCCCAGAGGAGGGCATCCCAGGCTTGTGGGGGGGGCCATGTCACATTGGATGTGACTGAAGGAATCACATTTGTCTTGGTGAGACGCGGTACCAGCGACACCCTTGGGCCCTGCCCCTCGTGCCCTGTGGAAGGCGGCTGTGGATGTAGAGCTGGAGGAGTCGCCCAGGCAACGGGCAGAGGCTTGATTCTGCTGCCCGGCCCACCCAGGCAGGTGCTCGGTGGGCACAGGGACCTGCTCTGACCAGGAGTCGAGGCCAGCCCCCGCCCCAGGGCTCCCCTCCCCACAGGCTCTTTTCAGAATACGAGGATAAAGAGACTCCTCCACCCAGAGGGCTGGGGACAAAAGTTTGAGCCCAGGGGACCCGCCAAGGATCGTGCCCCACTCTGGCTTTTTCTCTGACTGGCACATCCGGGTTCTGGGCTGTGAGACCCCCTATATGGGGCTCGTCTGGCCACTGCTGTCATCTGAGCAGGAGACAGAACCCAGGCCTGCGTGGGGGACTCACCTGACAGCTAAACGCAGGTAGCCTGGGGGAGGCCACACTCCCATGTTCCCCGGGCCATGGAGGCGCTTGTGGGATGGAGCCTCCCACCACTCTGGACTGGGGATCCCGGGGCGGCGGGAAGCACGAGTCTGCGCAGGCAGGGACACCCGGGGCCAAGGCAGCGACAAACTGGGCTAAGCTGCAGGAGGTGGGCTGCCAGTGGCCATGGACAGCGGGGAAGGGCTGGCGCTGTACCCCCAGGGTGGGGTAGGGCTTTGGGGCTGCCTCTGGGGCCCACATGCCTCCCTAGTGGATGCGGCTCAAGAGGGCCTTCATCCTGTCTACTCTGTCCTGCCCCCGGGCACACCAAATCTTCACAGGGCCACCACCCGCCTGTGGCTGGAAATGAGCTCTTAAGTCTCAGAGACCAGGAAGGCAGAGACGGCCACAGAGCGGCCAGGGACCTCTGCACCACATAGAAGTCCCTGCCCAGGCTGTGCCACCGTTGAAATGCCACCTGGCAGCCCGTGCTAAGCTTCTCCCTCCCTGGTATGAGACAGCACCTGGGAGTCTTGTGGCCGTCAGGCAGCAGGCAGAGACTGTCAGCCCCAACGAGGTCACGGTCTCAGTCCTGGCAGCAGGGTGGCCGACCCGCCCTGGCTTGTCCAGGAGGCCCCTAGGCTTAGTCCTCAAAGTCCTGGGAATGCCCTCAGTCCCGGGCAAAGTGGGACGGGTGGTCAGGCCGGGGGCGGAAGGAGCCCCTGCATCTCCAGAGCTGCGTGGGTGCCTGTCCCCGCCTGTTCCTCGCTCCCCCAGGGGCAGGGTAGGGCCTGCCTTGTCTTAGTCCAGGTCTAGAGTGGGTGCTTCTAAACTTCAGTCATTGATCGACAGCCGGGGGCAGGGGGGAGGCTGTGTGTGTTGGGTGCTCCCCAGAGAAGAAGTCCTCACATGGCAAGGCCTCCACGCTTCCAGGCCCAGCCTCGTTCCCAAGGGGGCAGATGTGCCCCCCACCGCCACCCCTTGGTGGCCGAGCTGGCTCGCCTGCCTCCACCCTGGGTCAGGTAGAGGTCAAAGCTAGCAGATGGGGCCCTTGTCATGTTCCAGGGCATGCGGCCATGCTGGAAATGGCACCTCTGAGCCTTGGGGCAGGAGGTTGCTAGCTAGGCCTGGAGAAGCACTGACCCCCTCAGGTCCTTCTGCCCTTGAGCCACCCAGAGAGCTGCCTGTGTGGGAGCCCAAGGGGATTCAGAGACAAAATCCCGCCCTGGGGAGGGGCAAGCTGCCGGTGGCAGACACAGGCGCTGAGTCTAGAGGAAAAGGAGTGGTCGGGCCTTCTCATCCAAAAGCCAGATTTGTGCCCAAGGGACTGGGCTTAGAAAAGGGGGGCGGGGGCGGCGGGAGTAGGGTCAGCTGGGGAGATAGAAGAGGCAGGCGGGGTTCCTGTGCTCCGGGGGGCAGGCATGCCGGGGGCGGGAGGAAGGGCTGCCAGGAGAAGTGACGCAGCTGGGGCCCACCTCCTCCTCCCTGGGTGAGTCGCCTGGGCAGGGATGGAAACCATGGCTGGAAGACCGAGGAGCAACAGCCACGCACACGGCAGGGCTGGGCTTCGTGGCTAGGGGTGTGGAATCTGGCAGGAAAAGAATGACTAAACTTCTCAGGGTGTGGGTGTGGGGAGAAACATGCCTCTGGGCTGTTTGGAGGGAAGAAACCATTAAAAGGGGATTGGGGGTGACACATGGGAAAGTGGGAACCATGGGCCCAAGGACGATCCATTCCTCCCGCAACCGCCCCCAACCATGGCAAGCTTTGGCCTCTTCTGCATCTTCCAGGTCCTGTTAGGGGTTCAGCTCAGCTACTGGAAAGATCCCGGGGTCACCAGAAGATCCCTGCCAGAGGGCAGCAGTAGGGCCCGCCCAGTGTGGGGGGAGAGAACCCGGGAGAAGGAGGCCTCGGTTAGGGCTGGTGGCGCAGGCCATGGTCTCCAAGGTGGAGAGCTGGGGCGGAAGCCAGCTGCCCAAAGGCAATCACCTTGAAAAGAGCTCAACTCTCAGAAGTGGGCATTGCCCGCTCCCTGCCGGGCTGGGCTGGGCCACACACAGAGAGGAGGTGTTACCTAAAACAGGGATGGCAAATACCATTCGCCAATCAATGGGTAGCACTGTGGTGAGAATTCTGGGCACTGTGGGAAAGGACACTAGGATCAATTAGTGATGTTTGCCATTGGCAAAGGGACAGGGGCAAGTGCAACAGAACAGCCTAATCAATCGTCGTATCTGCTATGGAGGCAGGAGGATAGTGGCAGCATCCAGGAGAGAGTCCCCTGATCAATGTCTGTCACGGGTACAGGAGGGGTATCACGTGCAAAGCTATCACATGGGGGAAAAAATTCCTTGACCAGTTAGTCACATCTGCCACGGAATGGGGAGTAGTGACATGCTTAGGAAACAAAAATGCCAGGATCAATTAGTGATGTCTGCCAGGGGCACAGGACAGGAGAGAGGTACAAGGAAAAGAGTGCTGGATCAATTAAGAATGTCTGCCTTGAGTGCAGGAGGGGAAAATTTCTGCATGGTGTTGTCTGGAAACAGAGTGGTGGCAGTGGCAAGAATAAGCTCTTGCAGGGCTTGAGCAAAATCATCCCCGGCCAGGGAGGTGAAGGGAGAAAGGCCTGGGGTGTTAGCTGAGTATTTGCCATCCCTGACCTACAGGAAACTAGGAAACCGTGTCAGGAATGGGCTGGAGGGGTGGGCGCCAGATGGGGGCAGTGGTCAGGTTAGTGTCTGTGTGAGTCAGCTTAGCCCAGGGCAACACGAAGCCTGGCAGGCGGCAGCCACGGCAGAGGTTTTTAAAGGTTAGCTGGATTTTTAGTTGTTCTGTTATTTATTTATTTATTTTTGGCGGGGGCGGGGGGGAGGGGATATTATGGGGTGGCGTGGTCTCCACCACTACCAAGTTCTCTAATGTTTGCTACCACACTAAGTGAGTACTTACCAAGATCTCCCCCTTTGAAAATGCAAAGTTAGGGTTGTGGGGAAATCAAAGAAGAGCAGGCGGAGGAAAAGAGACGTAAGGGACATGAGGGGATGGAGAAAAAGCAGGAAAGGCACAAAAATGAGGAGAGAGAAGAGCAGGGGGAGAAAACAGCAAAAGAAAAAAAAATTACATGCTATTAATTATATTCATGGTGTTAATATTTAATTCATTATCATCTCCCGAAATGAAAAAGCAACAATATATGTATTACCTATGGCAAGCGCAAAAAAAAATCATGCAGTGGTTACACCCTTCTTTTCCAGAGGGCTCTGTCATCGTGCAAGATAAAGAGCAGAGCCCCCACCCCCACCCCCGCCCGATGTGGAGAAGGCAGGGGACACCGGCAGAAATTTTTGCAAAGATGATGTGTTTTCTTAAGCAGGAAAAAAAAAAAAAGGGCACCTAATACTGGCCTATATAAAGCTGTTGTTACTTCACAAGGCCTCTGGCTGGGGCATGACATCAAGGTGGAGAACCCCCCATACAGCTCTGGGTTTCCCCAGGTATGGGGATCAAAGCACCCCCAGGCTCCCCAGACCTGCCTGTCACAACCAGCCTCCCCCCAGGCTCCGAGTCTCCAGGGCTGGGCCCGGGAACCCAATGTGGCTGCAGACACCAGAGGGACTGGGCTGCCCCCCTCCTTAGTGTCAAGTTCTAGCCGTGGCCTTGGATGTCAGACAGGGCCTTCTGCAAATCTGCCCCCTAGGCCCTGCCAGAGCTGCCGCTCAAAGACCGGTTTCCCAAAATATCAAAACCTAAGTGGATTTGAGAGGCTGGAGGGGTGGGGGTGGGGGTTTCTGGCGGGACATGCTATGAGCCAGGTGCCATCGCTGGGCTTGGTGGTCCCTTAGTGCCCTCCCACCCCCGAGGGTGGAGCTGCGGGCCGCGGAGGGTGCAGGGGTGGGCGGTTACCTGGTTGGGGATGGCTCTCTTCTTGTTCAGCTGGGTGCTCCTCTGCTGGGCGCTGAAACCAAAGCACAGAGAGAGCTCATGCGGCAGGAAGCCCATGAGGCACGAGGAGCAAGAGGCCCTCGTGGCCCAGGTGGGGTTCTCTCCTGAGTGGGGGCCAAGGGCAGAGGCAGAGAGAAGCCCCCCGTGTACGAAGGGCTGCCCAAGGGAAAGAGAGCGGGCTCATGGAACGAATGAGATACCAAATTAAACCCTGACTTCTCATCCCTGATCTCGGCCACTCCTGAGAGCGCCAGCTATTTCTAGGAGTCACTGGGTCCTGGTACTTCCAAGAGAGGGCATGGGAAGCTGGATTCCCAAGTGGCTGGGAGGTAGCCATGCTGGCTTCAGAGTAACCTTCAGTGTTTGGGGGCTCAAACTTGAGGCTTCTTCCCGCTTTCTCCTCCCATCCTGGCCCGGGCACGAGGCCCAGAGCGGCTCTGACCACAGGGCCATCCAGACTGGGAGATGAGGCTATGGGACAGCTACTCTCCATGAAAACGCTACTCATCTTGGATGGCTCCTGACCCAAGTCAGAGGACAGTCAAGGTCAATGTGTTTCTGCAAGGTCCCTTATTTATCTATAGTCCCAGATCTCTTTACTTCTTCATCTATGTTGTTTCCTGGCTAGTTCACACAGACAGACGAAGTCTCCTTTATTTTGTACGTGGGCACCTACTCAGCTCCCTTGTTTGTCCTAATATATTTTCTACTCGGACCATCATTATCACCACCAGCAACCAACTGTTAACTCCTGTTACTTAGGGGTCATATTGTCTTTTCTTATATTGTTTTAGCTGGAACTTTTGACTTTACTGAATGCCTCTGGGATTTTACCTTAAAGTTCAAGCTGGCTGTTGGATAAGGTAGTGTGTGTGCGTGCGTGTGTGTGTGTGCGTGTGTGTGTGTGTGTGCATGCGTGCGTGTGTGTATGTTAAGGAAGTAGGCTTCTGTTCCTAGATCAGTAAACGGTGGAACATTAAGAATGGAAATGAGGGACTTCCCTGCCGGTCCAGTGGTTAAGATTCCGCGCGTCCACTGCAGGGGGCATGGGTTCAATCTCTGGTCAGGGAACTAAGATTCCCACATGCCGTGTGGCGCAGAAAAAAAAGAAAAGAATGGAAGTGGAATTTATCCACTGATTTCCCTAAGATCAATATATTTACTACAAGGACTTTTTCTCTGGGCCTTGTTTTTAGTGTTTTGAGGGCAGTGAGAAAACACCCCAGAACTTCTATGCACAGCAAGGAGGTGGATCAATAGTGTCTGAAGGACACAGAGCTAAGCCACTCACAGTGCTATCTGGGTGCTGGTGAGGTCCCAGATGCTCTACTTCCTAAGGGCTTCCTGGGTCTCACACATGCCTCGCAGCCCCTCTTTCCCTTGCCTCCTTGGTGTGTATGTGTGTGTGTGTGTCTGTGTGTGTGGTGTGTCTGTGTGTGTGTGTGTCTGTGTGTGTGTGTCTGTGTGTGTGGTGTGTCTGTGTCTGTGTGCGTGGTGTGTGTGGTGTATGTGTGTCTGTGTGTGGTGTGTGTGTGTGTGGTGTGTGTGTATGTGGTGTGTGTGGTGTACGCATGTGTCTGTGTGTCTGTGGTGTGCGCATGTGTGTGTGTGTGTGTGCGGGTGGTGTGGGGGGGGTGGTGTGCGCATGTTTGTGTGTCTGTGTGTGTGGTGTGCGCGCGTGTGTGTCTGTGGTGTGCGCATGTGTGAGTCTGTGTGTGGGGGGTGTGTGTGTGGGGGGGGGGTGTGCTGGGGGGAAAATCCAAAGTGCTCCCCTTGGCCTGCAGGCCCTCCTGTGACGAGGCCGTGACCTCACCCCTCCACCTTGCCTTGGCCTTCATGCTCCGGCTTCTCAGCCTTCCTTCCCTGTCTCCAGTGCTCTCTGACCCCGCTCCGCTCCGGCCCCACCGCCTGGCTGTCATGACTTCCTTGGGAAGGTCTCTCCAAGCCTCATCCCTCACTGCCCTCTCCCACAGCCCCTCCACCTGCCCTCCTTTCCCACTGTCATCCTCCTTATGAGAACTGGCTTAACGACAGCGTGTGGGTTCTCAGCCTCGGGGTTCTGAAAAGGCAAGGCCCAAGTCTGGCTTGTTCACCATCCTAGGACAAAGGCAGTGCTCCGTGGCTATTCCGGGGGCCCCTGCGACATCCCACCCAGGGCCGGGGCCTGGGCCTGGGCCGGGTGGAGCCTGGCACCCTGGGCCCCGCCCCCAGCCAGGGCGTCCCCCGTTCACACACTAGGGAAAAGGCACACAGCAGGCAATACCCACCCGGTCACCAGCTGCTCAGTATAGTAACAGCTGGGGGAAGTGGGAAGGCCCAGGAATCCAGAGGAAAGAGTGGAGTGGTCAAAGGAAAAACAGGAGAGATTGTGAGAAGGAACTGTGGATGAAGTGTGAGAAGCAGAGACATCAAGGTGAGGAAAACAGCAGCAACGTGAAAAGGGGGACCGGCGTTTCCAGGCCCCACACACCCGGCTGCTGGGGGAGCAGGAGCAAGCGGGGCTGCGACCAGCCTGGGGGCAGTGCCCGGCCAGGGCCCCTCAGCCTTCCCCACAGCGGGGACAGTCCGGCCGGGGCCCTCAGCTCACCTGGGCCGGGGCAGCAGCTTCTAATCATGCCCCCCATTCATTCGTTCACTCATTCATTCGTTCCACTCACCAACCACGTGTCCAGCACAGAAGGGCTGAGTGCACTGATGAATGTCTACCCAGGGAACTACTCAGCCAGCAGAGACCCTGGACGGGAAGACCCTCTTGCCCAGCCTGCTAGCCCCTTCCTCCCTGCACCCCCAAGGCCAGGCCACAAGGCCACCCTCCGGACTCCCACGGGCGGTGGACAGCCCCACCCCGGCACTGACCACACTGTGTCTTAACTGCCTGGGGGCAGCTCTGTCCCTGGCGCAGGACTTTCCTTTCAGGGTGGGGACCTGGGTCTCGGCCTGCTCACTGCTGTTCTCACAGGGCCTGGTGCAATGAAAGCACACCAGCGATACCGGCTAAACAAATACAAGGAGGCTGGCTACCAACCGCCTGTTATTCTATCAGGCTCCGGAAAGAGGACCTTCGCGAGCCATCAGAACAATCTGTGTGATACTCACCGAGGCAGGGGGCTGATGGCATCAGCGGGTGACGCTGGAGGCCACCAGCATTTATATTTATATCCTGCTGAAATCAGCGCCCTGCTCTTCTGGCCCCTTATCCGGGCGCCGTGGAAGGTTCTAGTTTTAAATCTACAGCATATGGACAGAAGCCATGCAAATCCTGGCAGCACTTCCCCAAGAGCAGCCCCTGGAGCCCTGAGCCCCTGAGCTGCTCAGTGAAAGGGCCCAGTGCACGTGGGGGAGACTGGGAAAGCTGCACGTGAGTCTACGAAAGGCTCTGAGAAGCCCTGCAGGAAAGGAAGCAGTGAACGCTAGTTAGCCTTGCCCTTTCTTGAAGCCTCTGACCACTGGACCGCCCTTTCCTCCTTAAACTAACCATGGGGGTGCCCCACAGGAGGTGCATTGGGGACAAGGAGGCTGGGGGGTCGTTGCTACCCAGCAAAGCTTCCAGATGCTCTCCGATGGCCCTGCGCTTCACCTGGGGACCCATGACAGAGAGACCTTCGTGCCCCGGCCCAGCAGCGGAATCCCAACTTGACCGCCTTTCTCAAGGTGTGGCTCTGAGGGTGGACACTCATGCCACCCCACCAGCCGCTATCTTGAAAAGTACATACTTGGCAAATCCAATGAAGTCTTCGTGGTTCGTGTTGATGTAGGACTGCTCGATGTCGATCAGAAGAAGAATCTGGGGGAAAGCGGGGGTCATGGTGAGTACAGAGCCCAGCGTGGCAGGGAGGGGCTGCTGCCAGAGCACTTCCCGCACCCGCCAGCAGGGGGTGCCCCGGAACAACCACACTGTCTCCCAGTTAGGAGAAGAGTGCTCACCCACCCACTCCTTCCCATATCCTGGGGTCCATCTGCAGGGGGAAGGGGGCATGGGTGCTTCCAGACACCAAGGCCTCACAAGTGAGAAAGACTGGGCCAAAAGAGCAGAGTGAGGCAGCCGAATGTGGTAGCCACAAGTGCGGCCTCCGAGGCCCGGAGTAGGGCAGTAAGGCCTCACTGCAAAGGCTTACGTAGGTCACAATATGTCATGTTGAGAGTAGTGCCCGGCATGCTATAAGTGCCTCATTAAAACGGCAAAGGTGGAAACTATTCAATATCCTGTGATAAACCATAACAGAAAAGAATATGAAAAAGAATGTATATACATGGATAACTGAATCACTTTCCTATACAGCAGAAATTAAACAACACTGTAAATCAACTATACTTCAGTAAAGGACTTCCCTAGTGGCGCAGTGGTTAAGAATCCACCTGCCAATGCAGGGGACACGGGTTCGATCCCTGGAAGATCCCACATGTTGCAGAGCAACTAAGCCCGTGCACCACAACTACTGAGCCTGCTCTAGAGCCTGCGAGCCACAACTACTGAGCCCGCGTGCCTACAGCCCATGCTCTGCAACAAGAGAAGCCACCACAATAAGAAGCCCGCGCACCACAACGAAGAGTAACGCCCGCTCGCCGCAACTAGAGAAAGCCCGCATGCAGCAACGAAGACCCAACGCAGCCAAAAATAAATAAAATTAAAAAAAAAAACAGAAAAACTATACTTAGGTAAAATTAAAAACAAACAAAAAACTGGCAAAAGTAATTTGGCCAGGTAAGGACATTAAAATGAAACACACGGGCACAAAGGCACACACCAGCCAGCCAGGATGTCGTCTCAGATAAGACACGGGCCCTTAAACAGCCCTGTCACTTCACTGTGCCTCTGAACCCTCAAGCATAAGGCGGGCCAGGCACTCGGATCTTGGGGGGTCGTTGGAAAATGCTGGGGTGCTCGGTCCACGGGAGACACTGTCGCTGGTTTAAAAGGTCTGAGTCCTGTTGCCCCAGAGCCCAGCCATGACAACGGTGGGGCAACCGGGGCCTCTGGTGTGTATGGAAGGGACAGTAGCATTCTTGCCAACCATGACAACAAAACAAATTAGAATATCTCAAGCTTTTCACAAAACTTCCAGGTTACAGAAGCTTCGAGGGAATGGGGGACCCTGTGAAGGACAAATGAGTAAGTTTCTTTTCCGTCAATGTCAAGGGGAGAGGGACTATTCTAAACAAGGTGGTCTCACAACCAAATACAAGAGGTGGGCTTGTTTCAGTTCCAGTTTGAACAAACAGCGGCCAATCTCCTGGGATAAACCATAATGGGAAATAATATATATATATATAAAGCAAGTCTATGTGTGTATAACTGAGTCGCTTTGCTGTACTGCAGAGATTGGCACACACTGTAAATCAACTATACTTCAATTTAAAAAAAAAAAAGAGAGAGAGAGAGAGAGAACACAGTGGACCACCGTGGGGGAAATAACCCAAACCAGGCGTCGGGCCACATGAAGGCAGGATGACAGCCCTGGGCTGAGCAGGTGACAGGTGAGACTTGAACTGTGGCTGTGTGGGGCATCTCACTCTCTACCTTTGGGTATGCTTATGCAGTCTTCATAAGACAGTGTGAAAACACAGAAAGCACTCAAACATGTTCTGGTGGGTGAATGGATAAGCAGGCTGTGGTCCACGTGCACCATGAAACACTACTTGGCAGTCCTAAGAGAAACACTTTGGCTACACCACAAACAACAGGGATGAGTCCTGAATGCATGGTGCAGAGTGAAGGGACACAGGATCAAAAGGCTACCACAGGGCTTCCCTGGTGGCGCAGTGGTTGAGAGTCCGCCTGCCGATGCGGGGGACAAGGGTTCATGCCCCGGTCTGGGAAGATCCCACATGCCGCGAAGCGGCTGGGCCCGTGAGCCGTGGCCTTTGAGCCTGCGCGTCCGGAGCCTGTGCTCCCCAACAGGAGAGGCCACAACGGTGAGAGGCCCGCGTACCGCAAAAAACAAACAAACAAAAAAAACTCACACTGCACGACCAAGATCTACTGCACATAAACTGTATCTGAAGAATGAAACAAAAAGCCAGTACCTGGTCCTTGGTCCTCCCCTCCCGTTCCCGGATGTAAGTGGTGACGATTCGTTCGGTCTCCTCTCGCAACCGGGGGTAGGAGCTGAGCTGGAGGGAAAGCAGAGTGGCGGCGTCGGCTGGGTCTTCGTGGCTTGGGCAGCAAAGTGAGCCAAAAGGAGAACATGGGAGGAGGGGGGGTGACGTGGAGTGTGCCCACCGGTTCCCCACCCCGCTCCTGTCTCAGAGCTGCTCCAGCCGGGAGACAGGAAGGGGACGGTGAGGGGACGGTGGGCTGGAGAGACCGAGAGGGTGCCCGCACACAAGCAGAGGTGCTTTTCGAGAATGCGTCTCGGAGGTGGAAAGTGGCAGAAAGTGGAGAAAGCGGGTGACAGCCACCCCCCTCCCTCGAAGTGCTGGGTGAGAGCAAGGACACAGTGTAATTAAAGCCCCTGGGCCGCCAGGGCGAGGGCCTGAGCGCAGCTCAGGAGTGCGCAGCAGCGCCCGTTCTAGCATAGGGGGAGGGCCAGCATCTGGGCCATCGACCTCGGAGGGACTCCCTTGCGGGGGGTGGGAAACTGCTCCCAATCATCTCACCTTTGGGATCCACTCCTCTGGCACCCCCGCTGCCCCAGCCTTTGCAGCAGCAACCAACCCAACGCACAGAAGCCCACCTTCCATGGTTTGGGGAAAGACCACGAGTTGGGAAAAATTGAGCCAATGGTCAAAATCACTAGAGGAAAAATTCCATTTTCTTTTTTGGCTACACCACGCGGCTTGTGAGATCTTAGTTCCCCGACCAGGGGTCAAAACCTGAACTGCAGAGTCCTAACCACTGGCCCGCCAAGGAACTCTGAAAAATTCTCAGATGCCTTGTGATGTAAGAACACGCAGACCAGCACACGGGCGAAGCGTTTCACCGCGTTGGTGGCAGTTTGGAAACCACCTTTCTCAAAGCGTTCCAGGGATGGGCATGGACACTCATCCCTGCTGCCTGCTTAGTAAGTGCATCTGGCGACATCAAAGGCCTTCCATCCCCGTCAGAGGCCCAAGATGCAAAGGTGGAACGCAAGTGCGACTGGCCCACCCCCTTGTGTCAGCCAAGGCAAAGTTGAGATGTCTCCAAGCGACCACTGGTCCACGGAAGGGGGTTCCTGCCGAGGCAGAGTTTCCCAGATGCTTGGGTTAAGACTCACGATGGGAAAGAGGAGATGGGGGACAGAGGCATAGGTGATAATAATGAAACCTTCTGTTACCTTCTCAGCACACTTTTTAATGACCGTGGCCAGTTCTGAGACCACGAGATCAACACACTTCAAACTCGGCTCTTTGAGTTTTACAATCTGTTTTTTCACAATGGCTTCAAAGGCCATGTCGGGGGTGAAGAGCCCCGTCCTGGGTCATGCGGAGGGCGGGATGAGGTAAAAAGACACCCAGGGGGCAGTGCAGGCCACACACGCGGGACGGGAGACAGAGAAAGAAGAAACGAGAGTCAGCTGGTTAGTGACATGCATGGAGGAGCCTGCGCCCGCATTTGCCCCGGAAGCTGCTTCGGATCAAGAGGCGACCTGGGTCCAAGGGGTGGGCTCAGTCTGGGGTTTAATTATAAAAGTGCTACGGGTGGGAGTCAGCCTACGAACAGCTAAAGGTTTGGGGAGGCCTTGCCTTTTCGTATCTGTGACAATGGGCTCTAGGACGAACATCTCCAAACCACCTGGGTTTCTTTCCCTTCCCTTTTCCAATCGAAGAAGCTTAAGAAGCAAATGTGGGCTTTTCCAGACTGAGAACAGAAGGATGAAGCAGAAACTCCTGCCTTGGAAGGCCGACCCAGAGCTCCACGGCCATGGGGGACGTGCAAGCACAAACTGGCCACTAGGAAGCGCTTCAGCACCTTGGCCAACACGTGCTGCCCCGGGAACCAGGCCGGGGGTCCGAGGGCCACTGCCTGGGGACAGCACTGCTCCTGCGGGAGCTGGTGGAGGCTGTTAGGGGCGAGCCCAGGGCCGAGCACTCCTTAGGCCGTTGGCGTTTGGGCCTTTCTCGGCGCCTTGGGGACAGAGAAGTGGCTGGCTCCGGGAAAGCCTGAGGGTGCCAGGCATTCGTCAAGAAGGCATTTGTGAGGGGCAGGGAGGTTCAGGGAGCTTGGCCTCCAGCAGGTGACGCGAGGTCCCTCTCTGCTTCCCAGAAGACAGCAAAGCGACAGCCCAGCAAGACCCCCATCAGACACATGCTAAGCTTGGTATCAGGGTCCCAGGGAGCCCTGCCCACCAGTCTGGAATCTGGAGGCCTGGCACCCCCAGGCTGCACCCAGGCCAAAACGCTTCTGCCCCAGCCTCTGGGTAGAGGCCACGTTCTTGGAAACTGAGGCAATCTGGGAAGGGGAGGGAGGGGGACCAGCGGGGCAAAGGCCAAGCAGCCATCGGGAGCCTGATACCAAACTCCCACAGCCCCGTTTCCACAAGGCCAGGAGTCACCCTGCCGAGGGTCCAATACCTTACTGGTACACTGCCTAACTGTATTGATTAGCTCCTGGATAACCAGGTCGACACATTTCAGACAGGGCTCTTTCAGCTTGACGACCTGCTTTTTCACAATGGCCTCGAATGCCAAGTCCGGGGTGAAGAGCCCGGTCCTAAAACCATCCGTACCCGGGGAGGGGGCAGGGGAGATAAGTCAGAGAGAAACAAAGCACGGTCAGCGATTTCATAGGCATGGGCTGGGTTCCCGAGAGAGCCAAGGTTGCAGCAAGTCTGGGGGTCGGACGCCCGCGTCCGCTACCGGGAACCCCCCAGGGCGATGTGAGGACCCCACGGCGACACAAGCGTGGAGGGCGGGAGCAAAACGGTGGGGACCCAGGAGGAGTCCAGGGCACCCATGACGGGGACAAATGCTGGGGTTCCTGCAATCGTGCCTTGGGTCTGACTTCCTCCCCACCCCCCAGGGCAAATCTGCAGTGAGCTTTCTGACTTGGCTGACCACGGTAACTGGGCCCTTTAACCCACGTTTAACCCAAGGGCAGCGGACAGCCGCGGGGCTTACGACAGATCCACACAGAACTAAGCACATCCACCCTCGAGTGCCTTTGGAGACCCAGAGGGAGAGACTGACAGCTACTGCAAACCATCCCAGAGCCCTCTCCAGGCCCCCCCCAGTTGGGGCACCCCAAGGATTGTGGGGACTGACTCGCTGCAGGGTGGCACCATGGAGGTGAAGGGAACACGGCGCCTCCCCCCGTGGAACTTGCCTGACTCCGTGGATATTCTTAATGGCGTAGCTGATCTCCCGTCTTAAGTCCTTCTCGTCGAACTCCATCTGAGAAGAGACAAACCAAACACATGCAAGGAGGTGCCTGAGGCACCGCCACATCAGGTCTGTAGCGAGGGAATGTCACCTCCCGTGTACCATTTACATTCACAGGGCAGAATGTTTAACTGGTCAGAATTTTCAAGAACACTAAAACTCAGTTTCAGCAAGGATGCTCTGAAACTAACACTCTTGCTCTCTTGGAAGGAAAATCAACTCAAACTTTCTTCTGGGCTATGTGGCAGTAAAAATCAAAACATACCTATACTGTCACAAGGTCGTTTTTAAGAGCTCTAGGAATTTATCTTGAGGAATTAATCAAGGATTAGCTACATTCACAAAACCAGCCGTAACTGCTGAAAAATGTGCAAAGAACCTAAATGCCGCGAAATGGGAGACTGGTTAAATGAACGATGGGACAGTCATAAAATAAGATAGTGTTCTGCCATTGACAACGCATGAAATGTATATACTAGTTTGGAAAGATGGCAAATCATTTAAAAAAAAAAAGAATACAAAGGTGCATAATTAATTTTTTTAAAAATACATATGCACACACTGGTATGGATGAATATATGTATTGTGTTTGTGGACGCAGGGAGGCTTTTTGCCTGCATTTGCACAGAAATAATTCTCAAAGGACATACATCCAGGTGCTAAGAGGCGTTGTCTGTAGGTGTTAGGATTATGGGTGTTTTTTTCCTTTTAGCTGTTGCTCTTCTATTGAAAAGAACATGACTGGTTTTTACAAAGATGGCACGTGCTCACTGTAAAAAAGTATAAAACTTCAAGCAATTAAAACAAAAAGAAAACCTCCAATCCCAGCACCCAGAGCTGACATTTTGTGAATATTCTTGCAGGTCTGTCTCTGCAAAAAGACACACATCTAGACATGCGTGTATGATTTCTTATGAAGGATGTTGTAACTATCATCTGTATGTTCTGTTGTACATGCTGGCTCCATAATCTGCTTTCTCCCTTTCAACCACATGCTGGGGACATTTTCCCGTGTGAGTTTACCTATATTTTCTATGTACTTTGCAAAGAACATGTATTCAGAGGAAGAAAATGGAACTTTTCCTACAGCTCTGCTGGAAATCTCTAAGCTCAGGGAAGGAGGCCCGGGCCTGGAAGTGGGAGCTCGAGACCTCGTGGCCTGGGAGGAGGCCGGGTTCAAGGTGGACTGAGCAGAAGGGTCAAGGCTGACCAGAGGGCCTGGCCCGGGCAGTGCTACCTTCACCAGCTCGAAGGGAAACCGCTCGTGGAAGATGCGATTGATCCGGGCACCCCCGGAGAGCTCTAGCGTGTCCACTTGGTCTCCGGAGCCCTCGATCCTCTTTTCGAAGTCCACCCCAAACTGCTGGACCATCCTATGAGGAAACAGAAGACCCGAAGGTCAAAGCAGAGGTTTTAACACAGCTCCGGAATTACGTCCCTGGTCAAGCCGTGGCTTACTTTCCTCCGCAGTGAATGCACTGTATCCTAACCACTAGGCCACCAGGGAACGCCCACCTTTTTATTTTTTAGCAGCAAAACCAGACAAAATCCAGGAGCAGCCAGTGGCAAGCACTTGCTACACACCAGGCCCGCTCTATAGGCCTGCTACGACTATTCATTCATTGAGTTGGGGGCTCGGGGCGGGGGGCAGTTATTACTCCCATTTTGCAGATGGCAAGAGGGAGGTGCGGGGTGTGTGTCGGGGGTCACAGTTTAGCAATCTCTGCCCTGAGGTTTGGCCTGATCCAGCAGGACCATAACGTGAAAAGGGAGCCCCTGCCCACAATTCAGGTGGCTTCCACTGGTTCCCGCCACCTCCCAGTCTGTTTGGGTCAGGACTCCACCACTGATGGGCTGAGAGGCCTTGGACAGGTGGCTCTGCCCTCTGAGCCTCAGTTTCTTCATCTGCAAAGTGGGTTGGTTGTAACAGCACTTCCACACAGGGTCACTGTAATAAGGATTTAAGGAGTTTCTAGATTTCATCAACTCAAAGCAGGCATTGGTCCCCAAATGCACTAATGGCCCTGGACACCCCCCAAAAAGAAAAATGTTGCTAATTAATGGTAATTCATCTGAATCATCTGGTTTGAGAACTTAAAAAAAATTTTTTTAAAGTGCACACCTAATTGATGAAATGTGGTAAACGCCACGCATGGCCCCTTAGAACCCAGCCCAGCCCTTAAAAAAAAAGTGTCTCAGAGTATTGCTGATTAGTGCTGTGAAGAAGTGAACAGTAAAGAACCAAGATATTTATCAGTGTTTTGGTCTTCTTTAGCATTTCTAATTGTTTTCCCCAGTCCCTTGCACTGTCTGTCTGAATCATTTCCTCATTTCCATTCCCCCAATTCTGGATCTCCTCAAGTACTGTGTGGAGGTTCCCCAGAAGAGGAGCTGCTCCAATCGGGACCAGCCCCGCACTGGGCTGGCAGCAGGGAGCTGGCAGTTCCCTGGCACAGAGAAGCCCGGCTCTTACGGGCAAATACAGCTGATGCCTGCAAGCTGCCAGGGCGGCCAGCCTCGGCCACCAATGGATGGGGTTTTTCCAGAACACCCAGGGGGTCACGCACAGGGCGTCCCAGATCCCCAGAAGCTCTCTGCCCACGTGAAGCAGACAGCGCCCACGCTTGACTTCCTTCCCAGAGACACAAAAAGGCCTACGTTAATGCTGCACGTGGAATGGGGACCTCGAACGGTGGCCAAATCAGGGCCAAGGTCGTAAAAGGCTGAGCACTACAGCAAGGACGGAGCACGGAGCAGGGACTGGTTTAGGCAGCGGGATGAAGACCACGCCAGCTGCCGCCAGACTCGGAAGGGAAAAGACGGAGCATGCATGAGCATCAGCCTCCCAGGGGCCCTGGAGTCCGAGCTGCACGCAGAGAGCATACTTACCAACTGTCATGAGTTAAATTGTGTCCCCCCCAAATTCATGTTGATGTCCTGACCTCCAGTACCTTAGAATGTGATCTTATTTGGAAACAAGAGTCTTTGCAGATGTCACTAGTTAAGATGGGGTCATACTGGAGAAGGGTGGGCCCCTAAGCCACTGTGACTGGTGTCCTTAGAAAAAGGGGAAATTTGGACACACAACACAGGGAGAACGGCATGTGAAGATAAGACAGAGACTGGGAACCCCAAAGTTGCCAGCAAGCCACTCGAAGTCCACAGAAGAAAGCAACCCTGCCGACACCCTGATTTTGGACACTCAGTGTACATAACTATGAGACGATAAATTTCTTTTTCTTTCTTTCTTTTTTTTTTTTTTTTTTTGGACACACTGCAGGGCTTGTGGGATCTTACTTCTCTGACCAGGGATTGAACCCAAGCCCTCGGCAGTGAGAGCACAGAGTCCTAACCACTGGACCGCCAGGGAATTCCCAATAAACTTCTATTTTAGTTTAAGCCACCCAGTTCGTGGTACTTTGCTGCAGCCACAGCAAATAAATACACCAAGGTACAGGGCAGGTAAGATATCTAAAACTGACCAGCGGTCCCTAGAGATGAATGGTCCTGAGTTTAGAGCCACAACTGCACGTCTAGGGAACGTGCATTCCTGATCCTAGTTCTAGAAGGAGAGAGATCCAGGCGCAAAACACAAAAGCTGAGGGACAAGGGCTGGTTTGAAAAATGTCCCCGATCACCTCTGCTTGGGGAAAAAAACCTGCCAGGGTTTTAAGTGATCTGTGTTCTATGCACAGGATGGAGCTGAGGTGAAGGTCATTGTATAACTTGGCTCCCCGACATGCAGCAAGGACCAAGCTGTGCCTGGGAGGAAAAAGCTCGACCCAGAACAGTCGATCATGGTAACGAGGATGATTAGAGTAGACAGTTAGCTTTCATATCACTGGCTCCAAGTGAGCCACATACCATATATACCTGTGTGGGACCTGAGGGGGTGCCCAGAACGAGGCTGGGAGGACCAGCGGGCATGGGGCCCCCTGGAGGCCACGGAAGCGCTACTGATTCAAATTCAAGTTCTCCTCAAGCTAGTGATCCCTCTTTTAGGAGTCTGCCCTGCGGGAATCCTCGCTTGTGAGCTCAACAATGAATTCGAGAAGCATCTAGAAGAAGCAAAAAAATACCCGAACGTCCCCTATGGGCATGGGGTCACGGGAAGAGCGTATGGGATACTCCAGGCGGCCGTGGGAAATGGAAGGCTCTCGATGCCACTTCCATCAGCTGCGAGAGAGCAGAACTGGGGGCTAGTCTGATGCCACTGTTCTCATTCTCTGGTAAGACAAGAGCCTGGAGACAGGAACCTTGGTGCAGAGGAGGGAGGGGAAGTTTTCACCCTCTGTACACGTGAAGGCAGTCATTTTTATAATAAAGGCCGAGGAGGAGGTCACGCAACAAGCCATTCAAAGGGACGCCCGCCAGCAGGGAAGGAAGAAGCAAGGGCCTCTGCTGAATGCTGGTCTGTGTGGCCCATAGCCTGCAGGAGGATCTGGGATTGCAGATAAGACGCTAAAGAAGGAACACCAGCCCTCGCTGAGGGGCCGCAGATGATAGCGGTGCACCTCCGCTGTGATGTCAAAACCACCCGGGCCAGGCCTCAGGGCACTGGTGAAAGATGACACGAACCTTGGGGGATGGGTGCTGTCGTGGAGGGTGTCCCCTGGCCCGCCCCGCCAAAGGCCCCAAAAGCGTCTTCACAAGATTCCCCAATGGCCACGTGACGTTGAGAGCCGCTGCGGGCTGCGGTCGTCATTTTAGGGGCGAAGAAAATGAGGCTCAGAGGGGTGTGGCCACCTGCCTGTGGTTGCCCATCAGGCCCAGGTTTAGCCCCAGGCCGTGGCCTCTGCAGCACGCGCTACACCAGATCTCCTAAAGCCTGCAAGGGGCCAGCGCTGGCGCTGCAGAAAGCTTTTCGGAATGGGCTGAGGCCATCTGATGTTAAAAGCATTCTCACCCCCGATCCAACCAGTGTGCAGTGCCACTTGGCAGAGAGGGTAGGGGGACGTCAGGGCTATAACGGCCACACAGGACAGTGTCCCTCTGGGAGGGGTCTTGTACGCGGCACCATCTGCCATCTGAGGTGCCAAGGAGCTTCTGGATCCCATTCTAGCCAAGCCAGCTAAGGGTCCCCGGCAGGGCAGACACCTGGAGTGCGGAGGCAGGAGAAGACCCGGGTGAGAAGCTGAGATCACGGGGCACACCCACTCCTCCGACTCACAGCTGGGTGGCTGCCGGGAGCACCTTCTTAGAGTCAGGGTGAGGATTCCAAGAAAGCAAGCAGAAGTAGCTGACACATGGCTCGGCTCCCTCCCCCCATGTCTGTCCTCCCTGCAGCCGCCAGAGGGCGCCCGTGAATACCTGAGTCAGGCCACGTCCTGCCAATGCTCAAAACCCTCCATGGCTCCCACCTCAGAGCAAAAACCAAAGCCCTCCCCATGGTCTACAAGGCCCTGTAGGCTCTACCCTGTTCCCTCCCCGCCCTCCCTTCCTCCCACTCTCCCCTCGCTCACTCTGCTCCAGCCATATGGGCCTTCTCCGACATGCTGGATGAAATCCTGCCTCAGGGCCTTTGCACTGGCCGGGCCCCCAACCCCAGGACTCTGCGTGGCCCACTTCCTCACCTCTTCA
This sequence comes from Leucopleurus acutus, assembly GCF_964270905.1. Classification (NCBI taxonomy): domain Eukaryota; kingdom Metazoa; phylum Chordata; class Mammalia; order Artiodactyla; family Delphinidae; genus Leucopleurus; species Leucopleurus acutus. Next base: position 7,481,245 of record NC_139145.1, on the reverse strand, counting down.
GGTCTCTTCCTGACTCTCACTGTCTCAGGGGGACCTTCACTGGCCACTTTATTTTAAATGGCACCCCTATAACTACCCTGGCACTCTCTAGCCCCTTCCCTACTTCGATACTTGGCCATTTCACAGAGTACACATGTTCTCATCTACTTATCTTGCCTCATCCTTTCCCCCCTCCCCGTTCTGAGCATATGGTGTGTCTGCCCAGCACACTGGGGAGACCCCAGTGCTCAAGACATGGCCTAGCACACAGCGGGCTCTGGCCAAGTGTTTGTTGAACGAACAGACGCGACGGATGAGTGGGGGAGCCTGAGGCCAGGTGGAGGCCCCGGAGCGCCAGGCGGGGGGAGGGGCACATACTGCAGCAGGGCTTTGGTCTTGCGCGTGGGGTCGTCGGGCCGGAAGTTCTTGTACTCCTCCACCTCCTTCTCCAGGGACAGCAGCTGGCTCTGCAGCTTGCTACGCAGGGCCGGCAGTGACTCCCGGATGTGGTTGGTCAGTTGCTGCAGGAGAGAGGCTAGAGGTCAGAGGTCAGCACAGGCAGGATGCTGAGAAGGGGCGGGCCCGCTCCACCCCCAGCCTCGAGGGTCCAACAGAAACATCCAGCTGGAGTCACACTGGCGTGAGAGGCAGGGAGAGGTGGCACAGCTCCGTCCACAGCGCGAGATGCTGCAAAAAGCCCGCGGGGCCTTGGGAGGCTGTCACACCAAAGAGTACACGCAACTGTTCGCAAGGACCAGGCAGCAGGACCCAAGTGCTGACTGGGAACAGCCTCCCACAAGTGCCGCTCGGTGGGGGAAAGCCTAGAAGCCAACGCAGGACCCAGGTACAGAAGGACTGTCAGACGGGCGATGGTGCATCCACACTGCAGAATGCTGGGGGAACGTACAGATACGGGGACGGGCCCTACAAACTACAACAGAAACAGTTTGCCAAAAAAGGCGCGGAAGACACCTATGATGTGCTCCCCTCTGTAAAGACGGGGAGAAAGTAAGAACACATTTTCATTTGCACGAACAGAGTGAAGAATGGTTCACAAGAGAAGGGCAGAATGGACCAGGTGGGTGGAAGGACCCTTCCCTGCAGCCCCCTTTTCCTCTATTGTTCTGCCTTTTGTTTTGTTTTGTTTTGTTTTTTGCGGTATGCGGACCTCTCACTGTTGTGGCCTCTCCCATTGCGGAGCACAGGCTCCGGACGCGCAGGCTCAGCGGCCATGGCTCACGGGCCCAGCCGCTCCGCAGCATGTGGGATCTTCCCGGACCGGGGCACGAACCCATGTCCCCTGCGTCGGCAGGCGGACTCTCAACCACTGTGCCACCAGGGAAGCCCTACTGTTCTGCCTTTGAACCACGGGGATTTGTTCCTTATTCACAAATTTTAAAAGGGGGCAAGAGTGCAGAAAAAGTTAGGCAATGAGCCTCAAGATGGGTCGTTCAAGAAAAAGCTAGTTACAGAGCAGTGGGTAAATATCTTAACTGTTCAGGTGGTGAAAAGGAAGGCGGAAAAGGAAAAGAAGGAAAAGAGAAGCAGGAGGAAAAGGAAGGCTGGCGGTACAGACACATCAGTGTCTAGCGTCTCGAGAAGGAAGCCCAGGAAGTGGTGACACTGGCCGCCTCAGGGGAAGAGAGCCATCGCGGGATGGGAGGAAATGGGACATTCACTATATTTGCACTGTCTGACTTTTTTAAAAACTATGATAAAAGAGAAAGAGAGAAGGGAAGAAAAGAATAATAGCCATAACATCAGCTAAAACCCACAAAGTGCAAAGCAGTGTTTTGTGGCCACATCTGTCCTACAAGACAAAAGAAATGACAAACTCTCCATCAAGCTAGAAAAAAACACATGAAGGAGCCTCACACTCCGCGGAATAAATCTGATGGTCACCCCAAAGCCCTATGTGAGCTGGGGCCCCTCCCTGTGGAAGCTGCAGGTCCCTAAGGGTGGCAGTCCACTCCGGCCCCCGACAGCATCCTGGGGCGTTACAGTGGCCCCATTTAGCTCGTGAGGCAAAGGAGGGGTGGGGGGACCAGGATGTGGAGCTGGGCTGCTCACCTGCGGCTCTCAGAGGGGGCCCCAGGCACTTGCAGGGAGTTTTACTTCCCTTCCTCTCCCTCCACCCCCTGCCCAGGCAGACCGCTGCTTCCTTTCCTGGAGGGCCCCTCCCACCAGACACTTACTTCCCTCTTTGTTCTGCTGAGCTGCCTGCTCTGCCTTCCTGCTCTGCGCCAGCTCTCTTCCCGGCCCCATCACTGCCTAACACTCGACTGTGCCCCCACCTGGTGCCCCCAATTAGAAACATCCCTTCCCTAAGGACAGGGCCCAGCTCCCACGTTGCCACTGTGTCCCACTGCAGTCATGAAGGACTCAGGCTGTCGGGCCCTGCCCCATCCGAGATGCTACCATATAGCACTGAGGGGGAATTCCTCGTAACCCCGGGGCCACTAAGGACCACACTGCCTGCTAAGATATAGCTACATAATCCCACATTAGGGATTTTACTCTCGTAGAAAGTGGCACACATGCAAAACGATGTTACTAAACAGCAGCCTTTTACTGACTAGGAACATTAGAAACCAGCCTTCCAAAAAGAGCCTGCTTAAACAGACTAAGACCCATGTGTTCAGAGACTACTACAGGGCCACGAAAAAGAGTGAGGAAGCTTTTTCTGTAGGGACAGAGCTCCAGGAGATACTGCTGAGCAAAAAAAAAAAAAAAAAAACCAAGGGGCGGTTATCCATGACTATGCGAGAAAGAGAGAAATGTGATTCTCAAAAGTCCTTTTTGCTTTTATGAACAGAAAGAAACTCAGGTGGTGTTAACATTGGTGCCCTAGGGGTAGGAAGCAGGGGCAGATGGGGGTGCTTCACTATATACTTTTTTTTTTTTTCCGGTACGCGGGCCTCTCACTGTTGTGGCCTCTCCCGTTGCGGAGCACAGGCTCCGGACGCGCAGGCTCAGCCGCCATGGCTCACGGGCCCAGCCGCTCCGCGGCACGTGGGATCCTCCCAGACCGGGGCACGAACCCGTGTCCCCTGCATCGGTAGGCGGACTCTCAACCACTGCGCCACCAGGAAAGCCCCCCACTATATACTTATAAACACTGTTTTTTTAATGAGCCCTGTGAATATACTACCTGTGGGAAAAAATAACACTAGAAAAGCAGTGAGATACCAGAGTTGCTGGCATTTGCTCTGTGCTGCATTTCATGGAGCAGACGGCAGCCCTGGGGGCAGGGATGCGGACGATTCCCGCCTGATGGACGGGGAGGCTCGGAGAGGCGGGGCTGGGCTTTGGACCAAGGAAGGCCAGACTCCGAAGTCCTCCCACTTGGCTACTGTCGAGCGCTGCTAGCCAGCCGGTGTTGGTTCAGGTGAGGCATTCGTAACCCAAGTCATCAGTGTCAGGAACTGTATGCAAACTTCTGGGTATGTGACTAAGTAATTACGGTGGTAATTAAAATAATGGTAATAAACAACAGGGTCCCACTGTATAGCCCAGGGAACTATAGTCAATATCCTGTGACAGACCATAATGGAAAAGAATACGAAAAAGAATATATATATGTATAACTGAACCACTTTGCTGTACAGCAGAAATTAACCCAACATTGTAAAGCGACTATATACCTCAATAACATTTTTTTAAAAAATAAAAATAAAATAATGGTAACAATAGTAGTGATGGTAATAACAGTACCAGTACAGACTTACTGAACACCCACTCTTCTCCAGGCCCTGAGTCAAATGTTCACTGAACCCATTTTGCTAAAACAAGTGCTGCTCTAGACCAAGGCCAATGGCGCTGTGCATGGCAGCTGTTGTGCAGTGCGCAGCCTGAGCAACTGCACAAAACCCTTGCCGTACCTGATTCAGAGTCTTCTGCAGGTGTGGGGTGCCCATGCGGTCTGCCATGTGCCGGTAGGCCGGGTGAGAGAGGAAGAACTTCCTCTCTGCCGCCAGCGCTGCGCGGATGTCCTTCTTGCCCTCAATGTCCTTCTGGCTGCGGTTCACCACGCCAATGTAGCCTGTGGGGAGAGAGGGTCAGGGCAGTGCCAGGCAAGCCAAGGAGCCCAGATGTCCCCTTTTTCGCACGGGACCGGGCAGTGTGCGGGTGTAGACATGGATCTTGCCCTATAAGTCACTCACAGAGGAGGTGACAAGCCATACGCATTACTCAGGAGCAACACGGGGAATGCAAACACCGAGTACAGTCCTGAAAAGCAACGCCAAGTGTTTGGAGGAAGAAGTTATATTCAGCATAGTGTGAGGGGCTGGACAGAGAAAAGCTCTGGAGAAGATGAATTCCACAATCCGAGCTTTAGAAACGGAAAAAAAACCTTCAAAATTAAGGGCAATGGGGGACAGCTAATCTTGCTGGATATTAATACCTATTCTACACTGTGCCACAGTGAAAAACAGGAACCAACCTAAGTGTCCAACAAATGGGGTCTGAGTAATGGTCCATGTACCCCCATAGGAGGAACCCCACAGGATCTTTTACAGTCATCTTGAAGAGTATTTGCCTTCAAGGGAATGTTCACAGGGACACATTCTGCTATTTTGCTAAGTGAAATGGAAAAGCAGGTCACCAGGCGGTGTGGCGCTGGAGAGCTGGCGTTCCAAACCAGCTCCGCCACCTGCCAGCTTTGCGAGCTGGGGCAAGGGATTTAGCCTCTTGGTGCCTCCGTTTCTTCATCCATAAAATGGGGATGATCACAGAGCCACTGCATTGGATTGTTACGGGGATTAAATGGGTTCTTCCACACCAACAGTGCAGAACCGTGCCTGATACGTAATAGGTACTTAATACATGTTTGCTATTCTCACTTTACTGAAAATAAAAATACTTGGGCTACTCTTGTCAGAATACCTGAAACTAAACTTAAACACGAGCCTCATCAGCCTCTGTCTAGATCAAATGACTGGTTTATAGGGAACTACAATGGCCAGATCCCAAGTGAAGCAGTACAGATAAAGTGGCCAGAGGAGGAGCTGTTTGAGCAGAATCGTAGGTATTTATGTGTCAAATGATAGGATGCCTAGGATTTGCTTCGTGATCCCCCAAGGGAGGAAAGAACAACAGGAGAGGACATTGGGGGCATTGAAGGTTAGCTGTATGTGATTAGCAGCGAGGCTGGGCCAGTGGTTCTCCTTGCACTTTTCTCTCCACTTGAGAGAATGTTTGAAAGCAAGTACTGAACATTAAGAAAAGTTACAACCCCTCGGGAACTCTTGGGAAGGAGTACCACAGAGTATTAAATAGGGGGAGAAGCTGCGCTGTGGATGATTCGTTTCCTTCTTCTGGACACTTGTTTTCTGTTGCCAAAGTAAGTAGGCATTCACTGTGTAACTGAAAAATGCACGCAAATCAGAAGAAAAAGCTACCTGTGTTCACTCGGGCAGAAAAAAAAAAGAAAGGTTCTACAATGGAACAGAAAAGCAGTTACTTCTGGGCAGTGGGGAAATGGGATGGTGAATGTATCTGTGAGCATTTGCTGGGGTTTCAGTAAAGATAACAAAAACAAATCATTTTCCAAAAGCAAAGGTGCACCAGCTCTCCTGCTGCTCGAGCCCACCCATCTTGCCTGCCCTCCCCTGCCCTGTAGCCCCCAGGCCCTCCCGGGCCGCACCTCTTCTCAAGGGGAGCAGCTTGTTCTCCAGGATGTCCCTGGCGTCAGTGCCTTCATCCATTAGGTCGAGCTTGGTGATGACGCCGATGGTCCGCAGGCCTGAAAAGAGCACAGAGGTCAGAGGGCACCATGAGGAAGGAGCACGGGCTGGCGACCCCGGGCCACCTGGGGCCCAGCTGGATCCCCCCACTTCCAGGCCATGTGACCTGGGACAAACCATAACATCACCTGCCTGGACCCTAGTTTCCCTCACGTCAAATGAAGGCAGTAACACACCAATCTCAGGGGGTCGTCCATGAGGATAAACCTGGCATGTGGCCAATGTTCAATCAATAAATGCTGGCCACCGTCATCACTGGTACGACCAGTGACGGTGTCTTGCTGCCGCATCAGGGGGCAACTTCATCGAACTTGAACCCCAGGTCAGAATCTCCATGCTGTGCTCTCTGAGTGGCATGCAACGTAACACACTAACCCGTGACAATTCTTTCTAGGGTTACCTCTCATCTGAATGGCCAAAATTCCACACTGGAAACCACCCCATGGAATTCCTCTTCGTCCCAAGTTGCCCAGAATCGAGGGAACCCTGCAGATCGATCAACTGCCCGTGCTGGTGCCTGAGGACCCCTCTGTTCTAGCCGTGTGTGGTGTGTGTGTGTGTGTGTGTGTGTGTGTGTGTGTGTGTGTGTGTGTGTGTGTGTGTGTGTGTGTGTGTGTGTGTGTGTGTGTGTGTGTGTGTGTGTGTGTGTGTGTGTGTGTGTGTGTGTGTGTGTGTGTGTGTGTGTGTGTGTGCAAGCACCCACAAAGCTTGGGGAGGGTAGAGGCAGCCCAAGGTAGAGAGATATGACTGGGGAGGGGGTCTGGGGGCATCTACTTTATTAGAAACGTCCAATCTCACTGAAGCACTGTTCCTAAAAGCTCAGAAACAACCCAAATGTTCAAGAACAAAACAAAGACAGCAGTGGGCCGCGTGGTGGATGGCTATGGACCTATGTCCCTGTGGTAATAGGCAAACACACACCACTACAGAAAAATAAGGAAAGACCATCCCATTTCTAAAAATGTAACTTTACGTGGAAGAACAAACTCTGAAAGGATATTTGCCAAGTGTGGCCACCAGTATCTGCAGGGGGAGAGGAGCCGTCACATGTTAGGTCCTACATTTTACAATGGTGACATTTTGGGGATAATTATCAGGAATACTTTCAAAGTTAGAAAGCCACTTTTTTCTGGAAGAATGCCAGCATCAAGTTCACTTAACTGTTTTCAACCACACATCCTCACTGCCTGATCTAGCCTCTGCAGTCACGGTCACACACTATTTCCTGGGACTGGACTAGGGGGACAGGAAGGCTTGAGCGGGGTGCTGTGGGCAGGGGTGGCCCCTCCCAGGAAAGCACACCTGGATGACCCTGGGGAAGAGCTGCCAGAGCCCTGAGCTTTGAGGAGCTCACAGTCCCGGCGGGAAAGGAGCCCCCTTCGCCGACGGTCCCCCAGGCCTACAAACTAGGGAGCGTGAGCCACAGAGCCTGTCTCCCCCAACTCCACACTGGTCCCCAACTCCTTCCAAAACACTGTGGGACCCAGGCAGTCAGCGGACAATTTGGAGAATGTATTTCGGTATGTGTCGTACTCTGCTAACCCCCTGCCGCTCTCAGAGCACGGCCAGCTCCCCACCGCAGTCCACGGGGCCTGCTCGACTGGCCCTGGCCCCTCTCGGCCCTCGTTCCCGCGCCCTCCCTTTAGCTCGCTCTGCTCTGGCCACACCGGCCCCCCTGCTGTGTCCTGGGCACCCCCGCTCTTTAGCACCCACTGTCCATTTTCCTGGGTTTTGCCTCTTTTTCTCATTCTGATCTTGCCCAGAACCTCACATGTTCAGAGGCCCGTGACTGCACCCCCTTCCACCCCAGCCTCTCTCAGTGGGTTCTATTTCCATCCAGTGCTTACCCCTACCGGAAGTTATTCCACTTGCTTATTTCCAGTGGGGGATTCTGTCGCTCCCACTGGAATATCAGCTCGCTGGTGGCAGGGGGCCCCTCTCAACTTTGTCCCGTGCCGGGTTCCCAAGGTCGAAACAGCATGTAGCCGGGGCTTAACTGACATTTACTGAACGAAGGCCCTGGGCCAGAGATGCCCCAGTCTCCACCACTCCCTCCTGCCCCAACTGGCTTCATTAACTCGTCATCCTTTCACCTTCCCTGCCAGACCCCCCGAACAGTGATGGAGAGACCTCCAGTCCTCTTGACAGCTCTACAAGTTAGGACCGCTGTTGCCATTTCGACAGGAGGGACCAAACCTCGGGGAGGAAGAGGAACTTCTAGAGGTGGGATTTGGACTCGCATCTGTGTCCAAGGAGGGCTGCCCTCTTCCCACCCCCCTGGACTAGCTTTCTGCACAGGCGAAGCAGGGACCAGCCTTCCAAGGAGCAATGCCAACTGCCACACACTGGCCTCCCAAGGGATGCCCCCCGGAACTGCTGGCCCTCATGGGAAATTCTGTGTCCCAGGCCTTTTCCTGGGGAGGCTGTGCGCCAAAGAGAATGCCAGTGACATGGAATCGAGGATGTGGGGCAGGTCGTGATGCTCCAAGGCGCCGGGAAGAGGGAGCTGCTGCCGTGGGGCTCGGGGGATACCTTGGGGGTCGACCTCCTTGGCCAGCTTGAGGGCATCCGAGTTGGCCAGGTCCATGTTGGCGGGCGTCACGGCGAGGATGAGGCTGCTCTCCCGGCTGATGAACTGCAGGATCATGTCCTTGATCTGGTACTCAATGTCTGGGGGCTGGTCCCCCACAGGCACCTTGGTGATGCCCGGGAGGTCGATGAGGGTCAGGTTCAACACTGGGAGGGAAAGCAGAGGGAGAGGCTGTCAGAGCCAGGGCAAGGGAGGCACGCACAGCCCCGCAGGGACCTGGTCCACTTCTCCAAGTGCTGGGGGTCAGGCCTCAGGATTTCTCCTGCGCTCCAACTGGATCCCACCTTTTGACCCGATAACTCCCTCCTAGGAATCCCATCTTACAGACACCCTCCTGTACTCTATTTCAGTGAGACAGCTTTGTTTCTTTAATGAAGTGACTACTTTTTTTTACTGAAACATAGTTGAAATACAATATTATATAAGTTACAGGTATATAATACAGTGATTCACAATTTTTTAAAGTTATACTCCATTTACAGTTATTATCAGCGATACAGTTTTAAATCTGGACATTTGCATTTGCAGACTGGAATTACTCTCAATGGCTGAATAAATTTCAGCCCATCAATTCAGCCAATACCAAGGAACTACTAAAAACAAAAAGATTATACTCTGGTAAGAAACACACTCTTGAGATGCACTCATACAAAAAAGACGCATCAACGACTTTTATACCATGCTACGATTTGAGTAAAAGTTGTGAAACACACATACACAGTATATACACACATGTTCATAACTGCCCACATAGGCACTATGTATCATTTCGAGAACATGAAATATATTTGTAATCTGGGGGGGCAAGGTAGGTTTTCGCTGGATATACCCTTTTATAACTTGAATATGAGCCATGTACAGGCATCATTTGTTCAAAAATAAATAAACTGGGAATTCCCTGGCGGTCCAGTGGTTAGAACTCTGCGCTTTCACTGCCGAGGGCGTGGGTTCAATCCCTGGTTGGGGAAGTAATATCCTGCAAGCCACATGGCACGGCCAATAAATAAATAAATAAATAAATAAACGCATCACGAAGAACCCACACTGAAGTGTTAGGAGTCAGCTGCGATATTCACCAAATACCATTTAAGTTAGCAATCCATGCCTCTGGGTCAGAGGTTATACATGGCTACAGGCTGCTTGCTTTGTTTAAATGATGCAGTTTTAAAATCGGGATGTTATGCAGAAAAATCTGGCTCTCTGGCTCCTCTTGAAGAACCAGAAGACCTGGCTGCCTTGGGCTGGCATCACTGTGTGGCCACCATTCACCTGGGAGCCGAGCCGTGGCTGCCCCTTTAAAAGGAACATACGAGCTGCAATTCACCCCAGACTCCACCATTCCTGACAGTCTCCCTGGCCTGCTGTTTTTCTTAGAGCTGAGATCAGACGTGGGAAGATACAGATCCAGAGGGCTGTGTTGTGCGTGAAGAGAAATGGGAGGGGCCATATTCTTGAGAGTGAGGCCGACCCGACCCGTGACCCGCGGAGTCAGCCTTCCGCTGCCCCCGTATGTGAGGGGTCCCTGTTGCCTACCGTGTGGTGAGTAGACCCGCAGGTTGATGGGCACTGGGGAGATGCCTTTGTTGGTCCCCGTGACCCTGTCGGTCTCGGCTTCAATCTCCTGCCGGACTTCATCAAAGTCTGTAAACTTTTTGGACTTGCAGTGCAAAAACTCGGCATATTCTGAAGAGGGAAGAAAGATGCTCAAATGAGAAAGAGAAGCGGTCTCGCTGTGCGCGGGGGAACAGAGGGCCTTCTGGGACAGGTGCTTTGTCAAGCAGAGCAAGTGAAGAATCAGTTACAGGCCTTCCAGGAATCTGGGGAGCAACAGATTAATTCTCTTGACAAGTATTTGAGGGGGGCCCTCCTATAGACCATGCCCCCCTTCTAGACCTCAGGGATTCCACAAGGTACAAAACTGGCAAAAATTCTGACTCTGTGGAACGGACATTTTCATGAAACATTTTGCAAAACAACACGTCATGACATATGAGTATTAAAAAAAAAAATCAAAACCAAAACAAAGGGCTTTCCCTGGTGCTGCAGTGGTTAAGAGTCCGCCTGCCGATGCAGGGGACACGGGTTCATGCCCCGGTCCGGGAAGATCCCACATGCCGCGGAGTGGCTGGGCCCGTGAGCCATGGCCGCTGAGCCTGCGCGTCCGGAGCCTGTGCTCCACAACAGCAGTGAGGCCATGCTGTGGCCAACAGCAGAGGCCACAGCAGTGAGGCCCGTGTACAGCAAAAACAAAACAAAACAAAACAAAAAAAACCCACAAAAAACAAAAGACAACAACCAACAGGTGGATGTGACCAGCACTTATTCTTTTTTTCTGATGAACAGGATACGAAGGATAAGCATGTATCACCCAGAGTGCAGTGATGTACGTTTGACGAAGTTTCTGCTTCGGTTTTATATTACATGAGATGGTCCTGGGTCGTGATACAGAATCTCAGTCAAAAGGGCCGCAAGCCACTGCCCTGGTGGGATCCTGAGCCGCCAGCTCCCTCTAGCCAGGTGAGATCCCCGGTGCGTGTCCCTGGGACTCACTGTCCTCCTTCCCCAAGGCACCCGCACAGGATGGGGAACAGGCAGCACCACTGGCCTCACCAAAGCCCATCTCGCTGCCCCTCCTCCCCTCCTGGCTGTTCATGGGGCCCCCCAACCTAGACGTGAACCCCTCAAGAGAAAAGCTTTCTGGCTTCTTCAGGCCTTCTAAGCCCGGGGTGTCTGAAAGCCGTTACTGACACTGAGATGAAGGGAAATAAAAGTGACTAACGACAGTGCTGGTCCTATCATCAAGGCAGAGAAATCCAAAGCACAATGTGGATAAAGCAGGAAGAAAAAATGTTCATCGCAGGACGTAGGTTCTGAGTCTACAGGCATTTGCTGTACAATTCCTGACTTTTCCATGTGTTTGAATTTTCACAGTATATGTTGGGGATGGGGGACCTTCTAGGCCCAGAGAGCATGGCTCCTGCAAGTGATGCTAAAAAGAGGGAAGTAAGTCTCACTGGCAAACAGCCTAAAGAATTGGTCCATGGCAGAGATGCAAAGATGTTGCAAACAGCGTTGTAGCGCTGTTTCTCACAGTAAAAGACTAGAAATTGCCTCAATGTCCACCAGGAGGAGACCTGGCTACATAAATCACAGCATCAGCTGCAGCAGAAGAAAGGATGGAGAAAGACCCCTGCGACAGAGAAAGGCCAGGCAGGTGAGGAATCTCTACCCAGACGTGGAACACAGCAGCCAGAAATGAATGCAAAGAGGTTCGCCATCCCATCACCATAACCAAACAAACTATGGCCAACAGTCAGGCCTTGCTTGCTCTGGCCAGGCCCTGCCTGTGGTCCCATTTGTTCCTCACAAGTGAGCACCTTAGCAGGTAGGCACCTCCATAATGCCCATATCACAGACAGGGAAACTGAGGCCAGAGAGGTGACACAAGCTGGCTCAAGCTCAGTGGCGGAGCTGGGATTTGGAGTTCAGATAATCTGTCTCCAGATGGCGGCTCTCGAGTCACATGGCCTCTGTGAGGCCACAGACAGGCTCTTCACCTCTCTAACCTCTGCTGCGGGGGTCAGGGGGACTCTGCGCTCAGATCACCGAGGATCTTACCCAATGTGGGCGCTGGCCACTCGGGAGCAGGGCAATGAAGACGCTGGCTGGAGGGTACAGGACCAACCACCCCAACCCCTTCAGCTGACCCAGTTCCCAAGGACGGTCGTGCTCCAGCCCTCCACAGGGACAAGAGGAAATACTCCGCTGCTCTTCCTGCAGCAGCCACCAAAAATGGAACAGTCCTCCAATCCACACAGAAAACCTCAGCTCTCTTCCGGCTCAAGGCCCTGGGCTCAGCACTTGCAAGGTACCATCCCCCTTCCTAGAGTGCAGGGGAATGGAGGATGGGAAAGGGGCTGCGGACCAGGACACAGGCCCTGTCCCTTGCAAAACTCTGCCCCGCCAGGCCGGCCTGCCTGTTGCCTCTTCCAGGGAGCCTTCCCTGACTCCATGCCACCTGGAACCCCACTGTGCATCTTGGACCTCCTCCCCTGGCAGAGCCAGGTCACCCTGGATTGTGTTTATGGGACCAGGACCTGCCAGCTGTAGCCTCCCAGAGCCTAGTGTGTGTGGCAGCCTTCCCTTCTGCCAGACCCTTTGTGCCTTTGTGTGACTGAAAGATGTGCAGGAGATGGTGCTGGAGAGCCACTACTTCTTCCCCAGAGGGTCAGTGGACAGCAGAAGCCATACCCTCTGTGCCTAACAGGAAGGTCAAAGATTCCGCCAGGCCCATCCCTCCCAACCTGCCTTCTTTACTGGGCTCCTCGTCACTTTGGAACCATGGGCTAGATTCCAGGCTCATACCAACTAAGAAAGGTTCTGCCAACCCTCCTTCCTCTCCGCGCACAAGCACTGACCCTCTTAAAGCCAGACCTCAGCCTCTGCTCCTTGAAACCCTCCATAGCTCCCACCTCACCCCAATAAAAGCCAGTCTTGGGACTTCCCTGGCGGTCCAGGGGTGAAGATTCTGTGCTTCCAATGCAAGGGATGAAGGTTCGATCCCCGGTCTGGGAACTAAGATCCCACAAGTCACACGGTGCGGCCCCCCGCCCCAAAAAAAGAGCTGAAGTCTTCACCACATGTCGCAGGGCGCTACAAAATTTCCTTCCCCCCAGCTTCTGACCCCAACTCCCTCCCCTCCAGCTACACTGGCTTGCCTGGTTTCTCACACTCCCAAGCCCTCCACTCCTGCCTCAGGGCCTTTGCACTGACTCTTCCCTCTACCTACAGATACCCTTACGGGTCCCTCCCTCTCCCCCTCTAGGTTTCTGCTTGAATGTCACCTCTCCTCCATGAGGCCTGCTCTGACCCCAAAGTGAGATGACAAACCTCCTCAGTCTCTTTCCCCCTTCCCTTCCTTAGGACCGTCCAAGTACCTGCCACCTTCTAATATGGTTTACCTGGTCAGCCTATGTATTTTCTCTGATCCCCAGGAGAAGGTCCACCCCACGGGGCAGGGATCTGAATCTGTGTTGTTCTGTGTCCCCGGGGCACAGTACTCTGAGCACACAGTAGGTGCGCTGTAATTACGTTTACAACTAAAATGACTGCTGGAAAGGTAGTATGGTCCCTGCTCCAGCTTCCGTGAGGTGGCCCAGCACCACCACGGCCACCAAGCTGGATATACGGGAGACTAGACAGGAACAGGGTCTGATGGGACCACCTGCTATCTCCCCCTCCCTCCCTCCTTCCCAATGCACTTCTTGACGGCACAGGTCCAGCCCAGAGCCAGGGTCCTGGTCTGACGAGGAAGATGGACTCGGCACAAGCATGTCACAGCAGATGCCAGAGGCGCTCAGAAGAGAGACTCAACGTACCAGGAACTAGGAGGCATCTCCTGGAGGGGCGGCCTGCCCGACTCAGCCCCGGCCTACCTCACGGCCGCGTGATCTTTCTGAAGTGGACACCTTTCCCCATGCCCTGAGGATGCTCTGGACACAGGGGAGTCTACAGGAGATGGAGAGAAGGTGGGGCGGATGCCCACTGGCCAGGCTCCCCCTCTGTGCCTCAGTTTCCCCGTGAGGAAAATTAAAATATGACATGGGCTTCCCTGGTGGCGCAGTGGTTGAGAGTCTGCCTGCTGATGCAGGGGACACGGGTTCGTGCCCCGGTCTGGGAAGATCCCGCATGCCGCGGAGCAGCTGGGCCCGTGAGCCATGGCCGCTGAGCCTGCACGTCCGGAGCCTGTGCTCCGCAGTGGGAGAGGCCACAGCAGTGAGAGGCCCGCGTACCGCCAAAAAAAGAAAAAAAAAAAAAAATGACAAATAGGCGGAGTGTTTAGCCTGGGTTTCCACAGCCCTGTAAGTGCTTGGATGGGGGAGGTGATTTTTTTTAACGATGTACTGTCTCAAAGAATAATTCAGGGGCCTTGAGGCTGAGCTACTGGCCTGCAATGCCTGGAGAGCGCCCTCTCAACTCATCCCCAGCAGCCCAGGTCGAGCCACCACCAGCTCTGCCTGCCCTGGTCCCCGGGCCCCGTTGCAGCGTCGGTCCATCCCCAGAGCAGCTGCAGCGTTTTCAAACCTTCCTTTCCTTGTGCTCAGATAACAAAGCCAGTCCCTCAGGTCCCTGGGCCCTGCCACAGCATTTCGATGGCCACACAGGCACCCCACCGGAGCCCGGCAGCAGGCTTCCCTGGAAGGAGGGCCAGCCACGTGTGATCAGTCCCCGGAGGCTCCACGGGACCAGCCCAGGGCACAGCAGGAATCAAGGATAAAGCAGGCCCTTGGCGAGCAGCTGAGCTGCCAACTCCGAAGAGCCAGCCACCCTTAGCCACTGCAGGGCATCCCACCCGCGTCCCATGGGGTCAGTGAACGCACTTGCAGTTTTTTTCTAAAAGGAGGTTCTGCCCTCCGCCCAGGACTTGTTCCCTGCCTCCTTCAGGTCTTGGCTCTAAACAACGCTGCTTGGGGAGGCCCACCCAGACCAGCCGGCCCTTCGCGGCACTCCTCACACTGACTCACCATGTGCTTGTGTGTCCCCTGCTAAAATCAGAGCTGCAAGAAGGGACTGCGAGGGACTTGGTTTTGGTCTTTGTACTCCACGGTGCCTGATGCATAGTAACTGCTTAATAAAACTTAATTACTAGGTGGCCTGTTACAAAGCATTAGGTGCCGAAGCGTAGGAGGACTTCCCCCACCCCATGACTCCCATGTGGGTCCCCATTGTGTTCAGTAGCCAACACCCCACCTCGGGCATCTCCCAGGCATGCCCTTCAAGAAGGTGCCCTCAGGACTTCCCTGGTGGTCCAGTGGTTAGGACTCTGCGCTTCCACTGCAGGGGGCCCGGGTTCAAGCCCTGGTTGGGGAACTAAGATCCCATAAGCCGAGTGGCGCGGCCCAAAAAAAAAAAAGAAAAAAGAAAAAGGATCTAGGATATAGAAAGAAGAAAAAGATAGGAGAGATGTGTATTAAGAAGAAAACATTTACTGGATATCTTTAGAATACAGGGGCTTCCCTGGTGGCGCAGTGGTTAAGAATCCACCTGCCAATGCAGGGGACACGAGTTTGAGCCCTGGTCCGGGAAGATCCCACGTGCCGCAGAGCAACTAAGCCCGTGCGCCACAACTACTGAGCCTGCGCTCTAGAGACCACAAGCCACAACTACTGAGCCCGTGTGCCACAACTACTGAAGCCCACACGCCTAGAGCCCGTGCTCCAAAACAAAAGAAGCCACTGCAACGAGAAGCATGTGCCCACAATGAAGAGGAGCCCCCGCTTGCCGCAACTAGAGAAAGCCCGCGTGCAGCAACGAAGACCCAATGCAGCCCAAAATAAATAAAATCAATAAATTTATATGGAAAAAAAAGAATACAGAACGCTAAAACTTGATAAAGCATTAAAAAAACGAATTTTTTAAAAAAACAGCCCCTCGGGCCTGGAGAACACAAGTCAGGCACCACAGCACGACTTGGGGAGGTGACAGGAAGATGAGAGGGAGGTGGGAGCGCCTCAGTTTCCCCACAGTGAAACAGGACAACACAGAGCCCAGGGTTAGCGATGTGATAAAGCAATCAAACCGTGCCAGGCCCAGAGACAGCATGCAGATAGCTCAGCTGCCGGGCTTAGGGCAACTTCCGATGCTCCCTGGGGTGTCGGTGCTTCAGGGGGGTGTGTGACGGTTCTGTCCTGACCTTTGGGAGCACGTCCCATCCCTTCTCCATTCTCAACCCAACGAAGAGCAGAACAACCAGGCCGACCCCGGGCAGCAGAGATGGGGGTCTGCCTTCCTCAACCTGTCAACAAGCATGCTGGTCCGGCCGACACAACCCAGGAGGAACAACCTGGGGCTCAGAGACACCTGGGTTGCACTTGCAGTTGCACTCAGAGAGGACCCTGCGCACCACACAACCGAAGGGATCCAGACTTGAGGAACCCTTCAGAGCTTTCAGCTGAGCAGGAAGGGGGCAAAGCCCGTGGCATCTCCGAGTCTGTGTGGTCCTCAACCCCCCACCCCCACCCCCAGATCTGAGACAAGTCGTGAACACCTCCCATCCTAGGACACGTTCTGGCCACTGGGAAGGTATGGCATTACGATTTATAATAAGAAATATGTATTTGGTCTTCCCTCCACTTCTGACACAGAGCTTCTAAAATCCTTGGAATGTTCCAGTGATAAGAGTGATATTCATAATAAGCCCCTCTCAGCCATACCTAAGTTTATGTTAATGAGGTGACGTGGAATGCACCTAAGGATGGGGGCTGGTTATCAGGGAAACCAGCCAGCTGTGATTAGAAGGTTGGAAACTTCAGTCCCACCCCTTGACCTCCGGGGAGGAAACAGAGGCTGAAGGTTGAATCAAGCACTAATGGGAATGATTTAATCAACCATTCCCTACATCCTCCAGAAAGCCCCAAAAGGATGGCGTTCAGAGAGCTTCCAGGTTGGTGAGCAGGTGCAGGGACCGAGGGAGCGGCAAGCTCGGACAGGGCGCAGAAGCTCCTTGTCCCTTCCGCATACCTTGCCTCATGCATCTCTTCCATCTGGCTCTTCCTGAGTTATACATATCTTTTTATAATAAACCGGGAATCTGGGGAGTAAAATGTTTCTCTGAGTTCTGTGGACCACTCTGGAAAATCGATTGAACCCAAGGAGGGGCTCACAGGAACCTCTGATCTAGAGTCGGGCGGTCAGAAGCACAGGTGACAGCTTGGACCTGGGATCGGCATCTGAAGCAGGTGCGGGGGTACAGTCTGGTGAGACTGACCCCTTGACCTGTGGGATGTGATGCTGCCTCCAGGTAGGGAGTGTCAGAACTGAGTTAAACTGGAGCACACCGGACCAGTGTCCACTGACAACTGGCTGTTGGTGTGGGAAAAAACACACACTGGAGAAGGTGACAGTGCCAGGCTGCCATCCTGACCAGCTCCCACCTGACCCTCACCAGCTCCCAGCTTGGTTTCCTTATGTAGACACAAGGCCACACCCCGACCATGGCAGGGTCTATAGGCTTTATAGAAAGGGCCCTGCCAGGGCCAGGCTGGCCAGGGAAAGGTGCTGCACACACAGTCGCGGATACTCTCCCACGGGAGAGAAGGAGCCCAGCAGCAGCCCTTAAGAGCATGGCTAGCCACCTGTCCCATGATGACGGAGCACCTACTGGGTGCCAGGCCCCATGCTGGGCACAGGGGAGAGCGACGGACAAAGCAGGTCAGCGGCCCTGCTCTGGTGGCACTGATGTTGAGGCACGGGGAGAGAGAGAAAGACCATCAAGAAAATACGAGGGGGGCTTCCCTGGTGGCGCAGTGGTAAGAGTCTGCCTGCCAATGCACGGGACACAGCTTAAAGCCCTGGTCCGGGAAGATCCCACATGCTGCGGAGCAACTAAGCCCGTGTGGCACAACTACTGAAGCCTGCGTGCCCTAGAGCCCACGTGCCGCAAACTACTGAGCCCGCGTGCCTAGAGCCTGTGCTCAGCAGCAAGAGAAGTCACCGCAATGAGAAGCCCGCGCACCGCAATAAAGAGTAGCCCCCGCTCATCGCAAGTAGAGAAAGCCCACGCGCACCAACAAGGACCCAACGCAGCCAAGAATAAATAAATAAATAGATAGATAGATAATTAATGAATTAATTAATTTAAAAAAGAAAGAAAGAAAGAAAATACAAGGGACTCCCCTGGTGGTCCAGTGGTTAAGTCTCCGCACTCCCAATGCAAGGGGCCCGGGTTCAATCCCTGGTCAGGGAACTAGATCCTGCATGCTGCAAGTAAAGATCCCGCATGCTGCAACTAAAGGAACCCGCATGTGTCAACAAAGATCCTGCATGAGGCAACGAAGATCCCGCGTGCCACAACGAAGACCCGGCACAAATAAATAAATATGTATTAAGGGAATAAAAAAAGGAAATACGAGAACAGGATGGTGCCTCATAACGCACGCTGTAGAAGAACTAAGGCAGCAGTGACTGGGGTGGGGCTCACCCAGGGGAGGAGGAGGATGGGGCAGGGCGGTCCAGGCGGGACGCACAGTGAGGGTGAAGGTCCAGAGGTGGGAACAATCGAGCTGGTCCTGAGGATGAAGAGGAAGAGTGTGGCACCAGGAGGAGGTGAGGTCCCAGAGGCCAGCAAGGCCCCGTGGGAGCCACGAAGCCTCAAGGAGGCTGAGAGCCAAGCCCTGACATCCCCTCTCTGGCTCCTGTGAGCACCGGCCAAGGTCAAGGCTGGGAGGGGAGGCTCGTGCACATTCCACACAAGAACAGTCCCCAGCACCCAGGGTTTACGAGGTCCAGGGGTGGTTCCCAAGGAGGAGCAGGGTTCCCCCGTGAGCCACCAAACTTCCTGGTGGCTGCGGTCTAACGTAATTTTTAAACTAAGCCAATTAAAAGTAATGGCTCACTGAGACCAACCTGGACGAGGAGAAGCAGGGCGCCACTGGGCGCTGCCGAAGTCAGAGAATTAGGAACTTATGGTACCAGGGACTCCAGACCCTACAGGAGGCGACAGCCACACCACAGACTCATGGGGTGCCAGGGCCACGAGGGAGTCACCACTACCACCCCATTCCACAGACGAGGAGGCCGAGGCACAGAGAGGGAAGTTACTTGCCCGAGGTCGCGGATAGGAAGGAGTGGCAGCCTGGCTCTGGAGTCCTGTCCCTGAGAACCACCTGAACAAAACTTTAATCTCTAGGAGCAATGCAGCCCCGTGTAGCCCCTAGAAAGCTCTAAAGCCCCAGCCATCACCAAGTCCCACACTGCGCTCAGCTTCCTCCCTCTTATCAGTGTCACCCTCAGCCCTGGTGCCTTGGTGCCTGTCACCTGGGCTCCCCACCTCGAGATCACTGTAGACTCTGCCCTTGCCAGCACAGCACGGCCCTGGGCCAGGCCCCAACACCTCTCACCTGGCTCCAGGCCAACCTCTCCCTGGCCTCCCCACCCGCACTCCTGCGCCTGTCCATCCCTCCTCCACAAGGCAGCCAATGGGCTAAGCCGGTCTCTACAAACCCTGAATGCCACTCGGGTTCCCAACGCCTGAACCCCTTATCACACCTGCCAGGATGTGCCACCTGCCTCCCAGGCCCTCCCCAGCCTCACCTCACAGCTTCACAACACAGCTGTTGCCCTGCCTAGAATATTCTCCCCGGGCCCCTGGCCCAAAGTAGATCCAGTGTCTGGTATACTCTCCCACAATCCCCTGTGCTTTCCCCTCTCAGCTGGACCACAGCAACCCCGCGTGTGCCGCACCCAACAGGCTGAGCTTAGGAAGGGCCAGGACCCTCGGAGTGCTCACGCTGCCTCCCTGGCATCTGGCCAAGGCCCAGCTCACATCTGCTTGGGACATCAAGAGACTAGGAAGGGACTTCCCTGGAGCGCAGTGGTTAAAAATCCATCTGCCGATGCAGGGGACACGGGTTTGATCCCTGGTCCGGGAAGATCCCACATGCTGCGGAGCAACTAAGCCCGTGCGCCACAGCTACTGAGCCTGCGCTCTAGAGTCTGTGTGCCGCAACTACTGAGCCCGCATGCCACAACTACTGAAGCCCACGCACCTAGAGCCTGTGCTCCACAAGAGAAGCCACCGCAATGAGAAGCCCGCGCACCACAAGAAAGTAGCGCCCGCTCGCCGCAACTAGGAAAAGCCCACACGCAGCATCGAAGACCCAACGCAGCCAAAAAAAAAAGAGACTGGGAATGCCATGGTCGGTGGCGGGAGACTGTGCAAGCTGGGACACAGCAAGAAGCACTCCCACGTGGGACACCCTGGACCCCTCTCCCCCACCCCACACCCCCAGGCCCAGCCCAACAGGATCCAACTATATGTCTCCATCTCCACGGATGCCACCCCATCCCTACTTTCTGGGTCCCCCTGCCCCAGAGCTGGTCCCTGTGGTCTCTTCTCCACCAGTGGCCACAGGATCTGATCAAACCACACCTCGGCCTAAGGCCACACTCCCCCAGAATGAGTTTAAGCCTTGGCTTTCAAGATGGCCCTCCCATGTGCCCTCAGGCAAGGGGCTTGGAAGCTTCAGTTCCCTCCTCTGTAAAGTGGGGTGGCAGGAATGGAGATTTCAGCATCATCGGGGCAGGCGTTGGGCAGATGTGCTCCCACAGGGCTGTCACTTGTCATGTGCTTCTCTTCTCTCCCCCAGCAGAAGGAATTTCAGTTCCTCCAGCAGGCCACGCTGGGCCTCGCTGCCTCACGGTCTTCACGCATACCACTCTCTGCTAGGAGGGAGAGTTTCCCCTCCCCCAACACACCCCAAAGCACCTGTCAGCCTCGGCTCAAACATCACTTCCTCCGAGAAGCCCTGTGATGCTCCCAACTGATGGACTGCGTCACCCCACCACCACCACACATATTCGCATCTGGTGAGGGCCATGTCTACGTGTCTCCCTCCTGCTCTCAACCCAAGTCTCCCCCTACACTGTCCCTCAGCACCAAAAGAAGTACCAAGAGGCAAGGTGACAGGTGGTGGCAGCACCCCTGGTCCTGCTCACCACTGTGCCCCAGCCCTGCGCTAGCTTGCGGCATGCAGCAAGTGCTCACTGGATTATTGCTGGGTGACAGCCACTGGGGAGGTGATGGGGGAGCCCTCCCGCCACGACAATGCCACGGACCTTCTGTTGCAGGAAGCCAGCCAACCTGTTCCCCAAACAGCAAGCTGTCCCCAAACAGGCTGGCAGCAAGCACAGACCCACAGCCAATGGGATGGTACCACTACTGTTCTACGGGCTGTACGTGTACTGAATAATACGGTCTTCATGGCAACCGACAAAGGCAGTACTATTATTATCTTCACTGTCCAGACAGGAAACACAGCTGTGAGCAGCAGTCCCTCCCCAGGGACCAGACAGCCAGTAAGCTACAAAGCCAGGATCTGAACCTGGGCAGTATTAGCTCTCAGCCCCCACCCACCAGGGCAGAGGTTTTCCCAATGTAGTTTTCCCAAAAGCATCAGCATGACCTGGGAACTCATTAAAAATTCAGATTCTCACCCCTCCACCCCCCACCAACCTACTGAATGTGAAACAGAAACCCAATAGGCCAAGCCCTATGTGACTCTGACCCCGCTGACATCTGAAAACCTGCGGCCCTGTCGCTGCCCTTCCTGGCACAGCTGATTGGACACCTGAACCCAGAGGAGGCAGCCTATTGGCTTGCCCGTGGCGGGCGCTGGACCAATCAACTGCCGTCTCTCACTGGTGTCCTGCCCTCCTGCAGGTGGATTTGGTGAAGGCCCGGAGGATGAAGGTGAGATGAAGGGACTAGAACCAGCTGAGAGTGGAGTCTGAGGTCTGACCCCACCTGGGTACTCATCCCAGGTGAAAGGCAGGTAACCTGGTTAAACCTCAGTTTCCCAATCTGTAAAATGGGAATATGTCAGCTGCCTTCCCCGAGTGGGGGTGTTTAACATGGCCTGTGGTGACGCTGGCACAGCGAGTGCGGAACCGACCATGGCTGACATTCCAGGTCAGTGGGGAAGCAGCATGGAGACCCCCTGAGGGCTCTGGAGAGAAGAGAGGCCCCACCCCCAACGGCTCCCCTCTCCCCTTCCAGCCTCTGACCTGAGATGCTTTACAAGGAAGCCAAGTGGGTTTCAAGCTGGGAGAGATGCCCATGTTATGTCAGAATTGTGTGGGAAGAACGGAGGCCGCCGAGGGAAAGACAGAAAAAAATCTACATGTGGGCCACTCTATATTCAACAGGCTGGGTCTCTCCCAAAAGTCAGTGTTGTAGTTTAAAAAGAAACGGTGGGGGAAAAAAAAAAAGAAACGGTGGGGATGCTGCTCTAATGAAAAGAGGAGACACGACAATGAAGGGTAGTGTGGGACTGATCAGAGCAGCTGTAGAACCAGCCAGGGAAGATATCTGGGGGACAATTGGCAACATGAGTATGGACTGGGTGTAAGATAACAGGCAGAAATGATGACTTTTCTTGGGTGTGGTTCTGTGAGTGTAAGAGAGTGTCCTTATTGCAAAGGGAGATGCACTGAAGCATTTCGGGTTGACGTGTCACAGTGTCTGCTATTGATTCTGAAAGTGTTCAGCAAAAACGTGTCATGTACGACAGAGCCAGAAATATGGCACCTGATGGCCTGGTCACAGCTGAGGATGCTGGGGGCGGGTGGAGGTGCTCAATGAACTGTGCTTCAACTTCCCTGCATACAAGGAAAAAGTGAATTCAAACCCAAATGGCAGCCTAGGACCCGAGACTCATCAGAAGGCCCCTGGCTCCCGCTGGGCACCGCATCCACGTTCGCTTCCTGTTTGGGCTACAAGCCACCCCATCGTACCTGTTTTTGAGAAGATGAGCTGCAGGATGAGAGGCCGCCGAGTGACGATTCCTGAACCTCGGGGAAGGAAGTCCCTGTGGGAGGGGGAAAGGGTCAGAAATTACTCACGAGGCCAGCTTGCAGGGGGGGCAGGAAGTGTGGCCACATGGAGTGGAGCAATCCCCTCTTGCAATCTGGGTGATCTCAGCAAAGACACCAACCCCAGCAGGGTACCCGGGAACGCTCTGGCCTTGGAGGGTCTCGAGGCCACAGAGGAATTGGGGAGGGGCTGGATTGGAGGTTAGCGACAAACGGAACCATTTCCCTCCAGCTGGCTATGCTCCAGACCCAGCATGCCCAAAGAGCCCTTTCCCTGCCAAATATTTGAACCCCCAGACCCAAAAGAGATCAGTACATTTCTTCTTCTTCTTCTTTTTTTTTTTTTTTTTTGCCACACCGTGTGGCATGCAGGATCTTAGTTCCCTGACCAGGGATTGAACCCATGTCCCCTGCGGTGCAAGTGCGGAGTCTTAACCACTGGACTGCCCGGGGAAGTCCCCAGATCAGTACATTTCCCACCTACATTTTTAAAAGTAATATAATGCCATACATATGATATAAAGACTAAAATAAAAGGAAAATATTTAATGACAAAACACGATGTGTTTCATGTCCCAAAAGGACAAATCGATAGAGGCGTGGAGTGGATCAGTGGTTGCCCCAGGGGTGGGAAACTGAGAGCAGAGAAGCTTTCTGGAGTGATGGAAATGTCCTAAAGCTGGACTGCAGTGCTGTTTACTAATACTTACTATACATTTACTAAAAATCACTGCATTTGAAATGGGTGAATTTCCTAGCATGTAAATGAGCCCTCAATAAATCTGTTTAATAAAAATATATATATATGCTATGTATTTCACTATGGAAATACACAGGCACTACCTGCACTGACTTACACTAATACACCTGGATTCATGCAAAGTGGGAAAGCCGGGAGCCACCCTGGACCATTAAGAAAGGAAAGCAAGGGAATTCCCTGGCAGTCCAGTGGTTAGGAGTCCGCGTTTTCACTGCTGAAGGCCCAGGTTAGATCCCTGGTGGGGGAACTAAGATCCCACAAGCCGCATGGGCGCGGCCAAAAAAAAAAAGGAAAGCAAAAGAGCAGGGGTCCAGGCAGGCACAAAAGAAGCAACATTTTCAGAGATCACCAAAGCCAGGCAAAGGATTCTTTGTTGTTCCATGTGAAATGGAGCAAGGTTCTGGGCTCAGGGAATTTTAAACAAGTTTTGCACCCAGATAAACATTCAGATTATCTGAAATTTGTGCAGAACACTGGGCAGGTGTGTTTCATACAGGCAAGCATCCTTGGTGCCACCCCACTCCCCAGAACTGTGACAACCAGTGTCTCAGGGGCACCCTACCTGTATCGGGAACACCAGAGAGAGCCCCAGGGGAGGTTGCTGGTTCTCAGCATGGGCTGGGTGTCGGAACCCCTGGGAACCTGTTAGCCCAGTGGGCGGAATGAGGGAGGAGGCGCGCCCTCACCGCACGCCAAGCACTATGAGGGTCGCGCCCCATCGGCCTGTGGGCGGTCCCACCACGCTTATGCAGCGCCTCCTCTGGCTGGGCACAGGGACACGGCAGTGACCACGCAGCAGGTCGGCCTGTGAGATGAGGGACATCCCAGGGGCAGATCGGCTCTGGAGGTCCTATGGGGGTGCCGCTGTGAGCAGCAGAGTGGGGCGCTGGAGTGGACAAGTGAACGGGCCCAGAGAGGGGTGGGGTGACGGTGGTGCTGGAGGTCACGGGGAGAAGGAAGGCTGGTCGTCATTCTTAGAGCAAGGCCACTTGCTGTCACTGTTAAGGGACAGTCAGATCATAACCCTGTGTGCTTTTAAAGGTATGTGGCTTTAAAAGACCCCTCTGGGGACTTCCCTGGTGGTGGTCCAGTGGTTAAGACTCTGCGCTTCCAATGCAGGGGACACGAATTCGATCCCTGGTCGGGGAACTAAGATCCCACATGCCACGTGGCACGGCCAAAAAATAAAAACAATAAAAAATAAATAAAATAAAAGACCCCTCTGGCAGCTTCAGGGGTAAGGGTGGGAGCCAAGAGGCAGGCAGTAGGCAACTGCACACAGAGGGAAGAACGCCCCAAGGGCACACATAAGCCCCAGGGGGGATAAAGCCCACAGCCCCTGGCAGCAGGCATGGTCAACCCTCCACACGCCTCAGATGCTCCCCATGGAGCCACATTCCTGAGGATGACAAAGAACCCTGCCCTGCTCGGAGTACTTCACACCTGCGTGAAGCCCTGAGCGTGACTCCCATTCTCCCATTTGGCAGGTGAGGAGACTGAGGAGCAGCAAGGATTTGTGACCTGGCCAAGGTCACAAGCTTGTTCACTCAAGTATCACTCACACGTACTGAGCACCTTGGAGGTGCTGGGGACACCAGTGCCAACCTCCTGACAGGAACCACATGAGACGGTGTGGGTGGGGACAAAGAAGACACATCATGGGGGTAAGAGGGCTTTGGTCAGTGACCAAACAAGACAGGAGCAGCATGTGAATGGAATCCCCAATGTCCCGCCCATGCGGCTCCTCCACGCTGTCGTGTGTGATCAGGGCCGGTTCCTTTTCCTAGCTGATCCGTGAGCCACTGCGTGGATGGTCCACAGTCTGTTCATCTGCTCGCAAGCTGATGCGGCTTTTGGTGGGGAGCGAGGGGTTGTCTTTCCAGCTCGGGGCCATTACAAATAAAGCTGCTATGAACATTCTCATCCATGCCTTTTGTTGACATATGCCCTTGTTTCTCTTGCTGAGTCACAGGGCAGACCTAACCCTGAACAGGCAAAACTAGTTTCTGCTGATAGAAATCAGAGCAGTTGGTCCCCTCTGGGGGAACTGACTAGACGGGGCAGGAGGGGACTTTGTGGGGTGATGACAACGCCCTCTATCTTGATCTGACCAGTGCATGCATTTATTTTTAAAATGAAGGTGTACACGTAAGATTAGGACAATTTACCATATCTAAGTTCAATCTCAAGCTCACAAGCACAAGGAGGCCCAGGAACACGCACTCGTGAAGACTTCAGATACAAAGCACAGAGAAAGCAAGCACTCCATTAAAATTTGCCCACAGAAACATTATAATCTGGGCTTCCCTGGTGGCGCAGTGGTTGAGAGTCCGCCTGCCGATGCAGGGGACGTGGGTTCGTGCCCTGGTCCGGGAAAATCCCACATGCCGCAGAGCGGCTGGGCCCGTGAGCCATGGCCGCTGAGCCTGCGTGTCCGGAGCCTGTGCTCCGCAATGGGAGAGGCCACAACAGTGAGACGCCTGCGTACCGCAAAAAAAAAAAAAAAACATTATAATCTTACTAGTTTCCCAGTAATAGCTCAGATGTAAAGAACTTTAAAGCCCATGGGGGAGACTAATTATATTATGGCCCATTCGTGTCACTGTGCAGCCACACACACATGTACACACACACACACCCCCAAAAACAACAACAAAAAAGAGCTTTTTATCTCCTGACATGGAATTTCCTTCTGGGTGTATTAAGTGAGGAAAACAAAACGTGTGGAACAGTGTGTTTTGTAAGTAAATAAAAAGCCTCAAAACAGAGCCCAGGGTGGCTGGGGCCTGTTGCAGGGGGTTAGGGTGGGGGGAGAGGCACTGCACTGTTTTGGAACATCTCTGAATTCTGCATCATCCACATGGATTACTGACTCCAAAAATAATTTTTTTTAAGAGTAGCTAACAGTTGTCGAGAGCTCACTGTATGCCAGGCAAAAAGCTGAGAACTTTCCATGCCACTAAATGGGTTCATTTAACCATGACAAGATCCAACAAGGTGGTCTGTGAGCTCCATTTTACGGAGGTCACTAGGCCCAGAGGTTGGGCAACTGCCCACGGTCACTTGGCAACCAGGGGTGGCAGGAGTGTAGACTGAAACCCATGGGGTCTGAGCTTCTGACCACCAAGGCCCCCGGCCTCTGGGCCTGCATGTCTGCCATGGAAGCTACAGGCATCTCCCCGGCAAGGACCAGGCTTTCCGCCACTGGTGTTGACACGTGCTGTCCTGTGACTGCTCGGGGTATGTCCAGGAGGCCCAGGCACCGTGAGCACGATGGTGACACCACACACAACAGACAATGCGAGCCTCAGAAGAACACGAGGGCCAGCGTGATGAGAGCTCTGGGCCCTCGCAGGGGAAGGCTGCGACTTGGGCTGGGACGTGTATCCGGAAGCCGCCGGACTGCAACACCCACCCTCAGCCTCAACAGTCCCTGAAAAGCAGCCCCCCAGAAATCTCGGAGGGGCTCAGTAAGGAGGCTCCTGCCCGGCTGGGCCGTAAGGCCCACCCACAGGGTTTCCTGGCACGCAGCAGCAGGAGCACTCTTGGGGCCCTCCTGGCCTGGGTGGTGGAAGGAGACCGCCTCCCCCAAGCAGCTCTGCCCGCAACACTGACTGTCCACTTATCAGGAGGCGACTTTCAAGCCTCAGTCATCAGCTTCCTCCTCCCTGACCCCACCCACACTCCACTGGTCACCAAGTCCCTCCCTCTGACTCTAAGTGCCCACCCCCTCCTCTCTCTTCCCAGCTGCTACAAGGGCCACTGTGCCCCGAGGTGGCCCTGCATGCTGTGTGACCTTGGGCCAGCTTCCCAGCCTCTCTGATCTGGGTTTCCTAGTTAGTAATGGGGAAACTCCTCTCACCTCAGAGGGCAGCTAGGTAGCAAAACAGGCCGCCCATGACTTGCGCCCCACAGCTCTGGCTCAAACGACACCTCCCTAGGGAGATTTCTCCCACCCTCATTCACTGCTCCACCCGCCCCCCCATCTTCCTCCCGTGCCTCATTTTTCTCCAAAGCACTAACCCCTTGTATGTCACTTATCTGCTTCTTGTCTGCCCCTCACCACCCCCATGTCAGCTCCCCAGAACAGGATCTAGGGTTTATTCTGCTCCCTGGTACACAGTAAGTGCTCAATAAGTGTTAACTATGGTCATTTAAGCACCATCTCTGGCCTCTAAGCCATTGGGCCCACCCCTGGTCCCAGGCTTCTGACCCATCCTCCTCTCAGGCTATATGTGGTCATCCTCCTAAAACAGAGACCTGGGCCTCCAAGCCTCCCTCCTGCAGAGGTCACATGACCAATCCCAGGTTTGACAGGGTCCCCCACCTGCCCATCCCACCCCCCCCCCCAGGGCTGCCCCCTGGTAGCCGCCCCCCACCCACCGGCCCCAGCCTCTGGGTTGTTCCCTGCACTGCTGGCCTCCAAGCCTTTGCAAGGGCTGTTCCCTCTGCCTTCCTCTCAGGCTCTGCAGATGCAGCGGATCGCACCTCTCCCTCCCAAATGCATGCCCCTTCCCACTACCACCAACTTGGCCTCCAGTGGAGGTCTAGTCCTGTGTCAGGATGGGACCTCTTCACCTAAACTGGTCACCACTGGATCTCCAGCATCTAGAACAGAGCCTGTCATACAGCAGGTGCTCATTAAACGTTGAATGGACAGGAGGAACGTGGACGCTGGAGCCAGATGGCCTGGCTTCAAAGCCCAGATCTGCTCCCACCGTGGGCAGGTCTCTGTCCTCTCTGGGCACTGGCCCAGCCACCTGTGGGATGGCAGGACGCCGCCCATCACTGGGATATGTGACCTGGCAAAAGTCACTTCACCCTCTTGGAGCCTCAGTTTCCAGGCTCTAAAATGGGCTGCCTCTCCCTAGAAGGTGATGAGGGCTCCGGGAAAGGCAGTAGGGGGCAGGGAGGGGAAGGGCGCAACAGGAGGTGGCACCGTGGGCCACTCAGAAGCCCAGGCTGTTTATTTACTGTCTTCTGAATGGAGCACAAGGCCTCTCCAGGAGCACTTTGATTTGCAGTCCCCAGGAGGGTAGAGATGCAGGAACAGTGGAGACTAAAACCCCAGGAGAGGGAAAACAAACACAAAAGCCGGCAGAGGATGAGTCAGCCTGAAGCCAGAGCCTGTGAGGGCCCAGGCAAGGGCCCCATACTGGGATCCCCTCCTCATCATCAATTCCTCAAGGGGTCACCCAAAGCCTCAGTGGGGCTGAGAGACCACACACAATGCCAGCCACAGCAAGAGTCCCTGGGCAGGAGCATGTGCCCCAGGGTCATGTCTGGCCTGACTCTCTCAGGCTCTCACAAAAGTCCATACAGGGAACCCTGGCCGCCCACCCGGCCCAGCTCTAACCCCATTTTAGGTAACATCTCAGTAAACCCTCTAGCAACGCCAAAGGAACGATGCCAGGGTCAATACGCCCATTTCACAGATGGGTAGACTAAGGCTCAGTTTCGAGACCTGCAAAAGCCACTCAGCAAGGAAGGAGCAGAATCAGGATGGGAACCTGGGTGGGACACCAATGAGGCAGAGCCCCCAGTCACCCCCACCTGCCTGGGGGGACTCCTCTGTAGTTTTTCTTTTTTTTAGGCTCCGGACGCGCAGGCTCAGCGGCCATGGCTCACGGGCCCAGCCACTCCGCGACATGTGGGATCCTCCCGGACCAGGGCACAAACCCGTGTCCCCTGCATCAGCAGGAGGACTCTCAACCACTGCGCCACCAGGGAAGCCCCTCCTCTGTAATTTTGCTAGAACAGAAGCAGAGGTCATCATCGCTCAGTCTCCGAGGCCACAACATCCGGCCTGTGCACACGCCCTTGGTCCCTGCCCTGGTCCCTGCCTCGTCCACATCCCCTCTCGATACCATCCAACAGTAACCATCGGCTACCTGGAGCCCAGCCTGCACTCAGTGTCCCTAGGCATGTGCCACTCAAGGACTCAAGGACTCAAGTCCTCCCTGTGGCCCATGTGACCCGCCCTGCGTGATCTTCCCAGTCACCTCCCTGTCCTCACCTCCTCCTTTTCTCCCCTCAATGACCTAGTTCTGCCACACTGGCCTCCTCCATGTTCTCCAAACACACCAGGCACAGTGTGCCTCAGGGCCTTTGCACGGGCTGCCCACTAGACCTGGAACCCTCTCCCTGCAGCATTCACAAGGCCAGCTGGCAACTCCTGGCCAAACGGTCTCCTCCCTGCACCCACCCCCTGATATGGAGCAGCTCCCCGCTGTCACCCACCATCCTGCTCAATTCTCTCTTCTACTCATAACCGCCCCCTTCTGGTTTACTGATTTGTTCACATGGCTGTGGCTTATCCCTTCCCACCTACCCGCCCATTAGAAGAGTGGCAGCCTCACGGGGAAAGGGTCCTCTGCCTGGCACGAGGCAGGGGACCAATGCTTGTGGGACGAAGGACCAAACCTGCCATTGTACAGATGAGGAGACTGAGGCTCGGATGACGATGGAACGATGGGATAGGTTGTGGGTGCCCCCCGCCGGCTTTCATCATCTCACTTCCAGGTGTCACCCTTCACAAAATTCCCAGCAGGCTCCTCCCTGCTCAGGAATCTTGCAGGTTCGCCAGGCACTCAGCCATAGTGTCACTTGCTCTGTGGTCTCATCTGGCAGCCAGGCCAGGAGCAAAAGCAGGAAGTGGCCCACAGCATACAGCAGCCCTGGCTCTGGGCCTTTCAGACCCCGGCTGGAATCCTTTCTGGACAACCTGTGCAGGTGGGGTGACATCTTTGTGCCTCAGATTCCTCATCTGTTAAGTGAGGTAAGGTAGAGTGGAAGGTTTGCAAAAGTTCTTACCACTGTGCCCAAAAGAGACCATCTGCCCCATGCAGTCGAAGAAAAACCCAACACAATATGAGATCACATCCCTCCTCTGCTCCAGAGTGCTCCCTGTGGCTTCCGAGGCCCTGGGCAATCACCCCATCACCCCCCTTCCCTCACCCCGACCTTCACTTCACGCACTCCCTCTGGCCACACTGGTGGTCAAGGTACAGCAAGCAGGCCGAAGCAATTCCTGCATCAGGGCCTTTGCACATGCTCATTCTCTGCCTGGAATGACCTTCTCCCTGGAGCCTTTCCATAATCCTGGCTTCCTCTGGTCACTCAGGACTCAACTCAGATGCCACCTCCTCTGAGAGGCCTGACTGTCCTCTTCTGACCCTTCCTGCCCCACGTCACCGGGTTTTCATTCTCCTGAGTGGGTCTGCAAGGACGGCCACTCCCTGCGGCAGTACTTTCCAGAGTGAAACCCATTAACAACCTAGAGGTCCGTCAGCAGGCAATTGGCTAAATCAAGCTTGGAACTGGCCCAGGGAGCAATCCAGGCCGTAGTGCTGAAAGCAAAGCGTGACATGCAGAACCGTTTGTGTCCTCCATTTTTTCTTCCTGCCTGTGTAGGGACAGTAAGTTTGGAGGTGACACCCTGAGCCCTTCATGGAGGTCGTCTATGGAGTAAGAATGGAAAACCTTCTGTTTCTTACAGTCTCCAATGTGATTTGGATTTTGGTCTTTTATAACTTTTTAAATAACTTTTATAACAGGCAAATATTAATTTGTAACTTTAACGTTTTTTTTTTCTTCCGGCCACACCGTGCGACTTGTGGGGGCCCTGGGCAGTGGAAGCACAGAGTCCTAACCACTGGACCACCAGGGAATTCCCACTAATTCATAACTTTCCATTTGTACTGAGGCTCCAAAGCAACTGGTCAGCCAAGCCACATTTTCAAGGGTGATGGGGAAACCACCAGTTTTGGGGGAGCTGAGCTCTCAACTCCACCCTCGCGGGCGTCCCTCTGACACCTCCTCACGGCTCTACACTGCAGCAGGTGGCCTGACTTGCGCAGTGTTGGCCGTGCGACCTTGGCAGCAAAGTCACTCATGTTCTGGGCTCGGTGTCCTCACCCGTAAAATGGGATGTGCTGGGGGAGGGAGGAGACATCGCAGGTGCTGGGGAGGTGGTGGGCGCTCGCCGTGAATCTGTAGCCCCTGGACGGTGGGTCAGCCACATGTGGATTTCTAGCTCTGTATACATCGCCACCCAGAGGGGCCCAACCGAACGCAGGGGCAGGGTGTTGGTAAATACGTGGAAAGGAAAGCCAGGCAGCGCCCCAGCCCACTGCCAGCATTCCAGAGCCTTCCTCCTTGCAGGCTTCCTTCAAGCAAGAGGGTGGGCATTGGCCTCTGGGGATAAGTGCACCCCCTCCGCACCCCGTCTCCTTCCCAGAGCCTCTGCCAGCATGATGGGGTGTCACACTGTGAGGAACCCTCAAGGCAGACCAGGGGCACAGGGACACACGAGACAGGACGGGTTTCCCACCCTTCCCTGGGTGGTCTCTTTCCCACCTCCTAGGGCCCACCTCTCAGCAAATCCTGTCGCCACTGCCTTCAACAGACCCAGATGCATCCCCTTCTCTCCTGCTTGGTCCCAACATCCTTAGGCTAAGTCCCCTGGGTCACAGCCACACTCCCCCACCCACGTCTCCCTCTCCCGGCCCCATATGTTCTTAGCCCAGCAGCCAGGGAGAGCTTTTCAAACCGCCCGTCACGTGCTTAAAACCCACCTGTAGCTTCCCGCACACCCTGGGACAAAATCTGTGGCCTCCCCGCAGCCCACAAGGCCCTGCCTGAACCAGCGCCCCATTGCTCCCTACCATTCCCTCCTCTCCCACCTCAAGGCCCTGCTGGCTGAGGCCTCCACCTGGGCTGCTCTGCCACCAGACACGCCAGAGCGCCCTCCACTCTTCCTTCGGACGCTGGCCGGACGGCACCTCCTGGGAGAGGCTGCCCTCACCGCCTCCCCGGGCCGGGCTCTGCACCCCTCCACGCTTCCTTCCTGCTCACTGGTCCTCCGCCGCAGACCGTCAGCCCCGTGAGGACAGGGATGCCTGTCTGCTTTGTTCACTGCCGGTGTCTGGCACACAGCAAGTGCTCAGTAAATGCCTGCTGAGGAGCAAACAGCAAGCCCGGCTGGCATCTCTGGGGTACGACATGCAGGCCCTGAGCTGGCCTCTGCACACGCAAGTCCCTGTTTCTCTCTCACGGACACTCTCACCCACGCCGTTTCTCAGATGGGGAAACTGAGGCGAGAGAGGTTAGGTCATCACCTAGACCAAAGCCTCACAGCTAACAGCACACCCCTCTTCCCCAACCACTGAGGCACCCATCCAGCTGGACTCGTTCCTGTCCCCACTGTCAGGCACCATCCCAGTCACTATACCACACATCCGGAAATGAAGATGGAAAGGAGCCCTGAATGCTGAAGGCAGGACAGCCAGGCACGGCTGCCTGTGGAGACAGGAGAGCCAAGTGTGGTGGTGCAGAGCACAGTCTGCAGCCAGATAGCTCAGCCACAGCCTTGCTGTGGGACCTGGGTGAAGGTCAGGACTTCCCCGGGCCTCAGTTTCTCCATCTGTAAAATGGACCTAATAACAGTGCCCACCCCGTCAGGTCATTGGCAGGACTAAGACAAGTCACATGAAGCCCAATGCCTGGCACACGTAGGGCCCTGTTCCACAGGACAGTTCACAAGGGTGATGCAGATGGAGGGGGGGTGTCACCCCCTGGCACCACAGACCCTCCTTGGTACCCCCAGAAGGTCTCTGGCAAGATGATCCTATATCTGCTCCCTCTCCAACACAGCAGCCCCCTTCCAGGGATCAGCCCTGAGCCTAGCAGATGTGCAAGCTGGTCGACCCCCAAGGCTCTGTCAGGAGGAGAAAACTGGAAACAACCTAAAAGCTCATTCAGAAAACAATCTTATGGTTACCAAAGAGGAGAGAGGGGTCAGGGTGGGGGGGATAAATTAGGAGTTTGGGATTAACATACACACACTACTATAGGAAACAGATAAACAACAAGGAACAGGGAACTATATTCAATATCTTGTAATAACCTCTAATGGAAAAGAATCTGGAGAAGAATATATACTATATGTATAACTGAATCACTTTGCTGTATACCTGAAACTAACACAACATTGTAAATCAACTATACTTCTACTTAAAAAACAAAAACAAACCAAAAAAACTCATGCAGGAGAGTGACCGGATTTAGTGGGACTGAGGAATACTACACAGCCGTAAAGAAAGCACAGGGCAAGGGAAATACAGCCGAGTCAACGATAATAGTTGGAGACATCAATACCCCACCTTCAATAATGGATCGGGACTTCCCTGGCGGTCCAGTGGTTAGGACTCCACGTTTTCACTGCGTGGGGCCTGGGTTCAATCCCCAGTCAGGGAACTAAGATCCCCAAGCCGCATGACGCAGCCAAAAAAACAAACAAAAAAAAAATGATAGAACAATGGACAAAAGATCAACAAGGAAGCGGAAAACATGAACACCACCATAAACCAACAAGACCTGAAGGCATGTATAGAGCACTCCACCCAGCAAGAACAGAATACACATTCTTATCAAGGGCACATGGAACATTCTCTCCAGGACAGGCCATATTTGAGGTCATAAAACAAGACTGATTAACTGTGAAAGGACTGAATGAAATCATACGAAGTATGTTCTCTGACCACAATGGAGTCAAGTTAGAAAACAGTAACAGAAGGAAAGTTTGAGACATTCACAAACATGTGGAAATTAAACAATACATTCCTGAACAGCGAATGAGTCAAAGAAGAAATCACAAGGGAAATTAGAAAAATACTTTAAGATGAATGAAAATTAAAGTACAACATACCAAATCTTATAGGATACAACTAAAGCAGGTCAGAGGGAAATTTATAGATGTAAGCTCCTATATATTAAAGAAGGAGATTGCAGATTTCTATATATCAATTATACCTCAATAAAGCTTCATAAAATTTTTAAAATTAAAAACAATTTTTCTAAAAAAAGAAGAAAGCTCTCAGCCTTAGCGCCATCTTCGGAGAAACCTCCGCGCCATGAGAGCGAAGTGGAGGAAGAAGCCAATGCGCAGGCTGAAGCGCAAAAGAAGAAAGATGAGGCAGAGGTCCAAGTAAACTTGTACACCCATGGAAGCCACAGGAGCAGAAACAAGGGAAGCCAGAGGCCAGGGACACTGGTACAAATTGTTGGACTGCTTGCCTACTGTCTAGAATTTGTCTCAGTGGATCTGGAACATCGATGGCCATTCTGATCGCCTCGACCGCCTTTGAGAGACCCACCTTGCTCGTATCAAAACGGCCCCTTTTGGCCCTTTGCCCTGGACCTTTGACATACTGGACTAGTTCTATTCTCAGTTGTGGCTGAATGTAACATGTAACAATAAATCATATCTTTTGCTGTCTTAGCTGAAGAAGAAAAAAAAATTTAAAAAAATAAAAAAAGAAGAAAGATTTCAAATCAAAAATTAATCTTCCACTTAAGAATCTGGAAAAAGAAGAGCAAACCAAACCCACAGTGAACAGACAGGGAAAACAATAAAGATCAGAGAGGATATAAATGAAATCGAGAATAGAACAATACAGAAAATCAGTAAGATCAAAGTTGGTCCTTTGAAAAGATCCACAAAACTAACAAACCTTTAGCTACATTAGCTAAGAAAAAAAGAGAGAAGACTCAAATTACTAAAACTAAGAATAAAAAAAGTGGATATTACTAGCCCTCACAGAAATAAAAAGGATTACAAGGAAATACTATGCAACAAATTAAATAACCTATATGAAATGGACAAACTGCTAGAGAGACACAAACTACTGAAACTGACTCAAAAAAAAAAAAAATGAATAGACCTATAACAAGAGATTGAATTCCTGATCAAAAATCTTCCCACAGGACTTCCCTGGTGGCACAGTGGTTAAGAATCCACCTGCCAATGCAGGGAACCAGGGTTCCAGCCCCGGTCTTGGAAGATCCCATGTGCCGCAGAGCAATTAAGCGCATGCGCCACAACTACTGAAGCCTGCGCGCCTGGAGCCCGTGCTCCGCAACAAGAGAAGCCACTGCGATGAGAAGACCGCACACCGCAACGAAGAGTAGACCCCACTCACTGCAACTAAAAGAAAACCCACGCACAGCAACAGGGACCCAACACAGCCAAAAATAAAATTAATTAATTTTTTAAAATCTTCCCACAAAGAAAAGCCTGGCTCAAGTGGCTTCACAGGTAAATTCTAACAAATATGGAAAGAATTAATACCAGTTTTTCACAAACTCTTCCCCTAAACCAGGACAGTTTTTTTGTTTGTTTGTTTTTGTTTTTGTTTTTGCGGTACACGGGTCTCTCACCTCTGTGGCGTCTCCCGCTGCGGAGCACAGGCTCCGGACGTGCAGGCTCAGCGGCCCATGGGCCCAGCCGCTCCGCGGCATGCGGGATTCCCCCGGACCGGGGCACGAACCCGTGTCCCCTGCATCAGCAGACGGACTCTCAA
This sequence comes from Leucopleurus acutus, assembly GCF_964270905.1. Taxonomy (NCBI): domain Eukaryota; kingdom Metazoa; phylum Chordata; class Mammalia; order Artiodactyla; family Delphinidae; genus Leucopleurus; species Leucopleurus acutus. The sequence continues at coordinate 7,445,437 of NC_139145.1, read as the reverse complement.
CCAGTGCGCCACCAGGGAAGCCCGAACCAGGACACTTTCTAACTCATTCTATGAGGTCAGCGTTACCCTGATACCAAAGCCAGACAAAAATATCACAAGAAAACCACAAATCCATCATCTTTTATGAACAAAGACACACACACACACAAATCAACAACAAAAACTATTAAACCAAACCCAACAACCTAAAAAAAAAATTATGCGCAGGAATTCCCTGGTGGTCCAGTGTTAGGACTCCACGTTCTCACTACTGGGGGACCAGGTTCAATCCCTCGTCAGGGAACTAAGATCCCACAAGCCGTGCAGCGCACCCAAATTAAAAAAAAAAATTACGTGCAATAGTCAAGTGATATTTATTCCAGGAATGCAATGTTGGTCCAAAATTGGGAAAAATCAATCAATACAATACACCGTATTAATACAGTAAGTGACAAAACTGTATGCTTATCTCAACAGATGCAGAAAAAGCATTTGATAAAATCCAACACCCTTTCATGATAAAAACAGTCAACAAATTATGAATAGAAGGGAACTTTCTCACCTTGATAAAGGACATCTGCACAAAACCCACAGTTAACATCATACTTAACGGCGAAACACTCAAAGTTTTCCCTCTAAGATCAGGAACAACACAAGGATGCCCACCCTCATTTCTACTCAACATTGTACTGGAGGGTCCAGCCAGAGCAGTCAGGGAGAAAAAGAAATAAGGCATCCAAAGGAAGAAGGAAAACCATTCACAGATGACATGATCACGTCTATAGAAGACGCTGGGAAATCACAAAATTTTTTAAAATTAGAGGTAATAAATTTAGCAAGGTTGCAGGATGCAAGATCAATATACAAAAATCAGTTATATTATTACATACCAGCAGTGAACAATCTGAAAATGAAATTAAGGGGACAATTTCATTTATAATAGCATCGAAAAGAATAAAATACTTAGAAATAAGTTTAACAAAGGAAGCACAAAACGTTTACATTGAAAACTAAAAAACACTGTTGAAATAAATTAAAGCCCTAATAAACGAAAAGACAGCTTGTGTTCACAGATTGGAAGACTTTTTTTTTTTTAATTATAGTTGATTTACAATGTTGTGTTAGTTTCAGGCAGTGAATCAGTGAATCAGCAGTGAATCAGTTATAAATATACATATATCCGCTCTTTTTTTTAGATTCTTTTCCCATATAGGTCATTACAGAGCATTGGGTAGAGTTCCCTGCCCTATACAGTAGGTCCTTATTAATTATCTATCTTATATGTAGTAGTATGTATATGTTAATCCCAATCGCCTAATTTATCCCTCCTCCCTGGAAGACTTAATACTGTTAAGACAGCAGTACTCCCCGAATTGATCTAGAGATTCAATGCAATCCTCCTCAAAATCTCAACAGCATTTTTTGCAATAAGTGATAAGCTGACCCTAAAATTCATATGGAAATGCAAAGAACTCAGGATAGCCAAAACAAGCTTGAAAAAGAAGAACACAGTTGGAAGACTCACGCTACCCAATTTCAAAACTTACTGCAAAGGTACAGAAATGAAGACTGTGGGGTACTAGAATTTGGGTAGACATAAACATCACTGGAATAGATTTGAGAGTCCAGAAATATACTCTTGCATTTATGGCCAACTGATTTATTTTATTATTTTATTTTTTTGGCTGTGCTGCGGCATACGGGATCTTAGTTCTCCAAGCAGGGATCGAACCCTTGCCCCCCTGCAGTGGAAGCGTGGAGCTCTAACCGCTGGACTGCCAGGTAATTCCCCAACTGATTTTTAACCCAAGGTGCCAAAACTATTCAATGAGTAAAGAATGTTCAACAACTGGTGCTGGGACAACTGGATAGCTATAAGCAAAAGTATGACATTGGACTTCTACCCCACACCATATATAAAAGTTAATTCAAACTGGATCAGAGACCTCAATGTAAGAGCTAAAACTACAAAATATTTAAAAGAAAATATACGGGCTTCCCTGGTGGCGCAGTGGTTGAGAGTCCGTCTGCTGATGCAGGGGACACGGGTTCGTGCCCCGGTCCGGGTAGATCCCACATGCCGCGGAGCAGCTAGGCCCGTGAGCCATGGCCGCTGAGCCTGCGCGTCCGGAGCCTGTGCTCCGCAATGGGAGAGGCCACAACAGTGAGAGGCCCACATAACGCAAAATAAATAAATAAATAAAAATTTAAAAAAATAAATAAATGAAAGAAAATATAGGAGTAAATCTTCATGGATTGGTCAATGGCTTCTTGGATATGACACCAAAAGCATAGGTGAAAAAAGAAAGAAAAGACAGGAGTTCATCAAAATTTAAAACTTTTCTGCTTCAAAGGACACAAGAAAGTGCAAAGACAACCCACATAATGGGAGAAAATATCTGCAAATCATTTATCTCATAAAGGGCTGTTCTTGATACCAGATGTAAAGAACTTTTGCAAACCAACAAATGAAAAGACAAATAACCCAATTTAAAAATGGACAAAGGGGGACCTCCCTGGTGGCGCAGGGGTTAAGAATCCACCTGCCAATGCAGGGGACGCGGGTTCAAGCCCTGGTCCAGGGAGATACCACACGCCACAGAACAACTAGGCCCGTGCGCCACAACCACTGAGCCTGTGCTCTGGAGCCCACAAGCCACAATTACTGAGCCCGCGTGCCACAACTACTGAAGCCTGTGCACCTAGAGCCCATGCTCCGCAACAAGAGAAGCCACCGCAATGAGAAGCCCGTGCGCCGCAATGAAGAGTAGCCCCCGCTCACCGCAACTAGAGAAAGCTCGAGTGCAGCAACAAAGACCCAACACAGCCATAAATAAATAAATGTTTTTTAAAAATGGACAAAGGATTTGAATAGACATTTCTCTGTAGAAGATATACAAATGGACAATAAGCACATGAAAAGCTTACCGTTAGCCATTAGGAAAATAAGAAAAAAAAACAACCCATGATGAGCAAAATACCACTTCACACCCACTAGGAAGCTGAATTCAAAAAGACATATAATAACAAGTGTTAATGAGGATGTGGAGAAACCAGCACTCTCCTACAATGCTGGTGAGCGCGTAAAATGATGCAGTCACTATGGAAAACTGTCTGGGGGTTTCTCAAGGTTAAACATAAGGATTACCATATGACTCAGCAATTCCACTCCTAGGTACATACCCAGAAGAAATGAATGCATATGCGCCCACAAAACTTTGTCCGAAAATGTTCACAGCAGCATTATTCCTAAGAGCCAAAAAGTGGAAACACCCCAAATGTCCATCAGGTGAGGACTGGATAAACATAAGGTGGCATAACCATAGAGTGGAATGTTATGCAGCCATGAAAAGGAATGAAGTTCTGATAGATGCTATAGCAAGGATGAACCTTGAACACATTAATGCAAAGTGAAAGCAGCCAGACACAAACAGCTACAGAGCATATGATTTCATTCATATGAAATGTCCAGAGCAGACAAATTCATAGACAGAAAGTAGATGAGCAGCTGCCAGGAGCTGGGGTTGGGGAGTGACTTGACTGCCTAATGGGCACAGTTTCTTTTGGGGACATGAAAATGTTCCAAAATTAGATACTGGTGATCACTGCACAACTCTGAATACACTAAAATCAGCCGGATAGTACCCTTTAAAAGGATGAATTTTATGGTCTGTGAATTATATCTCAGTAAAGATGTCATTTTAGAACAAAAAGCACAAGAGCCACCTATGTACCAACAAGGGGAAAAGTCCATCTTAAAAAGCTTTAAGATAAAAAACTACTGCTGAGGGACTTCCCTGGTGGTCCAGTGGTTAAGAATCTGCCTGCCAATGCAGGGGACATGGGTTTGATCCCTGGTCTGGGAAGATCCCACATGTCGCAGGGCAACTAAGCCCGTGCGCCACAACTACTGAGCCTGCGCTCTAGAGCCCGCGAGCCACAACTACTGAAGCCCGCGTGCCTAGAGCCTGTGCTCCAAAACAAGAGAAGCCACCACAATGAGAAGCCTGCGCACCACAACGAAGAGTAGCCCCCGCTCACCGCAACTAGAGAAAGCTCACATGCAGCAACGAAGACCCAGAGCAGCCAAAAAACAAACAAACACAAGAACTGCTGGGCTTCCCTGGTGGCACAGTGGTTAAGAATCTGCCTGCCAATGCAGGGGACACGGGTTCGATCCCTGGTCCGGGAAGATCCCACATGCCGCGGAGCAACTAAGCCCATGTGCCACTACTACTGAGCCGGTGCTCTAGAGCCTGGAATTCATAACTACTGAGCCCGCATGCTGCAACTACTGGAGCCCGCGCACCTAGAGCCCGTGCTCCGCAACAAGAGAAGCCACCGTAATGAGAAGCCTGTGCACTGCAACGAAGAGTAGCCCCTGCTCACCGCAACTAGAGAAAGCCCACGCACATCAACGAAGACCCAATACAGCCAAAAAAAAAAAAAGAATCTTCAACGCTTCCAAGGGATAGTGTACAAAAAGGAGAAAAAAAGTAACTTTGTGGCAAGGAAAGCTGACAGACATGCCATCTCACCCAAAAGATCAAGGTCAACATCACCCACAGGAAGCTTTATTGATATCATGGACCACGGATAGGATGTGAGAAGAGTACCTCATCTTTGTGGTCCTCTTCCCCACAACCCACAGCCCCACTCAAACCATGAGAAAATACCAGATAAACCCAAATTGCGGGACAGTCTATAAAATACCAAGGTCATGAGGGCTACCCTGGTGGCGCAGTGGTTGAGAGTCCGCCTGCCGATGCAGGGGACACGGGTTCGTGCCCCGGTCCGGGAAGATCCCACATGCCGCAGAGCAGCTGGGCCTGTGAGCCATGGCCGCTGAGCCTGCACATCCGGAGTCTATGCTCCGCAGCGGGAGAGGCCACAACAGTGAGAGGCCCGCTTACCACAAAAAAAAAAAAAAAAAAAAACCAAGGTCATGAAAAGCAAAGGCTGTGGCGCTGTCATAGCTGGGCGGAAGCTAAGGAGACGGGATGACCCAATGCGATGTGGGATCCTGGATGGGGTCCTGGGACAGAAAAAGGACGTATTGGGGACAACTGCGGAAATGTGAATCAATTCTGGCTTTCGTTAATAATGATAATATGCCAAGGTTAATTTCTTAGCTGTGAGAAATACACCACGGCAAGGTAAGAGGTTAACCTTAGGTAAAGACGGGTGAAGAGTATATGCGAGCTCTCTGTGCTATCCCCATAACTTTCCTGTATGTTTACAGCTTGCTTACTTTCTGTAAATCTAAAGTTATGCCAAAATAAAAAATGTCTTAAAGAAACGAAACAAAGGCAAAAACCCCTCAAGACACTAAATAGCAAAGAACTTGGCGTGAGGCATGACACATTCCAGCGAGATTTTGGACTATCAAAGATAAGACCTGGGAATTCCCTGGCGGTCCAGTGGTTAGGACTCAGAGCTCTCACTACCAGGGCCTGGGTTCAATCCCTGGTCAGGAACTAAGATCCCGCAAGCTGCACGGCACGGTCAAAAAAAAAGAAGAACACAAAACCAAAACCAAACAAAAAGACAGACTTAATCCTGGCATTTAATGTGGTGGTGGGGGGGCATTCACACATAAAAAAAATAAAGAAAAAGAATCTGAGAAGAGCTACAAGCTGATGAAGGTGGTCCCAAGCAAAAGGCAAGAAGAACCTCCACCTTACTCTTCCTATAGGAGAGAACTGTATTTTACAGCGAGTAAACAGTCCAAGAACTCTTGTAATTAAAAATCAAGCTAGATGGACCTAGAGACTGTCACACAGAGTGAAGTAAGTCAGAAAGAGAAAAACAAATATCGTATATTAATGCATATATGTGGAATCTAGAAATATAGCACAGATATTTGCAAAGCAGAAATAGAGACAGAGATGTAGAGAACAAATGTATGGATACCAAGGGGGAAGGGGAGGGTGGGAGGAATTGGGAGATTGGGATTGACACATATACACTATTGATACTATGTATAAAATAGATAACTAATGAGAACATACTGTATAGCGCTATGTTAACTCTACTTAATGCACCGTGGTGACCTAAATGGGAAGGAAATCCAAAAAGAGGGGATATATGCATATGTATAGCTGATTCATTTTGCTGTACAGCAGAAACTAACACAACATTGTAAAGCAGCTACACTCCAATAAAAATTAATTTAAAAAAAATCAAGCTAGGACATCCTTTTGCCAGGAGCGTATTCCAGGTGGGGGCCTCCCCACCTCAGAAAGTGGCCTGCTCTGAGCTTGCTGTCAACCTGTGCCAGGCGGTGCCACCGGGAGATGCCACTAGGGCAGAGGCCGCTGGAGCCGGGCTTCCTCCTGAATGGCTTCCGCCTAGACGAGGGGAAGTGTCGCAAGATGAGGAGACGTGTCAGCCCAAACCACAGGCAGCCTCTCTCAAGCTGAGTGGGCGGCTCACAGCCCCCGGTCACAGGCCCCTGATCTTGACTTATAGATCCCTGGGACTCCATCGCCCCACCAGCCAGAAAAGAACAACTCTGAGGGTATCATCCTCAAAGCCACTGGCTCCCTGGCTGCAGGGCCTGCTGAGGGCCTTGTAGGCAAGCAGGCTGTGACCCTCCAGAAGGATCCTGGCCATGAGCACAGAAGACAGAGGCCCCGTGGCTGGGACAGTAGGGGCTGTGTCCCCAGCCCACCCCGGGGCTTCCTCCAGGGCTGGCCTGGCTGTGCCAGGGCGTATCACCCGGCAAGCAGACGTAACCCCAGCTGGGACTGTTCCTGCCTGCTGTGCTCGCCTGCTGGCCTGCCAGTCCCTAGAGACTCTTATGGCTGGGAAAACGTGTCATGGGGCAGAGTCTCCAGGGTGCCTCGTCCTCCTCCTCCGTCTGGGCATCAGGGTGTCATCGGGGCCCTGGGCAGCTCTGCTGGCCACCTGTCCACACGCTATGGGTCTGTGATCCAAGCGGGTTCAAGTTTAGGCAAAGGAGGTCTCCCAGAACAAACAGAGCATGGTTCTCCATGCTGTGGCATTTGACTGGAATCCCCCTGGGAGTTTCAAGTTGGTCTGGGGAGGGGTCTGGCACTGGGCATCTCCCCGTGACGGACACTAATGGGCTGCCAGGACTCAGAAGCGATGACCCCAGCAGCTTCCTTTCCTTGGTTCTTGGTCCAAGCAGGCACTTGGGTATCCTCGGGCAGGGGGGTGGGGGTGGGAGGGAAGCTGCCTTCAGACCTCGGGTCCCCGTTGAGAGAGTGTGCGAGCGCCCAGACAGAGTGGCTGCCTGGTACCCAGGCAAGAAGCAAGAGTCGGAAGGGATGGCTCACTGGAAGCTGTGCAGGACCTCAGTCACCTCAGCCCAGGGAGGGGGCCCTGCTCGGCCCCATCTCACAGCCAGGAAGCCGGTCCAGAGAGACAGCCATGCCTGGCCGGCCCCGAGGTCTTAGCCTGTTACTGTTATTACCCTGTGCCCAAAGGGCAAATCACAGCCCTCCCCATAAAAAGGATACACTTGCTTCTGTCCCCCCTGGAGCACCCCAAAACCCTCTTCTATTCTCAGTCCCACACAACCCAGGTGGGCTATGAGCCCCTAAAGGCAAGTCACAGGGCTGTCCGCTGGTCCCCTTCTCAGTGGACATCTGTGCAGTGAAATTAATCCAAGTTTGGTCTTAAGGTACCTTCAGGGAACAAATATGCGTGCTCCTACCCTGTGCCAGAATGGCGAGGAACGCTCAAAGATCCCTGCCCTTGTGGACCTGCCGTCCGCGGGGTGGGGAGAAAACAACACACAAAACAGTTTCCAGTCCTAAGATGAGCTCTGAAGAAAACACATCTAGGCACGCGGTCTGAGTGCCAGGGCCCTGTGTGAACCAGGGTAGGTCAGGGACGGCCTCTCAGAGGGGTGAGGTTTGAGCAGGGACCCAAGGAGAGAGGGGCAGGGTGTGGAGAACTCTGGACAAAGAGGAGATGTGGAGGAAGGAAGAGAAAGGCCCCGAGTAGGCGTGAGTCTGGGGGGTTCAGGGGCGGCCAGGAGGCTGTGTGGCCGGCGGGATGAGCTTGGGGGGCAGTGGGAGCAGGCGAGGGCGGGGGTGTTGGGGGGCCAGTGGAGGACTTGGACTTTTAGCCCAAGCGTGGGGGCCGCAGAGCGTGGCGGGCAGAAGAGGGACATGCCCAGACTCAGGTGTTCACAGGTACCCTGTGGACACTGTGGGCGGTGGGGGAGGCAGGGCGGGTGCCAGGGGACCAGGGCAGAGGCAGCTGCACTGGTCCAGGTCGTGGAAGGGGTCGGGACGGGTGAAGCGCGGCGAGGACACGCTGATGTGGGAGCCCTGGGATGGACTCTTTGGCCAATCCCAAGTCCACTCATTCAACCCAGGTGAACAGCTGCCGGGCAGCATCCTGGCCTCCACACCCAGGGAGGGGAGGGCCACACACCCAGTGCTGGCCATCCATCTCCCCATGTCCTCCTCTGTGTAGACACGTGTTCTACACAGGTGTCCCATGTCCACGTGCAAATCCTGGGAGTGGGTGACTAGACACAGCCTGAGCATCCATCACCACCAAGAGGCTGGTGAACAAACAAAGGTGGCTTTGTGCCATGGAGTACTATGCAGCCGTGACAACAACAAGAAAGCACCCTGTGTAACAGGCCATGAGCCTCGAGCCAGGGCCCACAGCCAGGCAGGAGGGCACAAAGGTCCTCGTGTAGCAGTCACCTACCTGCTTCCAGGCAGCTGCTGCCTGTCCTCGTCTAGACAGAAAGACCTACTGCCTCCTCCAAGAAGCATTCCCTGACCACCATTCCCACCCCAAGGCTCCCTATGGGGCCGCCGTCTCCCACATGCCTCCACTCCCTTCTCACTGGAAAGTACCTCCTCAGAGAAGGACCTCTAGGGCCTCTCAGGTAGAGTGAACAAGTGGGTAAGGATGGGGCTCAGAGCCTCACCCCCACCGCCTGCCCCATTTCTGCCCCTCAACTGCCTCATCTGTAAAATGGGGCCAAGCTGAGGGGACGTACAGACAGCACTCAGTGCCTAGCACACAGTGAGTATGTCAAGGGCAAGGAAAGTCCATTCAGTGTGACAGGAAGACCAGAGCCGCCCCCCAATCGCCACCAGAGGAGGCAACTCGAGCAGCTGAGCCGTGGCACCGGGCACCCCAATGGGCACTGCAAAAATCCCCACAAGGGCTTCACTTATTCCTCAACACCCGGCTTTGTTCCAGAAACTTCTGAGGTACAAATGCAGTGCAGAGGGAGGGAAAACTGGACCCTGTGAAGCTGGAGCCAAGGGGAAAAGGGAGGCTGGAAAATCCAACGGAGCCAGGGGTGAGGATGCTACTTCAGGTACAGGACAGCAGGCCTGGGGGAAGGGGGCCACCCATGAAGGCCGAGGCTCTGGGTTCAAGTCTGGCCACTTGGGCAAACCTCTGTGACTCAGTTTCCTCGTCAGTAGACGGAGATCAAGCACTGGCCTCGAAGTAGGTGAGGCGCCTTGTACCCAGGTCCCAGCATGGATCCTGGCAAGCAGCACGTGAGACAGCACTGTCCTCTCTCACTGGGACAGCCGCAGTGACTCCTGCTGGCCCCCCACCTCCATTCTTACCGCTCTGGGAGGGTCAGGAAGCTCCAAGCAGCAATTACAAACATTTCGACGAAGCAGGACCCCTAGGATGTGCTGCGTGGTTGGAAAACAAGTTTCTGAACAATATAAACAGGGTAGTCCCAGTTCTGGAAAGAAGATGTACCCCCAAAAGAAGCAACCCCGAATAGTGCTGTGTATTTTCTATAGGTACCAGCGTGTCCATATGTACGTAAACACGAGAGGGCTCTGACAGGATATATGCCAAACTGACAATGGTGCTTCCACATGGAGCTGGAAGGAAGGGACAGGGTGGGCAATGTATCCTTCATCTGTCATGGTTTCCCTTTTTCCGAGAACTCAGTCTTCAGTGTTCTACTTATGTAATTAAAATTAGGGGGCTTCCCTGGTGGCGCAGTGGTTGAGAGTCCGCCTGCCGATGCAAGGGACACGGGTTCGTGCCCCGGTCGGGAAGATCCCACATGCCACGGAGCGGCTGGGCCCGTGAGCCATGGCCGCTGAGCCTGCGCGTCCGGAGCCTGTGCTCCGCAACGGGAGAGGCCACAGCAGTGAGAGGCCCGCGTACCGCAAAAAAAACCACAAAAAAACACAAACAAAAACTTAGGAAAAATAGGCATCTGACAGGCAGTTTCCTGACCCCCATGGGCCCAGTGGTCTTGCCTTCAACTCAGGTCCCTTTCCATATCTGAAGGGGGCACCTGTGGAGCCCTCTGCCTGGGACACCCTCCTCTGGGGTCTGCAAGGGGCTGGCTCCATTGCAGGCCCGCCCTGACCACCCCGTCTGAAGCAGCCCCTGCCCAACCACTCTCTCACTCTCCCCATCATTTTCACTGCACTTCTCCATCTTCAGAATGTCACTGCTCATTTAACCATTCTGCTGACCTCTGTCCATCTCGGTCCCCGCTGGGTCCCCAGCACCCGGCATGCTGTCAGACACAGAGTTAACCTCAAGGATCCGGAAAGCCAGAAATCGCTCCATCCGTCACCTCGGCCCCAGCCCCAGATACAAGCACCGTAGTGTCCACTACTGACCTGACAGCCAAAAGCCATGGCCACAACTTCCCAACCCCACTATCCCCGGGCAGTGGGCTCTGGAGGAGACAGGCCCGGCTCAGGGCCCGCTCCTGCCCTCCTCCCTATGTGACTTCAAGCCAGTCCACCTCTGAGGCCTCAGTTTCCCTACCTGTGAAGCAGGGATGCTAAGGGCAGTATCTGCCCCCAAGGATGGCTGGGACCATGTGGTCAGATTTTAGACATAAGTCCCTGGGGCACGACACACAGTGACTCCCCACAAACATCAGCTCTTACTGTGTTATAAACATCCATCAGCAGGTGAAACCGAAAGGGCCACCCAGCTCCCTGTTCAAGGTGAGGGTGACTCCAAAGGGGAAAATCCCCAGCATCTAGCAGGGACCTCACTGCCAATACTAACAGGAACCCCAATGTACCTGGAAGCAGGAGCCTTTTCTCTCTAGTGCCATTTTGCCTCGGAGGCAGGGTAATTTTTTTCTTTATTCGGACTGGGGCTAATGGACTATAAATATCTCATTATTGGCTTGCATTTTTCCAAAGCTCTAACAATAAGGGCTTAATTACAGTATGCGGTTGGCAACCCCAGTAAATTAAGGGTTAGCCGACGTCCCCATTTCTTTCTGCAGCTGAGGGGCCTGTAATTTCGGCATTTTCATTCAAATCGGGCAAAAGCTTGGCAGATGTGGCTCTGAACCAAATGCAAACACCGGAGAGACACAGGGTTCCATGCCATGCCCAGCGTTTTCTGCCCGCACTACCTTTGAAAACTCCAAATCTGGAACTGTCCACGAGGCCATCCTCTGCCCTCACCCACAATGAACTGGACTTTTTACCAGAGGATTTCAATCCGTGTACCTAGCAAGGGCCATTATCCCCAGACAAATAACTCTGAAAAGCATTTGGGCAGCCCAGAGCTGAGCTCTGGAGAAATCTGTCTTCCTGGTTATAAACATAATCCCCAAATGAGCCAAAACGAATAAAGAATTATGTGGGGAGACAACCCACATGTGGGGTTCAAAGCTGTACATTTTTCCAGGCTTTTTACTATGAAAATACAACTGTTTGGAATAAGATGGGCTCACACGTCCATTTGGTCTGGGCCCTAACAGGTCTTGCACAGGCTTTCTGGGTCATTCAATTCTCTTCTAGATCACTCTGAGTAGTTATTTCGTAGTTGGTTGTCTGGACACATTGTCTCGTCAATTCGATACTGTTGGGCCTTTTTTGCTCCCAATTTCCCACCATCATATGCTGAATGAGCATAAAAAAACTCTCATGGCCAGTCACCATTCCCACTGAGAAACAGCAGGAACGGGCTCCCACAAGCATTTCAGGACCTGGTTCACCAGCTGGTTCCAGCTGCCTCCCCAGAGCTCAAAGTACACTGACAGGTGCTCAATGAGTGTCTGTGCTAAAATGAGGTGTTACTTATATTAACAATCATGAATTCCTTTTCTTTAAGGAAAGAGAAATTAACAACTGATCTTCAGAGTCCTGACCCAGGGCTATACAAAATGCACAGGTCTAATGTTTCACAAGGATTAGCTCATTCGAATGCTCAGCCCGCTCCCAGGAGAGAGGAACCATCATGAACCCCGCTTTCCAGACAAAGAAACTGAGGCCCAAGAAGTGAGGTCATTCAGCTGATGGATGCCACCTTCCCACAGGTGCCTCTGGACTCTGCCTGCTCCGGCTGGCCTGGGTACTACAGATCACACAGGCAAAGGCCCTTCGGCTTTGCCTGAAAGGAAGGACCATGGAAACAGCAGCTGTCATTTGAACACCGAAGAGCTGTTAAGGGACAAACCAGCCCAAAGAGCAAGCCATGTGCCCACCCCTCAGTCTGGCAGGGATGTGAGCCAACGGTCATCTGACACGCATTCATCCAGTACCCACTGTGTGCCCCGCAGCGGCCCCATGATACAGCTACGTCTCCCTGCAGGGACCCATCACCCGAGACCAAATGGAAACGCAGCTGGAAACGGTAGAGTCCGTGGGTAGCTGCTTCTTGTCAAAAGAAAAATGGCACCGGGCCCTACATGTGCTCACAGCCACTACTCACTGAGAGCGCTGAGGCGGAGCTGCACATCAAAGGCAAGAGCTCTCAGCTTGCCCAGAACCAGATCCAGAAGGATCACAACAGTGCCACCAGCAGCTCTCCCTCTACCCAGGGCCCTCCCTGGCCTCCAAGTCTCCACGTGGCCTGCACCCCGCCCCACCCCAGTACCCCCCTCACCTCATCTCCCCCCACGCGCCCACTATACCGTGTTCCAGGCACACTCCCACCTCAGGGCCTTTGCCCTGGCTGTTCCCACAGCCTGGGACGCTCTTCCCACAGATCTCCACAGGTCCTCCCTCACCTCTTAAGTCTCTGTTCAAATGTCACCTTCCCATGGAGGCCTTCCCTGACCCTCCATTTAAACCTATAACCTCCCCCTGCCCTCTCCATAATCTTCTCTTTTTTTTCCATAAAACGGTTATCTTCTACCTCGTTTCTTCTTTATCTGCGTCCTGCTGGAAGGTCAGCTCCCCCAGGGCAGGGGCTTTGGTATCTTGCTCAGGGCTGTGTCTGCAGCCCTAGAACAGAACCAGGCACAGAGTGAACATGCTCAGAAAACACTTTTCAATGAACGAATGAAAAATGCATGACCTTTTACCTTTTAAGTGCTTTTTCACACCAGACACTCTTCCGAGACTCATTTAATCCTCACTCCACCCTCAATGCCCTAAGAGGTGAAACACACCCAACCTGGTGGCCTGCATGGGGCCCATGAGGAGGTAATGTTAAGAGCCCCATTTCCCAGCCGGGGAAACTGAGGCTCGGAAGACAAAGACTGACAGGATCAAGTCCAAGACTGGGAGACTCCAAGCTGGAGGCCTCAACCTCTGCCTCCCCTTCCTGCTCTTTTCCCAAGGGAATATTTCTACAGCCCTTCCCTTTGCCAGACCCTGAGGCTAAGTGACAAGGGTCACCAGGGAGCCACATCCTCCCCTCTCTTTAGGGCCACAGGTCTATCTGCTGGTACAGGGCAGGACAAGCCCTGGGCCTTAACCTTAAAGGTTTCCGGGGCCAGGAGGCTCCGGACAAATATGAAATGGGCCTGGGCAAGCACTAGGGAGTAGTGGGGACTCTGGCAGCTCAAGGGGCCACTCCTAGTCTGATGGGGCAGCCAGTGGCTGCTGCTTCTGAGACCCAGGCAGTTGGTGCCAGGCACAGGCCCAGGGAGGCCAGAATACGATGATTATAACAGCAGCAGCCACGGGTACAGGGTCCATGCACTCAACACAGTTAGCTCACCCTGTCCTGCAGAGAGGGCCTAGTAATCACCCCATTTTACGGAAAAGGAATCGGGCCATAGTCACACAGCCAAACATGCTAGAGCCAGGCCTAGGGCCCAGAGCCTGTGCTCTACACCACTAAACCCTAAACATCTTTGGGGTTTTTGCTAGCATGACCAAAATCTGATTTTGATGCAAAATCTCACTTTTAAATGTTGACAGCTAATTAAAAACAAAACATTTTAGGGCTCCCCTGGTGGCGCAGTGGTTAAGAATCTGCCTGTCAATGTAGGGGACACAGGTTCGAGCCCTGGTCCGGGAAGATCCCACATGCCGCAGAGCAACTAAGCCGGTGCGCCACAACTACTGAGCCTGCACTCTAGATCCCATGAGCCACAACTACTGAAGCCTGCGCGTCACAACTACAGAAGCCCGCACGCCTAGAGCCCGTGCTCTGCAACTAGAGAAGGCACTGCAGTGAGAAGCCCGCGCACGGCAAGGAAGAGTAGCCCCCGCTCGCCGCAACTAGAGAAAGCCCGCGTGCAGCAACGAAGACCCAACGCAGCCAAAAATAATAAAATAAATAAATTTATAAAAAACAAAACAAAACATTTTAAACTCCATGCTGGTGAAAAAAAAGACGGAGCAAGCAGGCTTCGGCCCCCGTGGCCATGGACCTGCAACCCCTGGTACGGGGCTGGGCTATCTGGGCTATTCTCACTCTCGGATCAAGTTCTTAGAAAAGCCACAAGGAGGAGGCAAGGAAACAGAGCAGCCCGTGCTGCCCCCAAGGCACAGAGCTTGACATGCTCTCCTGTTTGTTCCTTGAAACCAGCCGGGAAACCCTCTGTGTGGGTCCAGGGCGCAAGGGAGGAAAAGGGTCTTCAGCTGCAGCACAGTTTAGCCAAAGTCACAAAAAGAAGCAGGCAGTGGGACTCAAAGTGAGGCCTGCCTGCCATCCCCCTATGGCAGGGCTTTGTAGATGAGAAGCCTTACCCACACTCCAGAAATAAAAAGAAGTTGGCTCCTGTCTGAGCACCCCATACCCAAAGAGAGGCCTTTTTACAGCTTTGGCTCTCGGGCCCTGAATTAATGCGCTTAACGACCGACGTCACGCTGCAGGCTCTAGGAGGAGGTCGCCACAGGAGCCAGCTCAATAGCAGTTGGCCGTTGCCAGATGCCAGGGTGGGTGGGAGGGAAAGGTGAAGGGCAGGGGGCCCGAGAAGAGGTGGGGATGGGAGAGAGACCCGGGGTCTCCAACCCAGAGCCCTCAATCCCTCACTGAACAACCTCGAGCAAGAATGCGCAGCTCTCTGAGCCTCAGTTTTCTGCTCTAGAAAATGGGATCACAGCAGTGCCAGTCTCATAAGGCTTAAATGAAGTCCAGCGTGTAACTGCAGAGCACTGTTAATTCTGACTAGCCTTTGTTGTCGATACGTAAGGAACCAGCCCGGGGAGTAACAGCCCCATCCAAGTACACCTACTGTGTGCCAGGCACCATGCTAAGTGAGCACTTTCAACACACCATGTCACTGCATCCTTCCAACAGTCTTGTTGAGGGTCCATCACCCCATTTTTCAGAGGGGAAACTAAGGCTCAAAGAGGTCAAACAATCTGTGCGAGGTCACAAGGCAGGTGAAATGGACAGAGCTTTACAGACGCTCACCGGAAGCCTGGGCAGACGGGAAGATGGCCAAGCAGGGGGCCCACAGCCCAGCCCGAGGCTCAACCCACGCCGCGCTGATCCCAAGTACACACCTTTCCGCCACAGTAGACAGAGGGCATTGAGCCAGAGACAAAGCAGCAAAGGAGGAAATTCGTGCTGCTGGGAGCAAAACCCCAGGCCTCTGGGAAGGCAGGGGCGGGGCTGGGTGCCCAGCTGGTCTCCACTGAGTGCCAGCCTGGTGGCCTTGGGCAAATAGCAAGTCTTTTCTGAGCTGAACCAAGAAACAACTCAGCTTGGGGCCTGCTGGATGAACATTATCTCTTAACATTGATAACAACAATAATAATAATGATGACTATGACGTTATTATTTGGCAGCCACAGTCACAAATGGAGTCCTTCCCAGAATGCAGAAGTGGCCACCCATCTGGGAGGCAGAAGGACAAGAGGTGGGGGAAGGGAGAGGGGAGAACCAACCGCCCTCAGTGGCCACAGGGTCCATTCGCATCCATTAGCTTCCTGAATCCTGGAAACAGCCCAGAGAGTGGAATTTGTCCACTGGACAGATGGGCAATCTGAGGCTTCTCAGGGCTGCCTAGGGAAGGCTGTATACCAGCTCTTGCCACCACAACCTGATCAGGCAAGAAGTTCCTTCCCAGGATCCAAGGAGGGCCCCCAATTTTCAGGCTTTAGCTTGGGGTTTGGACCCTATGTTCCAGGGCCCCGGAGGCACCCTGACATGGGCCAGGAGAGACTCCTGGAGGAAGTTCCCCCTGGGGTCCTACTTCCAATAGAAAGGAGTTCAGGTCTCATCCTTCAGCTCCCTTCTCCTCTGCTTGCTCCCACCACCCCCTGCCACAGAGGTGACGGCTAGGGCACTGACAGGCAGATTAGGAGAAGGACAGACACCAGGACAGACAGACAAAAGGGTCCACTTGGAGGAGAGGAGCCAGCGTTCACCAGGCACCAAGTTGAAGAGTCAGCCCAGGAGAGCCAGACAACAGGGTCTCCTAGGTCCAGCCAGCCAGTCAGACAGACAGCAGAGGCCAGCTGGGTAACCCAACAGAGGAACAGCTAAGTGTTAAAGTCTGGGAAGGGCACGGATGGGCAACCAGACAGGACAGGTCATTCTGGATAGCTAGCCAGGCAGCAGGGGGCTGCCCTGCGGTACTGGGCAGATGGATAGCCAAATGGTGGCGGCGGGGAAACCTATCCAGGACAGAGAGACAGCCAACCAGACGACAGAAACTGCTCCAGATAAATGAACAGCCAGCCAGACCGCAGGGATCGGCCCAATAGATATCTAGGTGACAGGTTTCGGACAGAGAAGGGGAACCTATCCCTGACCCACAGACAACCAGATGGCATAATTCACCCACTACAGCCGGGGGCCAGAGAGTCGGCGGGGGTTCACCGTACCTCCTGGCCCACGCCCCCCAGCCCCGGCAGGGAGCCCTCCGCCCAGGGCGTCCCACAGGGCCCGCCTCCCTGTCCCCGTCCCCGTCGCGGGCACGCAAGCGCCGCAGTTACGCCGGCGGCGCAGGACGCGCCATTCCCGGTCCGCCCTCCGCGCCCTAGGCCGCCGCCTGCCCGCTGTCGCCGCCCCGCTCGCTCACCGGCCCACGAAGTTCTCGAGCACCGAGCTCTTGCCGGCGCTCTGGCCGCCCACCACGGCGATCTGCGGCAGGTCCAGGTGGCAGCTCTGGCCGATGGAGCTGAAGGCATCCTGCAGCTTGTTGACCAGCGGGATCAGCTCTTCCATCCCGCGGTTGCCCATGGCGCCGGCGGCCCCGGCCCGAGAGCCCAGCGCTCCCCGCCCGCCCCTGGCCCTCGATGATGCGGCCCCGCGGCGTCCGCGGCCGTTGCTCCCCGCCCGCCCGGGCCTCGGCGCGACGCCCGCTCCCGGCTCGGCCTCACGGTCGCCGCCTCATCCGGTTCTCAGGCAACACCCGACCCAAGCGACCTCCCACCCGGGCCCTGGGGCTGCACCCAAAGCTCTCGCGCCACCCTCGATTGGTTGGCTGCGCTGTCACTCGTGCACACAAGCCAATGAAAGCGAAGCACGGGCCTACGGCCAAATGAGTCTTCCCCCTGGGGACCTTCTCTCGGACTCATTGGACGAAAGAACTGTCGCTATTGTGCTAGAAGCCAATAGCGGCGGGAAGCGAGTTATCCAGGCCCGGAGGCGGTGTTTCGGGAAAAGGCATTTTGGCCCCGCCTATTAGGGGCAGTTCCAGGATAGCAGGAACATCCGCCAATCTTATTGGCAGGGAGACCGCCAGTCAACAAAGCTGGCCAATGATACTAGGGATCGGTTCTTAACCACCGTCTGTCACTTGACGCTACCTAGTTCCCTAAAAATTTCCCATTGGTTTATATAAATATCACCCCGTTTCATCAGCCAACAAATCAAGAGAGTGGGACTTAACCTCCGAATCTTGACTCTGATTGAAAACTGTACCTGTCCATCAAAGAACCTCCTCCAGTTCTCGTGATTGTCGTGTCTACTGGAGTCTTCCGGAGCAGAGGGTAGGCCCGCAGTACTCGCCAACGCGCGCCACCTCCTGGTAGGATGCCCTGGCGATCCTCACTTGTGAGTTTCTGGGCTCTAGAGAAAACTAAAAGTCCCAGAATGCGTCTCGGGCCCGGGCTTGCAAATCAGCTCCCTGCGCGGGGTCCCAATGCACTTTGAAGGTGAGAGTCAGGCTGTTAATGGTTCCTAGGGAGAGGCAGTCTAGCACGGCCTCGCTGGCTCCCACTTTCATTCCTATTAAGACGTCTCCATGCCCTTGCAAACGCTGTGCTCTCCCCTAGGAATACCTTCCGCTCACGCCTGTCTTGATGCGGCTAACGCTCCAACGTTGTTCCCCTGCCTCTTGAACTTCAACGCATCTTGGATCTTTTTTTTAAAAATAAATTTATTTATTTTTTATTTTTGTCTGTGTTGGGTCTTCACTGCGTGTGGGCTTTCTCTAGTCGCAGCGAGCAGGGGCTACTCTTCGTTGCAGTGCGTGGGCTTCTCATTGCAGTGGCTTCTCTTGTTGCAGAACATGGGCTTCTAGGCATGCGGGCTTCAGTGGTTGTGGCACGCGGGCTCAGTAGTTGTGGCTGGTGGGCTCTAGAGCACAGGCTCAGTAGTTGTTAGTTGCTTAGTTGCTTCGCAGCACGTGGGATCTTCCCGGACCAGGGTTCGAACCGTGTTCCCTGCATTGGCAGGCAGATTCTTCCAGGGAAGCCCCTGGATCTTTTCGAGTACCCGATGAAAAAACGGACCCTTTCCCCAGGAAAAAACACGTTATTTTGCAGGTAACGTTGGGGGTTCTGGGAACTGGGGACTCTTGACCACTTGGAAAAGAGGCCGGGAATAGGTGGAACAATTTTAAGACAAATGATTTGATTACGCTGGGCATAGATAGGCCAGAGAGACAGCCCAGTAAGGAGCTAGCAGCAAAGGAGGTGGGGAAGTAGTCTGACAGAGCGGGGTGGTAACAGGGGAATGGAGAAAGAAGGAGTAGGAGGATGGCAGAGTGGCCAAAGGTATATGCCTGCTCCATGACCCAAAACTATTAGTCTCAGAGATAGGCAAAAAGACTGACAATGGTTGGCACTGCAGCCTTGACCACGATCACAGAAACCTGGAAACACCCTAACTGCTCATCCATAGAGCTCATTAAATAAATACTATGCAGCATCTGTAAACAAGATTGAGGAAGTTTTCATGTACTGACGTGTAAACAATTTGAGATACACTAAGAGAAGGGAAAAAAGCAAGGTACAGAACTGCATGTATAGGATGCTGACATTCATGAAAAAATGTACACATGGAAAATTTATGGAAGAATACACAAATTGATAATTATGATATTTGAATTGTAGATCCTACAAGTGTTACTTTTTCAGTTTAAAAAACTGTAGCTTCTAAGAGCACCACCAGCTCTGTAATTGGCCATATCTGGATTAGATCCTAGGCCTGTTTATTTGCTGGGTGATAATGACCAAGTGACTTCATTTCTCAGTTTCCTCATCTGTAAAATGGGGAACCATAAAGTTGCAAGAATTAAATACACTTGACGACCATTTAGAACAGTGCCAGGCACAGTATAAGCACCTTCTAGATCACACATGTTATTATCACTGTGTTTACTGACAACTAGATTAAGTCTGAAGAGTCAAGGTCAAGAACCAGAGCTTTGGAGCCCAGGTGCTTCTTCCTTGATGGTGACCTTGGCAAGTGACTTCCCCCTCTCTGGACCTGTTTCCCCACCCCCAGGATGGCTGGGGGGCCTGAGCCACAGGAAAGGAATGCAGCTCCCACTCTGAGCACTTCCTACATGCTCAGTTTCCAGATAACAGCTGCTGCTATGGTTACTTGTTGTTATTATCAGTTGGGGGTGGGGGTGACATGGGCCCCAGTGACACTCAGACCAGGAAGGGAACCTAGACAGGCCACCTCCCCAAGAAGACACGGACACACTCTATGTTATAATTTAAAAAAAAAAAAAAATCCTTCAATATCTCCCATCCCCTCCCTCCCTCCCTCCCCCAAGCGGGGTCATCCCAGTGTGATTCCCACAGAGGCCAGGGCTTCAGTGGCCCAGGAGGGACAGAGGGTGGGGTCCCCATACATGGTGCCCATAAAGTCCCTCACGAAGTCGGGGAAGCGCTTCTCCACAATGCTGGCGCGTACAGCGCTCATCAGCCGCAGCTGCAGTGGGGAGGGGGGTCAGCAATCAGCCACCAGCATAGGGGAGACCCCCATCCCCCTTGCCTCACCCCTCCCAACTACAGGCCCACCTGATAGGCGATGTTGTGGACAGTGAGGTGGTGCAGGGCCGCGGTGTTGTCGCTATGGAGCAGTGTGTGCAGGAAGGCCCGGCTGTGCCTGGGGACAGAAGGAGGGGGGTCAGCAGTGCCGGGTCCTTCCCCCCTCCCTGCCCTCCCCCTGCCCCCAGGCTCCATCCTCCCCTACTTCTGGCAGGTGGGACAGGCACACTCTGGGTCTATGGGGCGGAAGTCTTTCTCATACTGTTTCTTCTTCAGCGGCAGGTTCCCCGTGGGCACCAGGGCGGAGCCAAAGCGCTGGGGGTGGACAGGGGGAGGGGAAGGTGGGTCAACCAGGTCTTCCCCCCCTCCTTGGCCCCCGCAATCCCTCTCCGGTCTCTCCCCTGCCAAGGGCCTCACCGCTGTCCGTGTGGGGAAGACGCAGTCAAACATGTCGCATCCGAGAGCCACGCAGACCACCAGATCGGTGGCATAGCTGGGGGTGGGGCCGTGGGGGAGGGGAGCAGAGAACCTCAAGCCCTGGTCACATACCCAGGGCCCCCCTCCCCAAGAATGGCACCCTCAGAACCACCCCCAGCAGAGGGCCATGTCCTCCTCAGTTCCCTCCCAAGCAGGGCTGTGTCCTTCCCCCTCCCCGACCCCCAGAGGCAGGGGTTCCCAGGAATCCCCTCCCCGTAGGCAGGGCTATCTCCCCTCTCCTCCACATACCCGACCCCCATCAAGTATCGGGGCTTGTCCTTAGGCAGCCTTGAGGTGCTCAGCGCCACCATCCTCCAGAACTGGCCCTTGCTCTCACCCCCGCTCAGGCCCCCGATGGCGAAGCCTGGCACGTCTCTCTTGGTCATCTCTGGGGGGGCAGAGGCAAGGTCAGCGGTGATCAGAAAAAAGGAAATAGGCCGCAGTCTCCTCCTCTTCTTCCTCCTCACCCTCAGGGCAGACCCTGCCCAGACCTCCACAGGCCATCAGGAAAAGAAAATGTGACAGAGAGAGAGAGAGAGAGAGAGAGAGAGAGAGTGTATGTGTGGTGTATGTGTGTCTGGGGGCTGCTGGTGATCTCAGCTACCGTTTATAGAATGCCTGCTGCATGTCAGGGTTTCTTCTTCAATCCTCAGGAGAGAGGCCCAGGGCCCACACTCCCTTAGCTGAAACCTAAGGTGAAGCCAGATGTGTTTCAAAATTTTCCAGGTTTTAGAACAGTGAACATCCTACATGCTGAAGAACAGCCTGTCATCAAACGCTGTAACATTTTGACAGCAAAATGTGTAAAGACTCCTAACAAACTGGGGTCAGTAAGTCTGATCTTGCCACCAAATGAATTGCAAATTCTTGCGTGTTTTGGATATTAGAAGTGGGCAGGGGAATTCCTGGGCGGTCCAGTGGTTAGGGATCTGCACTTCCACTGCAGGGGGTGCAGGTTCGATTCCTGGTCAGGGAGCTAAGATCCCACATGCCTCACAGTAAGACCAGAAAAAGAAAAAACAGAAGTGGGCAATTAGGCTCCAGAATTGCAGGGCAGGGGCTGCAGATCTGCACTGTGGTTGAGGCATGCAGAGCTTAAACCACTGGCCCCAGGCCACATATGCCAGAGGCTGGATTCGAACCCAGGTCTAGCCTCAAAACCAAGACTTATCTCTGGCCCCAGCTGCGCAGTTCAACTACGGGGGAGGCCACAGCATTGACAAAGCAGGCCTGGTCTGGGGCTGGGTTTTGAAGCCGGAGTGAGCAGCAGCACCAACTGGGGATGAGTTGCAGCTTCCCAGGTCCGCCCTGGCCCCAGACTCTGACCCAGTCATAGGGAGAGCCTGGGGGGTTCTGGTGCAGGCGAGACTCAGAGCACTGAGAAGCACCACCGGGACAGTGCTTGTCAAACTGCAGGTGGCTGAGAAATGAATTTGATTTGATGGGATGAGATCAGGGTTGTTGCTGTTGTTTTTTTTTTAAATGAGAACAGAAAATATTGTATCAAAGATTATCTCGTGTATAATGGTAAATGCTTCAGGAAGCCTTGGTTTCCACTCTCATATATGTGCACACATCCGGAGCCATGACACGAAATGTACTTCTGACTGTGGGTCTCCATTAAAAAGACTTACTGGACCAGGGGTGGGGGTGGAGACTGGGGGTGGTGGGCAGTTTGAGGACAAAAGGAATTACAACAGGACAGTCTTCACAACAGCATACACTGATGCCAGGTGCAGGTGGGACACCCTGAACAAATTTTCCCATTTATTCCTCACTTCGATCCCATGACATTGGGAGTATG
Source organism: Leucopleurus acutus (assembly GCF_964270905.1). Taxonomy (NCBI): domain Eukaryota; kingdom Metazoa; phylum Chordata; class Mammalia; order Artiodactyla; family Delphinidae; genus Leucopleurus; species Leucopleurus acutus. The sequence continues at coordinate 7,422,862 of NC_139145.1, read as the reverse complement.
TTCCCATTTTACAGAGGAAGAAAGTGAGGCTCAGAGAGGCCAAACCACTAGCCTAAGGATGCACAGCCGTGAGGCAACAGATCAGGGGGTTGGATCCAGCTGTGTGGACTCCAGAACCCAGAGTCTTGTCCGTGACACCTCACTGCCTCTGAGCCCCCATCTCTGCCTCCACTTTGTCTCCATGACCACGGTCTTGGTTCAGGCCTCACTGTCACCCTCCCCCTGGGCAACTACTCCAGCTTCCTCTATGGGCCTTACGCTTCCTATCTCACTGGGATTTTTCTCCCACTCTCCCACTCAACAGCCTTCCATGGCTCCCCAGCACCTCGGTGTGCTGTCCCAGGGCCTCCACCATCAGCACAATGCCTCGGGCCCAACCCCTTGCTCCTGACTGACTGCATGTCTCACTCCCCAGGGATGGAGCAGCTCCATGTATCTGTTAATGCTGTAGGTTCCAGAGCCCAAGGTCTGGGTTCAAATCCCAGCTCTGCAACATGCACGCTGTGTGGCTGGGCGTAAGTAACTTAACAGCCCTGTGCCTCAGTTTCCCCTCCTATAACCTTGGGAACCTGGTAGTTCCCACCTTACAGGATCTTTATGAAACCTCAATGGGTCAGTCCATGACCAGCGTCTGGCATAGTGCCTGGTGAACACCCGAAAATTGATAGCTATTGGAATTTTTATTCTCCAAACACACTCTGCTCCATGCTGCCTGAGGGCCTTTGCTTCAGCTGTTCCTTCCACCTAGAGTGCTCTTTTGTTAATTAATAACCACTCTTGGACTTCCCTGGTGGCGGAGTGGTTAAGAATCTGTCTGCCAATGCAGGAGACACGGGATCGATCCCTGGTCCAGGAAGATCCCACATGCCGCGGAGCAACTAAGCCCGTGCCACACAACTACTGAGCCTGCACTCTAGAGCCCACAAGTCATAACTACTGAACCCACACGCCCCAACTACTGAGCCCACATGCTGCAACTACTGAAGCCTGCGCGCCTAGAGCCTGTACTCTGAAACAAGAGAAGCCACCACAATGAGAAGAGCATGCACTGCAACATAAAGTAGCCCTTGCACGCCACAACTAGAGAAAAGCCTGCATGCAGCAATGAAGACCCAATGCAACCAAAAAATAAATAAATAAAAATTTAAAAAGAGAGAAAAAATAATAAATAAAAATAGGTGTTGCAATATTAACATCAGAAAAAAATAAAATTCAAAGCAACCCACATCAGGGGCTTCCCTGGTGGCGCAGTGGTTGAGAGTCCGCCTGCCGATGCAGGGGACACGGGTTCGTGCCCCGGTCCAGGAAGATCCCACATGCCGCGGAGCAGCTGGGCCCGTGAGCCATGGCTGCTGAGCCTGCGCATCCGGAGCCTGGGCTCCGCAACGGGAGAGGCCACAACAGTGTGAGGCCCGCGTACCACAAAAAAAAACAAAACAAAACAAAACAAAGCAACCCACATTAAAAAAAACAAGGAAACTATTAAAAAAAAACAACAACACATAATAATCACTCTTGGGAACTCCCTGGCGGTCCAGTGGTTAGGACTCCACACTTTCACTGCCGAGGGCCTGGGTTCAGTCCCTGGTTGGGGAACTAAGATCCCACAAGCCACAGCGCAGCCAAAAACAAAAACAAAAAAACCGCCAACTCTCTCAGCACCATCGCATGCCAGGCCCACGTGGGGCTCTCTGCAATGGAAAAGCCCTGGTCCTGTTGGCACATGGCTTTACCTTCGAGGCAGGTGGCCCGGAGATCCGCATCCAGCCCACCCTGGATGATGGCGAAGAGGTTCTGTTTGTCCGGCCGCTGATGGGCTGCAATGCACCGGTCCAGCCAGCGGATTGATCTGAAAGAGGACCCTGGTTGTAAGCCATAGGGACTTGGTGAGGGGTAGGGAGAAAAGGCTGCAGGACCAGGATCCTCTCCCTCTCCCCCTCCCTCTCCGAACACACACACACACACACACACACACACACACACCTGTACATGGCCTCTTCTACACGTGGCCCTGTCACAGTGCTGCTGACCACATCATCCAGCTGCATGATGATGTCTGAGCCTGGAGAGTGAGACAGGAACACAGTCACTGGGAAAGCCCCCACGTTGAGGACAAGCTGGACCCCAGGTCCCTCTCCAGGTCTTGCTGTCTCCCATTTAACCCCCAATCTGCTTATACAGCAACCAGAGGAAGCTTTTCAAAATGCACATCTGATCTTGCCACCCCCCCAGCTAAAACCCTGCCCTGGCACTACTGTAGAATAAAATCCCACCTCGGGGATTCCCTGGCGGTCCAGTGGTTAGGACTCGGCGCTTTCACTGCCGAGGTCCCGGGTTCAATCCCTGGTCGGAGAACTGAAACCTCACAACCTGTGCGGTGCAGCCAAAAAAAAAAAATCCCACCTCTGCAGATTTACCCTTCAAGAACCAAATGACGTGTGTAGCAAGTGATTCTTCACAGTGTGTTGGGTAATAGCAAGATGGGAGTCCAAGTGTCACAGGGGTCTAGCTAAGTAAACCATGGTCCAGGCCTTAATGGAAGGTTCTTTCCCACAATTCCAAAATCCAGAAACTTCTCAAAATCATAGGATTTTTCTTATGCTTATGGCATCCTCATTTGGCAGCAAAACCTGAGACAGTTGTCATCTTTTTTTTTTTTTTTTTTTTTTCCCGGTACGCAGGCCTCTCACAGCTGTGGCCTCTCCCACTGCGGAGCACAGGCTCCGGACGCACAGGCCCAGCGGCCATGGCCCACGGGTCCAGCTGCTCCGCGGCTCGCGGGATTCTCCCAGACCGGGGCACGAACCCGCGTCCCCTACACCGGCAGGCGGACTCTCAACCACTGCGCCACCAGGGAAGCCCAACAGTTGTCATCTTTTTAAAAACCTAATTTACTGTGAAGGTTCATAAGTGTTAATGCAATAAATGTGAAGTGTAGGGACTTCCCTGGCAGTCCAGTGGTTAAGACTCTGCACTTCCACTGCAGGGGGTATGGGTTTGATCCCTGGTCAGGGAACTAAGATCCGGCATGCCGCACAGCGCAGCCAAAAAAAAGAAAAAACAAATGGTTAAGATGGTAAATTTTATGTTATGTGTATTTTAACAAAATTTTTTTTAATTGAAAAAAAAGAAGTGGGCTTCCCTGGTGGCGCAGTGGTTGAGAGTCCGCCTGCCGATGCAGGGGACACAGGTTCGTTCCCCGGTCTGGGAGGATCCCACATGCCGCGGAGCAGCGGGGCCCGTGAGCCGTGGCCGCTGAGCCTGCGCGTCTGGAGTCTGTGCTCCGTAACGGGAGAGGCCACGAGAGTGAGAGGCCCGCGTACCGAAAAAAACAAAAAAAGTGAAGTGTAATACCACAGGGTACTGCCCCAGACCCAATTGAGGTACTGTGTAATAAATGCTATGTACCCTTTATTATCTTTCTAAAATGTGAGAATTCTGAATTCTGACACCTATCTGGCCACAAGAATTTCAGCTTAGAGACTGTGGACTTATAGGTTAGAAATCGCAAGGAAATATTGCCAAGATGTATCATTATAGGAAAAAAGCACAGTGTACCACACTAGCCAAAGATGGGGCGATTTGAGAAGCAATACGGATTTTAACTGCAATTGATTGAAATGTATCAAATACATTTAAACCCATGAGTGCCTGGTGATCCTAAAAAACTAAACATTAGTTGATCATTGCTAGAAGATGCTACGTAATCAACCCATAAAAAATAGTAAATGAGGGAAAAGAATGAATCCCACTCTTCCTGTGTGAACTAAACTGCTTGCTCTTCCAGGAGTAGGTGAGAAATGTTTCTCTTTACAGAAGTAATCTGGCTAATAAATGAAGAAAGGATGACAGAATTGGAATATCACCGGTTTGCAATTCCTAATAATGGTTCCTGGGGAGGAGCATGACAGCTCACTGGGAGAGACAGGCAGACATCAGATGCCCCCTGATGGACAGACACACTGTGAAGACTTCTTGCCAAAAGGAAGAAGGACTTGAATCTGGCCCTAACCTCTAGATCCAAGTACCAAACTACAGGAAATCTAGAGGGTGGAGGAAAACTATTACACGACACCCAGGGGATGCAACCAGCAAAATTCAGACCCGGTGAAACACTATAGGGCAAAGGAACCAGTTTCTTCAAGAAGCAAATTGCTGGGACTTCCCTGGTGGTCCAGTGGTTAAGAATCTGCCTTCCAATTCAGGGGACGTGGGTTCGATCCCTGGTCAGGGAACTAAGATCCCACATGCCGCGGGGCATCTAAGCCCATGCACCACAACTACTGAGCCCACGCACCACAACTAGGGAGCCTGTGTACTGCAACTACTGAACCCACACGCTCTGGAATCCGTGCACCACAACTATATAGAGAAGCCCGTGCGCCTCAACGAAAGATCCTGCGTGCCACAACTAAGACCCGACACAGCCACAATAAATAAATAAATCTTTTTTAAAAAAAGAAGCAAATTGCTGGGGCATCCCCTGGCAGTCCAATCATTACGACTCTGGGCTTCCACTGCAGGGGGCATGGATTCCATCCCTGGTTGGGGAACTAAGATCCCACAAGCTGCTCGGCTCGGCCAAAAAAAAAAAAAATTTAATGAAAAAAAAAGAAGCAAAAAGAAAAAGCAAATTGCTAAAAAAAAAAATGGAATTGGAAGGCAAAACTATATGATATGTAATATATATAATATATTAAAAAAGACAAGAGATCTTTCAAACAACTACAGTATCTGCACATTATTTGGATCCTGAAGTAAACACACTGTAAGAAAAACTGACATTTATGAAATGACTGGAACGTTGAACACTGGCCAGATATTTGATGATGTTAATGAATTATTGTTAATTGTTTGTAGGTGGGATGATGGTATTGTGATTATGTTTAAAAAAAAAAAAAAGAAACTATGGGTCTTCCCTCATGGTGCAGTGGTTAAGAATCCACCTGCCAATGCAGGGGACACGGGTTCGAGCCCTGGTCAATGAAGATCCCACATGCCGTGGAGCAACTAAGCCCGTGTGCTGCAACTACTGAGCCTGCGCTCTAGCCCACGAGCCACAACTACTAAAGCCCGTGAGCCACAACTACTGAAGCCTGCGTGCCTAGAGCCCGTGCTCCGCAACAAGAGAAGCCACTGCAATGAGAAGCCTGTGCACTGCAACGAAGAGTAGCCCACGCTCACCGCAACTAGAGAAAGCCGTGCACAGCAACGAAAACCCAACATAGCCAAAAATAATAAATAAATTTTTTTTAAAAACTATGTTTTGGAGATAAAAATTAAAATACTTAGAGGTGAAGTGGTAGGACGTCTGAGATTCGGTTTGATATAATACAGATGATCTACGGAGACTAAGAAGCTAGAAAAAGAAAACCAATGCAAAACTAGCGAAAAATTTAAAAATAAACAAGATACATAAGATTGCAACTATCAAAAAATAAAATAAAATCAATGAGGCATATCTATTAACTAGTATGTTATTTGGCTATAAAAAGGAATAAAGTACTGATGCAACATAGCTGAACCTGAAAAACATTATGTTAAGTAAAAGAAGCCATTCACAAAGACCTCCTATTGTATGATTTCATTTACTTAAAATGTCTAGAATACACAAATCTATAGAGACAGAAAGTAGATTACATAGGACTGGAGGAGGGAGGAATAGGGAGTGATTGATAATGGATACAAGATTTCTTTCTGGGGTGATAAAAGTGTTCTGAAATTAGATTGTGGTGATGGTTGTACAACTCTGTGAATACACTGAAAACCACTGAACTGTACATTTTATATTTATTTATTTTTGATCTTTTTTTTTAATTTTTTTTTTATCTTTGGCCGCACTGTGCAGCATGTGGGATCTTAGTTCCCCGACCAGGGATCACACCTGTGCCCACTGCATTGGTAGCATGGAGTCTTAACCACTGGACTTCCAGGGAAGTCCCAACCTGTACATTTTAAATGGGTGAATTGTCTGTATATCATATCTCAATAAAGTCATTTAAAAAACAAAGAAGTCAACAAAACAGAAAACCAACAAATGAAGAAAATGAATAAGCCAGAAGTTGGTTTTTGGAAAAGATCAACAAACTCGAAATCAATAAACCTCTAACAGACATCAAGAAAGAAGAGATCACAAGTTTTTAACATCAGGAATGAAAAAGGAGACATCACTACAGGCACTATAACATTAAGAGGTTAATAAGAGAATATTAATGATCAACTTTATGCCAAGAAAGTTGAAATAAAGTTCAAGGAATGGCCAAATTCCTTGAAAAATCCAACTTATCAAATCTGACCCAAAATGAAACACAAAATCTGAATAGCCAAATCAAAATGTCAAATAAATCGAATTCATCATTAAGAACCTTACCACAACAAAACTCCAGGCCCAGGGGGATTTACTGGACAATTCTATGAAACATAACACCAATCTTAGGCAAATTCCAACAGAAAATAACACGGGAGAAGCAAAGTGGGCTATGATACTAATGAAACATAATGGCTGTGACCTGGTGATTGTTGAAGCTGGGTGACAGGTCAATGGGGTTGTGTCTATTTTGGTATACACTTGAAATTTTCCAAAATTAATAAAAATGCAAGGTACAGAAGAATGTGCCATAAATAGCATGCTCTCATCATGGAAAAAATAAGAATAGATTTGAACTTGCTTGTATTTACATAAACTCTGGAAGAATACATAAGAAACTAGAAACAGTGGTGACTTGTGAAAGAGATGGATAGAATATAGGCATGGGAAGACCACTGTTTCCTGCACACATCTTTATATAGAAATATATACAAAATGTTTTCTTGTTCAAGTTTTTTCTTTAAAGGACAAACCAAAACTCACAAGGTCCTGTAGGACCTGTCCCCAACACCTCCCTGTCCTCACCCTACACACACACACACACACACACACACACACACACACACACACACACACTCCCCCTACCCCACTCAGCTCCAGCCATGCCAGTCTTGGTCCTGCTTCAGGTCCTTTGCACTGGCTGCTTCCTCTTTCCAGAACATACTTCCCCCCTTTGGACATCTAGTTTATTCCTCCTCATCCATATAGGTTTTAGGCGTAGGGCAACATTCCCTGAGCCTACAGACTGAATCATGCCAAAAGTCCCATGTACTTGGCCTTCACAGTCAGGGTCCCAACCTTATATCTATTTGTGCCTTTAAAACAAATTTTTTTTTTTTTTTTTTTTGGCTGCACCATGTGGCTTGCAGGATCTTAGTTCCCTGACCAGGGATCGAACCCGTGCCCCCTGCAGTGGAAGCACAGAGTCCTAACCACTGGACCACCAGGGAATTCCCTAATAACTTATTTTAATAATAATATATAATTATTCAAAATGTTAAATGCACCCCCAATTTAAAAAAATACAGCAGGATATTTGGTGAAAAGTCTCTTGCCCACCAAGGGAAGGATTACAAAGGGGCACAAGTAACCCTTTAGGGGTGATGGACATGTTCACTATCTTGATTATGGTGAAGGTTTCATGGGTGTATACATGTGTCAAAACGTACCAGAGGGTACACTTTAAATATGTGCGGTTTATTGCATGTCAATTATATCCCAGTTTTTTAAAAAGGAAAAGAATTTAAATGCTCCCTGTCTACCCAGCTCTTCAGTTCCCTTCCCTCCGAGAACCTATACTAGTTTCTTATTTTTCTTTCCTGAGATACCGTAAGCAAATCATGTGTTTCGGATTTGGGGTTTTTTTTTTCAATACAAATGGAAATATACAATGCACTCTACCTGCACTGTTTTTTGGGGTTTTTTTTTTCTCTTTTTTCTGCCTTTCTAATTAAGATGTTTTCACCAATGCCCGTCTCCCTTTTGGACTGTAAGTTCCACGGATGGTGTGGCACCAGCACCCAGGCCCATTGCTATAAGCAGAAGCCACAGAATCTGTACACAGAGGGGTCTAAAAGCACCAGTCTGTTTGGAAGATGGGAAGTTTTGAACCTGTTTCCATAGCACTTTATGAGATTGAGAAATGTTAATTGTCCTTATCAAGGAATAGGGGATATTGATGGAGATGGGAGGGGTCTAAAGCCTCCCAGATACCTCCCTTGTTGCCCCCATTATTTCAACATATCTTTGCCCAGCTAATTTACTATTTAAGAGAAACAGTAACAAGAAAGATAATACGAAAAGCTACTAATACATGTCAGGCATTGTGATAAGAGATTTACTGACATTACATCGTTATTTTTGTGAACTATCCCCTCAGCTGAGGCTCAGGGAGGGGGAGTGACTTGCCCAAAGCCGAGCAGCACGAAAAGAGCAGGCCCGCCTCACCTCCACCTCCGAAAGGCAGGGAAGGGGCGGCTCCCCGGTATCCGCTCACCCAGCGCGTTCTGGATCTCCACGGATCTCTCGGGGCTCAGAAGGGTCTCGTCACCATCGTAAGGGGAGCGGAAGCGGACGCCCTCCTCCGTCACTTCGGACAGGGACACCAGGGACACCATCTGGAAGCCGCCGCTGTCCTGAGGGAAACCCCACCGCAGGGCTGACAAGAACGGGACTGGGAAAATCCACGCCCAAGGAGGGCTCTCGGATCCCGGCGCTGACCCCGCCTTACCGTCAGCAGGTTGTGCGGCCAATTCATAAAGCCATGGAGACCGCGGGCTTTCTGGATCAGCTCGGGGCCCTGGGGTGGGGGAAGAAGGGTCAGGCTAGGGGTGAGGGCAACCCTTGGGGCTCATATTGGGGCGACGGGGTTGGCCAACTTCCATCCTCGCTGGTTCCTCACGCCCAGCACAAGGCCTGAGCCATCCGGGACTCTCGATTTGCGTTTTGTCGATAGAGTTTAGGAGGCGTGCCCGGGTCTAGGGAATCTCCTGGGCTCCCCCACGCTTCGCCGCCGCCCAGCCCGGGGCACAGCCCACCCACCGGCCTCAGACCCAAATGGTAGGTGTTGCCCAGGCAGATGCGGCAGCCCAACGCGTCCAGTTGCTCGGCCGTGATGCCCTTCATGGTGGCCTGCGTGCCCACTGGCATGAACACTGGAGTAGCCACCGGCCCATGTGGCAGCCGCAGCTCCCCTGCCCGGGCCCTAGAGCGGCTACACTCGGCCACCAGTCTCATGATGCGCGGAGCCGACTCCAGGGATGTCGGGCTGACAACTGCCGCCATCTTGCCTGCCGGAACCACGTGGTCCGTGGAACACCCTGGGCGGCGCCATGTTGGCTGAGGTCACGTGGCGCGCGACGCTGGCCGAAGCTTGGGGAGAGCGTCAGATGAACCATGGAAACGGACGTCTGCGAGCATGTCTCTGCGCTGCGCCCAGTTAGTTCCCACAGGCAGCACCCTGCTGCGAAATATTAAAATTGTCTTGGTTTGGAGGCCCGTTCCTGCCAATTCCTCGAAGTAAAAGCCTCTCTAGCTATAATTTTATCTTCCATCAAATGGGCCGAATAATAGTATCTAGACATAGGGACGTTGCGAATACTGAATGACAGGAGGGATGTATATAGATTTTTACACAGTGCCTGACGTAATCTTTTGTCAATTTTTTTTTTGGCCGCCCCTCTCAGCTTGCGGGATCCTAGCTCCCCGACCAGGGATACAACCTGGGTCCTAACCCACTAATAATAATAATAACAGTATAGATATATATTAATACTTTAATAATCTTATGGTTGGAAATGGAGCTGATATCTGACCTGGCCAGCAGAGGGCGCGTTTGCCCCAGAAGCCTTCCTTTCGGGACCACCCGCCGAAAGCCCGGCTGATCTCAGCAAGAGCCTGACCTAGAAGCCTTGGGCTAATGCTACCAGTTTCTCAGTGTGGTGGAGTCCTCACTGAGTCCACGTCTGGAAAGCGCCCACCAATGAAGCCCACCTCAGGGCCTTTGAACTTGCTATTGCCATTGTCAGCAACACTCATCTGATATTCCCACACTGGCTCATATTTTCACCGTCAGTTGCTCCTGACTCCCCCAATCTTAAAAACCCTCCACCACAGATGACTGTATATCACATATCCTGTAATTGATATGATGCTTTTAAAAACCTATATACAGGACTTCCCCCGTGGTGCAGTGGTTAAGAATCTGCCTGCCAATGCAGGGGACACAGGTTCCAGCACTGGTCTGGGAAGATCCCACATGCCACGGAGTAACTAAGTCCGTGCACCACAACTACTGAGCCTGCACTCTGGAGCCCGCGAGCCACAACTACTGAAGCCTGCGCGCCTAGAGCCTTGTGCTCTGCAATAAGAGAAGCCACCGCAATGAGAAGCCCTTGTACCACAACGAAGAGTAGCCCCCGCTCGTTGTAACTAGAGAGAGCTGCAGCGTGCATCAATGAAGAGGCAAAGCAGCCAAAAATAAATGAATAAGATAAACAAATTAATTTTTTTTAAAAACACTGTATACATTGACAATACCCAAATTTTTATTCTCAGCATAGTCTTCTCTCCTGAACTCCCATCTCCTCTTGAGAGATGCCTCCTTGACACCCCCAGTGGGCATCTGTAGACATCCAAACTCCACATGTCTAAAGCAGAATTCATGATTGTCCTCCCAAGCTTGCCTACCTACCTCCGTCTTCCCCTTCTCAGTAGTACCAGCTCATGCCCTCCACCTCTGGGACTGAACTTAAAAAAGGCCTAAAGGTTTGGAGGGATTAGTGTCACTACTGGCCAGGCTGTGATTTGGAGGGGGCCAAAAAAAAAAAAAAACAATGAAAAGAAAAGAAAGTCCAATCATATAATATTTACTTTCTAATTTATTATATACATTTTATTTCCATTCCTGAAATAAATCCAGCCTGGTCATGGTATTCTTTTTTTTTTTTTTTTTTTTTTTTTTTTTTTTTTTGCGGTACGTGGGCCTCTCACCGTTGTGGCCTCTCCCGTTGCGGAGCACAGGCTCCGGACGCGCAGGCTCAGCGGCCATGGCTCACAGGCCCAGCCGCTCCGCGGCACGTGGGATCTTCCCGGACCGGGGCACGAACCCGTGTCCCCTGCATCGGCAGGCGGACTCTCAACCACTGCGCCACCAGGGAAGCCCGTGTATATCTTTTTATTTGATATTAAAATAACTACTCCAGGGACTTCCCTGGTGGCTCAGTGGTTAAATAATCCACCTGCCAATGCAGGGGACATGGGTTTGAGCCCTGGTCCGGGAAGATCCCACATGCCACGGAGCAACTAAGCCCGTGTGCTGCAACTACTGAGCCTGTGCTCTAGAGCTAGCGAGCCACAACTACTGAAGCCCACGCACCTAGAGCCCGTGATCTGCAACAAGAGAAGTCACCGCAATGAGAAGCCCCCGCACGGCAACGAAGAGTAGCCCCCGCTCGCCGCAACTAGAGAAAGCCCGCACACAGCAATGAAGACCCAACGCAGCCAAAAATAAATACGTTAAATAAATTAAAAAAAGAAAACTACTCCAGGGGACTTCCCTGGTGGTCCTGTGGTTAAGAATCCGCCTTCCAGTGCAGGAGACGAGGGTTCGATCCCTGGTCAGGGAACTAAGAACCCACATGCCGCGGGGCAACTAAGCCCGCGCGCTGCAACTACTGAGCCCACACACTCTGGAGCCAGTGCTCCACAACTAGAGAGAAGCCCACTCACGGCAACGAAGAGCCCGTGAGACACAACGAGAGATCACACGTGCCGCAATTAAGACCCTATAAACAGACAAATATTTTTATATTTTTATAAATAAATAAATAATAAAATAAAATAACCTCTCCAATTACTTTCATGTTATGATAATCCTTAAATATTTTTGTATATCCCACTATTTAGAAATTTTCTGTCTCATTTGTGTATATTTAGAAAACAACAAAAAGCTGGATTTTTGTACTTTTCCACCGTTCCAATGATTTTTGCCTTTTATTGATAAGTTTAGTCGATTTACATTTATAATGGTTACCAATATACATTTATAATGGATCTGATACCATCTTTTTACAGGCTTTCTATTCTTGTAGCTTCTGTGGGTTCTTATATTTGTTTTTTCTTTCCCATCTCTCTTGCCTTCTTTTGAATCAATCAAAAAAATTTTCTCAATTCATTTTCCCTCTTATTTTATGAAACTTCTATGCACTCTATATTTTTGTGGTAGATGCTCTAGCAATTTTAAGTGGCATACTTAACAAATTATAGATTTTTACCTTTGCCATGGTCCCAATCAACTTAAGGTTTCTAGACAGTTGAACTCAGAACTCAGAAGGCTTGTCTGTCCAGTGTTTGATATCTTGATCGGGGTTTTTTTCCTCACAAATTTGGCATTATTGTTGTTCTTGTTGTTTTATGCAATCAATGTTTATAAATATATTCACATATATAGCAATATCTTTGCTTATAACTTCTACTCACAGATCTCAGATCAATTTCTGTTTGTCAGAAGTACCTCTTTGACAGTTTTTTCAATAATAAGAACCCTGTGTTGATAAACTTTCTAAATTTCTGTTTACCTAAAAGAAATTTATTTTGCCCTGGTGCTTGAAAAATTGTTTCACCGAATATAGAATTCTAGGTTGACAATTATTTTCTCTTAGCACATTGAATTTATTCCACTTGTGGCTTCTATTATCACTTAAGAAATAGTAAGTGATATTGTAATGTAAATATAAATGCTATTTCTTGAGATCTGTTTTTGTCTTTCTGGTTTCCTTTAAAAATTATTCCTTTATCTTTGCCAGTTTGCAATTTCACATGATGTATCTAATAATTTTAATTTATCCTGTTTGGGATTCCCTGGACTTCTTGGATGTGAGGATTGTGGTCTTTCCATAATTTTGGCAAATTCTCAGTTATTCTCTCTTTGAAGAGCTGCACTTGTCTGTAACTAAGCCTCAACACAAGTAGCTGTGAGTAGAATGAGAAATACTGACTTGCTGCCCTTCCTGAGAAGTTAGCCCTCCGACTGGGGAGCAACCTCCTGCTACTGGTTACTCCAGTCTGGACTGGAGTGTCCATCTCGCTGAACTGGAGTAAAGGAGGGAGGTAGGAGATATCAAATACCAGCTCCCTGTTCTAGCCGAATTTACTCATAGATTTTTTTCAATAGTTGTTTCCTCATTTACTGTATGCACTTGAGACTATTTCCAGAGACTTTAAATGATTGTTTTTTAATACTTTTCACGTTTCACTAAGAAGTGGATCTGTGAAGCTCCTCAAGCTAGCATGCAGGAGATCGATTACCTTTTTAATATTTTTTGATGTTTTTATTTCCCATTCAAAAAATTAAATATATTCGCAGTATATACATATATCAAATCATTATGTTATACACCTAAACTAGTACAGTGTTATATTATATGTCAATTATATCTCAATAAAAGGGGGGGAAATAAATCTTTTAGAAAATATGAAAAAAGTTTAAAATGGTAAAATTTATATTTTACCACAGTATATGGTAAATATATATATGTAAATAAAACGTGTGCACTAACAAAAAATGTATGAAATACAAAGAAATTTTTGAGAACTCAGGAATTTAATAAACTTGACTTATGATTCCATTTTAATTAAATAGATTTAAGTTTTTAAAATAGATAATACATGCTTAAAAAATACACATAACATGTATACTGTGAATTATCTTTCCCATGCCTGTCCCATGTAAATAGTTCTCATCTCTTAATTTTTTTTAACCTCTTAATATTAAGTGATGTTTAGTATTCATTCATTTTTCTTTTCCTTCTTCTTTTTTTTTTTTTTTTTTTTTGCTGCGTTGGGTCTTCGTTGCTGCGCACCGGCTTTCTCTAGTTGCGGCGAATGGGGGGCTACTCTTCGTTGCGGTGCCCAGGCTTCTCATTTCGGTGGCTTCCCATTTCGGTGACACGGGCTCTACGCACGGGGGGCTTCAGTAGTACGGCGCACGGGCTCGATTGCTCCACGGCATGTGGGATCTTCCCCGACCCGGGCTCGAACCCCTGTCCCCTGCATTGGCAGGCAGATTCTTAACCACTGCGGCACCAGGGAAGTCCTTAGTATTCACTCTTGTCTATACTTACATATTTTTCAGCATATACTTTATTGTTGCAGTTGTTTTGTTTAGGGTTGATTCATCTCAATATACTAATGGTGGGTTTGTTTTTTTTTTTAATCTTCTGGAATCTTTCATAGACTAACAGAGTGTTTGAACTGTCATTTTCCACTAGTCATGGATCACTGACTCATGGAATTGTCTAAAAATTTCAAAACCCTTACAACTTACTCTAGTATAAGTTTCATAATAGTTTTTTTTTTAACTCAATAGCAAAAAGGAGGTATGGGAGAAATTGCCGTCTGTCCCACAGCTATTCCACTAATAAAATCATATTATATCACATCTAGTCCCTGTGATTTGTTTAATGTTCCTTACAAGTATGTTTGTAAAATTCATTTGTGTTGTATGTAGTTGTGATCCATTCATTTCTTTTTTATGTATTGGTATAAATATACCACGATGTACTTATAATTTCTCCAGTCAATGGACTTGTGAACTCTTCAGTTTTTGTTTTTAAAGATTTATTCATCATTTATTTATTTATTTATTTATTTTTGGCTGTGTCCGGTCTTAGTTGCAGTATGCGGGATCTTCGTTGAGGCATGCAGGATCTTCTGTTGTAGCACGCAGGCTCTTCGTTGTGGTGCACAGGCTCCAGAGTGCATGGGCTCTGTAGTTTGCAGCACTCGGGCTCTCTAGTTGAGGCATGCGAGCTCAGTAGTTGTGGCACAGTCTTAGTTGCCCCACGGCATGTGGGGTCTTAGTTCCCTGACGAGGGATCGAAGCGTCCCCTGCGTTGTAAGGCAGATTCTTCACCACTGCACCACCAGGGAAGTCCCCAGCTTTTGTTTTGTGTGTTTGGTTTTGCTATTATAAACAGTGCTGCTCTGAGCATTTGTGTGTGCATCTCATTGTACACTTCTGCAAGAATCCTAGGAATAGAACTGCAGGACCCTAGATCAGGTGGATATTCAACTGGAAAAGGCAGGACCAACTTTTTTCAAGGTGATCACACCAATTGACATCCACAACAGCAGTGTAGATAAGCTTCCTCATCAGGTTTTCACCAACTATATTTATAGAACTGTTCAATTTTGCCGATCGGGTGCCTGAGAAATGGCATCTCCTTAATGTGCATTCCATGATTTTATGCTGCTGAGGTTGAACACTTTTTCAGATGTTTGAGCCATTTACTGACATCTTTCATTACTCAGATGATTTGGCAGCAGAATTCAACACAGCTGAGCTGAACACTCCTTTTTAAAATATATATGTACTGGGACTTCCCTCGTGGTGCAGTGGCTAAGACTCCGTGCTCCCAGTGCAGGGGGCCCGGGTTCGATCCCTGGTCAGGGAACTAGATCCCACATGCATGCCGCAACTGAGAGCTCGAATGGTGCAATTAAAGATCCCGTAACTAAGAACTAACTAAGATGCTGTAACTAAGACCTGGCACAGCCTAAATAAATAAATAAATAAATTTTAAAATAAAATAAAATATATGTGTGTGTGTGTGTGTGTGTATATATATATATATATATATAATCTTCATATGGAACAAAAATACAAAATATTGGTCTTTGGAGGTTGTAACTACAAGAGTGTTCAATGAACGGCACTTTTGTATTTTATGCACTTTTCTGTATTTGTAATATTTCACATTTCTGAATGTATAAAAAATTCAGAAAGTACAAAAGGTGAACAAACTCATCCCCCCACACTCACTTTCCAACTCAGCCTTTCCTAATAACATGTTTTATCAGATTCTTGTGTCCTTCTAGTGTTTTTTCATGCAAACAGAAGCAAATATTAAGTTCAATACTTACTTTTATCCCTTTATACACAAAAGGAGGCTTGCTAGTTACCGTGGGGCATGCACTTCCCTTCTTGTGTACACCTTGGAGGCCATCCCATGTCAGTACATAGTCTCCTTGTTTTTTTTCTTTTTTAATGAATTAATTTATTTTTAAAAAATTTGGCCACACTGCATGGCTTGTGGGATCTTAATTCCCCAACCAGGGATTGAACTCAGGCCCTTGGAGTGAAAGTGAGGCATCCCAACCACTGGACCACCAGGAAATTCCCATCCTTGTTCTTTTTCAAAAGTTGTCTAGTATTCCAAAGTATGGGTAGACCATCTCTCACTTATGGGGTCTCCTGTTGATTCTCACTTGTGTTGTGAGTAATCTTTTGCTTCTACAAACAAGGCTGCAGTGAATGATCTTGTATTTAAGTCATTTCACAGGGCAGCAAGTATTTCTTTAGGAAGATTTTCCAGCAGCTAGATGACTAGGTCAAAGAGAATAATAAATCCTATTCAATGCCCTCTATAGGGTTTGTGGCGTTTGCACCTTCACCAGCAAGCAGTATATGGAAGTGCCTGTTTCTGCACAGCCTCTCCAACGCCGTTTCACCTGCCCCCTTAACAGGAGAACTCTGGTAACTCTGTGTTATTATTATTATTTTAAGCATGCATTTTTTTCCCTTTTTTAAAAAATTTATTTAATTTAACTTATTTTTGGCTTCATTGGGTCTTCGTTGCTGTGCATGGGCTTTCTCTAGTTGTGGGGAGCGGGAGCTACTCTTCGTTGCGGTGCGCGGCTTTCTCATTGTGGTGGCTTCTCTTGTTGCAGAGCACGGGCTCTAGGCGCGCGGGTTTCAGTAGTTGTGGCGCGCAGGCTCAGTAGTTGTGGTTCGTACGGTCTCTAGAGCGCAGGCTCAGTAGTTGTGGCGCACGGGCCCTAGCCGCTCCACGGCGTGTGGGATCTTCCCGGACCAGGGCACGAACCCGTGTCCCCTGCATCAGCAGTTGGACTCTCAACCACTGCGCCACCAGGGAAACCCACTCCCACCTTCTTGAAACATTCTTCCTATAGCTTTTCTAGCCTCATTCTCCTGATTTTCCAATATTTCTTTTCGTTCTCCCAAAAAATTATGATGATTAAGAGCCAACGCTGCCAACACTAATGGAGCAGGTGCCAGTGTGTGTCGGGTGTCTGGTAAGCCATACGCTGTCATTGCCTTATTGGACTCTCATAGGACAATGAGGTGGGTACTATTATCATCTCCATTTTATGAATAAAGTAATTGAGGCAGAGATATTTACTAACTCCCTCCTGGTCACAGGAGTAGTAATCCAGGAACAGGAATTGAAATCTCGGCCTGTCTGAGCCCTGTGAAGCCGCCCTCTAATACAGCTTCTTTTCCTGAAGAAGGCAGTATTAGGGATTGCAGCACAGAGCAGGGGCGAAAGGGTTACAGCCAGAGGAAGTGGAAGAGGGGATTCAGGCTCCGCCACTCAGAAGCCGGGTGACTTTAGTCAGGCGATGGCCACTCTGTGAGTCTCAGTGTCTTCATCTTTAAATTGGGGCAGAGGGTCATTACGAAGGTACACAGTAAATGCCAACATACACACATGAATAAACATTATGGAGCACCCACTCTGTGTCAGGCACTGTTCTCACAGAGGGCAACATAGCAGTGAAAAAACAGACAAAAATCCATTCCCTGGAGGAGTGAACAAGAAAAAATTGTAAAACACGTCATGTCTCGGGTGGTAATGAGTGTTGGGAATAAAGAGGGCAGGAAAGGAGAGGAGTTGGGAGGTGACTATTTTAAGTAGCGTGGTCAGGACCAGACTCACTGAGAAGGTGAGATTTGAGGTAAGGCCTGAAGGAGATGAGGGAGGGGCCAAATGAGATCCGAGAGAGCATTTCAGGCAGTGGGAACAGTGAGAGCGAAGGCTCTGTGAGGTGGGAATGTATCTGGATCGTTTGCAGTGCAGCAGGGAGAGCAGTGTGGCTGGAGGGAGTGAGGGAAGGAGCGGAAGGTGAGTGTGGCAAGGTCACAGCGTGAGATCCTGAAAGGCCTCTGGTTTGCGGTGGGGACTTTGGCGTTCTTCTGAGCTAGATAGAAGCATGGAGTGAAGGGAGCCTTTTCTATCACCAGAGGTAAAGTCGGGGTTGGAGGTGGGGTGCAGTGGCACCTCCTTTACCGTTTCGGCGCCTCTCAGCAGGGAGGGCTGTGGGGGGGCCACAAGACCGCCCGTTGAGGCAGCGCTAGGAGCGCGGCTTCAGCACTCTGGACAGAGCCGCGCACGTCGCCCGGAGACCAGGGAGGCAGCCGCCCTCGGGGCGGAGCCTGCGGAAGCGGCCTATTAAAAGCGGCGCGCTTTGCGCAAGTGCCCATCCCATAGGAGCGGGGCCATGGGTGAAGCTTGAGAAACTGTCCAATTAGAAGCTCTGGCTCGATGACACAGCGTACGATGTCAAGGGGCGGAGCCTGTGAAAAGCACCCATTCGGAGCGGGGCCTGTTGATTGGCCCTGTTGAAGCGTCGGTGCGCCAAGAGGCGGTCCTAGGGGCAAGGAGGACGTCGTTTTTGAAAGGGTGGTGTTTGCACAAGCGAGTCCTCGGGTGATTTCTGCGCCCCTCAAGTGGAAGCCCGCGTACCTTTCCAAGTGCGTGACCGGGGTTGGTACTCTCAGTAGATTCTCCAACCTCCCCTTCCTTGGGGTCCCCGCAACTGCGCAGCGTACCCCCCCCCCCCAGAACTAGACGTAGGGGATTGCCCTTAAGGAGTGGGTACTAAGGTCCTGGGACCCAGAAGGGCAGGAGTTTCTGGGCGTGGAGTGGAAAATCCAGAACCTCTGGATGAGAGTTGGGGGTTTGAATACCTCTGATGTTGAAATAGGGCTCCCAGAAGCCTGGATGGTATTTTCTCTGGTTTATCCAGCTGGGGGTGGGAGCTGTCTTGTGAGATAGTGTCGGCCCCCACAGACCTGGTGCCAGGATGCCAGCATTTTGGGAAACACTGGGAAGGCCACAGGGCCAGGACTTGCGACCTGTGCGGAATGACCTCTGTGGCCACTCCTTAAACATTCCTGCTTGTTTTCCCACAGCACAGCAGAGAGCTGGTGAGTCTGGACCCCTCTCCTTCCTGTGTCCTGGGGCAAGGCAATGCATCTCTCTTGGTCCAGTCAGCTGTCTGGGATATTCAGTTTTATCCCCTCTTGGGTCTGGAAGTTGATCCCTCACCAAGTCCAGTGGACTTTTGCCACATAAATCACTCTGAACCTCAGCTCAGATGTTCCAGAACTCAAGCCTCTTTCTGGTCTCTCAGCCTCCATTTTCACCTCTCCCACACACATGTTCTTCGCCCAGTAGCCAAAGGGACTGTTCCTGAGCATCACTCAGCCTGGGTTCTTCCCAGCTCAGAATCTTTCCATGGCTCCCCATTGTCCTCAGGATAAAGGTTAGAAGACCTCTGCCTGCCTGTCAAGGCCCAGCACTGGGTGGCTCCAGGATTACATCAAACCACACTTTTTCCTTTTTGCAACCCAAATGCCTCACTCATCTGACTTTAGCTCCTTGCAGTCCATTCCCACCTCTCAGGAGAATTGTTTGAGCCGTCTGTTCCCTTGGCATGGCATACCCTTGGCTCACCCCCTCAACACTGTCTTGAGACACAGAAAACCTTTCCTGACACTCCCTGCCCCAGCTGGGACAGGGCCCTCTTGGTGCCTGGAAGCTCCATGAGGGCAGGGGCCAGGTTCACTGCCACATTCCCAGCCTGCAGTACAGGACTGATACGTAAGCAATACCCAATAAATACATGTTGCGTGAATGAAACAAATGAGCACATGAAGTTTCCATTTATTCCGGGATGGGTTAGAATGAGCCTTTCAGCCAAAAACACGTGCTGCCCTGTTGCCCAAAATTGTGTCCAGAGGTCTTGGAACAGGCCAGCAAAGGGAAGGAAGAGCCGGCGTGGCGCTCACACCTGGACATGAACTCCTGAGGCTGGACAGCCCAGCTGCAGAGAGGTCCAGGCCTGGGTCCCTAGGGGCAGGGCCAGCCCTGTTGGTTACACAAGACTGGTTGATGATCGGAGGTCCCTGCCAGGGTAGAGTAGTCGGGCAGCTGGGTGGTGACTTCAGGTCAGGCTGGACCCCAGGGACAACCAGGGCCCCAGTGACTGCTAAATCTAGAGGCGCAAATCCTGGATTTGCCTCCCCCATTCCTGCTCAGAAGCCCCCTTTCATCCTAGGTCTCTAATCCCCAATACTTCTCCCTGGGATCAGTTCAAATTCCCGGCAAGGCCCTGCCCCTCCCTGGGACGTCATCTCAACCCGCCATGAGGTGTCAGTCGTGTGCTTTCTCCCTTCCTACCTTCCCTCCAAAGACATCCTCCAGGGTGGTGCCCAGTCCCAGGTCACTGACCCCCAGGGCCTATCCACCAAGCACCCTGTCCCGATCAACTTGCTGAGGCTGTGGGCCATCGACCCTTCTGCTGATGCTCCTGGTGCTCTCTGCTGGTGACTCCAGGACGCATGACACCATCCTCCAGCAACACGTGGGCCAAGACATCTCTTCATAAGCCAGCTGTTGCCCACCATGGCCCTGGCTGAGGAGGAGGAGCTGGAGAAGCAGCTCTGTTAGGACCTCCTCCAGGCTGGCCTCCTGGACTTAGAGGGCAATAGGCCTGGGCGGAGGCCTCAGTCAGCTTTGAAGGAGTGACGCACCAGCAGCAAGGCCTTCTTCATGCTCAAGGTGTCAGCCACATCTTCCTGAACCCAGCTTCCTGGGGTGGTCCTGAGGGCTGGGATACTGTTGTTGGCCAGCTGCATCACCACCAGTGAGGTCCCTGAGCACAGTCAGGGTGCCAAGGATCTGGGCTCACGAGCTGTCTCCTCAGGACAGTTACCTGTGCTGCAAAGATGCTGCTGGCTGTGTGGCGTCCAGACCTGACTACGGTAACCCTGTCTGTGTCCGACAAACTCCCAGGGCTTTGCCTGCATCAATGAAGATGAGACCTTCACCCAGCCTTGTACTGGGCCGAATACTGTCCCCCAAAACGGTATTTCCAAGTCCTAACAGCCGTTATCTGTGAACGTGACCTTACTTGGAAAGGTCTTTGTAGATGTTTTCAAGGATCTTGGGATGAACTCATCCTAGACTAGGGTGGGCCCCAAATCCAATGACTGGTGCCCTTATATAAGGTAGGAGATTTAAGACGCAGAGACTCACAGGAAAATGTCATGTGAAGACAGAGGCAGAGAATTGGTGTGATGCTGTCACGAGCCAAGGGACGGCTGGAGCCACCAGAAGCTGGAAGAGGCAAGGGGAAATCCTGCTTGCTTCCCAGTTAACGCCCTCTTTTTGGCAATAAACTTGTCCTGACCATGGCAAAGACTCAGATAGGCATCTGATCAAAGATAAGCCACCCGGGGTCTAGCCCTTCCCCGCAACAGATGAACATGGCAGCAAGTCTCGACTCCCTGAGGACTTGTCACCATAGGTACATATTTTTCCACTGCCTTCCCTAACCTTGAGATTCATTCCCTTGCGGTGAGTCTGCATTCAGAAATGTGAATGGTGGTGGTGGCTGCTGCTTGGGAAACCAATGGTGAAACCTGTGTTGAAAACGCAGGTCCATGGTTGAAGGCATTTGGCAGGCGTCGCAGGAGTGTTCCTCGCCATGGACTTCTCAGTGACACAGCTTCCGTCCACACCTTTATCCTATCTTCTGAAACACAAGGTCCAAGTGATCTTGTGTGGGTCTCTTTTTTTCCATCCCCTGGACCTGTCTGGGAGAGGAGTCGAGGCTGGAAGCCATCCCTCAGGTCTGTCTCTGGTCTCCAAGTGCAAATGCTTGAGGGATCCCAGGGTACTTCAGGCCAACACAAATGTTTGCATTCTGGGACCCGCTCCCAGGGCTGGACCATTTGGCATCCCAGGCCTCCTCTGCTCTGGCAGTAAGCAAAATTCTTCCAATGTTTCCTCTTTTAGTGGAGAACACCTTTCTCTCACCTCCCCAAGAAGGCAAATCTTCATCCTTTGAAGGCACACGGGACTTTCTGCCTCAGCTGAGTGATTCTGAGTCAAGAATGGTTCGCACTTCTCCCAGAGGCCATGGTTAACCAAGCACGGGAGGCCAAGGGGCCACAATCTTTTTTTTTCGTGTGTGTGCCGTACGCGGGCCTCTCACTGCTGGGGCCTCTCCCGTTGCGGAGCACAGGCTCCGGACGCGCAGGCTCAGCAGGCATGGCTCACGGGCCCAGCCGCTCCGCGGCATGTGGGATCTTCCCGGACCGGGGCACAAATCCGTGTCCCCTGCATCGGCAGGCGGACTCTCAACCACTGCGCCACCAGGGAAGCCCGAAGGGGCCACAATCTTGAACAGTACCTGCTCTGAGAGAGTGGAGAGGCAGCAAGACTAGGTGGGTTCCTGTAGAGATGCAGTCCCAGGCCTCAGTGAGGGGCTCGTTCCAGACAGGCGGGTAAAGCAATCCGGGCGCGACCCCCACTCTCTCCCGGACGCAGGGCCAGAGTTGAGAAGGGGGCTGCTCTGGGGAGGGTTCCTCCACCTGCGCACTGCTGACATTCAAGTGTAGAATGGTCAGCAGCATCCCTGGCCTCTACCCACTAGGTGACAGACGTCTCCCAACCACTGCAAAACTACCCAGGATCGTGAAGCACGCCAACCGTGCACTCTGTGGAACACGCTCGAGGTGGGGCGGCACCAGGGGAAAGGCCGTGGCTGCTGCAGACACAAAGCGCCATCCTGGCACGGATGCTTCTGTGGCTGGGTTCCCTAGATCTCGGCATCTTTCAGCCAGATTCAACTGGGCTTTTTTAGGTTACACGTACCCAACCTACAAGGATGTTTTACTCCGTGGTGACTTGAAATTGCACTTAAAACCATATGAGAATTCATGGAGAAAACAAAGCATGCCCAACTGTGTGAGCAAACCCCCTACAGCAGTGTGGGTCTCCGGAAGTCACTCTGCAGCCCAACGGGAGAGCTGGGACTATGGCGCCGCTGGGACACCGGTTCTACAAGCTGCCAGGAAACTGCGTTGCTGGCCTTGGCCGTTCTCTGGTGACCAGGGACTGCCCTGCCCCCCACACCCTGCCTTCCTGTGCTGGGAACAGAGTGGAGGAACCTGCCCATCTTGCTGCTGGTGGCCCAGACACCCAGGCCTACGACAGGCACAGAGTTTTGTTTTTCTTTATTCGTCTACATTCAGCTCAATTCAGATGTACTGCCTGAATGAACCAGACATACAAAAAAAACCCCCACTCTTTCCCACTGGTTTTTAAAATAAAATCTTCACTTATAAAACTGAAACACTAAAGCATTAAAATACAGAAAGCTCGTTTAACTCACTTCACAAAAGCATTAACAGATGAAGTATCCCTTCCGTTACTATTTAAAGACAAACTGAGTTAACACTAACACCAATTGTAAATAGACAGAGGGATACTTAATTGCAAGAACTCAAAAAAACTCTACTCAGACAAAGTTGTAATGGCAACTAACAAACCACTGAAGACACGGAGTCCCAAACACAGCTAAATATGGGTCACAGGACGGGTCACAGGAGTGACCAGCTGCACCTCACAACACAGCAACGTGGACAGGGTAGGGCGGAAGGGGCCTGGAGAGGCCGGTTGACATGTTAACTGTGATGCATAAAACTGAATCTTACAACGGGGGAGTAAGTGCAGAAGGTACAAATCTTCACCCCTTGGGGGCTTTATCTGTACTGGTAGTTCATGCTGTGATCTGCGTTTCTGCCGTAGCCCCCCTGTGACGACTGGTAGGAGCTGGGAGGGCCGCTGTAATTCTGGCTGGACCCCGGGGAGTTGTAGTTCGACTGTGATGAGTAGCCTCCTAAGGGAGAGAGGGGGGAGGGTTAGAGGTGAGAGGCACAGGCCTGCCCCGCGGTCAGAGAGCAGGACGTCAGCCAACACCAGAACTGTGTCTGCCAGAGAGATCGCAGCAGGGCAGCCATGGAAGCTCCACCTTGTTCTGCTAAGTGCCTTTCCAGGGTCACTGGGCCTAGTTGTCCCAAAAACCCTGAGATGGGACCAACAGCCCTGCGTTTATGAGGGGTGGGGAGCTGCCCAGCCACGACGCATAGGCAGTGGAAGCTGTAACCGGGGGCTGCCTAAGCACAGGCTGAGCTCACCACCCCAAACCAGAGCTCCACGTCAGGCTCTGTTTGGCCCTCACTGTTCTCCGTATTCTTTCCCGTTGGTGCCAACATTTAATAGTAGGGCAGGGCTTCCCTGGTGGCGCAGTGGTTGGGAGTCCGCCTGCCGATGCAGGGGACACGGGTCCGTGCCCTGGTCCAGGAGGATCCCACATGCTGTGGAGCGGCTGGGCCCGTGAGCCATGGCCGCTGGGCCTGCGCGTCCGGAGCCTGTTGCTCCGCAGCAGGAGAGGCCACAGCAGTGAGAGGCCTGCGTACCGCAAAAAGGAAAGGAAAAAAAAAAAAAAAAAGAGTAGGGCAATTTCTGAACGCCTGGCTCGGGAAGAACCCGACGCTGGAGGTGTGCCTAAGCCCGTGCTCTCACAGGGTCCTGGTGTGCCCGTGTCTCCCACTCCTTGTCCTTACCCCACATGGAAGCCAAGCTGCAGCTGCCACCGGGGCCCCCCTACCTGTGCTGCTATCTGCCCAGGCCAGGCCACGCCCCCTCCTCATGGAATCCGTGTGGTCCCTGCTGGCTCTGAGTTTAAGGGGCCCCATGCTGTGCTGCCTGCTGCCCCAGGCCCACCTTGTTTGCCTTGGTATGAGGAGCCGCCCCCAGAACCTCCGCCGTAGCCCCCGTGTGACCCTGGATTGTAGGACGACCCGCCTGAGCCGTAGCTGTTCCCGCCGCTTCGGCCTCCACTACCACTGTAGTCTGGGGGAGAGAAGATAACACAGTTAAGGGGCTGTGGCCAAGACTGCGGCTGGGGCGATCTAGGTTCCTTGTGCGCGGCCTCGGCAGTGGCAGGAGCTCAGCTGGCGCCTGGGCCTTGCCCGATCCCCATCTTGACTGATGAAATCTGGCACCCTCAGTCCAACCACGAAGCGCCAGGGGCCACTGGAGCCCTGTAATGTCATCATGTTCTGAAGCCCAGGTCCATCCTGCCTTCCCGCCTGCTCCTCCATCCCAGGGTCCCCAGCGGCCTCCTCCCCTCTCCCACCCAGCCAGGTACCCGAGGCCCACCGCCAGGCCCACGCACAGGCAGCACAGCTTCTTTAAGGTCCCCGGCACGCAGCTGCCCGCTATCCTGCTGTGCACGAGTTCACACCCACGCTTCCCCAGGCCTGCTGGGTCTGTGCACGAGGTGGAAGGACCGGCAGACGGGGAAGTTAACTCAGGATGTGTTGGGGGCTGTCTCCAGAGCCCATCCCTGGAGATGACCTTGCAGCAGCTGGCCCAGACTCACAGGCTCTATCAACCCTTGGGCCCCAGCCTCAGCCCACAGCCTCCGGGACCTCGGAGAAGGCAACAGGGAGGGACCAGCAAAGACCTGGGCCAGGGGACCCTGCTGTCAGGATTTTCCTAACGCCCGCCCTGCAGCCAGCACCACCCGGCTTCCTTCCAGTCCCTCCACCAGAGGTCAGGTTGGGGCAGGGCTGAGCTTCCACCACTCCTTGGGATGTGCTGCTGGCCTGGACCCCTGGCGGCTCTGGAAGCCAACTCACTGAATTTGCTCTCGTAGCTGTAGTCTGATCCGCCCCCGCCTCCGGGGGAGCTGTAGGAGTTTGAGTAGGAGGAGTAGTTGCCTTGTCCATGATTATAGCCTTTCTGCTTGCCCTGTGGGGGGCCGTAGTTGCTGTACTGGCTCTGGTTGTAGGACTGCTGCTGGCCCTGGTGGGACTGGTAGCCCGAGCCGTAGGAGGGCTTCTGCTGGCCCCCATGCGGCTGCTTCTTCCCGGCGTGTTTCGGGGGCACTGGTGAGTTGTAGTTGTCACCTTGGTAGTAGGAACCGTAGCCAGAAGAGCCACCACCGCCCCCGCCGCCGCCACCACCACCGGCATTCCCAGAATGCCCTCCGTTGCTGTAGAACTGACCTAAACAGGAAGGCAGCGGGTCAGCTGGAGGATCGGGAGACGGGGGAGGGGAAGGAGAGGGAAGGTCACAGCTGTGGGCCCTGAAGGCTGACCCACAAGCCCACTGGCCAGGCCCGGAGAGACGGAAAGAGGCAGGAGAGCGAGGAGCAGCGGCTCCAGTCCTTGAAGCAGCCTGGTATGGGCTGGCCCAGCCTTCAGCCCCACTCACCCATCAGCTGACGACAACAATGGCTCTCTGCCCAAGCAGCGGCACGACAGCAGGCCAGCAGCAGCTTTCGCAGCGGATGTCAACATTACAATGAGATGGGCTCCAAGCGCGGGATGACATTCACGACTAGCTGACTGCTACCCAGATGTCCCCAACGGTGAGAGGAAAAGCAAAGCCCCAAAGAAGCAGCTGGCCACCGTCACCTCCCCCCTGCTGTGCTGGGAAGAGGCTCTGTAGTCCCAGGCCTGGGTGACCCCTGGAGCTGCTCTGTAACGATGCCCCTAAAAGCCAGAGTCGTTCCTGGAAGACCAGCTGGTCCAACCTGGGTCTGGGAGGACCGAATGGAGACTTAGCCCAATGACCTAGGGCATCTCCCTGGTGTGACTGCCACAGCCTCGTGGGCGGAATGAAACACTACGGCTGGGTTCAGAACACCCAGGTGGGCCCTCAAGCTACTGCCTTGGGTGGCCCCCCCCCACAGGGCCCCTCCTTACTCCCAGCACAGCTGCCGGGCGCAGGCAGGACCCAGGGGCAGGACTGACAAGCGTGCAGCCAGGCCGCCACATTCTCAGGTCCTGGAGCGGAGAATGTCACGGTGGGTCCCCCCTCTGGTTACTAGGTACAGACCCCGTAAGACAGGTTTCTTAACACAGCCCCACCACTCAGATGAACTGGCGGGGCATGGGTCAGCTAAGGTGAGGCGACAGGAAGAGAACAGGTCATGTGGGTGGCTCTCTGACCCAGCCGGGCAATCCCCAGCATTCACACAAGGGCTGCAGAACTCTCGGGCTCCTGGAGCAGGCGGGCCTGGGTGCACCTGTGCTGGCTGGCCGCTGCCCCTGCCACAGACAGCCGGGGCTGGTGCCTGGTGTGGCCACTATGCCCAGGGTGGGAGGACGGGGAGAGGACGCTCCCCACACACCCTGTCCTTCCTTCCCGTATTTAGCACCAAGGATCTCCTGCCTTTTGAATGGGGTTAATTCCTTCCACCCGCTGCAGATGTACGCCCCACACCGCTGTGTCTTGGGTGGTTTGAACAATAATCTGGATAGAACTGATCTGCAACATCAGTTAATTTTCTCTAGACCCTTCCACCCACACCACCCAAAGCCAAAAACACCAAGGAGAAGGACGTGTCCCACAATGCAAGAAAGTAAACGCGCGAAGGCTTCTCAAGGAGGCTGGAGGACAGGAGGTCCCCTGCAGACCCCCTCTCGGAAGCCCACCACCTCGGCTGCCCACGACCAGCACTGAGCGCCTCCTCGCCCCTCCGCCAGTGTGGGAATGAATGAAGACGCCAAGGACTGAGGGCTTGTTACTTTAACATGTATTGATTAAAAAAAAATAATAATAATAATAAAGGGGAGGGGAAATTTTCAACGTCATTTCAGGATAACTATTTCCTGGTATAAAAAGACATTATTCTCAAACAATAACTTTCTAGGAAAAAAAAATACATCATGCAATCAAAGTTTTAAAAAGTTTCACTGAATGTTTCAAACCCCTGGGAACAAATTATGTAATAACCGTTTTGACCAATTTTTTGCCTGACTGAATAAACGCAAAATTTTGCAAGTCAACGCAGAGGCAGGCCTTGCTGCAAAAAAACCTGCTGACCAGAGCCCAAACTACACTCATTCCCAAGAAGGACTCCCGCCAAGAGACGGGGGTCTCATTCAAGAGCCAAAACGCCTGTGTGTGCCTCTGCGCACGAGGGAGAAGCCACACAAGCTCAAGCCTGCACCCTGAGGTGAGAGGGCAGCAGCTTTCCGGGCCTTCTGGACTCTGCCGTGGATATGCGCCCAGCAGCACAGGCCCTGCTGAGGCTTGGCTCTTCACTGGAGAATTGTGCTATGTATTAAGCTCTTCCTGCTGGATTATTTTTAAAGCCCCATTTAAAAAAAAAAAAGAAAAGAAAAGAAAAATGGAAAAAAAACCTCTAGAATCCCATGCATTTGTAGGTGTGATTACGACTTGCAAAATTCCACGTTCTCTCTTCCTTAAAGCCTGTCTGTTTCTTGCACTAATAGTGGAAGCACAGTTTTGATACCTTTGAGAGTTCACCTCTAGCTAAAGCAGCCACAGAACATTGCATCCCGGAACAAGAACCCACCAGAGCATTTACAAAAGGTGGAAGAGGTTAACTTAGCACAATATACAATTCCCCAACGTTCCCAACGTTTCACATGCTTATGAAAAAACAACAAAAAAAAGGCCGGTTGCTCTGGATTCAGATGTGGTGAAATCGTTACTGTCAAAGGCATCAACCAGATTTGGGAATTTGTTAAAAGGTTAAAAATTCATACAAAACCTGCTGTAAATTAAGACAAAGGTAGATTAAAATGCATTATTATCTGTCTCTTAAATAAAGTAATGCTTTCCATAAAAAGCAAAGGTGGGCTTTTGCCTTGATGCTGACCAACGCTGGCTCTAGAATTCTGTGCAATTCTGCACAAAAAACACATTCTCTGAAAATTGTTTTCCACTTATTGTGAACTTCAATATGACCAAGTTCAAAGGCAAATCACGATAAAAACTGCCATTGTCTTAAATTCTGCAGGCTAAGAGTTTCAGACAAGCTGCGGTGACAAGCCACGGTTGAGAAACCCAGTGAAGCACAGGGCACAGCACGGACACTTTGGGTTTTGGAGTTCGAGAAAATTGGAGTAAAAAGTTGATTTTGTGTGCAATACTTTTAGATGCTCTAGGAAGACCCAAAATCATGATAGCCGTAGCAGTCTGTGAAAAAGTCACCTACAAAAGGGGGAGACAGAGCAGAGAAAAAAAATTAGAATTCTTTTGAAAAATGGCACAGAGCGCCACATTTGAAATTCATGTTTTAGATTTCTCTGCTCCTGTAACCCCCCAATGAAGGCTCCTTCTCAAGACAAGAGCTGTGCACTGTCAGGAAAAGTATTATCACAGGATTGGTGCTTCGCATGGCTTAAAGCAGAGAAATTTAAAATTCTGACTTTTAATGAACTTTCAAGTCACACAAGTGTGTGCATTAACATTTAAAGAGTAAATTACACTTTTGCAGGATGGGGGGTGCTGGAGGACCGCCTGACCTAACCACCGAGAATGGGTGCCAGCCGCCCTTAAGCCTCAGGGAGGCTCCTGCTGCTGGGTCACCCTGCTCTAACTCAGGCCACGGGAGCTAAGCTGCAGCTTCTCCCCAAGCTCAGACAAAGAGAAACACACACTTACTGTAGCCGGCGGTCGCCGAGTTGCCTCCATACCCGTAGCTGCCATACCCGGCGCCTGAAAGGGAACAGACAGGGTCACCAGGGCAGGAGGTGGGTCTGCCGGCCCCCCTGCCTCTTCTGGCATCTCAGTTGGCCCCAGAGGTCCCACCACTCCAGGGAGCAGGCCGAGCCCACTGGGACAGCACAGGACAATGGTCCTCACCAGCATTCATGTAGCCTCCATGGTTGGCGCCACCAAAGCCTCTCCCTCTCCCTCGACCTCGGATGTTCCCTCCTCTTCCCCGTCCTCGGAGATTGGGGGGCGGGGGCACTTCGTTGTGCATGGGACCCCCCATGCCGAACCCAGGGTTATGTGGCTGGATGGGAAAGAAGACAGACGGGTTACATTCGCCTCCCACTCGAATCACCAGAGAATACACGCCAAGGTCAGAGAGTTCCGGGGTGACCGCTCACCTTAGCAGCAAATTTCGGTCCACCTCTCACAGGCACGGGGGCTCTCTTCTTCTTGTTGGCCTCAAGGGCTAGAGGGGCGTCGGGGAACAGCTTTTCTAGCGCAGCAAGGGCGGCATATGCTTTGGCCACCTTTTTGTTTGAGCCAGCGCCTTGAAACTTCTGTCCGTCCACCTCGACCTGGGAAGAACACATGTGTGTCTGGGGTGACCCAACACCCACCTTGGGACGGGGGGCAGTCTCCAAGGACTCCAGGCCCCCCCCAGGACCCGCCCCCAGGACCACTCACCTCCATGACGAAGCGCTTGTCGTGGCTGCCCCCTGTCTCTGAGATGAGCTCATACTTGAGGCCACGCCTCTTCTCATTAAGTTCCATAACAGGGTTCTTGCCATGCTTGGTCAGGATCGGCCCCTGCTGTTTTACGTTCTCAGGGAAAACAGAAAAGAAAACCAACAAACTCAGCTAAGGGCTTTCCAGCACGTGGAGGAGGGCAGCCGCCCCTATGTCATGGCTGAGGCCCTCCGCTCCATCCCCCTCGCCACTCCCGTCTCCAGAAATCATCTGTGGCCTTCCCAGCAATGGGACCACCTCCACCCACACCCCATCTCCCGGGGAAACGGCACACCCTCGACTGCAGGCCACCCCAGTGCAGCCCCAGATGCTGGGTCAACACCAGCAAGGGCCTCTTGGTCATGGCTCAACAGCTCACACCCAACTCCCTCCAGAGGCTCCTGGACTGGAAGGTACACTCTCTTGGGGTAAGAGAACAAGGACCAGTAACTGTCCTGGTTCATGGGACCCAGGGCTGCCTGCTCCTTCCTGCCGGGCACCCCAGCACCCACCCCGTGCTCACCTCGGCAGTGGGATCTGAGGGAAAGGCAGCGCTGGGGGTCGAGACAGCTTCCACCACAGGTGGAGGGGCCACCACGGCTGGCTTCGCCTCTGTCTCCTCAGCTGAGTCTTCCCCCTTGCTGGAGTCTCTGCCTTCGGCACCCGTGGGCAAGCCCATGTCCTGTAACACCTGCAGGAGGGAGACCCAGGCCCCCAGTGAGGGAGGGCTCAACCACGCAGAACCCCTCCCACACCCGGGGTCCTGACTCAGAAGTTCCTAGGGTAGCGTCCAGCTAACTGGAGGAGCTTTCCTATAGCTCCCAAGACCACCTCGATGCCCAGCCACACTTGGGGGCCCTCTGCCCATCAGCCACAGTGATGATGGCATTCTTGCCACGTGTGACTTGGCTACCGTTCAGGAATCTAACCATTGCAGTATGCGCATGCCCTCCTTTAGCCTCGTGCTTAAACAGGGGATGACGGCTCTGAAGGGGAGCAAGATGAGGGAAGTGTTTTGCCGTTGTACGACGCTGCCGTCCGCGCTCACCTTAACGGCCACGTGCAACTTGGCAGTCTTTTTGGAGGGCCCAGAAGCCTCGAATGAGTTGCCGTCTACCTCCACAGACATGGTGAAGATGGGGGCGTGAACTGGACCGGTCTGGGAAACCAGTTTGTACTGCAGCCCCGGCTTGAGCTGGTTCAGTCTCATCAGGGCATTCATCGCTTGGGGAGGCTCTGCTTTCTCCTCTAGAGAGAACACACCAAGGTTGCTCTGGAAAGTCAGTCAATTCTGAACCGGGCAGGGGAACCTGTCCTGACTGCGCCCTGATGCACGACGTGGAGGACTGGGCAGGGGGCTGGGCGGCAACACGTGCCGAGGCCTTGCCTGCCCCACTCCCAGGCGCACACCACGCCTGTGGTCACCAGCTGAGGCACGTCCACCCCACTTGTGTTCCATACCCATGCTGTATTTATTTAATCATTCTTAAAAGGACTTAAGTATCATGTCCGAGAAAGAGAAGGCAAAAGGAGGTATCCCACTCACTTTGGGGTGAACCTTAATTGAAGCCACGTGGAGGGTAAAACAAGGACTATGAATGAATGCTGGTACCTTTCTTCTGAATCTTCTTCTTCTTTTTGCTGGGAGACTTTTCCTCCCCATCTTCCTCCATTGGGCGTTTCATGGGCGTAATGGCGTAGGTGGTACTGGGGGGTATTTGCACTGAAACGAGACAAGGACAGAAGCAGCTGAGACTCCAGTCTGGGCTCTACTGGGAGCGTGCGATGATACCGCCTCCCTGGGCATGGGAACTGCGCCATGCTTACCTGTGTAGTCCACTGGGTTTTCATTCTTTGGTTTCTTGGGCATCTTCGAAGGCAAGGGGTCCATACCCAGGACCTTATGGAGCTGGCCAAACGCAGCAAGTCGCAGAGCATGCTGGAGAAGGGGAAGAGGAACCTGACTCAGCCGCCCTGCGTTCCCAGCCAACGTGTGTGCTCTCACTAATGCCTTCTGGAAGGGGTGGGAGCTGACGGGTTGCTAACGGTCTCCCCTATAACAGCGAGGGGTCCCCAACAGCCAGGGCCCAGCCTTGCTGTGGGGGAAGGCCAGCCTGTGACCACCCCCCTCGAGAGGATTACAGGAGACCCCAACCTGGGGACTGGTTGCCACACGGAGCCACGTGGTGGGCCTGCGAGGGAAGGACTCCTGGAGCAGTCCGCACGCAAACACATCTCCCCGCTGAACTCGGTGTCTGAAAACAGCACTCGAGCAGGCTGAGGGGGCAGGCGACAACCACACGTGGCGCCAGGGGAAAGAAGCAACCCAGATTGGGGCACCCTGTATCAGGCACGATCCCTTGACCTTCAGAATCCCCAGCCTGAGCCTATGAGTCCAGTGGCTACCCTGAGAATACCCAGTAATGGAACTGGAAGCCAGTGATTACAGACTGGGTAAGGGCTCACGTTGGCAATGGCGATGACTATACCTGCGCACTCTGTGTGATATCTTCCCGTTGCTGTCTGTCTAGATGCCCAATAGCATCAGTGGCTTCTTTTTCACAAGGGTCATAAATGCCAGAACCATCTGAAGGCAGGAAACAAGGAAGATATGCAGAGGATTATCTTTTAGCATCTCCGAAGAGTTGTGCTGGCTGAGGGAACCAAGTGCGTTACCCCCCGCGCCCCATCCACACCCAGCTCTGGAAAACACACCGAGCTCGGTGACCCACTCGGCATCCAGCCTGTGAGAGAAATAATCCACATGTATCTCAGAGCATGGAGCTCGCGTGGGAGTGGGTCACCACTGCCCCGGATCCGCCCTGAGTCACAGCTGCGGAGCCGGCACAGGGCTGGATATGATGGTGCAAGAGGGTAGTCACATGCTTCATCCCTAGGGGGACACGGGGATGCTGCTGCCCTAACCCGGTCAGGGGACCCGCCAGGAAGTGGCCTCAATCCCTGTCCTTTCCCTGCAACTTGCAAAGCACAAGGCCCCAACCTGGCATCACGATGCCTGAAGCCAGGCACTCCAGCACTCTCCGCAGGGCCTCGCCAGCACCCATTGGTCTGTTGGCTGTGCCGATGGACTTCTCACAGAGAAGCTCGAGGGGCTGAAAGGCAAGAGGGACAGTTAACTACAGTGTCCAGGAGGGAGTTGGCTGATGCTGAGGAGCTGTTGCCGTGTGTGTGTATGTGTGTGTGTGTGTGCGGGCGCGCGTCCAAGACAGGACACCTAGAGTGGGTCTTAACCAACTTCTCCTTAAAGGACCAGACGTTAAAGGGGCAGGCTGTGTGGGCCAAGAGGCAAAGTTGAAGCTGTTACATAGGTACATATACTTAAAATATAGCCATTTAAAAACATAAAAAGCATTCTTAACTATAGATAAACAGGCAACTAGCCAAAATTGGCCTGTGGGCCTCAGTTTGCTGACCCCTGTCCAAGAACAGCTACAAAACCCTCTTCACGGAGAGCAATCTGTCACAGTAAGTGTGCCACCTGGCCGGCCCCTGCCTAGGTTGAGCTGTGCACCTTCCATGGGAGTCTGGTCTCGTTCTCATCCCCACCCAGGGTGTGGCACGCAGTAGTTGCTCAATGAGCAGCTATGACTGGAGTATCGGCCACACCCTGAAGGGCCACTCCAGCCCATTTACCATTAACATATTCTTGGGATCTGGGAGGTCTCTGCACACATGACCCAGGGTGGCTATAGCTACAAAGGTGCCTTACCCATCCTCTGAGGGGACCCCAGGTGGGAACGCGGGTGCACAGGTCCCTCAGGACCCGGATGACAATGACACACGACTTCAGCCCATTGGCTCTGGCCTAGAGGAACAAAGCACAGGCTTTTCACACCAAGGCACCTCCCTGAACACAAGGCAAACATGAAAAACACAAGTCTCAGGGTGCTACTTTGTCAAGGGTAAACGGTGAACGTTCACAACCATCAAGTGTGTGGTCGGCAGCGACTTCACCGAGTGGACGAGAATGATGTTACTCTTGGCACAAAGCAGCAGCTACCCACCTACTCAGTCACAAGCCTCCTTTGGGGGTGTCAAATTTGTCTATGCGTGCTCCTTTAGCAACTGCACGCCTGCAGGTGCTAAGTCCAGCACGGTGCTCTTCAATGTTACCGAAACTTTATGGTGAAAATTAGCCAAGTTAAAACTTAGGAATTCTCTACCGAAAGACAAATAGAAGAACAAAATGCAAACCTGGAACCACTTGGCGTGTCGGAGGGACGCCAAGGCAGCAAGGCATTTCTGCCTGTCCAGAACGTCCGGGGGATCGTTGACTGATAGCGTTTCTATTCATGGATGGAATAAGAAGACAAGGTACAGTTTGACCAAGGGGTTTCTGTCAGGTGGAAAGGGGATGTGGCAGCTTCCTAAGGGGCAGCTGAGGCTCCCAGAATCTCAAGTCATCTCCACCCTTGACCAGGGAAGGAGACGCTCAAGTGCATTTAACTCTGCCCCAAGAGGAGATGGTAAAAATCAGAGGCCCCCTCCAAAAAAACAAAAAAACAAAAAACCAAAAAAACAACAATAAGAAAAACAAAAACAAAAGTGGGAAGTTACTCTAAAAGGAATAATCCCATGGGGGAGGGGGACAGATAGGTGGATCCTATCTTCTAGTAGAGACTATTACCTTGCTTCCTCCCCAGGATCTCCCAATAAATTAGCTATGCTAAAAAATTCATTAGCAAAAAACGAAAAACAAAACCAAAAACCAAAAACCAAAAAAAAAAAAAATAGGCGGGGGGTGGGGAGTAGAAATGCACTCCCTCTCTGCTTCCCACAGGCCTTCCCCTGAGGCGTCTATGGCAAAGGGGACCACCTCCGCCCACCAGGCAGGACTGCCCTAGCCCCAGCCCTTGACAGAGAGAGTCCTGTTGGTCAAAGGTCCAGCGTCCCTAAATTGATAAACTAGAAGGGCTCTGGTAGTAAATCAGGTATCGGAACCGAAGGTAATCAAAGAACAGCAACAAGGGCACGGCGTTAGCCTGTGCTGCAGCAAAACCGGAGCGTTTGTCGTTTCCGCCATCTGTGCATCAGGGGTTTGGATAAGGCCTGTCACCTTTACTTTGAGGTGTGAGAGTTGTGACTGAAAAACGTCCACCCAGAGATGTATGAGGAGCCCTGGGTGGACTTTGAATCGTGAAAGCATTATCACTGTCTGAGGTTCAGAGACTTGATTTGAAAATCACTCAATTGTTTAAAACTTTATCCAAAACTCTGCATCAGCTCTTTGCGTTTCAATCACTGCAACTGATAAAAGCAGCCAATGGAAGAGGACAAACGAAGAAGACCTCGGTTCTGCTGCAACACAAGCTGTTTGCACAAGTCCAACGTGATGCTCATGCAGAAACCATCTGGTTGTCTTCCATAATTTAAAAAGCCTATAATCACCAGGGACACACTTTTCCAAGGCCAGAGACTGGCTCAACAGAAAAAAATCACATTTAACACCGATGAGAACATCCAAGGATTAAGACAAACAAAAATGGTGCAATCCTCTAGGAAAAGTGCTACTCACTTTTAGTGCAACCGTTTTGTCAAACTCCCAGGACTGAAACCGAGTGGGAGATGTGATCTCAGAGTAAAAGGTGGTCAAAGCTACACCGCTATCCTTTTATCAAAGCAGTCTAAAACTGAATAGCACGTTTGAATCGTGAGGGAACACCAAGTTGCCAGTGTCCTGCTGGCCTTTCTCAGCCTCCCTACCTCCAGCTAATACTTTCTCCATTTCTTCTCTGACAACAGGGGATGTCAGGTGGATGGTCAGGGACAATGGAGGCTCTTTTGTGTTTTTTATCACAATCGCGGCATCGTCGACAGATTGGAGTATTTCGTACTTGTCATCTGTAACAGCCTACAAAAGAAAATGCAACTTTCAAACGCACTTTCCCCCCAAGGCTATCGACAGTTCTGTTTAGCTCCTGGTTACTACAGCAGACAGGCCAGTTTCTTGGACTGTGACTGACAGCAGTCCCTTCAGCTAGGGGTCAGAACCTCCCTCTTGCAGGACAGGTCTTTGGCCATCTTCCAGGTACTCCAAGGAGGAGGTGACTACTTAGAGGAGTGATTTTCACGGGAAGCTTTATAATGTAATGGTAAGAGAGTTTAGGGTCTGGGAGGAGATGAGGGTGTGAATCCTCATTTTGTTGCTTGGTTGTTGTGTAACTGGACAAATCACTTCATCTCATCAAGATTGTGGTTTCTAATTTGTAAAATGGACTTAGTGACACGGCCGACAGCACAAGGCTGCAGAGGACTTGAACCGGACACTCCGTGGAAAGCACAGCACCCAGCACAGAGTCGGCATCCAGCTACCGCTATTTCCACACCAGGCTGAGCAGCTATCACAGAATGCGGGATGATGGAAACTGTGTGCAGCAAAATAGTCTCATCATATGATGCCTATAAAAGCACACACTTGCTGCAAATGCACGTGTCTATAAGAGGACGTTCACAATTGTGACTTCTGCTTTCTTCTTTATACCAGTTTATATGCCTTGATCAAGAAAACTCGAGCGTTTTTGATTTTTGTCAAGAAAACAAAGTAAATACATTACGGGGAGGACAAAGGCACTATGGAAAATCTAAGTTGACTTTTCTCCACCTCAGCACTACGGACGCTCTGGGCCAGATCACTCTTGGTTGTAGGGCTGTCCTGTGCACTGGAGGACCTTGAGCAACATCTCCAGCCTCTATACCTAGGAGATGCCAGTAGCACCCAACTCCTCCTGCTGTGACAACTAGAACTACCTCTAGACTCGCCACATGTCCCCTGGGGTGCAAAATCTGCCCCAGTCAAAAAACACCAAGCTAAATTGATAAAAATATACTTTCTTTGTATCTATCTTTAAAGACTCTTCAAAAACTGTCTTTCCTTTAGAAACATTTACGTCAAATTAATTTTCTTCACTTAATATACTTTTTATAGACAAAGATTAAAATTAACTGATCAATTCTGACCTCTGTCCTGAATCCCCAGTTGTCAGTCACACGTGACAGTACGTACCTTCACACGTGACAGAACATACCTTCACATGTGAAAACGAACAGTGTGTCTAAGAGAGTCTTTACTTTCTTCTTTTGCTTATCCTGTCACTAAATCCAGGGTAAATGTGTCCCAAAGAGGCACTGAGTGGCAGTGACACTCAAGAGGTTCTGAAGCCCCAGACCTCACCAGCTGGGTATGTGGGGTCAGTTACTGAGCTCCCCACACCTCAGTCACATCTTCGAAAATACTTAGATGATAAAGCCCTATCTCAATCATTACGATGAAATGATAAAGAGCTCTTCTGGCCTAGAGTCTGGTGTAGTCAATGCTGAAGAAATGCCAGAGGCTATTATTTATGTAGTACTTTTGTAATGAGACAAATAAATCGGTTAAAAAATTTTTTTTATGTTCAGCTTTGCATCAGGGAGGAAGAGTCAACAACTGTGCTACCTATTCATCCACTCACCCGCCCATCCATCACTGGAGTCTGGATGTGAAGGTCATGCCCAGTGAGGCCCAAAAACAGTGCAGCCTTGTGCATGGCAGGCACTGGGCCCTTCTTGGCTGCCAGAGCATCTGGGTGGCTCTGCAGCGTCCTGCCTGTCACCTACAGAAGGTGTGAGCACAGCAGGCGCAAGGCTGGGTTTGGAGCGTGCCTCTTGGCACACAGCGCAGTTGGGCACCTCTTCCCCTGACCACCCTCCAACCCCAGTGGTGGTGGTCACACTCACAGCGAGCTGGATGGCCAGGTTGTCAGCCACCTTGTCCAGGAGGGCGGTCGTGGGCTTCTCCTTACACAGCAGCACCAGCTCCAGGTCCAGGTCCCCCTTGAGCAGCAGGCCCTTTGCCACGAGGCCAACACGCATCACGCCCCTCAGGGTTCTAGTCACATGCTCTGCCTTCTGCTCCCTGAGGGACAGCCCAACACATGCTCAGTGAGAGATTCCATCTGGCCAGAACCCAGGGATCCTGGAAAGGCTGGAGTTTCTTAGAAAAGGAGGTGCTCAACCCTAGCCTGGCCAGTCTCCCTAGAAAGGAGAAAGGAAAAAACAAAACAAACAAACAAACAAAAAACAACCACCCTACAAAACCAACTTACCCGGCCCCTTCTTTGGTCTCGTCCTCTGGGGGCACATCCACATTCTCAGACTCGGCGTGATCGCCGCTACCTTTCTCCTGCTCATCGATCCAGTCGGACACAGCCTTGAGAGCCCGCTCCGTGTGGGACACCATGTTCTGAACTGCCTCCAGCTCCTCTTGTGTCGGATAAACAGAAGAATGCTTTGCCATCACATGGCGATCATCATTCACAAAAATTCTCACTGGACGCTGGAAATGTGAAAAATTAGTTAAAAACAATGCAACTTGACGCTTATCTTTTAAGCTGTACAACTGAGAATTATTCATATGAAAATAAAACTATATGACCATATCTGAAAGCCTGAGCAGGACAACCAAACATAACAGCTGTGCTTTCTCTAGGTGGTGGGAGGAAGGGGGCATTTACTTTACACGTTTCTATATTACTAGAATTGTTACACTATGTACTTGAAAAAAGTCCAATGAAAAATGATTACAGAATCAAATGCTTTGGGGACGCGAGACAGTGAAGGGGATTAAGAGGAACAAACTATTAAGTATAAAATAAGCAAGTTACAAGGACACAATGAACAGGATTGGGAAGGTAGCCAATATTTTATAAAAACTTTATATGGAATATAATCTACAATAAGTTATCAAATTACTGTTGTACACCTGAAACTAATATGATATTGTAAGTCAACTACTTCAATTTAGAAAAAAAATCCAATGCTTTGGGGCAACACTACAGACATTTTTGTACATGAATGAAGAAACCGTATCTATGATTAAGAAAAAAACTTTCTTACCATTTTTACTTCTTTTCCTGTAGTGTCTGGAAATCAAATTTTTCCTTATCTTTTCAAATTCTGACAGATTTCCTTGGTGTTATCAATACTTCAACTATCTATAAGATCAGAAAATCTTTTTAGTTTCACATATTTCATCAATGGATGAATCTTAGCAGTCAGATATTCAGCAGGATGCAAACGGCGCTGCCTCAGGAAGGAGGTCCGTCCACACAGCAGGACACATCTTTATTTCCAAGTAACCACTAAGCCACGGTACAAACAACTAATTATAAAATTCCATAAAAATGAAAACAGCTGGTTTCTAGATGGTGCGTCC
Source organism: Leucopleurus acutus (assembly GCF_964270905.1). Lineage (NCBI taxonomy): Eukaryota > Metazoa > Chordata > Mammalia > Artiodactyla > Delphinidae > Leucopleurus > Leucopleurus acutus. The sequence continues at coordinate 7,383,636 of NC_139145.1, read as the reverse complement.
CACTTCGGGCCCACACTCAGGTGATTTTTACTTTTTAAAAAATCCCTTTTTATCGTATCTTTATATAAGTATGCCAATTTTTACAAATAAAAAATAAACCTTTTAACAAGCCTCCAGAAAATGGTACAGGTGAAAATGTTCAGCAAAATCTTGGTATTTGGAGAAGAAAGAGGGAAAGAGCTCTGGTCCTTGAGGGTAATGAAGAGATGGAAGGAAAGCAGGAAACAGAGGGGCTCAAAAGGCTTCTGTAAACTGGAGAGGCAAGAACCTTCTGAAACGTCAGGTGGATGTGGCCACTGCAGCACATGGACACACACCTGTGGGTTCAATTCTGGAGTGGTTGAGACAACTGAAATACACAACAGAAGTCTTCAAGACAAACGTAGCTATAATTACAATTTTGGACTCTAAATAACATGCTGACTACAACCTACTCAATTCCCACTCTATGCAAACAGTCTGGTCCACACTGAAATCTTCCAAATGAGTAAACAACCAAAAAAACCCTATCGGCGTAATAGGCAACAGATGAATCCACCCATTCCCTCCAGCCACATAACAGCTAGCCCCTTGCATCCACACCAGTTACCAGCCAGGGCAGCAGGTTCATCTCTGAAACGCACCCCCTTCAAGGATAAACTCCAACATGACTAGCCAGAACAAGAATTTCCCACAATGCTTCAGGACTACTTAGCAATCTCATCGAAAACTTGAAGGGTTCCAAAGTAGAACCTGAAAATCTAAGGGTGGAATGACAGGCGATGTCCCTGCAGAGCCAGGCAAAAGGACAGGTGGCGTCAAATTCTTCTTGACATGGGAGGGAGGGAAGGGAGGAGTGGAGGACCAGTCCCTGGGCTCAGCTCCTGGCTGAGCCTGGGCCCTTGGTAGTCACCAAGTGGGAGCTTTTGCAAAGATGTGGGCCTGAAACTTTGCCAGCTGTGCCACTACATGTGTGGCCTTGAAGTTTCGTTGGAGTTTCCTTCTAACCTGCAACATGAATCTACTCCTCTACCTCTTCAAGGAGACTGTGAAAATTAAATGAATTGACCTATGGAAAGCATGGAGCATAAATCCCACAGACCCGCAAAAACAGCACCAACTTCTGCTACAGACAAGATGTACATCACTGGCTGTTGTAGGGGCGGAGCACATGCAAAAGCACATCCTGTATTAAGGGAATAATTGTTCATTCAGTTAGGAACGAATGATATTACGGCTGTGTTTGAAAAGAACGTCTTTGGGGCTTCCCTTGTGGCGCAGTAGTTAAGAATCCATCTGCCATTGCAGGGGACACAGGTTTGATCCCTGGTCCGGGAAGATCCCACATGCCGCGGAGCATCTAAGCCCGTGTGCCACAACTACTGAAGCCTGCGCGCCTAGAGCCTGTGCTCTGCCACAAGAGAAGCCACCGCGATGAGAAGCCCGCGCATCGCAACGAAGAGTAGCCCCCGCTCACCGCAACTAAAGCCCGCGCGCAGCAACGAAGACTCAATGCAGCTAAAATAAATAATGGCTTAAACTACATGCCTGATATTTGCTCTAAAATACTCCAGTGAGGTGGTGAGTGGAGAAGGGAGAAGGATAAATCAACAGTGGAAAATGTTGATACCTGCTGAAGATGAGGATGGGTATACTGGGATCATTTGTGCATGTTTGAAATTTTCCATAATAGTTTTTGGTTTTTTTTAAAAGTGAGTAGTAAACAAGAATTCTTACAAAAGTGCAACCATGGCAGGTAATCTAAAATTTAAAGCAAAGCTCAGAAAACCAATTCTAAACTGACAAGAGGCAGGCCATCAGAAATCACAGCTCACTGGTGAGAAGCCCATGTTAAACAGCCCCCAGTCCTGGCCATATCTATACTGAAACTTCATCAATCTGATAATGAAGGATGATGTTTAAAACTGTATTTACTTATTCAAAAGTATTCAGCATGCACCTCCCCTGTGCCAGGCCTTGAGCTAGATGCTGGGACAGCGATGAACACAGCACTCAAGTCCCCCATTCCCGTGGACCTGGCCAGCGAGTGTACCCTAAAGGAGAAACGCCTTCCCTCCAAATCCAACATGGTGCCCAGCGCCAATGCATCACTGTACACTTACCACCTCTTCATTTTACATTCTTCCTCCACCACAGATATCAGATATAGAGACTCGAAAACAACAGAGCTTAAACTGAGATCCCAGGTGACTAAGACCTTTTTATTCAGGGTTTTGTAGGACCAATATTGTCTAAAATCTTCTAAAAGGAGCTCCTGGAAGAAATGGTTGATTCGGCACCTGATGCACAACTATGGTGGGTGAGCCTGGGTCACGCTGCAGTGTCAGAAAGCGAGGAAACATGCACAGATTACTGCAGGCTTGTCCAAAGGACAATTGAGCTGACCTATGAAGACTTCCAGTGGCTACATTTGGGGGAACTATCAAAAAAGAAAAAGGAAAAAAAAAGCTACCCAGATGAAGTTCTCAAACTCAGCAAAACAGCCAAAACTCATCAGCGGTTGCCTCTGGGGGATGGTGGCAGGAAACACCTGGGAAGGGGTCCCGGTCATGGTCTACATCTTGGTAATACTGATGGGGACATGCAGTGGTCAAAATCCATTGAACTGGATATTCAAGATCTGTACGTTTACTTCAAAAGAAAAAAAATGTAAATAAATACTGGACTCTAGTTAATATTTAGAGGAAAGACTACAACTTTCTGCTACTTTGAAAAGCATCGTAAAAATAGATTATGTTAATTATATTTCAATAAAATGAAGTGGACTGAAAGGTGAAAAGAATAGAGATGGAGAGATATGTGAAACACAACTAAAGTCAGATGTCAATGGCATACAGGACTTCCCTGGTGGCACAGTGGTTAAGAATCCGCCTGCCAATGCAGGGAACATGGGTTCGAGCCCTGGTCCAGGAAGATCCCACATGCCGCAGAGCAACTGAGCCCGTGTGCCACAGCTACTGAGCCTGCGCTCTAGAGCCCTTGAGCCACAACTACTGAGCCCGCATGCCACAACTACTGAAGCCCGTGCACCTAGAACCCATGCTCCGCACTGAGAAGCCACCACAACGAGAAGCCCGCGCACTGCAATGAAGAGTAGCTCCCACTCGCCACAACTAGAGAAAGCCCACGCGCAGCCACGAAGACCCAACGCAGCCAAAAATAAATAAATAAAATAAAATGAAACATTAAAAAAAAAAAAAGATATTCACTGTGTAAAACATCAGCCCATCACAGCCCTCAAGGACCCTTGTGCACCCCCAAATGCTCCTGTCTTCAGCAAACATCCCGCAGCAAGGTCTCCATCTGCTGTCTTCACTGCTAAAACTCAGAGCATGGCTGTGGCCTGTGCTCCAGCAGGCTGCCTCACTTGAGAGGCAGGCCCAAGAAGGGACCCCTAAAGGGGTTCACTGGGCTGTGGCTAACTCTGACCACCACCCTTGGCCCATCTGCGATCCTTTCATCCCCTGGCCCTCCTCCCTCAGGCCAGGCCTTAGTGGCGATGGCTTCTGATTCAGGGGGACAAAGTGAGTAGGAGTACTTATTCTGTGAACTAAAACAAACACGTAAAAACTGAAGTCAGGAATTCCCGGGCGGTCCAGCGGTTAGGCTTCTGTACTCTCAGTGCCGAGGGTACGAGTTCAGTCCCTGGTTGGGGAACTGAGATCCCACAATCCGCGAGGCAAAGCCAAAAATAAATAAATAATAAAAACTGGAGTCAGGACTTCCCTGGTGGCGCAGTAGTTGACAGTCCGCCTGCCGATGCAGGGGACACGGGTTCGTGCCCTGGTCCGGGAAGATCCCACATGCCGCGGAGCGGCTGGTCCCGTGAGCCATGGCCGCTGAGCCTGCACGTCAGGCTCCGCAACGGATGAGGCCACAACAGTGAGAGGCCCGCGTACCGCAAAACAAACAAACAAACAAACAAAAAACTGGAGTCAATACTTTTTTGCAGGGCAACAAAACCGGCCTCACTTGCCTCTGTATGAGCCTTTATCTGTCATCCAAATCAGCCTCTTGGAAGCCAGCTGCTCCAGTCCTGAATACCAGAGAATCCACCTCATTTAACCTCCTTTTCAAGATTTTGAGGAACACTGCTGGCAAGAAACCCACAATACCCACCTATATATGCAACACTCCACTGCCCCCTGCCAATCCAACTTTAAACCCAAGCCTTGAAAGGCTCACAGAGCTGCTCCTGCAACCTCATTCAGGATTCAAACCAGGCCCAACTGAAGCCTGATATTTACCAGCCCAGCCTCTCTGAAAAGAAGTCCAAAAAAAGAACGAGTGAAGAGCGAAGAATCAGGATCTTAAACAACCTCTGTGTGGTTTTGGGATGTTCTAACATGCAGGGATCAGGTTTCTTTCTTTTGTTCTCAAAACCAGCCCACCCAGAGCACGCAGAGTTACAGAAGTTTAAACGACAGCATGCAGTGAGATGACCACCTCTCTGACCTCTCACTAACTGGAATATGCCGTTCATGACCACTTGCTGTTGGGAAAGAAACGTGCCCAAGTCAGCATGTGTGGATCAACACATGTCTGTAGAATGAATGAAGAGGTGTAGTGACAACACCCCAACAGGTATGGCCCCACCTATCTTCCAGAGTAAATTCCCCCATCCAGGGTACTTCACAAAACCTTAGAGTCCCAGTCACTCCTGGGAATGATCCCAAACTGGATGCTCCTCTTAAAGAGACCTAATTAGGCTTTAAAAGGTACAGGAGCCAATCCTGGTTCCCTGACCTCTGGAGACATAATCCTATCCTGGAATGAGAAATGGAATAATACACACATACAACTTGTAAGTGACTCCTTAAGCTTTTACCGATTCACATCATCGAGGATATATGGAAAATAATTTTAACAAAGCAACCCAGCCAGAAGAGGCTAATCTAAAATCTGATTATGGATGACACTGTGAGAAAATTTTCAATTCAAGACATATCTTAAGTCTAGTGCAATGGTTCCCAGTTCTGTCCCCCACAGTGTTTTTACTGGTCCATAGGGACGTATAAAGTTAGGAATAAAGATGTTCACAAATATTTTCAATTTAAAGGACTGTCCTTGGGACTTCCCTGGTGGTGCAGTGGTTAAGAATCCGCCTGCCAGCGCATGGGACACAGGTTCTAGCCCTGGTCCAGAAAGATCCCACATGCCGTGGAGCACCTTAGCCCGTGCACCACAACTACTGAGTCCACGTGCCACAACTACTGAAGCCCACTCCTAGAGCCTATGCTCCACAACAAGAGAAGCCACTGCAACAAGAAGCCCGCGCACCGCAATGAAGAACAGCCCCCGCTCGCCACAACTAGAGAAAGCCCGCGTGCAGCCAACAAGACCCAACAAAGCCAAAAATAAAGAAGAAAGGACCGTCCTTTACTCTAAACTTATTTTCTTCCTATATGTTCAGTATTAAAACATCCTTTTTTCTTATGAAAAGGTGGAGATGGAGTATGTTAATTAATTAAAAAGATATTTTAACTGGCAAATGCAGGCTGTTGCCTAAATTGCTTCTGGAACTATTACTGGTCTGTAAGACCCAGGCCTCCAGGCCCAATGACACGGTGGAACAGCCACAGGTCTCAGAAACAGAAGCCCCAGGTTTGTGCCCACCTGGGCTTTCCAACCTGGCCACTGTGGAACCTCCAACAAATCACTTTATCTTTTCAGAGCTCATTTCAAAAATGAGATTAAAACACTACCTACACCTCAGAGCCGCAAACAGTAAGGATTAAAGGTGACAAGGTGGAAAAATGCTCTATCAGCTGTAAAACTACAAATGCAACGTATTGAAGGAGTAATTTCAGCTACTCTTGGATGAACCAACAGAAATATTTTAACATCTGCCTGTGAAAAAACAATATTACAGCAAAAAGGTTTAATGTGACTCCAAGTGGGAATTATTAAACTCTTTTAGCAACATGCCCTTCAGGCAGCAAGGGGGGAAGGGAAGCCAGCTTAGAAATCCTTAAGAGGGAGGGGCAGGCAGAGGCAACCTTCCCCTGTGTTCCCATGGGAAAGTCTCAGATTTTTTTTTTTTTTTTAAATTTATTTTATTTTATTTATTTTTGGCTGTGTTGGGTCTTCGTTGCTGCATGTGGGCTTTCTCTAGCTGCAGAGAGCAGGGGTTCTTCGTTTCGGTGCATGGGCTTCTCACTGCGGTGGATTCTCTTTGTTGTGGAGCACAGGCTCTAGGCCCACTAGCTTGTGGCCCGTGGGGTCAGTAACTGTGGTGCACGAGCTTAATTGCTCCACAGCATGTGGGATCTTACCGGCCCTGGGATTGAACCAGAGTCCCCTGCATTGACAGGCAGATTCTTAACCACTGAGCCACCAGGGAAATACCCAGTTTTTTAAAAAACTAGTTTCTAGTTAAGAAACAAAACAAAAAAATGACTGGCTCTCAAAGGCTGTTAAATATTAACAACATGCAAACTGTGAATTATTTTAGTGGGTAAGTTTCTTTTTCAAATGAAACTTTTAAATTTTGAGATATTGTAGCTTCTCATGCAGCTGTAAGAAATAACAGCGAGATCCCCCATGTACTCTACCCAGTTTCCCCCAATGGCAACATCTTGCAAACTCTAGAACAATATCACAACCGCAATCAGATACAGACTGCTGCTGTCACAAGGATCCCTCCTGTTGCCCTTTATAGTCACATTCACCTTCCAACTGTCCCCCCTCCCCAATGCCTAACCCCTAGCAACCACTAATCCTTTTAAGGTTTCTGTAATTTTAGCATTCCAAGAATGTTATATTAATGGAATTGTAAAGCATACAACTTTTCAGGATTGGCTTGTCTGTTGCAGCGTAACTGCCTCAAGATTCATCCAAGTTGTGTGTGTATTGACAGTTTGTTCTTTATTATTGCTAACTAGTATTCCATGATAAAGATGTACTATAGTTTAACCATTCACCCATTAAAGGACATCTGGGTGGGTTCTAGTTCTTGGCTGTTATAAATAAATATTAAGAGACACTATGAACCATGGGGCCAGGCTGGTCATTTCCATATTAGGGAAATTTAGACTGGTTTTTTTTGAATTATGAATAAACAGTAAGAATTATTAACCTGCAAAAGCTCTAAATGTACCACTGAAAAGCAAGCCTAACTTACCACATTCATCCTTTACACACACACACACACCACACACTCAGATAAAAGAAAGAAATCAGTTCAAAGGCAAGCAGCACAAAAGCAAGTGGCCTAGAAGATTATCCCAGTAAGACCTTACCCTTGAGCTTGAACCACAATCCTAACGGAAATCATATAAATGGCTGTTTCCAGGAAAATTACCATGAACCTCAAATTGCCAATAGCACCTCTTCTCACTAATCACCTAAGATTAAAAAAATAATCTGGAATAAATTTACAGACTCTAATAAAAGGACACACATTCAACTTTGTAAATGATCCTTTGTGATCTTATATGGACAAGAAAATATCCCTTGGACAGTAAACTCATTTTATTGTTAAAACTAGAGCCACGTTTTCAATTTCTTCATTATGTGGACATCCAATGAGAAGAGAAAAAAATTAAATTTCAACTGGACATCATTTCACAAAACATCTGAAAACAGCTGATGTTACAAGTCTGAATGAAGGACTTCCCTGGTGGTCCAGTGGCTAAGACTTGGCACTCCCAATGCAGGGGGCCCGGGTTTGATCCCTGGTCGGGGAACTAGATCCCAAATGCTACAACTAAGAACCAATCTAACCAAATAAATAAATATTAATAAAAAAAAGTCTGACTGAATTTCCAATTGCTATTTATAACAGTATCACCTAAAAAGTGATGTCTAGGAAAAATCCCACAGAGATTTAACAGAACATAACAATGGCAAGAAACAATTTCTTTTAGCAAGTCAGCACACTGACAAGCCTCCCCAACAAACATATGCCTACCCTGCTTTCAGTATTATTTCTGTAACACCGTTAGCACCACAGAGGCAGCACCGACTTACCCTAAATAACAAAGTAGGAGGAAAACTAGTGGCTTCAGACAAAATTGTCAAATGCTGCAGCAGAAGACTAAAGTCCGCCTCATCTCTTCAGGGCCACAACCCCATTTCACTAACCAACAGTGTGTAGGCTCCCATCAAACCACTATTTGCCTCTAATTCCGAACCCTGCCACTGGAAAAAGAAATCAAATCTTTCTTGCCCAGGACTTGGCTAAAATAAAATATAATATATAATAATATACAGAGGGACTTCCCTGGTGGTGCAGTGGTTAAGAATCCACCTGCCAATGCAGGGGACACAGGTTCGAACCCTGGTCCGGGAAGATCCCACATGCTGCAGAGCAACTAAGCCTGTGCGCCACAACTACTGAGCCTGCACTCTAGACCCCACGAGCCACAACTACTGAAGCCCACACGCCTACAGCCCATGCTCCGCCAACAAGCCACTGAAATGAGAAGCCCGTGCACCGCAAGAGTAGCCCCCGCCTGCTGCAACTAGAGAAAGCCTGCACGCAGCAACGAAGACCCAACACAGCCATAAATTAATAATAATAATACACAGAGCCTAAAAATCCTAACTCCTAAGAATATTCGATCAAAGCAACGTGCAAATCAAATATCACCATTTTGTGGGCCATACCTGCTAATACTAGATGGTGACACTTTACACATCTTTCAAGACTGCACAAAGTTAAGCAACTTAATGACAAAACACAGCAGGAGGGCAAGTTTCCAGGGGGAAGGAATCATTCCTCTGAGATGTAAAAGGTGAAATCAGGAGGAACTGGAGAGAAAGATGAGAAAGGTAAGTAAGAGGGAGCTGCCTCAGCCCAAAGAAAACTTCTAAAGCCTTTTTCAAAACTGAGCACACAGGGCCTCCCTCGTGGTGCAGTGGTTAAGAATCCGCCTGCCCATGCAGGGGACACCGGTTCGAGCCCTGGTCGGGGAAGATCCCACATGCCGCGGAGCAACTAAGCCTGTGCGCCACAACTACTGAGCCTGCGCTCTAGAGCCCATGCACCACAACTATTGAGCCCATGCGCCACAAATACTGAAACTCGCACGCCTAGAGCCCATGCTCTGCAACAAGAGAAGCCACCGCAATGAGAAGCCCGCACACCGCAACTAAGACTAGTCCCTGCTCGCCGCAAATAAAAGAAAGCCCATGCAGCAACGAGGACCCAATGCAGCCAAAAATAAATAAATAATTTTTAAAAAGTGAGCACACTTCCAACTCCCACACGCTGCTGAAGCCTACAAGTTCTGCCTATGTTTAACCAAAGAGAAGAGATTTATAGACTTGTAAAAGGCTCTTTCCTCATCAGCGACTCCACCTGTCCCTATGTGGCAAACTTAACCAGGGGAGCATGAGCACCATATTTGTGACATCAAAATATTAACAGCCAGTGGACTTCCCTGATGGTGCAGTAGTTAAGAATCCACCTGCAAATTCAGGGGACATGGGTTCGAGCCCTAGTCTGGGAAGATCCCACATTCTGCGGAGCAACTAAGCCCGTGCGCCACTACTACTGAGCCTGCGCGCTATGGCCCGCAAGCCACAGCTACTGAGCCCGCGTGCCACAACTACAGAAGCTGGCGTGCCTAGAGCCCGTGCTCCGCGATGACAAGCTACAGCAATGAGAAGCCTGCGCACCGCAATGAAGAGCAGCCCCCACTCGACGCAACTAGAGAAAGCCTACGCGCAACAAGGAAGACCCAACACAGCCAAAAATAAATAAATTTAAAAAACCAAAGTGTTCTCCTTAAACTGAGAAAAGAAAAGATATTAATAGCCAGGACTTCCCTGGTGGCACAGTGGTTAAGAATCCGCCTGCCAATGCAGGGGACATAGGTTCGAGCCCTGGTCCGGGAAGATCCCACATGCCACGGAGCAACTAAGCCCGTGTGCCACAACTACTGAGCCTGCGCTCTAGAGCCTGTGAGCCACAACTACTGAGCCCGCATGCCACAACTACTGAAGCCCATGCGCCTAGAGCGTGTGCTCCACAAGAAGAGCCACCGCAATGAGAAGCCCGCGCACAACGAAGAGTAGCCCCCGATCACCACAACTAGAAAAAGCCCGCGCACTGCAATGAAGACCCAACGCAGACAAAAAGTAAAATTAAAAATACATAATATATGTGTATATTAGCAGCCACTCCTGCCAATATTTTTTTGTTTGTTTTGACAAGAAAATAATTTAAGAAAAATAAGAGACAGCCTTAGATTCCTCACTCCCAGGAATGTGGGCATCTCCTCGAGTACAGTGGAAGTAGTTAAAGGAATTTTTACCTACAGGCACTGGACAAGTTCAATCAGGAAAAAACAAAGAAAAACTGCAAATGATTAGGCACCACTCCACTCCACAAACAGGGAGAGTCCCAGGCTGGCCCAAGCTTCAGCAGGGTAGGGAGACCCTGATAAATTAGTGCCCAGTGCTAGCAAGGCCAAGCCTGGCAGTAACTTCCTGCCTCCAATCAATTCAGACAACGCTAGAGTCTGCACAGATTCTATTCACAAATCCCAGGGACCAGGAGCTGTCCACAAGGCCAAGAGACAGCTCAGGGGTAAAGACCCAGGACTAGTGACAGGGATAGTAGCACCTACCAGTGCCCTGGGGCCTTCCCCCCCATTCCAGCTGTGAATGAGCCTCTGGTTCCCACATTTCATTCACAGTCTGAGCGGCTGCTGTAGCTACATCCCATGAGACCACACACAAAGCATAGTGGCAGCACTGTGAGCAATCCGTGGAGATTCCAGACCACAAATACCTGAGGAAAAGAGCCTAAAGTTGTAAATTTCAGTCCTAACTTCGGGTGACACCTTGTGTTTTCCCGTGGACTCCAAATATGCCAACCAGACCACTCATTTTAAAGCCATCACAGTCCTAAGCAGTCATAAAAAGATTCAGAATCACTGAAATACCTGGGTCTGGAAAAGGCTAGCCAATGCTTCCTTGCTGATGGATCAGGTCCCCAAGGCAGAATCCCAAGCAACTTTCAAACAGTTTTGGAAATATTGAGAAGAGATGGCTTACTCTCCCTAGGTTTAGACAGTGAACTGGGGTAGAACATGCTGATCACTGTACACCCCAAATAATTCCCCCAGGCGGAGTATTACCCTGGACAGAACCTCAAGAGCAATCCCAAGAATCTGTCACTCAACTACTTGAGAAAATAAGGTAGAAAAGGGAAAGGGTTTCAAGCTCTCATGCTTGGGTCCCAATCTTGCCGATCACAGGACACTCAAATATCGCACCAGATCACAGTTTTGGGGGAGAATGAATGCCAAGTCCGAAGCAATCTGGAGAAAATTCAACATCAATGAAACACCTGAATTAAAAAGAAGAAAAGCTTAAACCCTCCGCCAAATCTGGCTCCTGATCTGGGGGAGGCCTAGGTAGCCAGAGATTTGGGAACCCCATGAAGCCTCCTTTGCAATCCAAATAATGACGGGGATCCAGGAGGGGGTCTGCCTCTCTGCCCCACTTAAGGACAAAGGAGGCGACGTTTCCCGCCTTGGGAACCTGGGACCCTCCTGGAACTCGGGGCGGGACTGGGACAAAGAGGAGGACAGATGGGAAGGGGGGTCGCCCCCGCAGCGCGGGTCAGGATGCTCCTGGCCGGAGGGGGGTGTGTGCTGCCGGCACGTGCGCGCGTGCGCGCGTAACGCCACAACAGACAAAGCCCGGCCCGGGGGAGGCGGCGGCCGGGGGCCCGGTGCGCGCGCACCCCCCGCGAGAGGCGCCGCCGCCGGCCGAGGGGCCGCGAGGGGGGGCGGATGCGCGCGCACCGGGCCCTCGCCGCCGCCATTTTGTTTCCTCGGCACAATGGGGGAGAGTAACGGCCGAGCGCGGGAGCAAGGCTGGCAAGGAAGGAATGAGCCAGGCGCCAGAGCGAGAGGACTGGGCGGAAGCGGGGAGCGCGGGGCGCCTCAGGCCTTGTCACCTCGACTCTTCAGCCGATCCCGCGCTGAGTGGGAGGAGGGGCGGGGGGAGGGGGAGAGGCGGGAGCGGGCCCGGCCGCCGCCACATTGACTCTTACCTTGTCCGCGTCCCCTTCTCCGACCGCAGCCGCCGCCCTCCTGCCAGATCCCGCCGGGGTCTCGCCCCAAAAGCCACGCGGTGCGCACCGGGCTGCTGAGTCCAACTGCAATGGCGAGAAGAGGAGGAGGAGGAGCCGGAGCCGGGGCCGGGGGCGAGCGGGCGGGCGCGCGCCGGGGAGGTGCGGGGCCACGTGACCGGTCGGAGCCCCGCCCCTTCGCCGCCGCGTTGCCGCTCGACGCAGGCCCAGCCGGAGAGGGAAGGAGGGACAAAGAGAGATAAGGAGGTGGGCCCTAGTCACGTGACAGAACCGTAGGCGTTACGTGGCGTCGGAACGTTTCCCTCCCCTTTCCACGCCTCTACTTGATCATGTGACAGTGGCAAATTCAGCGTTCTCCTTGGCCACGTGACAAGGACCGTGGCGCCTTCCCGTTGTCGTATTGGTAGGTCTGCATCATGTGACAACATCGCGGCTCTTTTTTTCAATGGCGGTTTTTTGAGAGGCCATTACCACGTGAGGCAGGGCGAACGTCTGAGTCCCTCTGCGGTTGCTAGTTTACGCGCCTGCGCGGACGCCATCTTACACTCGTTGAAGTACGTTGGCGGAAACGGGAAGGAAGCTTGCGCGTGAGCGTACTCATAGTGGCTTGTTCTCGGTAGAGGAGGTTCGGCCTCCAATCGAGGGATTATCGCGGAACTTCCTCCCCACTGTCCGCATCTCCTGCGAGAGGCCGAGCAGACTCGAGGTGCGTGTGCGAGGAAAGGGCGGGCCGAGCTCCTCGTTGCTGCCCCGGGACTGGTGCCAAGCGAGCGCCCCTGGTCTTTGGTGTTAAAACTTTATCCGGTGTAGCGCCCAGCCGGATTGCCGAGCTTCTGAAGGGCAGAACCGAGTTGGTCGGGATCTTCCAGCCGCCCACTCACAGATGGAGAAACGGACGCCCGATCCAGAAAAAAACCCAACTGGAGACTTAACGGTCTTTGGTGGGAGAGCTGGGGCTGCGACAGAGATGCTCGGCCAACCACTTCTCAGGGCTCATAAGTAAAGCTACCGGGGACCGAGCGCCTTTTCTTTACAAGCCTGGTGTCGTTGAATCCTCCCGAGCGCTTCGTGAGATCCCCGATGTACAACCTATGCATAAACTAAACCCCACTCATCTCCAGTGTCAGGATCAAGTTGGCGCTCGACAGGCGTCGTTGTCAGGCAGGTTGTCGTGTGCGAGTCTGTGATTCAGACACTGCCGAGATTTGGAGTAAGGAGTAGTTCAAAAGCTTTCCTTCCTAAAGAAGGCGAGAAGTCGTTCAAAACTTACGGCCTAATAACGGATTTTCCTTGCAAAAACGTAGGGATGGTGCAGCTAATTTGTTAAGAATGCAAGATCCAGGGTCGCACTAGGTTTGAGTCTCCCGGTGTGACCAAGAATAGTGCCCCTCCCTGAGCCTCCGTTTTGTTATCTACAAAATGGTGATGATTTATTTTCTTAAAAGCACCTGGCACAATTCTTTGTGCAGAACAAATGCCCCAAAATGATAGTTGTTACTAACAAGGTAAGGTGGGTGTAAAAATGTGATTACAGAATGAGTGCATGCTGTACCTATCACTTTTCATTTTTGTGTACACTTAGATCTTGAACCAATAATCTATTCATATGATATAAATAAAATGTCAAATGTGCAAAACGATGTGAGAAAACAAAGTCAATTTGTCTCCTCCAGACACCCTCCTTTTTGGCAACCATTGTAAAGTTTTTTGTGTGTATCTCTCCAGAGATGTTTTAGTTCCAGAGATGCTTAATTATGTTTTTATTCGAGTTTCTCGTAAATAATAGACGCTCTGCATCTTGCTTTTTTTCCCCCGACTTGGAGATCTTTCTTTAAATAAAGCTTGAGATTGAAAAAAGTTTTGGTTAAATTAATGGGGCAGTATTCAGACAAAATTAGCTAAAATAAATTTAGATTGTTCAAGGTCACCATGACAATAAAGGTGATAACTTGGCTTTAACACTGAGTTAGAGATCAGCTATTCCTCTGCGTGACACTTGAGGGAAGAGGCTCAGAGGTGGGGCAAGTTGACTGAGCTAATAGCGCCACCAAGTGGCAGAACAAGGAAGGCTTCTAGTTTTCTGATTGGCAAGCCCATAGGACCTTTCTTGGGAGGGACCCAAGGTTGCTTTTTTTTTTTTTTTTCTGGCTGCGCCAGGCAGCTTGCAGTATCTTAGTTCCCTGACCAGGTAGCGAAACTGGGCCCACATCAGTGAAAGCGCTGAGTCCTAACCACTGGACTTCCAGGCAATTCCCAAGGTTACATTTCTGAAGAAGTGGCTTTTGAGGATCTCATTCCTCTAAGGTAGCCCTTACCAAATTCCTTTGATATATGGGCAGATAAGATCATGATTACAGGCCAAGGCTCCATGGAGGAGCCCAGGATGGACCTGAAGAGTTTTTGAACCTCAAAGTGTTGCTGGAGTGGCTGGCATGGAGTTAATGCTAAAGAAACAGTTGTGTGGGGCTTCCCTGGTGGCGCAGTGATTGAGAGTCCGTCTGCCGATGCAGGGGACGCGGGTTCGTGCCCCGGTCCGGGAAGATCCCACATGCCACGGAGCGGCTGGGCCCGTGAGCCATGGCCGCTGAGCCTGCGCGTCCGGAGCCTGTGCTCCGCAGCGGGAGAGGCCACAACAGTGAGAGGCCCGCGTACCGCAAAAAAAAAAAAAAGAAAAAAGAAACAGTTGTGGTTGTGATTGTTACCTATTGGACTGGTGCCCCGTCCAACCAGATTCTTTCAGTGACGTGGTCCATTAAAGTGCAGGTGAGGTGATGAGAAAACCAGAACTCCCTTAAGAGTGTATTCCCGTGGACCCACCCGTACGCCATCCACCAGGAGCTGCTGGGTAAGAGGTTTTCAGCCCGGCCTTCCTTGTCCGTGTTCTCTCCTTGGTCACCATACAAGATGGAGACCCAAGATGTCATCTGCCCTCTCATCCCTACACCTCCACCCTGGCCCAGCCTCCCACCCTTGCCTTTCCATTATTCCATGGTTAGCAACCCCCTGTATGCATAACAATTCTCTCACCTCCTTGCCTTAGCTGACCCCTTCCCACTGTCATCTGGCTTTACCTTCTCCTGTCTCCATTACACCCACTCCCTCATTAGTTGAAGAGTGAGGTCTGCCCCTCTCCTCTTGCAGTCCCTTGATCTAAATAGATTCTGCCATCCTCTGGGACTTTAGTGTCTTCATGAACATCCTCTACATTCCTTGCCTTCCTCAACTTAAGAGATTTCTCCTACTTCAGGCCCCCAACCCCAAAGTCCCCTGATCACACCTAAGATCTCCGCTTGAAAGTTTTTTGAACCACACCTGCTGCTTTCCCACCCTCTCAGTAGAGTGAACGTAGGTTGACCGCAGTGAACATAGGTTGACCGCCGTGCTTTGGGGAACCACCCCGCTCCCTTGCTCAATCTGTAGTTCAGTTGTTGGGTCCCCACTGCTGGACTCTGAAACTAGTCCCATGGCCTGGCTACAATGATTGGCTTAGCAGTAACTGACCAAAGTCAGGCTAGTCAGAGCCAGTGAGCACCAGCCTGGGGATCTGTGGGTAAAAGAAGCCTTTATTTCTCTGATCTTGAAGCCAAAGTACAAGGTGTGGTTGGGGGACAGGGAGTGTTTGACAGAGAATGAAACTGACCTGGAAGAAAAGCTGAGCCAAAAGATGGGGCAAGAAAACATTACGGTGTTTACTCCAAAAATTAAACATAGAATTAACATGTCATCCAGCAATTCCACTTTTTATCTCTTTTTTTTTGGCCGTGCCACAAGGTATGTGAGATCTTAGTTCCCTGACTGGGGATCAAACCTGCACCCCTGGCATTGGAAGCATGGAGTCTTAACCACTGGACTGCCAGGGAAGTCCTGGCAATTCCACTTCTGAGTATATACCCAAAAGAAATGAAAGCAGGGACTTGACATACTTGTACACCCAAGTTGGTAGCAGCATTAATAGCCAAAAGGTAGAAGCAACTCAAATGTCCATGGATGGATGAATGGATGGATAAACAAAAGGAAAGGAAATTCTGACACATGCTACAACATGGATGAACCTTGAGGACATTTTGTTAAGTGAAATAAACCAGTCACAAAAGGACAAATACTGCATGAGTCTATTCATTTGAGTCCCTAGAGGAGTCAAGTCCATAGACACAGAGAGTAGGATGGCGGGTGCCAGGGCTGGGGGAGGGGGATGGGGAGTTAGTGTTTGATGAGGACAGAGTTTCAGTTTGAGAAGACGAAAAAGTTCTGGAGATGCCTGGTGGTTGCCCAACAATGTGAATGTGCCTAATGCCACTGAACTGCACACTTTAAAATGGTTATGGTGGTAAATTTAATGTGTATTTTACGACAGTGTTTTGTTTTTTTGGCTGTGTTGGGTCTTCGTTGCTGCGCGTCGGCTTTCTCTAGTTCCGGCGAGCTGGGGCTACTCTTCATTGCGGTTAGCGGGCTTCTCATTGCGGTGGCTTCTCGTTGCAGAGCATGGGCTCTAGGCGTGCGGGCTCAGTAGTTGTGGCGTACGGGCTTAGTTGCTCCGTGGAGTGTGGGATCTTCCCGGACCACGGATCGATACCGTGTCCCCTGCATTGGCAGGCGGATTCTTAACCACTGCACCACCAGGGAAGTTCCAACACAGTTCCTCTTCAGTCCCTTGTATCTACTACATGAAGTGCATGGCTGAGCGCACTCAAAATGGCTGTACGTGGGTCACCCACCGATGTGCCCAAATCAGGCCAACCTCACAGATAAGTAATATAATATTTACCCAATCCTAAGTGTAGAGCTTGGTAAATTTTTACATAGCATACATCTGTGTAACTACCACCCCAGTCAAGACAAGGAACATTGTCACCACCCCAGGAAGGTACCTCCTGCCCTTCCCAGCCAATTGCCAGGCCTTTTCTTACATCACCAGGGTGAACATTACCTGTTCTAGAATGTTACAGAATTGGAAGACATCTTTGTGTCTGTCCCTTGCCTGGGCCACTTTTGAGTTTTCTGCCAGCTTGTAACTGGCCTGCACATCTGTACCTCCTTTCCAAAAGGGCAGCGGTCCTCTCCCCCTGGCCTGGCCTCATCCTGACTCATTCTGTATCCATACCTCTCAGAGAGGCAAACTGCAGCAATGAATGCCGGCCACCAGAGCTGGTAACTTACAGACTGTCTCTGGAGGCAGAGGAGCTGGCCTTAGAGGCCATGCAGCTGGGAGCAGCTGCTGGGACCCAGTGAGAAAACCATCCAATGGGCCTGGCCTCATGGAGCTGACCTAGAAAGGGAGGAAGGCAATAAACAACGAGCGAAGTATGTACGATGCCCATAGTGGCAAGTGCAGTGGCGAAAATAAAGCTGGGGGGTGCAGGGCCAGGGTGGGTGCGATTTTAAGTCAGATGGTGTGCAGAAAAGCCCTTACAGGGAGCCTAAGGACCTAGGCCAAGCAGATTGCTGGGTAGAGAGTCTTCCAGGCAGAGGGAACAGTCAGTGCAAAGTCCCAGAGGTTGTCTGTGCTTGTGGAAGGAGCAGCGAGGAGGAGGCCCGAGGGGCTGGAACAGGGCCAGTGAGGGAGGAGGGGAAGAAGCACCATGCAGGAAAGGGTGAAGAGATCCTATAGGGCCCCCTGGACCCACATGGAGACAGTGGCTTTCACTCTGGGTGCCTTGAACTCCAAAGGAGGGTTTTGGTTTGGTTTGGTTTGGGTTTTTTCATTGGAGTATAGTTGATTTACAACTGTGTCAGTTTCAGGTGTACAGCAAAGTGAATCACACATATACATATATCCACTCTTTTTTTTTTTTTTAGATTCTTTTCCCATATAGGCCATTACAGAGTATTGAGTAGAGTTCCCTGTGCTATACAGCAGGTTCTTTTTAGCTACGTAGGAGGGTCTTGAGCAGCAGAGAGATAGGATCCATCCTTCATCTCTCCCTTGCCCATACCCTCAAGTCCCTGCTCCTCTCCATTAGCCGCAACTAAATCTAGCTTTCCACCTGCACCTTGTACCCCGGTGAGTTTGGGGGGAGAAAAGAAACTCCCACAACCCTCGTAACATTCCTTGTTCACGCGGTGCTCTCCCGCACGCAAAGATGATTTCTCACACCTTCATTCTTCTCACAGCTCTGCCATCTCCCCATGCTCTGCTCTCAGCTGACCTTCCTGCTTATTTCAAGAGCAAACAGTTGCTCCCATGCATATTCTTCCACCACTAAAGCCATGAGCACTTGTGCCCACATCCCTGTCTTCCCCCAGCTCCAGATGTCCCTCTCTGGCCTGAAATTCTCCCCTGTGGTCCAGATCCACCCATGCAACCATCTATGTGACAGCTTCCCTTGGAGGTATTGTGTTCAATGGGTCCAAAATGAGCCTACCTGGGACTTCCCTGGCGGTCCAGTGGTTAAGACTCTGCGCTTCCAGTGCAGGGGGTGTGGGTTCGATCCCTGGTTGAGGAACTAAGATCTCACATGCTGCGTGGTGCAGCTAAAAAAAAAACCAAAAAAACCCAACCTACCTACCCAGATCCCTTCGGGTCCACTTTATCATTTCTCTGCACCCTTGCCAGGGCTTTGTGTGGTTTTGCACCACTGCCTGTACCTGCAACTCTTCTTCAGAGAACTACCCCTGGGCTGTGGACCACGTTGCCAATGCACCTTTGCTAGCACACTCAGAGAATCAGAAGTGCCTGGGAGCTTACCTTCCCCTGGGGCCACCTCTAATCAATGACTTACCAGTACAGGCTATAACTCAACCTCCAGAGCTCCCTGGCAATCAGGCGACATGTGCCCTCTGCAGGACTCTGCCTGGGCTTGCCTCCACTCAGAGCTGTGCTTCCTCCTGCTTCTTTGGCTCTTTTCCTTTTTTAAAAAAATATTTATTTATTTATTTATCTAGCTGTGCCAGGTCTTAGTTGAGGCACACGGGATATTTGTTGCTGCGTGCCGGATCTTTTAGTTGCGGCATGCAGGCTTTACCTAGTTCCCTAACCAGGGATCGACCCCAGGCCCACTGCATTGGGAGGGCAGAGTCTTAACCACTGGACCACCAGGGAAGTTCCAGCTCCTTTCTTTCACATTCCACG
The DNA here is from genome assembly GCF_964270905.1 of Leucopleurus acutus. Classification (NCBI taxonomy): domain Eukaryota; kingdom Metazoa; phylum Chordata; class Mammalia; order Artiodactyla; family Delphinidae; genus Leucopleurus; species Leucopleurus acutus. The sequence goes on along the minus strand of NC_139145.1, from coordinate 7,364,515 downwards.
TGTAATCAATCAGGTCAGCTCCTCTTCAGATTATATCCAAAATCTGCACATGTTTTATCACCAAGACACATCAGAGCATGTGCTGGGACTAGAGCAGTAGCCTCCTCTTTGGTCTCCCTGCTTCTACTTTTGCTAACACTGGGCACTTTCCAGATCAGGCACTGTGCTAAACCCTTTACATTCATTCAGCTGTTTCATGCCTCTATACTGAGTGCCTGCTCTGTCCCAGGCACTCCGCCCAGCCCTGGGATGAAGTCTCAGTACTAAAGAATAGGCAAGATCTGACATTCTGGGTGGGGAGACTGACAGTTAGCAAGTGAAAATACAAAGAAGTAATTGCAGACTGTGACAAGTGCCATGAGGAAAAGAAACGGTGACGTGGTCATCACTAAGAGAGGCCAACTTTTTTAAATTAATTAATTAATTAATTTTTGGCTGCGCTGGTCTTCATTGCTGCATGCAGGCTTTCTCTAGTTGCGGAGAGCAGGGACTACTCTTCGCTGCCGTGCGCAGGCTTCTCATTGCGGTGGCTTCTCTTGTCGCGGAGCATGGGCTCAAGGCGCGCGTGTTTCCGTAGCTGTGGCTCGCGGGCTCTAGAGCGCAGGCTCAGTAGGTGTGGCGCAAGGGCTTAGTTGCTCCGCGGCATGTGGGATCCTGCCAGATCAGGGCTCGAACCCGTGCGCCCTGCATTGGCAGGTGGATTCTTAACCTTCTTAACCACTGCGCCACCAGGGAAGTCCCAAGGCCAACTTTTTTTTTTTTTTTTTTGCGGCACACGGGCCTCTCACTGTTGTGGCCTCTCCAGTTGCGGAGCACAGGCTCCGGACGCGCAGGCTCAGCGGCCATGGCTCACAGGCCCAGCCGCTCCGCAGCATGTGGGATCTTCCCGGACCAGGGCACAAACCCGTGTCCCCCGCATCGGCAGGCGGACTCTCAACCACTGCGCCACCAGGGAAGTCCCAAGGCCAACTTTTGATGAGCAGGGAAGTCTTCCTGGAGGTAAGCGCTGAGCTGAAGGCAGGATGGGGAGCTAGCTGTAGAAAGAGCCAGGTGGAGAGTGTTTCAGGCACAATCCCTGGGGCCAGGGTGTCTGGATGAATCAGCAAGAGGGTGTTAATGGGGCGGATGGGGCAGGGCCTTGTGGGCTGCCATGAAGACTTTGGCTTTCACTCAGTAAAAGGGAGCAACAGAGGGTTCGCAACGGAGGGTTCTTGAGCAGGGGAGGGGTGTGAACTCACTCCGGTGTTAGCAGGCGCCCTTCCGCACCTGTGGGGGAAACAGTGAAGGAGTGGGGACGGATGAGTTGATAACGAAGGTTGGGAGCTGAAACTATGGGGAGAAGTGAGCAGGTTTAGGAGCTGTTTTGGAGGCGGGGTTGACAGGAGCTGGGGGGTAAGCAAGGAACAAACCTAAAAGATCGAACGAACAAGGAAACCCAAAGAACATCTGTACAGGATAGCGGGTGAGGGCTTTGGAGACCTGACCGTCTCAGCCCCTTTCCTGCTGGGGTCACCTTCAGACACGTCGCCCAACTCACCTGCCTTAATTAGTGAATGGCGACAGTACATAAGCAGATGAGAAGTACTCCAGAAATGGTCGTTATTTAAGAAAAAATTCCGGAGGCAGGAATGTAGGAGGGAGAAAGGCAGTTAACATGGTGGAGCAGTTGGCCCAGAGGTGACAGTAAGCGAGCTGGCACCAAGGGGGCAGTAGCGAGCCTCCAGGTTAGCAGGGTCGGGCAGCTTGGCAGGTCTGAAGCCCTTTAGACGAGACTATGGTGCCCAGGTGCCCGGACAGGGACAAAGCAGGCCTGGGGGCACATGTCCAGGCTGTGTGATGAGGAGGTAGGCAGGTCACTGCCACTTTCTGCAGTCTGAGGATCGGAGCCTAATAAGGGCTATTTGTTCAGGAGAAACCTGAGCCGCCCGCATGGTGGAATTCAGGCGGAGGCCAGCAGACAGAGGCTTCCTGCCCTCCCTCCTTCTCCCTGGGGAGAGTAGCCCCAGATCAGAGGATCCCAGGGAGGTTGAAGCTGGGGTTCCCCCTACCAGCCTCCCACTCCCCCCACAAACACTCCAGGCTCCGGCTCTGTACAATAGGCACTTTATTAGTGGTTGGAATGCAGTTACAAGTAGGGCTGTACGGACAGAACGGGGGAGGGGGCGGCAGGCACTGGAGACAGAAACCCCAGGCTGGGATTTCTCCAGATCCCGGATTGGGATCCTGGATTGGATTGAGCGGGGGTGGGGTGGGGTGGGGGCTTGGGATATGGCGAAGGGGGAACCAGCACACCCGTTCCCCCCGAGTTCAACAAATTTGGCAAAAGGATCCTCAAGGGGAGGTGACTGGGCGGGGGGAGGGGTCCCATTTGCCCAGGGCATCTGCCCATCTCCCCACTTCCTCTGAAATCATCCCTTGGGTGGATTCAGTTTCTTTTCTCTCTTACAAAGAGAGCTGTGTCAATAACTGGCAGAGAAGGGCGGCGGGGGGCGGCGGGATTCGGCCCAACCTGCCAGCCAGCCAGCCGGTTTCCATTAAGCCGCTATTAGCGACCTCCTCCCCCCTGTTCCACACCAGCTTGATCCCAGCCTCCCTCCCCGGACAGCCTGCCTTCTGTGCCAGGAGACACCCCTACCTGGCACACCCCCACCCCCACCCCCACCCTACCCGAGGAGGGGACATCGGAAAGCATTCCTCAGTGGCCCCATCTCAGCCGTGATGACAGACAGAAAAAAAGCTAACAGACCCTTTAACGCATGTCCAGGTTAAAAAAATAATAATAAATGCCTGCAGCAGTCGGTAACCAGTTGTTCAGCCCCAGAGACGGGTCCTGGCATCCTGGCCGGAGCAAACGCAAGTGAAAAGTGGACTTCCTGTGGCCACCGCTGCTGCAGACACAAACACTGTCCTGTCATAAGAGGGGGACAGGAAGCGGAGGGCAGCCCGCAGAGGGCCCTTGCATGTCAGCCGTCAAGAAGCCTCGCTGGGCTTCTCATCCGGGCCAGTGGGGGCTGGAGAGACTCATCGCACAGTTTTTTTGGGGGGTGGGGGGCGGCCGTGAAAACGCGGACTGGCCCTTGGCATAGGGAGGAGATCCCACAAATCCTCCAGGTTCCCGGAAACTGGTGGTAACTGGATGATGGGGAGGGGCAGGAAGGGGGCGGCAGTGATAGGACTTCAGGTCAGCCCGATGGGCTGGGGGCTCTGACCCAGCTGCCAAGCACCCATTGTGAGACTTCCGGGGAGGGGTAGGAGGGCGGGGCCTTTAGGACTCCACCGGCTTCTTGTTGGTCTTGTTCAAAAGCTTCTTGAGGGTGAGAGACATGAAGTAAGGCCTCTCAGCGGTGCCATCGTTCCTCTCCAGGTCCTCCACTGCGGAGAGAGAGGCCCCAGAGCAGGTGGCATGAGGGGAGCCCACGGGCAGGGGCCTTAGGGGACAGGGTGGGCGGACAGGGGCCACAGAGAAGCCTCAGAGGGTTAGGAAGCAAGACATGCTGGGACTGGAGGGGGCGGACTGGAGCAGGCTGGGAACTCGACACACACACACACCCACACACCCACACACATGCTCCCCACTCCCAGGCCAGGAAGCCCCGCGTGCACCCCCGATCTACAGGGAGGAAACAAGGAGGCCTGCGTGGCCTCCAAGCCAGCCTCCCTCTCTACTCCTCGACTTCGCCCCGCTTCCCCTCCTCCTCCGCACTCTCCTTCAACAGGATGTCTCTCAGCTGGGGCGACATGAAGTAGGGTCGCTCCTGAGAGCCGTCATTCCTTTCCAGGTCCTCACCTGGGCTCCCCCCAGGAACCAGCAGGGGGGGGAATGGGGGTGGTCAGGAAGGGAGGGAAAGAGGGAGGCAGGGAAGAACAGGGAAGCCAGCAGGCATGGAGGAGAGGAAGAGAAAGAGAAAACAAAACAAAAAAACACAGACAGATGGAGAGACCAGAGTTAGTGGCAGCCACCGATCCCACCCGCCCCGCCGCAACAAAGCCGGAAACTCCGAAGCTGAGGGCCCAGGGGCACAGTGTTCTAGTTGCAGCCTGGACCAGGGGACAACAGGATGGAGAAGCTCTGAGCGCAGGGGGAAGCTGAGAGGGGGCGCGCCAGGGCCCTGCGACGAGGGACAGCCAGGCCCTAGGGGAGGCTGCGGGCACTGGGTTGGCACGTGTACCCCCATCGGAGGGAGCGTTCTGCCCAGAGGGGAGAAGGGAGTCAGGGCCCAGGAAGGGTGGGGATGAGGGGTTACTCACAGAAACAGAGGAATAGTGTGTCCACACACATGCCGTAGACGCTGAAGAAGCCGTGGGCAATCAGGTAGGAGCCGACGATCACCGTCTAGGCGAGGAGAGACAAGCTGTTTCCACCCCAGCTCCTGCTCAGGGCAACCCCCCACTCACCACCACGTCCCTCCCCAGCTGGGGTTATGGCATTTCCCTGCTGATAAGCCCCTCCTCCGGACCTCCCCGGTGGTGCAGTGGTTAAGAATCTGCCTGTCGATGCAGCGGACACGGGTTCGATCCCTGGTCCAGGAAGATCCCACATGCCGCGGAGCAACTGAGCCCGTGCACCACAACTACTGAGCCTGCATGCCACAGCTACTGAAGCCTGCGCGCCCTAGAGCCCGTGCTCCGCAACAAGAGAAGCCACCGCAATGAGAAGCCCGCGCACCACAACGAAGAGTAGCCCCCACTTGCCGCAACTAGAGAAAGCCTGCGCGCAGCAACAAAGACCCAGTGCAGCCAAAAAAAAAAAAAAAAAGCCCCTCCTCTTAGGCCTTCCTCTGGCTGCAATTTTATGCATCTTCAGGGCAAGACAGGTTTAATGCTCACAACCCTACTAGACTGTGTCTATCCCGTTTATAACTATATCCCCAGTTGGGACTTCCCTGGTAGTCTAGTGGTTAAGACTCTGCACTTCCACTGCAGGGGATGTGGGTTCGATCCCTGGTCATGGAACTAAGATCCCGCATGCCACGAGATGTGGCCAAAAATATAAATAATTTAAAATTTTTTTGTTAATTTAAAAATAACTATATCCCCAGCAATCTGGAAACTCACGGGGCCTTGGTAGGTACCTGATAAGCATTTATTGACTGAAGTGAGCAGACTTCAGAGAGATTACATAACTTGCCCAGAGTCACTCAGAACTAGCAAATAAAGAACTAAGATACAAATCGAGGTCACATATATACACTAATATGTATAAAATAGATAACTAATAAGAACCTGCTGTATAAAAAATAAATAAAATAAAATTCAAAAAAAAAATCGAGGTCACTGGGCTCCAAGGCCTGCACTCAGATACTGTACTGCTCTTAGGGTGATGACCTAATCCCTCCATGGCCCCATCACCTCCCTGCCCTTATCTCCACCTCCTGGCCACTTCACTCCCTCCACACCGGCCACACTGATTTGCTCACTGTTCCTGGCATAGTCCTGCCTCAGGGCTTCCGTACTTGTTCCCTCTGCCTGGATGTTGCCTGCATCTTCTTCAGATCTTAGGTGTGACATCACTTCCACGGGGAAGCCCCCTGGACTCCCACACCTGCCCACGTCCTCCACCACAAGCTCTAACAATTGGTTCCCTGTAATTCTGCCCTGTGGCACACACAAGTTTGCAAGCATGCATCCAATGCGGAGCATCATTGGTTAATGTCGATTTACTCCTAAACTGTAAGGCCTTTTTCTTTTTTTTTGGCTGCACGGCATGTGGGATCTTAGTTCCCCGACCAGGGATCAAACCCATGCCCCCTGCAGTGGAAAAGCGGAGTCCTAACTGCTGGACCGCCAGGGAAGTCCCAAACTGTAAGGCCTTTACAGGTCATGCCTGGAACGTGGTCGGTACTTAATGTTTGTGTCCTGAATTAACAACTCCCTACCTCTGAGCCCCATCCACATCTGTCTAGTCAAAGGAAGCTAGGCAAGTCCCAACATCTTCTCCCCAACCCCTGTCTGTCCCCAAAAGTTCATACCAGTATAGGGACCCAGTAATAATTGAGGGGTGGTGCTGTGTCCTGCACGATCCTGATTCGGTGGGTGAAGAAGAAGAAAGCCAGGATCCCTGGAGAGGGGGAGGAAACCGGGATGGTTGAGGGTTCTGGATAAAGGAAATAGCTCCCCTCAAGAAGACCCCAGAGAAGAAGACAGTTATCAGAGAAGACGTGGGGGCCCGACAGCAGCTCACAAGTGGCCCCCAACAGGCTCCCGCAGCTGGACAGCACTCACCCACACTACCCACGATCAGAAGTTTGCCCAACAGGAAGAGGAAGTCGGTAACTTTGTCCAGGACAGCCACCCTGCCGGGGACAGTAGGAAACAGGCATGAGTGCTGGCTCAGGGCCTGGGGGAGGAGGGAGGTGGCCAGAGGACAGTGTTTTCCCAGACCTGATGATGTTTCTCATGAGGAGGAAGAAGGCGTTTCTGGCTGAGGTGCAGAAGTTGGTGCCGTAGATGGCAATCTGGAGGGGGGTGGGAGGGACGGATCAGGCCCAGTGGGTGGGGAATGAGGGCTCCTCCACCCAGCAGGAGCTGGTGGGTTAGTGCCTGGTCCCAGGCTTACTCACCATGATGTAGGCGTTCCTGTTGAGGAATCTGATGAATTTCTCCAGGCACCAGAAGCAGCATTTGAGACAGGTCATGAGGAACTTGGCAAACTTGTTCTCCGCAGCTGGTAGATGAGGGAGAGGTGCAGAGGTGGGTGAGAGGAGACCCCACTCGGCCTGGTAGGAGCCCCCTATCTCCTTGTCACACACACTTGCCATAGTCCAGGACCCTTAGAGCCCACCTTCTCAAAGAGATGGGGAGAGGAGACTTGATCCAGGACCTCAGGCCCAGCCTCCAAGACAATAAGCAGTGACAACCCACACTGCTATCCTGGCCCCGCCTCCAGGGCAGAAGCCAATCCTTGATGCCTCCTTGGCTCCTCCCCAAAGTACAACCAATCCAGGCCCAACCCTCTCGTCAGGAACCAATGGTGGCCCAGTCCTCTTGTTCCCACCCCCTCAGCAGTAAGAACACCCAGTGGGCTCTTTCAGCCACCCCTCCATCACAGGAACCAATCACTCAAGACCCTCAGCCCCACCCTTTCCCCACCATAGGCAGAAACCAATCTCTGTCCTACCACCTTAGCCCCACCTCCCCACAAGAACCAATCGTAAGCTGCCCCTCAGCCCCCCCCGCCCCCCACCTCGGGAGTTACTGCCAACCATCTGTGGGCCATACCTTTCAGGCGCTGATCCAAGTACTCGAGTATCACTCGGATGATCTGCACGATGGCCAGAATGAGGGAGCCGAAGGCCAGAGAGCCTGTGTGATACCTTTGGGCCGAGGGAGTGGTCAGTGGTCCGGCCAGGCCTCTTCCACTCCAACTCACCCCTACCCCCAGCCCACCTTGGGCCCCACCTGAGCGCCCGGCCGAAGGCAGAGAAGAGTGGGAAGGCAGGCAGGTCATCCGGCTTGTTCAGGGCCCAGTAGTAGGAGGCGAAGGCGCCAGCTAGCGTGACCTGGCCCAGCGCCAGCACGAAGTTGGCCAGCCAGAAGAACATGAAAGCATTGAAGATCTGCAGGCCCAGCAGGGCCCGGTGGTAAGTCGACTCACCACCGTAGAAGGCGAACTGGCAGTGGGCTCCAGGGCACAGGCGGGATTCATTGGAGGAGGGGAAGGTCTGTGGGAGGGACGCAGAGCCTGGTCACATCATAGGGGCTAGGGGTTCAGAGTGGGCTCTGGGCATCAGGTCAGACCTGTCAGGTAGACCACGAGATGGGACAGGAGTCATGGGGAACAGAGTTAAGTCAAGGAATTGGGGGGTTAGGATAGGGGCTTTCAAAAGGCCTTCTAGAAACAAGATTAGGGATCATCATCCCAATGGGTGTCAGAGAGGCGGGATAAGCTATCTTGGGGATCAGTGGAGTGGCCATGTGGACAGATCACAAGTGGCAGAGATCAGTATGAGGACCATGGAAGGCAGGTTAGGGGCTTGTGAAAGGCAAGACGGGGCTGTAAAGGAAGAACTGACCACCACTGGGTTAAGAGAGGGGTGTCGGGGCAGGAAATGAAGTCAAGGGGTGGGGGAAGGTGGGTAGATCAGCACTTAGTGGGTGGCGGGGAGTAGGTGCCAGGCTGGATCTCTTCCTCTCCATGCCACCCACATCTGGCACAGGACATACGGCAGGCACCAAATGTTTGCTGAATGGTCCCCAAGTGGGGATGAGAGGCCTTCAGATCAACTGTGGGCTGCTAGGGAAAGAGCCACCCCGCCACTTCCGGACACCCACCTCAGGGTTGCACGTTTTCCCAGCAACTGAGCAAGCGGTGTCACTGAAGATCTTATAGACAGCTTCGTTGGAAGTGGACAGAAAGCTAGAGGCTCATTAAGGAAACCAACGTCTGGGATTAGGGACCACAGGGGCATGTGGAAAAGAATCCATTCCCACACCAGGTTCAGGCTCTGCCCCCAGGATGTAGGTCACCTCCAGGCAAGTGTGGCACTTAGCCCCCAGCCCCGGGGTCGGAGATCGGGCTCTGACGGTGGATACATAGCGGTGCTAGCCCAGTAGGCGATGCAAAGGCACAGCAGGAAGAAGGTGACCAGCGGGTACAGCAAGGAGCACATCACGTATCCCACAGCCCTGGGAGGAGTAGAAACACAGACATCAAGGCCCCAGCAGCCCTGGGACCACCCCAGCCTGACCCCCTGGCACCCTGGCACCCACCTGCTGGCTTCTTTAATGAGTGCAATGGCGATGAGAATTCTCTTCCGTAGAAAGATGAGCAGTAAGATGATAATAACCTCGAGGATGCTCAGAATGATCACTGCGCGGGGGGGGGGGGGGGGGGCGGACAGACAGTGATCAAGTCTGCCACCTGCCTGGGCTCCCCACTCCCACCCAGGCCTCACTGAATGGGGAGCTGGGACTCACTGAAGGCCATCCAGGTCTGCCGCAAGTGCAGGTACACGCGGAGGTCCGTCTGGAAGCCAAGGTCCACCAGGGAGATGTCAGAGCCGGCCTCGCCACGCAGTCGAGCGTACTCCATGTAGCAATGAAATATTCCTGCATGGGGAACCACCGTGCTACGACTGACCTCAGCCCTCCGACGGCTCCCGCAACATTACAAAGCATGTACAACCACACCCATTTAACAGAAACAAACACCAAGGCTGAGAGGGGCTGCCATCGCTTGCTGCTGCCTCAGGGCCTTTACCTGCTGTTCCTGCTGCCTGGTTCAGTCTCCCCCCAACTGGATCTTCACAACTTCTAGTCCCTGCTCAAATGTCACCTTCTCATGAGACCTTCTGGGATCTCTTCCCCCATTTAGAATCATACCCTCTTACATTCCAATTTCTTATCCCCCTTCACAGCTTTGACATCCCAGAGGTTTTCTGGTTTGTTTCTTGCCCATCTTGCCCATCCCCTCTGGAATATAAGCTCCACAAAAGTAAGGATTTGTCCTGTTTTATTCACTGCTGTAAGCCCAGGACCTAGAAGACTGCCCAGAACATAGCAGCCATTCAGTACATGATGGATGAATGAATGAGTGAATAGAAGTCAGGATGCTGTGTGGCCTGAGGCTTTCCTGACCCCTCTGCCATCCTGGAACAATGATTCATGGGTGGGGAGGGAGGACACGGGTGCTAACGTCCAGTGGGGTAGCATTAGGGATTTTCACCATTCCCCTTAGCTCTGGTAGAAGAAAGTTATAAAGTACAGATAAAGTACAAAAAGCTAGTCACCGAAACGGCCAGCACCCAGCTAGAAACGACTATTAACGAATATTTTGGGACTTCCCTGGCAGTCCACTGGTTAGGACTCCACACTTCCACTGCAGGAGGCATGGGTTCAATCCCTGGTCGGGGAACTAAGATCCCACGTGCTGCGCAGCATGGCCAAAAAAAAAAAAAAAAATTTTTTTTTTAAATGAATATTTTAACATCTGTGTCTCCAGTGTAGGTTGCACATCCAGCATCTTTCCTCTTGGAAAGTTTAAATGAATAAACAGAACGTGAAGCATTGGCTTCTGAGCACTGCCTCTGAGTTCCACAGGCCTCAGGCCCTCCCACATCTCATCCGCAGACCGTCTTCTTCTCATTAAGTCTCCTAACTAGTAAATACTAATTATCCCCAATTTATAGAGAAGGAAATTGAGGCACGGGGAGGTGGAGTCACTTGCCCAAGGTCACAGAGCAAGGAAGTGGCAGAGCCAGCATTTGAACCCTGGGCTTTCTGGTGCCAGAGCATGTGGCCCTAGCCACTGTGCAAAATGGTATACTTCAGAATGCATTTGCTGTCGATGAAATACAGATCCAGTCCTGCTTGGGAAGATTATGATGTAATGGTTGTTTCCAAGTACCTGCTCTCATAAACAATGTTGAGATGAATATCTTCACAAATATTCCAAATAAAAGATGGAGGATGTCGGATGGCTCAGGAGAAGTTTTGTTTTGTTTTGTTTCGGCTGTGCCACACGGCTTGGAGGATCTCAGTTCTCCAACCAGGTATCAAACCCAGGCCCCATCAGTGGAAGCGCCAAGTCCTAACCACTGGACTGCCAGGGACAGAAGATCCTTGATAGGCCGATGACAGCTCAAAGGGCACAGGCATTTTGCCGACTGTGGGGAGGGGAGGACACAGGGAGGGAGAGACGTACCGTAGCCTAGGACCAAAATCACCATGACAATCATCACCCAGACCATAATGCCAGCCAAGAAGCGGAGCAGGACGATGAACAGGAGGCTCAATACCATGGCGATGACCAGGCCTCTGGGGGATAAAATGGGTGCATGAGCGGACCCCACCCCTTCACCGGTCTCAGACAGGGCAGCCCAATGAGGGCTACCTTCCCTCTCAACTTACATGATAATCCAGTACCAGGAGACTGTATAATCTTCAAATATCCTCATGGCCAGCTGCCGGGCCTCCAGGACTCCATTGGCCTTCCTGGGGGAAGGCAGACAAGGCTTTAGGTCAGACCCCGCTCCCTGATTGGGCCAGCCCCAGGGGATACCCTGTCCCACCCAGGAAAATGTGACGTCAGCATGGTGGGTCACAGTCCTCACTTGGCGCCTTCCACCAGCTCCGTGATGTTTTTCCGAAAGCCATGCCCATCCTCATAGGTTGTCTCGTTGCCCACCATGAGGACCCCCTTGTGGCTGTGGATGTCTGGGAAGCACCGCTGGGCCACTGCACAGAGCAGGGGATAGGACCAGTCAGGCTGAGCCCCTGAAACCTCCCCATGCCCCTCCCAAGCTCATGGGACCCCAGACTCACGGGGTTTGCTGGGGGTGAGGACGGCGGGGCAGTCACCATCTCGGAGGACCTCAGCCACGCCCTGCCAAGAGACAGGGAGGGGGTCAATCCTGCAGGCCAGCACTCTCGACCTGCCCCCACCTGGGCAGTGACCTGCTTACCTTGTTGTTCTGGAAGCCGGGCACACAGAACTGCTTGTAGTACTCAAAGTCCTGGGATCTGTGAGCGTTCAGGTAGGTGAGGTAACGGTCAGGACATTTCTCCACGCAGATCTTGGGGGGGCAGGAGGCAGGGTTTGAGTGGGGTCTGGACAGACACCTGATCGCCTCTCAAGACAGAGGTCCCACCCCCTTTCCCCTATTCACCAGGGAGAGAGAAAGGGCTGGGAGAGAAGCTGCCACTACAGAGGGAAAAAGGACCTGATGGTGGAAGTGGGGGACAGGAAAGAGGTGGGGAGGGGACAAGTTACCTGGGGGGTGGGACACTGGAATTCCAGCAGGACCAGGGGGCTGGCACACTTCACAATGTTGAAATAAAACAGGAAGGGTTTGTTCCTGGGGTTGGGGAAGGGAGATGGAAACTGTCAAGACTTCTCAATCAGCCTATATAGACTATCTTAACGAAAACAACAGTAATAACCACAGCAGCAGCAACTCCGTGCCAGGTGCTCTTCTAAGCACTGGACACGTGCTGGCTCATCTAACCATCACAACAGCCCCATGAGAGTGGGACTGTCATGATCCCCATTTCAGAGATAAGGAAAATGAGACCCAGAGAGGTTGAGACACTTGCCGTAGGTCACACAGCCAGGGAATGGCACAGCGTGGATTGAACTTGCTCTTTTACCTCACCTATTCATCACCTGCGGACATCAGATCTGGGACTGCCTCCTCTCTCTCTCTCCCCTAAAATGTGGGCCACCAGAGGACAAGACTTTGAATGTCTCATTTAGTGCTGTGTCCCCAAGGCCTAGAACAGAGGCTGGGGATGGCGGGAGTTTTATAAATACTTGTTGACTGGACTAGTGGATGGATGGAGGCGAGGAAAGCCTAGAACCTTCTCCCCAGTCCTCAGGAAGCTCTCCCGCACACTCCTCCCCAGACCCAGCAGGCCCCAAGGAGCCAGACTCACTCATTTTTCGTGCCCTTCTGCCCGCAGAACTCGCCTCGGCTATCAGTGGGGTAGATCACTTTTCGAGGGTCCCCGTGAGTCCAAGCTGTGGAGGGATCCAGAGATGCCGAGGGGCTGCCACTCCTTAGCATCAGCCCCACTTCTGCCCCAGAGGTGGTGGCTTGCCCTTCCACCCTGGAACCCCAATCCCATCCCCTCCTTTGCTCACCTATGATGCCTACAGCCACATAGCCCACAATGGCCAGGAGGAGGAACACACAGCAAATGACGTCTGTGCAGCCTCTGGGGAGCAAGAGACCGTGTCAGGGTGGGAGTACTGGTGCCCTGGATATCATGGACCCATCCCGCCTTGTACACATATATAGGTATGTGTTATTTGGACACATGTTCCTGAGTGGTACCCATGCTGTGCCGAAGGGCACGTGCATTTTAAATATTAATACCTTTCATTGCAGCACTATTTACAAAAGCCAAGATATGGAAGCAACCTAAGTGCCATCCCTAGCTCAATGGATAAAGATGGGGTGTACATGTATACAAGAGAATATTATTCAGCCCCCCATAAAGGATGAAATCTTGCCATTCGCGGCAGCAGGGAATAGATCTGGAGGATATTCTGCTACGTGAAATAAGTCAGACGGAGAAACAAATAATGTATGCTTTCACTTATATGTGGAATCTAAAAACATGAAACAAATGAATCAACAAACAGAAAGAGACTCATAGATGCAGAGAACAAACTGGCAGTTGTCAGACTAGGGGTGGGTGGGGGATGGACGAAACAGGTAGAGGGGATTAAGAGGCACAAACTTCCAACTACAAAATAAGTAAGTCATAGGGATGTAATATACACACAGGGAATACAGTGAGTAATACTGTAACAACTTTGGGGACTTCCCTTGTGGTGCAGTAGATAAGACTCCATGCTCCCAATACAGGGGCCCCGGGTTCGATCCCTGGTCAGGAAACTAGATCTCACATGCATGCCACAACTAAGAGTTTGCATGCCACAACTAAGAAGCCCTGGAGCCACAACTAAGGAGCCCACATGCTGCAACTAAGGAGCCGACGAGCTGCAACTAAGGAGCCCACCTGCCATAACTAAGACCTAGCACAACCAAATAAATAAATAAATATTTAAAAAAAAATATTGTAACAACTTTGTATGGTGATGGGTGGTAACTGGTCTGATTGCAGTGATCATTTCATGATGTATAAAAATATCAAATTACTATGTTGCACACCTGAAACTAATATAACATTGTATATTAATTATAACTCAATAAAAAAAACTAAAAAGTAAGTTTTAATACCTCATGCTACACTGTCCTCAAAGCAGGTTGCAGCAATGTTCAGCTCTCTTTTGATTAAGTGCCCATTTCCCTACATCCTTACCAGCATAGCATATTAATGTTTTTTAAAAGTGAAGCTATTTTGTGGTGATCAGTTTGTAATGTATAGAAATACTGAATCACTATGCTGTGCACCAGGAACTAACATAGTGATGTAGGTCAATTATACTTCAAAAACAAACTAACTGGGAAGAGATATGGGAATATATGTATAACTGATTCACTTTGTTATAAAGCAGAAACTAACACACCATTGTAAAGCAATTATACTCCAATAAAGATGTAAAAAAAAAAAAATAACTAACTCATAGAAAAAGATAACAGATTTGTGGCTACCAGAGGTGGCAGTTGGGGAGTGGAAGGGGGCATTGGATGAAGGTATTCAAAAGGTACAAACTTCCAATTATAAGGTAAATAAGTGATGTAATGTACACACGGTAAATATAATGTTGTATGATATATGTGAAAGTTGTTAAGAGAGGAAATTTTAAGAGTTCTCATCACAAGGAAAAGTTATTTTTTTCTTCTTCTTTTCTTTCATATCTATATTAGATCATGGATGTTCACTAAACTTTTTGTGGTAATCATTTCATGATATATGTAAATCAAATCATTAGGCTGGGGCTTCCCTGGTGGCGCAGTGGTTGAGAATCTGCCTGCCAATGCAGGGACACAGGTTCAAGCCCCGGTCTGGGAAGATCCCACATGCTGCGGAGCAAGTAAGCCCGTGCGCCACGACTACTGAGCCTGCGTTCTAGAGCCCGCGAGCCACAACTACTGAGCCCACATGCCACAACTACTGAAGCCTGCGCACCTAGAGCCCGTGCTCCACAAGAGAAGCCCTTGCAATGAGAAGCCCGCCTGCCACAACGAAGAGTAGCCCTCGCTCGAGGGAACTAGAGAAAGTCCACACACAGCAACACAGACCCAACGCAGCCAAAAATTTAAAAAAATTTTTTTAAATTAAAAAATCATTATGCTGTACACCTTAAACTTATTCAGTACTGTATATCAATTATATCTCAATAAAACTGGAAGAAAAAACGAAAACAAAACCCCGTAAGTTTCACCAACCATGTTAGCACTTACTAAAAAGAAAAAATTAAACTATTATCATAAGATTAAATACGAACATGATAAAATTTAAACCACACAGGAATGTACATAACCAAGAACTGTCTCCCACATAACCCTCCTCTCCAGGAGTAACCTGTTTTAATGATTTCTAGTGAGTTCTTTATTCACTGGTACAAATGTTTTCCAAAAAAACTTTTTTGGTTAACTCAAGTATGATTATGATACACCCACTATTTGTGTCTTGTTTTTTTCACTAATATATTGAGAGGGATCCAAGTGACTATTTATAAAGGCTCTTGTACATTTTAACAGCTGTGTAATAAAATAACCTAAGGATGCACTGTAATGTATCTAACTAGTTCCAAGAGATGCAACTCAGATTGTTGGTTTTTGCCATTTTCAAAAAGGCAGCATTATCATACAATTTTGCCCATCTATGCACAGTGTACTGGGAGAATTTTTTTCATAGAATTTTAATCTCTGGAACAAACAGCTGTACATCAAAAAAAAAGAAAAAGTCATATTTCCAAATTCCCTTCAAAAAAGACTGTATCAATTAGTTTCAGAGCAGAATATGTCAATCTTTTTAAAATTGAGGTAACATTGATTTATAACATTATGTAAGTTTCATGTGTACAACATTATATTTCTACTTCTGTATACCCTAGTGTGTCAATCTTTTTAGCCTCTGCCAATCTGTGATGGGGAAATTCTGTTTGGTTACTGTTTTAAATTACATTCCTTTACTTTCCAGTGAGTTTGAGCATTTCTCCATAACTCCACTGTTTACAGTATTTCTTGTTCTGTAAATGATCTGTTCCAGTCTTTTGCCTGAATTTTAAAAATTCATTTGTAAAGACTTTGTATATTAAGGAAATTCCTTTATCGTTCTTTATCGTTCTTTTATCATTCTTTTAAGTTCTTTTATCGTTAAGTTGCAAATATTTATCACCAGGTTGTTGGAGTACAAATGCGGAGGTGTGTAAAGAAACAGGGGTGGAGGCAGTGTTAGTAGAGACCCCTCCCCTCTCAGGAACCCAGACGGCTTACCTGTTGTAAATGGGTCCTTTGAAGGTGGGGTCATACTTCTGTGGTGTTCCTGAAATTCAGCAAGATTGAGCTGAGTGATCCAAGATGAGGGTGGCAGACCACCCTTCCCCAGATGTTCCTAGGGGTGTCTTGGCCACGGAGAAGTAAGATTCAGAGATCCTGAGGATTTTCTGTGAACAGCCCGATTTATCACCTGACGACCACTCACTGGGAGGGGGCTGGAAAAAAGGCTACCAGCGAGCCCGGTGGAGAGGGGAGAGTCCATGGTGGGATCTGGAGATGGTTCTCACAGGAGTCCTGGGGAGGCTGCGAGGACAGACCCTTCGGATGAGGGAGTTTGGAGGGACCTCTGGGTGGGCGTTGGGGTGAAGGGTGCTGCCAGGTGACGATGGGGGGTTGGGGGGGTACAGGTCGAGATCTGCAATTCCGCTCCCCCCTCGTCCCCCCATCCCGGGTCCTCCCGGTGCCCCCTCCCCCTCCAAGTTGCCAGGCCCGGGCGCGGGAGCGGGGCACTGCCTACCGTGCTTCCCGTAGTAATGCTGCCGCTCGCCCCCCATCCCTGCGGGCGCCCTGCCCCGACGGCCCACTGACGGCTCGCGCTCCCTCTCTGCCCTCGGGTCCAGACGCGCAGGAGTCCCGAGGGAGGGAGGGACCGAGGGACCGACGGACGGCGGCCCCTCCCAGCAGAGCCAGGCGGGGCGGCCCAAACCGGTCAGACCGGCCCTAGCAGAGCTGCTGCCTCAGACGGACTGGACCACGGAACGGAGGGAGGGAGAGAGGGAGGGAGGAGAGGACCGGGCGGGGCGGCAGCTGCTCCCGTCACTCACCCGCAGCCCAATTTAGCCCTCTCCGCACCGCCCCCCGGCCGCCCAGCCCCCACCCGGGGAACTCTGTGGCTTCATTCTGTGGCTTCACCCTGCGGCTTCACCCTGCGGCCTGGGCTAGCCCCCTGCCCCCAACCAGGCGACACCGCCCTAGAACATCTCTCAACCCTGGAAAGCGCCTAATTACTGTCCCATTCTCCAGGTATGGAAACTGAGGCATAGGGAGGTCAGTGTCTAGCCAGGCACAGCAAAACGGGCAGCTGGCTTAACCCGAACAACCAATGACAGAGTATTTGGGCTGAAAACTCTCCAACCTGTGGATGCATTTTTTTTAAAAGTAAATGCCAACAGTTAAATATTGGGACAGTCCATATAAAAAGCCACATCCCTGTCTCTGGAAAACTGCCAAATTAGGACTGACAGCCCCCAGTGCCACATCCCTTTCTGGCATTGCCCCCAGTTGGTCCCTTTGTGGCCCCCAAGGCTACACACCTCAGCTCACCACCCTTGCACACTTTCACTGTCGATAATCCTGAAGCCACTGCTTTGAAGAACACGTATTTATTGAGCACCTATTGGGTACAGTGGCATGTGAGCAGACCCCCAGTGGGTCTGCTCTTGTGGAGCTGATATCCTACCAGGTGGCCCTGGATTTGAATGTTCCTGCCCCATCTGAGCCCGAGGATACTCAGGCCAGGGCCTTACCTTCTCTGAGCCTCAGCTTCCTCAACTGTGAAATGGGTCTAAAGCATAAAACCAAAACCAGACCAAGACCAGGCATGGGATACCAAGAAGTATACAGTTGGCATGGATGCAGTATATTGTCAGTGTAGGAATACTCAGCTGATACGGATGTATACAGTAGGTATGGGGGTACTGCCGGCATGGGGTATATGGCCCACATGGAGGTATACAATTCGGGGTGTTTAATCAGTGTGGGGTGTACAGTAGGGGTAGCGGTATACAGCTGGTGGGAGGTATACAGTCAGCGGGGAGTTATACAGCTGGTGTGAGGGTACACAGTCAGCATAGCATTCCCAGTCAGCTGGCTACACCCCCTACACCAACCATCCACCCCTGCGCCAGCTGTATACTCTCTTGATCGTGTGCCTGTTCAAACTGCATCTCCCAACAGCCCTTGGGGACAGTTGTATACTTCACAGTACAACCAGCTCTACAGGTGACATGGCATGATACAGTCGGCGTCAGGGTGTAGTCAGCAGGAAGAGATATCCAGTGTGAAGCATACAGCCAGCGTGGGGTTATAAGAGAACAGTTGGTGCTCAATAATCGTACCTGCTGCCTCAGAGTCAGGCACCCCCTGATGGGACTCTGGTCACCAACTCAGCTTGTGCCTAGAGAAATGTCACACCACCCCCCGCAGTGGCTTCTAGCTGTGGAGGCCCCACCTACCCCCTGGCCCACAGGCTTCAGCAAACAGGCGAGGCCCGAGGCTCCAAGCCATGCCCTTGGGTGACCAGGCCTCCCAAAGTAGCCCTGTAGTTGCCACAGTCCCTGCCAGCCCAAAGGCTGGCTGGTCCCACCCTGCCCAGTGCAAGCAGTGCCCAGGCCACAGCCTCTCTCTTCCCAGATACGCTAGGTCCCCTGGGGACACTCTTGCAAACCCCGGCCTTCAGCCACCAGCTCCGCCCTGATGATGCTCAAATATGGGTCCCTGGGGAGGGCCTCACTCCTGAGCAGCACGACCCTGTGACACCCGCCCCCCAGCACCCTACATGGGGGTCTCATGGGCACCTCCCACTCAGCATGACCACATCGAGCCCCCATTGTCCCCCAAGCTGCTCTGTCCTCCTGAGTGCTCAGGCTGGAAACCTGGGACACGTCTCTCTTTGCTTCACATCAGCTTTGCCTTCAGAATCTATTCAGGATCCAACCACTCTCACCCCCTGTTTGACTCCCACCCTCGTCACACGGCTGTCGTCTCCTGCCTGGACAGCGCAGGTGCCTCCACCCTGGTCTCTCAGCTCCCACACTTGTCCCCCACTGTCCACTCCCCCACAGGGGCCAGAGGAGCCTGTGGACACCCGAGTCAGGGCACTCCCTCCTCTGCCCTGAACCCTCTATGGCTCCCATAAGCCCAACTCCTCACCATTCCCACAAGGCCCTGCCTGCTCTGCCCTATCCCCTCCTCCCTGCCTTCACGCCTCCCACTCTCCCCTTTCCTTGCTCTGTTCCAGCCTCACTGGCACCCTGGTTATACTGTAGGTTATACTGGTTACACTGTATACTGTTTTTTAAACTTTTTCACATTTATTAAAGGTTTTGACCATGAGGGCTTCATAAAATGTCAAGAAATTCTATTTGCCATCTAACCGTCTACTTCTAAATAGGGGACAAACACTAGTATAGCGACTGTTTTAACGTGGAAAATTTTTTAAATTTTTTGAGAAAAGAATGATGCATATATTTTTTTTTTTCCTTTTTGAATTTCAACCCCCAAAATATTCCAGCAAAAAAATCGGGGGAGGTTGGGCTGGGTCTCCTTCAATGGGCATCTGTTGCCCAGGAGGATGGTGGACTTGCCCTCACCCAGGCCACCACCAGCCCATGTCCCCCCTGATTAGACTATAAACTCACCAGACACAGTCTCACCTCAGGACATTTGCTCTGGCTGTTCCCTCTCCCTGGAAAGCTCTTCCCTGAGACAGCCATTTGGCTCCACCTCCTTCAAGCTCAAACATCACCTCCTCAGAGAGGCTTTCTCTGACCACCCTGTCTAAAACAGCACCCTTGAGGAGAAGAGGTTAAGAATCCTCCTGCCAATGAAGGGGACACAGGCTCGAGCCCTGGTCTGGGAAGATCCCACATGCTGTGGAGCAACTAAGCCCGTGTGCCACAACTACTGAGCCTGTGCTCTAGAGCCCACGTGCCACATCTACTGAGCCCGCGAGCCTGGAGCCCGTGCTCGGCAACGAGAGAAGCCACCACAATAAGAAGCCGCGCACCACAACAAAGAGCAGCCCCTGCTCGCCACAACTAGAGAAAGCCTGTGCACAGCAACGAAGGCCCAGTGCAGGCAAAAATAAAAATAAATAAAATAAATAATTTAAAAAAATAAAATAAAACAGCACCCTTTCCCCCTTCTCTCCTGTTACCCTATTTTATTTTGTTTCTGACTCATTTACACATTGACTATTGTCTGCCCCCATGTCTGTTTGCTGCACAAGGGCAGGGATTTATGTCTGTTTTGTTCATAACTTTGTCCCCAGCACCCAGCATAGCATCTGGCACAAGACAGGCACTCAGTCAGAGTTTGTTAAATGAATAACCACGATATATAATCCATGTATAATACAGCTAAAACTGAAAATAAAAATGCAGCTTTGAGTTTTCCGGGTGCACGTATTTAAAAAATTAATTTTTGGGGAGGGTGGGAGGGAGGGAGATGCAACAGGGAAGACATATGGGAACATATGTTTATGTATGACTGATTCACTTTGTTATAAAGCAGAAACTAACACACCATTGTAAAGCAATTATACCCCAATAAAGATGTTAAAAAAAAAATTAATTTTCGAATTTTATACATATAAGAATTGAATACATGATAAATGTGGAATTTCCAGTTGGCAGGGAAAGGATAAATCAGTCAGTAGCCTTGACTGCTCATTTGGAAGAAGATAAAGTTAACTCCACTCCCACCACATAGCAAAACAAATTCCACACGGATTAATCATGCAAAAATATAAAACTCAAAACTATGACAAGTAGGATGGGAAAACACAAGAGCATATTTCTACCATCTGATAGCAGGTGAGACAGGTAAGGTGGGTGGGGGAAGAGAGAAAGGAGTGCCGGGAGTTTCTTATGTCAGCCAAACTGGCAGTGGGAACCATCAGATAAGAACAGCTGGGGCTGGGACTTCCCTGGCAGTCCAGCGGTTAAGAACCAAGGAATATCTTTCAGACACTGGCGCAGAGCTCTTTACAATACGGGTGATCCTATCAACAACCCATTTTAGGGAATTGCCTGGTGGTCCAGTGGTTAGGACTCAGCGCTTTCACTGCCGAGGGCCCAGGTTCAATCCCTGGTCGGGGATCTAAGATGCCACAAGCCGCGCAGTGCAGCCAAAACACATCAATTTTACAGCGGAGGAAACCGAGGCTCACGGAGAGGAAGTGGCTCCCCCAGTCACCAAGCAACAAGTGGTCAGTCCCTACTCCAGTTCTGATGAATTAGTGGGAGCCACTGAGGGTGTCTGAACAGGAGCATAATGAGGCCGTGCTGGGGAGGGGAAGACACATAGGGAAGTCTCAGACAGCTCTCAGGGAAATTGGTGGCCGTGGATGGGACAGATGGGCTATGGCCTTCCTGTGTGAACTTGAGTTATCCCTCTTTGAGATGGAACTAAAGAAGCAGAGAGGCACCTGGTGTAGCCTTGGCTCAGGGCATTGCCTTGTGGGTGGCTCAGGAAATATAAGAGGGAACAAGGTACTGTCATCTGATGGGTTCCATTAACTCTCATTTTAACATTAGCCAAGTGGGGATGGAGGGAGGGGCAAGGCAAATACTAATGGTTTGATAATTGAGCCTGAGGATGGAAACTTGCTGAATCTTTGCAAAAATGCTGCAAAATAATAACAGTGGAATGCCCCAGTGCCTCCATATTTCTGACCCGTTTACTGTGTGCCAGGCACTTTTCTAAAACGTTACACGGTTTACCTCAGCTCACCCTTATAGCAACTTTGTGAGGTTGATCCCATCATTACCCCCATTTGACAGATGCAGAAACTGAGGCCCAGAGAGAAACACATGCTGGTGGCCACAAAGATGGTGAGCAACAGAGCTGGGCCATCCAGCTCCTGAGTTAGTGTTTTCTATGGCTGCTGTAAGTAGTTAACACCAACTTGGTGGTTCAAAACACAAATTTATTATCTTATGGTTCTAGAGATCAGATGTCCAAAGTGAATCTCACTAGGCTAAAATCAGGGTGCTGGCCAGGCTGCGTTTCCTTGCCTATTCCAGCTTCTAGAAGCCTCCCTCATTCCTCGGCTCGTGGCCTCCTCCTCCATCCTCAAAGCCAGCATTCTCATTAAGCCCACATCCGCTTCCATTGCTACATCTTCTCCTCTGACTCCCCTACCTCCCTATTTTCTTCTTTGTGGCCACACCGCGTGGCATGCAGGATCTTAGTTCCCTGACCAAGGATCGAACACACGCCCCCTGCAGTGGAAGCGCAGAGACTTAACCACTGGACAGCCAGGGAAGTCCCCTCTTTTCTTTATAAGGACCCTTGTCCTTGGGGCCACCTGGATAATCCAGAATAAGCTCCCCATCTCATGATCCTAAATTTAGTCCCATCTGCAAAGTGCCTTATGCGTGTATGGTAACATATTCATAGGTTCCAGGAACTAGGACATGGACGTCTTTTGGGGGGACCATTATCCTGCCTACCACAGAGTCTTTTTTTTTTAAGACTTTTTTTTCTTTTGACGTGGACCATTCTTAAAGTCTTTATTGAACTTGTTACAATATTGCTTCTGTTTTATGTTTTGGTTTTCTGGCTGCAAAGCATGTGGGATCTTAGCTCCCCGACCAGGGATCGAACCCACACCCCCTACACTGGAAGGTGAAGTCTTAACCACTGGACAGCCAGGGAAGTCCCTACCACGGTGTCTTAACCATTTAGCCCAGGGGTTGACAAACCATCCGTCCCCTGTGGGGCAAATCCATCCACCATGCTTTCATATGGCTCAGCACTAGGAATGGTCTTTCCATTAAGTGGCTGAAAAACACCAAAGGAAGACTATTTTGTCATGTGAAACTCAAATGTCAGTGGCTATAAATCAAGTTTGCTTGGCACAAGCACAAGCTCATTCGTTTGCATATTGTTTTTTTTTTTTAATAAATTTATTTTGTTTATTTTTGACTGCATTGGGTCTTCGTTGCTGTGCCCGGGCTTTCTCTAATTGTGGCAAGCAGGGGCTACTCTTCATTGCCGTGCACGTGCTTCTCATTGCGGTGGCTTCTCTTGTTGCAGAGCACGGGCTCTAAGCATGCGGGCTTCAGGAGCTGTGGCACGAGGGCTCAGTAATTGTGGCTCGCGGGCTCTAGAGAGCAGGCTCAATAGTTGTGGCGCACGGGTTTAGTTGCTCCGTGGTTTGTGGGATCTTCTCAGACCAGGGCTCGAACCCGTGTCCCCTGCATGGGCAGGCGGGTTCTTAACCACTGCACCACCAGGGAAGTCCCCGTTTTCGTATTGTTGATGGCTGCTTGCTTTCATGTTGTCTGTGGTCTATGGCAGACTCGAGTAGCAGGCATAGATTGTATGTGAAAATATGGACTCTCTGGCCCTTTACAGAAGTTCGCCGCCCCCTGGTCTCTAAGCCATCAACCCACACGTGTTGAGCCCAAGTCTGTGCCAGCATGTTTCATGTGCTCTGCTTATAACAACCGGCAGTGGTAAAGGCATGTCATCCATTCCCGGTAATGTGGGTGGGGAAATGGACAAGCCCTTTCCCTCTCCAGGCTAACGTTTTCCTGTGTGGAGAATGGGACTCATCCTTGCATTTACTGGTAGCTGTTGCCAGGGCTTGGTGCTCAAAAAGCACTTAGCACAGGTCTGGGGTCCAAGGCTTTAAGGAATGGTAACCAGGGGAATTCCCTGGTGGTCCAGTGGTTGGGACTCACTTTCACTGCCGAGGGCTCGGGTTTGATCCCTGGTCAGGGAACTAAAATCCCGCAAGCCACGGCACAGCCAAAAGAAAACAAAAAAATAAGAAAAAAGAAATGCTAACCAGGAGCACGGTACCATTTGACAGAGGGGGCAAACTGAGGCCACGTGCTCAGACCACATAGCTGGTGAGGGGATGGAGCTCTGAATCAAACCAAGGTCCGTCTGGCTCCAACCCAGGCCTTTTGTGGGCAGATACTGGCAGAGGCGGAGCTAAAGATGTGACAGTGGTGGGGGAGAAGGCATGGGAAAGTCGGACCGTTAGACCAGGATCGGGGAGGGGAGGCGGCTGTTGGGTCCCAGCCTTGCTGAGTACGACGGCCGGCCCACCCGGTTCAGTGGGTGTAGGAGATAAGGAAACAGATACAGGCTACCCAGTCACGATGCTCGTGCCAGGACATCAAGTGCCACCCAGCCTGAGGCTTCTGGATACAGGCCAAGTCCCCAAAGCCTACAACGGCCAAAGGCCTCGCCCATGCAGCCAGGCCAGCTCACCATTGCCTTCCCAGAAATCTCTGCCTGGGTAATAGGCATCCCAGCTGCCCAGAAAAATCCCTTTGACAAAAGGTTGGGGTAGGAAAGCTAGAAGTGATTCTACTGGCTACCATGATAGGACCAAAGATAGAGCACCTGCTGTGTGCCGGGCACCAAAGCAGTTATTTCCTTCTAGGAATCCATTTTATCCTTTCAACGAGGCTCTGAGGACGGATGGCACAATGAAGAAATGGAGGCACAGAGATGCTTTGTGACTTGTCTGAAATCACACAGCCGGCAGGAGCTGAGATTTTGAACTCTGGTCCTCACACCATGCTCTCTCTTTTTTTTTTTTCCAAAAATTTTTTCAGTTGTTTTTGGTCGCACTGCGAGGCTCGTGGGATCTTAGTTCCCTGACCAGGGATCGAACCCAGGCCCTCCCTTGGCAGTGAAAGCGCAGAGTCCTAACGACTGGACTGCCAGGGAATTCTCTCAATTTTTATTTTATATTGGAGTATAGTTGATTAACAATGTTGTGTTAGTTTCAGGTGTACAGCGGAATGATTCCATTATACATATACACCTATCTATTCTTTTTCAAATCCTTTTCCCATTTACGTCATTACACAGTATTGAGCAGAGTTCCTTGTTGGTTATCTGTACCATGCTCTTGAAATGTGTGCTCTGTGAATAACTCCGATTTACTAAGCATTTACTGTAGACCCATCTCTGAGCTAAGTGCTATACCCACACGAGTTCACTGAACCCTTGAGGCAGCCCCGAGAGGGAGCTGATACTGTCATTAACCCCATTTTCTGGATGGAGAAATTGAGGCTCAGATATGCAAAAGGTACAGATACGAAAGGTTCAGGGATACTAAAGGTCTCTGCTAGTACAGAGCTAGAAGAATGGAGCTGGGACTGGAACGGAGCCAATCCTGGGTTCCAGAACCTGGCTGAGAGTCAGAACTCTGCTTAACTTTTTTGTAGATGTGTTCATTTATTTAGCCCCTTGCTACAAGGCGATTCATGTCCCTTGACTAGTGCTATCACCTCTGGTCTGGTTTCCTGGCTTCTGCCATTGCACCCCAGAAAGGCCAGGGGGTACCTGTGAACCCCTGAGTCAGGCTAGGTTCCTCCTCTGCTCAGAACTCAATGACTCCCACCTCTCTCAGAACAGAAGCCCAGGGAATTCCCTGGCAGTCCAGTGGTCCAGTGGTTAGGACTCCGCGCTTTCACTGCCCAGGTTCAATCCCTGGTGGGGGAACTAAGATTCTGTAAGCCACGTGGCACGGCCAAAAAAAAAAAAAAGAGCAGAAGTCCAAGTCCTCCCATGACCCACAAAGCCCTGTACACTCTGCCCATCCCCTCTCTGCCCCCACCTCCTCCCATTCTACCCCCTTGATCTTTCCACTCCAGCCACATGCGCCTCTTGGCTGCTCCTCAAACACACCAGACACGCTCCAGCCCCAGGGCCTTTGCACATGCCTTTCCCACTGCCTGAAACATTCTATACAGCTCCCTCTCTCACTCCTCTGGTCACCTCAGGATGACCTTCTCTGATCCTGTTTGAAATTTTAAACCGTGCTTCCAGGCCCTATAGATCACTCCTATCCCTCCTTCCTGCTAAACTTTTCTCCAGAGCACCTTCTCTGACATTGTGAGAATTTTCCCCATTCATCTTAGTATCTTGTCTGGGTTCCTTTCTACAATTTCAGCTTGACAAGTGCTGGATCTCCAGGGTCTAGGACAGAACCTGGCACATGGTACCTGCACAATAAATGTTTGCTGAAGGAAGTTATGAATGAACTTGCTTATGTTAAGTAAACTGTATGCTTATCAACACTAAAACAAAAAAACAACTTCAGGTAGAACAAGCCTTTGGACTAAGAAAAATCCCTCTCCCTCTCACCCCTGGCCCAGAGCCCTCACTTCCTCTCCCTGGGGGCAGTTCCTCTCACTGGTTTCCCTTCTAGACACTGTCCACAGGGCACATACCTAAGCAGATTTCTGGATGTTTATCTCTCATCCCCCCTGTTTTGTTACACACCCTGTTCCTCACTTTGCTATTTCACAAACTAACATAATTAGACATTGTTTTGCATCTGCAAGGCTCTTCATCTCACAAGGGAACATAGTAGCCCACCCTAGGAACAGTACCCTTTCTCATTAAACCAGCCTGAGGAGCTTTAAAAAGATACAGATGCCACACATACACACAGAAATAAATAGTCCAAGCTCCGGAAAGAGTCTTCTTGGCTGTCTTACCTCCGGGGTGAGGACAGCTAGCTGAGGGTATGTGAAGGGTTCTTTCACTTGGAAAGCTAAAATCTTCTGTGCGGTTGAGGGCTTAGTTTTAATTTTCAGCCCCTACCCCCAGCCCAGCAGAGAGAATATATTAATTTTGTTATAAAAGAACTTCAAATCCTGTTTAAAAATAATCCTCCCTGGGAACTCCCTGGTGGTCCAGTGGTTAGGACTTGGCACTTTCACTGCTGTGGCCCAGGTTCAATCCCTGGTGGGGGAACTAAGATCCCGCAAGCTGCGTGGTGTGGTCAAAATAATAATAATTATTATTATTCTCCCATTGGGGATTGACTGGGAAGGGGCAGGAGAGAACTTTCTGGAGTGATGAGAAGGTTCTTACAAGAGATCTACAAGTTTTTTCTAAGGGCCAGGTATTAAAAATTTTAAGCTTTCTGGTTCAAATGTCATCTCTATCACATAGTCTTCTAAGAACGCTTTAAAAATACAAGAGCCATTCTTAGTCCATTGGTTTTACAAAAACAGGCCACAGTGCAACAATGTAATAACAATACCTTATACTACTGAGCTATACCCTTAAAAATGGTTTCGATGGTAAATTTTATGTTATGTATTTTACCACAAAAATTTTTAAAAATATATTAATAATGATAGGCGCTCGGGCTTCCCTGGTGGCACAGTGGTTAAGAATCCGCCTGCCAATGCAGGAGATACGGGTTCGAGCCCTGGTCGGGTAAGATCCCACATGCCGCTGAGCAATGAAGCCCGTGCACCACAACTACTGAGCCTGCACTCTAGAGCCTGCGAGCCACAACTACTGAGCCTGCATGCCTAGAGCCCGTGCTCCGCAACAAGAAAAGCCACCGCAATGAGAAGCCCATGCACTGCAAGGAAGAGTAGCCCCCGCTCGCTGCAACTAAAGAAAGCCCGAGTGCAGCAACGAAGACCAAACGCAGCCAAAAAGAGAAAAGCAAATACCGTATGCAGCCAAAAATAAAATTAAAAAAATGAAAACAAAAAAATTAAAAAAAATAATGATAGGCCCTCCTTGGGCATGAGGGGATTCAGGAAACTGGTGATATTTTTTACCTGATCTAGATGCTGGTTACCTCATACATTTAGAATCTATACCCTTTTACGTATGAATTTTCTACTTCAATAAAAACTTTAGGGAGTTCTCTGGTGGCCTAGTGGTTAGGATTTGGTGCTGTCACTGCCATGGCCCAGATTTGATCCCTGGTCGGGGAACTGAGATCCTACAAGCTGCACGGCAGGGCCAAAATATATTAAATAAATAAAATGAAATTTCATCTTAAAAAAAATGTTTAAAATATTCCGCTTGATTGGTTCAATGTAAGAGGGTCCACCCACAAATGCACAGCTTAATGCAACCATCAGCAAAGATTGAGGAGGGTTTCCAGGTGCTGATGTGAGAAAGGGATCATCTCCGACATATATTAAGAAAAAGGAAAAAGAAAGCAACACGATGTGAAACAAACACCTTTTCATTCAACAAATATTTGTTGAGCACCTACTATGTGCTATGTGCCAGGCACTGTGGATACACCTTCAAACCAAACAGACATGCCTTCTTGCCTCATGAAGCTAGTACTCTAGGGATTTGCTGACATTTTTGTAAAAGGGGAAAAAAGCCACTAAATAAAGAATATGTATATAATTGCATGCAAAGGTCTAAGGCCTAGACTTTGGAAGAAAACACAAGATGTTGTAATACTGATGCATCCCAAGAATGAAGTGTGATGTTGGGAGAGGGAGCAAGAGGGAGATTTTTCATGATAAAGCTTGTTATCTTTTGTTTTTTGAAGCATGTGAATGTATTATCTCTTCCCCTGCAAAAGTTACAATTAACAATATCCTCTTCCACAATATTTTTAACCATTCAGATGCCAGAGCCCTACTGCTGGCTGAGTTGAACTCTCTAGCGAGTGAGCCATGGAATCTGCTTTTAAAACAAGCACCATGACTTTTTTCCCAGTCCCCGAACCCCATCAGAGTCTATTGTTTTAGGTTCTAGAATCTTTTTCCATACTGCTCATGCCAAGAGTGGGCTGGGAAGGATGGCAGTGCCCCTTGTTGACATCCGTCGGGGCCGGGAGCCATTTCCTGGCTTCCTCAGAGATGCTGCCTTTCTCTAGATATGGTGTCTGATAGGGAAGGAGCTTTCTGTCCTGCCCAGTCTTGTCCAAGTATGTGCCTCAACAGATAGGGCTGCTTCTCCAGCAGCTCATGGAAAAATCCATGTCCCCAGTATCACCAGTCCCAGAGCCCTCCTGAGCACGTACAGCTTACCAGGCACTGTGCAAAACACTTCCCACCAGCCAGTACAGTCTGCCCAGCCCTACAGATGAGGATACAGAGTCTCAGAGAGGTCACCAACTCACACATGGCCACACAGCTTGTATGTATCAGAACCAACCAGGATTTGAGCCTATGTCTGTCTGATATCACCCACTAAATTCACAATGACCGATGGGAAGGCACTGGGGTACAGGGGAGGATTTGTGAGCCACTCTTTCCAAACCACACTGTTCCCAAAGGAAATCTTGTTATCTGATTTCACAGGGCAGAGCAAGGGCCCTAGGTTTTTGGTTCTGATGAGAATGGACTACTTACAAACTAAGCAAGACACCACCACCCCCTGCCCACTCTGAGGATTCAAGCCATGTGGCCCCTCTGGAGGAGTTGAGGGCCTGGCTGCAAGACCCAGCTGAAGTCTCCATCTCACACTCTCTAGCCTCACAGAGAGAAATAATTAAGCAACTGTGTGGTTTGTCTGCTGTTCCCTCTGCCACATTTTGCTTAAATCTTCCCATGGCTGGCTCAACCTCCAGCCCTTGGTCACCTAAAATAATCCCAGATGATCCTCCGCCCACCACACACACACACACACTCCTACCTAAAATTACGTATTTATTCAAGAATTTTTCCACTCTGTTGACTGCTGTGTTCTCCGTGTCTAGACACTGCCTGAAGGATGCTCAATACATATTTGTCAATGGAATGTGCTTCTAGTGCCCAGCACAAGGTCTGTTGGGCACATAGGTCCCCTGTCTCCTGTGTGTTCCTGGCAAGACCATGCATGGC
Source organism: Leucopleurus acutus (assembly GCF_964270905.1). Classification (NCBI taxonomy): domain Eukaryota; kingdom Metazoa; phylum Chordata; class Mammalia; order Artiodactyla; family Delphinidae; genus Leucopleurus; species Leucopleurus acutus. The sequence goes on along the minus strand of NC_139145.1, from coordinate 7,335,303 downwards.
TGGCTCCCTCTGGCCAAATTCAAGGCTGGGTAAATCATATCACTGTCCACTCTGCCCCCAGGCTTGCCTCAGGGAGACCAAAGATCCTTCAGGTGCTGCCCACAGGCAGGCAGGACCCCAGGCAGAGAATCCCAGATCAGAGACAGCAAGCCACACCGAAGGGACGCACAGCACGGGCAGCCACAGGGTCTGGGGCTTGGGCCAAAACCAAGAGCAAGGGGGCCCCTCAGGAGGTCTGGGCTGGCAGCTTCAAGCAGAGAGGGGAGAGGCTGTGCAGTTGCCAGGCCCTTGGCTGGGCTGGGCAGGGAGAGCCCAGCCTCCCCTATCTGTCTTTCTTTGCAGCCTCTTAAGGCCACAGTCCCTGGGGGGAGGGAGGCACAGCTCTCGCCAGCTCGTTTTTCTTGATTATTTTTGAGCGGTTTCCGGCCCCCTCCCCAAGGCCCTTCGGTCTCACAGTTTCCAGGAAGTTTCAGACACACAAGGAGGGGTGGCAGAGCCCCTTTAGCCCAAGGCAGTGCCACGCGGGCCGTGTGCCCACCTGAGCCCTGGGGACCCAAAATGGAGGAGAAAAGAGAAACTGAGGACCGCACACCCCTCCGTGGAACCCTGGGAAGGGAAGCTCTGCAGGGCGTGGGTGGGGAGGAAGCCTCATCTTTGCCCCATCCCATAGGCCCAGAGGCCGCCCTCAGAGGTTCGCGGGAGGGGGTCCCGTCGCTGGGACCCCTCGAAATGGGAGCGAGCGCCCCCGGCTCCTTGCACAGGGCGGGGAAAGTTTCTCAATTGTTTCCTGTTTCCTTCCTGTCCCTTCGCCGGTGGCGCCCTTGTTTCCGCCCTTCCCAGACGGCGGGCGAGACCCGATCGCCTCCCACCCCAGCACTGGGTCTGCCTAGTCTTGCCTCAGTTTCCCCATCTGGCCGAAAGCCCGGAACGGCTACTTCTAAGGGAGTGTGAGCAGGAGGAAGAAGTGGATAAAGGGAATTGGAAGAGGAAGATTTGGGGAGCTTGGGGCCCTGGTCCTTTTCCGAGCCCCGGTCGCCGTGCCTCCCCTCCCCCGCCCTGCATCGAGCCGCCCAGATAACGGGACCTCCCCGGGCGGAGCATGCGCCGTGTGTCCCGGCCCATCAGCCGGAGGGGGAGCAGGGGCTCCCGAGAGGGGATGCAGGGCGACCTGGCGGGAGCAGGTGGGTGTGGGTTCGGCGCAGAGCAGGATGCAAGGCCGGGAAGCAGGAGGCCCCCAGCTGCAGCGCGGCTGTTTAAGATCTCGGATGTCTCCCCCCACCAAGGCCCCCGAACTCAGCAGAGGCGGCCGCGGGCCAGAGGCGGCTCCTACCGTAGGCTCCGTCCTTCCGCTCGTCCACCATGGCCGCGGCGGGCGGGGAGGGGAGTCTGAGCCAGCGCGACCCCAGCCCGGCAGGGCGAGAGGCTCCGCGGGCTGCAGCGCCCCGCCCCGGGTCCGGGCCCGCCCCTCCCACCTGGTCATCCCCTCGCGACCCCACCAATGGGAGTCCCGAGCGGGTGGGGGCGGGACCCAGGGGCGGGGTCGAGCTCGGGAAGGGGTGGAGCCCCAACCTTTGTTTCCTATCTGGGCTCTCGAGAGACCCTCTAGGTTCGTTTAGTGGGCAAGGAGCAGTCATTCATTCAATCTATCTATCCACTCATTCGCCAGATAGATATTGAGTGTCGACTGTGTGCCAGTGAACAGAGAAAAAGATGCTATTTTTCATTCATCAGATTGGCAAGAATTTTAGAGTTTGGTAACATCAAGCGGGGTGAGCTGATGCTGTGGGTCAGAATGTTCTCTGGCAGAAAGATTAAATCCAAACCGTGTTCACCCTATATGATTCCTCTCTGCCACTGATCCTGGAGAAACCATATGCACGGCGAGTACGTGCCAAAAGGTGTTACCTGCAGTTTTGGGAGTTCTTGTAAAAAATGGTGGAGAACATGTATGTCCACCAATTGAGGGGTGCATACAACACAACACAACAGAAGAGAACACCATACAATGGATGAAAAGAATGAAATCATTAGGGAAATGCAAATTAAAACTTGATAATAACACCACTACATACTCACTGGAATAGCTAAAACTCAAAATACTGAGGGTACCGAGTGTTAGTTAGTATCTGGACCAAATGGGGCTCTCCTACACTGCTGGTGGGAATGTAAAATGGTACAACTACTTGGAAAAAAGATCTGGTAGTTTCTTATAAACGGGCATCAACTATATGACCCAGACATTCTACTCCTAAGTATTTACCCAAGAAAAATAAAACCAAAACCACTAAAAAAAAGAAAGAATAGAAAAGAAACCCGCAAAATGTGTATGCAAATGTTCATAGCAGCTCTGTAATAGCTTTTTTCATAATGGCTCCTAGCTTGAAGCAACCCAAGTGTCCAGTGTCCATCAACGGGTGAATGGTTCGTCAAACTATGGTCCATCCATACCATGGAATACTCCTTGGCAAGAAGAAGGAATGAACTATTATTGGTAACTGCCACAGCATGGATGAATCTAAAAAAAAAAAAAGACATTATGCCCAGTGAAAAAGGCCAGAGACTTTGTTATGAAGTTCTAGAACAGGTATAGCTAATCAACCCATGGAACATGAATCAGAGGTGGCCTTTGCTGTTAGTAGTGATTGGCAGGAAAGGCCATAGGGTGACTTCCTGCGGGGGCAGAAACAAGACTGTGGTTAAACAGATGGATTCAGTTTGTCACAGTTACTTGACTTCTGCCCTTTCTTAATATATGTTACATTTTAATAGTGGGAAATATCTCAATAGTTTAAGAAAGAAGGAGGTGGCCCTGCAGGTTAGTGCAAGAGTAAATGTTTAAGGAGATTAGTCAGCATCAGGTGAGGTATTAAGTGCTTTTCATTAAATCTTTATCACCTTTTTCCCATTGGGGAAAATGACACAGGGAGATTAAGCAATTTATTAAGTATTTTGTGTTACTCCTTGCAACCAGCTGTAGAAAGTGACACAGAGAGGGTAACTAATTTACCCACAAACACACAGTTAGTGAGCGCTGAGCTGAACAAGAATTTGAACGTGTGAAGGCTAACTTCACATTCCACATACATTCCACACCCCTCAGCCATAACCCCGCAGAGTAGCTCAGCTAGGCTTTCAGGTCCTATTGGTGAGTAAAAATAGCAAGTTGTTTTTAGTCGGTTACCTTTGGCATGAGAAAGAGAAAGAGAGAGATACATCAAACAGACACACAGACACACACCTGCACATAACAACAGAAAAAGATTTCAACTTTATAGGGGATGTCAGAAGGACCAGGATGGGGGAGGGGAGGCAAAGGGGACTTTTTCCTAATCTATCATGTTCTATCCATCTTTCTCTCTGTCTCTTTAGTGGAAGAAAGTATTCATGCGTTTCTTGGGTAATGAAAACTATTTCAAAAAATAGATTCCAGGGGGCTTCCCTGGTGGCGCAGTGGTTGAGAGTCTGCCTGCCGATGCAGGGGACACAGGTTCGTGCCCCGGTCCGGGAAGATCCCACGTGCCGCGGAGCGGCTGGGCCCGTGAGCCACAACTACTGAACCTGCGCTGTAGAGCCCGCGAGCCACAGCTGCTGAAGCCTGGGCGCCTAGAGCCCGTGCTCCGCAACAAGAGAAGCCACCGCAATGAGAAGCCTGCTCACCGCAACTAGAGAAAGCCCGCACACAGCAACAAAGACCCAACGCAGCCAAAAATAGATAAATAAAATTAAATTAAAAAAAACAAAAAATAGATTCCGTGGAAATTCCTTGGCGGTCCAGTGGTGAGGACTCTATCTTTACACTGCAGGGGGTGAAGTTTCGATCCCTGGTTGGAGAACTAAGACCCCGCATGCCGCGGGGGATGGAGGGAGGGGGATGGGGAGTTATTGCTTACTGGGGACAGAGTTTCCGTTTCAAAAGAGAAAAAGAGTTCAGGAAATGGGTGGCAGTGTTGGTTGTGCAACAATGTGAATGTACTTAATGCTACTGGACTGGACACTTAAAATGGATAAAATGGCAGATTTTATGTGGTAAATATATATTAGCACAATAAAAGTTTTTAAAATAGCTTTTTAAAAATACGGTGCAACACAGTTGTGATGGGGGCACAGGAGACTTGGGAAAGCAAAGAGGAGGGATCTGACCTAGACAGGGGGTGGGAGGTCAGAAAGGGCTTCTGAAGAGGAGGCCTGAGAGCTGAGTGAGAACCAGGTGGAGTCAGTGTGTCTGAGTCAATGGGTTCAAGCGTCCCTCCTGGGAGAGGTCATCAGGGGTCAAACTTTGTCAAGCAGGGCAGCTTGAGGGCATTGGGGAGCCCTGGGCTACGTGAGGGTGAGGGAGGGTCATAGGACTGTGAGTTTCAGGGAGATGCCTTTAGTGGTGTGGAGAAGAGATTAAGGGGGTTGTCTAGAGGCAAGGTCCCTGTAGGCATCTAGGAGGAACTGGGGCAGGGCCTCAGCCTCTAGGGACGGGGGAGGTTGCAGCTGCAGTGGGGCAGCTGGGCACACAGAGCTGCTCTGTTCTCTGATCCCACTGAAGCTTTTGGGCTCATGAATTTTTCAGCCAAACAGACCTTGAGTTTCAGATTCCAGGGCGCTGGGCCCAGGCTTTTAGGTTCTGTTTACTGCCTGAAAACATCTGAGGGCCCCAGGAGAAGGGCCCTTGCAATGTTCAGTGATGCTGGGGCTGGGGCGAGGGACTGGCAGTGTCCTCAATCCACCCAGTTTACCTTCTGAGCAAGGGGCTGGTCGAGGCACGAAGGACACCCCTCTTTTGGGCAGAGGCAACCTAAAACCTTGGGCTTTGCAGGGCTAGAATTTCCAGCTCTGCCTCCGCTGGCTGGGTGATTTTTGTACAAATCATTCACTCTTTCTGAGCCTCAGTTTTCCTATCTGTCAAATGGAGATAACAGGTTTCCTAACTCAGAACATTGTCTCCCACATTGGAGACTTTTAGGGGAGCCCCTGAGTGTAATGAGCACCAAATAGGGGTTAGCTATTGTTAGTAATAGTAATGCTTGTATCCTGTCATGAGACAGAAGAGGGCTGGGACCTAGCTCTCAAACTCCACAACTCAGGTTCAAATTCTGGCTCAATAGCTGTGTGGTCTTGGGCAAGTGGCTTCACCTCTCTGTGCTTCTGTTTCTTTCTCTGTAAGAGGACATGAAGGTAAGTGCTCAGTGGATGATATTAGAGGCAGTGGGTGGTTCTGATAGATGCTGTACTCTCTCCTTCCTTCCTCAGGTCCCCTGTGGGGATGCCCATCCCCCCTTCAGAAGCTGATAAAGACCTGGGGCTGGGTTTGGCGAAGGAGGGACTAAGCATGGGAGAGCTGAGTGTCTCCGCCTAGAGGCCCTGCAGGACCCTCCCTCCCTCTGTGGAGCACGATCATTCTCAGGCAGGCTGAGATTTATTTTCCCTTTCCTTTCCCCTCCCCACCACAAACTTCCCTGCCAGCAATCTTGGGGTGGAACCCAGGGTCCACAGTAGCTGATGAGCTGGGAGGCTCCATCGCAGGCACAGGTCCAAGCATCGTGTTGCATGTCATAACTCAGCTGAACTGCGCTGTAACCTAATTAGGAAAGAGCAGTGGTTTTTTCTACTGTGTTTGTTTTTATTTTGTTCTGGTTTTTTTTTCTCTTTTTTTTTTTTCATTTTGCAAGGTTTTTAAAAAAATTTTATTGGAGTATAGTTGATTTACAATGTTGTGTTAGTTTCAGGTGTACAGCAAAGTGATTCAGTTATACATATGCATACATTCATTCTTTTTCAGATTCATTTCTCATATAGGTTATCACAGAATATTGAGTAGAGTTCCCTGTGCTATACAGTAGGTCCTTGTTGGTTATCTACCTTATTATATATAGTAGTGTGTGTATGTAATCCCAAGTTCCTGATTGATCCCTCCCTATTTTTTTTTTTTTTTTTTTTGCGGTACGCGAGCCTCTCCCGTTGCGGAGCACAGGCTCCGGACGCGCAGGCTCAGCGGCCATGGCTCACGGGCCCAGCCGCTCCGCGGCATGTGGGATCCTCCCAGACCGGGACACGAACCCGTGTTACCTGCATCGGCAGGCAGACTCTCAACCACTGCACCACCAGGGAAGTCCCCCTATTTTTTTTATTTTATTTGTGTGTGTTTTAATTGAAGTATAGTTGATTTGCAATATCATATTAGTTTAAGATGTACAGCACAGTGATTCAGTTATACTATATATATATATATATATACACACACACACACACACACACATTATTCTTCAGATTCTTTTCCCTTATAGGTTACTACATAATATTGAATATATTCTCTGTGTTATACAGTAGGTCCTTGTTGGTTATAGTAAAGTGCAGTTTTAACTGTATCTCATAGATGTGCAAACCGAGATCCGGGGAGGGGAAGCCAGGTGCCCAAGGCCATCCAGCTGGCTGCTTGCATACCCAGGACTTGAGCCTAAGCCGTAGGGTCCAGAGCCCATGCACTCAACCAGCACACACACGAACAACAACAGAAACAATACTATTACCAGCTTTGTGCCAGGCTCTGCAGTGGGACTTTCCCTTGGGTTGCCCCTGCTCTGAAGATAATGGTGGAAATTCAGGGATGGGAAGCCCGTGAACTTCAGCACAGTTAAGGGATCGGCAAATAGTCCCTGGCAGTAATGGGATCTCATCACATCACCATTTACCCTCAGGACTTTCTCAAACGTCAGCTCCTTCTCTGATCTCCCTGCCTCACAGCCCCCCATTTATTCTCCAACACACACACACACACACACACACACACACACACACACACACACATGCCTCACAGCTTGTGGGATCCTAGTTCCCTGACCAAGGATGGAACCTGGGCCCTCAGCAGTGAAAGCATGGAGTCCTAACCACTGGACCGCCAGGGAATTCTCAAGGGTCACCTTATTTTTTTTGGTTTTCAAGTTGCATACCTCTTGCCCTCCCTAGGAGGACAGCAGTGGAGTGGCTTTGTCTGCGGCACCATCCATAGTGTCCCAGGAGCGCTCAATAAATATTCACTCACTGAATGAACCATCATCACCATAATGAAAATGGCTTCCATATATCCAGTCTAGCACACAGTAGGTGCTCAATAAATGTTGGTTGAGTGAATAATATAATAATTATAGTCATACTAATGATGACCATTTATCTTTTCAACATTCTATCAACATCCTAATGTCACATAGTAGGACCTTATAAATACATTGGGAATGAATAAGAGTAACATCAGGGGAGGGAATTCCCTGGTGGTCCAGTGGTTAGGACTCCACGCTGTCACTGCTGAGGGCCCGGATTCGATCCTTGGTCAGGGAACTAAGAGCCTACAAGCCGCGTGGCGCAGCCAAAAAAAACAAAAAAAAAGAGTTAACATTAGGGGATAAAGGTGTGGTACATATATGCAATGGAATACCACTCAGCTATAAAAAAAGAATGAAATAATGCCATTTGCAGCAACATGGATGAATCTAGAGATTATCATACTAAGTGAAATAAGTCAGACAAAGACAAATATCATATGATATCACATGTGGAATCTAAAATATGACACAAATGAATTTATCTACAAAACAGAAACAGACTCACAGACACATAGAACAGACTTGTGGTTGCAAGGGGAAGGGGGGTGGGAGAGGGATGGATTGGGAGTTTGGGATTAGCAGAAGCAAACTATTATACATAGTATGGATAAACAACAAGGTCCTGGCCTTCCCTGGTGGTGCAGTGGTTAAGAATCTGCCTGCCAATGCAGGGGACATGGGTTCGAGCCCTGGTCCAGGAAGATCCCACATGCCGCGAAGCAACTAAGCCCATGTGCCACAACTACTGAGGCTGTGCTCTAGAACCCGTAAGCCACAACTACTGAAGCCTGCATGCCTAGAGCCCGAGCTCCACAACAAGAGAAGCCACCGCAATGAGAAGACCGCGTACCGCAACGAAGAGTAGCCCTGGCTCACTGCAACTAGAGGAAGCCTGTGCCCAGCAACGAAGACCCAATGCAGCCCAAAATATAATTAATTAATTAAAGAAAACCAAGGTCATACTGTATAGCACAGGGAACTATATTCAATATCCTGTGATAAACCCATAATGGAAAAAAATATGAAAAAGAATGTATATATATGTATAACTGAATCACTTTGCTGTATGGCAGAAATTAACACAACATTGTAAATCAACTATACTTCAATAAAATAAATTTTATTTTATTTATGTATTTATTTATTTTTGGCCACGCCCTGTGACTTGTGGGATCTTAGTTCCCTGACTAAGGATCGAACCCACACCCTCGGCAGTGAAAGCATGGAGTCTTAACCACTGGACTTCCAGGGAATTGCCTAATAAAATAAATTTTAAAAAAAAGAGTAACATTAGAGTGTCGGTCAACAGATGAATGGATAAAGAAGATGTAGTATATATACACAATGGAATACTACTCAGCTGTAAAAAAGAACAAAATTTTGCTATTTGCAGCAACATGGATGGACTTGGAGGGCATTATGTTAAGTGAAATAAGTCAGACAGAGAATGACAAATACTGTATTATATCACTTATATGTGGAATCTAAAAATTACGACAAACCAGTGAATACAACAAAAAAGAACCAGACTCACAGATATAGAGGATAAACTAATGGTTACCAGTGGCAGGGGGAGGGGCAATATAGGGATGGGGGGTGAGGCACAAACTATTAGGTGTAAGATAGGCTACAGCATGTATTGTACAACACGGGGAGTATAGCCAATATTTTGTAACAATTGCCAATGGAGTGTGACCTTTAAAAACGGTATAAAAATATTTTTAATTAAAAAAAATGGAAAGAGTAACGTTAGGAATAACAATAAAAAGCAGCTACTTGGGGAATTCCCTGGCGGTCCAGTGATTAAGGCTCTGCGCTTCAAGAGTAGCCCCCGCTCACCACAACTAGAGAAAGCCCGCGCGCAGCAACAAAGACCCAACGCAGCCAAAAATAAATAAAAATAAAATAAATTAAAAAAAAAAAAGACTCTGAGCTTCCACGGCAGGGGCCACTTGTTTGATCCCTGGTCGGGGAAGTAAGATCCCACATGGCTGTGGCCAAAAAAAAAAAAAGGGCAGCTACATTTGTCCTGCTAAGAGTGTAACTCATAGTTCCTGTCACTGAGTGAAAGAATAAATTATTTAGTAAATATTTATGGTAATAATTAATTAATTAGACACATATTGAGCACCCAGCACTGGGCCCTGGGGACACAGACATGAAAAGGACAAAGTCCCTGCTCTATTCGGGTGCACATGCAGTGGGAGTGACAGAAGAAACAAGATGAGTGTATGGGGACTTCCCTGGTGGCACAATGGTCAAGAATCCGCCTGCCAGTGCAGAGGACATGGGTTCGAGCCCTGGTCCAGGAAGATTCCACATGCCGCGGAGCAGCTAAGCCACAACTACTGAGCCTGCACTCGAGAGCCCGCGTGCCACAACTACTGAAGCCCACGCGCCTAGAGCCCATGCTCTGCAACAAGAGAAGCCACCGCAACGAGAAGCCCGTGCACCGCACTGAAGAGTAGCCCCTGCTCGCCGCAACTAGAGAAGGCTTGCGCACAGCAACGAACGAAGACTCAACGCAGCCAAAACAATAAAATAAAATTAATTAATCAATTAATTAAAAAAAAGATGAGTGGATGGGTGGATGGATGAATGGTTGATTGGTTGGATGGATAGATGAATAGATGGATGAATGGATGGGTGGATGGTTGGTTGGATGCATAGTTGGTTGGTCTGGGGTCCCCACCCATCAGCCCTCCAGGGCGCAAAGGGAAAGTGAGGCGGGGCAGCTGTCCCATCCGAAGCTCCGCCCCTCCCCGCCCCCGCAGCGTCTTCTCGTCGGCAGACTGCGCCGCTCACCTGGTGGCCTCCCCTTTAAGACGCGCTCACCTGGGTGCTCACCTGCGCGCGGGCGCTTCCGCAGGAAGAAGGAAGCGGCGCCACCGTCGCCTCCCGGCCCTCCCTCCCCACCAGCCAGGTCCGCCGGCCGCCACCATGTCCGCCTCGGCTGTCTTCATCCTCGATGTCAAGGGCAAGGTGAGTCTGGGCGCAGGGAGTGGGGAACGGACAGGTGAGGCTGCACCCTCCCGGACCCCGAGACGGCCCCTCCTTGCAGGCAGCGAGGCCCCGGAAAGCTCTGGGGGCGTGGGGACACCCCTCCCCCAATCCCTGGGAGTCCCGCGTCGAATCCCACCTCCACTGTTCACTAGCCGCGTGTCTGAGGCAAGGGGCTTCTCCTCTCTGAGCCTCAGTCTCCCTGTCCGTACAAATGGGAATAACAGAAGTCCCCACCCAAGAAGAACGAATACAACCTTATGCGTGTATACCACCTAGCACAGTAGCCCTGCTGCAAACATTAGGCGTTCAGTCAATTGAAATTATTATTTCTGTCGCCATCATCATCCACAGTACTAATATTTGGGAAAGACAGCAGGGGCCGGAGAGCCTAATTCCCCTTTGGGGCTGTCTTGTCCCTTTCTGGTGCCCCCTCCCATTCGTCTTGTCATTCGGTAGCAATAATAACAGTGGCGGTGAAAATAATATTTCTGATAATAATCATAGTGGGAGCTAAGGTGTGTGAGGACCTGCGGGTGCCCTCTCTGTTCTAAACACTGGACTAAACAACCTCACCAAGTAGGTATTATTATTGCTGCTTGCCAGGCAGAGCTATATGAACTATGAGAGATGTATGAGAGATATATGGATATAATTGTTTCTTTTCTTTTTTTCTCTCTTTCTTTCCTTTCATCATCACTACCTCACCGATTTGGTGCATACGGAGCCTGGCTTGAGAGCAGGAATTCTGGAGCCGGGGCGTCTTCGTTCAATTCCCAGCTTCCTCACTGACTATGGGCGTGGTTCATACCTCAGTTTCCCCATCTGTAAAATGGAGAAGGTGATACCACCTACCTCATAGGGTTGTGGTGACAACAGAATAAATTAGCAAACAACCAGGCTTTAGCAGATGTCAGTGAGGGCTCTAGACGCTCTAGCTGTCATTATCACGTGCCCATTTTGCAGAGGAGGAAACTGAGATGCAGAGAGGCAGAGCCTTGCCCACGCCCCCTCAGCCAGCAAGTAGGGTCAGAGCTCGGCACTCTGATGCCCCCGGGCGGACAGTCCCTGGATCCCAGCAGTGACCAGACCTTCTCTGCCCACCCTTAGCCCTTGATCAGCCGCAACTACAAGGGCGATGTGGCCATGAGTGAGATTGAGCACTTCATGCCTCTGCTCATGCAGCGGGAGGAGGAGGGCGCCCTGGCCCCACTGATGAGCCACGGCCGGGTCCACTTCCTGTGGATCAAATACAGCAACCTCTACTGTATCCGGGGCCACGGGAGGATCCCTGGGGGCCCGGAGTGGTGGGCAGCTCAGGCCCAGAGGTGGTGGGCTGGGACAAGAGGTGCACAATACAGCAGTGGCTCAGGCTGGAGGGTGACGGTTCAGGGTCTGTGCTCCATTGGAACCCTCCAAAACGGCACATTTTCCTTAACCTCGCTGCCTGCAGTGGTGGCCACCACACTGAAGAACGCCAACGCCTCCCTCGTGTACTCGTTCCTCTACAAGACAGTGGAGGTAGGTCCTAGCCTTCCATTGGCCGGCTGGTCTGTCTGTCTACCTGTCTTGCCCACCTCTTTCGGAATCCATCTCTCCTAGGAAGATTTCCCTGGGGGTGTCACCATCAAAGCCCCATCGCTCTGTGTTCTCATTAGCTGCTGTGGGATCATCTCTCCCTATAGGGTAGGAACCAAGGAGGTCTCCGGTGCTCAAAACTGAACCAGAGGGAACTGGGTTCCAGACCCAGCTCCCCCACTTCCTGGCTGTGTGACCTTGAACAAGTCACTTCTCTCTGTGCCTCTCAACTGGGTTTAGTTCTGCCGCAGGGTTGTTGTACAAATTAATCAAATTTGTACCTCTAAAGTGCCTAAAACAGTGCTCAGTATACAGTAAGTGCTCAATAAAGGGTTGGTATTATTGTTAGCATTACCACTAATGTTGTATCATACTATCTTATGGTAATTTATTGAGCCCTTACTATATGCCATCCTCAATGACTGAGAAAGTGCTCAGTAAATACTTTTTTTTTTCCTTTGGCTGCCGTGTGGCTTATGGGATCTTAGTTCCTGACCAGGGATCGAACCCACACCCTCGGCAGTGAAAGCACAGAGTCCTGGACTTCCCTGGCCATCCAGTGGTTAAGACTCCGTGCTTCCACTGCAGGGCACATGGGTTCGATCCCTGGTCAGGGACCTAAGATCCTGCATACCGCACGGTGCAGCCAAAAAAAATTCCTAGTAAATATACTATACTTCGACAAACAAGAGATCTGTATTGATTTGTCTCCTCTCTGCCAGGCAGAGGTGGGGACACAGCTGTGCATAAGACAGGCGCTGTCCCTGCCTATGCTGAGGAGTTAAAGGGCAAGAAGGAGGGACTTCCCTGGTGGCGCAGTGGTTAAGAATCTGCCTGCCAATGCAGGGGACACAGGTTCGAGCCCTGGTCCGGGAATATCCCACATGCCACAGAGCAACTAAGGCTGTGCGCCACAACTACTGAAGCCCTCACGTTCTAGGGCCCATGCTCCGCAACAAGAGAAGCCACTGCAAAGAGAAGCCCGCGCGCCACAACAAAGAATAGCCCCCGCTCCTACTCGCCGCAACTGGAGAAAGCCCATGTGCAGCAACAAAGACCCCCCAAAATAAATAAATAAATATGTATATAAAAAAATAAAGGGCAAGAAGGAGATTCAAAGGGACATTGTGATAACCAGTCACTGGGGTGCTAGTCTCACCCTGATACTCACAGGGGTCAAGGGATAGTGGTGGCTTCACTGAGGAGCTGAGGCCTGTCACAAGGAGGCTGCTGTGAGGAGAGTGTCCTAAGCAGTGGGCATAGCATGTGCAAAGGCCCTGAGATGGGAACAGAAAAAAGGCCACAGAGGCTGGAGCAGGATGAAGGATGAGGTTTCCAATGCTGGGTGACTGACAGGTTCTCTGCTGTGGTGATACCTATTAATCCCAGGGACTCCCATCTTGGGGTCCCCCAAGTCCCAAGGGCCCCTGGATAGAATTCAGGGAGTCCATAAACTGAGACGTATTTCTGTGTAACAGTTTTCCTTTGCCATCTTGCGTTTCTTTTTGTTTTTTTTGTTTTTTCCTGCGCGTTGCATCTTGGCTTGTGAGATCTTAGTTCCCTAACCAGGGATGAAACCTGGGCCCTTGGCAGTGAAAGTGCAGAGTCCTAACCACTGGACCACCAGGGAATTCCCATCTTGTGTATTTTATTTCATGCATTTACAAACCTTGTTCTGAGGTGGGTCCATTCCAGGAGGGCAGAGACCCTGTTGGCTTTGTTCACCATTAATATACCGACAGTGGTATATAGTAGGCACTCAATAGTTGCTTGTTGGGTGGCTACTCAGCCCAGAGCTACACCAGCCACACCTCTGTGGATGTGGGTCTCCCTGCACCCGCAGGTATTCTCTGAATACTTCAAGGAGCTGGAGGAGGAAAGCATTCGAGACAACTTTGTCATCGTCTACGAGCTGCTGGATGAGCTTATGGACTTCGGCTTCCCACAGACCACGGACAGCAAAATCCTGCAGGAGTGAGTGGGCCCTGGGTCAACCACAGTGTGGGCCATGGGTAGAAGAAAGTTGGGGAGGGCTGGGGAAGTGTCCCTGGGCCTACCTGCTCATCTCCCTGCCCTGCCAGATACATCACGCAGCAGGGCAACAAGCTGGAGACGGGCAAGTCGCGAGTGCCACCCACTGTCACCAATGCTGTGTCCTGGCGCTCGGAGGGCATCAAATACAAGAAGAACGAAGTCTTCATCGATGTCATAGAGTCCGTCAACCTGCTGGTGAGCCCCCATACCTCTGCCCCACCCCTGCCATGGCCTTAGGGCAGGAGAGTGGGCCCTATGCCTGTTGACACACCCCCCCCCCCCCGCCGTGTGTCCATCCTCAGGTCAACGCCAACGGCAGTGTCCTGCTGAGTGAGATCGTGGGCACCATCAAGCTCAAGGTGTTTCTGTCAGGAATGCCGGAGCTGAGGCTGGGCCTCAATGACCGCGTGCTCTTCGAGCTCACTGGCCGTAAGTTTCTGGAAGGGGGCGCAAGCGGGAGCCTGACACTTCGTCCCATCAGGGAGGGGTGGGTGGTACCGAGAGACTTGCAGTCAGTTCTGAAATAGCACTCGCCCGCCCTCTTCTGGTTGTAACCAGTACTGCAGCTGCTGGTTCCTTGAGCAAACAACTGCTGCATTATTGAGTGCCAGGCGCAAGGAGACCGCAGTGAAGAAAAAAATCCCTGCCCTCATGGGTCTGACATTCTAGCGGGAGTAGGGGACAGAACAGCATCATATTTAACAACCTGGCAGCAAGAGCCTGATTCCCGGAGTTCAGATCCTAGCTCCGCTCCTGGCCAGCTGGGTGACCCTGGGCAAGTTACTCATCCACTCCGGGCCTCAGTTTCCTCATCTGTTAAATGGGGGTGATCGTAGCGGTAGAAATGGAAGACAAGGATAGGGACCATGCCCCGGGCTCCAGGGTTGCCCCAGGCTTCAGGATCACGCTGCTAACTCGGCTCTGAGTTTCAGGGAGTAAGAACAAGTCCGTGGAACTGGAGGATGTGAAATTCCACCAGTGTGTGCGGCTGTCTCGCTTCGACAACGACCGTACCATCTCCTTCATTCCGCCCGACGGTGACTTCGAGCTCATGTCCTACCGCCTCAGCACCCAGGTAAGGCAGGGTCAAGCCCCTGGCAAGGGGTAAGAGTTGACCCCAGAGCCTCGGAGAACTCCCTCTTCCTCTGTCTGTAGGTCAAGCCGCTGATCTGGATTGAATCTGTCATTGAGAAATTCTCCCACAGCCGCGTGGAGATCATGGTCAAGGTGGGCCCTGGGGAATAATTACAATGCTGGATCCGCCCCTTCATACCCGCCCCCACTCCCCCATCAGTGTAACCTCATCTCCTACCTCCCTCCCTGCCCCTCACTTCCTTCAAGCCACATGAGTCTTCTGGCTGGTTCTCAAACATGCCAGGCATGGTCCCCGGCTGTCCCCTGGATCATTCTGCCCCCAGCCACCCATATATACACATAGCTTGCTCCTTCACATCCTTCAGTTCTTTGCTTAAATGTCACCTCCTCAGAGAAGCCCTCCCTGATTTTCCCACCTCCCTTCTTTGCTGTAGTTTTTCCCTTATTACTTACCACCATCTGACACATGATGTTTTACTTATTTACTTTCATACACGTAGATAAACCATATAGTGTATTTATATGGTTTAGAGATTAATAATAAACCACACAGCTTATCTGAACGTGCCTGGCTCCACCAGCTCTTCTGAACCCCCACCTGCCCCTCCCCCAATTACTGCTCCTCTTTTGCCTGCAGGTAATCACAATTTTGAATTTCCTGTAAATAATTTCTTTGCTTTCCTTTATAGTTTTGCCACCTGCATTTATAACCACAAATATTTCATTCTCCTGGTTTCTGACCTTTATATCCATGGATTGGAGCTGTATGACTTTCTGTATAATTTGCTTTGTTCAGGTAACGTGGATTTTTAAGAGGAATCCCAGCAGCCAGAGCTTAGTGCATCCATTTCTGTGGCTGTAGAATATTCCACCGTGAGAATCTTCCGTCCCATCTCTTGCATGGGTTGTTTACAGTTCCTGGCTACTCTGGTTCACCTTACCATGAATACCCCCGTGCTTGTCTGCTGGTGCCCCAAGCAAGAGCTTCTCCAGAGCATACAGTTAGCCCCATTTACAGATGGGGAAACTGAGGCCCAGAAGAATTAAGATGTCATTCATCTAGGAAGGGAGGGGGCAGGTTGAACTTGGGTCTGCCTGGCTCAAGAGTCTGTGTTCTCAGGTTTAACTTTGTTCCCCAGTCTTAGAGTCTTCGGGGAGCTGGGTTGTGGAGTGGACGGTCACAGGGCGGGGGTGTTGACATCCCCAGTGTCCCCGTCTCTGCGGGCAGGGAAAGTGGAAAGGGCCTTAAAGCTGGTGCCTTCCAGAAAGAACACCCCGTGCATTGTTTTACCTCCAGGTCCTCTGCCCCCAATCCCACCTCTCATATATTCCCCCCCACCACCAAATTCATAAAGAAGAGCAGTCATCATAACGCTAGCTACTGCACATGGACACTTAGAGTCCCTGTGTTAAAAGCCAGATCTTAAAAAAGATCTGGCTATAATGTTGTAACTTATCTGTAAGGAGAACATGTGAGGATTGAGAACACAGGCTTGGGTCAAATCCCTGCTGTGCCGGTTATCAACTGCGTGACTCGGGCAAAATGCTCTTTCTCTCTGGGCCTCAGTCTCCTCATCTGTAAAATGGACCTTAGGAATGGCTCCTACTTTAGAGAATTAGTGAGAGGGCTAACTGCTTGGCACAGGGCCCAGCACATGGTAGGGGGTCGGTAAATTTCAGCTTTCAAATGAAAACTCTGTGAGGGGCTGAGGACCCTTCAGGCTTTGCAGTCAGAATCTTCGGCTGTGAGTCTTGGCCAGGAGCCTTTACTTTCTTGTCTGTGAAGTGGGCTGAGAGCAGAGCCTGCCTTAGAGGCTGCTCAAATGAGAGATCTTTTGAACCAGAGAAAGGGGTATGACACTTTCCAAACGGAAGGCACCAAAAGCAGGGCCTCTGGGGGACCTCCCTGGCAGTCCAGTGGTTAAGACTTTGTGCTTCCACTGCAGGGGGCGTGGGTTCCATCCCTGGTCGGGGAACTAAGATCTTGCATGCTCTGCATACAGCCAAAAAACAAAACAAAAAAACAAAATCAGGACCTCTGGAGTCTCTCCTGGGTGTGGACCCCGGCTCTGCCACTTGTTGGCTGTGTGTCTCCAGGCAAATGCTTTAACTTCTCTGTGCCTGTTTCCTCATCTGGAAAATAGGCTGGATTATGGTCCCCACTTCAGCGCTCTTGATGAGCTGGCACATGAAAAGACCTTGGTGAATATTTGCCTGAGTGAATTCCTCATGCCCCATGTTCTCTCCACTGACAGGCTAAGGGGCAGTTTAAGAAGCAGTCGGTGGCCAACAGCGTGGAGATATCTGTGCCGGTACCCAGTGATGCCGACTCCCCACGCTTCAAGACCAGCGTGGGCAGTGCCAAGTACATGCCAGAGAAGAATGTCGTTATCTGGAGTATCAAGTCTTTCCCGGTGAGCACCGGGGATGGGCGGGGGATCTGGGGGACCTACCCTGCTTCTTGAGAGCAAGGCAGAGAATAAATCAGAGCCACCTACGTGTGCACACGGCTATCCTTCGGGGATGATAAAGCTGGAATCCAGACCAGCATAATAGTTAAATTCTCCCAATCCCAGACAGCCTTGGGAATCCCACTTCCTCTCATGGAGCCTCAGTTTGCCCATCTGTAAAATAGGCAATATCATGTTACCCACATCCTTGGGCTGCTGGAGGGAGGATTGGTCTGTCCCTGGGATATTGGTGGGGCTGTTCATCAGGGCCTGGAAAATGGGAGGTGATCATTAGAAGGTCCCCAACCAGAAGCTTTGGCTGTGAGTCTTGGCCAGGAGCCTTTACTTTCTGGTCTGTAAAACGGGCTGAGAGCAGAGCCTACACCTAGGGGCTGCCATGAGGATTGTCTGGGGTATAGAGGGGCCCCTCAGTGTGTCTGATACCTCCATGTGCCCTCAGGGGGGCAAGGAGTACCTGATGCGCGCCCACTTTGGCCTCCCCAGCGTGGAGAAGGAGGAGGTAGAGGGCCGGCCCCCCATCGGAGTCAAGTTTGAGATCCCCTATTTCACCGTCTCCGGGATCCAGGTGAGAGAAGTGGGCAGAGTGGCTCCTCTCCTTGACCTCAGTGGGTTCCCTGCTCTCCCGTCTCTTAGCTTGGATCACCTGCATTCCCTGGCCTGGCTCATCTCTCCTTTGCAATCATCCTTGTCTTTTCCTGGAACAGTGTTGCCTTTTCTACTCTCAGCCTGGGTCCCCTCCCCCTCCCCCTCTTACTTTGCCCTGTGCCTAAACTGTGTTGTGTCTCTTCCCTTATACTGGGCCATCTTTCCCACTGTCCTGGACCACCTCTCCCCTAACCCCCACGCACACTGTCCTTGCCACATCTTTGCCCTGAGCCATGTTACTTCATTCAGTCTGTGCTTCCTTTTTTTTTTTTTAATATTTATTTATTCATTTGGTTGCACTGGGTCTTAGTTGCGGCAGGCGGTCTCCTTAGTTGTGGCATGCGAACTCTTAGTTACAGCATGCATGTGGGATCAAGTCCCTTGACCAGAGATCGAACCCCGGGTCCCCTGCATTGGGAGCTCAGGCACCACTGTGCCACCACAGAAGTCCCCAAGCCTGTGCTTTCTTATTCCCTGAAGTTGTGTTATATATTTTCCCCTGGCCCCAGCCAGCTCTCTCCCCCTAGCATGGGCCACCTCCTTTCATCCCTTTTCAGGTCCGATACATGAAGATCATCGAGAAGAGTGGTTACCAGGCCCTGCCCTGGGTCCGCTATATCACCCAGAGTGGCGGTAAGGCAGCCCAGCTCCCTGGGATGACGGAGACAAGGAGATGAAAGGGGATGGTCTTGGGGCTTTAATACGTCCTGTCTCAGAGGGCTCCAAAACTCAACAGGCCTGGCCCCAAGTCTACCCTGTCTTTGTCAGTATGCCACCCTGGGCCTCGGTTTGCTTATCTTTAAAGTGGGGACAGTTACCAGTTCCAGGTTAGTGGTGGTGGGGTTTGGATGAGGGGCTGAACACATAGCACCCCCATCTACTGCCTGGAAGCAGGCTTGTTGCTGTGGTTACAGTCCCCATGTTTGAGCCAGTCCGTAGCCTTGTTCCATACCTGTAGGGTTGATCATGAGCGCTGGGGAAGGGGCTGGACTTGGGTGGGGGGCCTGTCCCTTTGTCTCCTTTCCTCAGTTCTGAGATGGTCCCCGCTCATTGTTTCCCTGCAGATTATCAACTTCGTACCAGCTAGAAGGGAGAAGAAGTGGGGGCTTGAACATGGGCCGTCCTCTCCCCAGGCCCCGACTGCGAACTCTAGAGAGAGAGGGAAGATGGGATGCGTGTGTGTGGGGGGGACGGCAGTCCCTGAATTAGCAGTTTCTTAAGGGCTGGCTGGCTCCCAGCCTTTTCCTTTACTCATAGGCTGGGAGGGATGGTCTCCCTGTCTCCAAGCTCCCACCCCTCCCCTCTCCCATTTTATATGAAGAAATAGAAAAGGGGCTTGAAGTCCCCCTCATGAGTGCCTTCTTGCAGTGACCTGCCTTAGGAGGTGTGGGGAGGCCCTCCTCCACAGCTGCTGAAGCCAGAGACAACGCGAGCCCAGAGACCCCGCTGGCCCATTCTGAGTTTTAGGATGGCATTAAAAATGAATCTAGCTGCTGTTATGTGTTTCTTGGCTGGCGGCTGGGGGGTGCCAGGGCTGTCCCCTGAAGTACTGGGATAAGCGTGAGCAACACATATCCATTTCTCATCCCGGTTGCCACTCATCTGGGCCCTCGCCGTTGCCCCCACTTTGGTTCCCAGGGCTCTGGGCTTCCCTCCCCCACGACAGCCAGTTACCATCATAGCCGCCAGAGGGCGCCCGTTAACTCCTAAATCAGATCATAGCTCCATTCTTTTTAATAAGTAAAAGTCAAGTGCTCACAGCAGCCCACAGGCCTGATCAACATTACCCCTCCCCGTCCCCTACCTGCCCTCACCTCCTGCCCCCTCTCTCCCCCTCTCCCTCACTCTTCCTGGACTTACTAGGCGTGCTCCTACCTTAGGGCCTTTACAGCTGCAGCGTCTTCACCTGGTATGCTTTCCCCCAGAGATACACATGGCTCCTTCCCTCACCGTCAGGTGTCAAATCAAATGTCACCTCCTCAGGGTGGCCCTCTCTGACCTCTCTCTTTCAACGGCCTTCTTTTCCCAAGAGACTATTACTTATTCCCGATTTGTCAGCTCCACAGTGTATACCATTCTGAAAATATGTAATTATTGTCTTCTCCAGCCCTAAACGGTAGGCGTCCTGCAGCAGGAGGCACCCAGCTTGCTCTCCACTTGGCCGCCTAGTACACAGTAGGTGCTCCGTAAATGTTTGAAGGTCTCTGTTAAGAGCCTCCGACCGCGACTCTCGCCTCCCAGGCTTACCCACGTGGCACCTGCAGCGTGAACTTTCCTCCACGCCCTTGCACTTGCTGTGCCCCGGCTGGCCCCATCTGAGCCGAATGTGATTCCTTCCTCATCCACCCCATTTCCACGTTTTATTTTCTTCACCGTGCTTAAGACTATCTAAAATTATTTAGTTGCTTGAATGTGCGCTCCCCAGCGCCGGGTTCCTGCACACAGAGAACGGTTCCTGCACACAGAGAGTGAATGAATCAAATAAAGCGCTCAGCACAGTAAGAGCTATTAAATACTTATCGCACGGTAGAACTCCGAACAGGGCGGCCCCAGCCCTGCCTCCCTTTCCCTCGGAGGTGCCGAGGTCCCGGAGCGGCCCGTGCTACTCTGCTCCTGACCTTTCTCCCCTGGGTCAGTTAAACCGGCCCTCATTCCCGCCCGCCCGGCGCATTTGAAAAACCGAAAACCCCGCCATTGCCGGCGGTCTACCGGTCGCCGCAGTTCGCCCAATCAGAAGCGGACCCGCCCACGCCCGTGTGCACAGCCTCCCTGGAGACGCGTGGTCATTGGCTGCGCTGGCCGAGTGGGCGGGGCACTATAGGGTCCAGAGCCGGGCAATGCAGCTGGGCTGCAACCTCGCTAGTTCTTAAGAAAACGAATCCGCGGCGTTCGGGGGCGGGACCCCGAGCGCGTTGGCTCCGCCCCCTGGCGGCCGGCTCAGCTGCGGCGTCGGCGTCTGCTCAGAACAGACCCCGCCCGTCGAGTAGGAGGGAGGGTGAGTTGGGGGAGACCCGGCCCCCAAGGGGCGGGCGCCGGGCCGGGCGCTGCGGGCCTCGGAGGGTTGGGCACGGGCCCACCGGCCGACAGGGGGAGGAGCCGGACGGGAGGGCGGGGGTCGCGCAGGAGCCCCGGACTGGCGAGTCGGACCAGGAGCCTCGCGCAGGCCGGGGACGCTGTGGGAGGGTTGTTCGGGCCAGCGCCGGTGGGCTCCCCCGCACTGACCGCGTCGGGGTGGGGCGGGGGGCTTCGCAGGCCGCAAATATCGACATGCTGCTGGAGGAGGTCCGCGCCGGCGACCGGCTGAGCGGGGCGGCGGCCCGGGGAGACGTGCAGGAGGTGCGTCGCCTTCTGCACCGCGAGCTGGTGCACCCCGACGCCCTGAACCGCTTTGGCAAGACGGCGCTGCAGGTGAGGCCCGGCCCTCCCGCAGCGAGGGCGAGGCGGGGAGCGGGGCGAGGACCGGGACCCCAGATACCTTCCCTCTTCTCTCCTTGTTCCCGTTGGTAGCCGACTGGGGTCTGTTCCTCCATCGCTGGGCTGACTTGGCTCCCTGATGTCCCCTTTCTTAGGTGGGTGGTGGATGGGGTTAGGTTGGGGGAGGGGAGAACTTTCCATCTTCGGAGTATTCCTCGTTCTCTGATTGAGGAGGATTCAGTTTCCCTGGAGAAGTTCGTATTCCTTGGGTGAGGGTTCAGCTTCTTTGGATCCCGGTTTCATGAGGACGGCTCCGGTTTCTTGGAGCTTGCATGGAGGATCCGACCGCAGGAAAAAAGGATTCATGTTTCCAGGGTGTCCCCATTTTCTGGGGGGGGGTTCTCTGAGAGGTATCCAGTTTCTGGGGGGTCGGGGAATCTCCATTCCCGCGGGATTTTCATATTGCCATATTATTGGGGGGATCCCAATAAGGGAATAGTTACAGATTGCATGGGAGTCCCTCTTCCCTTGGGGACATTTACAAAAGGGGAACCCCATTTCTTGAGAGGGTCAGGTACCTTTGGGAGCATCCTCACTATATGGGAGGGGGAAATTCCTTGGAGATGGAGTTTCAAATTCCCTGGCCATCTCCTTTCCCTTGAGGGGGCTGTTCTCTGAGGTCTGTTTCCTGGTGGGGGTTTCATATTTCCTGATGATTTCCCATCTGTGGAGAGAAGTGTCTCTGGTTCCTTGGGGGAGGGTCTCAGGTTCCTTGAAAGTTTCCATGGGGCTATACCCTAGGGGGAGTGTATTATCCTTGGTGGGGGGGTGGCCAGTTTTTTGAGGGTCCTTATTCCCAGATCATCTTCTATGGGGTCTCAGCAGCTGCCTGGGAGTTTATGTTCCCTGAAGTTTCTCGTTCGCTAGAGGACCTCGTCTCTGGCATTCTCTACTCCTGAATGCCCCTCTCTGCAGTCACCCATTTTCCTGGACCTCCTCCTTCGGAGACCCCCTGACCCTCTACCCCCCGAACAGGTCATGATGTTTGGCAGCCCCACCATCGCCCTGGAGCTCCTGAAGCAAGGTGCCAGCCCCAACGTCCAGGATGCCTCCGGCACCACTCCAGCCCATGATGCAGCACGCACTGGATTCCTTGACACCCTGAAAGTGTTGGTGGAGCATGGCGCTGATGTCAATGCACCTGATGGCACCGGGGCCCTCCCCATCCATCTGGCAGTGAGAGAGGGCCACACGGCTGTGGTCAGCTTCCTGGCTGCCGAGTCCGATCTTCATCACAGGGACGCCAGGGGGCTCACACCTCTGGAGCTGGCAAGGGGGAGAGGCGCTAAGGATCTCATGGACATACTGCACATACCACTGTGACCTGGGGCCACCCACTCCGGCAGCAGGACCCGGCTGGGTTCTGTGTCAGAAAAGGAGGGAAGAAACACTTTCTCCCTTTCTTCCTCCTGCCCACTGCCGAGGGGCACCAGTTTGTGGCTTGTTGGTGTTGATTTCTGGGGTGTGTGTGTTTGAGGTACATTTCTCATTTTTTTTTTCTCACCCCTTTTGGTGTGTTGGGCAGAGAAGGGCTCCTGCAGGCAACAGCCACCTAAACGGTTCGGTTTCCTCCACGCCCCGACTGCTGGGGCTACAGACGAGTCCCAAGGGCAGAGCGTTTAAAGCCCCAGCCCTAGAGTGAGGTCATCGCTTCCAAGGCTCCTGGAACCTGTCGACCTTGGCTGGCTGTACCGAGAGAGAGACCTCAAGTGTGCACACTGCTTTCCGGCATGGGGGAGGGGGGAGTGTTCCAAATCAATAAAAGGGTAGTATGAGTTCATTCATATTTTGTTGAAAGCTTGGTTTCCAGTCCCTTGTACAGCGTTAAAGAAAAAAAAAAGTCTATTTATTATGATTTATGGAAGAAATTGTTGTGTGTGTAATTTAATGTTTTTACCCATTAAATTAAGACTTGTGCATGATCACAGCGCCGGTGGCTTCTGATTTTTGAGGCTGCGATGGAAAGTCGCGTGTTCGGGATGTTTGTCGGGGTGGGCACCCGGGTCGCGGATCCTGGATGCTTTGGGGGAGGGGAGAGAGTGGTAATTCCCAGGGCGCCACGGTGAGTGAGCTGGGTGGGGCAGCGGTTTGCGCTGTCGGAACGGAAGGGAGGCAGGAAACCGCGAGTGGAGAAAGGGCCCCCAGATGTCAGCTGGGTGCCGGGAGCCCCGGCGGGTGGGGGAGTCGGGTGGGCGGTGGCTGCAGCCTTCCCCGCAGAGGCGTGGCCCATAGGCGGCGACTGCGGTCACAGGGCTAGGGATCCCGGAAGGACCGGGGGCGGATTAGTTGCGGCCCATGAGGTTCCGCCCCATTTAAAGCTCGCTAGTGAGTAGCCCCGCCTCCTTGGGGGTGGAGCCTCTTCACACGCGTGCGCAGTGGATCGTAGAGCCGCCATGCCGGAGCCGCGCGGGTCGTCACCCCTGCGGGTGAACGCGGCGTTCGCCGCGCGGTACGGCCGCTACCGGGAGCGCGAGGAGCTGCAGCGGCGTGAGTGCGGGGCGCATGCGCGCTGGGCGCCGGCGCGTGCAGGGCGGTCGGGAAGTGGGGGTTGATCTGCTCCCCCAGCCTGAGCTGGGGGGGATCCCATCTGTGTCCCACAGTGAAAGATCGCTATGGGGATAGGGACAGCTGCGGCGACTCCAGCTCCGAGTCTGACTCCGGCGACGAGCGCGTGGTGAGCTTCCCCGCCTCCTTCCCGGACTTGCAGGAGGTGTCCAAGCCCCACACCGCATCCCGGCCCCGACTTATAGGAGGCGGCTAACCTCCAACCCCATCGCGCCGTACGGGAGCGTCCATCTCCCACCCCCTATTTCCATGAGGGACAGACAGCGCCCTTCCCATCCCCAGGGAGTGGGCAGATCTCCCCTACTTCCTCTCCCCTACCTCGGATCTACCTGCCCATCTTGATCTGTGAGGTGTGAACCCTCTGTCCACATTTTCGTCCCTAACAGTTTAACCGTTTCTCCGTGTCTGTCTCTGTCCCCAGAGTGGGGCATCCCTCTGCCACATGCGGCACCCAGCTTTTCCCCATATCAGCCCTGATCTTCCCAGCCTCACTGAGCAGTCCAGCCCTTCCTCTCTGTTCTGATGTGCCCTCTGCCCACTTGCCCCTAGGTTGTCCATCCCTTGCTGATACCAGAAAGTACCACCCACCCCCTTGCCTGCTACCTTCCTCTGTCTCATATCCCGTACCTATGTGTGGACCACCCCCAAGAGGGCCCCTCTCCTTCCTCCACCTAATTGACCACTCCCCCCAATTCAGATCCAGCCCTCCACCCCCACCTGCCTCTACCCAGCCGGATTCCCCCGCTTCCTTCCTCCTAACATATACTCCTCTATGCACACTAATTCCCACACACTCTCAGCCCACCTGCCCCTGTTGCTTATTGCCCCCATCACAGCCCCTTTCTGAAGTCTGTCCCCACCCCTTTTCCTGCCCTAGGAATTTGACACTCAGCAGGAGCGTGACTTTTACAGGACCCTCTCCTTACTGAAGAAGAAGGATCCGCGCATCTATCAGAAAGATGCCACCTTCTATCAGAGAACAGGTCTGGGGCTACTTCTACTGAGGCCCAGATTCCTCATTGCTTTATAGGCGGTTGTGACTGTTTTTGTTTTTTTTTTGGCGGTACGCGGGCCTCTCACTGTTGTGGCCCCTCCCGTTGCGGAGCACAGGCTCGGGACACGCAGGCTCAGCGGCCATGGCTCACGGCCCCAGCCGCTCCGCGGCATGTGGGATCTTCCCAGACCGGGGCACGAACCCGTGTCCCCTGCATCGGCAGGCGGACTCTCAACTACTGCGCCACCAGGGAAGCCCGGTTGTGACTGTTTAATGGATCTCCACACACATCAAAACTGATTAGCAAAGGGACTTCCCTGGCAGTCCAGTGGTTAAGACTCCATTCTTCTACTGCAGGGGGCACGGGTTCAATCCCTGGTGGGGGGAACTAAGATCCGGCATGCCACGCGGCAAGGCAAAAAAACCAAAACAAAAACACCGCTTAGCAGAGTGTCTTAGGTTGTCATTAATAACGGCTGTGCGCTTGGCCCTGTTCTGAGTGTGAATTATTCACTGAATGATCACTGCCAGGTACTTCCAGGTAGTAGCAAGTGTGATGCCTCTTTGATAGCTGGGAACTAGTGGGTCGGGGATTTGAAACCTCG
The DNA here is from genome assembly GCF_964270905.1 of Leucopleurus acutus. Lineage (NCBI taxonomy): Eukaryota > Metazoa > Chordata > Mammalia > Artiodactyla > Delphinidae > Leucopleurus > Leucopleurus acutus. Next base: position 7,309,757 of record NC_139145.1, on the reverse strand, counting down.
GTCTGACTCTGGCCCAGCATAGTCTTACTCTCTGCCTGGGGGAGGAAGGGGTTTGTGGATGTGGGTGATGGCAGGTGTCTTCTGGTGTCCCCGCAGCATCGTCCTCAGACAGTAAGGAGGAGCCAGCAGCTAAAGAGAAACAAAAGAAGGTGCAGCCCATGTACCTGAAGGACTACGAGAGGAAGGTTATCTTGGAGAAGGGAGGGTAAGGAGAAAGCCTGACCCCTCTGCTCCCACCTTCCCAGGGCAGCTGGACACATCAGGCACTTAGGGGCAGGGGTGGGAAGAAGCCAGTGACTCACTAGAGTTGAGGGAACCCTGGAGAGCAGGAGCCTGCCTGCACCCCACTGCCCCCTCCACCAGCTGTTGCTCTTAACAGCCCCCTACCCCATGGGGACAGACAGGCCATGGGGAGTCTATTCTGAAGCCTTCTTCCTTCTTCACACAGCAAATATATTGATGAGGAGAATTCAGATGGGGAGGCCTCCAATCAGAGACTTCAGGTGAGTGGGGTGGAGGCTGGGTGGGGGGCTTGGGGGCGCTTGAAGCCTCAGGGCTGGGCCTGAGGCCCATGTCACTCTCTCTGCAGCAGACCTCATTGAAAAGTTATGTGGAAGAACAGAAACAGCTGAAGGAAAGGTGAGCCCTGGGGCTGGCTGAGTGGCCAGATGGAAAGGAGTTGAGGCTCTGAGGTTGGGCGGGCCTGGGTTCAAATCCAGCTCTGTCACTTAATGGCTGTGTGCCCTTGGGCACATCGCTTGCTAGCTCCGGGCCTCAGTTTCTGCATCTGTGACATGGGGTTGATCATGGGCTCTATGTCACAGCACAGCTCTGGGCTTGTCAGGACGAGCTCAGGGATTAGTAGACAGGGCTTGTCTTGGGGCAGCGGGCAGGGCCAGCACACCCATCCTGAGGCTTGTTCTCTCGCACGGGCAGCTTCCGGGCATTTGTGGAGGACAGTGAGGACGAGGACAGTGCCGGCGAAGGTAGCTCCGGGTTGCTGCAGAAACGTGCTAAAAGCAGAGAGGAGAAGGTGGGTACTGGGGCCCAGGTAGATGGGGGCTGGTGGCAGAGAGGGGGCCCCAGGGCTCCCACAGACCCTCAGCGCTGGCCTTCCCCCCAGGCCCAGGAGGATGCTGATTACATCGAGTGGCTGAAGGGGCAGAAGGAGATTCAGAACCCCGACACCCTGAAAGAACTGGTGAGTTCGCATTCATGGTCACTGACCCACTAAACTACCTGGTCTGCTTCCATCCAACCTTTCCCTGGAAACCGGCCCTTGAGACGGTAGCCAGGAGCACATTCTCTAAAGATGGGGTGTGTCCCTCTCTGGGCCTCGGCGTCTACATCTATAAGATGAGGATTAGCCCACCTACTTCCTAGGCTGGCTGTGAAGCTGCAGTCACCAAATCCACTGGGTGCCCGTATCTGTGCTCCTTCCCTGTCCCTGATCCGGGTCCTGTTACCCCCCCTTCACCCCTAGACTCACCTCAAGGAATATTGGAACAACCCAGAGCTAGATGAGGGGGAGCGCTTCCTGCGGGATTACATCCTCAACAAACGCTACGAGGAGGAAGGAGATGAGGAGGAAGAGGAGGAAGGAGAAGAAGGGTGAGTAGCCATGTCCCCCAGGGGCCTCGAGCCAGCACTGGCCAGAAAGGAAAAGGCACCAGGCGTTTACACTTTTTCACATAGATGGTAGCAGAGTTAGCCTTTTTCTTTTCTTTTCTTTTTCTTTTTCTTTCTTTTTTTTTTTTTTTGGCGGTACGCGGGCCTCTCACTGTTGTGGCCTCTCCTGTTGCGGAGCACAGGCTCCGGACGCGCAGGCTCAGTGGCCATGGCTCACGGGCCCAGCCGCTCCGCGGCATGTGACATCTTCCCGGACCAGGGCACGAACCCGTGTCCCGTGCATCGGCAGGCGGACTCTCAACCACTGCGCCACCAGGGAGAAGCCCTTTTCTTTTTCTTTTTGGCTGCGCTGTGTGGCATGCAGGATCTTAGTTCCCCAACCAGGGATTGAACCTGTGGCCCCTGCAGTGGAAGTGTGAGTCTTAACTACTGGACCACCAGGGAATTCCCCAGAGTTAGCCTTTCTTGAGGAAAAGCTGCAGAGTGTGGGCTCTGGAGCCAGGGGGCCCTGCCACTGGATTTCCGTGCCTCGGTTTTCCCATCTGTAAATGGGGGTAACGGTGGCACCCTAGCAGAGGGTTCTTGTGAGGATTAAATGAGTTAATATGCTGGTACACAGGAGTGCAGGAGCTCGGCTGACGCCCCCAGTCTCATCCCATCTCATCCCTCAGGGTCCCTGGCCCCCCGGTCCAGCTGGCCGTGGACGACTCCTCAGATGAGGGTGAGCTGTTTCTGAAGAAACAGGAGGACTTTGAGCACAAGTACAACTTCCGCTTCGAGGAGCCAGACTCTGCCTCGGTGGGTGGCCAGTGCCAGCTCCGGGGAGGACCTGGCCCGCAGGGTCCAGGCCGGGAGAGCCTGGAATCATCTCTGCTGCCCACAGGTCAAGACCTATCCTCGGAACATCACATCCTCCGTGCGCCAAAAGGACGAGCGCAGGAAGGATAGGAGGGAAGAGACGCGGGAGCGAAAGAGGAGGGTGAGTGTCTGTTGGGGCGGTGCGCTGTGAGGAGGCGGGGCCCAGCCTGCAGGGGCCAGTGGGGAGCCCATACCCTCCCTCTCCTGTGAACTGCCGCCTGCAGGAGAAAGCGAGGAAGCAGGAGGAACTCAAGCAGCTGAAGAACCTGAAGAGGAAGGAGATTCTGGCCAAGCTGGAGAGGCTGCGGCAGGTCACAGGCAACGAGACACTGGGCTTTGAGGAGCAGGACCTCGAGGACGACTTTGACCCCGCCCAGCACGACCAGCTCATGCAGGTGTGGCCCCAGAGCCCCAGCCCGGCTGTGCAGCTGAGTGCTCAGAGTGTGGCTCTGGAATCAGCAGTCCCTTCCTTGCTGTGTGGCCTCAGAAAAGTGACTTGACCTCTCTGACCCTGTGTCTCTGTCTATAAAGTGGGTCTAACTGCAGCATTTATGTCAGGGCTGTTGTAAAGATAGCCTGAGAGGAATACTAAATGTTAATTAACTTGGTAAATGCTCAAGGAACTGTGGGTCCTGGTATTTCCTTTAAACTCATTTATTGAGCCGTGAGTGTTTATTGTTGTATTTGGGGAAACACAGCTTCAGGCCACTGGAACAGGCGATGAGGGCTGGATGGGAGAGCAGTGGGGACCACGGGCACCGCAAAGCTGCCCCTGACTAAGCCTGGGAGGTCAAGGAAGGAGACTAAGGATGCATAGGTGGGCCAGGTGAAAACTGGAGTGGGTGGGTGCTGTGTGGTCAGCATTCAGCCTTCACTTTCTAGAAGCTTCTCAGTCCTGAGCTTCAGCTTCTCAATATTTGGCAGTAGTTTCTGTCTCTTGGGGAGCTTGTGAGAACACAGTGAGATGCAGCCCAGCGTCCAGCATGCAGTAGGTGCTTATAAACGGCACGGTTAGCAATATCTGCCTTTGCCAGCCAGTGGAACAGGGGGAAGAGAGCAGGGGGGGTCAAGGGGGCAAGATGAGCCAAAAGTGGGTGTGGAGGAGCCCAGACACACAGGGTTCCCCCGACATCAGGAGCTGAGGGGGGTGCTGCAAGGCCATTTAAGGTGCAGGAGTGCTGCCATCTGGGGGGAGTGGGCCCTGCTCACCCTCCCGGCCCCGACCCTGCAGAAGTGCTTCGGGGACAAGTACTACGGAACCATGGAGGAGGAGAAGCCACAGTTTGAGGAAGAGGAAGGACTTGAAGGTGAGGTCACCTGGGGCAGTGGGCTGGGGGCGGGGGCTGCTTGGCCTGACATGACCCCCCGGCCCATCCCTGCCTGCCTGTCCTCTGGAATCAGACGACTGGAACTGGGACATGTGGGCTGGGCCGGAGCAGAGTGGAGCTTGGAGCCAGCAGGAGCCGCACTGCGAGGACCCCGACTTCAATGTAGGTGCCCTGGGCGCGGGGATCTGGGGGTCCTCAGAGGGTCCCGAGGACCGCAAGGGCAGGCCTGACCTGCGCATCCCGGCAGATGGATGCCGACTATGACCCCAGCCAGCCTCAGAAGAAGCAGCGCAAGGCTCCTTCGTTGGGCAAGAAGAAGCGAAAGTCGCCCTTCGCCGTAGCCGTGGAGCAGGAGAAGCCTGTGTTTGACCCTGGTGAGGCCCGGGTGGGCGGCCATGGGCAGGCAGGGGCTCCACAGGGCCCGGCACACCCCGGCAGCCTGGCTCTGTCCCCGCTCAGGGGACAAGACATTCGAGGAGTACCTGGACGAGTATTACCAGCTGGACTACGAGGACATCATCGATGACCTGCCCTGTCGCTTCAAGTACCGCACGGTGGTGCCCTGCGACTTCGGGCTCAGCACCGAGGAGGTGGGACCCTGGGGGCACCCGCTAGGCAAGGGGGAGCCTGGAGCCATCTGTGCTGTGACGTGGCCTGTTTTTTCATCTTGAAAACAACAGGAATAATAGTGCTGATGACAGTACTAATAATATTACCTGCCTCCAAAGGTTTCTATGAGGCAGGGGCTCAGACAGTGCTTTGCCCACAGCAGGCCCCAATAAATATTAGTTTTAATTCTGTTACCGTATATCGGCAGCAGGGTGACCCTTAAGACTTGACACAGGTTCAAATCCTGGCTCAGCCGCTCACCAGCTGTATAACCTTGGACATGTGACTAGAGCCTCTGTGCCTGGGTTTCCCCGTCTGTAAAATGGGCCTCATAGCAGCCCCACCTCATGGATGTGGATGTGAAAAAAATATGCTTTGAACGTCACTTGCGCCTTAGCCCCAATGGCTACGGATGCTTGACAGTAAAACTAGACGATATTTATTGAGCTTATAACATCTGCATTCACTTCATCTTCCTGATGACCTTCCAGTAGGTTCTAAGGGGGTGCCCAACTCATAAGTGAGGAACCTGGGCCTCATCTGTAATTAGCAAACCCAGTCAGTGGCATGGAGACCCCTGCCCTGGTCTGAGGCTGCTGGGACCACAGTGCATAGGGTCAGGGCTCAAGGGCCCAAATTGTAATCTGAGAGTAGCCACTTCCTGGCCATGTGACTTGGGGCAAGGATCCCCTCTCTGAGCCTCAGTTTACCCATCTGATGCCCCCAACAACAAAAAAATCAATTAGCCTCTGCAGAAATCAGTTCTTTCTCACCATCATGACATTTCTGCTGGGTGGAACTGGCATTACCCTGCTTTGACCCATGAGGTGACTAAGGCTTAAGAGTCAGGGCCCCCTGGGGCTCACGAGCAGGACCCCACTCTCCCTGCCCTTGCAGATCCTCACTGCCGATGACAAGGAGCTGAACCGATGGTGCTCCCTGAAGAAGACCTGCATGTACAGGTGATGGGGTGGGTCTGGGCCAGGTGCCCCAGGGGGGAGGGGCGGGCAGGCTGAAGGCAAGCATGGGCAACTCCCAGAGCACCCTGCGGCCTGCAGGTCGGAGCAGGAGGAGCTGCAGGACCGGAGGGCGTACAGCCAGAAGGCCCAGAACGTATGGAAAAAGAGGCAGATCTTCAAGTCACTCTGCCCAGAGGAGTAAGTATTGCTGGTTGTAGGGGGTGGGTGGGCTTGGGAGCCTGCCAGGCCCAGGTTTGAGTCATGCTCTGTCAGCCATCTGTCACATGACCTTGGGAATGGGGTTTGCCTTCTCTGATACCTGGGTGTCAAGTCCTGGCTGGGCTGTAGCTGTGTGACGTTGGGCAAGTCACTTTCCCTCCCTGGGCCTGCTTCCTTATTTATAAAATGGGGATAAAGATGGCTCACTTCTTGTTGGGTTTTTCTTTTTTTTGCGAATTAAGTGAGTTAATTCACGCACAGTGCTTAAAACAGTAAGTTCTGGATAGGTATTAGCTCTTGTTATTATGCCTGTTATTTCCTGATCTATAAATGAGGAGTGATAAAAGCTCACGGAGTTGATGGAAAGCTAAAATGAGTTAATTTGTGTGAAGAGCTTAGTGCAGGCCCGGGCTCAACAATCAAAATTATCAGTGACACAATCCAGCCTCAGAGTTCAGTAGAAAAATCCCAGCTTGGTATTGCATTAGACCCACATTTGAGTCCCAGGCAGGCCCCTGAATTGTTTTTTTTTTTTAATTTTTGGCCGCGCCACGCGGCATGTGGGATCTCAGTTCCCCGACGAGGGACTGAACCCGTGCCCCCTGCAGTGGAGGCACGGAGTCTTAACCACTGGACTGCCAAGGAAGTCCAGGCCCCCGAATTCTGAACCTCTCCTTTTCACATCTGTAAAAATGGGGGATGGAAAGCCTAACTGTGACTGGCCTGGGCTGAGCCACGCCTTCCTCCTCCAGGACAGAGATGCCCACAGAAGCCACAGGGAAGCCACAGAGAGACAAAGCTGGCCCACAGGGGCAGCTGCTGGCACCCGATGGGGCCTGTGGGAAGTGGCCCCAGCCTGAGAGCCCCCCAGTACAGGAAGAGGCAGCCCCTGCGACAACCGCTGAGAAACCGGCCCCCCAGAGGCAGAGGAGGGGCAAGAAGGCACGTCTCCTGGGCCCCACAGTAACACTTGGTGGATGTGAGTTCAGCCGTCAGAGACTGCAGGCCTTTGGCCTCAACCCCAAACGGCTGCACTTCCGCCAGCTGGGCCGGCAACGGAGAAAGCGGCAGGGGCCTAAGAGCCACCCCTGAGCTCAAGGGAGCCTGCAGGGGCCTTGGGGCTCCTCCCCTTCAATCAAGCCCCCTCTTATCGACTGTATACACCCTCACATCTACCTGTGGGCAAGGGAGTCTTCCCATCTTAGAGATGTGAAAGCTGAGGCCTACTCAGTAAGCTTCCCCGGATGACTTGGAACCTCACCTCGAGACATACCCTGAGCCCCATCCCTCAAATGCTGGGCCCAGCCATAGCCAAGGTCAAGTCAAACAGCTTTATTAGCCCCCATTGGTCACAGCCCCTCCTCCCTCCCACCAGCCCTTGGCAGGATGGGGGCGTTGGGACCGGTGAGGGGCATGGACGGTCCAGTGCAAACTACAGTACTGAGTCAGGCCCTGAGTGGGTGCCCGGGGGCCCTCCCTCCCTGCCGGGTGAGGAGGGCCCAGCTGGTGGGAGGCAGGTGTGTGGGCTCTGTTCCTGGCTGAATGGCCGCGGCCCGGAGGCTTCCTGGACTGCTCTCAGCTGCACTTGTCAGGGAGGGGAGTTCAAGCTCCCACACCCAGAGTGACATAAATAAAAAAATAAATAGGGTCGTGTCTTCTCCCTCATCCCCTCCCTTTATAAAAACACAAAGTCGTCAGAGCTTGGGCGTTTTGCCTTGAGGAGCCGGCCTGTGCGAGGGAGCCGCAGTGTGGGTTGGGAGGGCTGGGAGCAGAGGTCGTCCAGGCTGTGGTCCTGAGCATGGCCCTCAACCAGGGTGAACATGGGGTATCGCTCTGTGGCTGAGGAGGAGCTGAGGAGCTGGTGGGAGGAGAGAGAAGAGCTCAGCCCCCAAGCCATGTTAATTATCCTAGTAGGTGTAATTATCTTAACAGGTATATTTATCAGGTGCTTCCTGAACTCAACTGCCATCCCTCCAGGGCAGTGATGCAGGCCAGCCAATCAGCACCTTCTGTGCCCTGGCTATAGTGATTGGCTCAGTGATGAGCACATGGCAGGGTCCTACCACTTGACCCCCTGGAAGCAGCTGTCCACTTAAATTTTTCATTTCATGCCTCTTTTTGCTCTAATTAGAGCTGGGCTTTTGCAGCTTGTGGTCAGGATAATAATCTTAACAACATAGCCTGGACGTGGCCTTGCCAGGTCTGCTGGCCTCAAAGCCTCGGTTCCTCTTCTACCCTTGCCCTGCCCTTTGCCTCCCACCCTCCAGCATGCCTTGCTCACCCTGGTCAGCTCTGAGCAGAGCGTCTCAAACTCCTTCCTGTCTCCAGCATAGAACCCCACAGTACAGCTCGGGTCCATCTTGGCAAAGGCCATCTTGCGGGGTGAGGTGCAATGGAAGGACTGGGGCAGACAAACAAGGGAGGCTCGGGGGGGAACCCTCCACAGGCCTCCAACCCCACCCTGGGGATCCCAGCTCACCTCTAGGGGGAAGTCAGCCTGGCTGACATCCACAGTGGGCTGGCAGTAGTGAGGGTCCAGGTAGAGGAGGAAGTCATCTGCAGGGGAGGAAGCGTGAGCAGGGGTGGAAGAGGGTAAGGTGGGATGGGATGAAGCAGGGTGGGGTGGGCCTACCCTGATAGCCAATGAAGTACAGCGAGTGGCGTGGCTTGCCCCCCATGATGCCAAGGCACAGCTCTGAACGCAGGAGCTCCTGCAGGGAAGAAAGTGGGTGAAGGTAAGGACCCACAGCAGGTGCTGTCAGTGAGCATTGTAAGCACTGTCAACAAATGCATAGCAAAGGCCCAATGTGTGCAAACCCAAGCCTGTGCTGGGCCCTGGTGGGTAGCAGTGACCAAGATAGACAACACCCTGCCCTTATGCAGCTGATGTTCTAGTGCGGGAGAACAAGGAACAAGATGAGCAAGTCACGTCACGTGTCACAAGGTGGTAACACTGGAGAAAGAATAAAGGCGGGAAGAAGGCTTTGCAATTTTAAACAGGGGAATCGGGAAAAGGCCTCACTGAGAGATGACGTTTTAGCAAAGAGTTAAGAGAGTTAAGAGTGCATCTTGGGGTACGTATAGCTGATTCACTTTGTTATAGACCAGAAACTAACACCATTGTAAAGCAATTATACTCCAATAAAGATGTTAAAAAAAAAAAGTGCATCTTGGGAAAGAGTGCTCCAAGTGATGGGAACAGCAAGTGCAAAGGCTCTGAGGCAGGTGTCTTCTGAGAACAGTGAAGAGGCCTGTGTGGCTGGAGCAGAATGAAGTGAGTTGGAGAGTGTGGGCAGATGGTACAGGGCCCTGTGGGCTGTGGAGGGATCTTTGGCCTTTATTCCGGGTATAAACACATCAGGGTCTTTCCAGCCTTGCTGTTCCTTTTGCCCGGAACACTCCTCCTCTGGCTTCTCTCTTGCTTCTGGCTAGAGAGGGGCTTTCCTAGGCTGTGCAGCCACCTGCATCTGCCCCTCATCGTGTTAATTTTGGTTCCTTTAGAGTCCGAGTTGTAACACCACAGCTGTCAATTTGGTTCCACATACACTGCCTGTTATTCCCCCATTAGAACGTCTGTTCCCAGAGGGCATCAGTTGTTGCCTGTTCACCTCTGAATCCCCAGCAGCTGGGACAGTTCTTGGCACATAACTGGCGCTCCGTAACTACTGGATAAACCGATGAAGAGATGAAGGAAGCATAAACACCTAACCCAAGCTGAAAAAGTCTGTGGGGCTCCTGGGGGGAGGCATGGTAGAATCTGGTAGAACCTACCTTCATGCAGGGCACGTACACAGGGTTGAGAGTCTCACCACCCAGCCGCACTGGCACCAGGATGACCACGGATTTCCACTCAGCTGTGGGGTCTGGCCTGGCCACCAGGCGTGCCACATCCGCCTTGTACACTGGAAAGACAGGGCAGCAGGTCACATTCTCTCCGGCCCTTCAAGCCTCAGAGTATGGTCCTCCATCCTCAGGGGACCAACCCTGCCTGAGCAACCTCTTGGGATGACACTCCTGTCATCGGCAGAAAAACACCTTTCCCGTGTCCCCCCACCCCAAGCTCCCTCAGACAATCCCAGGGCCTCCAGGCAGGTGTGGACATCCCCATTTTACAGAGAGGGCAACTGACGTCCTGAGACTGAGACAAACAGTGTAAAGCTAGGGGGAGTTGGAGAGCCCTCCCCGCAGCCCAGAGTGCCTCTAGTCCTCCCCGGCTCGGCGCCTGGGTTTCTAAGATGGAAATGGGAGCGCTGAGCAATCCGCCAGTCAGCTGAAAGTTCCTGTGTGTCCCTCCTCAAGTCCCGTCTGCTGGTTTCTCCTCTCCCGCCTCCTCCCTTGTGGCTATGTGAGCCCCCTCCTGGCTCCCAGAAAAGTGCATTCAACCCTTTCCGGAGGCAGCTGCTACGGTCTGAATGCTTGTACCCCCTCTAAATTCTTATGTTGAAATCTTACCCCACAAGGTGATGGAATTAGGAAGTGGGGCCTTTGGGAGGGGATTAGGTCAGGAGTGAAATCACTGCCCTTATAAAAGGGACCCCAGAGAGCTCGCTTGCCCCTTTTGCTACCTGAAGACACAGCAAAATGAACCAGGAAGTGGGCTCCCAACAGACACGAAAACTGCCAGTGCCTTGTTCTTGGACTTCCCAGCCTCCAGAATTATGAAAAATAAATTCCTGTTGTTCACAAACCACCCAGTCTATGGTTTTCTGTGTGCTGTTTTGGTTTTTTGGCCATGCCGCGCAGCTTGTGGGATATTAGTCCCTGACCGGGGATCGACCAGGGCCCCGGCAGTGAAAGCGCCGAGTCCTAACCACTGGACCGCCAGGGAAGTCCCTGGTCTATGGTATTTTTGTTACAGCAGCCCTAACAGACTAAGACAAAGGCTCTCCTGAACTGTTTTCGAGGGAATAATAACAAGAATAGCTAAGATTTAGTGAATACTTACTAAGTGAGAAGCACCATCCTAAGGGTTTTACTTTTATCACTGACTCACTTAATCCTCATGACAACCCTGTGAGGCAGAGACCCAACTTTCGTACATGTTGGACCTGTTTACACAGTAAGAGCGAGTTGGACCTGCGAGAGGAATTCCTTATGTCTTTTATTCTATCACTCAGGGAGAAGCCCCTGAAGTCTCCTCTCCTGGTTCCAGAGGGAGGGAAGGAATCCTGAGCACCCACCCCAGTGTGGGCCTCGAATCCTTTCCAAGGGTCCCTCTGCCGCAGAACTTGTTTCAGCATCTGAGGAATGTGGGTCCTAAGAGGCAGCTGAGGTAGTGACTGGCTCAGGGTGAGAACCCTGTGACCTTGGCTCCCAGCCCCTTACCTGTGCAGTCCTGAGAAACGTACACCACCAGGCGGGTGACCTCTGAGCAGCTCTCCACAGCTTTCCTGGGGATGGGAGGAAAGGCCTGAGCTCCTGGGGGTACCCAGTAGCTCCCGCGTCCCCTGCAGCAGCCCTCACCTGAGTATGTGCGCCACCAGGGACGGCCCATACCAGTCACCCGCCTTCTTGCCCGAGCTCTGCCCAAGCTTCACCAGCTGGTGTAGGCCGAAGGGGGCCCGGGGATGGTCAGCGAACCAGGATACAATCTGCCGGTGCCGGCGCTCCTGCTCCGGCTCAGGGGCAGCCTGGGCCCAGCGCGGAGGCATCCAGTGGGCAGGCCCACGGTACCGGTTGGGAGAGGCCAACCTCGATGGCTCAGGGGGACCCAGGCCCGCGCCCAGGGACCACGTCCAATCTGGTAGGGATGGAGTTAAGAGTCAAATGGCGATGGTGTAGGGGGGTGGGGCACAGTTCCCACTATCCATGATTTACACACAACTCTACTGCTCCAGAGATGCCGTGTTTAACTACAATTTTCACATTCCTTCAACTTATTTTCTAAACAACTCTCACTCCCCGCCCCCCCACAAGCTTACTTTACACACAATTCTAACACGACTTTAAACTCTTTGTTTACAAACAGTTCTAACACTGCTGACCTGTGGTGGGCGCTACGCTCCTACTGTGCCCTTCCCCCTCCACCGCTCACCTCTGGGCAGGAAGTGCAGCAGCAGCCCCTGAGCTAGCATCATCTGCCCACTCCGTAACATGCATCCCCAGCCACAGTCGGAGGTCAGGCAGCCCCCGGCGAGAGGTGGGAAGTCCCGGCGGTATGTAAACCATAGGCGAGATACAAAGTCCCGCTGGAAACGCTGGATGTCACCTACAAGAGCAGGCTTGTCAGTTGCCACCAGAAACACCCCTGCGGGACTCCTCCAACCCTAGCCAGGGGCCACCAGCTCACCCTCGCCCTCGAAGCGGTAGCGGCGGCCACAGAGATGGACGCTAGAGATCTTGCTAAAGCTGGTCCGGCTTTTGACTGCCCAACCTGGGGAGACATGGGGCAGTGTCCAGCAAGATGAAGCACTTGCTTGGCAGACACGCAACCTAACAGGGCAGCAACAGCGCTTAAATTCTCCCATCTGTGTGATGGGGATATCCTAGTTCCTATCTCAGGGAAGGCTCTGGGGAATCCGTGCTACACTTCTCCTGGATGGAGGCGGAGCCCCTAGTAACAGCCACATGCATGTCTGCCGTTAATTCGGGATGAATCAAAGCACGTCTGATTACGGTACCCATTTTACAGAGGAGGAAAATGGAGGCACACGGAAACAGAAAACCTTGCTCAAGGTCACACGGGGAATCGACTGAGGCGTGTAAACACATTCCCCTTTGGACCTGCCAGCCAGCGGCCCGCTCTGGGCAGGGCAGGGCGGGGGACCTACCCACAGGTGACTCACGGGAGGGGAACAAAGGGTGGAATACTTGACAGGCGCAGGGTCTGGTTCTCCTTGACTCCCACCGACCTCCAAGTCCCCAGCCCGCCTGAATCCTCAGCTCGCTCCCACCTCAGAACCCAACCCCGGGGCCCGCCCCCTCCTCACCGTACTTGACGTTGTTCCAGGCTGTCAGGAACTTCGCTTTAAACTTGTCCACTTCGTCCGGCTCCCCCGGGCCGGTCCCGGACGACGCAAGAGCGGGGCCGCTGGCTCCGGAGGGCCCCAGGCCGTTGGGGTCCGGGGTTCGGGGGCGCCGTGGCCTGCGGCCCTCGGGGCTGCGCGCGTCCTCCTGGCTGCCGCTCCGGTACTGAGCTGCGGCCGGCGACACGGAGTTCATGGGCGCGCCGGGAGGGCTGACCGAGGGCCCCAGGGGCCGCGCTCGAGCGCCCCAGGGGCCAGGACGCGGCCAGGACGCGGGCGCCCAGGAAGGCGCTAGTGGGCCCCCGGCACGGCGACCAGGCCCCCGGGCCCTGTGCGGGACGGTGTCACCGCCGCCGCCGCCGCCATTTTAGCGGCCCTGGCCCCGGGAGGGAGGCGGGCGTGACACAGCCGGACGCCCCGCCCAAGCCCGGCCTCCAGCCTGGGTCCCCAGCCCCAGTCCCGTGTGGCTGCGCTGTGACCTCCTGACTCCGCGCCTCCCTGCGGCGCCCCGCGACCCCCTCCACCGCCCGCCTTATCGCAGAGCCAGGCGCGGCCGAGCCCCTGGAGGTCCTTATCGGAGGCCCCAGAGCCGGGAAGCCCCGCGCCAGGCCCCGCCCCTCGCCGGTTCCGGCCCCGCCCCTCCCGGCCCCGCCCCCTCCGTGCGCTGGGGGACTGACCCCGCCAGGCGGGACCCCTACGCGGTTTGCACCTGACCACGTCCGCCAGAGGATCAGAGCGCTGCTCTGCGGGCTGCGCACCCAAGACCCGCCTCGGTCGGGGGCCCAACCTGTGCGTGACACCCACTCCCCCAAACTCCCCCTTCAAGCCATACCCCTACGTGCTTTAGTTTCCCCAGGAGCAGAAGGGCTCAAATACACGCAACAACATAAACGAATCTTCCTAATTTTGCTGAGGGAAAGAAGCCAGACAAAAAAGAAGAGTATATACTCGCTGGTCCCATTTATTTAAACTCTAGAAAATGCAACCTCGTCTATAGCCATAGAAAGCAGATCAGTGGTTGCCTGGGGGTCGGGGGGGAGAGGTGGGAGCGAGGGATAAAAAAGGGCTGAGGATGTGTTTAGTATCTTGATTGTGGTGATGGTTTCCAGCATGTGAAAGCTCAACGGATTGTACACATTAAAAGTGTGTGGTGTGTTGTATGTCAGTTATACCTCAAGAAAGCTGTAAAAATTTTTCAGTGCATCTAACTCAGGGGAATGTTAGGAGGACGAGCTGAGTTCATTCTGGTAAAGCGCTTAGCGAGGCATTTGAGGCATAGTTAGGGCTCAGAGAAAGCCAATCATGACCTCAAAGGCAGGATGAGTGCCCTGGGAACCACAGAGAGGGTGCCCTCTAGTGGCCAGCCCACCTGATTGTCTGAGTCAGCTTGGACTGCTATAACATTAGTGCATGGTGAGGGCCCTATTCCTAGCGAAGTCCTCACATGGCCTTTCCTTGGTGCATTATACAGAGAGAGAGATATCTCGTGTCTCTTCCCTCTTTTTAATCCCATTAGGGGGGCTCCACCCTCATATCCTCATCTAAACCTAATCACCTCCCAAAGGCCCCTCCTCCTAATACCATCACACTAGGGGGTTGGATTTTGACCTGTGAATTTTTGGGGGGGACACAAATGTTCAGACCACAGCACTGATCTTATATTTACATGTATAATTTTTATGTTTATCACCTCTGTCCCCACCACGTCACTAGAGCAGGCATCTCTGTCCATCTTGGTCACTGCTGCCTCCACAACACTCAACGTGGGGCCTGGCATATGGTAGTTGTCAAACAACTTGTGGAGTGGAAGGAGAGCTGATAGCTTCACAGGGGACAGATGGACTGGGGTGGCCCCAGGTGACCCCTTCTGTTTGATTTGCTGGCTGAACCCCGCCCCAACCATGGTCACAGCTGTTGACTGAAACCCCCCGCCTTGGTCAGGCAGGACGCTAACCACTTGCATGAGTTGTCTCACAACAGGAGCTCCCAATAAAGAATATGGTGTTGCCGCCGAAACTAACTGGGAGAATTTGGGAGGGGCCAAAAGGAGGGAGGAGATGCCAGCCCATAATATTGTCCTACAGACCTCCCAGGATCCTTCGCGCTAGGGTCCGTCTTGGCTGAGAGAGGCACGCGCCACCAGAAAGGACCCTGAGTCAGACTATATATGGGCCAAGCAAGATGACTGGCCAGAGACAACCCGGAAACTAACTCCATTACCATAAAACCTAAGACTGCGAGCCACGTGGCAGAGCAGTTCTCCTGGGTTCCCTTACCGTGCTGCTCTCCACCCGGCGCCCCTTTCCAATAAAGTCTTTTGCTTTGTCAGTACGTGTGTCCCTAGGACAATTCATTTCCGTGTTAGACAAGAGCCCACTCTCAGGCACTGGAAGGGGTCCCCCTTCCTGCAACAGTTCCTTCCTGGAGGAGGGCAGTGATTCACAGTGTGACCTTCAATTTCTTCCCTTCACTCGCCTTCCATACAAGTACAGCCACAACGTCAGCTCCCCACCTGGGTCTCTGTCCCCACCCAGCATCCAGCTGCCACCTGTATCCCCCCTGGGATGTCCCCCAGGTTCCCCAGTTTCGGTTTTTCACCCCCACTGGCTTTTCCTCCCATGCCCTTGGCTTCTCCCCACCCAGGCTTCATTGCCTTCCTTCCTGGGGATCTGACAGTCCACTTACTAATCTGTCCCCAACTGTCCTCATGTCCCCAAAGGAGCACAATAGTTATGGGCAGATGCTGCAGCCAGGTGTCTTAGACAGGTGACCTTGCTTCTCTATACCTCAGTTTCTTCATCTGCCAAATGGGATAGTAATAGTGCCTACTTCCTAGGGTTTGGGAGAAGAATTAAAGGAATATGCAAAATGTTTAAAACACAGCAACCACCACTTCACTTTGAATCGTTACTGCTATTGTCTTTCTTATTCCCACCACTACCCTCTGAGGTCTGGCCCCCACCACCACTGTTGCATCCTTCCTGGCCTCCTGAATGCCATCTCTGACCCCTCAAATCCACACAACAGCTGGAAGAATCTATTTATAAAATTACTTTCATGAACATTTCCACCACAACAAAAAAATCTACAGCAGCACTGTTTAATAGAAACATAACATGAGGTACATTTTTCAATATTCTAGTAGCCATGTAAAAAAAAAAAAAATAGAGCTAGTTCAATTAAAAAGTGGGCATGGGGGGGCTTCCCTGGTGGCGCAGTGGTTGAGAGTCCGTCTGCCGATGCAGGGGACACGGGTTCATGCCCCGGTCTGGGAGGATCCCACATGCCGCGGAGCGGCTGGGCCCGTAAGCCATGGCCGCTGAGCCTGCGCGTCCGGAACCTGTGCTTCGCAACGGGAGAGGCCACAACGGTGAGAGGCCCACGTACACCAAAAAAAAAAAAAAAAAAAAAAAAAAAATGTGGGCATGGGGGAGTTTCCTGGTGGTCCAGTGGTTAAGAATCTGTCTTCCAGTGCAGGGGACGTGGGTTCAATCCCTGGTCGGGGAACTAAGATCCCACATGCTGTGGGGCAACAAAGCCCGTGCACAACTACTGAGCCCGCGCTCTAGAGCCTGTGTGCCACAAGTAGAGAGAAGCCTGTGTGCGTAAGGAAGAGCCCATGTGCCAAAACGAAGACCCCGTGTGCTGCAACTAAGACCTGACGCAGCCAAATAAATAAATAAATTTTTTTTTTTTAAAAGTGGGCATGAAAAAAAAAAAAAAAAAAGTGGGCATGTAAGCAGATAGGGTAAGGGTCCCTGGAAGAAAAGAACCAGATATACCTTTTTGACAAAAGAGAAGCCATTTTTTGCCTAAGCCATTTTGTGATCTAAGGCCGGCCACAGGGCTTGCCCTTGAATGAGTCTCAGTAACTAATGATCTTAAGGGAACAAAAGAATGCAGGAATGAACCACTGTTATCAGGCAAGAGAAGTAACAGTAGCAAAGATAATAAATCCGTTGTAAAGACTTCCAGTTCTGTTTCAGTGGTAAAGAGTAGCCTGAAGCACTCTCTTGAGCTGTTTTGCAAAATTCAAACTCCCCTCAAGTGCTCAGTCACCAGATCAACTAGAACCTAAGGAATGAAGATGTTGACCTTTTCTGACCCTCTTGATTTCATCAACTTAAGCTTGGACTCTGTCAACCTTTGTCCAAATTCTATGCTGAATTCTCCTCTGCTCAAACCCCTTCATGGATATGCATATAATCTTAGCTTAAAACGTCCCCAATTTTACTGCCTGGGGAGACACTGCTTTGGGAGAGATCCTCGGGGTTCTCCTTACTTGCTGCAAGTAATAAATCCTTCCTTCTCCCGATCTTATCTTATCTTCGGCTTGGTTGTGTCTTTTGGCTTGACACCCACAAAGAGGCGGGTTTTCTGGTAACAGGCAGAGGATCTGAATAGATATTCTTCCAAAGAAGACATACAGATGGCCAACTGGTACATGAAAAGGTGCTTGACATCACTAATCATCAGAGAAATGCAAATCAAAACCACAATGACTATGATAATAGTCGTTCTAACAGGTGTTAGAACGACTATTATCAAAATGACAAGAGATAACAAGTGTTGGTGAGGGTGTGGAGAAAAGGGAACCCTTCAACACTGTTGGTGGGAATGTAAAACTGGTGCAGCCACTATGGAAAACAGTATGGTGGTTCCTCAAAGAATTAAAAATAGGACTATCATATATCCAGCAATTCTACTTCTGGGTATTTACCTGAAGGAAATGATATCACTATCTCAAAAAGATATGTGCACTCCCATGTTTATTACAGGGTTACTTACAATAGCCAGGATGTGGAAGCAAGCAACCTAAATGTCTACCAGTGGATGAATGGATAAAGAAAATGTGATCTAGGGGAATTCCCTGGTGGTCCAGTGGTTAGGACTCTGTGCCTCCACCGCAGGGGGCACGGGTTCGATCCCCGGTGGGGGAACTAAGATCCTGCATGCCAAGTGGCGTGGCAAAAAAAAAAAAAAAAGTGTGTGTGTGTGTATATATATATATATATGTATGTATATATATATATATATATATACACACAAATGTTACTCAACCACAAAAAGAAGGAAATAAGTCAGACAGAGAAAGACAGATACTGCAGGATCTCACTTATATGTGGAATCTTAAAAAAAACAAACTTGCAGATACAGAGAACAGATAGATGGCTGCCAGAGACGGTGAGTGGTGGATGAAATCAGTGAACAGAGTCAAAGGTACAAACTTCCAATTATAAGACAAATAAGTCATGGGAATGTCATGTACAGCACGGTAATTATAGTTAATAATACTGTATTGTGCATGTGAAAGTTGCTAAGAGAGCAGATCTTAAAAACTCTCATCCCAAGAAAAATAAATCGAACTATGTGTGGTGATGGATGTTAAATAAACTGATTGTGGTGAACATTTCAGAGCATATACATAGAGCAAATCATTCTGCTGTATACTTAAAATGAATACAATGTTATATGTCAATTCTATCTCCATAAAAAAATTACAAGAAATAGGTGGCTAATTTTAATAATACTTTGTACTTAACCCACTATACACAAAATACGATCATGTAACAAGTATAAAAAATTATTAATGAGCTATTTTACCTTTTTGGGGGGTACTGTTCTCAAAATCTGATATAGTTCATGTGTTTTTTTTACAACCATAGAACGCCTCGATTTGAATTGGACACATTTCAAGAGCCACATGTGGCCAGTGGCTACTGTATTAGTGCAGGAAATGTGACCATTGCCCAGGTGAAGACAGGAGACAACCCAGATGCAGCTGGAACCCTGGGTCCTTCGCTCCATGTTCCCAGATAGTCTCTGCCTGAATTGCAGTGGACTCCTTGGAGCCTGGTGTAGGGCTGGAGCCCAGTCTGTATCTCCAAAGGTACTGACTCTGCTCTTTGAACCCCTTCTCCTCTCTTCCCTCCTCCTCCTGCAAGGTCCCACTACCTTAAACAAACCAGATGCCAGGCACCCCCACAGGGCCACCCCAGGCTTGTCTGGATTGGCCTGGGACCACCACCTCAGATTCAAAATAACAATGACTGTCACAGGCTGTCCTGCCTTGTGGGCTGTATTGTTTCTCCACAAAAGATATGTGGAAATCCAAACCCCAGGTCCTTGAGGTTGTGACCTTATTTGGAAACAGGGTACTTTGCAGATGTAATTAGTTAAGATGAGATCATACTGAATTAGGGTGGGTCCTGAATCCAATATGACTGATGTCTTTAGAGAAGAGAGATGCAGACAGACACAGAAAGTCATGTGACCATGGAGGCCAAGATTGGGGTGATGCAGCTTTGTGCAAAACCAAGAAGGCCAGGGCTTCCCTGGTGGCGCAGCGGTTGAGAGTCCGCCTGCCGATGCAGGGGACACGGGTTCGTGCTCCAGTCCGGGAAGATCCCACATGCCGCGGAGCGGCTGGGCCCGTGAGCCATGGCCGCTGAGCCTGCGCGTCCGGAGCCTGTGCTCCGCAACAGGAAAGGCCACGACAGTGAGAGGCCCGCGTACCGCAAAAAAAAAAAAAAGAAAAACAACAAAGAAGGCCAGTAACCACCAGGAGCTAGGAAAGAGACAAGGCATGATTCTCTCCTCTCCCCTAGAGCCTTCAGAGAGAGCATAGCTGTGCTGATACCTTGATGTTGGACTTTTAACTTCCAGCACTGAGAGAGAATCCATTTCTGTCTCAAGGCACCCACTCTGCGGTAATTTATTGCAGCAGCCTTAGGAAATGAGTGCAGCCTGTTTATCCCTTCTCTTCTTCAGGTCTTGGCTTGCCAATCACCTGCTCTAAGAGGCCTGCCCTGACCTCCAGCTTGGGCCAGGCTCTCTTTATTCTCAGGCTCCTCCTGATCACAAATGAATTATTACATCTTTACAATGGTGTCATCGCTTGTTAATCCCAGTGTCCCCTGTGAGAGCAAAAGCCCCACGAAGAGAAGAGCCACAACAGTCGTAACTCCATTATTCCTTCAAGAGCATCCACGGTAAAGAATGAATTACTTTTTTTGTTTTTGGCTGCACCACGTGGCTTGCGGGATCTTAGTTCCCCAACCAGGGATCGAACCTGTGCCCCCTGCAGCGGAAGCGCAGAGTCTTAATCACTGGACCGCCAGGGAATTCTCAAAGAATGAAATTCTGCTATTTGCAACACCATGGATGGGCCTCGGGGGCATTATGCTTAGTGAAATAAGTCAGACAGGGACTTCCCTGGTGGCGACTGTGGGACTTCCCTAGATCCCACATGCATGCCGCAACTAAGAGTTCGCACGCCACAACTAAGGAGCATGCCTGCCGCAACTAAGACCTGGCACAAGCAGATAAATAAATCAATAAATATTTTTTTAAAGAAGAAATAAGTCAGACAAATACTGTATGTTGACTTATGTGGAATCTAAAAATAATACAAATAAGTGAATATAACAAAACAGAAACAAACTCACAGATACAGAGAACAAACTAAAAGTTACCAGTGGGCTGAGGAAGGAGGGAAGGGGCAACGTAGGGGGAGGAGATTAAAAGGTAGAAACTACTATGTATAAAATAAATAAGCTACAGGCTACATTGTACCGCACGGGGAATACAGCCAATACTTTATAATGACTTAAAATGGAGTATAATCTACAAAAATATCAATTCACTACATTGTACAGCCAAAAGTAATAGAATACTTTTACTATTATTATTTTAAATAAATTTATTTATTTTATTTATTTATTTTTGGCTGCATTGGGTCTTCGTTGTGGCATGCAGTCTTTGCGTTGTGGTGGCTTCTCTTGTTGCAGAGCACGGGCTCTAGGTGCACGGGCTTCAGTAGTTATGGCACGTGGGCTCAGTAGTTGTGGCTCACGGGCTCTAGAGCGCAGGCTCAGTAGATGTGGCACACGGGCTTAGTTGCTCTGTGGCATGTGGGATCTTCCTGGACCAGGGCTCGAACCTGTGTCCCCTGCATAGGCAGGTGGATTCTTAACTACTGCTCCACCAGGGAAGTCCCTAATAGAATATTTTAAGTGAACTCTACTTCAGTTAAAAAAAAGAAGAACGTCCATGGTCACTCTCAGTGTCCTGCACCAGGCCAGCGATGACAAGGAGAGAAAACCAGCCGTCCGGGCTCTCTGGTGCCTCTTGTGTTGCTACATGACAGACACACAGTAATTGTTTGTTAAATGACTAAGTGAATGATTAAGGAACTTAGCTGTCCTAAGAGCCTCCTCCCAGCTATTTTTTTTTTAAATTTAAGTAGAGTTGATTTACAATGGCATGTTAATTTCTGTTTACAGCAAAGTGATTCAGTTATACATATATATACAACTTTAAAAAATTTTTATAATGATTTTTAAAATAAATTTATTTATTTAATTAATTTATTTTTGGCTGCATTGGGTCTTCGTTGTTGTGCGCGGGCTTCTCATTGCAGTGGCTTCTCTTATTGTTCAGCACGGGCTCTAGGCACGCAGGTTTCAGTAGTTGTGGCTCACGGGCTCTAGAGCGCAGGCTCAGTAGCTGTGGCGCACGGGCTTCGTTGCTCCACGGCATGTGGGATCTTCCTGGACCAGGGCTCGAACCCGTGTTCCCTGCATTGGCAGGCGGATTGTTAACCACTGTGCCACTAGGGAAGCCCTATAATGATTTTTAAACAATTTATTTATTATTTATTTTGGCTGCACCAGGTCTTAGTTGCGCCACGCGGGCTCTTCGTGGCAGCATGCAGACTTCTTAGTTGCAGCACGCAGGCCTCTTAGTTGCAGAATGCATGTGGGATCTTAGTTCCCCGACCAGGGATAGAACCCGTGTCCCCTGCACTGGAAGGTGGATTCTTAACCACTGGACCACCAGGGAAGTCCCAGGACCTTGTTGTTTATCCATTCTATACATAAAAGCTTCCATCTGCTAACCCCAAACCACTCCCCCACACCCCCTCCCCCTTGGCAACCACAAGTTTGTTCTCTATGTCTGTGAGTCTGTTTCTATTTCATAGATAGGTTCATTTGTGTCATATTTTAGATTCCACATATAAGTGATATCATACGGTATTTGTCTCTTTCTGACTTACTTCACTTCAATCTCTAGTTGCATCCATGTTGCTGCAAATGGCATTATTTCATTCTTTTCTATGGCTGAGTAGTATTCCATTGTATACATGCACCACATCTTCATTATCCATGCACATGTCGACGGACATTTAGGTTGTTTCCATATCTTGGCTATTGTGAATAGTGCTGCTATGAACATAGGGGTGCATGTATCATTTTGAATTAGAGTTTTGTCTGGATATATGCCCAGGAGTGGGATTATTATATGGTAATTCTATTTTTAGTCTTCTGAGGAAACACCATACTGTTTTCCAACATGGCTCCTCCAATTTACATTCTTACCAACAGTGTAGGAGGGTTCCCTTCTCTCCACACCCTCTCTAGCATTTGTTATTTGTAGAGTTTTATTGATGGCCATTCTGACCAGTGTGAGGTGGTACCTCATTGTAGTTTTGACCTGCATTTCTCTAATAATTAGCATCCCCAGCTCTTTCTGAGTCTCCTCAGCTGGCTTCTCCAGGGTTCAAGATCAATTCCCTCAAGAGTTGCCCTACTGGCTTTACCTGTCTTAAGTCATTTAACCCTTAGTACAACCCTAGAAGTCAGATCTAATTATTTTTTAAAATAAATTTATTTATTTATTTATTTATTGGCTGCATTGGGTCTTCGTTGCTGCACGCGGGCTTTCTCTAGTTGTGGAGAGCAGGGGCTACTCTTCATTGCGGTGCGAGGGCTTCTCATTGCGGTGGCTTCTCTTGTGGCGGAGCACAGGCTCTAGGCACATGGGCTTCAGTAGTTGTGGCATGCGGGCTCAGTAGTTGTGGCTCGCAGGCTCTAGAGTGCAGGCTCAGTAGTTGTGGCTCACGGGCTTAGTTGCTCCACGGCATGTGGGATCTTCCCGGACCAGGGATCGAACCCATGTCCCCTGCATTGGCAGGAGTATTCTTAACCACTGCACCACCAGGGAAGTCCCTAGATATGATTATTAAACCCATTTTACAGGTGAGGAAATAAAGTATCAGAAATAGAGGTCATACAGTGGGCAAACTGTTATTCCCAGTGGTCATCTTCATAGTCGTCATACATTTAAAACTCAGAAAGCAACCCAATAAAAGCACAGGCAAAAGATCTATACAGTCTCTTCACAAAAGACAAATGGATGCCAAATAAGCACATGAAAAGATTCTTATCGAAAACCATCAGGAAAATGCAAAATAACACGACAATCAGATACTACCACAAACCCACCAGAACAGCTAAAATGAAAAAGACTGGCCCTGGGGCTTCCCTGGTGGCGCAGTGGTTGAGAGTCCGCCTGCCGATGCAGGGGACACGGGTTTGTGCCCCAGTCCGGGAACATCCCACAGGCCGCGGAGCAGCTGGGCCCGTGAGCCACAACTACTGAGCCTGCGTGTCTGGAGCCTGTGCTCCTCAACGGGAGAGGCCACAACAGTGAGAGGCCCGCGTACCGGAAAAAAAAAAAAAAAAAAAGACTGACACTACCAAGGTGAAGATATAGAGGAACCAAACATTTAAAGGGCATGCATTTTGTTGTATGTCAATGACACCCCAATAAACTAGAAAAAACAAATCAGTATGGTAACATTAGGACACGGACACAAAATTGCATTTGAGTGGAATCCAGTGAGGTAGGATTGGTGACTGTATTCTGGTGATTGTCTTTTGGCGTCAGTGCCTGAATTTCATCCTGGGTCTCTCAGCAATTTCAAGAATGTTTCTGCGCTTCTCCACCCAGTTCCCATGCTCCTTAGTGAAATCATCCCTCTTAGGCTGAGCTGACTAAATTACACACTCTTGAAGGAAACACAAATATGTATAAAGATGCTTTCTCACATAGATCACTTTCCTAGTCAAACTTCCTTGCTTCCTTAGAGCCC
The DNA here is from genome assembly GCF_964270905.1 of Leucopleurus acutus. Taxonomy (NCBI): domain Eukaryota; kingdom Metazoa; phylum Chordata; class Mammalia; order Artiodactyla; family Delphinidae; genus Leucopleurus; species Leucopleurus acutus. The sequence continues at coordinate 7,286,254 of NC_139145.1, read as the reverse complement.
CCTCGTCCTACCTCTCATGCCTTTATTGCACCCAGAGTTGTGTGAGAGAATGCTCTAGAAATGAACTCACATTATGACTGCCTTTTTGGCTGAAAGGATGCCAAACTCTTCTTTCATTCAACAAATGTATCCTGGGGGTAGGGATAGATTAGGAGTTTGGGATTAAAATATACACACTACTTTACATAAAATAGATAACCAACAAGGACCTACTGCATAGCACAGGAAACTATATTCAATGTCTTGTAATAACCTATAATGAAAAAGAATCTGATAGATAAAGTATAGATAGATATGGATATATAACTGAATCACTTTGCTGTACACCTTAAACTAGCACAACATTGTAAATAACTGTATTTCAATAATTTTTTTTTTTTTGGCTGCACTGCATGGCATGTGGGATCTTATTTCCCCACCAGCAATCTAACCCTCATCCCCTGCATTGGGAGCACAGAGTTAACCGCTGCACCACCAGGGAAGTCCCTCAGTAAAAATTTTAAAAAGTAAAAATAAAAAATAAAAACAATACTACTGAAAACCAAACAAACAAACAAACAAAAAACCCCCACAAATTTATCCTGGGCATCTACTATGTGCCAAGCTCTATGCTGGGCACAGGGCTATAGAAAGAGGACAAATACCACGGTCTCCTCTTGGGATCTTGGAGGTAGGATAAAGGAGATAAATGTTGAATTCATTACACAAATAATTACATAGTTATGATTGCAATAAGGGTCACATAGGAAAATGCAAGCTTACAATAACAGGAAGTAACCTAGTTTGGGGGCTGTGATCCGGGAGGACTTCTGAGGAAGCCACATTTAAGTTGTGCTCTGTATTAGTCCGAATAGGTCAAGTTTCCCTGCAATAGCAAACAAGACCAAAGTCCAATGGTTTAACACAACCAAAGTTTATTCCCCCGTCATGTTACTCATCCTACATGAGCTGGCAGAGGCTCAGCTCTACACAGTCATGAAGGGGTCCAAGCTGACCAGGTACGTACCATCTTGTGGCTGTACCATCAGGAACTCACTGCCTCAGTTGCCACAAAGGGACAAGAGAGAGACTGGAGAAGCTTGTGTGGGCTTTTTTTATTATTATTATTTTATTTAATTAATTAATTTATTTTGGGGCTGCGTTGGGTCTTCGTTGCTGTGCACGGGCTTTCTCCAGTTGCGGCGAGTGGGGTCTACTCTTTGTTGCGGTGCGCAGGATTCTCATTGCGGTGGCTGCTCTTGTTGCAGAGCATGGGCTCTAGGCGCTGGGGCTTCAGTAGTTGTGGCTCTCGGGCTTTAGCGTGCAGGCTCAGTAGTTGTGGTGCACGGGCTTAGTTGCTCCATGGCATGTGGGCTCTTCCCGGACCAGGGATCAAACCCGTGTCCCCTGCATGGGCAGGCGGATTCTTAACCACTATGCACCCAGGGAAGTCCTTGTGTGGGCTTTTTGATGCCTCCTCAGAATTGATTGACATGCAGAAGTGATGTATGTCATTGCATACATCTCATATTTCAATGGCCAAAATTAGTCAAGAGAGTCACTTAATTGAAGTAGTTTTTCATTCAATAGTGATCCCCAGAAATGTTTATCGTAGCATCTAAAGGATGAGTGAGAATTAGTGAGAAAAAGAGAGGAAGGAAGGAAGTGCCTTCCTGGTAGAACAGCACATTCAAAGACATGGGAAACAAAGAGACAATCGGGGCTTCCCTGGTGGTGCAATGGTTAAGAATCCGCTTGCCAGTGTAGGGGACATGGGTTCGATCCCTGGTTCAGGAAGATCTCATATGCCACGGAGCAACTAAGCCCATGCGCCATAACTACTGAGCCTGCATGCCACAACTGCTGAAGCCCCTGTGCCCAGAGGCCATGCTCTGCAACAAGGGTAGCCACTGCAATGAGAAGCCCGTGCACCACAACGAAGTGTAGCCCCCGCTCGTCGCAATGAGAGAAAGCCCACATGCGGCAACGAAGACCCAACGCAGTCAAAAATAAATAAATAAAATAAATAAATCTATTAAAAAAAGAGAGAGAGGTTCCCCGTCCCACTCCTGCTGAGAACCTGCCTTTGCTTCCTGCCCTCAGGTGTGTGAGAGGAGCATGTTTCTTTCCAATAAATACCAATACATCAAAAAAAAAAAAAAAAAAAGGAGAGAGAGAGACAATGGGGATATGGATTCAAAATTCTGACAGAAAAGGATTTTCAATCCAGACCACTATTTCCAGCCAAAATATTGATCAAGTGTGAGGAGCAAGTAAACACATATCAAAACATGGAAGGACTCAGAAATGTTATCTTTGATGCTCTTACGTTCTCAGAAATTTACTGCAGGATGCACTCCACAAAAACAGAGGGGTAAACAAAGAAAAAAAGAAGACATGAGACTGAGGAAACAGGGATTCCAGCTTAGGAAAGAGATGAAGAGAATTCCTGGGATGGTGGCAGGAGGAATACCCCAGCAAAAAGAACCCAGGAGGAAAACAGAGTGCTACCTATAGATTATCTGATGAATTTTATCATTTGGAAAGTTGGATTGAGATAAATTACCAGAACTTCTAAGAGAGACAGCTAAAGAAAAAAAGAAGGTAATTAACTCCAGGTGGAGAAATTATACATCATAATAATTACATTTCTTAATTGTACCCTTCAAAAGGAAATTACATTTTCATAAAATCAATAAAAAGAATGTGAGCCACCAAGACACCAGGTGCATGCATGTCTCATATTCAGTTGATGACTCAGTGGCGCCACCTGATGGCGGGGAGGCATCTCAAACTCAACTGGCCCTGAACTGAACTCCCTGAATTTAACTTCCGCCCTTTCTGTTGTTCCATGCCCTTCCCATCTCAGATGCCTGAAAAGCAACCCACCAAAGTTTGAGGACTCCTAATGGCCCACGTGAAGATGCTCAGACCAATTTTGGGTTGACTCCGCCCACATTCTCCAACCTGACCAATCAGAGCAGTCCACTCCCCAGACCAGGAGATTGGTTTGGTTATGACATGTGATCCTAGCTGGGTCAATGAAATTCAGTACTAGGACTTCTGGTGGAACCCTGGGGTGACTGGATATCTTTTTCCAAGTTGCTACTGAGTGGGAATAATGGATCTGTAGTGCCAGGAAGAATGTCTGCCACCCAAAGGGGAGCTTGATGAGATGAAAGCCCAGCTGAGCCAAGAGACAGAGTTAGATTCCTGGTGACACTGGAGCTTCTTGATCCAGGTATGCCTGAAGTTAACCCAACTCCTAGATCCCTAGATTTTCAGCTACGGGAGTCAATTCATTCCTAACCACTGCCTCCACGCCAGTTTGAGTTGTTTTTAAGTTGGACTTAATTTTTTTTCCTGGAACTTTCAACTAAACAAATCCTGATTAATACAGCCCCTACTCAATGCCAGGCATTGCACTAAACAGTTGACATGACCAGCTCATTGAACCGTATGAGAGGGGAATAATTATGATTCCCATTTAACTGATGAGGAAACTGAGGCTCACAGATGTCAATCCATCTGCCCAAGATCATCAGAGCCAGAATTCCAACCCACGTCTCTCTGACCCCAAATCCTGCTTCTCTGACCCTGAGGAACAGTTGCCAGGTTTGGAGATTTAGAGACAAGAGGTATGGTATGGTAGGGGGTGGGGAGCAGGGCAACAGCCAGTTGGCAAAGGCCTGGGCTGCCTGAGCTTGCTTTCTTTTATTATTATTTGTTTTAATTGAAGTATAGTTTATTTACAATGTTGTGTTTGTTTCAGATATACAGAAAAGTGATTCAGTTATACATGCATATATATCTTTTCTTTCCAGATTCTTTTCTCTTATAGGTTATTACAAAATATGGAGTATAGTTCCCTGTGCTATATAGTAGGTCCTTGTTGGTTATTTATTCTACATATAGTAGTGTGTATATGTTTATCCCAAACTCCTAATTTATCCCTTCTCCCCTCTGCTTGAGCTTTCTTCAAAGTGCTCCAAGGAGTTACGGGAGGGTCATGAGTGGGGAAGGACAGGAGGAAGCATGCACTGCAGTGTGTGCGTTGGGACCAATAAAAATAATAACAAAAAGTAATAACTATCAAACCACAATGAGGTGCCACTTCACGCCCACCAGGATGACTGTAATAAAAAAGGACGGAAGGGACTTCACTGGTGGCACAGTGGTTAAGAATCCTCCTGCAGGGGACACGAGTTCGATCCCTGGTCCGGGAAGATCCCACATGCCGCGGAGCAACTAAGCCCTTGCGCCACAACTACTGAGCCCGTGTGCCACAACTACTGAAGCCCGCGTGCCTATAGCCTGTGCTGCACAAGAAGAGAAGCCACCGCAGTGAGAAGCCTGTGCACCGCAACAAAGAGGAGCCCTCGCTCCCCGCCACTAGAGAAAAGCCTGCGTGCAGCAACGAAGACCCAACACAGCCAAAAATAAATAAATAAATAATAAAATTTTAAAAGGATGGAAAATAACAAGTGTTAGCAGGATGTGGGGAAATCAGAACCCCTATATATTGCTGGTGGGAATGCAAAACAGGGCAATCACTTTGGAAAAGTTTGGCAGTTCCTCAAGACATTCAGCAGAGAATTACCACATGACACCACAATTCCACTCCTAGATATATTCCCAATAGAAATAAAAATATATGTCCACATAAAAAAACCTGTATACAGGGACTTCCCTGGTGGTGCTGTGGATAAGACTCCACGCTCCCAGTGCAGGGGGCCCAGGTTCGATCCCTGATCAGGAAACTAGATCGCACATGCATGCCACAACTAAGGAGCCCGCCTGCTGCAACGAAGACCTGGTGCAACCAAAAAACAAAACAAAACAACAACAACAACAAACCTGTACACAGAGGTTTATAGCATTTTTCAAGGTAGCCAAAAATAAAAGAAGAAAAAGAATAGAAACAAGCCAAGTGTCTGAGAATTCCTTGATGGTCCAGTGGTTAGGACTTCATGCTTTCACTGCAGGGGCCTGGGTTCAATCCCTGGTCAGGAACTAAGATCCTACATGCTGCACGACATGGCCAAAAAAAAAAAAGTCTGACATTTATCAAGTGGTTAGCTCTGCGCCGAGCAATGTGTTAGCTCTTTACACCAATGATTGCCTTCATACTCCCAAGATCACTGTGAGAACGAAAAAGACTTCCATGACTTCATTTTACAGATGAGTAGACTGAGGTCAGAGAGGTTAAGTAAGTCACACAGCAAGATGGTGAACAGATATCACAGGCCTGATATTTGAGGTCCACCAGATCTGCCCTTGCCCCACCCCCAGCTTCACCTCCCACTCCTGCTCTTTCCTCCCCCTAAGCCATAACTGTGCCCTACTGACCTGATTTCTGTTTCTTTTACCCACACATTCTTTTCAGCCTCCACACTTTTGTTTTTGTTTTTGTTTTTGCGATATGCGGGCCTCTCACTGTTGTGGCCTCTCCCGTTGCGGAGCACAGGCTCCGGATGCACAGGCTCAGCGGCCATGGTTCACGGGCCCAGCTGCTCCGCGGCACGTGGGATCTTCCCGGACCGGGTCACGAACCCGTGTCCCCTGCATCGGCAGGCGGACTCTCAACCGCTGCGCCACCAGGGAAGCCCAGCCTCCACACTTTTGCATGTGCTGATTCAATCTCTCTGCCCAGTTGTTCTTTCCCCTCCCCTCCCTATCTAGTCTGTGAAATGAATGTCTAAGTGTGAGGGGGAAGAGAGAGAGAGAGAGAGAGAGAGAGAGAGAGAGAGAGAGAGAGAAAGAGGAAGAGAGAGGAGGATCTGACTCCAAGTTTCCAAACCTCACTTGGAAGTGAGGGATGCAGGGAGGGGGGCACCAAGAGGGCTGCTTGGTGGGAAAGATCAGGGCCTGCCTCCTCTGCCTTCTGAGGACTTGGTCTGCCAACCATGTCTCCATCTTTTGGAGCCCTTGGCCTGGGTTTAACCCAAGCTGTATCTGGGGACATCTGTGCAGGAAGATGAGGTCAGATTTTCCCCTGGGCAGTTCACCAGGCCCGGAGTGAGCAGGGGAGAAAAGCATGGCTCTGCCCAATTTCTGCCCAGCACCTGGGGACAAGGTGATTCCCCCCCCACCCCACGAAGCCCCTCACTCTCCCAACTCAAAGCCTCTTCTCGGAGCCTTTTAGAATTTTTAATAAGTACATTAATACAATAGTAGTATTCACTCATAAAAAGAAATGAAGTCCTGCTGCCTGCTACAACCTGGAAGAACCTCAAAACATTATGCTAAGTGAAAGAAGTCTGGTGCAAAAGGCCACATATTGTATGATTCCATTTATATGACGTATCCAGAATAGAGAAATCCATAGAGACAGAGTGCAGATCAGTGGTTGCCTCGGGCTGGGGGATGGCGATGGGGAACAACTGTTTAATGGGTGTGGGGTTTCCTTTTGGGGTGATGAAAATGTTTTGAAACTAGATAGAGGTGGTGGTTGAATACCATTGTGAATGTCCTCAATGCTACTGAATTGTTCCTTTAAGAGGATTAATTTTATGTTACGTGACTATCACCTCCATTTTTTTTTTTTTTTTTTTTTTGGCTGCGCTGCACAGCCTGCAGGATCTCAGTTCCCTAATCAGGGATTGAGCCCAGGCCACTGCGGTGAAAGCGCTGAGTCCGGACTTTCCTGGTGGCACGGTGGTTAACATCCGCCTACCAACGCAGGGGAAATGGGTTCAAGCCCTGATCCAGGAAGATGCCACATGCCGCAGAGCAACTAAGCCCATGCGCCACAACTACTGAGCCTGCGCTCTAGAGCCCACGAGCCACAACTACTGAGTCCACGTGCCACAACTACAGAAGCCCGCGTACCTAGAGCCCGTGCTCTGTGACAAGAGAAGCTACTGCAATGAAGAGTAGCCCCCGCTGGCCGCCACTACAGAAAGCCCACACACAGCAATGAAGACCCAACACAGCCAAAAATAAATTAACAAATAAATTTGTTAAAAAAAACGAAAAGAAAAGCTCTGAGTCCTAACCACTAGACCACCAGGGAACTCCCTCAATTAAAAAAAAAAAAAAAAAGGAAGTACAGTAACCTAGGCCTTTGCTCATGCTGATTCCTCTTCCAGGAACACCCTTCCCTCTGCCTTCATGTTATTCTGACCTCAGCTCACTTCACCTCCACAAAGAGCCTTTGCCTGCTCTTGGATCTAAGATGGTCCCCAGGACTTCCCTGGTGGCGCAGTGGTTAAGAATCTGCCTGCCAATGCAGGGGACACAGGTTCGATCCCTGGTCCGGGAAGATCCCACATGCCGTGGAGCAATTAAGCCCATGTGCCACAAAGACTGAGCCTGCGCTCTAGGGCCCATGAGCCACAACTACTGAGCCTGCGTGCTGCAACTACTGAAGCCTGCGCACCTAGAGCCTGTGCTCTGCAACAAGAGAAGCCACCGCAGGAGAATCCCACGCACCACAACGAAGAGTAGTCCCCGCTCGCCGCAATTAGAGAAAGCCCCCGCACAGCAACGAAGACCCAATGCAGCCAAAAATCAATATATAAGTAAATAAAAATTTAAAAATAAATAAATAATAAAAAAATAAAAATAAATAAAGTGGTCCCCATTCCGGGAATTCCCTGGTGGTCCAGTGCACACTTTCACTGCCAAGGGCGCAGGTTCAATCCCTGGTTGGGGCCCACAAGCTGCGCGGCCAAAAAAAATAAAATAAAATAAATTCCCCATTCACTCCCGTAACACAACATTATATTTTATTTGTTTATAGTACATGTCACTATGTGGAATTCTCTTAATAACTTGTGTATGTTTTTTTTTTTGTCCCCCGCAAAAATGTGAGCGTCTTATGGGCAGAGGACCATGGTGTTCCCATTTTCAGATGAGGAAATGGAGGTTCAGGGAAGTTTAGAAACTGAAAGTCGCCCTGCCACCTGTCTCCTCTGAAATCCATGCTCCTGGCACTGCAGCCAGAGATTTCAAGCTCAGATACTGTGAAAGGCCAGGCTGGCAATAGAAATGTCCAAAGCCTCCTCGTGGCGTGGCCTGGGAGCATATGTCTTCTCGAGGACCTCTCAGGCTGTAAAATTACCTTTTTGTTCCTTCTCCCTCAGTTTAAAATAGATTCAATCATGTATTTAAATCGGCATGGATTTGTGGACATTTATTTTATTCTTTGGGTTATAATCCAATTCTATCGCTATTTATTTTGTTCAAATTGTTCCAGCTTTGGCCAGTGGGAGTTCTTTCAGACTGGCTCTGGTGTCTTTTTGGCATTTTTTTTTTTTAAAGCACTCTGTCTAGAAGATGCTTCAGGGTCCTTGTGCAGTTTCTCTGCCCCAGCCCTAGAAGTGGTCGTTTCTCCAAGAAGCCCTGGTTCCTCATACTGGAAAATGGTATTTAGAAACCAAGATCTGGGTGCTGAGTGTATTCATTGCTACTGGGGTGTCATTGCTCTGAGCCCTCGGCAGACAGAGCTGGGAAATGTGTGTGTACTAACCCGTGTGTACACTCATATCCATATTTACTTTCATATCTAACTGTTAAAATAAACACTTCATAATGGTAACCCCATCCAGCACCACACTGCTTATTTGTAACTTCATTCTCCAACAGTATGAAAACTGGTTGTCAGTATCTACAACATATGTACTTATTTGTTCAGTGCTAGTACATAGCAGTTCCAAAATTAACCCGTACCCCTGTGAGAAACAAATATACCGACCAGACTAGTGTTTCTGTACAGTTCAGACAGATGTTTGAATGGGAAACCTTTGAGCCAAGCAACCGAATCTTGAGGTTGTGAGCCGGAGTTGGCCCTTCAACCTCCAGTTTGAGACAACCCCCCACCATCCCCCCCACCCCACCCCGCCGAAACCATGAATGCTCTGGTCTCTGGCTGTGCACCTCCCTGCAGCCACATTCATGCCTCAGGACTGGTCAGAGGGAGATGGAGAGGGGGGGAATGGGAAGTCTTGCTGCAGCCCTCTGACTCTGGATGGGTGGAGGTGTGAGGGTACTGTGGGAGGCATTTTGCTCTTTCAGAGATGAAGATACAGCTCAGTGAGAGTGGGCACAGATTGGGTGGGGCGGCCCCTATGGGTGAGGGCCCTGGCAGCAGAACCTGCCAGGCAGGTGTGCCGGCCCAGACATGCATCAGGCAGCGGGCTGTGGCAGGAGCTCGGAGGCCAGGGGTGCCCTTCCCCTGGGAAAGAGACCAGGCATGGCTGGGGGGTAGGGGGTGGAGGCAGGTTGGGGTGCTAGTGGTGCCTGGGGTTGATGGGGCCTGAGTTGAACCCCTTCCTAATTCCTCCTCTGGGATACAGTGGTGACCAATAGCACCTGAGCTAACATTGACTGAACTCTCACCTGTGTCTCACAGCTCTGTTCCACTCCTTCCTCCTCAACAGCATCCCTCGGAGTGGGAACTGTCGTTATCCATTTTACAGAAGAGGCCGCCAACGCTCAGAGTGGGTGTCACTTGCCCAGAGTCCTAGATTACAAAGTAGCTAAGCCCAGCTCCACACTCCAAGCTCTTAACCTTTACTCAGTGACTGGGCAGAGGGACAGACAGGGTCCCTGGCTTCCTGGAGCTGGGAGTCTAGGGCAGAGACCCACAGTATGCCAGATGAATAAGTAAACATTCAAGGTAATTTCAGATGGTGCCAACTGCCGTGTGAGCTTGGGGAGGAGGGGGACGCAGCAGGGAAGGCCTCTCTGTGGAGGTGACCGGCTGGAAGGGCTGGAAGAAGGATGTTCCAGGCAGGCTGATCCCCAAGTGCCAAGGTCTTGAAGTGTGTGAGGAACTGGGGGGAAGTCAGTGGGGCTGGAAGGGAGTATGACGGAGGAATAGCAGAGATGTAAGGAGGAAAGACTGTGCAAGGCCTTGTGGGTTTTGAAGGCCTTGTAGTTGGGGTTTGGACTTGAACTCTGAGCCACATATGGAGCCATGGGAGGGTCTAGAGCAGGAGAGGGCTGTGATCTTGTGGGATCTTGTGTACGAGATGGCATGAGTTGGGGGTGCTGGGCCTGAGACCTGTGGCAGGAAGAGCCCCCCTCCACCCTGCGGGGCCCGTGGGAGGTGAGATCGCCGCCTGGGAGGTGAGAAGCAGCCACTTTCCCACTCTGGGGTGTGGCTTCCCCTTTGCAGAATGGGGTCATTTATGGATCACATGATGTGTGCCAGGCATGGCCCCGCCGCGTCTGGGGAATCTTCAGGGCTCATCCCAGCGGGCTTGGTCGCGGGAGGCTGTGGCGCTCTGGCACCCAAACCTTAAGGCGACCCCCCTTCGTGGGCCCCACTGGCTGCGCTGTCCCTGTGTGGGACCTGTCGGAGCAGGCAGGAGTGGTTGTATTTGGAGCCACAGGGATTCCCTAAGAGGCTACACGGGGATGCGACCCGGCCTGGGTGTCCCACGCGGTCCCTCCCCTGGGGGCACCCTTCCGATCCATCCCCAACCTCTGGCTCATGGTCCCTGGGACGCCCTCACCCCACCCGTGACCCGCAAAGCCTGAGGCAGCAGGTGCAAAGGGCACAGCCCTGGTGAAGGTCGTGGCAGCCAGGCCCAGCCCCCCTTCCGGGCTGTGGCCTCCGGTAGGAGGGAGCTTCCCAGCCTGGAGGCTCCTGGGAACTGGGGGTGTGGGCTGCGGGGCCAGCTGGGACTGGCCCGTCGGAGGAGCGGAGGCCTGGGAGAGACGTGGGAGAGGCACAGAGAAAGGCGGAGAAGCGACTGAGAGAGACACACACAGAGACGGGGAGAAACAGAGACGGAGAGACCCTGAGAGAACAGAAGAGAGACACACAGAGAGAAAGTGAGGGAGACAGTCATTCATTCATTCACTCAGCGGCTGCTTACTAGGCACAGGCTGTGTCCAGGCAGTGCCCACGACAGAACGCAAATTCCTACCCCTGTGGGGCTGACTGGTGGGGACACAGTCCAGAAACATGACAACCGAGTAAATCACGTTGTCGGGAGTGATAAGGGTGAGAGAGACGGGGTGGGGGAAGCGGGAGAACCAGGGGGACTTACGAACCAGATTCTCCTTATCTGGGGAGGAAAAGGTTCCCACCAGAATCTTGACCGCGCCTGCCCCTCCCCCATTAGCCCCAGACGGGGGGTGGGAGCGGGGAAATGGGGTGGGGCCTGAGCCCGGAGGCCGACGGGACCTAGCTGCTGGGGGGAGGGGATTGAGGCTACCGCTGCCGAAGACCCCTCCTAACCCGGGTTGCCAGGGTCCCTCCGCCGGCGGGACGTCCTTGGGGTGCAGCCCAGGAGGTTCAGTTGGAAGGTAGGTGGAATACAGGGAGGGACCAGTGCCCAGAGGACAGAGAGGACCCCTTTACTTCGGTGGGCGGGGGGAGAGGCTGAAGAACCCTCCCCTTCTCATGTCTCCGGGTCCTCCCACCGCGACGGAGCGTCCCTGGGAGAGAAGCCCAGGCCCGGAGGGGGAAGCTGAGGGCTCGCCTGTGCCAGTCGCCACCAGGGCGCGTTCCGGTGCCGCGGCGGGTGGCACAGGCTGGCAGACACGGGCTGGGAGCCCGGGCCCCAAGGGGAGGGGGCAATTGCTTGCGACCGCGGGCACTCGGCCTTGCGGGCCCGCCCCCTCGCCTGTCAGCTCCAGTCCCGCCCCCCGAACAGAGGCAGCTCACTCGGCTCCAGGCCGCTCGACTGCTGAGCGCACAACACCTGGGCACAGGGGTGAGTGTACAGCACCGGGTCCTTTCGCGCGCGGGGCTCGGCCTGGCCCAGAGGGTGTTGCCCTTGTCACTACCCTTGTCCCCTTGCTTGGGTTCCTCGGCCTTTCCCGAAGGCCTCGCGGGAGAGGAAAACCGGCGACTTCGGGACTGGATGCGGGACCCGGGATGGGGGTGTTTGTGGGGCGCCCGGAATCCGCTGGCCTCGCTCCCTCCCAGCCACGCCACTGCAAGTTTCACTACCTCACTCGTGCCTCCAGGCAAGACGAGGCGAGGCGGGCGGTGCACAGGGTGTGAGCCTCTGTGCAGTGTTCCCAGCAGAGCGAATGTAACCTGTATCTGTGTGTATCTGATGCCCCCTTCCCCCACAGCGTGGCTGAGTCCGTGACTCCCTGTGAGTCCGTATTTGCGCCTGGTTCCCTGTGTGCAGCTGAAGCTGTCAGGGGTGCATTTGTTTCTGCCATGTCCAGCTAAGTCCGTTCCCCTCCCTAGGCCTTGGTTTTCTCATCTGTTAAGTGGGACTCCCGTGATTGTGTAACTGTTTCTGCGTGGATGTGTTTGTGTGGGAGCGTGAAAACCTTTGTGCCTGCTTCTGTGCAGGGTACTTTGAGCGTCAGCTTCCTCGTCTGTAAATTGGGGACGAGGGGATGATAGCATGCAGTCACAGGTGGGAGGTATTATTATACTTTAATGACATATATGCCCTTCTGCAAGAGTCTGTGAGATGTGGATCCTGTCTGCTGCCCTCAGGCTCTGTCGCTGCAAAATGCGTGGATGGGCTTAGCTTTCTCCCTGGGGTTTTGTGGCGGATGAAGGGGGGTTCGCAGAAAAAAGCCCTGTGTGCAGCGAGGTGTGAAGATTGTGGGGCTCTGGGTTCCAGGCTGGGTGTGGGTGGAGTTTGTGAAATTGTGGCCTGTGAGACTAGGCATAAGATCCCGTCTGCGTGTGGCGGAATTTGTATATCTTTGCCTGTGTCTCTCTGTCCATGTGTGAATGGGCATTCGTGTTTCCCTGATGGGGTGTAACTGCGCATTTTGCCCTAGTTTGTGACTATCTGTGCACATGTCCTTGTCGGTGTGTCACTGTATTTGTGTGTCCCTTTCTGTGTGTGGCTATTTCTGTCTGTTTATGATTAATATGCCTCTGGACATCCCTGCTTGTGTGTGAATTATTAGTGTACCTTTCCTGTGGGACTTGTGTTACCCTGTCCCCTTGTGATGTTATTTGTGTGTCTTTGTGTCGGCCTGTCTCCATGGACACCCCCCTGCCATCCCAAACTCCCTCTGGGCCCCGTAGTGCGTGTGGGGTAGGGAGTAGGGGGTTAGGGCCCCCTTCGCAGGCCGCGGGGATGGTGCGCGCCAGGCCTGACATTGCACACAACCTCTCTGCAGTCTTGGGGCGGGCAGCCCATGGAGCCGGGGCTGCTGCGGCCAGCGCCAGTGAGCGAGGTCATCGTCCTGCATTACAACTACACCGGGAAGCTCCGCGGTGCGCGCTACCAGCCCGGCGCGGGGCTGCGCGCCGACGCCGTCGTGTGCCTGGCCGTGTGCGCGCTCATCGTACTCGAGAACTTGGCCGTGCTGATCGTGCTCGGACGCCACCCGCGCTTCCATGCGCCCATGTTCCTGCTCCTGGGTAGCCTCACGCTGTCCGACCTGTTGGCGGGCGCCGCCTATGCAGCCAACATCCTGTTGTCGGGGCCTCTCACGCTGCGCCTGTCGCCCGCGCTCTGGTTCGCTCGTGAGGGTGGCGTCTTCGTGGCGCTCGCCGCGTCCGTGCTGAGCCTCTTGGCCATCGCGCTCGAGCGCCTCCTCACCATGGAGCGCCGGGGACCCGGACCCGCTCCCGCAGCTCGTCGGGGGCGCACGCTGGCGCTGGCGGCCGCGGCCTGGGGCGTGTCGCTGCTCCTCGGGCTACTGCCCGCGCTCGGCTGGAATTGTCTCGGCCATCTGGACGCCTGCTCCACGGTCCTGCCGCTCTATGCTAAGGCCTACGTGCTCTTCTGCGTGCTCGCCTTTGTTGGCATCCTGGCTGCCATCTGCGCACTCTACGCGCGGATCTACTGCCAAGTGCGCTCCAAAGCGCGGCGCCTGGGGGCCCACCCCGGGACTGGCGAAGGCGCCTCGACCCGCGCACGCCACACGCCGCGCTCGTTGGCTCTGTTGCGCACGCTCAGCGTGGTGCTCCTGGCCTTCGTGGCTTGTTGGGGACCACTCTTCCTGCTGCTCTTGCTGGACGTGGCGTGCCCGGCGCGCGCCTGCCCTGTGCTCCTGCAGGCGGACCCCTTCCTGGGCCTGGCCATGGCCAACTCGCTTCTGAACCCCATCATCTACACGTTCACCAACCGCGACATGCGCCAAGCGCTCCTGCGCCTTCTCTGCTGCGGCCGCCGCTGGTGCAGCCTAGGCCCGGGTGCCTCCCAGCCGTCGGGGAGCCCCCCTGGGGCTTCGGGCGGCCTGCAGCGCTGGCTGCCTCCTGGCCTGGATGGCAGCTCCAGCCACTCCGAGCGCTCGTCACCCCAGCGGGACAGGCTGGACACCAGCGGCTCGACAGGCAGCCCTGGCGCGCTCACAGCCGCCTGGACCCTGGTACCCCCTCCAGCCGCAGACTGACGCCCTTTGGTCCGCCACTGGCCTCCCTAAGAGCTCTTTCGCAGACTTTCTTGCTAAATTAAGGAATTTATAGTAAAAGCAGCTGAAGATGGTGGAGGCAGAAAAGACGCAGGGGAATGTATTTTATTGACGCTAAACCCCACAGCAATGAAGAAAACAGACAAAAATCCCTTCCCTTGTGGGATGGATGTTCTGGTGGCGGACATAGACAATAACGGAATGAAGAGGTATGGAGATAATTCCAGTGACAATACAGTGATGCGATGGTGGTCAGGGGATGCCTCTCTGCAGAGGTGGTAACATGTGACGTGAGATGGACTGTCCTGGGAACTTCTGAAGGAAGATCGTTTCAGGGTGGGGCTGCAAAGGCCCTGAGCCTAGAATATGCCTGTGTGTTCTCTGCAAAGCACATATGTCAATGTGGCTGGAGCGGAGGATGGAGAGGGAGAGTGGGAGGAAACAAAGGCAGGGGAATAGTGGGACAGATGGGGCAGGGACTTATGAGCCCAGGGGAGGACTTTCTTTTGCTCTGAGTGAAGTGGGTTCATGGAGCGTTCTAGGCAGAGGAGGGACTTAATCTGGCTCACGTGTTTACAGATGCCTCTGGTCTCTGTGGAGGGTGAAGCTAGGAGAACAAGGTGATGGTGACTGCACTGGCCTAGGGGAGTGATGATGAGGAATCAGACCGTGTGGATTCTCCATGGATTTGGGAGGTATTGGACGGAATTCCGGAGGAAATTGGGTGTGGGGGAGAAAGGAGTCAAGGACAGCTCTTCACTCGAGACGAGACACCAAAGACAGGGCCCCCTAAAATTTTACTCTAGGAGACTCAGCCAATTCCTACCTGAAACAATATTTCTTTGAATGTGGTGTCAGATCCTTCATAAAGAATAAAAATACAATCGAATAATAAAAGTGATTACAGTTTATTGTGCCTGGATAGTCGCCCCATCGTGCTAGGCCCAGGACAGGCCTTTTTCTCACCCTTACTGCAACTTTTCAAGGTAGGTTTCCTCACCCCCATTTGACAGGATGAGGAAACTCCAAGAACAAAGTACCTTGTCCCAGTGTCTGAGCCAGGATACAAGACCAGGTGGTCCAGGCTCCAAGGTCCGAGGAGGCGCACGCTTGATGTCTGGTCCCTCTGGAGGAGTCTGTTAAGGCCAAGCAGACACTCCCTCCTTCAAGGGTCTACATTTTCGGCCAGGGGCGATCGTAGGGCCCCGTTTGTGCCCATAAAAGGCTCCAGGAGCGGAGGCCGCGTCTGCCAGCTGTCCCTGGCCCCCAGGTGTCCCCAGGCGTATTCCTAACCTCTGTGCGGAGGGGCTGGCGGGAGAGGGGTGGGGTGGGTGTGGGGAAAGGATTGGGGGCGTCGGGCTCAGATTGCGGCACGCCACCTGCCGGGAAACATCGGAACTGCAGGCAGCCGTAAGTAAAGATCGCGGTGTGTTTTGGGGCGTGGAGCGGGGGCTGACCCCTGCAGACCGTACGCACGGGGAAACAACCTACTTCCTGGAACACAAACACACTCAAACCTGGGGTCGCCTCCCAGGGCACTTCGAGAACTGGACCCAATCTCCCACCTGGCCTGGTTCCCCTATCCCCAGGCTCCTGTTATCTTCCGGGGCAACCTGAGACACCCCACCCCATTGTTCAATTGTGTGATAGTGTGATGGCAGACGAGTTATTCACTTGTTCACATCTTACAAAATTCAAAAAGCACCAGTTCCCCCTCCTGGATGCATACACTACTGGGAAACTTCCAGAGCTATTCTGGGGATAAATGAACTGAAATGTAAATACACCTCTCTCGTTTTACACTTTAGCACTGCTCTCCACCTTGCTTTGATCACTTAATAGTATATCTTGGAAATTGTTGCACATCTAGATTTTGTACTGTGTTAATTGGCTCTGGCTGCCATAACAAATACCATAGTCTAGGTGGCTTAAACAGCCAAAATTTATTTCTCACAGTTCTGGAGGCTGGAAGTCCAAGATCAAGGTGTCAGCATGGTTGGGTTCTGGTGAGTGCTCTCTTCCTGGCTTGTAGACAGCTGCCTTCTGCTGTGTCCTCACATGGTGGAGAAAGAGAAGCAAGCTCTCTGGTGTCTCCTCTGATAAGGGCACTCATGCCATCACGAGGGCCCCACCCTCAAGTCCTCATCTAAACCTAATTACCTTCCTAAATCCCCATCTCCAAATACCATCACCTTGGGGGTTAGGGCTTCAAAATATGATGATGGGGGGGGCACAATTCAGTCTATAGTACTTTTTTCTTTTTTTCCACATTAAAAAAAATCGAAGTAAACATGTCTTGCTTCTTTTCACTGGCTGCATGGTATTTCACAGCATAGACATACCACCACTTATACCAGGGCCCTAGGGAGGGACACGTGTTGAGTCCAACACCTTGCCTTTATACACAGTGTGGCAATAAACATCTGTGTACATACATCCTCCTGCACCTGTGCCAGTGTACCTTGGATAAATTTCTACATGTGGCACTGCTGGGTCACAGGTCTTGTAGATGTTATTTTGAGATACTGGAGGTTTCTTTCGGCCTGTGGAGGAGGGTGCGGGTTTCCTCACAGTCTCAGTCACTCCCTGTACAGTATTTGCCGGCTATGCTATTGCGCCCCCTCTGGAGCTACCCAGAACTGCAGCTTCACGCAACTGGAATGGGAGGAGCGGGGAGGAACCCCACTCCAGCCTCGGACACCGGATTAATCCCAGACCCTGAGCAGGGAGGCTGAATCTTCCAGGTTCACCCCGGAAGCGGGTGGAATCCTTTCTTAGACCAACATCTGTTCAGCCTAGTGTTTCATATAGATGGACTCTTTTAAAAAAAACTTAAATACATTTACTTAAAAACTAACTTTATATCACAAACAGCATAAATGGCAAATCAGTATCACTTGCCAGGAAAAATAACAATCCATATTTATTGGGCCCTAGCGTTCTTCTTTAGTTCTCCCGATAACCTAGCAGGTATTAACATTTTACAGGGAGGAAACTGAAGCATGGAGAGGTTAAATTATGGGCCCACCAGCACAGAGCTAGAGAGTGGCTAAGCAGTTGTTCGAATGCCCGCCCGCGAGCTCCACGCGCCTCCAGACTGGAGATAAAAAATAAAGGCAATGCAAATCCAAGTAGGTAGACAATTCTGGCTGGATCCTGCGGCCGCCTTAATGTGAGGCCTGCACTGTGTGGAGTTAAAGGGAGAACAGGTCGTGGAGAGCAGACCTGCGCTGACACGACGAAACCCGACGGATGGAAGGGGCTGCGAAGGAGGGACGGGCCGGGTGGGCTTGGCCATGCGCCCTCGCCCGACGCCCCATTCCTCGCTCATGGGCGCCGGGCACCTGCGGGAAGGGCGGGGAATCGCGACTCCTTCCCCGCTGCGCGCTCTCCCTGCCTCCTTCCCGGGCGTCCCGAGGCTGCCCCCCATTCGACGGCCGCAATCCCGCAGGCCCCGCCGCCCCAAAGCCGAGGTCCCCCAGACGGCGGAAGCTCCCGCGGGACCCTGACAGTGAAGGTTAGGCTGGAGCCTCGCCCGACCGGGCCACGGCCCCTCGGGCTTCCCGGAAGCTCGGTGCGCGGGTGGCACCACCGTACCCGGAGCCACCGCCGCGCCCCTGGCATCCCCACCCCGCCTCGAGAGCAGCGGAGGCTACGCAGAGACGCAGGTGAGCGCGCCGGCGGCGGCAGCGGAGGGGTGGGGTGTCCACTGATCCCTGGTGCGGGGAAGCGCTGGGCCTCGAACCTGGGGCTCATTCTCCGCGGCTCCGACCACGCGGCTGGGTGCGCTGCGGTCCTTGGCCCCGCCACAATGACCGGCGCTGTGGTCGCCGCGCTGGGGCTGCGCAACAGGGCGACAGCTAGCGTGGGCGGGTGAGGGGGGAGCGGCCCTGCCGCGGGAGGCCAGGGGCCGCGGGGACTTTTATTCTGACACGGCCGGCGCCCGGCTCTGCTTAGTCATGGTGACCTGCGCGCGTTCTGCGCCTCCCCCCTGCGCACTGCGATGGAGGCGCCCGGGCCTGGGCGACGGAGGCGGAGCCCGAGCGCGGCCATGGCGGGGTGAGTGGGGCGGCCAGCGCCCGGGCTGAGGGCGCCACGGGCCGTGAGCGCCCTGCGGCCGTGCCCGGGGGCCAGAGAACCGGGAGATGCGGGACCGGTCTCGGGGTTCCCGCGGCTCCGCGGAGGGCCAGGAGGGCGCGGCTCGAGTCCTATCCTTTTGTTGGACTGCGCGACTCGCGGGGTGGCCCGGGAGCGACGCAAGCCGAGCGAGAGGCCCAGGGAGCGCCGCTCGGACGGAGGCCCGGGGACCCCGGGGCGTTGGGGGGCTTGGTTTGCGCCCTGGGGCTGGCAGTGGAGAGGCCGCGGCGGGGTCACTTCCTCCCTTCTCCAGGCCTTGGCGGCTCAGGCGGGACATGCGCAGTCCCCCACTTACCGCTTCTTGGGGGGAAGTGCCCGGTGCCCAGGGGGCAACGTTGACCTATTGGCCAAAGACCGAGAGGCAGGCCTGGGTCTCGGCTGGGGAGAGGCGGCCAAGCGGCATCCAGGGCCCGGTGGAGGAAGGTGCTCTGGCAGGGACAGTGGAGTGGGCAGTCAGCCAGCCACAGCTTACTGACCTCTGCGGGGTGCCAGGCCCCAGGCAGGATGCAGGGGAGGCACATGAGAGGGTGGGCATAACCCTGACCTACACAGGTCTACCTGCTCTCTGAAGTCTGGGGCTCAGGGCCAGAGGAACAGGCCATCCTTCAACAAGCAAGCAAAGGAGCTCCTTTCCATTCTTGACAAGTGCTGTGATGGAAATAAAACAGGGAGGAGGTGACTCTGAGTCCAGCCCAGAGAAAGATAAGATGAAGAACCCAGGGAGCCTCTTGCAGACCCCCCCCCACGCCACTCCCCACAGGACTTTTCAAAACATAACTCATGCCCTGGCCCTCCAGACTCCACAGGGTTCAGCGAAAGCCTCCCTTCACTAGTCAGTCTCTCTCATTACACTCCTCCCTGATTCTCTAGATTGTCTCTCATCATTCTGCCTCTGAGCCTTTGCACTTGCTGTTCCCTCTGCCTGGAAAACTAACTCCCACCCCCAGCTTCTTCATACGTTCACCCTTCTGGTCTCAGCTCCAACAGAGGCCTGGACTACCTGATTTTAAAAAAACTGCCTCCATATGACACTGTCCCAATGCTGTTGTCATTTTCTTCATAACCCCAGTTTCTGCTCCAGTCTTGCTTATTTTACTTATGGCCCTTCCCTCCCCAGTGTCAGCACCAGCGGGGCACAGTGCATTTCTGTCTTGGTCACTGCTGTGGCCCTGGTGCCTAGAACAGTGCCTGGCACACAGTAGGTGCTCAATAAATGTTGGTGAGGTGAATGAAGGAATGAGTTGGACATGTCCTAGGAAGGGAGGGGCCGCCAGAGAGCTGGAACAGAATGAGCAAAGGGAAGAGGTGGACAGGAGCTGACTGTGAAGAGCTTTGCAAGCCATTGAAGAATTTGGTTTTATTCTTCATGCCACAGGGAGTTGTAGGGGGATTCTGAGCAGGGGAGGGACACCATCTGACCTATGATTTAGGCTGGACCCTCGGGCTGGTGAGGCCATGGGGCAGTTAGGGAGTGCAAATGCACACTGCTTCACCTGTGCTTAGGAAGGAAAACTGGGCTAGGAGTTACTTTATCTTAGAAAAGAAGGCCTGGCCCCAGGCCCTCCCCCCAGCCCTGTGCTCTCCCTCCTCCAGGCCCCTGAGTGCCAGTGGTGGTGTTGTCCCTTGTCACCTGGAACCCCATGCAGCTGGAACCCGGGCCTAGTGGGGCTGGGGCCCACACCCAATTCCTACCCCTGAGGTCACAGCGCCCTGAGGGGGCAGGGGACACGGTGATGTACGCCTCCACCGAGTGCAAGGCCGAGGTGACGCCCTCCCAGCACGGCAACCGCACCTTTAGCTACACCCTGGAGGATCACACCAAGCAGGCCTTCGGCATCATGAACGAACTGCGGCTCAGCCAGCAGCTGTGTGATGTCACACTGCAGGTCAAGTACCAGGACGCACCAGCCGCCCAGTTCATGGCCCACAAGGTGGTGCTGGCCTCATCCAGCCCCGTCTTCAAGGCCATGTTCACCAATGGGCTGCGGGAGCAGGGCATGGAGGTGGTGTCCATTGAGGGCATCCACCCCAAGGTCATGGAGCGCCTCATTGAGTTCGCCTACACGGCCTCCATCTCCATGGGTGAGAAGTGTGTGCTCCATGTCATGAACGGTGCCGTCATGTACCAGATTGACAGCGTGGTCCGCGCCTGCAGCGACTTCCTGGTGCAGCAGCTGGATCCCAGCAACGCCATTGGCATCGCCAACTTCGCCGAGCAGATCGGCTGTACTGAGCTGCACCAGCGTGCCCGAGAGTACATCTACATGCACTTTGGGGAGGTGAGCAAGGGGAGGGGACGTGGAGCCAGGGCTTGGGAGCAGCATCAGAAGGACCCGGGAACAGACAGGTGGTCATCACTGTCTCCCCTTAAGATGTGAAGGGTCAAGGCAAGGAGCTGGAGAAACATGGGGTTCTGGTTTCCTAGTCTACATATCTGGGGCAACTCTGGGAAACAGCGAGGAAAGTGAGGCCTTCACGGGTTTCTGGGCCCCCTGGTCTCTCTGGGGTCAAAGGTGGGGATAGGGTGCAGTGAATATGTTGGCAGTTCCATCCTGGTGTGCTGAGCAGGGCCTGACCTTTCAGTCAGTCCGCCATTATTTATTGAACACCCATGGCGTGCTGTTGACTGCACGTATGACCCTTACACATGTTTTCTTTGGTCCACGGAGTGTTGTCCTTGCACTATTCTTTGTTTCGTTTTCGTTTTTAAGTGGAGGAAGTTGTGAATAGAGAAAATAAGTGCTTGTTTAGCACTTGCTGTGGGCCAGCCCCTGTTCTAAGTGATTTTCATCCTTTAAATCACTGAATCTTCCCAGCTCTCCTAGGAGGAGGTATGCTTTGGAGTGCCTTCTTGGAAGTTTTCAAAGTCATCCTCCAGTGGCTGGGACCAGCTGGGGTGGACACTACCCTGATCCCCACTCCTCTTCTTCTCTACCACCTTGGGGGTTGTCCAGGTGCTCCAAGAAGCTCTGGCATTAGTCCTAAGGCCTGTGGCTTCCAGGAAGGTGGTCCAGGAGCAAGGCTCTCCCACTGACCTGCACAGCATTGGTTTCAAGGGATTGCATGGGCTTGGGGGTACCAGAAAATTGGGAACCCGCTTATGTGGGGTGACTGAAATTATTTATATAGACCAGTGCCTGGCAAGAAATATTTACCCCAGGAGTAGCCCTGCTATGAGATAGCTACTAATTTAATCCCCTTTTTATAGAGGAAGAAAACCAAGACCTGGAATGTTTCAGATCTTTGCCCAAAGTCACACAGTTAGAAAGTAGTAGGCCGAAATTGCAACTCAGGCTGTTTTCTTCGAGCCTGAACTTTTTTTTCTTTCTAGAATATTCTATTGCTATTGCCTTTGTAGTCTGTCTGCTATTTTGAAAAGTAATTTCCTTAAAAGAAAAGGGTAACGTTCAAATACAAAATCATACAAAAACGTACACGGTACATCGTGTCCTTGCCCATTTACCTGAGTACTTGTGTACTATACGCTTGGCTCATGTAATGTAACTCATTTGATCCTCACAAACTGTGAGGTTCATACTATTCAAATCCCCATTTCACACCTGAGGAAGCTGAGGTCGTCAGAGGCAGGTTGAGTGACTTGTCCAAAGTCATAGCACTGTTGAAGGGCGGGCTGGGGGGGTGGGGAGGTGGAGAGAGACAGGGAAGTCAGCCCGTCACACAAATGCCCTCTGCAGGTGGCCAAGCAAGAGGAGTTCTTCAACCTGTCCCACTGCCAGCTGGTGACCCTCATCAGCCGGGACGATCTGAACGTGCGCTGCGAGTCTGAGGTCTTCCACGCCTGCATCAACTGGGTCAAGTACGACTGCGAGCAGCGGCGCTTCTACGTGCAGGCGCTGCTGCGGGCTGTGCGCTGCCACTCGCTCACCCCCCACTTCCTGCAGATGCAGCTGCAGAAGTGCGAGATCCTGCAGTCGGACTCCCGCTGCAAGGACTACCTGGTGAAGATCTTCCAGGAGCTCACCCTGCACAAGCCCACACAGGTGATGCCCTGCCGGGCGCCCAAGGTGGGCCGGCTCATCTACACGGCCGGCGGTTACTTCCGCCAGTCACTCAGCTACTTGGAGGCCTACAACCCCAGCGATGGCACCTGGCTCCGGCTGGCGGACCTGCAGGTGCCAAGGAGCGGGCTGGCGGGCTGTGTGGTAGGTGGGCTGCTGTATGCCGTGGGTGGTCGGAACAACTCCCCCGATGGCAACACCGACTCCAGCGCCCTGGACTGCTACAACCCCATGACCAACCAGTGGTCGCCCTGCGCCTCCATGAGCGTACCTCGAAACCGAATCGGGGTTGGGGTCATCGATGGGCACATCTATGCTGTCGGCGGCTCCCATGGCTGTATCCACCACAACAGCGTGGAGAGGTGAGTGGCGGCGTCTGGAGGGGTGGGCGCCAAGGGTTCCACTGCTGACAGGTCCCAAGCCATTGGGATCTGGGGGTTCCCCCTGTTGTTGAGTGCTTTTCTCTGTGCCTTGCCTTCAGGGAGTGGAAGCCTCAAGGTGAAGCTAAACTCCTGGGAGATTTATGGTCGTGACCTTGGATGCTGGGTCTGGGCCTGGCAACTGTTTACAGGGCCACCACAAATGCACACAGCAACTTTATGCAGCTTTGGGAAAAGTTCCATCAGTTTGAAATTGTTGTAATATGCTAATTTTGTTAAAACGTGACACCTCACTGTCATCTGTCCACAAATTGTTGTAATAAACATATGTATGAGGCCTGCTACATGGTAGGTCCCCCCTCAGATGTGGTGCCCTTGTGCAGTACACAGTCTGCACAACTGTGCGTGGTGACCCTGTGTTTAGAGGCCAAGTATTTTGGGCTTTTGACTCTCCTATAGCCTCGTCCTCTGCCTTCTTGTTTTCCAGAGGTGTGAGCCAGAATACAGTTCTCACCTGGAACTTGTTAAAACAAACTCCCCGGCCCACGACAGGGGATGCTGGAGATCTGGCATTGGTGGGTTTGGAGTGAGGCTGGGGAGTAGGAATTTTAAACAAACACCCCAGAGGCTTCTAATGTACACGGTCTGTGAATAGGATGATGAGATGATGCATCGCCCTCAACAGGCCGCTTTCGAGAAGAAAAGGGGCCCTATGAATTATTCCAGGAGCACAGGCCTGAACTGGAAGTGCCTGGGCCAACGGGGACATATGGTTACTCCGTAGTTGAGCATCATACTTTGAGAAGAACCATGCCAGGGGGTAGCCTAGTTGTTCGGACTGGGGTTCTGGTGTCCAAGAGAGCTGGATCAAACCCCAGGTCTGCCACTTCCTGGGTGACCCTGAGTATGCCATCTCACCTCTCTGTGCCTCTGTCTTGTCATCTGTGAGGTGGGGGACAATAGCGAGGACTCCTTTCCCCACTAGGCTGTGTGGGGCTTTGGTGAGATGATACACATAACACTCAACACAGGCAGTGGTATGATGGAGCCATTGGGGTCCAACAGATGTGCATGTGACCTTGAGCAGATGGTGGCTGTGAACCTCAGTTTCCTCATCTGGAAAATGGATCTACTGATAACTTGTGTTTCGGGGAATCCTTGTGAGAATTAAAGAGTTCAAGTGCCTAAAGACATAGCAGAATATCAGTGGGGGTTAGTGTTCCAGGTCAGCTGTGGTTGCTGCTGTCATTGTTATTATGTCGTTGCAGGTATGAGCCAGAGCGGGATGAGTGGCACTTGGTGGCCCCAATGCTGACACGAAGGATCGGGGTGGGAGTGGCTGTCCTCAACCGTCTACTCTACGCGGTCGGGGGCTTTGACGGGACGAACCGCCTTAACTCAGCCGAGTGTTACTACCCAGAGAGAAACGAGTGGCGAATGATCACACCCATGAACACCATCCGAAGTGGGGCAGGTGCGCAGGGGCTGCGGGGAGGGGAGAGAAGAGGAACACCTTCCCACCCCTGGGCGTGAAACTCGGCCGGGCCTCCTGTTTCAGCCTTAAACCCCGTGGCACACACAGGAGAGCTAGATTCTGATAGAGTCCATGCTCTTCTCTCCCGGCTTTGTTTCTAAAGGGTCACTCGGGAGAGGGGAGAAGGGGGAGGGGAGGGTCCCCCCGCCCAAGAAGGTGGTGGCTGAGGCCCGCAAGGCCAGGCCCCGGAGTCACCCTCTCCGTGTGGTACCACTTAGGAGTCTGCGTCCTGCACAACTGCATCTATGCTGCGGGGGGCTACGATGGTCAGGACCAGCTGAACAGCGTGGAACGCTACGATGTGGAGACAGAAACGTGGACTTTCGTAGCCCCCATGAAGCATCGGCGAAGCGCTCTGGGAATTACTGTGCACCAGGGAAGAATCTATGTTCTCGGTGAGGCCCTGGGGGTGGGGGCCTGGGTGGAGAAGCCTACCTAACCCCATCTTTTAGGGGCAGGCTCCAATCCTGGCAGGAAGGCATCTTGTGGTTTCTTCTCCTCTTTTTCCCCCGCCCTCGGAGGGAGCAACCATCCCTTCTGCTCTCCCTGCAGGAGGCTACGACGGTCACACGTTCTTGGACAGCGTGGAGTGTTACGACCCAGACACGGACACCTGGAGCGAGGTGACCTGCATGACATCTGGCCGGAGTGGAGTTGGCGTCGCTGTCACCATGGAACCCTGCCGGAAGCAGATTGACCAGCAGAACTGTACCTGTTGAGCCACTTTTGTTTCTTGGGCAAAAAAATGTTCCAATCCAGAGTACTGTCGTCTTTGTACAAAAACAGGGACAAAAGAAAAGGCTACAGAGCAAATGCTTGTCCTCCAGGATGGGAGGCTGGGATGCCTCAGTGTTAAAATGACAACTCGAAAGAAAAGGCCAGAATGGGAACCCGTGAGCCCATCAGAGTAGTCCCAGGAATGTCCAAGAGAGCCTGCCCGGGAGGTGGGTGCGGGAAGGGCAGGCCCCCCGGGGAGAGGCCCCTACACCTGCTACCCCGAGACCAGGCCTGGGTCCCACACCAGCAGCCACCACCTCCCCTTGGGATGAAAGCAGGTGCCGAGGACAGGCTGGTTTTTGTTCCCTGCATCTTCGTGATTGGTTCTTGGAGGCCTGGGAACGAGCCAACTGAGGCCTCAGGGGCTGAGGCCCCTCCAGAGGTGTGGACCCCGGGGATGGGCCTGTACATAGAAACCATTGGGTATCACTGCCCTGGACAGTCATTTTGTTGATAAGTAACCCTGTAACTTTCCATTGAAAATAAAGAACAAACTAACTAGTGTCTTCCACCCAGGCTCTCAGCTGGAGGTCTTGAGCCAGTGGGACGGAAAGGACTCTTCTCCTGAAATGCACTCAAGTCTTCGAGTTAGGGCTTGGATTTGAAACCAGTTTGTTATCTCGGCCCATTGAATTTTGATACGTAGGTTATCTTTCTCCCCATGGGCAAGCCACACAGGGCTCACTTTGTCTGTCACTTTTAGCTGCTTTGCAGACAGTGACCCAACTCCTTGACTCATCTCCTAGGGCTCCCTGAGGTTAATTGCACACGCGAACAGTTTGTATTTTAAGGAGGACTATCCCCAGCACGCCTTCCAAATTCCGTGAAAGTCCATCCGTCATCTTTATACACTTCAATAATGTAGACCGAGCCTTTTATTTTATTTAGGTGTCTGGGACAAAGGGGTTCTTGAGAATTTTCTTCAGGCAAAGGGTTCAACAGCCTGGTTCCTTCTGAACTATATGTGTGAACGGAGTACGTGGCCTGGATCTTTTCTGCGAGTCAGCTCTGTTCGTGCTGGGGGAGTGGAGAAAAGAAGAATGAAGTACGGTCTCATATTGGGGATTTCACAGGTTCTTCCAAACAGCTTGGAGGAAACATTTGATTCCTTCCCTGCCAGGAGCAACAAGAGAAGCCACCGCAATGAGAAGCCCGCGCACCGCAGCGAAGAGTAGCCCCCGCTCGTGGCAGCTAGAGAGAGCCCGCGCGCAGCAACGAAGACCCAACGCAGCCAGAAAAAATAAATTTATTAAAAAATACTATACTAATATCAATAAAAATAATAATATATTTAAAAAAAGTATCCAGTTGGGGAGAAAACAATTTTTATATTAGGTCTCTCTGTTCATGAACTTGGTATATCCGTCTATTTAGTGAAGACATTGCTGTCCTTCAGGAAAGCTTTATAATTTCTCCACAAAGGGCTTGCAGTAGGCTTTATGGGAGTTTTATAGGCCTTGCTCTTGTCAGTGAGATCTTTACTCACTGATCCTTTTAAATTGATATTTCTGTTATGGGGAAGTTGTTGATATAGATGTATTGGTCTTCTGCCAGCTTCTTTCTAGTATCTTTTTTTTTTTTTAGCAGATAGCCATCTACAAATAATGATAGTGTAATGTCATCTTCCCAATAGTTCTACAACTCATTTCTTTTCCTTGTCTTACAGCATTAGCTAAGACATCCTATACAGTTTTGATTAGTAATGGTAATAGTGGGCATAGTTGTCTTCTAACTATAAGGTGACTGCGTCTAATGTTCCACCATTAATTCTGATACTTGCCAAAACATTTTCTGTAATCTATGCCTTAAGTTTTGCTGGAAACTTTATCAAGTTCAGGAAGCTCCCTCCTATACCTAGTTTGCTACATCTTTTTAAAAATCATAAATGGATGTTGAATTTTCTAGATGTCTCTCATTCACGAGGTGGGTGCCAAGAAACTGCATCTCTAACAAGTTCCCAGTTGATGCTGAAGCTGCTCGTCCAGGGACCACATTTTGAGACATTGGCGTTAAACAAGAATAACGAGTTAAAGGCAAATTCTGAGAAACAACATTTAAGGAGTAGAGGGATGTAAGAGAAAGCCCGATAGGAGCACAACAGCAGCAGAAAATTACGAGAAAAACTAAG
Organism: Leucopleurus acutus; assembly: GCF_964270905.1. Taxonomy (NCBI): domain Eukaryota; kingdom Metazoa; phylum Chordata; class Mammalia; order Artiodactyla; family Delphinidae; genus Leucopleurus; species Leucopleurus acutus. The sequence continues at coordinate 7,259,002 of NC_139145.1, read as the reverse complement.
AAATGTACAGTGTCACAGAAGCCAAGTGGTGAAAAATTTGAGCACAAAAAGTTTAAAAGAATCACACTGTTAAATACAAAGCGGTTCAGAAAGAGACCTTCAAATGCTCACTGGATTTGGCGATTGGAAGGTAAGCTTACTAAGAACCATTTTGGTAGAATTGTGAGGGTAAAGCAATAGATTCTGCAGGTGTTTATCGAATGCCTCCTTAGAACAGGCACTGTTGCCGAGGAGATAACACTGACTCAGTGAAGGATGCTGAAAGAAGGAATATCTCTTTTGAGACATTTGGGTGAGAAGAGGCAAAGTACGCATGACAGCTAGAGAGGAACGAAGGGTTCAGGGAGGGTTTGGGTTTTGCTTTTAAGATTCCGAAGACAGAGCGTGTTTATAAGCTAAGGGGAAGTTCCAGTATAGAAAGAGAAAACAAAGATGAAGGCGAAAGGATGAACTTATAGTGATGATGAGCAAGTAACTTCCCACTCTTAATCAACTGGACAATGTCTAAGATAACTTTCAGCTCTGTGAAGGCCACTGTAGTTCTGGGTGCTAGAGTATCTTGCTTTGTGCAATACAACATACCTTCAATTCAAGGACTATCTTCTCCCTTGGGAGTGTATTCTGGTGCATTTGTTTGTTTGTTAATTGGGCGAAGGAAGTATTTATTACTTGCAACAAGTAAGGAGAACACTAGGGATCCTGGTTTTAAAATATAAATGTTAGTGGGAATATACAGTATTGCAGAAGATAGAATTTAAGAAAATTAAATTTAAAAGAAAAAAGAAGAGAGAAAACAGACTAGGTTTGAGACCTGTATCTGTCACTTACTAGGTTCAAATCCTCTCTGGGCCTCATTTTCCTCCACTGTAAAGTGGGGAATAGTAACAGTATCTAGCACCTGGCACACAGTAAGAATGCAGTAAATGTAGTATTATTGACTAGGAACGAGATAAGTGTTAGAAACCTGAAATGCTAACATTAATCTGAATTATTAAGGTTTTCAAAATCAGAATGATAATGATAACATTTTATTACCTCAGAGCACTATACCTGCATTACTTAAAATTCCTCCCTGGCTCTCATTACCTGTGAAAAATCAGTGCTTCCACCAACCCACCTGTCTCATTTTATGATGGTTTTGTAGCTCCCCAAGACCCTCAGGGTTGATACAGGAAGTGTGGCCTAAAAGGAGTGCAGCACCCTCTTGTGGGCCTTTGGGTAAAAAACGGAACTATTTCCAGGGAAGAAAAGGAGCAAGATTGGAGAAGCCCCAGAGTGTAGAATGCCCTGATTTTGGCTTGTTCCTTTTTTTTTTTTTTTTTTTGCGGTACGCGGACCTCTCACTGCTGTGGCCTCTCCCGTTGCGGAGCACAGGCTCCGGACGCGCAGACTCAGCGGCCATGGCTCACGGGCCCAGCCGCTCCGCGGCACGTGGGATCTTCCCGGACCGGGGCACGAGCCCGTGTCCCCTGCTTCGGCAGGCGGCCTCTCAACCACTGCGCCACCAGGGAAGCCCAGTTCCTATTTTTTAAAAAATCAGCATTCTTCAAAACTTCCGGGAAAATTATATTTTTATAAATAAACAAGGACTCTCCCTCCTGTGAGCGCCAGCACCAAATCCACACCGCAGGGTTGTAACTTTGATTTTATTACACCCAATTGTAAGCCGGACACCCAGGAACACTTTTCAGACTACACATCCCAGGATCCCCTGGGATTTATTCAGTTGATTTAGACAACATTTGTGGGAAATTCGAAACTGCAGCCCGATGCTGACGTCAGCTACCTCTTTGCCTTCCCTTGCCCTCACAGGAAAGATTAATAGCATTGGCCAAGGAGTTGGTGTTTCTTTCTTAAGTCTCAGCTATCGCAGGTGGATTCCCTTTCGTTTCTAGCCCATGTCTTTCCCTTACTGATCATATATGACCGTCTCTGACCATCTCCCAGTTCCTCTGAGGATTCACCAAGTGAAGAGATGAGGCGGGAACAACAAATATTTCAGGGCCTACCATATTCCAGACCCTGTGTAGATACAACTGGGAGCAGAAGACATGGTTTCTGCCCTCCTGTAGCCCATGGTCAAGGGCGGTGAGGAGTGGACAGTTATTTGTATTTTATTAATGTACAACCAGAAACCCTGAGAAGTGCTCTAGGAAAAAGTAGCTTGCAGAAATCATAAACAATGTATTTTTTGCCTTGTATTCGTAATTATTCTTCGATTCTTCGTCTTGTTCACCATTTTATTTACTGGCACACAATAGGAGCTTCACCCCTATTTGAACGCTGAGTAGATGAATTCTTGGTCACAATGGATGTATGATAAACATTTGTGAGATTAAATGGAATTGGTGAGGTCATGCAGATGCTTCTCCAATGGTGTGGATTTCGCCGGCTCTGTGCAAGAGTAGAGCTACTTAGCCTGTTACGATTTTAGTTCAACCCAAGAAGCCCTTTTGACCTTTCTTTACCTGTTATCATCAGATACCTTGGAACGTCATGGAACAGAGTAATCCCTCTTTCAGGTAACAGCCTGAATATATCCAGTTGCTGAATAAGTATCTACTGATGATGTCAGGAGCTGTGAGAAGCACTTGATAAATATTTTAAGGCAGCTTTAGATCCTTCCTCCAGCTCCCGTTTTAGGAGAAACAGCCCCAGTTCCTTAAACAATTTCTCATGTGACATGGTGAGTTCCTTTATCAGCTAGTTTCACTCCCCCGCCCCCAAACATTTTGAGGGTGATTTGAGTCTTGCCTTCTCCCTCTCCCCAGCTGGGGATAGGAAAGCGCAGGAGGGGGCTTTGGGACTTCTCATGTACGGGGACCACCGAAGCCCTTGCCGGGGTCCTTCTCGAATTGCAAGGGAGGAAGAGATTACCCTCAGAGAGGAGGGCGGTGATGGGTCCTTTCAGGGTGTGGGGATGGCAATGACGACAAACCCTCAGGAAGGGAGGGGACAATGCCAGACCCCTTCTCAGGAAGGAGGAGCAATACGGGGACCCTTGAGGAAGGGGGAGAGTATGACCCTGAGGGTCCCCTTCGGAAAGGATGACATAGGAGGGGACCCCTCAAGAAGACATGGTTTCCCATGTCTTCTTGAGGGGTCCCAAGCCAGGGTCGGTCTCCCTCAGGAAGGATAATGCTGGGGCCCCATCAGCAAGGGGCCTGACACCAGGGTTCCCTAAAGAAGTGGGGACGACTCTGGCGTCGCTCTCAGAAAGAAGAGACGCTACTAGGGTTCACTTCAGGAGGGCGAGAGGATGCTGGAGTCCCCCTCAGTACGGCAGGAATGACGCTAGGGTACTCTCAGGAAAGGGGGATGACGCCAGGGTCTCCCTAAGAAAATGGGAACGGCGCTGGGGTCACTCTCAGGAAGGGAGTGACGCCAGGTCCCCTCACCCGCCTCAGGGTTCGTCGCACCTGCCTCGGTCCAAGCTCCTCGGCTCCCTCGGTCATCTAGTTCGAAAAGCGGAGCGGCCGCGCCTCTCATTGGCTGCTTTATTGGCTAATGACAGCTACGACAGCCAATCGTAGCTCGGAGAAGAAAATCTCCCGCGCGACTTTGGCACGCCTTCTTCCCAGTCTACGCGCCGCGCACCTTCCTGCCTGCTGTAGTTCCTCAGATCCACTCTAGGGGGCGCACGGGGGTTCGAACGCCTAGTCCTACCTCCTTCCTCGCCTGTGACCCATTTTATAGAACAGTACCTACTTAGCAGGGCTGTTACGAGAGCTAAGTGCAATAATTTATGTAAAACAGTGCCTGTCACATGGTAATCGCCTGGCAAACCTGAGCTGTTATTATTTGCATTTTACAGCGAGGGAAACTGAAGCACAGCATGAGTAAGTAATCTGCTCAAACTAACTCAGTCATTAACTGGCAGAGTCGCGACCAGAATCCAGAGTCTGTGTGCTTATCTACTATGCTTCTGTGGCTCCCAGATAACAAATACTGGCTATGTCTTTCCTCTGATTACGAAACAACTTCCCCTTGATTATGAAAGTAATACATGTTCATTGCAAAAATTCAGAAAACATCCAAGACTACAGAACAGAAAACACCAGTGTCTTTTAATCCATTCACTGGAGACTGTAAATATTTTGATGAACAAGCTGCTTTTTCTATGCAGATATGTAGGATGGTATAAAGCAGAACATTTTTTTAATTTTTATTTTTATTTATTTATTTTTGGCTGCATTTGGGTCTTCATTGCTGCGCAGGGGCTTTCTCTAGTTGCTGTGAGCAGGGGCTTGTTGCGAAGCATGGGCTCTAGGCGCGTGGGCTTCAGTAGTTGTGGCTCGTGGGCTCTAGAGCGCAGGCTCAGTCTTTGTGGCACACAGACTTAGTTGCTGTGCGGCATGTGGGATCTTCCCCGACCAGGGCTTGAACCCGTGTCCCTTGCATTGGCAGATGGATTCTTAACCACTGCGCCACCAGGGAAGCCCATGCAGAACGTTTTGAAGCCCGCTCTTCTCATTGTGAGCATCTTGTCATTTCAATAAATACAGACCCACCTCATTGTTTTTATTTTTATTTATTTATATTTATTATATTTTATTTTTTAAATTATTATTTATTTTATCTATTTATTTTGGGCTGTGTTGGGTCTTTGTTGCTGCACATGGGCTTTCTCTAGTTGCAGCGAGTGGGGGCTACTCTTCGTTGCGGTGCGCAGGCTTCTCATTGCGGTGGCTTCTCTTCTTGTGGAGCATGGGCTCTAGGCCTGCAGGCTTCAGTAGTTGTGGCACAAGGGCTCAGTAGTTGTGACTCACGGGCTCTAGAGCGCAGGCTCAGTAGTTGTGGCGCATGGGCTTAGTTGCTCTGCGGCATGTGGGATCTTCCCGGGCCAGGGATCGAACCTGTGTCCCCTGCATTGGTAGGAAGATTCTTAACCACTGCGCCACCAGGGAAGTCCCACCTCATTGTTTTTAATAAGTGCATATTACTCCACCATACAGGAAGCATAATTTCATGACTACCTAGTGTTGGACATCTAGGTTCTTCACAATTCTTCACTATTCTGACCAGCACTAGAATGGGTATTTGGTACCTGCAACTTTAGGTTTTCAGCCAACTGGTTCTTTTTTTTCAAACTTTTTTATTGGAGTAAAATTGCTTTACAATGTTGTGTTAGCTCCTGCTGTACAATGAAGCGAATCAGCTATATATATATCTATATCCCCTCCCTCTTAGACCTCCCTCCTCACCCCCACCCCGATCCCATCCATCTAGGTCATCACAGAGCACTAAGCTGAGCTCCCTGTGCTATACAGCAGGTTCCTACTAGCTATTTTACTCCTGGTAGTGTATTTATGTCAAACCTAATCTCCCAATTCGTCCCACCCTTCCCTTCCCCCAATGTGTCCACATGTCAGTTCTCTACGTCTACGTCGCTATTCCTGCCCTACAAATAGGTTCATCTGTACCATTTCTTCTAGATGCCACATATATGCGTTAAAATACGATATTTTTCTCTTTCTGGCTTACTTCACTCAGTATGACAGACTCTAAGTCCATCCACATCTCTACAAATGACCCAATTTCGTTCCTTTTTATGGCTGAGTAATATTCCATTGTATATACATACCACATCTTCTTTATCTATTCATCTATCATTGGACATTTAAAAAAATTATTTAATTTATTTATTGATTTTTGGCTGTGTTGGGTCTTCGTTGTGGTGCACGGGCTTCTCATTGCAGTGGCTTCTCTTGCTGTGGAGCACGGGCTCTAGGCATGTGGGCTTCAGTAGTTGTGGTGCGCAAGCTCAGTAGTTGTGGCACACAGGCTTAGTTGCTCCACGGCATGTGGGATCTTACTGGACTAGGGCTCGAACCCGTGTCCCCTGCATAGACAGGTGGATTCTTAACCCCTGGGCCACCAGGGAAGTCCCTGGACATTTTAAAAATAAATTTATTCATTTGTTCTTATTTTTGGCTGTGTTGGGTCTTCGTTGCTGTGCGCGGGCTTTCTCTAGTTACTCTGGGCAGGGGCTACTATTCGTTGCGGTGCGCGGTCTTCTCATTGTCGTGGCTTCTCTTGTTGCAGAGTACGGGTTCTAGGCCCGCGGGCTTCAGTAGGTGTGGTGCACGGGCTCTAGAGCGCAGGCTCAGTAGTTGTGGTGCATGGGCTTCATTGCTCTGCGTCATGTGGGATCTTCCTGGGCCAGGGCTCGAACCCGTGTCCCCTACATTGGCAGGAGGATTCTTAACCACTGCGCCACCAGGGAAGCCCCGCTGGACACTTAAGTTGTTTCCATGTCCTGGCTATTGTAAATCGTGCCGCAATGAACACTGTGGTACATGTGTCCTTCTGAATTATGGTTTTCTCAGAGTATATACCCAGTAGTGGGATTGCTTTGTCATATGGTAGTTCTATTTTTAGTTTTTTAAGGAACCTCCATACTGTTGTCCATAGTGGCTGTATCAATTTACATTCTCACCAACAGTGCAAAAGGGTTCCCTTTTCTCCACACCCTTTCCAGCATATGTTGTTCATAGATTTTTTGATAATGGCCATTCTGACTGGTGTGAGGCGATACCTCACTGTAGTTTTGATTTGCAAAAATATGGAACGCTTCACGAATTTGTGTGTCATCCTTGTGCAGGGGCCATGCTAATCTTCTCTGTATGGTTCCAATTTTAGTATATGTGCTGCCGAAGTGAGCACCAACTGGTTCTTTAGGATAAATATTTTTAAAAGTGCAACGTCTGCGTCAAAATGCATGCACAGTTATGCTTTTGATAAATATTGTCAGACGACTCCTGGAGAGCTGTATGTGCTAATTTCTACCAGCACTAACGAACTATGAAAGTGCTTTGCCCACCCCTGGATGGTCCATCTTTTCATTATTTGCCAATAGGTGAAAAAAGAAAACTGTCTTCTTTTCATTTTACTTCCATATATTTTGATGCTGAGAAAGCGGGAGAAATATTACCCACATCTCATAATTTTGTGCATGTGAACTAAAATAGCGATAATAATATAAAAGTACCAGGCAGCTATCATTGTCAAACAGGCATTGGGTAAAGTGAGATCCCTGCCTTATTTCCCTGAATTTTCTCAACACTGTGAGATCACTTCTCAGCCTCAGTTTCCTCATCTGCAAAATGATAGTACCTATCTCAAGAACAGCTGGAAAGTTGATAAAATAATCTGAGTAATGAGGTTAGCATAGGGCAGAGCCCTCTGAAGCCTGGGCGAGGTGGAACCATTTGCCCCAGACCCCTGTAGCTTGCAAGTGGCTGACGTCAACTTCAAAGAATGAACTGACTCCACCCCTTCCCAGGGCCCCCTGTCCTGTTCAGATTACAGGGCTTCTCTGCCCTTGGCCACCTTTCCCGGAGGAAAGATGAACTCCCCAACAGGAGAATTTTAAAGAGCCAGCTGACGGTCACATGCCACCTCTATCCTTTGACCCACATTCTCAGACTGTCACCAAGTCCCAACTCGGGAGGCATGTGGGACATCACTCCTACCCTTTTACACTTGGGAAAACTGAGGCCCAGAGCAAGAAGGCTCACCCAGAGCCGCCCACCTAACCCCCTGCAGGCTGGGATTGATACTGTCGCCTCCTGACCCCCAGCCCAACACCCTTTCCCCGACTCTGCTTCCCTTTGAAACACCCTCGGGAAAACAACTGTGTCTCCTCGTTGCTTCTTGCGCAAAATTCAGATTCCCTGGAAACTTCTACCTAGTTTTTCAGCTTTGCTCCGCCCCCCTGGGTCCAGGCTGGCCCCTGCTCCTCTGGCCCAGGATATCTACTATGAATCTTTAAGCCAAAGTCAAGCAGGAGAACCTTTGTATACATTAAACCCTCTACATTAACTCTCTCGCTTAAGTGCCAGTACTGCGCGGTCAGATATAGCAGCCATTGGCTAAACGTGGCTACTTAAAGTAAAGGAAAATTAAAACTCTAGTTCAGTTGCACTAGCCACATTTCAGGTGCTTGATAGCCACGTATGGCTAGTGGCTACCTTATTGGATAGCGCAGACATAGAACATTCTCAGCATCATAGAAAGTTTCACTGGACACCCCTCTCTAGTCTGGAACTTTTGTTAACCCCATTTTATAAATGAAACAATTGCAGGTCAGAGAGCTCACGCCCAAGGTCACACAGCTAGAACTGGGATCCAAACCAGTCCTTGGCCACTAGAGACAAAACAGCAGAGTAGGTGGGTCGGCCTATCCTCAGATCCAGGGAAGCTGCCATCCTTTTTTTTTTTTTTTTTCAGTATTTTTTATTTGGCTCCGTCGGGTCTTAGTTGTGGTGTGCAGGTTCTTTGTTGCGGCACGCGGGCTCTCTAGTTGTGGCTCTCGGGCCCTAAAGCACGTGGGCTTAGTTGCCTCGCGGCATGTGGGATCTTAATTCCCTGACCAGGGATCGAACCCACATCCCCTGCATTGGAAGGCAGATTCTTCACCACTGGACCACCAGGGAAGTCCCAAGCTGCCATCATTTTGTTTCAGAAGACACATGCTGTGAATATATACTGGTCCCACTGTGCTTAACCACTTAAGGACTGTGTGTGTACATGTGTATCTCTGTTTATTACACACCAGAGGCAGCCCGTGTTCTAGTCTGAAAACCTGCATCACAAACACTTCCTCCATCTTTATCTTTATTCACAAGGGAAGTTTTGCTCATTAGCATAATGAATGGCAGAAACGTTTTATTGGTGAAATCGGGGCTTGTTAATTAGGCTGATAGGGCTTCCCTGGTGGCGCAGTGGTTGAGAGTCCGCCTGAGGACGCAGGGAACACGGGTTCGTGCCCCGGTCTGGGAAGATCCCACATGCCGCGGAGCAGCTGGGCCCGTGAGCCATGGTCGCTGAGCCTGCGCGTCCGGAGCCTGTGCTCCGCAACGGGAGAGGCCACAACAGTGAGAGGCCCGCATACCACAATAAAATAAAATAAAATAAAGATAATCAGAGGCTTTTAAAAAAAAATTTAATTAGGCTGATAAAGGTTGGAAAAATGGGCTCCCAGGGGTGGAGTTAACAGTATTCAAATATGTGGATTGGTTAAAATACCTGAGACTCCCTAGCTCCCCGATCCTGTATGAACTCGTCGGAAAAACAGAGCTAAAATCCGAAGCTGGTCCTGTGTGAACCTGGAGGATTCAGCTTGCCTGGGATACATCCTAAGGTTCATGGGCTTTAGGATAGTCAAGTTTGTTTGTTTGTTTTGGTTTTGTTTTAATGCAGCGTGAGGGCTGCAACACTATCATGGCCAGAATTCATGGAACTTACAGATGTAAATTCTCTTGTGCTAATAAATCAAGTTTAATGTCTGCAGGGCAGAATTTGATCCAAGTGCTTTTATCATGACCTGGCAACCAGATGTTGGAGGCGGCGGGGGGGGGGGGGGGGGGGGGGGGGGGGGTCAGTCAGGTTTCCAGGAATGACTTCGTGGTACCAGGAGAACCCGAGTTGCGTCAGATATGCTCCACGTGAGAGAAACAAGGCTTACCTGGGTCTGCTGGCCTCCAAAAACTGCGTGGTCTGAACCTCCACATTACAACCTGCAGCCCCTGTGCCTGGACCTGGCCCAGGCCAGGGGGCTGCCTCCCACCAAACTATCTGCACCCCCTTCAAGTTCTATCTGCTTGGGAAGGGGCAGGGACAGAGCCCGCTCATTTTCCCCACCCCTCCCCAGACAGATAGCGAGAGAGACACACACCTTGAGAAACAGGATGGGAAAGGAAGCCACATCAGCCAGGAAGATCGGTGAAAGCCTCGGTTTAATTGGAGACAAGATCGAAGGACTGAGTATCGATCAGCAGACCGACTGACTGATCATCAAAGTGGACAACACTCGAGCAGCTCAAGGGGGTACTGACTCCCCTCCCCCGCCCCCCGGGGTCCCTGTCCCCAGTTGCCAATCACTCCTGGCCCTGGGGCCGGGGGAGGGGCAGGGTCTGCGCAGTCCTCCCTCACCCCCTCTGATGACATGACTCGCCGTTCAACAACAGCGCTGAGTCCACGCTTCCGGGGTCTATGGTACAGTTTGTATAATACAGCAGGAATGGAGACTCCCATCGGGAGACCCCCAAACCCTCCTTCCCCTGAGTCAGCGGGGGAAGGGCAAGTTTATTTTCCCTTTTTGCCTCTGTAGAATAATTTACAAACCAACCTTACAGTATGTACAAAAAAAAGAAAGAAAGAAAAGAAAAGAAACAAAGAAAGAAGGAAAACCAAAAAAAAAAAAAAAAAAAAAAAGGCCCACTCCGGTGGCCAGCTGGGACTGAAACTACTTTCGCTACAAAAATGAACCCTGTACAGCATCATGGGGGTGGGAGCGGGTGGTACTCCCCACAGGGAAGGACAGACAGATGGAAGGCTGGGGGGAGCTGGGGGCTACAGTACCGTGTGCTCCGAACTGGAGGGGAGAGAGATGAGAGAGAGAGGCCGGTCCTGCCCAGCTGCAGAGCCAGGCTGAGGGGCAGAGCGGAAGGGGAAGAGGGGGTCTTTCTTTCCAAACAGCCCCCCATGGCTTGGAGAAAAATGGCCTTGCATCTGTCTGTCGTATTGCTTGGGGGAAGAGCTAGGGGTAGAGGGGGAGACTTGGCAAGGTGCGGGCAAAGGAGAGATGACCTTGGCTGCCAGGGTGGGAAGGGCTGCCCAGAAAGGGGACGTGGGTGTACACCGTTATTGCTTCCTCCTAGGGCAAAGAGTCGGGGAGGGGGGGCAGGAGGATGCTGGGGAGGGGGCTGTGCCCACGAGGGGGGGCTCCAGGCCTGGCCCTACTCCACCCAAGGTGCAGGTGGGAGCCACTGCAACCCCCCCCTCCTATGGCCGTGGGAATCATTAAGGCAGAAACAAGAGGAGAAGCAGCTGGAAGGAGGGGTGCGGCTCCAAGCCATCCCCCGCCCCTGCAAACGGAGAAAATTCAAACGGAAACCAGACTGGAAGGGGAAAGGGGTGGCCGGTGGAGGGGGGAGGTGGATCACACCCTCCTCAAACCTCAGACCCCAGGGGGGTGGTGTGAATGTCCCTCCAACATCCTACCCCTGCCTCCTAAGATCCACCCATCTCCCCCCTGCCCGTCCCCCAAGTCAGTATTGCCAGGTTTGTGCAAAATGAGGCTGAAGACTTCTTGGGGGGAGGGCAGAGAGCTCATGGGGCGCCCCCTCCCTGCCCCCAGAGGCCCCACCCAGAATGGCTATTCCTGGCTGGGTTCTAGAGACCCTCCCCAATTCAGAAGAAAAGTCTGGAGGGAGACCCCACACCAGGTGAAGAGCCCGAAGAGGCCGGAAGACTGAGCCTGGAACCTGGGGCGGGGGGTGGGGGGGTGGGAGGGGGAAGCGGGGGGTGGGTCGGAGGAGGGGGGTGGAGCTGGCCGAGGGGAGCTGGGTACAGGAGCATCTACAGTTGCTGTGTTTCATCCTGGGCTTTTTTGGTTTTTTTTTTGTTTTTTTTTTCTAAAAATGTAACAATTAAAATTCCAAAAATAAAATCCCTTCGGGGACCTCAGCCCCTTGTTCCCCAGCCCCCACCTCCAAAAAGAGGCCCCATGGGAGGGGGTGGGGGGAAAGGGGAAAAAAAGAAAAGAGAAAAAACCCCACTTTTCTGTTTTCTTTTTTCTCAGGAGGCCCAAGAGTCTTTGAGGCAGTGGAGGAGGTGGGGGGGTGATGGTGGTGGCGGGAGGCAGGGAGGCCGACGGGGTGTAGAGGCTGAGGCTCAGGTAGGGCCTCCAGCTGCCCCCCACCCTCCAGGAGCTGGGAGTGTGGATGGATCCTCGCCCGATGTTCCTGTGCAGGCGCAGCACGCCCTTTTGGCAGCCTGATCCTCTTTTTGGGCCCCCACCTCGGCCGCCGTGGAGGGGAGGCCCAGAAGGCCCGGGTCCTCCTCTGGAGGGGGCGGGGTCCTCAAGACAGGCAGAGGGAGGCTCTCGGGAGACAGGGCAGGGGGGCTGCTGCAGCCTACAGATGCACCTGGGGGCGTGGACGCGTCCTGACCCTCAGCCACACTATCTGCTGAGTCTGCTTGCTGTGTCAAGTACATTTCCTCTACCTCCACCTCCGTAGACTGGTCCTGGCCATCGACCTCCAACGGTTCCTCAGCTGGGAACACGTCCTGGGCGGTGGACAATTCCTGCACTTCAGTTGCACCTGGGGCAGTGGACACCTCCTCCTCTTCTTCCTCCTCCAGCGTCAGCTCAAACTGGAACTTATCCGGTGGAGGGGGGTGGCCTGGTCCCCCGGGCTCCTCCTCGGGTGGTGGCGATGGGCTCTGCCGAATGGCGCTGTAGTACCAGTCCCGGTTGTCCTCCAAAGTGTCCAGGATGTCTTGGGCATCTGGGTGAACCAAGTCGGCCCACGTCTCCCACAGCGGGTGCACAATGTAGTCGATGAAACCCACCTGAGGGAGGGAGAAGGACGAATAAACCAGGGATCTGCTGGTGCAGATTGCACCGCCATGCTGCGGGATCTAATACAAAATTTTTTTTAAGTCTTTATTGAATGTGTTACAATATTGCCTCTGTTCTATGTCTTGGTTCCTTGGCCACGAGGCATGTGGGATCCTAGCTCCCCGACCAGGGATCGAACCCACACCAACCCCCGCATTGGAAGGTGAAGACCCAACCACTGGGCCGCCAGGGAAGTCCCAAAGATCCCGCATGCTGCATGGCGTGGCAAAAAATAAAAGATGTTGATACCCTTGGACCCAGCAATCTTGCTTCTCCAGAGCCACCCTGGAAAAACTCTTGCACAAGTAAGAAAAAAAGAAAAAAACCACGTTATGAGATGCAAACAAAAACTGGAAACACCTCCATATATACATCAGTTGGGCATTAGTTTATTTGTTTTAAGTTATTATTATTTTTTTTGGCCACACCATGCAGCATGTGGGATCTTAGTTCCCCGACATTCCAGGGAGGAATGGTTGGAGCTTCAAGAGCATCTGTGACCACAAGAGACATCTCTGAGGGGAGAAGCCCCAAGCTTCGCATGACAGAAGAGAAACACGGAAAGTTCTGGGGTGCCTGCCAACTATGTGGAGCCAGAGAGAGCCAAATTCCCTTTCTCCAGACTTTCCTTACATAAGAGAAAAAAAAACAAACCAATAAAGCTTTATCCTGTTTGAGTCACTATGAATTCCTAACTACTAAACACTTGTATGTCCACCCACAGAGCACTCACTACACAAACCATTATCCATCTGTCTCTGTGGGAATACTATACAGTAGTGAAAAAGGATAAGCTTAATCTATGTGTAATAATGTGGACAGATCTCCAAGTCATTTTTGGAAAGAAAAGGCAAGCTGTATAAAAATAGGTATACATTGGGATTCCCTGGCGGTCCAGTGGTTAGGACTCTGCACTTTCACTGCCAAGGGCGCAGGTTCAATCCCTGGTCGGGGAACTAAGATCCTGCAAGCCATGCAGTGCCTCCCCCCACCAAAAAAAAGGTATATATTGATACAGTTTATATTTTTTAAAAAAGCTAAACCCACAAACTATTGCTATTAAGTTGCTTGTGAACATAAATACATAATAAAACAAGCAAAACTGGGTTTCATCAGGGGTTTGGGGCTATGTGCATGCCCTGGGAACATTTGGAAGTGTTTGGAGACATTTTTGGTTGTTACCGCAGGAAGGGGAGGGCGTTCCCGGCATCTAGTGGGTGGAGGCCAGGGACGCTGCTCAACACCCTACAGTGCACAGGACGGTCCCACCACAAAGAATGATCCAGCGCCAAATGCCAACAGTGTTGAGGCTGCATAACCCTGGATGGGAAGGGCATACACACCGAACCGGGAAGAGGCCTCACCAGGGAGGAGGCTGGAAGCAGGGAGAGTGAGAAAGTCTCATATTCACACTTCAGTGTTGTCTTTTACGAGACTGTGTTTCTGTCCCTCTCGTTAAATTAAAAAGGCACGTGATGGAGACGAGTCATTTAACTTCACTTCAAAATCCACCAAGGGACTTCCGTGGTGGTCCAGTGGTTAAGACTCCACACTTCCACTGCAGGGGGGCACGGGTTCAATCCCTGGTCAGGGAACTAAGATCCCGCATGCCACGTGGCGTGGCCACACAGCAACAACAAACTCCACCAAAACTCAGGCACAAAATGAGTGGCCAGGTTATAGGGAAACCGAGAGGCTGAAAGGACATGAAGTCTGTAATTAAGGGCCGGATAAGTGTTATTACTGATGTTACAGCAGTTGCTACAAATGAGTTACAACTGTCTGGGTGCAAAACTACAACTTATGAGTCCAGAGGCTCAGTTCAATTGTTTTGTGGAGGAGAAAGTGTTGCCTATTTCCCATCAGGATAGAGAAGGAAAAAACAGACAAAGACAAACTTGACACTGCGTACGGGCAGGTTAGGACCTCTTGGGCCTTTGGAGCTCCAGGCCGGTGTGGGGTGAGGAGGCCCGCCCTGCTCTCTTCCAGTGGTGCCGAGACTGTACCTGAGACTTCTCCACCGAGGCCGTGTGCTTGTCGCACATGGGGCTGATCTCCATGCCACGCTCGCGTTCACGGTCGCCCTGCTGGAAGAACTCGGCCATGATGCGGTCGGTCCACTGGCGGTACAGCTCCAGCGGCTTGGTGGGGTTGCTGAGATCTGCACAGTGCACCATGTTCCGTAGGACCTGCATGGGGTGGGGGACCTTCAGAGGCCGTGTCCCCGTCCTAGTCTGAGGCCTCAGGCTTCCTTACTTCCCCTTTGGAAGGAGAGTAGGGGAGAATGGGTAGCGGGGAGATGGAGAAAGGTAGAAGAGGTGAGGGAAGAGGGTCGATGAGTGGGGAAGAGAAGGGGAGAGATGAGACGAGGTTGATGAGCAAAGGGCAGAGGGAGGGAAGGGAAAAGAGGCGGTGGGGAGACAGGGGTGTGGGGGACATGGAAACGGGTTGATGAGGAAAGGGAAGAGCGAACTGGAGGAGATGGGGGGATATGGGATGGAGAGGTGGGAGTTGGAAAGGGTTAGATGGAATAGAGAAAAAGAGACAGGAAGATGGGCAACCTGGGAGCTGGAGCAGAGGGAGGGGCAGCAACCCAGACCTAACGGGGGAGGGGAGGGTCCAATCTCCCTATACGGTGTGGGGAGGGGGGCACCTGGATGCGGTCGGCATAGTTATCCAGCAAGAGGACCCCCGAGCTGGTCACTTTCTTGGTCTCCACCATGGTCTTCAGGTCAGCCAGGAGGGTCATGTGCTTGGACATGTCCGTGGCCAGCACCTGTGGGCAAGAAGTTGTCACAGGGGCCATCGAAGCCTGGCTGCCCGCTGTACTGACCTGGGCAGGGCCTCTTAAGTTTTCACTCCGCACAATCAGCCGCCACGACCCACTCCCAAAGGACGCCTCCCCCACTAGGGGCCTTTCTGTCCCAGACTCAGACCTGGCCCTCCCCAATGCCCCTTTGCTCCAAAGGTGACCTTTCCCGCTCTGTCCCCGCCCCTCGCCCCGCCCACCATGTCGATGACCATCTTGCGCAGGCTTTGCCGCTGGCGCTTGCTGAGGTTCTGGAAAATGTCGCAGTTGTCTTCCTGCAGCAGCTTGAAGCCCACGGCCAGGTGGTGATTCTCCAGCACCGACTCGTCATTGTACATGAGCGCCAGTTCAGAATCTGTAGCCCAGGCAGGGTCGGGCAGTCAGGAGAGGGGAGGACCCACCCAGGGCGCCCCCCGCTGGGAGGGGCACCGCAGGCCCGCCTCCAGCCCAGCAGGCCCCGCCCCCGTGGCGGGCCACTTACTGGTGTTGATGAGGAACTGGTTGGAGACCCCAGGGTGGTCCACATCATGGATGGAAGCTGCGAAGAGGGCGGCGAGAATCTCCAGGTCCGTGAATACGGCCTGGGGGCAGAGGGAGATGGGTTTGAAAGATGGGGAGTCAGAGAGACAGGGTAAGAGAGAGATGGGGAGTCAAGAAAGATGGGGAGGGCTTCCCTGGTGGCGCAGCGGTTAAGAATCCGCCTGCCAATGCAGGAGACGTGGGTTTGATCCCTGGTCCGGGAAGATGCCATATGCCACTAAGCCCTTGCGCCACAACTACTGAGCCTGCTCTCTAGAGCCCGCAAGCCACAACTACTGAAGCCCGCACGCCTAGAGCTCGTGCTCCACAACAAGAGAAGCCACCGCAATGAGAAGCCTGCGCACCGCAACGAAGGGGGTAGCCCCCGCTCGCCGCAACTAGAGAAAGCCGGCACGCAGCGACGAAGACCCAACGCAGCCAAATATAAATAAATAAATTTATAAAAAAAAAAAAGAAAGATGGGGAGTCAGGAGAGAGAGGAACGGGGTCAGAGAGAGATGGACGTCAGAGACTCAGGGTCAGAGAGATAAACAGAAGATTGGAGATGGAGAGTGTGGGGGGCAGCTGGGGAGACACGGGGGCCAGGCGATGCTCACATCCAGTGCAGGTGTGGCCAGCAGCACGTGGGTGGACTGCAGCACGTCAGCCGCGTGCAGGCTGTTGTGGTAGGCCACATCGGGGTGGTAGTGGTCCTCCAGGGTCAGCATGTATGTAACCATCGTGTCCACCGGGATGCGGAACTTCTTCAGCAGGTCCCGCTCCTGAGGGCAAGAGTAGGGGGCGGTGACCCCCACACCGGCCCTCTGCTCCCCGCCCCGCCCCCTCCCTTGCATCCAGCCCCACTCAGCCAGCCCTACCTGGAATATCGTGTACATGATGCAGCTGAGGGAACGGCCCCCCGCATAATCCGACACGCAAAAGATGTTCAGGCCCCACTTGTTCAGATTTTCCAATTCCTGGTGGAGATGGAGGCCAGAGGTCAGGAGCCCCCAAGGCCCAGGGCCCTCTAGACTCTTTTCTAGGAGTTCAGAACCCTGGTCTGAATAGTGGCACCATTATTGCTCACCCAGTAGGTGGCATGCTCAGCAGTATAGAATTTACTGCCCAGGTCCTACTGGGCCAGAAAATAACAAAAGCAGCCCCAGAGTCTACTGAGTGTGTATTATCCACCAAGCACTGCACTAAGCGCTTGATTTCACATGGCAGGTGACGGAACCAAAACTCAGAGCAGCGACGTGACTTACCCGAGACCTTGCATCTCACAACTGGCAAAGCTAGGATGTGAACCCAGCGTGGCTGACCCCAAAGCACAGCTCAGCCTCAGTTAAACTGCTCTTGAGCGCTGAGAGGAAAGGAACATGGGCTAATGTTCCATGTCTCCCCAGAATTCAGAACAGCACCAGCACATAGTAGGTGCTCAATAAACACTGAATGACTGAATAGAGCCCTGGCCAGTACTGGCACGCAGAGGGTTACAATAAATGTCAGCTGAGAGAGCCACTGAGCTTGCATCAAGTGCACTGTACAAATCATTGTGGGAGCCCCTTGGCTTAAGATTTCATGGAAAAGCCAGGAGGCGAATCCAGGTCTGGTCTGTAGTGGATGCTGTTTGGGTTCTGCCCAGATTCCCTTCACTGGTCTCAATGCACCCATCACCCAGCTGATGGGGCTGTTGCTTACAAAGACTCACAGCTGCCCCTTGTCAAAAATCTGCTCTTCCCTCACAGGAGCTATGTGGAGGGGGTGATGCCATCCACCCTGGGGACAGCCCCCAGCCAATGACTGACACAAGGGTATAAAATGTCAGCACACTTGCCTCAAGGTGGGCTCCACTCAGTGCTGTTGTTCATATTCCAGAGCCCCCTGTGGACACCAGCTGAGACCACTCCCTCTCTCCTGAGAGTCTCATAAAGCAGGTACACCCGAATCCTCATCTCAGGCTGATCCAAAGCCCAGTCCTTCTTTGGGCCCCAGGAGAACCCTGCCCCTCTCCAGCCCAGCCCCCCCCCCGAGGCCCCACCCACTTGGGCCAGGAGTTCCTCTTGATCAGTGTTCACCCCAAAGCGGGGGATGCTGGAATCGTTCAGGCTGCTGCTATGCACCACCTTCTTCACCCCGGTGATCTGAGACATGGGCTGGAACTGTGGCCCAGGGGGCGGAGGCTGCTGGGAAGGTCTCTGCCGTGGGACTTGCTGTTTTTCTCGATCCTTCATTGCGGGTGATGGGATCTCCACTTCATTCTGCTTGTCTGCAGAAGATAGAGAAGAAGCCAGCATGAGAACCTCACAGAGGCTCCCTCATCTGGCTCTCAGACCGCCCCCCCCCCGCCACCAACCCCTCAAGCCCTGGGAAGTCTCACTCAGGAGGGCAGACCTATTCTGGGTGTCATGCTGTTGGTTACTTAGGGACTGGAAACCAGAGAGGAGGTAGGAACTCTTCTGGGAGGTGGTGGGCTGGAGTGGGGACCCTGGGGCCAGCCTGGAGCTATGGGGTAGCCCCAGTCCAATCACCAAGTTTGGCATGGGGGTGGTGTGGGGAGTCAGGAAGCAGGGTGGGGATGCTAGAGAGAGCCACCGCCTGCTTGGGATAGGCAGGGAACCTTCTCCAGCAGGCAGGGAAGACACCCCCATGGTGACCCAGAGGGCGGGTGGAGGCGGACGGCTCTGGGAGGCGAGAGGGAAGGGTGGTCTCTGGCTCCATTGACCCCCACCCCCACCCCCTAGACACCAGGCTTTCTGGGGACCAGCCCCAGAAGCCCCTTTCCTGAGCTCTTTAGGGTTTCCAGAGCCCAGCCAGGGCCACCCATTGTGACCTGGGGACCGCCAGTCAATGACAGGGCCTAAGAAGGCTCATTTGCATGCCGTGCTCTTATTGGCTGGATCTCAGGCACACCACACCCCCATTGGCGGGAGTGTTTGAAACTCTGAAACCTTCTTTCCAGATTGGTGGGGGGTACCCTGAATTCGGGGACCTTTGGGAATAAATTCTGAGGGTGAAATTATCCTGAGTTTGTGGGGGATATCCTCAGCTAGGTCTCTTGGGTTCAGGATGAGATTAGGATGAGTTGGAGATCCCCATGAGCTTGAGGGTTCCAATGAATTTGGGGTATTCTACTGTCTTCAGGGTTCCACTGAGTTAGGAAATTCTCCTAAGTTTGGGGAATCGCTTACAGGTTCTTAAGTGGGAGAATCCTATTAAATTTGGGTATCTAAAGTTTGCGGGGGTCTACTGAATTTAGGGGGTCATACCAACTTTGGGGGTTCTACTGAATTTGGGAGACTCTTCAGCTTGGTGCAAAGGTTTAGGGGTTTTTTATGGGCTCTTAAGGGCAGGGTTTCCCTTAAGTTTGAGAACCCTAGTGAGTTCAGGCACCTCTCTTGAGATTGAGGGGTCTTCTGAATTTGGGGGGGCTGAAATCCAAGTTTGGAGATTCTAGTGAATTTTGGGAGACTTTTCAGCCTGGAGGCATTTTAAAGTTTAGGAATTCTATTTGAGTTTGGGAGTTTCTTGGGGTCTTGAGTTTAAGAGTTCCAGTGGGGTTCCCCTGAGTTTGGAGGAGCTTTGCAGCTTGGAGAGATTTCTAAATGTGGGTGTTCTATAGAAGTTGGGGGCACTAAATTTGGGGGCATCGCGATATAGTAGCTCTTGAGCGTGGTGACTTTGACCTTTGGGGAGTTGAGTCAGGGTTCCCTGGGCAAATGTGGGCAACAGGACCCAGGGTCTGCGGTGGCCCCCTGCAGTCCAGTTATGCAATGCCTCCCCCCACACACCCACCCACACACAAGTGCCACCCTTCACTCACCTAGGAATGTGGTGGAGATGTACTCAGAGACCTGGTTTCCTGACCTGCTCATCTCTGACAGGTGTGTGAGTTCACGGTTTAGCATCCTCTTGAACTAAGGTGAAGGAGGCAAGAAGGAAGGAATGATGGGGTCATGGCAGGTGTGGGTGTGGGGGGGTGAGGCCAGGCCCTCTCAAGAAACTTCTGAAGAACCCCTGAGTCCCTCTCACTTCTCTGCTCAGCCAACAGATTCCTCAGCAGGCTGCTGGAGGGGAGGGGTCAGTCCTTCCTCTCCTCCCAGCTCTGGATGGGGGTACCCAGGCTTGGGGAGTCAGGACTCAGCATACCCCTCCCTGTCTGAGGAGGCGGGGCTCCTCTCACCATACTCCCTCCTTCTCCCCCCCAAGGAGCAGCCAGAGGGGCACCTGTGGAAGGGAGGGGCTCCTACCTAACAGGGAGCCAATGGGGTGTCAGGAGAATCCCGTCACCATGGTGATGGGAGTCTCCTTAGCAACTCCCCCTCCAACCAGCTGCTGAGCTGGGGGAAGGGGGGGCAGCCGGCGGGCCCTTTAACCCCTGCCTTCCCAGAGCTACCCCTGGCCCAGGTCTTCCCAGACAGGGACCCCACTCCCTAGGGTCCCGGCCCCCAGCCCCCAGCCTGGTTTGGGAGGAGGGAATGTAGTCCTGAAGTTCTGGGTGGAGAGGTTTGACCGGGGCAGGGAGAATAGTGAGCTGAGGAAACCCTAGTTCAGTCACCCAGGGGAGGGGGTTCCCATCATAGCCCCCTCTCCCCCAACCTCAGAGTGGTGGACAGATGCACAGGTGGACGGAGTATACCCAGAACCAGGCTGGTCCCCCCATAGCACTTCACACAAGCATCTGCTGTGACATTGTGCGTGAGGAGAAAGGGCATCGGCTCCCCGCCCCCAAGCTCCACCAAAGCACCCCCAAAGCAGGAGCAGACTCTGTCCAAAGAGGTAAGAGGGACATTCAGCAGGAAGGGTGAGCCCGCATGGCCCACATCAGGACGAGCGCTCCCTCCTCCCACTGCTGCCAGAGGCCTGGGCACACATAGAGAGTCACACACACACACACACACACACACACACACACACGATGGACCCACAAAGTCACACAACCGCACACAGACTCCCATATTACACAGTTCTACACAGCCCCAGACACACAAACCAAGGAGCATACACAATAAGGCAGTCACTGACACTCGGGGTCACATGCCCCAGAAAATCACGCCGCTCTGGGCTCATAAACATGGCCCCAAACACAACACCACAATCAGAGCCACGTGACTTCAGCCAGGGCCACCCCCTGGTCCCTGACCCAGGCAAACAAGCATATAGTCAGGCAGCCCCCCACCACTGCAGACACACACGTGTGTGCACTGGCAGTCACACCCAGAGAAAGACTCACACCCCCAGCCACCCGCCATCCACGCCCAGCCCTGGGCCACACACAGAGAGACCCAGTCACAAGGCTTCACGTCCAGGCCGCACACGTGCACAGCCGCACACACAAGCCTAGACCGGGGGCTGGAGGGTCTGAGGTGGGAGGACCAGAGCCGGGGCTCCTGCCCATCCTCCACCCCGAGTTCCCCTACCTGGTCCCACCAGCCCACCAGCCATGGCTTGGAGCAGGTCTCGCAGAAGAAATCCACCAAGGGCATCTTGGAGTCTTAGCCCTGCTCAGGGCTGCCGCACACAGAGGCTGGGCTTGGGGAGTCCCGGGATTAGCAGCTACTGTGCGGGGGGCGGGGGGGCAGGGTGCTGGGCAGGTGGGCAGTGGAAGGGGGAGCCGCGGAGGGGCCCGGGCCGGCCCAGCAGGGCTGGGGGCTCCCTTCCCCTCCGCGCTCCCGGCAGCAGACCCGGTTACATGGTCCGCCAGCCCCTGGCCCCGATGGGCACTCGCGCGGCAGCGGCTGGAGGCGGCCAGGGACCCCTGCCCATGGGGGGGTGGCAGGGTAAGGGTCCCGGGAGGAGGCTTCGGAGGCTCTGGGCTCCGTGTGTTCGCCTGTGTGTGTGCGTGTGCGTGCTCACTGCAGCACTGGCAGGCTGCACTCGATGTCAGGTGGTGCTGGAGGTGGGGGGGGCGTTAAAGGGGCATTGGAGCCCACGGGCCTCAGGCAGGACCCAGCTGGGGCTGCTGGGGAGAGGCAGGGAGGCACGCACACCCTGGAGAGGACGTGCCCCCTCCGTGGACACACCCAGAGACAGACACACACCCACATGCTCCACACAGACACACCCACACTCAGACACACCTTCCACACCAATACAGCCAGACACCTGACACACTCATGCACTTGAATACACTCCAACACCCAAATGCTCTCCGTCCTTTGCTGACCACACACACATACACACACACACACACACACACACACACACACACACACAGAGTCACAACTCTGTTGTTCAACACATTTATAGGTATATAGTTGACCTCACAGAAATACAAATGCCTTCAGACACACCCCTTCCAAGAACGCAGACTCACACTCAGATGTGGAGACACACACTAAGGGATAAACACCCAGATACTGGACACACTTACAGACACACTCAACACACCCACAGACACACTTGTAAACAAACACAAATACCCATGTGTCCTTAGACACATATGTGCCCTGACAAATCCATAAGGAGATACTCACACTCACACCCACAGATACACACGCACACACCCCATCGTAGAAATACACCCACAGACCTACATTCAGAGACACAGTCACATTCTCGGATGCTCAACACACCCTCAGGGACACAAGCGCCCTCAGACTCACATGTTCCCAGACAAACCTCCACCCATGGGTGTATGCACCCCCCAACACAGACACCTCTACCTGCACATTCATTTCCTGATAGGCATCCTCCCACAAGGGCTGCTACCATGCTGCACAACTCCAGGAAGTGTCATTCACATTGCCTGCTTTCTGAATGGTGTCCCCGGGAGTTGTGCAGTGCACAGTCTGCACAGCTATGCATGGAAGCCTTGCACCCTCTCCCACAGCCCTGCAAGCGTGCACACACACACACACACACACACACAGTTACAAACACATGGAGATATACACTCAGATTCACATCTGGACCAACTCACACCTCTAGACATACACACCCCTCTGCCACAGCCCCCCACACTTACAGCCCCACGTAATCAGCTCTGCACACCCATACACACTCCACAGATACACACGTGCATGCCACTCCTGCCGGATCCTATTGGAACACACCTTCCCACGCTGCAAATAAGTAGCCAACAAATCAACAGCCACATAGACCCATAGCCACAGATACACATTCATAAACCGTACAAACATACAACCCACCCCCCAGGAGAGATGGTCACCTACGGACACACACACACACACACACACACAAACACGCACACACATACACCCCAGGGCCCCCCAGCCCTGGGAGAAGTCAGAATCTATAGGCGCTACAAAGTCCGCCCAGGGATTGATCCCACCCCATAGGCTCTAGCCACAGGCTGACCCCGCCCACCAGCCACGCCCCACAGTTAACCCCACCCCAGCAGTCGGCCCCACCCCACAGGCCTTGCGCACCTTGTGGGATGCCATCTCGCTAACAGAGCGGTAGGTCTGCATGGTCTCCAGCTGCTCCAGACACCAGTCGAGCTCCTCCAGCGTCTCCCGGGCCAACTGCTGACACGTCTCTTCTGGAGAAGGAGCAGCCAAGGCAGTGACTGAGAGGGTCCACATGCAGACCCCCAGAGGTGATGGGGGCCCACCAGGTGAGGAGGGTGCAGGGAGAGGGGGATGAGACAGCCTCCCCGGGTGAGGGATCCCCCACTGGGGCAGCAAGAGGGGTCTTTCCCATCCCCCGGGGCTTAGTTACCTGATAGCATGGCCTTGCAGACGGGGGTTGGGCCACCCAGCGGGGACCGCCTGCAAAGAAATGGGGCTCCAACAACAGCCTGGTCCTCCCCCATCTCTGCTTCCCCCTGTCCATGAAGAGTGCTGATTTTCCTTTTTCTGAGCCCTCTCTGTGTCCCAGGCATGCTGCCATGTACTCTGCCCGCAGCCTCTCACAGAGCCCCACAAGAACCCATTTTACAGATGAGGAAACTGACGCTCCAGGAGGTGAACTGACTTCCTCAAGACTACACGGCTGGTAGGGTCAGGTCCTGTGTCTCCAAAGTCCCTGCTTCCCTGACCATCCCTCCCCCCAGCTCCTTGAACATGAGGATGGCTCTGCCCCCCACTCCCAGAGGGACCAGCAGCTCTCAGCCACACCTCTGCCCCCAAATAATAACAACTACTTCTATTTAGTGAGCACTTACTATGTGCTGAGCAATATTCAAGCACTTTCTATATATCACCTTCTGAACTCCTCATAGCAGCTCTCTAATGGAGACACTATGAAATTCCCATATTATGGAGAGGAAACAGAGGCACCAGAGGATGCTATTTGCCCAGCAAGTTGGCATCAGGGCTAGGAGTGGCCCAGAGGCTGGGGTGGCTGGCCACCTAAGAACTCTGTCCAGACCCCTCCGTCTTTATTTATAAAAGTTTCTGCGTCTTAGGCATTCAAATCACAATGATTTACTGGCTCAGAGGGAGCTGTCACTTGAACAGAGGCTCAGAAAGGTCAAGTGCCTGCCTGAGGTCACACAGCAGCACAGAGAGTTGAACCCAGGTGTGCTGAGCCTCATGTTCATGGGGCATTGGGGCCCAACCTCCACTTACTTGTTGCTGGGAATGGGCACATTGGTCAGGAGGGAGAAGTTGCTGCGAACGCTCCGGAGACTGGCCAGCACCTGAGTTGGGGAGCCACAGTGAGGAAAGTGGTCCACCCAGAGGGGCAGTGGGGGCTGGGCCCCTGTCCCCGAGTGTGGTGTAAGGTTAGAGCCCCTCCCTCCTTAGGGGAGGGGTCTTACCTGGGCGAACGGTGTCACGATGAGGTCCTCTGCATGCCTACAAGGACAGGGGCAGGTCAGGGGTCCTCACAGTGGGACCCCCAAGGGCCCGGGGTGGAGAGGGGCTGGGATGCAGGGAAGCAAGTCTCTTGGGGAGGGTCACTCTGGGGGGGGCTGGGCCCAGGGAGGCTGGTGGGCAGGAAGGGGGCTCTGTGGGTCGGTGGGGGGAGGACACTTACACCTCACAAGGGTGGCCATGCTGCGGGGGGCCGGGCAGGGAGAAGGGCTCAGGGGTGTGGGTGGGGCGGGGGGGAGGTGGGCGCAGAGACAAAAGGAGGGCGATGAACACACCATAGGGGCTGGGCTTGGGGAGACCAGCGGCGGGGAGGGGGCGGAGGGCCGGAAGGAGCCGCGGGGAGGTGAGATGGATGCCTCGATGGGTAGGGGCAGGGCTGGAGGACTGGATGAGAGGGAAGGGGGCTGAAGAGATCAGGAGTGCTCACACCTCCACAGGTGGTCATGATAAGGGGGCCTGGCTTTGGGAAGCCCGGGGTGGGGGAGGAAGAGGGGGTCAGCCAAGGTGGACACACTGGAAGCAAGTGGTGGCCAGGAGGGGCTGGCTCCCTTCTTGCTGGAGAGACGGGATGAGGTGGGCCAGGTCCCCAAAAACCAAGGGGTAGGAGTGGGCTTGGGCAGGTTGGGTAGGCGGGGACTATATGGACTTGAGTCTGGGCTGGGCCTGAGGGAGGGGTTCAGCACGGCTGGGCAGGGGGCAGAGATAGGGTGGGCGCTCATACGCCGCTGGGTGGACATGCTACAGAGGGACTGAGCCCTCGACAGGGGATAAGGGTGCTGTTTACTTTTCACTAGGGAGGACAGGTGTGCAGGTGGACGGGGACTTGGGCAGTGGCCCCCTCCTTGCTGGGAAGGGCAGCTTGTGCTGGGGCCAGGCCTGGAAGAGCTGTCGGGTAGGGATCGGGGGTGCTCACGCCTCGCTGGTGACCGACGAGTTCCGGGACATGGTCTTGGGTGACATGTCATAGTCGCTGTCTGAGCGGTAAAGAAAGGATTCTCGGCGCTGGCTGGTGGCCGCCCCAGCGTGTAGCACGAGTCCCGGGCTCGCCTGCGAGTCCAGGGGGCTGCGGCCTGGCGATGGCGTCGGCCCATTCTCCGCCTCCAAGCTGCAAGGGGCGGGCAGGAAGAGGGGTCGGGGGGCTGAGATGGCATTGGGGGGGTCAAGAGGAATACGGGGACCAGGGAAATTCCTGGCAGAGAGACAGGTACCCCAAAAGAGATGGGAGACAGGAAATGACAGAGATCAGTGACTGAGCGCCTTTGTGGGCCAGGTCCTGTTGCAGGAGCTGGAGACACAGCAGGGACCAAGACAGACCATGATCTGCCCTCACAGAGATGACACGGGGAGGGCTAGACTATCAAAAGGTTAACCTAGCAGCAACGCACACCCCAAAAGTCGTGGGGTCTTCCTTGGCTCTGTTTTTTCCTTTGCACCTCAAATCAACCAAATTTGTTCAGAATCTGTCCGCTTTGCACCCCTTCCTCGGCCGGCCCCACCTTAACACTTGCCTGGACCAGTACATTCGCCTCTGCCCTGGTCCCCAGCTCCCATCTTTGCCCCTCAGTCTGCTCTCCTACAGCGGCCAGAGGGAGCCTCTGAACACCTGAGTCAGGTCACATCGCTCCTCTTCTCAGAACCTTCTACGGCTCCCAGCTCACTCAAAGCAAAAGCCAAAGTCCTTGCTGTGCCCACAGACACTCCCCACGACCTCCCAGTCAACCCCTCACGTACTCTGCTCCAGCCATAATGGCCGCCTTACTGTTCCTTAACATTCCAGATACATTCCTGCCTCAGGGCCTTTGAACATCCCTTTGCCCAGATCTCCATTGGCACCTCCTTCACGTCCTTCAGGCTCCTTCTCAAATGTTGCCTCCTCAGGAAGGCCTCTCCTGACCAACCCATCTAAAATGTCAACCCCTGACCTTATATTTCACATTTCCCTTCCTTAAAATAAATACTACTTACCTGACACATTCTATATTTTACTCTTCACTGTTTGCCTTCCCTTCTAGAACTAAGCTCTGCAGGGCAAGGACTTTTGTCTGCTTTGTTCACTACTGTATACTTTAGGCCAAGAACATGGCCTGACACGCAGTGGATGCCCAAGAGATGTCAATCGCATGAATCGATGTATGAGTGAATGAATGAATATACGGACTGCCATGCAGAGAATTAAAATGAGGTGGGTAGGGCTTCCCTGGTGGCGCAGTGGTTGAGAGTCCGCCTGCCGATGCAGGGGACACGGGTTCGTGCCCCGGTCCGGGAGGATCCCACATGCCGCGGAGCGGCTGGGCCCGTGAGCCATGGCCGCTGAGCCTGCGCGTCCGGAGCCTGTGCTCCGCAGCGGGAGAGGCCACAGCAGTGAGAGGCCCGTGGACCGCAGAAAAAAGAAAAATGAGGTGGGTGACTGGAGAGGTGATTTTAGCTGATATGGTTGAGACGGGCCTCTCTGAGGAAGTGATATCTGCAGGATATCTTTCAGGAGCAGGTCCTGAAAGATGAGAAGGTGTAGGCCACAGGTCAGGAGGTAGGAGAAAGTACTCCAGGGTGAGGAAACAGCAAGTGCAAACGCCCACTGGCAGGATTCGGTTTTTGTTGGAGGACCAGCAAGGAAACTGGTGTGGCTTGAGCAGAAATACAGACAGATGACAGAGACAGGACACAGCCTGGTGGCACTGGCAAGACAGACCCTCAGGATGAGTCAGGGAAAAGCTGGCTGTGCCACTTCCCGGCTATGTAACTTGAGGGAAAGATGAAATTTCAGTTTCCTCATCTACAAAATTGGGACAACCACCATCTGCCTCAGGCCATCCAGGTGACCAGTGTCAACACAGGCAAAACGCTCAGAATGGTGCCTAACAAAGAGCTCAGAAAACACTGGCAACTGTAAGTCTATCAGCCTCATCTATGCCACCTGGGTAGTGAACTCAGCAAGGCAATCAGTATGAAGATTTGAGGATGAGAGTGGGGAGCTGTGTGCCTGTGACATGCTGTGTGACTTCAAGAAGGTCACTGCCTCCTCTGGTCTGTTACTCTTAAAGTCAGGGGGTTAGTAGACTGGTCAGCCGACTTCAGGCAATGCTCTGGTGGGTACAAGGGGGTAGGGGGAAGAAATAGAACCCTCCCTCCCTTTCTGGTCCTACTACTGAATGTCAGCCTAAGATTTTATTTGAATGTTCCCTCTGCCAAGAAATAAATCTGAAATCTCCTAGGCCAGGACAGTGATATCAATTTCCATATATTGGGCCTTTCTTCCGGGCCAGTCCTGGGGTGAGGGAATGGGGAAGGACTTCATTGCCTCCATTTTACAGATGAAGAAACTAAGGTTCAGAGAGGAGAATGATTGGCTCTGCATCACACAGCAAGGTCGTGGTGGGGTCAGAATTCAAACCAAAGTCTTGTGATTCCTTAGACCAAAATGTTAACTGCTGCCCTCTGCCGACTTGACCCGCATCAGAGCACAGTCCTCCCCTTAGAGCAAATGTTTCCAGGGGTCAGGCGGCCAACATAAAAAGCAGAGTGGAGCTGGGGACCCTGACCAACCAGATGTTCCAATTTTAGTAAAGAAACCAGAAATTTTAAATAGTCAAAAATTCCAACTTCTTTTAAAGACAAACTTCAAAAAACGTTTTAAAAACATTGAAAACTGCTCTGCAAAAGACACTGTCAAGAGAATAAAAAGACAAGCTATAGACTGGGAGAAAATATCTGACAAAGGACTTGTGGCCAGCGTACATGATGAACTCTGAAAACTCAATAAGAAGAGGACAAATAACTCAGTGAAAAAATGAGCAAAAGTATGGTCAGTTCACCAAAGAAGATATACAGATGGCAAATCAGCACAGGAAACATCACTCCTCCTTAGGGAAATGCAAATTAAAACCATGGACTATCACTTCACACCTACTAGCATGCTAAACAAATGAAAACTGAAAACGATATCAAGTGATGATAAGGATTCAGAGCAACTGGAACTCCCATTCATTGCGGATGGGAATGCAAAGTGGTACAGCCCCTCTGGAAGACAGTTGGTCAGTTTCTTATGAAATTAAACACACGCTTATTGTACAAGCCAACAAATCCACTCCTATATATTTACCCAAGAGAAATAAAAACATACTTCTACTCAAAAACCTGCTGACTGATGTTTAGAGCAGTTCTGTTCATAGTCACCAAAAACTAGAAACAAGCAAATCAAGTGTGCGTCAACGGGTGAATGGATAAACGGTAGCAGAGCCATGGCATGGAATACTATTCAGCAATTTCAAAAACACAAACATGAACTACAGCTCTTCCTTGACTTGTGACAGGGTTATGTCCTGATAAACCCACCATAAATTGAAAATATCGATAGCTGAAAACACATTTAAGACACCTAAACTACCTACATCACAGTGTAGCCTAGCCTACCTGAAACGTGCTCAGAGCACTTACATTAGCCTACGGTTGGGCAAAATAATCTAACACAAAGTGTATTTTATAATAAAGTGCCGAATAGCTCATGTAATTTATGGAGTACTGTACTGAAGCTGAAAAACAGAGTGGTTGTACGGGTCTAGAACGGTTGTAAGTGTATCAATTGTTTACCCTCACGATCGCGTGGCTGGCTGGGAGCTGCGGCTTTTGCTGCCGCTGCCCAGGACCACAAGAGAGAATCAGACCACATGTTACTAACCCAGGAAAATATCAAAATTTGAGGTACGGTTTCTACTGCATGCGTATTGCTTTCACATCATTATGAAGTTGAAAAATCATAAGTCGAACTGTCATAAGTCGGGGACCATAAGTACTGTGAAAGAATAAATATATATATTTGGCCTCAGCCTTGGTTTCCTGGCACACAGTTCCTAAAACCCTGGAAATCTCCACAGTAATAGGTATCTTTTTGTAAGCTAACGAGATGACTGACTGCTAGGGACTCCTGGACAGCCTCCGGATGGGGGCTGGTTGCCAGGAGAGCCAACCATGTGATTAGAGAGGCTGGACCAGTTCAGGGACCAGGACTGGAGGTTGAGTTAATCACCAGTGGAATGGCCAATGGTTTAGTCAATCGTGGCTACATAATGAAGCCACCATCAAAATCCCTGAATGACACGGTTTGGAGAGCTGCTGGGTTGCTGAACATATCAAGGTGCTGGGAAGGTGGCACACCTGGGGAAGCTCCAAGTCCCTCCCCCAATTCCTTTTTCTATGTATCGCTTCCATCTGGCTGTTCCTGAGTTGTATCTTTTAAAATAAACCAGGAGGGGCTTCCCTGGTGGCGCGGTGGTTGAGAGTCCGCCTGCCGATGCAGGGGAAACAGGTTCGTGCCCCGGTCCAGGAAGATCCCACATGTTGCGGAGCGCCTGGGCCCGTGAGCCATGGCCACTGAGCCTGTGCATCCGGAGCTGTGCTCCACAACGGGAGAGGCCACGACAGCGAGAGGCCCGCATGCCGCAAAAAAAATAAATAAATAAAATAAAATAAACCAGGAGGGGAATACAAAAAATAAATTTTTAAAAATTAAAAAATACCAACCCCCCCCCCCCCCCCAGCAATCTAGTAAGTAAACTGGTTTCCTGAGTTCTGTGAACCGTTCTAGCAAATTATCGAACCAGAGGAGGGGGTTGTAGGTACCTCTGATTTATAGCTGGTCGCCCAAAAGCACAGGTGACAACCTGGATTTGAGACTGACATCTGAAGTGGGGGAGGTCTTGTGGGACTAAGCCCTTAACCTGTGGGATCTGCACGAACTCCAGTTAGTGTCAGAATTGAATTAAACTGTAGTTCACCCAGTTAATGTCCATAGAGTATTGGAGAATGGGTTGGTGTGGGGAAAAAACCAAACACATTTTGTGTCAGAAGTTTTCTGCAAAAGTAGAAAGAAACAGTTTCCTTTTTAACTACTCAAACACAAAATAACTTGGGTGACTCTCAAATGAATTTTGCTAAGAGAAAGAAGCCAGTGGTGGGGATTACATGTGTCAAAACTCATACAACTGGGGCTTCCCTGGTGGCACAGTGGTTGAGAGTCTGCCTGCCGATGCAGGGGACACGGGTTCGTGCCCCGGTCTGGGAAGATCCCACATGCCGCAGCGCGGCTGGGCCCGTGAGCCATGGCTGTTGAGCCTGCGCGTCTGGAGTCTGTGCTCCGCAACGGGAGAGGCCACAACAGTGAGAGGCCCACATACCACACACACAAAAAAAAAAACCTCATACAACTAATAAATGAATTTAGCCAAGTTGCAGGATATCAAATCAACACACAAAAGTCAGTTGCTTTTCTATGCCCTTAACAATGAACAAACTAAAAAGGATATTATGAAAACAATTCCACTTACCATAGCATCAGAATGATTAAGATACTTATGAATAAACTTAACCAAGGAGGCAAAACCTCTGTATACTGAAAACTACAAAATGTTGCTGAAAGAAATTAAAAACACAAATAAATGGAAAGACATACCATATTCATGGACTGGAAGACTTAATAATGTCAAGATGTCCATACTACTCAAAGCAATCTACAGATTCAATGCCATCCCTATCAAAATTGCAACAATGTTCAGGACTTCCCGGGTGATGCAGTGGTTAAGAATCCACCTGCCAATACAGGGGACACGGGTTCGAGCCCTGGTCTGGGAAGATCCCACATGCCTTGGAGCAACTAAGCCCGTGCACCACAACTACTGAGCCCGCGTGCCACAACTACTGAAGCCCGCACACCTAGAGCCCGAGTTCCGCAACAAGAGAAGCCACCGCAATGAGAAGCCCTTGTGCTGCAACGAAGAGTAGCCCCTGTTCACCGCAACTAGAGAAAGCTGGAGCGCAGCAATGAAGACCCAACGCAGCCAAAAAAAAAAAAAAGAAAGAAAGAATAAATAAAAATAAATTTAAAAAAATAAAAAGACACTATTCAGGGAGTGAAAAGGTAATCCACAGAATGGGAGAACATTTCTTTTTTTTTGCGGTATGCGGGCCTCTCACTGTTGTGGCCTCTCCCGTTGCGGAGCACAGGCTCCGGACGCGCAGGCTCAGCGGCCATGGCTCACGGGCCCAGCCGCTCCACGGCATGTGGGCTCTTCCCGGACTGGGGCACGAACCCGTGTCCCCTGCATCGGCAGGCGGACTCTCAACCACTGCGCCACCAGGAAAGCCCCAGGAGAACATTTTTTTTAATAGTTTTTTTGTTTGTTTGTTTGCTTGTTTTTGCCCGCACCACGGGGCAGGCAGGATCTTAGTTCCCCGACCAGGGATTGAACCTGCGCACCCTACAGTGGAAGCGGGGAGTCTTAACCACTGGACCACCAGGGAAGTCCCGGGAGAATGTTTTTGCAAATCTCATATTTGACAAGGGATTAATGTTCTAGACTATATAAAGAACTCCTAAAACTCAACAACAACAACAAAACAAACAACCCAGTTAAAAAGTGGGAGGGGGGCTTCCCTGGTGGCGCAGTGGTTGAGAGTCCGCCTGCCGATGCAGGGGACACGGGTTCGTGCCCCGGTCCGGGAGGATCCCACGTGCCGCGGGGCGGCTGGGCCCGTGAGCCATGGCCGCTGGGCCTGCGCGTCCGGAGCCTGTGCTCCGCAGCGGGAGAGGCCACAGCAGTGAGAGGCCCGCGCACCGCAAAAAAAAAAAAAAAAAAAAAGTGGGAGGGAATTCCCTGGTGGCCCAGTGGTTAGAACTCCGTGCTCTCACTGCTGAGGGCCTGGGTTTGATCCCTCGTTGCGGAACTAAGATCCCACAAGCCACGTGCGTGGCAAAAAAAAAAAAAAAGGTGGGAAAAGCACTTAAATAAACATTTCTTCACAGAAGATATACAGATGGACAATAAACATGAGAAGATGCTCAACACCACTGGCCATTAGGGAAATGCAAATCAAAACCCCAATGAGAGGGACTTCCCTGATGGCGCAGTGGTTAAGAATCCGCCTGCCAGTGCAGGGGACACGGGTTCGATCCCTGGTCCGGGAAGATCCCACATGCCACGGAGCAACTAAGCCCGTGTGCTACAACTACTGAGCCTGCGCTCTAGAGCCCGCGAGCCACAACTAGTGAGCCCGCATGCCATAACTACTGAAGCCTACACACCTAGAACCCATGCTGCACAATAAGAGAAGCCACCACAATGAGAAGCCCATGCACTGCAATGAAGAGTAGCCCCCGATCACCACAACTAGAGAAAGCCCGCGTGCAGCAACGAAGACCCAACGCAGCCAAATATAAATAAACTTATATAAAAAGAAATCCCGGGGCTTCCCTCGTGGCGCAGTGATTAAGAGTCCGCCTGCCGATGCAGGGGACACGGGTTCGTGCTCCGGTCCGGGAAGGTCCCACATGCCGCGGAGCAGCTGGGCCCGTGAGCCATGGCCGCTGAGCCTGCGCGTCCGGAGCCTGTGCTCCGCAACGGAAGAGGTCACAACAGTGAGAGGCCCGCGTACCGCCAAAAAAAAAAAAAAAAAAAAAAAGAAATCCCAATGAGATACCACTGCATACCCATCAGGATAGCTATTATTAAAAAAAAAAAAAAAAAAGGAAAATAACAAGTGTTGAGGAGCACGTGGAGGAATCAGAATACTTGTGCGCTGCTGGTGGGAATACAAAATGGTGAAGCCAGTGCGGAACAGAGTTTGGCAGCTCCTCAAAAACTTAAGTACAGAATTACCACGTGATCCAGCAAAGCTAACTCCTCAGTATGTACACCCCAAGGAATTGAATGGCAGGACTCCAACAGATACTTGTACACCAATGTTCCTAGCAGCATTATTTACAACTGCCAAAAGGCAGAAACAACTCAAATGCCCATTAATGGGTGAATAATGAAAAAGTGGTATATATACAATGAAATATTACTCAGCCTTAAAAAGAAAGGAAATTCTGACGCATGTTTCAACATGAATGAACCTTGAAAACATTACGCTAAATGAAATACGCCAGACACAAAAGGACAAATATTGTACAATTCCACGTACATGAGGTCCCTAGAGGAGTCAAATTCATAGAAACAGAAAGTAGAATGGTGGGTGCCAGGGGCTGAGGGAGTGGGAATGGGGAGTTAGTGTTTAATGGGGACAGAGTTTCAGCTTAGGAAGATGAAAAAATCCTGGAAATGGATGGTGGTGATGGTTGCACAACAATGTGGTTGTACTTAATGACTGAATTGTACACTCAAGTTAAAATGGTAAATTTTATTATGCATATTTTACACAATTAAAAAAAAACCCTTATGCAATATATACTAAAAAGGCTGAATTTTGGGAATTCCCTGGCAGTCCAGTGGTTAGGACTCTGCGCTTACGCTGCCAGGGCCCTGGTTCGATCCCTGGTCGCAGAACTAAGATCCCACAAGCTGCACAGCACAGCCAAAAACAAGGTGAATTTTACTTTATGTTAATTTTTTTAAGTAAATTAAAAAAAACCACAAAACCCTTAGGGACTTCCCTGGTGGCGCAGTGGTTAAGAATCCGCCTGCCAATGCAGGGAACACGGGTTCGAGCCCCAGTCCGCGAAGATACCACATGCCATGGAGCAACTAAGCCCGTGCGCCACAACTACTGAGCCTGCGCGCCTAGAGCTTGTGCTCCATAACAAGAGAAGCGCAGTGAGAAGCCCCTGCACTGCAACGAAGAGTAGCCCCCACTCGCTGCAACTAGAGAGACAGCCCGCACGCAGCAACGAGGACCAAATGCAGACAAAAAAAAAAAAAAAAAAAAACCACGCTCAGGAATGAAAATACTCTTAGATCATGAGCTTGGGCCTTTGATGATAATGCCCATTTATTAAGCACCTGCTGTGTACTGGGTGCCAGGTTAGATCCTTTAAGCTTATAGTAATAATAATATTTATTCAGTATCTGCCGTGTGCCTAGCACTATCCAAGTGCTTTGTACACATGAACCCAATGAGGTCTCCCACTAACTCTGTGAGTTGGGTTCTGTTAACGTCCTGGGTCAACGAGGAGGCGGAGGTGCAGAGAGGCAGCGAGGGGTTGGTGGCCTTGCTGCCTGCGAACCATGTCCTGTCTCCCAAGGCCCAGCCTGGGCGTTTTGGCTCTGCTGAGTGCCCCTGTGGAGGGGAGAGGAACATAGTTCCATACTGAGGACCTCAACCCCGCCCCAGGACCTGAAGCCACAGTTCGTTGGGGGAAGGTGAGACCCAAGTCCAGAGGGCGCCCGACTAGCCTTGCGGGCAGATCCTGCAGCCCCAGGGGACTCAGCTCACGTAAGCAGGAGCCCAGAGGCCGGGATGGGAAGAGGAGGCTCCCTGGGGCCCTGCTGTTTGTGCTTCCAGGAGTGAATGTCCCCTGGGCTGTGGAAGGGCAGAGGAGAATCGGGCCTGTTGAACTGCAGCCTGAGTGTGTGTGTTTGTGTATGTGTGTGTGGGGGGGGGGGGGTCTCAGCTACCCCTCAGAACCAAACCCCAGAGCTGTGGGAACTCACCCCTCCCTGACCTGCCACGGCTCAGCGTGGCCAAAGTCAGGCTGGAGGCTGTTCCAGCACTGTCCCAGTGGGACCTGAAGCCACAAATCAGAGTCAAGGGCAGCCAACAGGCCCTGACATCACAGCCACACACCCAGACACTTCATCACAAAGGAAACGACTTGCCCAAGGCTCCCCTTTGGACAGGCTGACCACTTGATGGCATTCTCAGTTGAAGCTGCTACCTGCCTCCACCCCTCTGGGGCCCCGAGGCCTGCCCACCTGGGCTCCCAGAGCATCAGATTGGGCCTCTGCAGGACTGTGCAGCCTAGGGGCAGATCCAGGCTTCAGAGAGTTCTGCTGCAGGGGCCGATGGGAAAGAAACAAGCAGGGGAGTGGGGGTGGCCAGGAAAGGGGACACATCCCAGTTGGTAAAGATCATGACAATGAAAGTAGCCAGCTGCTACTGAATGTCACATGCTAGGCACTCTGCTATGCCTGGATGTGTACTAATGCCCCATTTTCCAGAGAAAGAAACTGAGGCACAAACAGGATGAGTAACTTGGCTAGTGGTAAAGCCAGGATTTGAACCAGGGCAGCCGGGCTACAAGGCTGCCCAGTAAATCACTGGGTGTCTGTCTCCCCCAGGCAGGCCTGGCATCTCCCTGGGCTCCCTGCCCCACTCCACCTGACTGCCTTGTAGGAGGTGCCAAGCAGGCT
Source organism: Leucopleurus acutus (assembly GCF_964270905.1). Taxonomy (NCBI): domain Eukaryota; kingdom Metazoa; phylum Chordata; class Mammalia; order Artiodactyla; family Delphinidae; genus Leucopleurus; species Leucopleurus acutus. The sequence goes on along the minus strand of NC_139145.1, from coordinate 7,223,365 downwards.
TCATGGAAAGGCCTGGCATTTGCTTTGTGAAGGTCACACGGAGGTTGGGGGCGGGCGCTGGTGTGTGTCTGCCAGGAGGGCGCATGGTGCCAGGTGACACGGCAGTTTGTGGGGCTGGGTGTGCAAGGAGGGTCTGTGTGTGTGTGAGTCGGGGTGCGTGTGCACGCTCAGGAGCCCCTGTGTGCATATAGTGTGGATTTGTATGTGTGTGTGTGTGAGCGGGGTCTGGGTGTTGGTGGTGCCTGTGTGTATCTGTGTAGCTATGTCTGTGTCTGTGGTCTGTATGACCTTGGGAGAGGGTACCTGTGTGCTGCACATGGGCCCTGACTCCTCAGGGGGTATGAGGTTGAAAGCTCCTGTGTGTGGCCATGTGCAGGTGGGAATCGGGCCTGGGTGTGCGTTGCAGTGACAGTGTGTACCTGGGGTCAGCGCAGTGTATGCGAGGCTGTGTGAGACCAGGGTTTCTGTGGTGTTTGTCACCATGGCCATGGGTCACCTGTGGGGTTCTCTTTTTGGCCCCGTCAGCCAGAAGACCCATGCCTAGCACAGTACACACCAGGTGATCTCGATTACCCTGTGTGTGGGTGTGTCTGTGTTTGTGTCCTGTGTAGCTGCATATGTGGAGTGCGTGTATCCATGTGGGAGAGCATGTGCATGTCTGGGTGTCTGAAGCGGTGGGTGCAGGGGAGCAGGTACAAGGCTGGAGCACCCTGAGAAATTCTGAGAACCTAAAGACCACTTCTCTGCCTCAGCGCTGTCCAGCTGATTCTAAATACCCCCCAGGAGTTCCAGCAGGAACCTCCTCCCCACCCCCACCTCAGCTTGGTTTTCATCCTGGCAGCCCCAGCAAGGAAGAAGGGAGGGTAAGGCTGGAGGCACTGAGCAGAGCAGGGCCGGAGGGACGTGGCTTGAGGCCAGTAGCCCGGGAGTGGAGCCTGGGTGATGCAGGACACCCATATTTGCTGCTACGGTGAATGCCAGAAGCCCAGATTTGGGGCACAAAGAGGGTTAAGGGATCCCATCTTGGGTAAGCAGGAAGGGGGCAGGACCCAGCACCCATTCTGGGGGGCACCACCTGCAGGAAGCCCTCAGCAGCATCCAGACAGTTTAGGGCCCGGGAAGGGGGTGAGGCTCCAGACCAGACAGACCCTGTAAACCACATTGGGGACTCCCCGCAAGGCAGACTGCCCCCCCACCCTACACACACACACACACACACACACACACACACACACACACACACAGAGCAGCCAGAGCCCTCCGGTGGCAAAGGAGGGGACTGGCCGGGGGCCACCCACCTGACAAATCTGCCTGGAGGGTACCAACAGGTGTCCTCGTCGCTGAAGGAGAAGTGGACCAGGGACTCAGGGCCCGCGGGGGGCAGTGCCAGGGCAGGGGGCCGGGGTCGGGCCCGGGGTGCTGCACTGGAGCGCATGAGTGCCAAGCACCGTCGGGGCGCGCATGGGGACGGCTGCACGGTGGTGTGGCGCGCACTGCTCTCCAGGCCCTAGGTGTCTGCAGCCGCCGCCGGCGCCGCCTCCACACCCGCCCTCCCGGTGACCCCCCGCCCCCAGGGACGGCCCCGGGCGTTCGGGCACCCCCCCCACCCCCGTCCGCAGCGCCTGGGCGGGCTCCGCGCCTGCCTCCTCCTGCGGGGGCCCTGCGGAACTCTGCGCATACTTCCCGCCTGCCTCCCTTCCCCCGGGCCTCGGAGGGTGCCCCGGGCTCCGGTTTCCCAGGTTCCGAGCCCTCCCCTGGCCCCGCCTTTTCCACCCCTTCCCTGACGTCGAGCTGGGCCCCCTGGAGGTCTCCGAACGCCGTGCGTCCTGCGTGGGGGAACGACTTGCCAGCGGGCGCAGTGCGGGGTCCGGTGACAAAAACCCGGGGAAGGGATGATGGATGCGGGGGAGGTGGAGTTGGGGGCGTGGGGGCGGCGTAACAGAGACAGGAGAGGCAGAGGTCAAGACAGCGACACCGAGAGAAACCGGAGACAGGCACTGATTTCCCCACACACACACTCTTCCCGACCCCACGCGGGCCTCCCAGGGGCCTCGACCCCTCCTCCTTATCTCTTCCCTCCCCGATCTCGTCCCCAAATCCGGACGCGGGCCCGCGTACTGTCCCTGCAGCGCCCTCTCTCAGCCTGTGTCTCCGGACTCAGGTTCTAAACAAGTGCACGCGGAGAGTATCGAGGAGAAGGGCAACCAGAGGACCTCTCCGGGTTCCGGAGAAGCCCCCGAAGCCAGCCCGTGCCTACCTCCGGGCCGCCAACCTCCGTTTCCAAGATAAACGGACACTGGAAAGCCAGACCGGATGTGGCCTCCAGGCTCCTCACCCCCAAGCTGCCCGCCGCCGCGGCCCACCCCGGGTCTGGCCAGGAAGGGAACTTCCATTTGCCCTCCTTGCTCGGTGCACGCGGTAACATTCCAGTGCCTCCTGGCAAGGCAACCCCCAGAGGGCAGCGCTGGCCCCATTTCACAGGCCTGTGGACTAAGGATAACACAACTGAACACACGTCCCCACATCACCCTGGATGGCAGGTTGGCTTCACTCCCCCAAAGCCTGACCGCAGCTTCAGGTCTGCACAGGAAGTGGGAGGAACATAGCGTTTATTGAGCGCCTACTGCATGCCTTATCAGATGTCTCCACAGCAACCCTGGCGAGCAGACTTGATTTTTATCGCTGCCCTGTGACGGAAGAAAAAAAGTGAGGCTGACAGAGCCAGCTACGAACCCCAGACCCTGGCGCGCGCCTGATGGCCAGGGGGGACTCGAACCCACAGCCACCAGCGCGTACTTACCCGGCCCACGCCTGGCGACCGAAATCCTGAAAGCCGCGGAGAAGCCGAAGGCGCCTGTGGAAAGTTGGGGACGGGCTGGCAAAGAAGACAGGCGAGGAAGGTGGCGAACGTGGGCGGCGGGGCGCGCGCGGGGCCGGGGGCTCGGGCAGGAACGCCTCGTCCTCGGTGGCCGCCGCTGCCGCCGCCGGGAAGGCCTCCAGCTGCAGTTCGGGTATGCGGCCCAGGCCGCGCGGCCGCGCCATGACTTCGGCGCGGGGCGCGGGTGGGGGGGCCGCAGGGCGGCCCAGCCTCGGCGGGCGCTGGGGAACAGCGCCGCCCGCCCCGCGCGGCCCACACAGGCCGGCCGCCCTACCCGCGGGCCCACGGGCCCCACCCCTCCCGGCCGCCTCGGCCCTTCCGGCTACGCGCTGGGGCCGCCCCTGGGGCGGGGCGGGCCAGGAGCCCCCACGCGCCGCGGTGGGGACACCCCACAGACGCCAGGGGCCCCCCGCAGTCCCTCTGCCGTCCTCACAATCGCCGGAAGCATCTCTACAAACACCTGGAATGCCCCCAGATCTCTGGGGTGCTCTCACACACACACAGCCTCCACGATGTTGAGAGGTACTACAGACCTCAGGGTCATCCCCAGAGTCCCTCAGACTTAGATCTCCACAATCCTAAGGAGTGCCCCTACTATCCCTGAGCTGTCCTCACACAACCCAGAGGTACCCCCCAAATCCATGGGTTCCCCCACAAAACCCAAAGGTGCTCTGAGAGGCTCCCATAGACACCGGACACTCTCACAGCTCCCCAGATGTCCCCTCATTGTTACTGAAACATGCCCACAGACTCCAGGGGCACCCCAACAATCCCAGGATGCACCCACAAATGCCAGAGGTGCTCTGAGAGTCCACGAGAAACCCCTTCAGATCCCAGGACAACCACTATGTTTCCTCAGATGTCCCCCAAATCCCCTGGGGCAGTCCCACCGTCTCTGAGTCATGTGAAGACCCTCCAAACACCCCAAGAACCCCCCACAGCCACAGAGCATTCCCACAGATCTCCGTGAGGGCCCCCCCAAATCTTAGGGTCCCTTAGAGGCCTCAGGAAGGCTTCCACAGTCCCTCAGATCCCCTCCCCTGGTAGTTCCACAGCATTCCTGAGACGCCCCCAGACGTGCAGAGAACCCAGCATTACCTCAGGGGTGCCTTAGGACTCAGGGAACATTCCCATAACCATGGGGATGCCACCAAAATCCTGGGGTGCCCCCCACAGATCCCAGGGGCACAACTAGATTCCTCCACAGCTCCTAAGACAGGCCTACCACCCTAGACTCCCCCCAGAATCCAAGATGTACTCACGATCCTTGGGGCACCCCCAGAATGCCCCCCACAGGCTCTGAGACATGCCTTATAAGTCTTAGACACCCCTAGAAGCCTGGAGTGTGCTCACAGCCCCCTGGACACTCCTAAGAATCCCCCCAGTCCTCCCACTACTTAGCACCTCTGAGGCACCTCTTAGAATGGGGGGCCCCACAGCTCATGAGGTGGCTCCAGGAACCCCACCTCCCCTCAGCACTGACTTCTGTGGGGTCCAGTGGTGGTGACTCTGCATGCCCAGCCACTGTGACTCTGTGGGGGGCATATTATCCCCTCTCACAGATGGGGAACCTGAGACTCAGAGAGATGAAGATCCTTGAATAAAGTCATCTAGCTAGTTATGATTCCAGAGCCTATCCCTCCTGTCTACAGCTCTCTGGGGTTCGGGAAGGGGGAGAAACTTGTTTAAAATAAGAAAATGGGGCACATCTCTACTTTAAATCTAAATTGCCTCTGTGAATATCTTTCCCTCTCTACCTGTTGGCTCCCATGTCAAGGGGCCCAAAGTTGGATGACCTAGGCTTGAGTCCGGCCTCCGGCGCTTCTTATTCATTTGACCTTGACCCAGTCACTTCATTTCACTGAGCCTCAGTTTTCCTACCTGTAAAATGGGTAAAGTAACACTACAGACCTCATGGATGGACACATAAAAGGCTCAGAAAAGTGTCTGTACACTTTTCACTGAATGTTAGGACTAATTCTCAGGACAAGTGGTCCTAGCAGCTGCTAGGGCCTTACCTGAAAATTCCCCAACCACAGCAGCAAGGCTCCTGGCTGCCTGCACCAAAATGTGTTACCAAGTCCAAGCTTGTACTGCTTGCCACACGACAGGCCAATAAATTGAGTGCTAAGTTATTGGGGCAAGGAATAGTGACTTTATTCGGAAAGCCAGCAGACCGAGAAGATGGTGGACTCATGCCCCAAAGAACTATCTAGCTACGATTATTATTATTGGACAAAACATTTATGGAGAGCTTATAATGTGCAAGCCATGCACTAGACAGAGGATACAGATGATGGTTGATGATGATAAAGGTGACATAGCAGCTAACCTTCAGAATGCTTCCTGTGCATTTACCGCCTCTAGCTATGACCTCATTTAATTCTCACAAAATGCCCATCAAGGGACATTATTGTCCCATTTTACAGATGGGAAAACTGAGTCTTGGAGAGAAACAATCTGCTCAAGGTCACAGAGCCAATGAGTGGCTGAGCCAGGCTCCAGACCAGTGGTTGTCTCCTTGTATTTCACGAGAATCCCCCCGAGTGCCTTTTTAGACGCTCCCTTCCCTACCCACCCCCAAGTTGCCTCCTTCATGAAATGTTAATGCCATAGATATGCTGTATATCCATTTACGTACTGGGTGTTTATCTGGGCTTTATACATAAAAGTAAGCTTTTTTTCACACCTCCATCCCAAGAACCAAATTTCACCCCGTTGGAGGTGATGTCGCCTTGTTGGGAATGCAGGGCTTCCCAACCTTGGCACCACTGACATTTAGCACCAGATGATCCTTTGTCCTGGGGGGCAGTCCTGTGAGATAGTAGAGGTGGCAGAATCCCTGGCTCCTCCCCACTAGATGCCAGTAGCACCCCCTCAGTCACGATGACTAAAATGTCTCCAGCCATTGCCACATGTTCCCTGGGGGGCAGAATTGCCCCTGGTTGAGAACTGTTGCTCTAAACCCACTAAGACCCATGCCCTGGCCACTGGTACCCCTCAGTCTAGGTACAAACAGAAAGGAAGGGCATTTGGATTTACCTGCCCTCAGGGTTCCCTGCATTGTTTTGTTGATTCCTCACATCAGACTTTGGGAATAGGGTTCATACTAGACCCATTTCAGAGATGGGGAAGCTGAGGTCCAGAGAGGGAAGTGACTTGGTCAGGGTCACTCAGCCTGGAAGGAGCACAGCTCGATTATGAGTTGATTATTATTATTATTTTTCCGTGACACGTGGCTTGCAGGATCTTAATTCCCCAACCAGGGATTGAACCCCGGCAGTGAGAGCGCCGAGTCCTAACCACTGGACCACCAGGGAATTCTCTTGATTACGAGTTGAGTTGTCTGACTTCAGAGACTGGAATTCTGGCCCAAAGGGCCTTCACGGTTCAGTTTCCTTCTGGCCCCCTGAAGTCAGATATAAACTGAGGTCTAAAGCCAGCCCTGACCATGATCTACAAGGCCCTACATGAGCTGCCCCATCACCTCCATGCCCCATTTCCTTCCAACACCCCTTGCTCACTCTGTCCCAGTCACACTTGCCTCCCTGCTTTTCCTCCAACATATGAGACAGGTTCCCACCTCAGAACCTCTGCACCTGCTATTCCCTCTGCTTGTCAACCTTATCCTTCAGACACCCACATAGCATCTTCTCTCACTTCATTTAGGTCTCTCCTCAAATGTCACCTCCTCAGAGAGGCATTCCCTGACCTCAAGGTCCCTCTTTTCTTCACATCCCATCTAGAATTATTGAATGCCTTTCCTTATTTCTTCCTCACTCACTAGTCTGAGAACTCCAGGATGGCGGGAACTGGGTCCATTTCAGTCTTCACCACAGTTCGAAGATGTTCAATCAATGTTTTTTGTTTTGTTTTTTACTTCTGGATTTTTTTTGGCCGCGATGTAGGGCATGCAGGATCTTAGTTCCCCGACCAGGGATCGAACCCATGCCCCCTGCAGTGGAAACGCCGAGTCTTAACCACTGGACTGCCAGGGAAGTCCCACTCAATCAATGTTTTTGGAATGAATGGCCCTGTTGCAGATGAGGAAACTGAGGCTCAGACAGGTGAATTCCTTTCCCAAGGTCACACAGCAAGTCAAGGGCAAAGGCTGGATTTGGGCTCTTACTCAGGAGTGAAAACAGTGGGCTCAGATGCCCCCCAAAACTCTGCCCTCACCCTGCCGATCTGCAGTTCTCCTAGGCCCAAAGCCCTAGTTTCCTGCAACTCAGAGGAGCTTGCAGTCCATCTATTACTGCTGAAAGACGGGGCACCGTGGCAGCCAGAACCCGGGTTTGTGGTTTGGGGGACGCCCCCTTTCGCTCTGCTGAGGAAGTGCATTTTGAGGAAGTGCAGTTCTCAAAACAACAGCTTCTCGCTGCCCAGCCCCAATGTCGGCTATCTCAGCCTTACCGCAGCCCGGGGGGTGGGCAGATCTTATTCAGCCCGGCTTTACTGATCAGGAAACTGAGGCCCAGAGAGGCATGATGCTGGCCCCAGGTCACGCAGCGAGTCAGCGGACAGGGCTACAACCTGAATCTCACCCACTGGTCTGGAGTCGAGGAGACCTGGTTTTTAACAATAATTCTGCCCTTCCTTCCTCGCTGTGTGCCCCTAGGCAAATCGCTTGTGTCTCGGTTTCCTCGGCAGGAATGGAAAGCCAAAGATGCCGGGAGTTAAAACGCAGGCTGGTGTTGGGAGGCCCTGGCACGGGCATTGGCTTGGGCAAGTGCGCGCGGAGGCGAGACGGGAACTCCGCGTCCTCAACTTTTCCGCCAAGTTCCTCTCCATCCGCCAGGCGGCCGTCTCCACCACGCTCGGCTGAAGGTGGAGGATGGAGGTAGCGGCCTGGTACCAACCCCGGGTGGGCGAGGACCTCACCCGCAGCCTGCGGTCGGCCGGCCTGGCGCCCGCTGTCCGCGACGCTCAATAAACATGAAGTAATAATACGGGGCGCCGCGGCAGTGACGGCGGCGGCGACTTTGCTCGGGGACGAGAGTTCCAGAGGCAGGTCCGGACTCTGAGCGCACACTCAGCCTGTGCCTTTCTTGTCACCCAGCAGAGGGCGTGCGGAGGGAGGGGCGCGAGGAGAGACCTACTCCCGATACACACGCAGGGATGTGGGAGCGCCAGGGACTGGAGGAGGCGAAGACCCCAGTGGAGACCACGGGTCAGAGAGAGACCCCAGTCCGGCTGTATCCACCTCCTCCTGGGGCCAGGCAGAGCCTCCCTCGGTGGGGAGAGTCTGGGGGTTCAAAAGGGGTCGGTACGTTGGCCTCGCCCCCCAGTTCAGGCAAGTCTCCCCACCTCACCACCAGAGTCCTTCTCTTCCTCCAGCTCCATCTGCCTTTTGACAGATCGTGGCGGTGCCGTGACTCAGCCCCACAGGGAGCCGGGAGCGCAGGCTCTTACATCCCCAGGTCCGGAGGGGGGTTCAGATGCCATCTCAGACGTGGGGGGAGGCAGTGCCCTCTCTTTGGAGATTCCTGTGATTCAAGGCTGGAGGGCTCTCTGGATCCCCTTTCTGGTGGCTGCATGAACTCTAACGTGGATAGCACTGGAGCCCCCTGTGTATGCACCCTTTCTGGAGAACTGGGCTGGCAGAATGCTCATTCCTAAGGAGTGAGTTCCCATGAGAGGCCTTTCAGTTTCTCCTTCCTCCTTCTGCCTGGGGGTGGGGGGAGGATGCTGGCACCAGTGCCCTCCCTCCGGCCACAGCCACTGGAGGCTATGCAGGCCCACAGTGAAACAGAAACCTGAGCCCCTGCGGGGATGTGGTTGAGGTTCCTGTTTTTCCTTCCCACCCTACGGGAGCAGGGTCTACGGAGGGCCCACCTCCTCTCCCAAATTTCGGGTCCCTGAGTGACTACCAAGCACTCGCTGTGTGAAGTCCTTTACACACATCCTCAATCTCACAGAACTCTCGAAATGATCCCCACAGGGCAGTGACAACAACAGCCTCACTTTACCGATGGGAAAACTGGGGCTCAGAGAGGGCAAGACACTTGTGCCAGGACACACAGGCATCAGATGGGACCTATGTTGGAATCTCAGCTCTGCCATTTCCTGGTTGTGTGAACTTGGGTAAGAAGGAGAAGGCGGGACTTCACTGGCAGTCCGGTGGTTAAGACTCCGCACTTACACTGCAGGGAGCGCGGTTCAATCCCTGGTTAAGGGGAACTAAGATCCTGCATGCCATGTGGCGCAGCCAAAAAAAGGAGAAGGGGCTTTGCCCCTCTGGGCCTCAGTTTACCTCACAGGTCACTAGGGATGAAGATGTGTGGAAAAGTCCCCGGCATGGAGCCCAAGAGTGAGCCATGATGAGACGGATCTCACTAAGATAATGATGATGTCACTCAGCCACTGTCCCCAGAGAGTCAACATCACAGAGACCAGGGTAGGGGGAGTCCCTGGGGCCTAAAAAGGGACTAATGTCCAGTTCCTATTGGACCCCGCCGCCCCTCGGGTCTCTCAGGACAGTGACCTGCGCCAGTTTGGCGCGCTGCCCCTGGTCTTGGCATTTCCTGTTGATTCCAGCTTTGTTTTCCCTCAGCCTCTCTCCAGTTCCCTGTGGGAAACAGCAGGCTGTGAGTGCTGGATCCGTGACATTTGCTTCCTGGGGGTGGGCAGGGGTGCTGGAGTGCCCCGAATGGAGGTGGGTGGGTGACCTGGAGGCTGTGGTGTCTGCTGGAGATCCCCAGAGAGAGCTAAAATAGGAGGGTCCCAGCCTAGAGGGGCCTCCCTCAGGAACTCCAGGAGAGGCCTGAATCTGACGGTCCCAGGGGTGTTCCAAGTAGAGGGGCACCCATGGGAGTCAGGCGAAGCACTCAAAGCCATCAGTCACACATGTCACCAGGACACAAAGTCAGACCCCATCGGAACACTAGGTGGTTAGAGGACAGCATGTCAGGGAGTTGGGTGCACGCCCTGAAAGTGAGAGCACCAGCTCTCAGACACGGGGCACACAAGCAGCAGAGAACATTTCACAGTGTCTCAATCACAGTGTCCCCAGGAACATAACATCACAGTGCCACCATCACTGCATCCCAGAAACACACGCTGTCACGATCACTGTCCTAGGAGCACACAGAGTCACCGTCACAATCACTGTCCTAGGAGCACACAGAGTCACCGTCACAATCACTGTCCTAGGAGCACACAGAGTCACTCTGTGACAATCACCACATCCTACAGTCAGGGACACAATCACAATGTCCTGGGGGCACATACAGCCACGCTGTCACAATCATAGTATTCCAGTAGCACACACAGTCATCCCATCACAGTCACAGCACCCCGGGGGCACACTCAGTCACCCAGCAAAATCACTGTGTCCCAGGACCACTCGATGTCACTGTCACAATCTCTGTCCCAGAAGCACACAGTCGCTTAGTCACAGTCCTGGGAGCACAGTCGTACAGTCACAATCACCATGTCCCTGAAGCACACAAGTCACACTGGCACAATCACTGTCCTGGGAGCACACAGTCAACATGTCACTAACTATACTATCCTGGACACACACACAGTTATGCTGTCACAGTCATAGGACCCCAGAACGCCAGGCAGAGCATGCAGCCAAGGTAGCCACAGCTGGCCATCCCCCACAGCTGGAGCAAACTCAGGTCAATGAGAGGGTACCCAACTCCCACTTCATCACTAACACTGTTACCTAGGGAGCCAGGGTCTCCCTCACCCTGTGGTGGGACTGTGCACCCCCTGAACACTGTTCCCTCCCTCTGGGCAGCTACTGAACCCTAACACTCCTGCCCTGAGCGGGGGCTCTGACATAGCACACAGGCCCCCAACACAGGGCTCCCCCAAGAGTCCCCCTTTAGATTACTGACCCCAGCTGCAGGGCAAGTCCATGAATCCTGCTCCCAATACAGTCCTCCCCACTCTAGAAGGACCCTGGGAGCACCCCAGCCTGCAGGAAGCATTGTGGTTCTAGCAGGCACCCCCTACAGACTCACCCCTAGGCCATCCCCAAACACAGTGAATCTAGCCCCGTCAAGTGGCACACAGCCTAGTCAGTGTCCTGCACTGTCACCGACGAAGGCTACAGACCCCTAAAGCTGCAACCCTCAACCAAGACCCCGTTAATAGCACACGCAGCATGGCGCCCCCATAAATCGATCTCAGGATCATCTTCCATCTTCAGTACGAAGTCTCAGGTACAGTGCACCACCGGGGGTCAGGTCCCAGACGCCCCCGCAGTAGAACTCCTCCCCCCAGCCCCGTCAGTCACACTGATCCCACCCGCATCACAGCGGCCCCCCGCGGTCAGCGGGGCGAGTTGCGTCCTCTCTGCGCGCCTATCCGCTCCGCGCGCGTCCGCCGCGGAGTCTTACCGCCTGCAACTGCCTCCGCCCGCGCTGCCGCTGCCGGTGCCGGTGCCGTGAAAGGACGAGGGCCAGGACATGCGGGACGTGCGCAAGCCGGGCCGGTCGCCGGTGTCCACGGCGTCGGCGCGCTCTATGGGCCGGTGTGCCGGCCGCTCGGGCTCGGCGCGCTCCGCGCTGTCCGAGTAGCCGCGCTGCTGGATACGGATGGGGGTCCGCGGCTGCCGCCACAGGTGCTGGGGGGGCGGCTTCAGGGTGGCCTGGCCATCCCGGGGCCCTGGCAGAGACAGAGATAGGCTCCTCTCTGAGGGGACGGCCGGGGGCTCCATGGCCCCGGCCCCCACCTGCACACCAGGGGGCCCCGGCCTCTCCAAGCTGCACCCCGTTCAGCTGCGCGCGAGCTGACGCGCCCGGGGCCCCGCAAGTGCTCCTGGCCTCGGTGGGGCCATGGCGCCCCGGGGAGAGACCCGGGGGCGCTACGGGCCGATCGCCCCCGGGCCGGGCGCGGAGGCTTCCTGTCAGCGCCTGTCGCTCTGCTTGATGCGGGGCAGCGCTCTCCGCGCTCGGCGTCCCGCTCTGAGGCAGCCCCGGCTCCCCCGCCCCGTCCCGCCTCTCCCCGCCCCACGCCCGCCGCGGCTGTCAGCGCCGCCCCCCTCCTCCTCCGTCCGGGCCAGTGGGGGGCAGCCACCCGAGGAGGGGGCCCTTCCCGCCCACGCAGAGCCCCGCTCCCGGCGGGGAGGGGGCGCTGGAACTCAGCTCTCTCCAGAGCGCCCTGCCTTAGCCGCGGCGCACACGGCCACGAAGGAGTTAAACGGTTAATCCGCTCGTGAAGGAGACACCCGACTGGTTGCCGGTGTGTCAGTCAGTCCGTCCATCATGGTGGGGGCGGAGCCCAGTGCTGGCTTGTCCTCTTCGCTACCCCTGGCCAGGGGGAGCTTGTGGGAAGTGGTCCCGGTAACACGGATGCGGTCCCTGCAGCGGGCGGCGACGGTGTTCGGGGAATCTCCTTTTGGTGGGTCGGAGGACGGTGATGGTGTGTGTCCGGGGGCGGGATGTGCGCGCACGTGGCCTCTTCCGAGGGATGTGTGTTTTCGGTGTCTGCTAGAAGTGTGTGTGCGCACGTGGTTGGCTGCTGCGGTCTGCCTGTTTACCTGGATTTCGCTGTGCGTGTATCTGCGTGTCTGTGGCTGAAGGAAGTGTGTGCACGTGTGCTGCCTGTTTGGAGGGTGTGTGCCTCTTACAGGGTCTGTTCTGGTGGCCTGGGGTCTGTGCTTGTGTTCCCCCGCGATTGGGTGTGTACTGTGGTGGGTCCGCGCTCGCGGAGCTGTGCACTCGATTCAGCCTCTGTTGTTTGTGGTGTCTGAGGGAGTCCATGTGTGTTGGGGTGTGTGTGTGTGGCCGGCCTGGGGCCACTCTGAGGTGTCATACTGGGGTGTGTCCCTTCTGTGTGGCTCCAGGAGGACACCCCGGCTCTGATACCCCGACTGCCCGCCCACCGCTCTGTGTATCGCTGCTCCTTCTAAAGCGCTTCTGCAGCAGGTAAACTGAGGCAGGTTCCGGGCAGCCGCGGGACGCATCCCCGTGCCCTTTTCAGGCGAGTAAACAGCCGCGCCTCCTCCCCGCTGCCCCCGCCGGCAGAGCCCCCCTTCCGGCACCTAAATCGGGAGTCGCCGTGACTCACGCTCCCGCCTCCCCCAGCGCCGCGCTGAGCGCGAGCGAGCAGAGAGCTAGCGGAATCCGAGCGCCCTCCCTTTCCCCCGCCCCGACCCAGGCCGAGCACTGGTGTCGGTGGCTGCCGGGCGGGGGGCAGAGCACACACACCAGTGGCCCGCCCCCGGCCTTTGCGCGCTCGGATTAACCAGCTTGGGTGCAAGTACGCGCAACCAGGCCCCGCCCCCGCGCGCCCTCCCTCAAGGGCTCCCCCCGGGCAAGCCTTGCCGTCTGCCACCGCCCTCCCTCCGCACTGTTCTTATTGGAAAAAAAAAGAAAAAACAAAGCCCGTCTCCAACCCTCACAGCCTCTTTTCTCCCCGCCAGAGGGGGCTCCAGGCGTGGGCGAACGCAGAGCCAGAAACGCCCTCCCATTAGCAGCGGCTGGATGTCCCAGAGGCCAGAACTGTCCCCCAACTTCTCTCAGGGACCCTCCCCACAAGTGCATACTCGAAAAGGCTTCTAGGGGATCGGTAAGGGCTGGAAGTCCTCCCCAGATCACTTGAGGGTCTTGGGCTGGACCAAATTCTTGGCGGGGGGCGGGGGGTTGCTGTAGTCTTGTCAAAGCTCTGGGTGGGGTAACACAGGGTGGGGTTGAGGGTGGGGGTCAGGTCACAGCTGGGGCTGCACAAAAAGGAAAGCCCAAGGCAGTGGGCCAGAGCTGGTAGTTGGATCTGTGGCCTGAACTAGGTAGAGGCTAGAGGAATTTTCTTTCTTTTTTTTGGGGGGGTACATTAGACCACTGGAGAGGGGAATGACAGTCACTTCCTCCCCCATTTGGAATTGAACCATTGTACCATGACCCAAGCAGAGACCCTGGAGCCCTCCGACTGAGTAGACAAAGGGGTGGGTGGGGAGATTGAGGCTGCAGAGAACAGTGGCAGCTGTCTGGCTTTCAAATTCATCCTTGGGCCAAGATGGGGGTTGAAGTGCTCTCCGAGGGCCCCAGATGAGAAAGAGCAAAGGAAGTGCAGTGTGAAGCTGAGCTCAGGAGAAAGAAAGATGCCAGTCCAGACCTCCTCCAGGGTCCCACCATCTCCTTTTAAGGCCTTGAAGAAACTGCATCCTCTCAGAAAGGGAAATAGAGGTGCACGGTGGATTGGTGGGAGGCTCACTCCCTAGCCTGTCCCCGCTCTCTGATTATGGGAGCATCGTTGGGGACTGGAGGGTTGAAACCCTTTCCGAAATCCTGCCCCTTGCTGACTCAGGCAGCTGCAAAATGGAAGAAGGGGTTCCTAGAGGCTGCAAGAGGCGCCTCTTGCGGGGGCGGGGTTATGTCATAACCTGACCCACCAAGCTCCAGGAGAAGTTTCAGCTGCTTTTACAAAACACAGGGAGCCAGGAGCCTAGAGCACGGGAAAGGGTTGGTGGCTGGACTTAGCCCAGGTGGCCCTGTTCCTCCACCCCACCTCCCAGCCTGGTCCACCTCCTGCCTACCTGTCAGCTTTGGTGATGGAAATCCGCGGGGGGATCATCAGTGGCAGCGTGTTGGGCCGTGGTGGCAGAGGGACCCCAGTGTCCAAGGGCTCAGGCTCAGCCCAGCCCAGGCCTGGGCCCATGGAGAGGCGTCGGCGAGGGCGTCGGAGGGCAGCCCCGAGCATGTTGGCTCGGCCGGGCTCGGGGGTATCTCGCGGCCTCTGAGGTGTGACAAAGGCGGGGTAGGGGTGCAGCCTGGTCAGGCAGCTCTGAGCCCCTCCCTGCAGTAACGTCCCTCCCTAACCATCTGAGATAGTGGCCGATGGGGATATAGGCTACTGTGCCCCTCTCACGTCTTAGCCACTCACTAATCCCTCCCACAGAGGGTCCCTTCTCAGCTCTTACATCTGAAGGGTGCCCGTTCTCAGCCATAATTTTTGTGGGACTCCCTTTTTTCCTCTCACTTTTTTTTTTTTTTTGTGTGTGTGTGGGCGCACCACGCGGCATGCTGGATCTTAGTTCCCTGACCAGGGATCGAACCCGTGCCCCCTGCAGTGGAAGCATGGATTCTTAACCACTGGATGGCCAGGGCTCTGGGCCCTCATGCCTGTACTCTGCCTTTCACTGTGAAACCCCTCTAACACATCACCACCCTCCACGTCCAGGAAGCCCCCTCTTGGCCTAAACGTCTGTGGCCCCCTCTCCTCATATCTGAGACCCTCAAGGCCTCACCCCCAGCACCCTCCCCTCCACCCTACAATCCTCTCCCTATTTGGAAAGCCCCTTGGAAGACCCTGCCTTCTATCCCTGGGCTGAGAGCCTTTAATTTGGGCAGCAGGAGAATATTGAAGTCAAGGGAGTAAACTGAGGCACAAGGGGACAAGACTCCTTGCTGCCTGGGGGGAAGTGAAGCCAGGCTTAGTGAGCAGTCAGTCTTGGTCTCTAGAGGGCTCCCTGCCCCCCGTCGCAGCCCAAGCCCCGCCCCCAGCCCGGGCCCCGCCCCTCGCACCTCGTCACCGGTCCGGGCCACCGACAGGACACTGCGACTCCTCTTCATCCCGCCAGCCTAGCGCGCCTTGGGGGCTTCAGGGGCCATGTCGGCCCCGGCCAGCGTCTCCTGCAGGACCAGGCCGAAGGCATCCGCCATTAGCTCCCGGGGGCTCCCCCTGCCGGCTGAGCATGGAAACCGCCCCCGCCCCTCGCCAACTGCCTCTCCTGGGGCGTGACGTCAGCAGGTGGCTGACGCACTGCCTGTCGGTGACGTCGCCCGTCTGTTGCCAGAGCGACAGCTGATGCTCGACTGGGCTCTGAGCAGAGTCAATGCCTGAACTGGCCACTGGGGGGCCGAGAGCCTCCGGCCCGGGTCGCCCCAGCCCCCACCTGTCCTCTTGCGGGGGCTTCTCCAGCCTGGGGATCCCTCAGAGAAGACAGGGAGCTCCCAGAGCCGGCCGCGTGTGGCGCGTGGTCCGAGTCGGGGGCAGGAGGAAGCGTCTTCTCCGAGCTGTTGGGCTTTTATGCCTAAACCCGAAATAGCTCCGATGTGCGGGGGCCGGGTGCAGCGAGACGGCGGCTTGGGCACAGATGGGGGACGCGCAGGCAGAGGCGCGCAGAGACAGACAGGGACGCGTGGAAATAGAAACAGACAGGGACACAGACGCAACTCCCGATTATGAGTGCGCTCTGCTGCCGGCAATCCCTATCTAAAAGCTTGCGGGAGGGGAAGGCTGGCTCGCTCGCTGCACCGTCAACCCAGGCGCTGCAAATTATTGCTGTGTGGCCCGTAGGTCAGTGACTTAAACTGTCTAAACCTCAGTTTCACCTCTGTGAAATGGAATGATAATCCTTGCAGCGTCTATACGAGAATGAAATGAGATCAGACCATATTGAATTCTCGAAGAACAGCGTCTGGCACGCAGTAAGTGCTTAATAAAGGCTATTACCATCTGAGCCTGTGGGAGCCTGTTAGAACCCAAGTCAGATCATGTCCCTCTTCTGCTCAGAGCCCTCCATGGCTTTCACCTCCCTCAGAGGAGACGTCAAAGTCCTCAACAAGAGGCTCACACAGTCCTGCTGTCCTCATCTCCTCCCACCCTCCCCCAGGCTCACTCTGCTCCATCTACACTGGCCTCTTGGCTGTTTCTGGACACACCAGGCAAACTCTAGCCTCAGGGCTTTTGCACTTTCTGTTCCCCCTGCCTGGAACTTTTCCCCCTTAAACATCAGCAGGTCCCTCACGTCCTTCAGGTCTTTAATCACATCTCACCTTTTCAGCATTTCTCCTGGTGCTTCTCTCCACCCCACCCCTGTTTAAAGTTGCTATCCCCTCAGGATTCTTAAACTCCCTTATCCTGCTCTATTTTTTCACAGCATTTATCACCTCATAACATACTATGTAATTTACTTATTACCTGTATTGTCTGTCTTGTCCCATACTAGAATATCAGCTGCAGGAGGACAAAAATATTTTATCTATTTTATTAATATATCCCCAGTGCCTAGAACTGAATCTGGAACATCGTAGGCTCTTAATAATTATTTGTTAAATGTCTAGTTATTGTTTTGAGGACTCAAGAGCATATTAATAATGTTCCTAGGTCTCCTATGGACTAGCTCTTCTTTCTTTTTCTTGTCGTATAGCTCTAACTAGCACTTCAGTTCAATATGAACTAGTAGAAGTGAATGTAAACGTCATCTCACCCACGTAGTGCTTAGCACCAGGCAAGTCTATGACAGACAATTGTTGAACAAATGGATGAATGTGTAAAGATAGCTTAAAGGTCACCTCCACTTCTCAGCCGGACAGAGCCAGTCCATGTTCTGGGCTCCCACTGCTGTTTGTTCTGCCCCTATTAAAGCACTCATCATCTGGGGTTGCAATTATTTGTATTCCCCACTAGAGCTCTGTGGGGGCAAGAAATGGTACCCATTCATCATGGTCCCCCACACATAGTCTCAATGAATGCTGAGTGAATAAATGAAGGAATGAGTTAGACATACAGAGAAAGAGGCACCCTCTCCTCTGTACGCAGACAGACACATATGCTCAGACAGGCAGAGAAAGGGCCATGTAGTAAGGACCATGCTTAGGCTCCAGTATTACATTGACAGACATGCATTCAAATCCTAACTGTGCCACTTATTAGCTGTATATTTGGGGGCAAGTTGCCCAGCCTCTTTGAGCTTCAGTTTCCTGTAAAATGGGGATAATATTCATACCTATCTGAGGAGGTTGTTGTGAGGATGAAATGAAATAATGCATGTAAGGTTCTGAGCACAGTGCCTGGTTCATAGTAGGTGCTCATGAAACAGTAGCCACTATCTTAATAATACTAACAATTATCACTGTTGTTGACTCAGTGGCGCTATGGACATACATGGGAGACAGCTACACATTCACAGAGACCTCAATTCCTCCCGTCCTCCCCGCTCATCCCGCTGGCCTCCTCGCTGTTCCTCAAACACTTCAAGCATATTTAGACCTCAGGGACTTTGCACTTGCTTTCCCCTCCCCTGGAAAACCAGCCTCAGATATCTTGCGCTCCTCCCACCCCCGATCTCCCTGGCTCTGCTTTCATTTTGTTTGTTTTAGACTTACAACATTCTAACAAGATATATAATTTACCTATTTTATTATTGCCTGTCCTTTGATTAGGACATGAGGTCAGGATGTTGGTCTGTTTTGTCCCCTGCTGGATCTCCAGGACCTAGGACAACACTGGTATACAGTAGGTACTCAACAAATGTCTCTTGAGTGAATGAATAAATCCACTTGACTCCTTCACCTCCTTCACCTCTCTGCTCAAAGTCACCTCCTTTTAGAGGCCTTCCCTGGCATGGATGCCTCCCCCAACCCCATCACCCTCTGTTTCTCACTCATCTTCACTTCTGTTCTCAGCACTTATCACCCGAGGTATCATGTTTATGTTTCCGCTTGCCCCCACCCCTTAGTTCCATGAGGGCAGGGGATTTTTCTGTCTTGATCTAGGGCCAACTTCATGTACACGTGACCTAAGCAGTCCCACTGAGCCCCATGCTTAGAAGGTTTAATGCACTGCTGTCGTGGTCTTAAAATTCTTAATAATTTTAAACAGGGGCCTTGCATTTTCATCTGGTCCTGGGCTCTGCAGAATTCTTTAGCCGGTCCTGGCTGTACCCTCAGCGCCCATAACAACTCATTGTAGATGCTCAGGGATTTGTGGAAGGAAGGAAGGAGGCCAGGGGAGAGAGGTAGAGACACACATGCCACCACTGTCTGGACACCTGTGCACATTTGCAGAAATCATCTCTGGCAGAAACCTGGGCATGGGACACAGGGCCTCAGAAACTGGCCTGAGTGCCCAGGTGGACGGGAGCCGCTAAGCCTGCCTTCCCCTCCCCTGTGCAGCAGCCAGCTGGCGAGGGGTTCCAGATGGCAGAGCAGGCACCAGGCTCAGGCTGAGAAGAGGCCTCTTCCCCCATCCAGCTTGTCAGCGTCCCTGGCCTGGCCTGACAGAGGAGCACTGGCTTCACCCAACCTCCACTGCCTTCAGAAGGACAGGGTGATGGGCAGCCAAAGAGGCATGGAAATGAGGATGAATACCCTTGTCCACAGCTTGCCCCAGATCATTCAGGCCTGAGGAGGTACAATGACTACCCAAGCTCCATGACCTGGAGCTGGGAAGGACTCTCAGCCCCTCTCCCCACGGGGCATGCGTGTGTGTGTGTGTGTGTGTGTGTGTGTGCGCGCGCGCGCGCGCGTGCGCGTGCACCTGTGTAAAAGTGAGACTTTGTACACAGCTGTCCACATGCAACTGGACAGGTGGAACTCTCTGGGAGTCTGAGTGTTGTGTAGTTGAGACTAGACCATACCTACAGGAGTGTGTGTATGTGACGAAGTGACACCATATCAGTCCATGTGGGCATGAGGCTGGCTGTATCTCTGTGTGACTCTGAGTATGTGTGTGTGTGTGGAGGCGGGGAGGGTACATGCATGTGGGTGCAGCGGGAAGTACACTGGTTAGAAATGTGGATTCTGGGTTCAAATCTCTGCATGGCCACCCAGTAGCTATGGGGCCTCAGGCACACTATTAAGGTTCTCAGGCTCCAGCCTGTTTGTGGTGTTTGTGTGATTACGTTTGTCTGGATCAAAGTCTGTGTGTGTGTGTGTTTGTGTGTTTGAAGAGTAATGAAACTCCTCTGGGGGGTCTTCCTGGATACCCAACCCAAAGTAGACCCCTCCATTTTTCTCTCTTGTCACAAGCTATTTCTATCACCGTCCTAATCACAGTTTGTTGTTATATATTTATTCGTTAGTTTATGTTGTTTCTTCTCTGTTTTCTCTACTTAATATCAGCTCCATGGGCGTAGGGGGTTTTCTTCTGTTTGCTGTTGTGTCCTGAGCACCTAGCACATAGTAGGCATTGAGTAAATACTTGTTGAATGGATGAATGCAGGGCTGTGTCTGTGTGGTATGGGGAGAGAGATGGGCACTGGCTGGGTGTCATGGGTTCCTGGAGGGACCTGTGCTCAAGTCTGGTCTCTACTCTCTTCCATTCCCCGCTGTTCAAAACCATTCCTTCAGCCACCCTCACCTGTGTGGGAATGATGACACCCCGTCAACTCCTTATTGCCTTTGACGACATCTTTCCCTTTTCTGGGCCTTAGAGACTCACTCGCCTCATCCGTAAAATAGGAGAGAGGATGGATTGGTTCGTGATAAGCCTCCTACCTGATCTAAAGTGCTATGAAAATAGTCTTAATCTAATCCCCTCTTTAACTCATTCAACATTTATTGAGCACCTATTGTGTACCAGCCACTCTTCTAGACCTGGCCCTCCCCTCATGGAGCTGAAAGTGAACCAGGAAGGCAGATACAAACCGTAAATCTCATTTAATCTTGAACATCCTTCCCTGCAGTCACTCTCTATGCCTCGTGAAATTTTAGTCTTCACAGTCTGAAATCACCGTGGATATTTCTCTGTTTACACACTGATCTTGCTCCCTCACCAGTGTCCAGGGTCAGCAGAGCAGGGACCCAGCTGGTCTTGTTGGTTGCTGTAGCCTGACAGCCTGGTCACAGGCTGTCTGCACACAGTAGGCTCTTGGGAAATATGTGTGAAATGAGCTGTAAAATAAATGATGGCGTAATGGCAGACTTGCATGCATGACCTCCCCGAATCCTGGGTGTGTCATTACCCACTTTGCAGATGAGGAAATTGAGGCTCAGGAAGGCAAAGCCGTTTGCCCAGTCCCACAGCCGCAGCTAAGCAGTGTGTGGCTATGGGATGCAGCAGAGGAAGCTTGGGAGCCTGGAGGAGCATTCCCAGTCCCCCACCCCCACCCCACAGGTACAAGACGCCCAGCAGGGGGTGCGCTGATGGGGGGAGGGCGGTTGGGAGTCCGAGGGGCAGTGCAAAGCAACTCAGGGGTCTCTGTCTCAGTCCCCCAGGCTGGAGATGCTGTGTTGTCAGGAGATTAGTAAATGCTTGGCGCTGATCGGGGAGCTTCCGGCGCCCTGTCCCCAATTCTGGGAGCTGGGGCTCCTGGGACCCTGTTTCCCTGGGGCCAGGCAGCTCCGGTCTCCGAAGCCAGGTAGAGACCCTCGCGCCTACCCGGGAATCCGGCATCCGGGGTCCTCCCTACATACCCTCAGCCTGGAGGCCGGCCTGAAGCCCTCAAAGGGCGTACAGAGAGCCCCTGACTTTCTTGGGGGGCGAGGGAAGCCCCCCCGTCCAGACCCCTTCCCTCCCGGCGCCTGGTCCCCCTCGCCACCGCAGCTTGTGGTCCAAAGCTTACCTTGCAGGGGGGCTGGGCAGGGGATGCCCCGCCCTCTCCGGCCTGAGGGGCGGTAGGGGACGGGGGTGTCCAGACCGTTTGTTGCTGGTGCGTGTGTGTGTGTGTGTGTGTGTGTGTGTGTGTGTGTGTGTGTGTGTGCGCGAGAGAGAGAGAGAGGAGAGAGAGAGAGAGAGAGAGAGAGATTGTGAGACCCGCCGAGGTGTGGGTCCTTGCGCGCGCGTGCCCGGGACTTGACTGCCGCTGTGATGCTGGACTGCCGGGGCTGGAGGGGGAGGAGGAGGAGAGGGGGACTCCCCCGCCCCCGCCCGCCTACTCGCGGGTTTGAATGGAGCGCAAGGGGGAGGGGCGGCAGCAGGCGGGAGCTTTTGTCCGAATGGCCCCTCCCCTTCCGTGGGCAGGGGAATCCCCCACACCCGCACCCTTTTAGAGACCTTTACTCCAGTCGCTCCACCCCCTCCCTCCAACGCCCGCTCTGGGGGAGTTTGGAAGAGGCTCCCTTCACCAGGAGCCTCCCGGTTGAAGCTCCTGCAGTCCACCCTGTCCCCCCAGCGCCCTTTAATCTGAGATAATCCTTGCCCTAGGCTGCAACGAAGCCTTTTATCCCGATGTCACAGCGTGGATAGGGATGTATGAAAATGTGTGGCTGGGGTCGCCCAAGCTCAGTGTAATGGAGTCCTTAGCGCCCGGGACGAGGAAGGGGGCGGGCGCTGCGAGCAGTCCTAGAGTACATCAACGGGTCAAGACCCCCCGCCGTGCTCACTGCCAAGATCCACCCCCACCCCCACCCCCACCCGGCGCGAGGCCAAGAGCACGGGCCGCTAGTTAGACACTAGCGACACCCAGCGGCTGCACGGGGGGACGCAGTGGACAGGCTCCCGAGGCCCGTTAGTGTGGTCCGGGTGATTCCAGAGGGGGCGTGTATGCGCGAATCACCGCTAAAGAGGCAGAAGATACGGACGCGAGGGGTAGGCTGTGGTCCGAGCCGGGGAAACACCAGCCATTAAGGCAGGGCTACATCGCGCCCACCTCCGACTCCTCAAGGGCAGGGCCATATCCTTCCTTTACTTAGACCCTCCCAGGGCAGGGCCCTGTACCCCTCGGACTGGGAATGTCCGTTCCTATCAGGCACAAAGTTAAGTTCCTCTTCACAAGGGGCGGGAGCGAGGTCTTCTCGCCGAGGCCCGGCCCCAGCAGTGGGCTCGGTCTGATGTCACTGCGGTGTGGCTAAGGGGACAATCCTCTCCCTCAGTCTCGCCAACTGCCCCCCTCACGGCCGCCGTAAACGCCCACCGTGGGGCACCGGGAAAGAAGGGGAGCTCAAGGTTGGAGAAGCCACCCGTATACCCCTAGGAGGTGCCTAGTGGAGGCCCCAAGCCCGATGGGGTGAGGTCTCGGCGAAGACTTCGGGGAGCCGGAACACGTGCGCAGGGGTCTTTAAGACCTCGGTCGCCAGTGCCGCTGCCGCGGTTACTAGGGATGTGACGTCACGCGCGGGCGGGGGCGCCCGCGTCCGGGCGGAAACGGAAGGGGCGGGGCTCTGCGGGCAGAGTCTGTGTGGTGCTGCCGCCGTAATCGCCGCTGCTGCCGCCGCCGCTGCTGCTGCTGCCAGAGCCGGAGCGGGCTGGGCCGCGGAGGCAAGATGGTGGACTACAGCGTGTGGGACCACATCGAGGTGTCTGACGATGAAGACGAGACGCACCCCAACATCGACACAGCCAGCCTCTTCCGCTGGCGGCACCAGGTAGAGCGCGCGCGCCCAGCGCCTTCCCCCACTCTCGGGACTCCGCTTCAGAGTTCTGACTCCTGATACTGCTGGGGGCCCAGCCATTGACACCTGGGTTTCCCACCCTACAGTCTGGACTTTCAGAATCGCCCGGGGTTCTTTGATTCAACTCCGGGGCAACAGAATTGCCGAGACCCTTGAGTTCCTTGCCCGCGATCCTGGGCCCTCCCCCCTCCCCCCTCCCCTTCCAATTTCTTCTTGGAACTCCCAGTTGACCCCTAGGGCACCTTCTTCACAGTTTAGACTACCAAGACAAGCTTTGGATGTGCCCCCCCAATCCATTTGGGACCTTCCACTTACACCCAGAATTCTACCTCAGAATCTGCACCCTGAACCTTTCGGGTACCCACTTATGATCTTGGATGTCCCATTGGCCCCTCCAACCCCCAGAGTTCCCAGTACTTTAAGTCTAGTCTGTGACCT
This sequence comes from Leucopleurus acutus, assembly GCF_964270905.1. Classification (NCBI taxonomy): domain Eukaryota; kingdom Metazoa; phylum Chordata; class Mammalia; order Artiodactyla; family Delphinidae; genus Leucopleurus; species Leucopleurus acutus. The sequence continues at coordinate 7,200,040 of NC_139145.1, read as the reverse complement.
GACTTTCGGAATCTTGACGGTGATTCACATTTAGATCTAGAGGTTCTGCTCCTCTCAATAGAGCAAGGAGTTCTGTCCTCCCCCGAGATTTCTGTTCCTGGCCTGGGACTCCAGCCCACACCCAGGACCCCTTCCCTAGAACGTAGACCGGTGCCCCACCAGGACCCTCAGTCCCATCTAGGACTGGAATTTTGAAACCTGGTTCCCCTTCAGACTGAACCACCAGCTCCGCCCTGATGGAGCATCCAATTCCGGCTGCTCTCCTTCAGCCTCATGCACTGTAGACCCAATTTCCTATTGCATCAGGAAACCCTACCCACGTGGCGTCCTGCCCAGCCAGAGCCCCTGCCCCTACTTGGTACTGCAGGCCCAGTCACCGCCCACCCCCGAGACAGGCTTCCTGTAGGAACCTCCGCCAGCATTGGAATGCCTCATTCAAACCCAAGTCCAGGACCTAAACCCACCCCAGCTTCCTTCTGACCCCAGTTTGGTCTGCTGTTCCCAGACACCCACACTGACCCTGCTTTTACCAGGAACCCTCCCAGTCTGATTCCAAATTCCCTGCCCCTTCTTTTATTTATTTTCTCCCAAATCCAGACCCCAGAATCCCAAGCCTGTGTGTTCTCTCACCCCTCTCCATGACTAGCAGCGCTCTCAGGCCAACAGAATGGCTCTCATGAGACCTAATGTTCTAATCTGCTCCACCAAATCAGAGCTCCTGCACCCACATTCCTCTGCTTGTTACACTCTCAGACTGAGGGCATATGTCTCTCAGAATCTTCCAGTTAGGAATTCCTCACCCCACCTTCCCATATATCAGCTCCCAGTCGTTTATCTAGAAGCTTCTAGAAGGGCACTTCCCCATCCTGCCAAGACCCAGCATTAGTCCCTACATCTGGTTCCCAGTCCCAGTTCCAACCCATTCCTTAAAGCAGCAGCCTCCTGGGTAGTGTCTGCCGGGTGGGCCCCTGGAGTGTAAGGAGAAAGTTCTAGCACTTCTCTTTCTTGCCATGTGTAACATTTTATTATGAAATATTGAAGATCTCTGCAAGCTCTCAAGGCAATTCTTGGGAACACCTATTTCTGTAACATAGTTAATCTATATCACCGTGGGGAGGACGGTTTGGTCCTGCTGAGTTGGGAGGCTGATGTCCCCTCTCCTGCAGCATCCTCCTCCCACCACACCCTTCTCCCTCTTGGCACAAAACCTTTTCCTGGCTTGCCGCTGGGAGCCCCAGGGCTGGAGTGGAGGCAGGGAGCCTGGTGTCTCCAGCACCCGGTTCAGCGGCCACCAAGCCTGGGTTCTCATCCCAGCCCTGCCACAGGGCCATTGCTGCTTTAGGGGGAGCGAGACCCCGCCTCCCTGAGACCATCGTAAGGATGACATGAAATGAGATCTGAAAAGAACTTGGCTCAGGGCCCGGGAGGGAGTAAGCAGGACCAGAGGGGAAAGGGGGATTAGAGAAAAGGTTGCCTGGTGTGCTTCTGAGCACAGGCCTGCCCACCCAGGTTCAGATGCTGGCTCCTGCTGAATCACTGACCTGCTGCTTTGCCCCCAGTGAGTGTTGATCTCTCTGTGCCTCAGTTTCTCCAGCTGGGGATCTTATCAGTATCTACCTCATAGGGTTGTTGTGAGGGTTGCCTTATGTATTTAATGTGTGTAATGCTCTCAGGACAGCACCTGGCATGTAATAAACTGTGTAGAAACTTTAGCCACTATCATTATTATTACTCATGTAATTCACGCTCATGGTAAAAAAATAATGCAAAGGTTCCAGAAGGGGACCAGCGAGTCTTCCCGGCTCCAGCTCCAGCTCCCTGGCTCCCTTGCCCAGAAACAGCCACCAGTACTAGTTTCTTGTGGCTCCTCCCAGTGAGCTGTGTGGTATCCAGGTTCTGTGAGCTTTGGGTCCCCTGTCTGTAAGGAGGGCAGTGACACCTGTGGCCCCTTCTCGCTGCCAAGGCTTCTGCCCTTCCCAGCCTGCTACAGCCCCTCCCGGAGGCGTAAAGCTCAGGCCGGGCAGGCTGCCGCCCCCAGCAGCTCCAGGAGGCCTTTATTTAGCTTTGGCCTCCCTGGCGGCTGCTCAGAGGATGCCGGGAAGATGTTGATGGCCGTCCAGCAGAAACCAGCAGTGTGGTAGACTCCTGCTGCCACCCAAGGCCAGCTATAATGCCAACCGTAACCCTCATAAGGCAGCAGGAAGGCTCCAGGTGACACAGTCCCATCATGGAAAAAGAGAGGTGGCAGAGGCAACAGTGTGTCCTCCGCAAGGCGAGGGCCTCATCCGAGTGGGAAGAGTGAGGCTCAGGGTTGGCCATGTCGGTCCTGTGGGGCGTTAGAGAAGGATTCAGGTCTCCCGATTCTCACCCGCCGTCTTCCTGGCCCTGGGCTAGAATCTGGAGATACGGCCTCTAATACAGCACAGAAGCAAGTTAGCAGACCATTCTGGCGGCCGTGGCCGTGGCCGTGGCCATGACGGCGGTGATGGCAGTTGAGGACACGTGTACTGAATGCTGTGTTGCAGGCAGTTTCCTGGGAGTAACTCATTTAGTCCTCAGAACAACCCTGTGAGACCCCATTTCATAGAGGGGGACACCAAGGCAGGGAGAGATATGAGACTTGGCCAAGGTCACATCACCAGTAAGTGGTGGAGCTGGGCTGCTTTGATGATACAGTAACAACTGCTCCCAGTTACCAGTTATAAGCATTTACTGGATATCGAGCTAAGCACTTGAAGTACATTTTCTTGTTTGAGCCCCAGTACAATCCCCAGAGAGAGACAGATTGTCCCCTTGGACAGACAGTAATGACAGTAGCCAACGTGGGAATGGTGCTGACTGAGCACCCAGCACGGCTCTGGACTGTCTACTTTTATAACCTTTTTTGCTTTTCCCAGTGCAGCCTTGGCACTATTGTCTGCATCTGACAGATGAGGAAACTGAAGTTAGGGGATTGGCCCAGGGACACCCGGCCATTACATGGTGGCTGTGAGATATGACCCCAGGTCTGGTGCCCCAAGGCCTTCCACTAGCGTCTCATCACGTCATCTGATGATCACAGAGGGGCCTTTGGGGCTCAGTGACTCTGGGGGTCGGGCACTTGGGGAAGGCTTTGTCGAAGCTGAGACTTGGGGACAAAGCAGATGGAGTAAGGGGAAGAGAGTTCCAGGTGGGAGGAACAGCATGTGCAGAGGCTAAGAGTCAGGAGAGAGCTGGTCCATTCAGGGCTAGCATCAACCACAGGGGCCGGCATCGGCCTGCAACCCAGCCCCCCAAGGAGCCTTGGCCATCTGGCCAGCGTGGGGCAGGGGTCTGGGGTCCCCTCTGAACCCAGACACTCCAGTCTGAGGTAGCAGGGAGGGCTGTGGTCAGACAGGTACATTTCAAAGACTCCTGTGGCAGGTTCCGAGCCTGGATTGGGGCGACAGCAATGGAAGATGGTGACACCTCTCAGGGTTCAGTCATTGGTCTGGGTTGAGCAGGCACTGCTGGGAGCCAGGCAGGGTTGGAGAGTGACAGGGCCCAGTGATCTGATAGGGGTCGGGATGGGGGACTGAGGAGATGGGGTGCAGTGGAAGAGGAGGTCTGAGGAGTGGCGTCTAGGGTAGGGGGGGACAGGAGGCTGGTGGGCACAGGAGGCTGGGCTCAGGAGGACCTGCTGGCCTGGAGACAGAGCTGGGCGGGCCTCTGCAGATCCAGGTGCAGCACCCGGGGTGGAGCAAATTGGAGAAACAACTGGAAATGAAAAGTGTCAGGGGAGTTTCCTGGTAGCCTAGTGGTTAGGATTCTAGGCCTTCACTGCCGTGCCCCGGGTTCAATCCCTGGTCGGGGAACTGTGATCCCACAAGCCACGCAGCGTGGCCAAAAAAAAAAAAAAAAATAGTGTCAGGATTTGGTGGCAGAGAGGGAGGGACAGGGCTCACAACAGGCCTCAGCTTGGGACAGGAGGCGGGGGCAGGCTCTTTGCTGAGGGAGGACACAGCAGAAAAACAGGTCTGGGGGGCTCCAGTGGGGAGTTCAGTTTGGGGCACAGAATTGGAGGTGCCTGTGGGACACCCAAGCAGCGGTGGCTTGAGGGGCGTGGTGGGCGCAGGAGGGTGCCCGAGTGTTACTGAGGGTGGCTCCAGGGAGGAGGGGGAACCTGGGACCCCGGGGAGGGGTGAGGCCTCTATCCAGCATCTTATTACTTTATTACATCCAACAAGGCTTTCCTGAGTCCGTACTGTGTGTCAGGCCCAGTTCCTGGCTCTGGAGGCACAACACCTTCGTGGAGCCAGTATCCTTGGAGGAGGACAGTGCCCGAAGCATGATAAATAATTGTCACAGGCTGTTGTCGGGTGACAAGTGCTGAGGAGGAAGATCGAGCAGAGCAGGGTAGGGGGAGATTGAGACCTTCAGCTGGGTGGTCAAGGAAGGCCTCATCTGTAAGGGACTTTTTTTTTTTTTTTTTTGCCGCACTGCGCAGCTTGTGGGATCTTAGTTCCCCAACCAGGGATTGAACCCGGGCCCTCGGCAGTGAAAGCACGAAGTCTTAACCACTGGACCACCAGGGAATTCCCTGTAAGGGACATTTGAAGATGATAAGGGGGACTTCCCTGGTGGCCCAGTGGTTAAGACTCTACACTCCCAATGCAGCGGGCACAGGTTCAACCCCTGATCAGGGAACCGCAATCTCGCATGCTGCAGGGCGCGGTCAATGAATAAATAAATAATATATATATTTTTAAAAAGAAGATGTTAAGGATGCCGGGGTGGGGGGTATCTGGGGAGAGAACATTCCAGGCCAAGGGAACAGCCAGTGCAAAGGCCCTGAGGTTTGAAGTGGGTTCGAGAAAAGGTGAGGCAGCCAGTGTGGCTGGAGGGAGGGGGTGAGCAGGAAGAGGTGAGGCCATGGAGGGCACGGGACAGATTGCGCACGGCCCTGCGGGTCACAGGGAGGACTTAGGTTTTTGCTCCAAGTGAGGTGGCAGCCGTAGAGGGTTCTGAGCAGAAGAGGGACCCGCCCTGGCTCAGGTGCACCTGTAGGAGCGAGAGCGGGAGCTGTGAGTCCGGCACACGGAGGTTGGTGCTGACATTCTCCGGGGTCATCCCAGGTGCAGCTGTTGGGGTCCTGGGCCTGGGGCTGGGGTCAAGGGACAAGCTGTTCCGCAGAGTGATGGGCCGTGCCTGTCCCACAGGCCCGGGTGGAGCGCATGGAGCAGTTCCAGAAAGAAAAGGAGGAGCTGGACAGGGGCTGTCGCGAGTGCAAGCGCAAGGTGGCCGAGTGCCAGCGGAAGCTGAAGGATCTGGAGGTGGCCGAGGGCGAGGGCAGCAGGGCCGAGCTGGAGCGGCTGCAGGCCGAGGCACAGCAGCTGCGCAAGGAGGAGCGGAGCTGGGAGCAGAAGCTGGAGGAGATGCGCAAGAAGGAGAAGAGCATGCCCTGGAACGTGGACACGCTCAGCAAGGACGGCTTCAGCAAGGTGTGCGAGGGCCGGGCACACTCGGCAGACGGTGGCAGGTGTGGCCGAGGGGACTGCTCAGGTCCAGGGACGGGTGGACGGAGGTGGCAGGTGAGGGGATCATGTGTGGGGGCCCAGGCAGGTGCGGCACCCCACCGGTACCCCCCCTCTGATCTGCCCGAAGGCCCTAGTCCGAGGCCACACCTGCCACGCCCACGCTCCCGCCACGCTGATGTTCATGGCGCCGTCACCACCTCCACCCTGGATGGGATGGGCGCTGCGGCCGCGGCCCACCCGGCCACGCTTGAGGCGCCGCACAGCCTCGCCCCAGCCCACTCCCCTTCTCACCCCACCACAGAGCATGGTCAATACCAAGCCTGAGCGGGCGGAGGAAGAGTCGGAGGAGGTGAGGGAACAGAAACACAAAACCTTCGTGGAGAAGTATGAGAAACAGATCAAGCACTTTGGTAAGTTGGGCCCAGGTGGGGGCCCGGTGGGCGCCCGGTGGGCGGTGCACGTGACAAGGGGCTGGCCTCCGCCTCCAGGGCCCTTCCAACACCTTGCCAACACCTTCCCGCAGGCATGCTCCGCCGCTGGGATGACAGCCAGAAGTACCTGTCGGACAACGTCCACCTGGTGTGCGAGGAGACCGCCAACTACCTGGTCATCTGGTGCATTGACCTAGAGGTGGAGGAGGTATGTGGAGCCCGCCCTTGGGGCTGGGGAAATTTCGGCTCTGCCCTGGGTCCGCCACTTGGTGACGCCGCGCTTGTTTTCCCCTGACAGAAATGTGCGCTGATGGAGCAGGTGGCCCACCAGACCATCGTCATGCAGTTCATCCTGGAGCTGGCCAAGAGCCTGAAGGTGGACCCCCGTGCCTGCTTCCGGCAGTTCTTCACCAAGATCAAGGTAGGGAGGGGCCGGAGTGGCCAGGGCAGAGTGGAGGGTGGTCCTCCTCAGGGAACCAGCCTGCGGTCCACTGGGGGAGACAGACATGGGTTTACTCGGACTCAAGCCCCTGTGATCAGTCCTCTCCTCAGTCAGGAGAGGGCTGGGCCACAGAGGAGCTGACGAGTGGTCAGCTCCTGGGCAGATTTGGAAAGCCGAGCTGGCACGATGTGCTGAAAGTCCTAAGCTGGGGTGAGGGCCAGAGTCAAGGATGCCTGTGGGTTTCTTAGCTGAGCACCTGAAGATCAAAGCTATCCCTGCTGAGCTGGGGGAGCTGCAGGACAGACTAAGGGGTGTGACCGGGAGCTCCGGGGTGGCTGTGTTGCATTTGAGATGCCCGCTAAACTCCACAGGAGGACCCGGAGGAGGTGGGTGTCACGAGTCTGAGGTTCAGGGGCTTGTGCGGGCAGGGGGTCGTGAGCACAGAGGTGTAAAGTCGAGCTCAGAGGAGGCAGAGGAGAGCCCTGAGGCCCAGGGTGCCCGTCTGTCAGTTCAGGAGCAGATGCAGGGAGCCCTGGGGCGTCTCTGAGGACCTGCAGTGGGGCGGTCTTGGCTCCCCCAGTTCAATCCTGTGCATGCCCCTGCCCCCCGCAGACTGCTGACCGTCAGTACATGGAGGGCTTCAACGACGAGCTGGAGGCCTTCAAAGACCGCGTGCGGGGCCGGGCCAAGCTGCGCATCGAGAAGGCCATGAAGGAGTACGAGGAGGAGGAGCGCAGGAAGCGGCTTGGCCCCGGCGGTCTGGACCCCGTCGAGGTCTACGAGTCCCTCCCTGAGGTGCGGCTCCCTGGGCCCTGGCGGGCAGCAGGCAGGCAGCCAGTGGGGTCCCCAGGCTCCCTGGGACCCAGGTCCTGACCCCACCCCTCTGCACCCACAGGAACTCCAGAAATGCTTTGATGTGAAGGATGTGCAGATGCTCCAAGATGCCATCAGCAAGATGGACCCCACCGTGAGTAACTGCGCCCAAGCCCACCTGGGCGAGCGATGTGTCTCCCCCGCCCCCTCCAGCTCTGCTGCCCACATCATTGGTAGAAGGGTCCCTCCTGGGCTTCTCAAAGGAACAAGGGACGTTTTGTCGCCGTGTGGCCAGCACACGAGGCAGCCAGGCTTTGTGCCACCTGCCCACTTACATTTATTGAGCACCTACTGTGTGCCCGGCGTCCAGATTGAGTGTCCCTGTCCCTGTGGGCTGTTGATGAGCACACCAGCTGACCCCAACTTTGCCAGCAGCTCAGAGTGGCCCAAGGAGGGGGTCCCTTTCCAGCCTCAGTTACCTCATCAAACCACTTTCTCTCGATATTACCTCACGAAATCCATGGGGAGGGCTGAGCACGTAGTAGGTGCTGGTAAAAACAGCAGCTGTTTGGAGCAGTCACCGTGCTGGTAGATAAATACTTTGAGTCTCGATAGACCTCGGTTTGACCCCATTCCTGCTGCCTGTCTCACCCCGTTGGCCACACTGCTTTCCTCATCTGTAAAAAGTCTAGTCGCAAGACCTGGCCCAGGGTTTCTAGACGCTTCTGTGGGAATGAACATCTAGACCAAGGGTCTTCTGCCTATGGCTTGCAGGCTCATTGCCTGTCTCTACATAAAACTTGATTGGAATGCAGCAGCCAGGCTGGTTTATTTTCATCTTGTCTGTGGCTGGTTTTGTGCTACAACCATAAAGTTGAGGCATGATGGGTTGAGAGGTTTTGACAGAGACCATAGGGCCCACAAGCCAACGATATTTACTGTCTGGCCCTTTACAAAAAAGTTTGCTCACCCTTGTTCTAGACTACACTGTTTCAACTTGAATTAAAGTTAAGTGAGCTTTAAAGTTCCCCTGCACCAGCCACATTTGAAGTACTCGGTAGCCACACGTGGCTGGTGGCTACCATATTGTACGGCACAGATTACAGGCCATTTCCATCACTGCGGGCAGTTCTTTGGTAAAGCTGTAATCTAGAAAGAGCAGGAAGCAGGCTCGAGGATGTGCGGGGGACAGGCGGGCCACCAGAAGGTGGCAGCCCAGCCTCACCAACCCACCCTTCTCCCTGCAGGACGCGAAGTACCACATGCAGCGCTGCATCGACTCCGGCCTCTGGGTCCCCAACTCCAAGTCCAGTGAGGCCAAAGAAGAGGAGGAGGCGGGTCCCGGGGACCCCTTGCTGGAAGCCTCCAGTCGGGGCGACGAGAAAGACGTCAGCGCATAACCCACCTCAGCTGCTGCCCGACTGCCTGCAGGCCCCTGTGCGCCCCTTTTCAGAAAACAAAAATAGACACCATCTCCCCAGCTCCTGGCGCCCTCCACTTTGGCTGCTCCCACACCTAGCCCGGAGGGGCCTGCCCACCCCCCTCCACTGACCCCACTCCCCGAGCGCTCATCCAAGTCTGCTTTGAGTCAAGGGGCTTCACTGCCTGCAGCTCCCCCACTTCAGCATTATGCCAAAGGCTTGGGGGTCCAGGGAGGGGTAGAGGTTGCCAGGCTGGTCCACAGGGTATGGGTGGGGTCCCCAGCTGAGGGCCCTGCCCCAGTCACTGTGGGCTCCGTTTTCACTGTTCATCTGCTGTTGAGTCTCCTACATAGTAAGCAGCAATTATCTTCCAATAAAGGATTTCAGATGCTCCGCGAGACCTCAGGAGGGCTGGCACAGCTCTTCCCTTGCGGGGTGGGAGGGAACCCTGGTCAGTGTTGGCGGCTGGGCTTGTGATGCCCCCAGCTTTGCCCTGCAGCAGATGGGCAATGTCCTCCGTCCTCACTCCAGGCTCTCCAGGAATGTATCGTTCCGCCGCCTGGAACACTTCCTCAGGACACCTTTGTGTCAAGGGTTCTCACTCCCCCCCCCCCCCCCCGTAAGTCCTGGGATTATCTCATCCCTCTGAGCCACCCCCCACCGTCCGTTCAGGGGCATCAACTTGCACCGTGTCTCACCTTCCACGTGGCCAGCTCTGCCTCCAAAACAAATCTTGAGTCTGTCCACTGCCCTTCGTCCTCCACCCTGGTTCAGGTCCCTGTCACCTCTGGCCTGCATGCCCACTCCAGCCTCTTCCCTGTCTTCCTTGCCCTCACTGGACCCCAGCAGGCAGCCGCCAGTGGGCACCTGTGAACGCCTGAGTCAGGGCACATCCCTCAGAGCAGAAGCCTAAGACCTCCCTGCAGTTCACCAGGCCCTACACCATCTGCCTGGTCACCTCCCTGCCCTCGTCTCATGTCCTCCCCTTCTCATCAGCTCCCTCCTTGCTGATCCTTAAGCACTTTCAAGTTTTTCTTATCAGTGTGACCTTGGGCACTTTCCTCAGCCTCAGTGTCCCTCTCTGTACAATGAGAGTAATGTTCATGCTCTCCTCCCAGGGTTGCGATGAGGTGTAGGTGAGATAATGTACAGGCAAGCATGGCGCCTGGTACCCAGGTGCTCAAAATCTGGGCCTCGGCACATGCCCGTCCCTCTGCTTGAACACCCTTCCCTTGAAAAAGTAATCTTTTGAAAGCAGTCTTCCTTTAAAAGATAATGGAATATTCGGGCCCCAGGAAAGGCTTAAAGAATACTATAATAAACAAGGACACATCAACTTTTAAGACATGAAATACCAAGGGTCCAGTGAAGCCCACTGCCCACCTCTTCTGGGGGACACCACCCGCTGGCAGCTGCTTCTCACTGCAATCAGAGCTCTGCCACCTCCTCCCAGAGGTCCTCCTTGACCCGCCTTTTGAGTCACGCATCACGTCTGGCCACGCAGCTTCTTCACCTGCCTGGTTTTGCTGATGTGTGTATTGCTGTCTCCTTTATTCTGTGAGCAGCACCACGGCACAAACTGAGTCTTTCTTGGTCCTAAAATATTCCCAGCGCCCCGAAGGGGTCCTGGCCCTCAGTAAATGCCTTTGTGTCCAAGCTGATCACCACCAGGGGTCAACAGTGAGCTGCAAACCTGAGTGGCATTGCCTAATGCTTTTCATATAGATGAGAATGGCTGGTGGGGGGGGGTATGGGGGGCCCTCCTAAGGCCCTGGATAAACCCCACCCATCCAGGATCCACTCAGGATCGTCAACTTGTTAATTCTTTACTGTAAAACTTTCAAAGATAGAATCCATATTCCTGATATTTTTGTTTGACCTCAGGCTTCAGTAGAATTCAGTGCTGTTACTGATTTTTTTAAAAAAATTATTTATTTTTGGCTGCATTGGGTCTTCGTTGCTGTGCCCGGGCTTCCTCTAGTTGCAGCGAGCGGGGGCTACTCTTCGTTGCGGTGCGTGGGCTTCTCATTGCGTTGGCTTTTCTTGTGGAGCACGGGCTCTAGGTGCATGGACTTCTGTAGTTGTGGCGTGCAGGCTTAGTAGTTGTGGCGCACGGGCTTAGTTGCTCCGCGGCATGTGGGATCTTCCCGGACGAGGGCTCGAACCCGTGTTCTCTGCATTGGGAGGCGGATTCTTAACCACTGAGGCACCAGGGAAGCCCTGTTACTGATTTTTGACTTAAAATTTCAATGTTTTGTTCATCATGTTTTTTTTCACATTAATGGTGTTTTTGGAAAATATTACATTAAAATATTTATCTCGATTACTGAGTTGGCGCCCTCTTTGCTTTCATGCCTCGCCTGCCTCACCCTAACACCGGCTAGGATTTAAAACACCAGCTATTAAGAGAGACACATAGAGTAGGTTCTCTCTCTACTCACCCACCACCCACGCTGTTCCCTGCCCCCAGCCATGGGAGCCCACCGTCTACGGTGTCTCGTGACTCCTTCCAGGGTTTCTTTTTGTAAGTTCAAATGTAATCTTACCCCTTCCGTTCCTTTTTCACACAGAGCTAACACACTGCAGTCAGCGACGCGCGGCTTTGCTGTTTCTCACTGAACCTTGTGGCCCTGCAGATTTTTCCTTATCAGTTCATCAGCACTTCCTCATTCTTTCTACTCTGGTAGAAAGCTCCAGTATGTGCACATCTCAGCATTTATTTCACCAGCGTTTTTAACACTTGCAAGTTTTTCCGTCTCTAATTTTACAAGCAATGCAGCGAAACACCTTTGCGCACCATTTTCCACGAAGACAGGCATCCCACCTATAGAGTAAGCTCCCAGAAGCATGATTGGCTGGGTCTTAGCGGCAAACAGAATTCCACTCCAAAGGGTTTCACTGAACAAAATGTAATGATGTGAGTGGGACAGGAGAACCAACAGATGTGTGTTGAGTGGATTCATTTTCTGTGGCTGCTGTAACAAATCACCACAAACTTAGTGGCTTCAACACAAATGCATTACCTTACACTTCCGCCGGTCAGAAGTCTAACATGGGTCTCGCTGCGCTAAAATCAAGGCATTGGCAGGGCTGTGATCCTTCTGGACGCTCTGGGTAAGATCCATTTCCTTGCTGTTTCCAGCTTCTAGGGGCTGCCTGTGCGCCTTGGCGCATGGCCCCCTTCCTCCATCTTCAAAGATGGCAAAGATGAATCAAGTTCTGTCACATCACTCTGACCTCTTTTTCTGCCTCCCCATTCCACTTTTTAAAAAAAGAAATAAATTTATTTATGTTTGGCTGCATTGGGTCTTTGTTGCTGCACGCGGGCTTTCTCTAGTTGCGGCGAGCGGGGACTACTCTTCGTTACAGTGCGCGGGCCTCTCATTGCGGTGGCTTCTCTTGCTGCGGAGCACGGGCTCTAGGCACTCAGGCTTCAGTAGTTGTGGCACGTGGGCTCAGTAGTTGTAGCTGTGGCGCACGGGCTTTGTTGCTCCGTGGCATGTGGGATCTTCCCGGACCAGGGCTCAAACCTGTGTCCCCTGCATTGGTAGGCGGCTTCTTAACCACTACACCACCAGGGAAGTCCAAGTATGAGAATTTCTGTATGCATTAAACACTTAAGTCCCCACTCATAAAATATCTGTAATTTTGTTCCTGGCTTATTTCACTTAATACAGTGTTTTCAAGTTTCATCCATGGTGTAGCATGTGCCAGAATTTCCTTCTTTTTTTTTCTTTATGGCTGAATAATATTCCATTGTAGAATACACCACATTTTGTTTACCCACTCATCCATCGTTGGACACTTGGGTTTCTTCCCATCTCTTGGCTATTGTGAATAATGATGCTATGAACACAGATGTACAAACATCTCTCTGAGTCTGTGCTTTCTTTGTGTATACACTCAGAAACGCAATTGCTGGATCGTATGGTAATTCTTTTTTTTTTTTGGTGGTATGTGGGCTTCTCACTGTTGTGGCCTCTCCCGTTGCGGAGCACAGGCTCCGGACACGCAGGCTCAGGGGCCACGGCTCACTGGGCCCAGCCGCTCCGCGGCATGTGGGATCTTCCCGGACCGGGGCACGAACCCGCATCCCCTGCATCGGCAGGCAGACTCTCAACCACTGCGCCACCAGGGAAGCCCCTGGTAATTCTTTTTGAGGAACCATTAAACCATAGCATGTTTTGAATTCAGTAATGAGATGGGTGTCAGGGGGCTGGAAGCAGAGTGGGGACTTGTCCTCAAAACCATTTTGTGCCTTTTCGATTTGGAACTATGTGAATGAATTACTTATTTTTTAAAAAAATCCAAAAAACAATTAAAAAGAAAAAAAGGGTGGGAAAATTTTGTTTCCTGGAGACATTGAAACCACAAAATTGGATTTCACATAACTGTCCATTCACGGGGGAAGGGACAAATAAATTATAGCCTATTAATGTGTACAGTGCTGCATGACAGAGCAGTGAAACCAGGGAGAGTAACTCACATCAATATGGATGAAATTCATGAACAAAAATGTGGTGAACAACAAGAGAAGCCACCGCAATGAGAAGCCCATGCACTGCAATGAAGAGTAGCCCCCTGCTTGCTGCAACTAGAGAAAGCCCACGTGCAGCAACAGACACAATGCAGCCAAAAATAAATAAATAAATTTTTAAAAATTAATTAATTGTTAAAAGAAATAATGAGGGACTTCCCTGGTGGCACAGTGGTTAAGAGTCCACCTGCCAATGCAGGGGACATGGGTTCAATCCCTGCTTGGGGAAGAACCCACATGCCACGGTGCAACTAAGTCCATGCTCCACAACTACGGAGCCTGTGCTCTAGAGCCTGCGAGCCACAACTACTGAGCCCACGTGCTGCAACTACCGAAGCCCGCATGCCTAGAGCCCATGCTCTGCAACAAGAGAAGCCACTGCAATGAGAAGCCTGCGCGCTGCAGCAAAGAGTAGCCCCTGCTCCCCACAACTAGAGAAAAGCCCGTGCACAGCAACGAAGACACAACACAGCCAAGAATAAATAAATAAATTAATTAAAAAATAAAATTAAAAAGAAATAATGAAATGAGAAGAAGAAGAAAAAAGAAATGCGGTGAAGCAAGTTACGGGGCCCAGCAGATAGATAGGAATTACATCAAGTTCAAGGACAGCCTTCTCCTCCAGACCTTTGTCTCAGCTGTTCCCCCTGCCTGGTACACCCTGCCCCTGACATCCTTGTGTCTCCACCTCAGCTCCTGCAGATCAGAAAGATGGTCCCAGGCCACCCAATCTCCAGTGACGTCATCTCCCTCCTTTGCTTTTTCTATATCGTATCACTATCTGTCACACTATATATTTTTACTTGTTTATCCTTGTGCTTGGCTGTCATCCCATCTAGAATGTCACGCCACAAGTGCAGGGAATTTTATCTGTTCTCTTCCCTGCTGTGTTGCCAGGACCTAGAACAAGGCCGAGCGTAAAGTAGGTGCTCAAGAGATACGTATTGACTAAATGAAAAGTGGCCCTTACTCATTGCTTAGGGGGAGGAAGGGACAGCAACTACTTCCCTCCAGGGATGGGAGTGGAGAGTGGAACTCTGAGATCCTCCACGGTATTTATGCTGGTTTTGTTTTGTTTTGTTTTTTACCTCAGTGGAGGGCACACAGACAATTTTTTTAGATTTTTAGAAAATTGAGAGGGAATTCCCTGACAGTCCAGTGGTTAGGACTCTGTGCTTTCACTGATGAGGGCGCGGGTTCAATTCCTGGTCAGGGAAGATCCCGCAAGCCCTGCGGCGCAGCCCCCCAAAAAAAAGAGAATTGAGGTATAATTGACATATAATATTATGTTAGTTTCAGAAACAACATAATGATTTGATGTTTGTATACACTGTGAAACGATCACCACTATAAGTCCAATTCACATCCATCACCATACATAGTTACAAAAACTTTTTTCTTGTGATGAGAACTTTTAAGATCTACCATCTTAGCAGCTTTCAGTTATACAATACTGTATTATTAGTCACCATGCTGTACGTTACATCCCCAGGACTTATTTATTTTATAACTGGAAATTTGTACATTTTGACCACCTTTGTCCATTTCACTAACCTCACTTCCCCCTGATTTTTTTTTTTTTTTTTTTTTTTTTGCGGTACGCGGGCCTCTCACTGTTGTGGCCTCTCCCGTTGCGGAGCACAGGCTCCGGACGCGCAGGCTCAGCGGCCATGGCTCACGGGCCCAGCCGCTCCGCGGCATGTGGGATCTTCCCGGACCGGGGCACGAACCCGTGTCCCCTGCATCGGCAGGCGGACTCTCAACCGCTGCGCCACCAGGGAAGCCCGAGACAGAGTCTTAACCACTGAACCACCAGGGAAGTCCCAGCACTTGACAGGTTTTCAAGTTTCATGCCCACTGTAGCATGTGTCAGAACTTCATTCCAGGACCCCCCATGGATACCGAACTCTGCAGATGCTCAAGTCCCTTATATAAAATGGCGTAGTATTTGCATATAACCTATGCACACCCTCCTGTACACTTTAAATCATCTCTAGATTACTTACAACACCTAATACAATGTAAATGCTATGTAAATAATTGCCAGTGTATGGCAAATTCAAGTCTTTGCTTTTTTGTGGAATTTCCTTTTCTTTTGATTATTCTCCATCCATGGTTGGTGAAATCCGGGATTCAGAACCTGTGGATACAAAGGGTCAAAGGTATTCCATTGTGCGGCTATATTACATTTTGTTTGTTCATTTCTCTGTTGATGGACGCTGGGTTTGTTTCCGTCTGGTGCCTAGGTGATGTTTTTATTTATCTCGACACCTTTTTGGATGCCTGAAATATTTCATATTAAAACAATTCTGGGACAACATTGTAAAGCAACCATACTCCAATAAAAATTAATTAAAAAAAAAAACACAACAGTTCTGGGGAATTCCCTGGCGGTCCAGTGGTTAGGACTCCAAGCTTTCACTGCCGAAGGACGGGTTCGATCCTTGGTCAGGGAACTAAGATCCCACAAGCCGCGAGGCACAGCAAAAAAAAAAAAAAAAAAAAAAAAAAAAAAAAAAAATCCACCAAATAGATCTATACACAGTGGAAAAGAAAGATATCTAAGAAATATTGTGAAATAAAAAAGATAATACCAGTTGCTCTGCGCCTGGCTCTTTATGTATATTAATTCATTTGATGATCCTGACACACACCTCTGAGTTTGGGACTCCAATTAGCCCCATTTTTTAGAAGAAGAAACTGAGGTATGGTGAGGTTGAGGGATGGCTTGGGATCACACTGGCCTTCTGGCTCCAGCCTTCATGTGTGTAACTCCTCTGTTTCCTCTGGAGTTCAGCACAGAATGTGGTTGTCTGTGGCTACTTATGAGAATGTTCTAGAGGCCATGTGTTCACACACATACAAGGGAAGGATTCCCAACCGACCTCATAGCTGTTTTGGGGAGGGGGCTGACTGTTTCCTGAACCCTCCCATTCAAAAGGACACAAAGAGATTTTTGTTTTAATTTAGCAGCCCCTGACTTTTCCGTGGTTTGGCGGGAGCTCTAGGGAGGCCCCAGCAGGCCTCTCAGAGTCGGGGGAATTCCCCAATTCTAGCTTCCTCCTAAAAAAAAAACCACTGGTCACCCGACCAGTAGTCTCAGTGTGCCCAGGACTGTCCCAATTTTAACCTGGAAAGTCCCTTGCCTGGGAAACCCCCTCGGTCCTAGGCAAACCCCCATGGTTGGTGGGGTAACCCGGAGCCTCCCTGCTGGGGCTGGACCCCAGCTGAGATGTAGGAGTTCAGGAAAGAGGACTCAGGCCTGGGGGGCAGCACATGAGCCTTCCCAGTGGCCTCCATGTCCTATTTTTTCTCCAGCTGTCAAGTGGGGTACTCGTTCCACTTTAAAAGAACCTGAGAGGGCTCAGAGAATTCTCAACTGAGGAATGAGTTGAATTCTCAACTCAAGAGAATTCTCTCTCAAGAATGCCTGGGCCCAGACAGCATCCAGCCTAGAAAAATGTGAACTATTATTAGAGTTTATTATTATGACTGGGTTTATTACCCTTATTGTTATTATTAATCACTCTATCTGACACTTCCTGTCAGTCCCTCCTCGGGTGGTAGACAGCAGGTCCCAGGCCTAGCCCGCCCTCTGTAGTCTGGCCTCCAGGCCCAGCGAGGCCAACCGACCTCATCCAGGCTGGCTGTTGAAGAATCTGGCACACTTGGTTTCCTGCTGCTGCGGTCCTAGTGGCAAAGAGGAAGCTGAGGCCGGAAGGCCATGGCCAGCCCTTCTGCAGCAGAGCAGAACAGTAGCCCCGGCCTAGATCATTCACTCCACCAGCTTCTTGGAACCTACTGGGTGCCAGACACAATTCCAGGCACTGAGGACACAGTGGAGAACCCTTGTGGAGCTGACATTCTGGAATGGAAGCCAGGCATTAAAACTAGTGCTCAAAGAGACTTCCAGTGGAATGTCAGACTGTCATAAAGGTTGCTAAGAAAAATATAGCAGGTGAAGGGGACAGGAAGATGGACTTGCTGATTCAGAATCAGGAGCTTCTGGGGAGTGGTGAGGGTTTATTTCTTGGCCTGGGTATTTGGTTTGTTCTGTTATTGTTGTTTCTTTAAAGAAACTGTTGTTTCTTTAAAACTGGGTGAAGCTCATGAAAGTTTTTTTTTTTCTTTTTATATTTTAAAATATTTATTTATTTATTTGGCTGTGCCGGGTCTTGGTTGCCACATTCGGGATCTTCGTTGAGGCATGCAGGATCTTTAGTTGCAGCATGTGAACTCTTAGTTGCAGCATGTGGGATCTAGTTCCCTGACCAGGGATTGAACCCGGGCCCCCTGCGTTGGGAGTGGGGAGTCTTAGCCACTGGACCACCAGGGAAGTCCCTTAAATTTTTATTTTATATTGGAGTCTAGTTGATTAACAGTGTTGTGTTAGTTTCAGGTGTACAGCAAAGTGATTCAGTTATACATATACGTGTATCTATTCTTTTCCAAATTCTCTTCCCATGTAGGTTATTACAGAATATTGAGCAGAGCTCCCTATGCTACACAGTAGGTCCTTGTTGGTTATCTACTTTAAATATAACAGTGTGTACACGTCATTCCCAAACTCCCAGTCTATCCCTCCCCGCAAACTTCCCCCCCCATAACCATAAGTTCGTTCTCTAAGTCTGTGAGTCTGTTTCTGTTTTGTAAATAAGTTTATTTGTATCATTTTTTTTTAGATTCCTCCTATAAGTGATATCATATGGTATTTGTTTTTTTCTATCTGACTTACTTCACTTAGTTTGACAATCTCCAGGGCCATCCATGAGTCACCTCATTAGCATAAACTCAGGTATGGCTACTCAGGCTTAGACCGAAAAACAAAACATGTTTTTCTCATCTCTCACCTCTGTCACTCAGGAAATTCCAAGGGTTTTAGGAGCTCTGAGCCAGGAACCAGGAACTAAACCCAAATACTATAACAAAACATGATGCTATCAGCTCTTTCACTCAACAAGTTTCAAGAGTTTTCGAAGTTCTGTGCCAGGAATCAGGGATGAAGACCAAATATATATTTCTTGTTATATCACAATATCACACGTGGAAGGGCCAACTCCTTCAGACAAGTGTATTGATGGGGTCAAAGTTCTCAGGGTCATCTGTGTCTGCCCAATATTTCCATTCCAAACCTCTCCAGTCAGTGCCCTTACCTTAGCATAAGAGACCCTGAGCATTTAAATGGTTTCACAATTCTGTAACCCACACAATCAGGCTCTGGGCCCGATCACCCATATCTATAAAGGATAGGAGATTGTGCTCAGACGCTCACAGATGCCCTGTGGGTGATGCAGGGAGGATAGACAAGGAGGTGGGGGTGGGCAGGGGCAAGGGGAGGAGCCTCAGACCAGGATAGAAGCAACTGCATTGGTCCAGGCAAATGATGATGGGGGCTGGACCAGCAGGGGTGAGATTTTGCTGATGAACCCAAGGTTGGTGTGAGACAAATGTGAGATTTTTTTTTTCCTTGAGCTAACCAATATTTCTATATTTCTCTTGAGTCTTCCCATAGGTGGGCTGAGCAGGCACAGGGACATATAACACATTCTCTTTATTCTATATATTTCATTCTGTTATGAAATATACAGACACTCTGGAGATGTCTCCATATCAGTACAGAGCTCCTCTTTTTTTTTTTTTCCCCAGTTGCAAATTATTCCCTTGTCAGGATGCATCACTGTTGATTCCCCAGTTCCCAAGTTCCTAGCACTCACTACCCTCCAAGTGCTAGGCTAAGTCTCTATCTACAACTTCACATTGAATCTCCATAGCTGCCCTGTGAAGAAGAGTCTGTTTTTCCCCACATTTTCTCAGACTAAGATGAGTAGCCACATGCCCTCGGCCACAGCAGTTATGGCTCCACCTTCAGAAATAAACCTGGTTCTGCTCTTTTGTGCTGGGCAACTAACTAACCTCGGAAAGTTACTCAGCCTCTGTTAAAGAAAAAAATGACTCTGACACTTGTTAAAAACTGTCGACTGAAAAAAAAACAAAAGCATGACCTAAAAGTTGAGAGTTATATTTTATTCAGCAGACAAAACTGAGAATTAAGTCTGGGACACGGCATCTCAGATAACTCTGAGAGATTGCTCTGAAGAGGCAAGTGGGGATCCAGGATATACAGGAGTTTTTGCATCAAAGACCAGGTAGTCGGAACATCAAAAGATTATTGTTAATTAAAGAAAACCAGCTATCTCAAGTTAAGGAATTTAGTACTTTTCTATGTATGGGAAGATGCAAGAGTCTGGGCTCACTGAAGTCGTTCCTTTGATAGGCACCTCAGCTATCTAGGGCCAGTATCCTGGGCTTTCTCATCCGGCGTCTCCTCAGGGTGCATCATTGCGGGGGTTGGGGGGTGTGGTGTGCTGTGGCTGATGGCTTGATGGTGGGCATCCTCTTTCTATCCTGAGTTCCCTCCAGGGTCACCATCTGGGGGGCTGTAATGTGATGGCTTGATGGCTACAACATCCTTTGTTTATTGATATGGCAGGCAATATTTTTCATTCACAGAACAGTAAGGAAGACTTTATTCAGGACTATTGCAATAGGCGGATTGCAAAAGGGGAGAGCATTGGGCTCAACTCTGAATGCAGCAAAGACAGCTGGGGATTGACAGCCAGAGCAGAGTGATGAGGTCCATGGAGACATTGAGGGTAGGGGGATTCTTGCTAAAGAGAGGCCAAGGATGTATACATCAATGGTGGGGAATGAGAAACTTGATCAGATATCAAGGGTTGGGGGATGACTTAGAAGGATTCTTTGCTTAGACTGTACTGTGCAGGCCAAAGACAGGACTGTTGCCAAGGTTGAGGAGTAGTCGAGAAGAAGGTTCAGAAGACTACAGTTTGGTCAAGGAGAGAGTCTGTCACCTCTCTGGACCTCGGTTTCTTTCTCTGAGAAATGGGGATAATAGTCCCCAGAGGAACTACTGCTAGCATCAAATGAGATAACGCGTGGAAAACGCTCAGCGCATAGCCTTTCCTGTAAAATGACAGCGACCTACTGTGTAGGCATCAGAACTCGGATCAGGTGGGACGTCCAAGCTGCTACCTTGAGAGCAAGGGGCCCTCGGAGGACAGGGCTACAGGTGATCAGAAAAGGGATGTGAGCTGGTGGGCCGGAAATGCCTCCCTTAGAGGAAGGGGGTCTCAGGCCGCAAAGCAGGGTTGGCCAGGCAGACAGGGACGAAAGGCAGGACAGATGTAGGGCCATATGGCAGGGGAGTTGGAGGACTGAAAGACTGCCGAGCTGAGGACCTGGGCTCGCACCAAGTTCAGGTACGGAAGCCTGACTTAGGCCCACCGCCCGCGTGGGTAATGGAAGCAGCCTTGCCCCAGCAAGACCTCACACTCCCGCCCGCTGCTGAGCAAAGCGTGAAGCCCGCACCAATGGGAGCGCCGCCGTAGCAGCGAGGGGGCGGAACAGAGCGGCCGCCAATGAGTGTGCCCGTTTCAGGCAGCCAATGGGAGGCGGTGTCCCAGCGGCGATCAAGCGGCGGCTGACCCTGGCTGCTGGGCGGGGCGGGGTCCTAGGTTCGAGCCGGAGTTCCCCGGAAAGGGTGAGTCTGGAGGGGGGCGGGAGGGGGCGCGCCCGGGAGGTCATCAAGAAGGATGCGGCCGGCGGGACTGCCCTTTGCAGGAGGTGGGTAGAAGCCCCCACACTGCCTTGGGACTGATTGATGCCCGGTGGGTACACGTCGCGGTTCCCGCCCCTGCCAGAAGGGTTTGGAGATTTCTGTTGGGGGGCGGGGGCTGCGGACCTCACCCAGACCTCATCTTCAAAGCTGGGTCTGGGCCCAATGGGGACGAGGAGGGAGGAGATGGGCACCTGCAAAACCCCATCCCCAAGATCTTATCTCGAACGTTAATAAGATAATAATAGCGAACATTTATCAAGCACTTATTGCACGCCAGGCCCGGTGCGGAGCCCTTTCCCTGTCTCACCTCACTGAATCCTCCCATCAGCCCTTTGAGAGAGAGACTGTTTTATGCCCATTTTCTAAATGAGGAAACAGGTTCAGAGAGGAGTTGATTCTTGACGACTCCGACATTGTGCTATTACAACCTTCTCTTTTCCCCCATCACTGTCATAAACCAGTAACATCGGTCGAATCGCTGACAGCCCCTCCCTGCAAATACTGGAGGCCTCAGGAGGCCTGAGCCCTGGGCCTGGCTCTCGAAAAGTTCCAGATTGTTGGGGAAAGAGCTGAACACAGCCCCTTCTCCGCTCAGGGAGCCAGCAGGGACTGGGGTCGCTGGTGGGGGTAGATGTGGTATGCAGAAATCTCGGCTTGAAAGAGAAAAAGGATTATGATGATAAAACCAATAATGACTTCATTCTTGTTTTTATCATATTTGTTATTTTTTCATGCCTGTATCAAGGTACTGAACATGTGACATGCAGAATTGTGTTGAAACATCACAACCTAATTGATCTACAACTCTAGTGTTTTTAAAAGAAAAGGATGTAGAAAAAATAACCGTAATACAATAATCTGTTTTAGTCACACAATATAAAAAACATGTAAAGTGTAGCAGCAGTAATCAAAATATGAGATGGAGGAGAATGAAAAGTATAATGTTTACCAGTCCTATTGAAGTGAAGCTGTTATTAGCTTAAAATAGGGAGTTACAAGTGTGAGGTATGTTATGTAAGGCTCATAAAATGTCTTAAACTTGTAACGTTAAACTTAGGGTAACCACAAAGGAAAAATCTTATAGTAATTACATCCAAACACAAAGAAAGACAGCAGGATAAGAAACAAGGAACAATGGATGTACAAAACAACGAGAAAACAACAAAATGGCAATAGTAAGTCCTTACCTATCTGTAATATGGTGACAGTGGTGCGTAATTCACTTACAACTCTAGTTTAAAAGTTAAAAAAAAAAAGAATGTAGAAACTTCACAACCATCTCTTCATGGCAACACTCTCAGCATCTCCATTTTCCAGATGGGGAAACTGAGGCCCAGCATGGCTAAGTGACTCATCTGAGTCGACACAGGATTCACCCCCAGGTCTGTCTGGCCACCCCTGTCTTCCTGGTTATTTTGGAAAGGTGGGTTCAGAGCAGATTTAAAAAAAAAATTTATTGGACAGAGCAGATTTTTATATTGGTGAATTTGTCCAATAAAGGGGTTTGGTGGTGTTATTGTTCATGACTGATCTGGTAGGTGGGTACACATACCCCAACTCCATCAAACGGTTGTGGAAACTGGGGCTCAGGAAGCGGAATTGGGTGTCTAAGTTTGCACAGTGAGCAGGGGTCCAGAATCTTCCCCCCAAGCCTCAGTCTGGATGGTTGGAAGGTTGAGGTGCTCAAAGGGGCCTCCAGGCTGAGGCCTGGGGCTGACAGGATGTTGTTCCTTCCCAGACAAGCCAGCTGTCAAGAGCATGCCTCTGTGCCAATGGGGGGCCACCACCAGGGGCAGAAAGCCCGATGGGGATGGAGCTCAGCCCATGGCCACCAGAGGAGGCCTGAAGGTGCTTCTGCACTGGGCCGGCCCCGGTGGCGGGGAGCCCTGGGTCACCTTCAGCGAGGCCACACTGACTGCGGAGGAGGTCTGCCTCCACATTGCACACAAAGTCGGTGAGTCTCGGGCATCAGCCCCATGGCGGGGTGGAGGTGCTGGCAGCCACCGGGGCTCATCCATCCAATCGTCTGCCCATTCATTCAGAGGACATTGAGTGAGCACCTAGTGTGTGCCAACCCCCAGTTACTACATTTGTAGAGCTGATATTCTAATAGGGATCAACAAGAAACACAATCAATAAGAAAACTGTATAGGAGGCCAGAGATCATGGTAAAAGATTTAAAACTTGGGGAGATAAGGGACTGAGCCACGGGTATATCTTGGGGAAGATGGCGCCAGGCAGTGGGAACAGCAAGTGCAAAGGCCCTGAGGTGGGAACTTGCCAGCAACAGTGAGGAGGTCGGTGTGGCTGTAGCCGAGTGAGTGAAGGGGAGACAGGAATAGGTGAGGGCAAGCAGGTGGTGGCACAGGTTGTACGGGGCCTCTTGGGCCTCAGGGAGGACTTTGGATTTTACTCCAAGTGAGGTGGGAGCCACAGAGGACTGTGAGTGAAGAAGGAACGTAATTGGACGCAAGTGTCACAGCTGATCTCTGGCTGCTGTAGGGGGAGCAGACTGTGGCGGGCGAGGGCGGGAGTAAAGTAGGAGGTTATGGGGCAGAAGTCAGCCAGGTTCAGATCTTACAGTGTTTTAAACCCCAGAGGGAGGAGTTTAGGGCTTAAAGCTTTCCCCAGGAACAGTAGTGAAGCATGGAATGGTTGAGAGAGCCTGCAGCACACGTGTTTGAAAGTTAGTTTCTCCTGCCGGAGGGGGAGGTCTCTCCAAGGGGACTTCGCTTACATGCCCTTTCCTCCAGGACGTCCTCTCAAACCCCCTGTCCCACAACTGGATGGGGGCCTTCTGGTAGATTTCTATAACACCTTGTACTTTCCCATCAATGGCAGATTCTTAAAGAAGTACTGGTTTTCTGGGTGGTGTGAAACATGCCTGGCCAAGGACCCAGAGAACCTGATCTTTTTGAGGAAGCAAAAGATCTTAAGAATAACTGGAGCATAGTTTTCAAGAATTTGGAAGGGGAAGTAGGAATTGAAAGCAGAGCATAATTGTCTGGGTCCAGGTCATGGTTATTCAGTGCTGAGGGGGTTGGGCTTTCTCAGGGGGCAAAGGGGAGCGATGGAAGTTTTAAGCCAGAGAGTGGAACAGATTGGTTCTTTAGGAAGTTGTCTCATAGGGAGGCATGCTCTTTCTTTGGGGGGCAGTACACTTGGATGCAATGATTCTTTTCTTTTCTTTTTTTTTTTTTTTGGCCGTGCCATGTGGCTTGTGGAATCTTAGTTCCCTGACTAGGGATTGAATCCAGGCCCTCGGCAGTGAAAGCACCAAGTACTAACCACTGGACCACCAGGAAATGCCCGGATGCAATGAGTTTGGAGAGCAATTTGGCATCGTCTAACATGGTTGAAATGTACATCCCCTGAGGGCACACAGTTCCACTCCTAGATGTGCACTCTACAGACACTCAGCTCATGTGTTGCAGGAGATGTACGTGGGAAAGTTCAGAGTGGCTTCATTTATCTTAGTGAAAATAGGAGACCATCTCAAAGTCTGTGTATAGGAGAATGCACAAATCAGTTTCAGTATGGTTGAACACTGGAATACTATACAGCCAGGAAAAAGGAATTTAACCAAAGTTACATATATCACATGTGAAGCTTAAAACCTATCGTAGCATGAAAAAGCAAATTGCAGGACGCCTATGGTATAATACCGCATTTGAATTTATAACATTCAAAGATGATAGAGAATATGAAAATGATAAACTCTAGTTCAGGAGTATAGTTACCTCTTTGTGGGAGGGGAGAGGAGGTGGATGTAGGTGGGGGCTTCAGTTGTACTTGCCAGGTTTTATTCTTTTTCTCGTGGCTGGTACTTAGGTGATTATAAATTATTCTGAAGGACTTCCCTGGTGGTCCAGTGAGTAAGACTCTGTGCTCCCAATGCAGGGGGCCTGGGTTTGATCTCTGGTCGGGGAACTAGATCCTGCATGCATGCTGCAACTAAGGAGTCTGCATGCCACAACTAAAGATCCCTCATGCCGCAACTAAGACCCGGCGCAGCCAAAACAAAGAAAGAAAGAAAGAAAAAAAAATTTTAATTAAAAATAAATAAATAATTCTGAACTATTTTAGATACAATTTTTAAGTGATGTATATAAAAAATAGATGCTTGGGCAGCCAGTGTGGGGAATGACAGTAAGTTTGGAGGCTGAACTAGGGCTGAGTTTTGGATTTGAAGGAAGTGGGTAGATCCCAGAGAGATGGAGGATGCAGAAAGTACAGGACTTGTGACCAATCTGATGTGGAGGGGGTGGGACGAGTTGAGGACAAGGATGAAGTCCGGCAGAGAGGGGGCAGGTTTGGGGACCTCAGATGAGATCTATTTGGAACAAGGCACATCTCAGGGGGCCCGAGATGTCTAGAGGAAGACAGCCAAGGGGTAGTTGGATATTTCTCTGGGTCTGGAGTTCAGAGAGAGACCAGGCAAAGTGCCAGCAGTCTGTAGAGCTGTCTTAGTCAGTCTATGATAGGTTTTGCTGTAGTAACAAGCAGCCCCCCCAATTCTACTGGGTTAAGACAATGAAAATTTACCTAAAATCTAATGCAGGTCAGATGGTTCCCCTCTATCTTATAGCTTCACCACTAGGCATAAGGGGTTTCCAACATCCCTGGGGCAGCGAAGATGGCAGGAAAGTTTATTTCTAGGCCTGGAAAAATGTACTCCCTTATGCCCACATCCCACTGGCCAAAAACCAGCCCAATGTCTCCATCCTAGCTGCAAGGGAGGCTGGGAAATGTAGTTTTCCTGTGAGGCCATAGGATGGTTTACATATTGCATTGTCCTCTGTTGGCAAGGCAGGAGGCCCAGGGAGGGATTGTGAAGGGAGACAGTGGGCCTGGGGGTCCACAGGGCTAACGGCAGCAGGCATTGACTCCTGACTCATTTCTCCCCTGTCCAGGCATCACTCCACCCTGCTTCAATCTTTTTGCCCTCTTCGATGTCCAGGCCCAGGTCTGGCTGCCTCCAAACCACGTCCTGGATATGTCCAGAGACTCGAGCCTGATGCTGTACTTCCGCATGAGGTGGGTGAAGTCCCCTTGGAAGGCTTTCGTTCTGTCCCCTCCCTCCCCTGTCCCCACCTTCCTGGATCTGGTCTGAATCTGTGCTAAACCCCAGCTGCGCCCCCTCCCTTCCTGCAGGTTTTATTTCCGGAACTGGCATGGCATGCATCCCCAGGAGCCGGCTGTGTACCGCTGCGGTCCCCCAGGGTCCGAGCCTTCCTCAGAACAGGCCGAGCAGGGGGTGCAACTCCTGGACCCCGCCTCCTTTGAGTACCTCTTTGAGCAGGTGTGAGCAGGGCTGGGGAGGTGAGACTGTTGGTGAGGGAGGTTGCAAATGAGGAGTCCTCACTTCCCTCCCAATTTGCTGTAGCTAGTAGGTTTCAACTCATGCCATCTGGGATCCTTTGGCTGCCTGAACCAAAGGGTTTTTGAGACTCTTAGGGTTGTAGGGGTAAGTGCTGTGATTGATTAGTGATGTCTGCCACAGGCATAGGGTTGGGCAGAGGAGGCATACATGTGGGGTCCTTCCCTTCCCCAAAGTGACCAGAAGCTGGGGAGTGAACAGGTTCTCATGCCTCCCTTTCTGCCTAATTCCCCATCCCCAGGGCAAGCATGAGTTCATAAATGACGTGGCATCACTCTGGGAGCTGTCAAGCGAGGAGGAGATCCACCACTTTCAGAATGAGAGCCTGGGCATGGCCTTTCTGCACCTCTGCCACCTCGCTCTCTGCCATGGTGTCCCCCTTGAGAAGGTGGCCAAGAAGATCAGGTATTGAGAATGAGGCGGGAACACTGCATAGGTGGGTGGACATGCCCAGGCATCTGGTGGCCAGGGTAGACCTTGCATACTGTCATGCCTTCATTCATTCAACAAACATTTATTGAGTGCCTACTGTATGCTTGTACTAGTTTTTTTTTTCTTCCAGCCGTGCTGAGCGTCTTGTAGGATCTTAGTTCCCTGACCAGGGATTGAGCCCAGGGCCCTGGCAGTGAAAGCACTGAGTCCTAACCACTGGACCGCCAGGGAAGTCCCTGGTACTAGTTTTGGGTGTTCTGGACACAACAGTCAATAGGACAGACAAAAATCCCTGCCCTCCTGGAGGTCACATCTGATGAAGGAGACAGGCAATAAACAAAATACAAAAATAAAATGTATAGCGTTTTAGACAATGATAAGTGCAATGGGGAAAAATTAAGCAGGAACAGAGGAAGAAGGGGTGTGTCAGGGAATGGGGGGTGTACAATTTAAAGCTGGGTCATCATAAGAACCTGCTGTATAAAAAATAAATAAATTTAAAAAAAAACCTGGGTCATCAGGGAATTCCTCACTGAGAAGGTGACATTCAAATTCAGAAATCTGAAGGAAGTGAAGGAGGGAGCCAGGTGGGTATTTGGGAGAAGAGAATTCTCCACAGAGGGATCAGCCAGTGCAAAGGCCCTAAGATTGTACCATGCTTGATATGTGGCTGGAGCAGGGTGAGCTTGGAGGACTCCCTAGAATTCAAGGGAAAAAAGGAGGCAGGAGTCTGGAGAGCTGCTAGCCTCCACTGCAGTGAGGGCTGGGGCAATCAGGGCACACTGCCTGGAGGAGGCAGCAAGAGAAATGGGTCTTTCAGGACCTGCAGTTCTTTTTTGGCCGCGCCACACAGCTTATGGGATCTTAGTTCCCCAACCAGGGATTGAACCCACGCCGAGTCGTAACCACTGCACCACCAGGGAATTTCCCAGGACTTGCAGTTCTTAAAGCACATATTTTTCAATCCCTGTCGTGTTATCACTGGAGGACTAGGGCTGTGACAGTGAAGCCCAGGAGGCTGGGAAGCCCAGAAGAGGGACCCTATCCAGCCTGGAGATCAGAGGATGCTCCTGGGGGGAGGTGATTTCTGCTAAGACCTGAAGGTTGAGTTGGCTTTATCCAGATGTGGATTGCTTTGGCCAAGCGTTCGAGGGAGAGGGAACAGCATATACAAAGGCCCAGAGGCAGGAGGTGGTAAAGACCTAGTTTCCAGGGGAACTGAACTCGGAATGTGATGGCCCAAATGCAGGAGACGGCCAGGCACTAGTCAGGGAACCTTTTCCCTGAGAGCTCTAGGGAGCCCTGGAAAGCTTGGAAGTGGGGGCAGAAGGCAGCTAGAACCTTGACCTTTAGGATCTTTGTATGCAAAGGTTGGAAGAGGTGGCTTGGGACATGGAGGATGAGGCTTCAAATCTCATCTAAGTGGGCTATACTGGTGCGCAAGTGCAGGGCAGGAGAAGGGGTGAAGGGTATGGCTTTGTGAAGAGCAGAGGGCCTTCCCAGAGCTGTGCCTTTTATTGATAATCACATTAATGATCAAAACATAGCGACTTCTCCAACAATAATAGCCAACACTCACATAGTCCTTATTTTATGCCAATCAATAGTCCTGATTCTCTCATCAGCCCTAGAAGTGGGCACTGTTTGATCCCATTTTACAGATGAAAAGACAGAGCCCTTTAGAGCTTAAGGAAGTTGCCCAAGAGCTGGGATTTCCGACCTATAGTCTCCTCCAAAGTCCTGGGCCCTGGGCCCAGACGCCACCTGGCCTCCCTGTGCTGGCCCTTTATAGCATTCTCTGTCCACCTTCATGACAGCCTGCCTGTTTTTTTTATTGTTTTGGGGTTTTTTTCAGTTTTAATATTTTTTATTTTTATGTTTTAAATTTTTGGCCGCACTGGGTCTTCATTGCTGCGTGCGGGCTTTCTCTAGTTGTGGCGAGCAGGGGCTACTCTTTGGTGAGGTGTGCGGGCTTCTCATTGTGGTGGCTTCTCTTGTTGCAGAGCACGGTCTCTAGGCTTGTGCGCTTCAGTACTTGTGGTGCATGGGCTCAGTAGTTGTGGCTTGCGGGCTCTAGAGCACAGGCTCAGTAGTTGTGGCGCAAAGGCTTAGTTGCTCCGAGGCATGTGGGATCTTCCCGGACCAGGGCTCGAACCCGTGTCCCCTGCATTGGCAGGTGGATTCTTAACCACTGCGATACCAGGGAAGCCCCCCCTAATATTTTTTAAATTGAAATATAGCTGATTTACAATGTTGTGTTAATTTCTGCTATACAGCAAAGTGATTCAGTTATACATATATATACATTCTTGTTTTTTTCATCCTCTTTTCCATTATGGTTTATCATAGGATATTGAATATAGTTCTCTGTGCTATACAGTAGGACCTTGTTGTTTATCCATTCTATGCATAAAAGCTTACATCTGCTAACCCCAGCTTCCCACTCCATCTGTCCCCCAACCTCCTCCCCCTTGGCAACTAGAGTCTATTTTCTATGTCTGTGATTCTGTTTCTGTTCTGTAGATAGGTTCATTGTGTCATATTTTAGATTCCACATATAAGTGATATCATATGATATTTGTCTTTCTCCTCCTGACTTACTTCACTCAGTATGACAATCTCTAGTTGCATCCATGTTGCTGCAGATGGCATTGTTTCATTCTTTTTAATGGTTGAGTAGTATTCCATTGTATATAAGTACCACATCTTTATCCATTCATCTGTTGATGGCCATGTAGGTTGCAGCCTGTCTGTTTTCTAGACGAGGCAGCTGAGGTTCAGAGAGATGAAGCCACCTGCCCCACGTCACCCAGCTGGGCCTGCAATCCCGGCCCCTGACTGGCCCCTCCTGGTCGTCCCCACAGCTTCAAGGACTGCATCCCACGCTCCTTCCGGCGGCAGATCCGGCAGCACAATGCTCTGACGCGGCTGCGCCTGCGGAGCATCTTCCGCAAGTTCCTGCGGGCCTTCCAGCCGGGCTGCCTGTCCCAGCAGGTTGTCATGGTGAAGTACCTGGCCACACTCGAGCGGCTGGCGCCCCGCTTCGGCACAGAGCGCGTGCCCGTGTGCCACCTGGAGCTACTGGCCCAGGCCGAGGGGGAGCCCTGCTACATCCGGGATGGCGGACAGGCCCCTCCCGACCCCGGGCCTGAGTCTGCCGCAGGACCCCCCACCCACGAGGTGCTGGTGTCGGGCACCGACGGCATCCGGTGGCGGCTGGTACAGGCAGAGGTGAGTGGGGCGCCTCTTCCATCTAGCAGTCCAGGGCAGCTGGGGGTGGCGTGCCCTTGCTCAGCCTTGGCCTTGGCCTCCGAAGGTGGTTTTCCCCCACGTGCCTCTGGGGTGTGTCAGTCTGTGCCTGGGAGTCCGTTCCTTTTGTTTTGTTTTGTTTTGGTTTTTTGTTTTGTTTTTTTTGGTCACGCGGCGTGGCATGTGGGATCTTAGTTCCCCGAGCAGGGATTGAACCTGTGCCCCTTGCATTGGAAGAGTGGAGTCTTAACCACTGGACTGCCAGAGAAGTCCCTGGGGGTCTGTTTCTTGGGGAGTGTCCTCTGTCTGCCTGCCCCCCTGGGGACCTGCTTTCTGGGGTCTGGCATCTGGGGCTGAGAGGGTGAGGAACCTCCATTCTACTCTCCCTGAAGTTCCAGTTTCTGGCATGTGTATCTCTCTGGGTGGGTCTCCTGTCCAGCCTGTGACACTGGGGTTGATGGGGGGGTTGCCTGGTCCCTCCAGCTCCCGCCTCTCCCCCGGGGAAAAGTGCAGTAGGACTAAACAGGCACTGCCCTGCTCCATTCACCTGCCCCACGTGCTGGTTTCCAGACTCCCAGTGATGGTGGTGGTGGTGGCGGCAGAAGGATGCCCCATGCTGGCCCATCTGGGAAGAAAGCCAAGGCCCAGGAGGTGGGCAACCAGCCAGTGCACAGACCTCAGGAGGCCCCATGGGCCTACTTCTGCGACTTCCAGGACATCACCCACGTGGTGCTGAAAGAACGCCGCGTCAGCATTCACTGTCAGGACAACAAGTGCCTGGTGGGGCCCGGGACGGGGGGCCGGGCTGACCGTGGGGGGAGGGCTGGGGGACGGTGGGAGCCTCTGGCCTGTGACATCTGCCTGATGTTGTCCTCCCCACCACCGCCCCCTCGCCTGCAGGAGTTGAGCCTGCCTTCCCGGGCTGCGGCCCTGTCCTTGGTGTCACTGGTGGATGGCTACTTCCGCCTGACGGCCGACTCGAGCCACTACCTATGCCATGAGGTGGCGCCTCCGCGTCTGGTGATGAGTATCCAGGACGGTATCCACGGACCCCTGCTGTGAGTGCCGGGAAGGGCGGGCGGGCTGCGTGGTGGTGACTGAACTGGGCATGAGCTCTAGGGACTGTGGGGTTTGAATGAGGTGTGTGCATGTGTGTCTTAGGGTGTGAAGGCCTGTGTGTTCACCCATGTATATGAGTGCACATGTGTGTGCAAGCATCCATGTCTCAGTGTGTGTGTGCCTGTGTGTGCACGTGAGTGTGCATGCACGTGTGCGGGAGCATTCGTGTCTAGTGTGCACACGCGTGTCTGTGCGTGCGTGTACACGTGCAAGGATTTGCTCATACAGCATTGTGCATGCGTTCACGTCGGTGGGTGCTCACGTGGGTGCATGTGTGCACCCAGGGGTTATGGGGGGAGAATGGGCACCTGTCACGGCATGGACGGTGTGTCACGCTGAGAGTGCCTGGGTTGGGGACTGTCACCACACATGTCTGAATGTTTAACAGCCCATTTGGCACGCAGCTGTGTCACTACTCTGGGGAGTGCGTCTTGTTTGGTTTTGTTGTTGGTTTGGCCGCGCCACGGGGCACGCGGGATCTTAGTTCCCCGGCCAGGGATGGAACCCATGCCCCCTGCAGTGGAATCGCGGAGTCTTAACCACTGGACCACCAGGGAAGTCCTCCAACTGCATTTTAAATTGTCAGTGTGTGTTTTTGCACGTGACAGGACGGGTGAGTTTTGCTGGGCTATGCGTTGTCCAAACGCTGGTGGTTGTTCAGATATACGTGTGGGTGTTTACACCCCTGCAGGCATGTGTCTGTCCTGGTACTTGTGGATCACTGTCTGAGCATTCCTGCTTGGACGTGTGGGGCTGAGAATGTGAAGTGTCAGGGCTTATGTGGTCATCAGGTGTGTGTGGCCATCCTGTATGCTGCCGGGTTGGGGTCTGTGACTATCAGCTCATCTGGTCATTGGCCCTGTGCCTGGGTATCTCCTGTCCTATCTGTGACACTTGGACTGGCCCCTGGGTCAGTCTAAGAGGTCTCACCCTTCCAAGCCTGTCTCTACACCAGAGGAGGGTGAAGTGGTCGTTTCACCTCTCAAGGGCTGTGGCTGTACGGGCCACACGGGCCATGTGGCCTATGGGCCATGTCAGCGTGTGTCTTAGTCCATTCGTGCTGCTGTAACAGAATGCCAATGACTGGGTGGCTTAGAAACCACAGATGCTTATTTCTCACAGTTCTGCAGGCTAGAAGTCCAAATTCAAGGTGCTGGCAGATCCAGTGTCTGGTGAGAGCCCCACCTCCTGTTACATAACCAAAGTTCAGTCTTCTGGCTGTGTCCTCATATGGTGGAAGGGGCGAGCAAGATCTCTGGGGTCCATTTTATTTTTGTATTTATTTATTTAAATTAATATATTTACTTAATTTTTGGCTGCGTTGGGTCTTCATCGCGGTGCGCTGGCTTTTCACTGTGGTGGCTTCTCTTGTTGCGGAGCGTGGGCTCTAGGCACACGGGCTTCAGTAGTTGTGGCGCTCAGGCTTTAGTAGTTGTGGCTCACAGGCTGTAGAGCGCAGGCTCAGTAGTTGTACCACACGGGCTTCGTTGTTCCACGGCATGTGGGATCTTCCTGGATCAGGGCTCGAACCCGTGTCCCCTACATTGGCAGGCGGATTCTTTTTTTTTTTTTTTTTTGGCAGGCGGATTCTTAACCACTGTGCCACCAGGGGAGTCCCTGGGGTCCATTTTATAAGTCACTAATCCTATTCGTGACGGCTCCACCCTCATGACTTAATCACCTCCCCAAGACCCACCTCCTAAGGCCATCGCCTTGGTCGGGGGTTAGGGCTTCAACATAGGAATGTTGGGGGGACACAGACATTCAGTCTCTGGTACCACATACGTAACTGTCAGAGTCTGTGTGGCTGTGTCACCTTGTAGTACCTGTTTGTGCTTATGACAGTTGTTCCCTCTGGGTCTGGGATGCCAGTGCCCCTGTGCTGTTATGTTACACAGCGGCTGTGTCTGCGATCTTTCATACTTTTTTTTTCTTTTTTTTTTTTGGCTGCACTGTGCGGCATGCGGGATCTTAGTTCCCCAACCAGGGATTGAACCTGCGCCCCCTGCAGTGGAAGCGTGGTCTTAACCACTGGACTGCCAGGGAAGTCCTCTGTCTGTGATCTTTTCCTTTCGGTGTGTGACAGACTGCATTGTGCGTCACCCTGGGAGTGGCAGTGTCTATGGCTGGGTGTGTGCCCATCTGGCAACTGATGGCTGTTTCCCGTGTGTGTATGTGTGTGTGTGTGTGTGTGTGTGTGATCTTGTCGGCCACGGTGTCCACAGTTGTTACGCACGAGCATGTGCCTGTTCCGGTACCT
Organism: Leucopleurus acutus; assembly: GCF_964270905.1. Lineage (NCBI taxonomy): Eukaryota > Metazoa > Chordata > Mammalia > Artiodactyla > Delphinidae > Leucopleurus > Leucopleurus acutus. Next base: position 7,166,825 of record NC_139145.1, on the reverse strand, counting down.
GTGTCTGTGTGTGAGTTTTCATGCATGGGACAGGGTTACCTGCGTGTGTGTGTTCAGACACAGTGTCACCACATAAGCCGTGTCTGACATTTATCCCAGCTGGAGTGTGCCCTGCTGGGCAGGTTTTGTGTGTCCTTGTTGCCAGGTGTGGGTCCAGCAGTGCTCCCAGGTGCCCTGATGGTGCCCCTTTGTGCCCCCACCCGCCCAGGGAGCCATTTGTGCTGGCCAGGCTGCAGCCCGAGGACAGCCTTTACCTCATCCACTGGAGCACCAGCCACCTCCACCGCCTTATCCTCACGGTGGCCCAGCGTGACCAGGTGGGCCTGGGGCGGGGGTCCTGGGCTGGGGCTGGGCGTGCTCCCTGCCTGGACCCCTGCTCACCGCCCTCACCCCTGCTGCCACCTGCTCCAGGCACCCGGCGTGAAGGGCTTGCACCTACGGAAGTTCCCCATCGAGTTGCAGGCTGGGACTGTCGCGCTGGAGGGCTGGGACCGGTCCTTCCCCAGCGTGCGCGAGCTGCGGATTGCCCTGCAGGGCTGCTCCCTGCGGGCCGGCGACGACTGCTTTTCCCTGCGCCACTGCTGCCTGCCACGGCCAGGAGGTACCAAGATGGGGGTACCACGGGGCTCGGGTTGGGGGGGGCCTCTTCCCTCCGTGCCTACTTTCAGGGACTGCTTCCATCCCCAGAGATCTCCAACCTCATCGTCACGCGGGGACCTCGGGCCAGCAGCAGGCCACTCAACCTCAGCCATCTCAGCTTCCACCAGATCCGCCAGGAAGACATCACCCAGGTGCGTGGCGCGGGGGTGGCCCCTGCGGGCGCGGGGCACCAGGGAGGCAGCCTGGAGCCGTTGTCATGGAGATCTTCCACACCATGTCCCCCCAGCTGTCCCACTTGGGCCAGGGCACGAGGACCAATGTGTATGAGGGCCTCTTGCGAGTGGGGGGCGGAGGCCCTGAAGAGGACAAGGTGGATGGCGGGGACCCCCCCATGCCCGGGGCGGGCTGTGAACAGGAGCTGCGAGTGGTACTCAAGGTGCTGGATCCCAGTCACCATGACGTCGCCCTGGTGAGTGAGCGTGGCCAGGGGATGGGGGGCAGGGTGAAGAGGGTCAGGGTCAGGGCCTGCAGCCCCCTGACCTGCCCCGTCCCCACAGGCCTTCTACGAGACAGCCAGCCTCATGAGCCAGGTCTCCCACGTGCACCTGGTCTTCGTGCACGGCATCTACGTGCACGGCTCCGAGAGTGAGTGGGCCCTGCCCCACCCCCGACATACACACACCCCCCACCCCACTCTGCCCCATTTACAGCCCGACCCCACTTACACTCTTGACCTGCATCCTTATCCCTGACTGCACACTGACCTTTGACCTACACCGCACCCCTGAACGTACCCCAGCCTGTGCCCATCGACTCTCATCTCCAGCCTAAACCCTGTCCACACCATGACCCTTAGCAGCTCCCTGATCCCTGGCTACGCCCCAACCGTCTACCTGCACCCCGACTCCAGACTGCATCCCTAGCTCCATCTACCACCCAGACACCTCTACAATCCAGCCCCTGTGTATCCTCTGACCCCCTCGATACCGTGACAGCATGCAGACCCCAGCCTTGTTGGCCACCCCGATCCTCCCAGACCTCAGCCCCTGCTTCTCCCCCCGCTCTCCCGCTACTCTGTGCGCACCTCCTTGTACAGGGTGCCCACGGCCGCCCCCAGACCCGCCGACCTCAGCACCATGTGTCCGTCTCTCCTGCTTTCCCCGCAACGCTGGCCTAAGTGCCGAGCCTGCGCACCTCTCACTGCACAGGCACCCCCAGCCCTGTGGGATCCCAACCTCCAGCTCCACTTCCTCCACTGGTCTGCACCCTCCCCCCGGTTCCCCAGTCCCGTCCTGACCTTTGTCACTCACTCGCAGCCTCCTCTCTACCCCAGCCCCACCCTGGACCCAAATGCCAGCATTCAGCTCGGCCTCACCCTGCACCCACCTCCGCCGGCCCTCGGTACTGCATTCCTCCTCTCCCCAGAGTCACTCCCGAGCCTCCCCCCACACCCTTGCCCGACACCTTCCCCACCTACAATCCCAGCACCCCCACCCCCCGCCCCGTCCTGCCCCCTGGCGCCCTGGAGGGTAAGCTGCTGGGCAGCACCTGCAGTGGCTGGGCCTTTGCAGATATCATGGTGACGGAGTACGTGGAGCACGGGCCCCTGGACGTGTGGCTGCGGCGGGAGAGGGGCCGCGTGCCCCTGGCCTGGAAGCTCACAGTGGCCCAGCAGCTGGCCAGCGCCCTCAGCTACCTGGTGCGTGGTCTGCGGGCGGGGCCTGCGCGGGTGGGGAGGGCCAGGGCAGCTCCCACGTTGCGTATGGAGGCCTGAACGCACCCATCCATGCACTGGATCTTCCCATGAACCTTCTCTGCTCACGCACCCCTGTGGCTCCCATCTCTCCCCACCTCCTCCACTTGGTGTCCAAGGCCCTGTGGCAGTCGCCTCTGTCACTCTTGCCAGCCCTTCCCGGTCCAGTCACCCCAGTTTCCAGAACACCCCCTGTGTGCCGGGCTCTGTCCTAGGCCCTGGGGACCCAACAGAGAACAAAACAGACAGAAGTTTCTGTCCTTGGGGAGCTGGCATTTTAGTTGGGAGGGACAAGCGAGAAATAATAATTCGTACATTACATTACATAGTACGCCAGAAAGTAGCGAGAACTGTGGGCAAAAAAGCAGAGCTGGAGAGGAGGATTTGATACAGTTTGGGGAAGGGGTGATGTCTTAAACAGGTGGGTTGGGGAAGGCCTCACTAAGGTGACCTGGAGGTGACATGGGGTGAGGGGAGAGCTGGGTAGTTGTGAGTGTATCTGGGGGAAGTGCATTCCAGGCAGAGAGGACAGCCAGTGCAAAGGCCCTGGGGAAGGAGCATGTCTGCCATGGGTTTGGGGACCACAGTAGGGTCCTCTGGCCTTTTGTTCCTGGCTGAGAGCCTTGGCCACCAGCACTGGGAAAACAGGAAGGACCCACTGGAGACCCAGTGCTGCCTTGTCACTATGACAATGGACTGGCATCTCCATAACGACCATGATTGTCTTTTTCACTTGGGCTGTCCCTGGGGGGACCATGTGGGATGGGGTAGGGGTGGGGTCTACAGCCCCCAGTGGCCACGCCCCCTTTCCCCCCTACCCCAGGAAGACAAGAGCCTGGTTCACAGCAACGTGTGTGGCCGGAACATCCTCCTGGCACGGCTGGGGCTGGCGGAGGGCACCAGCCCCTTCATCAAGCTGAGTGACCCCGGTGTGGGCCTGAGCGTCCTCTCCAGGGAGGGTGAGGACGCAGGCAGGGCTGGGCACAGGGGCGGGCTTCCCCCACTCCTTTTACCTTGCTGACCTCTGACTCTGGCCCCCAGAACGGGTGGAGCGGATCCCCTGGACAGCCCCTGAGTGCCTGTCCGGTGGAGCCAACAGCCTAAGCACTGCAGCCGACAAGTGGGGCTTTGGTGCCACCCTCCTGGAGATCTGCTTCGATGGGGAGGCCCCCCTGCAGGGCCGCAGCCCCTCCGAGGTATGTCCAGGGGACCCCTGGGCCCTTCGCACAAAGAGGGCTGGCACCGCCAAGGAGTCCAGAGGGTACATTCAGGGTCCAGAGCTGCCTCCCCTCTGGCTGTGCAGCCTCATCTCTCTGGGGCTCCATCAGGTCATCTGTCAGTTGCAGTGAACTGCAGTCCCAACCTCATAAGGTCGTTATGGCACAAAGCAAATAGATCACATGCTTTAGGCAGAGTGACCAGGGCATCAAGGGGGAGGCACAGGCTGTCGGGAGGAAGGGGACCCAGAGGATGGCCCTGACCCAGCTGAGGGATGGGGCAGGGCTTTCCAGAGGAGGTTTTAATCTAAGTGCAGAAATATCAGTGTCCCAGGCTAGGAAGAGCAGCCTAGGTGGTGGACACAGCCTTTGCAAAGGCCGGGAGGCTTTGGGACATTCAGGGATCTGCAGTATGCAAAAGCGTTCTGGGAGCAGAGGTGGGTGGAAGGCAGGGCAGGAAGGGCCAAGCGTGAGATGCTCCAGCACAGCACAGCCTGCTCTCCTTGGGTTCCAGTCCTGACTGCGGTGGTGGGCAAGGCTGCATCCCGTTGCCGAGGCTCAGGGGCCTCATCTGTAAAATGGGAATGACAAGAACGAGGACCTGGCTGGTCTAGCCCTGCTCTGGGGACTTGACTCTGCCTCTTGGGGAAGGGGACTGAGGGTGTACACTGACTCCTTCCGGTCCCCTCTCCAACAGAAAGAGCGCTTCTACCAGAAGCAGCAGAAGCTGCCTGAGCCCTCGTGCCCAGAGCTGGCCATACTCACCAGCCAGTGCCTGACCTATGAGCCAGCCCAGCGGCCATCCTTCCGCACCATCCTGCGTGACCTCACTCAGCTGCAGCCCCAAAGTGAGCATCACTCCAGGGCGGGGACCCTGGAGGGGGGGAGGGGCTGGGATCCCTGCTGACTCAGGCATGGTGCACCCAAGTCTCTGTACAGTGGCTGAGGGTGTGTGCCGGTTTCTAATTCACTTAAGTAAGGGGGAGGGGAAGCCCCAAGCTCTCCTTTATGTTTTGCTTGGGGAGAGCCACGGCTTCTTTGGATGAATTAGACCCTGGCAAATTTTTTGGTTATTAATGAAAAGTTTGTGCCCTTTACCCAATCTCAGAACATCCCAGGTGTTGGTTATGGTGCAGCCAGCTCTGTGTTTTGGACAATAAGAGGAATTTTCCAGCCCTTGCAAAAAAAAAAAAAAAAAAAAAGTTTGCTTATCTCTGGGATCGGATGCTGGGGATAGCAGTAGCTGGCTTTCTGTGTCCCCAAGTGTGGACCGTTTTGGAGAAAGGGCTGTGTTCCAGACTCACCCACTGTAGCTCTTCCAGATCTCGTTGATGTCTTGTCTGTGAACCCGGACTCACCGGCGTCAGATCCTACGGTTTTCCACAAGCGCTATTTGAAAAAGATCAGGGATCTGGGTGAGGTAAGGGCGAGGCCTGGAGGACCTGCGGCGGGGCATGGGCCCTGGCCTTAGGACTCTCAGCTTCAAGGGAGGCCCCGGGGAATTGAAAGGGAGGCCTCAGCCCCAAGGGGACCCATCCACATGGAGTAGGTGGGGCCTTGGATTTTCCAAACAAACCTGCCTGGAGGTGGGGCCTGGGGAGCTGGGGGTGGGGCTGACGCTCCTGCACGCTCCGGCCAGGGTCACTTCGGAAAGGTCAGCCTGTACTGCTACGATCCAACCAATGACGGCACTGGTGAGATGGTGGCCGTGAAGGCCCTCAAGGCAGGCTGCGGTCCCCAGCTCCGTACAGGCTGGAGGCGAGAGATCGAAATCTTGCGCACACTCTACCACCAGCACATTGTCAAGTACAAGGGCTGCTGCGAGGACCAAGGTGGGCGGGGCCTAGAGATGTAACAGGGCGGGGCTATGGCTTGGGTGTGGCTTGGTGGGCGGGGCCAGCAGGACCTGGCCAATTAGAGCCTCTCAGCCCCAGGCTGGAAGATGCAGTTTGCAGACACCAAGGTGGGCGAGGCCCGGCTGCCTCCTTTCCATCCTTAGGTGCTCTGCTGGGGCCAGGATGGGTGGGAGCCACCGTCAGCTCCCTTGCCTGTGGACGGGTTCAGGATGGGTCCGCCCCACCTGAGGACTGGTCCTAGTGTGGATGGATCTTGGTTTTCCCTCCCCACCTTGGGATAGGGGGTGCAGGGTGGGCAGCCTGTGGTCCGGGTCTCTACCACCCTTACGGGCCGCTCCTCTCCGGTGTCAGGCGAGAAGTCGGTACAGCTGGTTATGGAGTACGTGCCCCTGGGCAGCCTCCGAGACTACTTGCCTCGGCACAATGTCGGGCTGGCCCAGCTGCTGCTCTTCTCCCAGCAGATCTGCGAGGTGGGCCTGCCTGCCCCTGCTCCCAGAACCTGCCCCCTTCTTTGGCTTGGCCTGAGCTCCCTATCTCCCCCGCCAACCCCGCTGGGCCTGCTCTCCTCCATCCTTGTCCATTCAGCAGATCACCTGGCCACACCCCCGCTGGCCCAGGCCCCCACCCCCCTCCCAATTCTCCCGCCCCCTGCCCCGGGGGAGCCCCCCATGTGGCTCCACCTCTGCTGTCTGGCTCTGCTCCTTTTCTCTCTGGCCCCAGCTGCCATCCTGCCCGTTCTCGCGCCTGGTCCCCGCCAACTTGACTGTCCCCTAGCCATCCTGGTCACTGCTTCTCAGGCCCGGTCCTGCCCCCGCGCTGATCCTGACTTGCCCCACCCCCAGGGTATGGCCTACCTGCACGCGCAGCACTACGTGCACCGAGACCTGGCCGCACGCAACGTGCTGCTGGACAACAACAGGCTGGTCAAGATTGGGGACTTCGGTCTCGCCAAGGCCGTGCCCGAAGGCCATGAGTACTACTGTGTGCGCGAGGATGGGGACAGTCCCGTGTTCTGGTAACCAGCGGGACCCAGCCGGAGGGAGGGGTGCCAGGGTCACCTGGAGCAGACAGGGTGGAGGAGATGGATTCCGGGGTCTCAGACGACAGGGCCTGGGTCAAGTGACACTGCCCCCCTCTTAAGGTTGGGGCCCTAACTGGGACCACAGGGCTCCTAAGCCTCAGGTAAGGACTCCAGCTCGGTCTGGCCCAAGGCCTGAGTGCCCTCTCTCCCCAGGTATGCCCCGGAGTGCCTGAAGGAGTGTAAGTTCTACTATGCATCCGACGTCTGGTCCTTTGGGGTCACCATGTATGAGCTGCTGACCTACTGTGACTCCACCCAGAGCCCCCCCTCGGTGAGCGCCAGGCCCGCACCCCGACCCCATCCTAGAGGAGTTAGCGAGGCATGCATTCAGTTCCCAGCTCCCCCACCCTAGCAAGAACTTAACCTGCCTGAGCCTCACAGTCACGTTCTGTAAAGTGGGCCAGTTACACTGCAGAGGGCTTGGATTGTGACCGAAACCCACTCAGATAGGAACGGCTTATTCTGCCATTTGCAAACCCCAAGGGGACAGTGGGAACATGGCTTGATCTAGACCTTCAAATGCCATCAGGAATCCCATTTTCTCCAACTCTCAGCTCTGCTGATTTCCATGGTAGCATTTTGTTTTTTTTGCCGTGCCACGCGGCATGTGGGATCTTAGTTCCCCCATCAGGGATCAAACCTGTGCCTCCTGCAGTGGAAGCACCGAGTCTTAACCACTGGTAGCATTTCTTAAGCAAGCCTTCCCTTTGTTGTGGCAACAGTGGACCCAGCTGAGGGGAGGAGGGTCTTTCTCTTTCCAGCATAATTCAGGACTCTCTGATTGGCCCAGCTTGACTCACGTGCCCTCCAGGGAACCACTCACTGTGTAGTCCTTGGCTGAGGGGAGGAGCCTAGAGTATGTTAGGGGTTTATTCCCAAAGCCAATCAGAGTGCCTTTATAGGAAAATTTTTTTAAAAAAATTAAAAAAATTTTTAAAAAATTAAAAAAATTTTCTGAACAGGCAAAAACAACTTGCTGAGGTTTAATAATAATAGCAAGCACCTAATTCAGACTTACTCTATGAATATTAGTTTATCTAAGTTTCACAATAACCCCAGGTGGCAGATGTTATCACCCATTTTACAGATGAGAGAACTGAGGCCCAGAGAGGCGAAGTCATAAGACCAATGTTATGCAGCTGAGAAGTGGTAGAGATGGCATTAGAACTCCTGCCGTCCGGCTTCAGACTCTTGACCTCTATCTAGGCAGCCCCGCCTCTTAAAAAGAGCTTGTCCTGTTTCTTCTGTAGAAATTCATCGAGCTCATAGGCCTCACCCAGGGGCAGATGACAGTGCTGAGGCTCACTGAGCTGCTGGAACGAGGGGAGAGGCTGCCACAGCCAGAGAAATGTCCCTGTGAGGTGAGACCCTCCCTTTTCCCCCTGCCCCCACCATCGGACCAGGGAGAGAGCAGAGATCACAGCCTCAGTTTTTCCTTCCCCAGATCTATTGCCTCATGAAGAACTGCTGGAAAGCAGAGGCCTCATTCCGCCCGACCTTCCAGAACCTCATACCCATCCTCAAAACGGTCCACGAGAAATACCAAGGCCAGGCAGCCTCAGTGTTCAGTGTCTGCTGAAGCCCGCCAGCAGCTCTGCTTGGGGGGATTGGAGCAGACGGTACCCACAGAGAGGGCCTCCTGCTTCCCACCCTAAGAGGAGCCCAAGAGGGGGTGGTCAGCCTCACTGACTCCCTGTGCCTTACTCCTGTCTGGATGCCCCACCCCTCTGAACTGACTTTCCTTGTCTTAGTCCGTTTGGGCTGCTATAACAAAACGCCACAGACTGGGTGGTTTATAAACAACAGAAATTTATTTGTCACAGTTCTGGAGGCTGGGAAGTCAAGATCAAGGCACCAGCATGGTTGAATTTTGGCAAAAGCCCTCTTACTGGTTCATAGCCTATGCCTTCTTACTATGTCCCCACAAGGTCCAAGGGGGCAAGGCATCTTTCTGGAGCCTCTTTTATAAGGGCACTAATCACATTCATGAGGGCTCCACCCTCATGACCTATGCACCTCCTAATACCATCACGTTGGGTGTTAGGATTTCAACATAGTGATTTTGAAGGGACAGAAACGTTCAAACCATAGAACCTTCCAAAATCATGAGCCTGACACAGGCTCCTGAGGGATCCAGGACAAGCAAGGAGCTAACCAGGCCCTTGAATCTGATCTTTTTATCTTCCCCCAGCTCCTGCCCTTGGAGCCCACTATCTCCCCTAACTGGTTAAAAACTCGTATTTCCTCTGCTAGAGGCATGGTCCTTGGGCCCTTCTTCAGCAAGTGTCCACTCTCCTGGGGACTGCAGCTAGAGCAAGACACTCATTGCAGAAGAAGTCAGATTCAACTATTGAACCTTTGCTCACCTCTAAATCACCGGCCAGCAATTAGACCAATGCCTGGAACACAGAAGGCCCTCAAGATGTATGTTAAATATATCAACAAAGGACCTGGAGGACCACATGCCATGTAAATAAGATTGCCAGTTTCACCTTTTTCTCGCTGTGTGACCTCAGGCAAGTGGCTTCCCCTCTCTGGGCCTTAGCTTTCAACTATGAACTTGGGATGGTCATGCTTGCTGCCTTGTAGGACTAGTGTCAAGAGCTAATGAGGGCTTCCCTGGTGGTGCAGTGGTTAAGAATCTGCGTGCCAATGCAGGGGACACGGGTTTGATCCCTGGCCCGGGAAGATCACACATGCTGCAGAGCAACTAAGCCCATGCATCACAACTACTGAGCCTGCGCTCTAGAGCCTGTGTGCCACAACTACTGAAGCCTGCGCACCTAGAGGCCGTGCTCTGCAACAAGAGAAGCCACGACAATGAGAAGGCCACGCATTGCAACAAAGAGTAGCCCCCGCTCGCTGCAACTAGAGAAAGCCCGCGCACAGCAACGAAGACCCAACACAGCCAAAAATAAAAACAAATAAATAATTTTTTTAAAAAAAGAGCTAATGAGGTCATATCTGTCAAATGCTTAGCAGAGAGATATGCAAACAACTGCTCAATAAACATTTGATATTATTGTTAATCTGGTGTTTGCCAATGTGTTTCTGCTTAACAGGTATACTTGAGATGGGTCTGCCACATTGTGAAAGGCAGTTAGATTTCTTTCCCATGGGACTTCCTAAGACCCTGTGCATTGCAGCCCTCCTGACTGGTCAGTTTCACACTATTTTAGTGATATTTGCTTTTTATAACAGTTTTTAAAATTAAATATTCATTATAATTGTAAATCTTCCTTTTTTTTTTTTTTGATATTGCCGTAGGCAGTGAAATGTTTCCCTCCTCTGTCCATCAGCCACCACTGTCACCTCCCCGGGAGACAACTAATGTTATCTGATTTCCTCTTTTGGCTTCCAGAGACATTTTATCCAGATACAAGGAAATCTGTGCACATGTTACATTTCCCCATCTTTTGCAAGAATAAGTGTGTGCTGCTATATAGAGCTCTAGCCTGTATCTTTTCTATTTTTTCCCCACATAATAGGCCTTGGAGGCAAACAGTGTTTTCTCTTTCTATTTTATGGTTGTGTTGTAGCTCATCATTCAAATGTCATCAGCATTTGTTCATGTAATCATTTCTAATCCTTTGCCATACCCTGGGCTGCTGCAGTGAGTAAGCATGTGTGCACATGGTTTCACCCACATTCAAGGGTATCTGTAGGACAAATTCCCAATGGGAATAGCTGCACGATCTAACCTGGTAATTTGGAAAGTCATTGCCACTAGAATATATTTTGATAGGTGATAGGGCAAGTCTCTCCTCATTCTTTTCTCAAAATTATCTTGGCTTGTTCTTAGGCAGATACTTTTTCTTTTTGCCTTCTTTTTTATAAAAAATTATTTTCCGGGACTTCCCTGGTGGCACAGTGGTTAAGACTCCACGCTCCCAGTGCAGGGGGCCCAGGTTCGATCCCTGTTTGGGGAACTAGATCCCACCCGCATGCCACAACTGAGAGTTTGCATGACACAACTAAGGAGCCAGCGAGCCGCAACTAAGGAGCCCTCCTGCTGCAACTGAGACCCAGTGCAACTAAATAAATATTTTAAAAAAATTATTTTCCGTTATGGTTTATCACAGGATGTTGAATGTAGTTCCCTGTGCTATGCAGTAGGACCTTGTTCTCTCTGTTTTATTCGTTTTCTTTTTTCTTTTGTCATACCCAGTTACATGGAGATTTTTTTGCCTGTTTGGAAGTCTGGTATCTTCTGCCAGAGTTCAGTAGATGTTCTGTGAGAATCCTTGCACATGTCAATTTTTTTTTTTTGGCCGTACGGCATGTGGGATCCTAGTTCCCCGACCAGGGATGGAACCCATGCCCCCTGCAGTGGAAGCGCGGAGTCTTAACCACTGGACCACATGGGAAGTCCCTGTAGATGTTTGTTTGTTTGTTTTTTGCGGTACGCGGGCCTCTCACTGTTGCGGCCTCTCCCGTTGCGGAGCACAGGCTCCGGACGCGCAGGCTCAGCGGCCACGGCTCACGGGCCCCCCTGCTCTGCGGCATGTGGGATCTTCCCGGACCGGGGCACGAACCCGCGTCCCCTGCGTCGGCAGGCGGGCTCCCAACCACTGCACCACCAGGGAGGCCCTCTGCCCATGTTTGAATTGGGTTTGTTGCTGAGTTGTAGGAATTCTTTATAATCTGGATATTAATACCTTAGCAGATATATTATTTACATATACTTTTGATTTGGGTTTTAGTTGGTCTCTGGGCACCATGTGCGAAACGGATTTTTGGGAGGCGGGGCAGGCGAGGAGAGACCTCATTGGGGAGGGTACTCCAGGTGAGAGAGGAGGGGGTGTGGCCTTAGGGATGGGGAGAGTGGATGAATGCTGAGTGCCATCGAGATCTTCAACAAGGTCCCTCTCTGGAGCTCAGGTCAGAGGCACAGGAGGCAGGTCAGAGGCCTGAGAGATGGAACTGATGGAGGTGGGAGTCCCCACCTGACCCCTCTCCCCGCCCCGCCAAGTCCCTGCTGTTGGGGTAAAGAGACCAGCTACCTGGAGAAGAAGGGCAAGGGGGGAGGGGGACAGGGGTAAGAGCCGGTTACAAGTAGCACCCTTGGCAGACGGTGGCTCAGGATTTAGCTGTCCCCCAAGCACTCTACCTCAGCACTGCACACAGGGAATGGGGGACCCCACCCACAAGATCTTCAAAGATAAGGGGCCCTATAAAAGCCACCCAGGCAGCCAACACAGAGCCTAGCACAAGTCCCCAATAAATGTGGGCTCTGTTCATTTTCATGGCTTCACTTATCTTAGGGGTCCCTCGTTATCACCCCCCAAATCTCTTATTTGCCCCCCAGGAGTGTTGGGATCTCGCTCTAACTGTGCGAAGCCCTGCCTAGAAGTCCACCCATTGTTGTTGCCTCCTCGAAATGTTGCCTTGAAATCCCACCCTATCCCTTCAAGGAAAGTGATTATCCCCCGTTAACTTCCTCTTTGGGAACAGAACACCCCCCCTTCACCTAAGTTCAACAGGAAGGAGGTGTCTCACCACCTCCACCCCCTCCCCCCTCCAGGCTTTCCTGTGCTAAAAACAAAGGAAGAAGACTGCATTAGCACTTCCTGTGGGTTCATGGTGGGGGGGGCGGGGGTGTGGGGAGGGGCGGTGACTGAGGTTTACCCTACCTGAGACTCCCTGGAGACTGGCCAGCGCCCTCCACCTCCCTGGGCCCCCCCACTCTGGAGCCCTGGGGCTGCGCAATATTCCCCTGCCCCTCCCTAGGCCTGGGCAAGGTGTAGCCCCTGGACTTCTGCATTCTTAACTGCGGTGGCTGTACTTCCTTCCCCTGGGTGACCCACCTGCTCTCCAGTGCCCAGCGCCTCATTAAGGCAACTTCCTCCTACAGGCTGGCCACCATGATGCCCTCAGGGCCCCTGCCCAGGGCCTGCTGGACTTCGTTCATCTCTCTGCTTCTAGTCTGCTGTCTGCTGCCCCCAGGTGAGGCCCGGCAAGCTGGGGGGGGGCTGGAGTTGCGGGATTGGTGGCGGAGGGGAAGGAGAACAGAGCGCCTCACACCCTGCTGCCCGGGCTGTGCCAATAACACTTCTTAAACTCAGATCGGCCAGGGGGCTCCCCAGTGTCCTCGGGAGAAAGTGGTGGCCTCTTAACACAGCCTTCAGGGCTCCCGGAGAGACACAGTCCCTGCATTTGACTTGTTCTTCTCCCTCTGCACGACACACCCACACACACACAAGCACGCATGCATGCATGCATTCCCTCCCTGGTCCATCTGGACCCTCAACCTCTGCATATGCTCTTCAGTCTGCCAGGATCACTCTTCCCTTTCACTTGGCTAACGCCTCCTTGACACTTTAAAACTGACCATAGTGGTCCCCTCCTCCAGGAAGCCTTCCCTGACTCACCTCCTCCTAGAGGCTTGATCAGGGCTTCCCCTGGCCTCCCTCCCAGCTCTCCTTGGTTCCTGATCCATCATCTGTCTTCCTCACTAAACTGAAGCACCATGAAGGCAGAGACCATCATATCTCGGCAAGAGGAAGTTTTGAATGGTGGAGCCTGCAAATGGGTGGGTTGGGGGGCACTGGAACCCCCAGGAGAGCTTCCTTCTGTTCCCCCAGGTACCCAAGGGCAGGAGTTGCAGCTGCGAGTGGAGCCGCAGAACCCAGTGGTGCCTGCCGGAGAGTCCCTCTTGGTAAATTGCAGTACAGATTGCCCCAGCGCTGGACTCATCTTCCTGGAGACGTCCCTACTCAAGGAGTCGGTGGGCCGTGGCCTGGGCTGGGCAGCCTTCCAACTCAGCAATGTGACTGGTGACACCCAGCTCCTCTGCTCTGGCTTCTGCAATGGCTCCCAGATGATAGGCTTCTCTAACATCACAGTGTACCGTGAGTGGCTGTGCCTGGAGGTGGAGCTGGCTTCGGGCAGCAGTGGGGCTAGATAACCAATGGTGCAGGGGAGCGGGGCGGGCATGAGGGCCCTGAGTTTGCAGGAATGGACCTGGGCTCTGACCCAGAGCTTGGACCTGAATGTGTGTGTGTGGGTGTGTGTGACAGAGACAGAGACAGAGAGATGCATCTCAACCACATGCCAGGGCAGCAGTTGTGAATTAATTTATTTGGGTCCCAATAAGCATTTTAAATATATCTGAGGAATTCCCTGGCGGTCCAGTGGTTAAGATTCCATGCTTTCACTGCCAAGGGCCTGAATTCAATCCCTGGTCAGGGAACTAAGATCCCACAAGCCATGCAGTGTGGCCAAAAAAAAAAAAACCAACAACAAAACAATAGACTAGAAAGTAGCAGAGTACATCAGTCATGGTGCTTACTGTTTTGTGAAGCCATAGAAAAGTGTAGTGTACATGTGTAACTGTGTGTATGCTCCTGTGTGCACCAGTGTCTGTATGCGTGTTTGTGTACCTATGTGTGTGTCTGTGAGCTTCTGTATCTGTCATTATCTCTGTGAGACCGTGTGAGCGTACCTGTGTGTCTGTATATGTGTCTGTCTGTATGTTTGTGTGTGCCTGTGTGTACGTGTCTCTGGATTTGTGTATATCTCTATGTGTGAATGTCTATATATGTCTGCATGTCGGTATCTGTGTATCTCTGTGTGTGAGCAAGTGTGGATGTCTGTGTCAGTACGTGTCTGTATATGTCTTTGTGTGTATTTCTGTTGTAACATGTACATCTGCGTGTGTATATGTTTGCCTATGTGTGTATCTGGGTGTCCCCATCTGTGTGACCGTGAGATGCTTCTGTCCAGTGCTGTGCAAGAGCCTGTTGGTCCTGGCTCATGAGAGTCCATGGTGCTCGTCTCTTCCCAGCTCACTGAGCGGCTGATTTCAAGCTACTCAATGCGTCACACTGAGTAGCTTGAAATCAGCCAAAGTATTTACACCACAGAAATTGGCAAATGCTCCATGTTGGGGCTCCCCCACCTCACCCCAGAGAGCCCAGGCATAATCAGCATTGGCCAGCATACCACTGTCCCTCAACCAGAGGTTAAGATGGGGGCCTCCTTGTTAAATATTCTAAAATTACAGTTAGATGTTAAATATTTTCCGTAGCGGCCAGTCCGTAGGCCTGTGTGTGACAGCTTGAGACCCAGGCTTGAGAGATGCTCCCCCAAAGGAGGCCCAGGGTTTGGTATGTGTGCCTGTGAGGGCCACTGCAGCTGCAGCTGGGAGAGGACCCAGCCTGGGGCTGTTGAGTCCCCAAGGACTGTGCAGAGCACCCTCAGAGGCTGCCCTAGGCCTTGAGCAGCTGGGACTGATTGGGGAGGGCTAGACCAAGCTCTGGGAAAGGCCAAGACCAGAGTCCAGGCCAGAAGCTGGGAGGAGGGGTCAGGGGAGTTTCTAGACCTGATATCAAGGAGGCAGGTGGACACACAGGTCTGGAGTTTGGGAAAACCCCCGTCTAACCCTGGCTCTGCCCTTTCCTGGCTGTGCGTCCTTGGGCAGATCACCTCATCCTCACCTCTCTAGGCCTCAGTTTCTCTATTCATAAAAGGGAAGAATAATAGAAGAGATTTCACTTGGTTGCTGTGTGAATGAAGGTGGATGACATCTGGAAAGTCTAAGGAAAACTCAAAATAAACAGGAAATTTTATGATTACTATTAACATCATAAGTGGCCATAAACTTTAGTCCCCTTCCTTCCTTCCCCCCCCCCCCCCCCACTTAATGGTGAGGTCCTTGGGAACAGAAAATCTGACTTTTATTTCAGTGCCTGGCAAGGTGTCCAACAAAACAGGAAATAATAATCATGATGCTAATGATAATAGCAAACACTTATACTAGCACATTTCTAAGCCCTGGAGGTTTATTAACTCAAAGTTCACACTTCTGCACTGGGCCACCCTTGACTCCTCGCCACTCCCTAGTGTGGAGGCTGCCAGGCTGGCTGCTAAGTTCTACTCTCCCCTTCATACCCCCCACGCAGGGTTCCCGGAACGCGTGGAGCTGGCCCCCCTGCCCCACTGGCAGCCCGTGGGTGAGAACCTCATCCTGCGCTGCATGGTGTCCGGTGGGGCCCCCCGGGACCACCTCACCGTGGTGCTGCTTCGTGTGGAGGAGGAGCTGGGCCGTCAGCCAGCGGGAGACGGGGAGCCTGCCGAGGTCACGGTCACGGTGCTGGCGAGCAGAGATGACCATGGCGCCAATTTCTCTTGCCGCACGGAGCTGGACCTGCGGTCCCAAGGGCTGGGACTGTTCCAGAACAGCTCGGCCCCCAGGAAGCTCCGAACCTTTGGTGAGGGAAGGTGGGTGCAGACGGTGGGTGATGAGCGGAGCCAGAGTAAGGGTGCCCTGGCGGCGGGATTCCTGAAAAGGGAGTGGCCTGGACCTCAAGGGCTTTTGGGAAAACATGCCTTTAGCGACGGGTAGCCTCATATGGGAGGCTTGCAGCCATAGGACCTTTGGAGAAGGCTGTGAGTGCGTGTCCTGGGAAGGGGGTGACCCAGGCCGCAAGGTATCCTGGGAAAGAAGGACCCTGGTTTGTGGGGATGAGTGTCATGGGAAAAGGGGCCTCCACGGCTGTGAGACCTCCTCCCGCTCACTCCCACCCTTCTTTCAAGCCATGCCCATGACGCCCCCGCGCCTCGTTGTCCCCCGGTTCTCGGAGGTGGAAACGTCGTGGCCCGTTGACTGCACCCTGGATGGGCTCTTCCCAGCATCGGAGGCCCAGGTGCAACTGGCGCTGGGGGACCAGATGCTGAATGCCACAGTCGTGAGCCACGGTGACACACTCACGGCCACAGCCACAGCGAAAGCAGAGCAGGAGAGCACTCAGGAGATTGTCTGCAACGTGACCTTGGGGGGCGAGAGCCGCGAGACCCGGGAGAACGTGAAGGCCTATAGTAAGAGGGGGCGGAGCCAAAATAGCTCAGGAGGCAAGGGGCGGGGCCTCCATAGCCCAAGGGGGCGTGGCATCGGGCGGAGACTAAACCGGAGAGGAGCGGGACCTAAGTGACCCGAGAAGAAGAGCCCGAGCGCCCCAAACTGGGCGTGGGCTGCAGAGTAGATGAAGGCGTAGCCTGGATACTCCGAGGGGAAGGAGGCGGGTGGGGGCGGGGCTTGACCTAAGGGAGGTGTGTGGTCATGAAACTCCTGGGCAATGCTCCGCCTTTAGGCTTCCAGGGGCCCAACCTGACCCTGAGAGAACCTAACGCCACCGAGGGGACCACAGTAACTGTGACTTGCGCGGCCGGACCCCG
The DNA here is from genome assembly GCF_964270905.1 of Leucopleurus acutus. Classification (NCBI taxonomy): domain Eukaryota; kingdom Metazoa; phylum Chordata; class Mammalia; order Artiodactyla; family Delphinidae; genus Leucopleurus; species Leucopleurus acutus. The sequence goes on along the minus strand of NC_139145.1, from coordinate 7,150,142 downwards.
AGTCCGGGTCACGCTGGACGGAGTTCCAGCCGCGGCACCGGGACAGCCTGCCCACCTTCAGCTAAACGCCACTGCGAAGGACGACAGGCGCACCTTCTTCTGCAATGCCACCCTCGAGGTGCATGGGGTGATCTTGCACCGTAACAGGAGCGTCCAGTTGCGTGTCCTGTGTGCGTAGGTCATTCTGACCTTTAATCCCTTGCTTCCTTGATTTGGGAAGACTTGTCTCTCCCTTGTCCCATTGTGCCTCGGGTGTGTCGGGTGTATCTAATCATTTGGTGGTCCCACAGACGGCCCCAAGATTGACCGAGCTACATGTCCCCAGCGCTTGACGTGGAAAGACAGGACTATGCATATCCTGCAGTGCCAGGCCCGGGGCAACCCAAACCCCAAACTACAGTGTCTGCAGGAAGCCTCCAAGTTCAAGGTGCCCGTCGGCATCCCATTCCTCGTCAGGTTAAACTATAGTGGCACTTACAATTGCCAAGCGACAAGCTCACGGGGCACGGACGTTCTGACAGTGATGATGGACGTTCAGGGTGAGCCTAGGCGGGGCGTATTTATTCTAGACGGGCAAGCTTAGGAGGGGCCGAGACGCGTGTATTTATTCCTCGCTTTTCTGCACAGGTCGGAACCCCATCGCCATCACCATTGTCCTGGGGGTGTTAACGATCTTGGGCGTGGTGATCCTCGCTGCGGCCTCAGTGTACGTCTTTGGGGTGCAGAAGCGGCGTGACATCTACCATGTGAGGCAAAGCAGCACCCGGTTGCCCCTCGCGCCTCAACAGCCCGACGAGGCTGTGGCAGTGGAGTTATCCTGAGCATCAGAGTGCCATGATACTGGGCAAAGTGCCGTGATACTGGGCAAAGACGACGGAGGTTTGGCTGCATCCCCGAATTCCGCACTAATAAAGGCTTTAAAATCTGCACACTGTGGCTTGCCATCCCACTGCTCCGCGCGTCCTTTGAGTGACACCTTGATAGCGGAAAAGGGCGGAGCCTGTAGCGCCCAGACGCGGCTTGAACTCTGAGAGGCGGGCGGGGCCTTATCCAATGGGCTGAGGGGTCGGGAAGGAGGCGGGGATTCTCTCGGCCAATCGGCGGACGCGCCCTCGTTGCCGCTCTATGCCGCTCCGCCTCGGCTCGCTGGTCCCAGAAGGCGCCGGGTTTCCCAAGATGGCGGCCGACGTGTCCGTTACTCACCGGCCCCCGCTGAGCCCGGAGGCTGGGGCCGAGGTTGAAGCTGGTGATGTCGCGGAGCGCCGGGCGCCTGAGGAAGAACTGCCGCCGCTAGATCCAGAGGAGATCCGGAAACGCCTGGAACACACCGAGCGCCAGTTCCGTAACCGCCGCAAGATACTGATCCGCGGCCTCCCGGGGGACGTGACCAACCAGGTGTGGGGGGGTGCCCTGTGGGAGCGTGGCGGGAAATACCACCGTGCGCGTGCGCGGGGGGAACCGGGCGACACCAACGCTCTGGCGGGGGGCGTAGGCTGAGTCCAAGCGCGGGATCCACGCGGGGTCGGGAGAGACCAAGAGCGGGATGTGGGGGGTCGGAGATGGAGGATGAAACCAACTTGATTGAGGGGACGTTGTTAGGGGCGACCACAGGCTTGGACGAAACCAAGTGATTGAAGGGGGCGGGGAATGGAAGGGGGCGGGCAGCTTTGGCCACGTTGGGGGATTGTGAATGGGCAGCCAGATTGGGACTGTGGAAACCGGGACGCCAGTTTCTTCCTGCTCTACCATGGAGTGGTGGGACTTCATATCCATAAGTTTCATGGTTGACGAGACTATGCCTTTTCCTAGCAAGCGTTTATTAACTCCTTTTAGAGGTAGATCCGGAAGTTATAGCAGCTTCTGGGGTCTTTTTTCCCCAAAAGCCTCGGGATTAATTTGGAAAAATGGAGTCTCCTCCTGTCCCCATGCCACAGACCTGCAGAAAAGGAGGGGGGGGGTGTTGTTCCACGTAGCCCCCCCTTGGCTGATCTGGCCAAGGGTGCTCTTCTGTTGGGGCCAAATGGGGCAGGACTTCCCAGTGCTCTTTGAACCCAGGAAGATTGCATCTGGTCTGCCCTGCCCATCAGCGATGGAATGGGTTCTTTGTTCCTGCTGTGGAGAATCTCTGGTCTCTGGCCCACCAACACACCTGCCATTGGCTCTCTCTGCCCATGGGTGGTCACATGGCTGGTGGGGCCCTAGGAGTGTTGGGAGGAGTGTGACTTGGGGACAGACCTGGGGCAGGCGCCCCTAAGCATAGTCTGGTTTGTTTCTAGAGTCAGCCATCCTCCTAGTGCCCACACCATCTCTCAGCTGGGAACACGCTGTCTCTCCTGCAGGGTGCACAGTGTGTCTGGCACACGCAGACCCCAGAGCCTCGCCTCCATAGCTGGCTTTCAAGAAGGCAGCCCTGCCAGTAGGAGGGAATGGGGAGGCACGTGAAGCCACACAATGTGGACTTATTAAGTACACAGGGTCCCCAGTCAGGTACCCATGGGTGGCATACCCACTGCTGCCCTGACCAACTGCATGACCTGTGACAATTTTCTTCACCTTTCTGAGCCTCAGTTTCCACATGTACAAAATGGATTTGTTAATACTTGATTTACAAGGTTGTTGGAAAGAGTCAGTCTTGAAAGCCGAGGTTCAGATGGGTTAAACAACTTCCCTGTGGGTGTACGCAGAGCTGGGACTTGAACTCAGACACACCTGACTCTCTAATAAGAGTGTGTTTTGTTGGTTAAAAGCATGGGATCTGCAGCTAACCTCTGAATCCCAGCTCTGCCAGGTATGGCCTCAATGGCCTTGGGCAAGTAGATGCTCTGAGACTCAGTTTCCTCCTTTGTAAAATAGGGATGGTAATTGACCTGCCCTCATAGCTGGTCCATGTGAAGGTGGCACTGGGTTGCTCCCTTCAGCCTTCGGTGATTCCCTGTCCTTTGGCTTCTGTCTCCACAGGAGGTACACGACCTGCTCGGCGACTATGAGCTCAAGTATTGCTTTGTGGACAAATACAAAGGGACAGGTTTGTGGGACTGCGGGGTGGGCTAGGGGCAGGGGATGACAGCCCCTGAAGCTGGGAGAATCTTGGCCCAGTGTCTCATGAACTTGAGGCCCAACATTCAGCAGTGATGGAGGGGATGTGGACCAGAAGGAAGCCAAGAGAATGGAGGGGCACCAGTTGTTCTGGAGGACTTGCAGGAGAAGATCAGACAGGCGTGGGTGACTGGCCGGCCGGGGGGATGGCTTGGGAATGGGTACCCAGTGCCCAGGTATCTGCTGGGTAGCCTGGAAGAGGAACATCAAGGATGCCCCACGATGGGCGCCCAAGATGAGGGACAGATTGGGGCAACAGTCTGTCCTGCGCTTTACCTAGGGTACATCTCTGCCGAAATGGCAGCCTCCCTCTGGCCTCTCTGCCTCCACGATTTTACTCCCCTGCTTGCCTTCCCCCAGACCGCCAGCTCTGATGTGACTGCAAATCTGATCATACCTGGTCCTAACCCTGATCATTCTTCTCTCTTCTCAAAACCTGTCTGAGGCTCCTCCTGATACTACCTTGCAAGGATGTGCCTCAGCCTCATCGTCTCCTCAGGTTCCTAAGGTTCCAGGCTGTTCCCTCTGCCACTGTTCTTAGCTGTCTCCTGTTCCATCCAGCTGGCGTCAGGCAGCTCCTCACAATGCCCTGAGCGCACCCCACCCCCACCCCATCATAGCACCGACCACCCTAGGCTGTCGCTGCCAGCCCACTCACCTTCCTCCTGCACGTGGTGGTCAGTTCTGTGAGAGCGGGGACAGGTCTTGTCAGCCTTGGCCCCCTACATGGGAGGCTCTCCGTGGGTGTCTGTGCCCACAAGGCTTTGGGCCAGATGTTAAACCAGCCAGAGCCTTTGCCTGTGAACTATAGTATGGTTGAGAAGGAACTGAGGACTGGTGAGCCCTCGAGACCTAGCTGGTGGGCCGGAGTAGTGCTTAAGATCTTGGGCCCTGGAGGCAAATGGACCCGGGTTCTAGTCCTGGTCTGTCCTCACTCTGTGGCCATAGGCAAGTGATTTACCCTCCTCAGCTTTGGTTTTCTCACCAGCAAATTGGACATGACCTGTTGGAGTTGGCCGTGAAGCCAAACGTATTAAAACACCTGAAAAACTGTGGGTGCCTGGGAGCCGGCCTGCCTGGGTTCAAGTCCAGGCACTTGGGCAGGGCACTGCTCTGGGCCCATTTCATTGCTGGAAAATTAGTGTTTGTGAGGAGTAAGTTATTCCCATTTGACAGACGAGGAAATAGACCTCAAAGCCACTCAGGGGCTAGAGTTGAAACCCAGGCTCCAGTGACCACATGCTTAACCACTACCCTGTGTGTCACCCGAGTTACACATGTAGTTCTTAGGATGGGGCCAGGCTCCCAGTAGGTGAGCGTCACCGTGGGTTGCAAGGAGGTGCTGACTGTTGTTGCTCAAGGCTGGTGACTGTTCCCTTCAGGTGCTGCCTGCGATGTCCTGGCTGTTCGGTGTTCTGAGGTCACATGTGGTTTGGAGGGAGGTCGGTGCGGGCCACCATGGGGTGGAGGGGCAGGCCCTCGGGGGCCCCACTGACCCACACTCCCTCCCGCTGCAGCTTTCGTGACCCTGCTGAACGGGGAGCAGGCCGAGGCCGCCATCAGCGCCTTCCACCAGAGCCGCCTGCGGGAGCGCGAGCTGTCGGTGCAGCTGCAGCCCACGGACGCCCTGCTGTGCGTGGCCAACCTGCCCCCCAGCCTCACGCAGCAGCAGTTCGAGGAGCTGGTGCGGCCCTTTGGCAGCCTGGAGCGCTGCTTCCTGGTCTACAGCGAGCGCACCGGCCACTCCAAGGGGTATGGCTTCGCCGAGTACATGAAGAAGGACTCGGCCGCCCGCGCCAAGTCGGACCTGCTGGGCAAGCCGCTGGGCCCACGCACCCTCTACGTGCACTGGACAGACGCCGGGCAGCTGACGCCCTCCCTGCTCCACTCCCGCTGCCTCTGTGTCGACCGCCTGCCGCCTGGCTTCAGTGATGTGGATGCCCTGCGCCGGGCGCTCTCGGCCGTCCACACACCCACCTTCTGCCAGGTGAGCCCTGTGCCCAGTGCGGGGATCTCGGGGAGCAGATGCGAAGCCCAGAGCACCTCAGAGAGGCTCTTTGAGTCACCTGCTCTCTCCAGTCTCCTGGGTCCCATTTCAGTAAGGCAGCAGCGATGCCACTTTGAAGGGGCTTCTTGTTAGAAAGGCCACATGGTGCAGTGCGTGACGGCCCACCGAGGAGCCAGGTGGCTGGGCTTCAGATCCCCGCACACCCTCTGGCGACTTGCTTAACCTCCCCACTGTAAAATGTAGGCGAGGCTACCTTTGTTAAAAAAAAAAAAAATGGCTGTGAGGCCTGCTCACCCTGTGTTCACATCCACTTCTGTGCTCACGCCTCCTGGGTCCCAGGCCCCGGGCCCAGCATCAAGGAGGCTACTCTGGAGGAGCCCACAGTCCATTTAAGCCTTGAGGTCAGGAAGTTGGACGTGGCCAGATCCCAGCCCTGCTCTGTGGCAAGTCACTCACTCTCTGAGTCTTGGTTTCCCTTCTCCATAAGAAGGGGTTCAATACTCATGCATTGGTTTAGCAAAACAATCCCTGGTTCATTCTGGTCTCACTTTTTGGGCCCTTCTGTGAGGGTGTCTAGCCCCATGACAGGCGCGGTGGGGCGAGAATAGGCCAGACCCAGCTCTTGGAGAGCTTCCAGGTGGTCGTGCCCACAGACCCCCAGGGTGGACATTCCTTCAGCACTCACTGGGCTTACCTGCAACCCCTCCATCCTGTAACAGCCTGGAGAGGCAGGTGTCATCCGCTTCTTCAGGTGGGGACACTGAGGCATGGAGAGGTCAGTTGACATGCCCCAGGACATACAGCCAGGGTGTGGCAGAGCCAGCATTGGAACCCCAGGCCACCCTGGAGGAGGCTGGTACTGGGCTCAGACCCCAGCTCTGTGGCCTTGGGTGTTGGTGCTGGGGAATTGGCGTTGGTAGGAGCCCCTCTCTTTGCTCACTGCTGCCTCTGCCGTGCACCTACTGTGTGCCAGGCCCTGGATGGGACTCAGGACACAGATGACATATACATATAGCTTAGCAGCCACCTCTTCTCGTGTGGAGATTGTAGGGCTGTGGCCAACTACAGGTTCTCTCTCTGGGCCTTGCTTTCCCCATCTCAAAATGGGTCTGGCCGTGCTCTGTGACTAGGTTATTGCAAACGGCTACTCACGCATTCCTCCACTTAGGCATTCACCAGATGTCTGTTGAGCACCTGCTGAGTCCCAGGCCTTGAGGAGACCGCCTCCGAGGAGCCCAGTCATACTGGGCATCCTGGTTGAACGGTCAGGATGCTCATCCTGATTGAACGGTCCCCTATTTAGGAACCTTGTGGCCTTGATTGCTCTTTGACCCCTTTCTCTATTTGTCTGATGAGACGAGCGTGACTGTGAGAAGAAGCACATCCAGGCCTTGGTGCCGGGCCTGGCCAGGGGTGAAGGTGAAGTGCTCTCTAGAGGTGGGCTGAAGGCCTGAGCCTGCTCTGCCTGGGCACTCAGAGTGGGCACTGGGCCCACGCCCACAGCCTCCCCGCCCCTGCTGAGCACACTGTTGAATCCCCACTGCTACCCTGCCAGGTGGGTCTAGTGGCTGGGCCCATCTTACAGATGAGGAAACTGAGGGCCATGGACGGGCACGTGCAGTGGCTTCCGCAGGCTGGCCTGCCAGTAAGCGGTGGGCTGGGAGCCAAGATCAGGCAGCTGACCCTGGGGCCCCCGCTCTCAACTGGGTGCCCCCGCCTCCCACAACGGGAGTTTGCTGCCCATGTGGGGGGTGTTTTATTTTTGACATAATCAAGAGAAGATCATGAAGGAAAGCCCACAGCAACTCAGTCCAGTTCACTTTGCCAGTTATCCACAGGCCAACTGACGTATCTTTTTATATATGTATATATAATTTTTATTTATATATTTACTGCCGTGCAACATGTGGGATCCTAGTTCCCTGACCAGGGATTGAATCCATACCCCCTGGAGAGGAAGCACGGAGCCGCAACTGCTGGACCACAGGGAAGTCCCTGTGTATCTTAATTGCTTCATTTTATTGCAGAGTTGCTTAAAAATGTTTGAATGCTATGGATGTGTATAAAGCAGGTGTCCCAAGACCCTGGGGTGTTATAAAAAGCCTTTTCAACTTGATTCGTTTCTATGAATGGGCAGTCCAGGCCCATTTCGAAATTTAGCATGTCCACAAGGGCCCTGCAGTGAAGACTCCCTCCTGGCTCCGCAGGGTCTTTTCCTACAACCCCTTCTCAGAGCAGTTTGTGTGTGTCCTTCCAGTGAGATTTTATTATGCATTTCAAATGGATATGTATATATGCTCCTGCATTCCCCTTTTCTTGACTCAAATATTGCCATGCCTGCATTGGTTTGACTTTATCTTGGGCGTCTTTCCATGTTCAGAAATGAGAGCTTTCTCATTTCTCCTGTAGCTGCGCCATATTCCATTTTATGGACTCTGTGCTATGTCCTACTGGCGGGCAGCGCGTTGCCCCAAAGCACACTGCAGTCATCCGTGCGGCATTCTGGACCCAAGAGGAACAGCACTGGTTCTCAGGACAGCCATTGCCGCGCCAAGGTGCCCAGTCCTGTTGAGGGCTTCTTCCTGGCCTTGTCTGACCCCAGCTCCAGCTCTGTGGCCTGGGCAAGGGACTGCCCCTCTCTGAGCCTCAGTTACTTCACCTGCAAAGTGGGAGTGCTGAAACAGCGCCCGTGGCACCTGGCCCAAGGGCGCGCAGGGCCCAGCTGAGTGCTCTCACAGTATCTGCTCGCCCTGGGACAGCCCCGGCCCACAATTCCAGCGCCTACAACACCCTGAAAACCAAGAGTTTTGTTCCGACTTGGGCAGGCTCACTGGGCAGCAAAGCCTGAGTTGAACTGACGTGGGGTCGTCTGTGGCCTTTGTCTTTGCATCTTGCTGCCGGGCTATTCACAAGCTTGATTTCCAGGGTGCCTCAGAACCCACTGCGGGTGACTGATACATAATACAGGGTGTGTGCGGCACCCTCCTTTCTCATCTCCCAAACAGCCTCAATCCTGGAACATATCTGGCCCCAGGGTCTGGAGAGGGGGCTGTGGGCCGGAAGTATCAAATGACTGCATCAAGGGGGGTGAAGGGGCCTCTCTGGCCTGCTCGTGACCACATCCCTGTTCCCGCCACTCACTGGCTGTGTGACTCCACCCTCCGGCCCAGCACCACCAGCCTCAAACCCAAGCTTGGTGGCCACCTGCCTCACCACCAGGCTGTGTGCCCTTCCCAGCCCCATCTGCATCCTCGGCCTGAGGTCTGTGGCAGGGCTGCACTTCCGAGCCACCTGCTTCTTCTGCTGGCCCCTCCTCTTTGAGCCCTGCAGCATGTGCTCGGGAATCCCAGGCAAAGTCCCAAAGTGGCACTGGAGCAAGGCCTGGGGGAGTTGACCCATATGGAGTGGGTCGTGGCTCTGCTCTCCCACCAACAGTATGACCTTGGGCACGCTGACCTCTCTGAGCCTCAGTTGCCCGCTCTGAAAAATGGGCAGAATGTAGCATCCTGGGGCCATTCAGAAGATTCGATGAGCTAACGCTGAAACCAGGCACAGGACAGTGCAGGGCCCCGAGTCCATCCTCTCTGGGGGTCACTGTCATCAGGATCCTCATCTGGTCGCCGTTGTCACTTCACATGATGGTGGTCACTGCCACCCAGGTGCTTATGACTGCCTCTGCCCCCACCCCCCAGCTGGCGTACGGCCAGGACGGGCAGCTGAAGGGCTTCGCCGTGCTGGAGTACGAGACGGCGGAGATGGCGGAAGAGGCACAGCAGCGGGCAGACGGCCTGGCCCTGGGGGGCAGCCACCTGCGCGTCTCCTTCTGCGCCCCTGGGCCCCCTGGCCGCAGCATGCTGGCTGCGCTCATTGCTGCCCAGGCCACGGTGAGCGTGTGCCAGAGGGAGGGTGCCCCAGAGGGTGGAGATGGGGGAGCCAGGGGACCAGGCGGGCACCCTCTGTGGCCAGGCAGGACCCTGAGCTGCTCCTCTGTTCCTTTCTGCAGGCCCTCAATCGGGGCAAAGGGCTCCTGCCCGAGCCCAGCATCCTGCAGCTGCTCAGCAACCTGGGGCCCTCCGCTTCCCTCCAGCTGCTGCTCAACCCCCTGCTCCACGGCGGCGCAGGTGGCAAGCAGGGTAAGGCAAGCAGGGGCCAAGCGCTCTCAGAACCGGGCACCTCCCGCAACCGTTTCCACCCGAGCTTCCAGTGACATGAGCCCATGCGCAGGGGCTGGGATGAGAGTGATGCTGCCCCGAGGGAGCTGGTGCCCTGAGCCCCTTGCAGGGGAGGCAGGGTGGTGGAGGGAGGGACCGTCCCCTCCTGGGGGGGACTCATCTCCCAGGCCCTTTTCTTTGGTTGTCAGTTGCCCTCTGGCAGCTTCAGTTTCCTGCTCTCCACAGGCCTGGGTCTGTGTTTAATTGATGGGGGGTTCCACCCGGGGCCCACCTCCCATTTTCTGGGTCTCCCCATAGGCCTCCTGGGCGCACCCCCGGCCATGCCGCTGCTCAACGGGCCCGCCCTGTCCACAGCGCTGCTGCATCTCGCCCTGCAGACCCAGAGTCAGAAGGTAACGGCCGGCCATGGGCCACGGGCTCCCTCCTCACTCACATCCCGCAGCCCCTCGTCATTCCGTTTCCAACACCGCTTGTACCCACCAACGGGTGGTTCACCATCAGTGGGGCTGTGGACCATCAGACTGTGGCCCTGGGGCCCATTATGGGCCCCGGCCTGTCGCAGGTGCTCAGGACTCAGGAAGTGACTCAGTCAAAGCTGAGGCTGCACAGGGGAGTAGAGGGGCCTCTCATCCCCACCCCCTCAACACACACACACACACACACACACTCACTCACTCACTTTCTCTCTCACTGCCCTGTGTGGTTTGATTCACTGGGGCCAAGTCAGTGGTGCAGATGTGTCTGATGGTAACTGACAGAAGGTAAGGTTGTGTGTGGGCTTGGGCCGTGTGTGGCTAAGAGTGACTGAATCCACATGTGGCTGTCACACGCCATGTGCCTGAAGTCGACGTGGTGGTGTGCGTGTTAAGACGCTGTGCTTCCGTGATAATCAGCAAGCGGGCTGGGTGTGAGATGGTGGGTGCCAAAGAAGGACTGTCACAGTGTAGATATTTCACAGTAATTGACAGTGTGGGTGACAGGCTCTGATCCGCTGCGCATGGTCCGTGTTCCCTGGGTCTCCCCAGCACCTTGGGCAAGCCCTGGCATGCAGGAGGCCTCGGTCACCATCGGCTGGGTGGGTGATGCCCAGGCTATCACAGACATTGGGAGATACTCGGTGTGTCTGCCTGTGATTGGCTGTGGGCTGGAGTCTCGGTGTGCTGGGCATTGTGACCCACTGCCCTCGTCTCCAGCTGATTGTGCTCTGTCCCTAGAAACCCGGGATCCTGGGAGACTCTCCCCTAGGCACCCTCCAGTCTGGGGCCCAGCCGGCCAGCCCCCTCCTCGGGGAGCTGTCTGCAGGTAATGCAGACCCTGCTCCTTCCCATCTCTGTGGGCCCCACCCCACTTCCCCTTCCTGGGCCCCTTTCCTTACTGGGCGTGGTAAATTCCCAGCTGTGCAGCTTTGGGCAAGTGACCTAACCCCTCTGGGTCTCAGTGTCCTCGCCTGTCAGTTGAGTGTGTGGGTGCGCACCTCCCTGGGGAGCCATGAACATCTGGGAGTTGATGCACTTTGAGGGCCCTGCTCAGTGTCCAGCACATAGTCGCCCCCCGGCTGCTAGCCCTGGTCCAAGCGGAGGCTGTAGGACCCTGGGAGGAGGTGGCCTGTGTGGTCGGGCTGCTGACACCCTCCTCCTTCTCTCTGTAGGAGGGGGCCTGCCCCCGGAGCTGCCGTCCCGGCGAGGGAAGCCACCACCCCTGCTGCCGCCACTGCTTGGCCCCTCTGGGGGTGACCGGGAACCCATGGGCCTGGGTCCCCCAGCACCCCAACTCACTCCACCCCCTGCTCCTGTGGGGCTTCGAGGCACTGGTCTCAGAGGCCTGCAGAAGGACAGTGGGCCTTTGCCAACGGCCACTGGGGTAAGGCCCTGCCTGCACCCAGCACCATTGCAGCCCCCTGCCTTGCGAGGGCCCCCCTGCCAGGGGCCCTCGTGAACCCGGCCCTCCTGCCACAGGTCTCGCTGCTGGGGGAGCCTCCCAAGGACTTCCGGATCCCCCTGAATCCCTACCTGAACCTACACAGCCTGCTCCCAGCCAGCAATCTGGCGGGTAAGGAGGCCCGGGGCTGGGGAGGCGCTGGGAGAAGCCGCCGCCCAGCTGAGGGCCCCCTGCCTAACCCCCCAGCCCCTGGAGGTGGTGGCAGCAGCAAAGCTTTCCAGCTCAAGTCCCGCCTGCTCAGCCCCCTCACCAGCGCCCGCCTGCCCCCCGATCCAGGGCTGCCCGACAGCTATGGCTTCGACTACCCCTCAGTAAGTACCTGGCCGCCCTGGGGGCAGCCCTCCCAAAGGCCGGCTGCTGTGGCCCTTTGTCCCTTGGGAGCAAGTCACTCTCCAAACCGACATTTCTCTAGTACTGATTGTGACAGGCCAAGCGTTAGGGAGACAGCGGGGAACGTGCTGGACACAGTCCCTGCCCTTAAGTCTCTTGTCTGTTTGTCTCGGCGCATCATCAAACCCTGCTTCCTGTCAGTCAGTTTCTCTCTCCCAAGAGGCCTGCAGCCACACTTCTGCTTCTCCTTAGAGACAGGGCTCAGCCTCCACTCTGTCTCTCTGTCCTTCTCCCCCTCCTCCCCTCTGTGATTCATGTCTCTGTCCCTGGAGAGCTGCTCTTTCTATGATTCCGACTTCCTCTAGGCCAGACGTTGCAGGCTGGCCACCTGTGTTGTGTTTGGCCCACAGTGGGTTTTTTAAAAAATAACCGAAACAAATGCCAGTGCCAACATAAAAAAACCACAGGAGTTCACACAACCTGGATGCCCTGCTTGCCTTGAGAACTCCAAAGCCCTGGCTCCATTGGGGCCACACACTCTCACAGCCCTCTGGGGTCCAGGTACAGTCACCCCCCTGGGACTGGGTACCTATTCTGTCTCATTGCCCCACCCTGCTGGCTGAGTTTGCCCCCATACACTAGAGTTTGCCCTCTCCTGGAGGGGGCTGACTTCCCCGGTGACAGCTGTGCCGTGGAATTGAATCAAGGGTGAGGTTGGTTACAGACCCCAACCCAACGTGCTTCTCCCACTTTCATTCAGGATGTGGGACCTCGGCGGCTCTTCTCCCACCCACGGGAGCCAACCCTCGGGCCTCATGGACTCAGCCGACACAAAGTAAGAGCTGCCCTGTCCATCCTACCTCCTGGGTGTATCGGTTAGCTTTTGCTGCATAACAAGCAATTCCACCACTTTGTGACTTAGAACAGCAAATATTTTATTATTTTTTCACCATTCTGTGGGGTGGTGGGTGGGCAGTTCTTTGCAGTCACCTGGCAGTTCAGCTGGGGCTCAGCAGTCCATGGTGGCTTCCTTCATATAACTGGCAGTCAGTAGGCTGGGGAAGAGCCTCGGCTATAGTGATTTATCTGCTCCACATGGAGCTCATCCTCCAGCAGGCCCCCCTGTGCTCATGCATGTGGTTCCCTGGAGGAGGGTTCCCCAGAGGAGGAAGGGAGGGCAGGCCCCTCTGCTGGCATTGTCACACCACTGTCGTATTGTCCAAAGCCCAGAGTTGTTTGGGGGACAGAAGGGGTGATACTGCAATGATCCGTCTTACTCAGCCAGCCCCCTTTCTGCAGATGTCCCCCCCACCCAGTGGCTTTGGCGAGCGGGGTGGCGGAGGTGGCAGTGGGCCCCTCTCCCACTTCTATTCGGGCTCACCCACTTCCTACTTCACCAGCGGCCTGCAGGCTGGCCTCAAGCAGAGCCACCTTAACAAGGTGAGGAGCCTCCCAGACTGAGCACAGGTCCCCAGGGACAGCCAGGATGCACGGGGCCCTGTGACCTTCAGTGCCAAGGCCAGGGTGGTGGCAGGGGTCAGTTTTGCTCAGGGCCGAGCTGAAACAAGCCATTCTCCCTGAGCCTGTGTGTCTTGTACCCAGTATTGCCCAGGCTTCTTGGCCTCTCACTTCCTCCCCCGGCAGTCCAGGGTGTGGGTGGTATAGCCTCAATCCACAGATGAAGAAACTGAGGCCCAAAGAGATGAAGTAATCTGACCCCAGTCTCATAGCTAGTAAGTGGCAGCAGCAAGATTTGAACCTGAAACCCTTGCCTCTGCTCTGGAGGCTGCTTGCTTTCCCATCCCACATCTCTCCCATTTCTCCCAGGCGGTCGGCTCCTCCCCACTGGGCTCTGGAGAAGGGCTCCTGGGCCTCGGCCCTGGGCCCAATGGCCACAGCCACTTGCTGAAGGTACGGGCGAGGGGTGGGGACACTCAGCTGGGGAGTGGTGGCCCCTGGGTGGCCCCTGACCCGCCACCCCTTCCCCTCTGTCTCCAGACCCCACTGGGTGGCCAGAAACGCAGCTTCGCCCACCTGCTGCCCTCACCCGAGCCTAGCCCAGAAGGCAGCTATGTGGGCCAGCACTCCCAGGGCCTTGGAGGCCACTACGCAGATTCCTACCTGAAGCGCAAGAGGATTTTCTAAGGGGCCAGTGCTGGAGATGCTCAAGGGCCTGCACCAAATCGCTTTTGGGTTTTCTGGTGTTTTGTCTTGTGTTATTTTTCTTTTTTTTTTTTCTTTTCGGTAATAGAAAAATTTCTGAAAGACTTTGCTGACCAACCAGCAGGAGCCCAAGGAATGTAGGGGCGTCTGGGAGCCACTCTGCACCTCTGGCCTGCTCCCAGTGTGGAAACCCTGCAGCCTTAAGAGGGAGAGGCCATGGCCTGCTCTCTCTCCCCACCCCTGTGTCCGCCTGTGTTCGTCTCTCTGGGAGTTCTCTCCTGCCTCGTCGCTCCTGTATCTTGGCCTTTCGAGTGCCTTGGAGGTTTCCCTGACCTCCCGTGAGGATCAGAGACTGTCCCCCTTTTTTAACTTTGACAGCTGACTTTGGTTTCCTTTTCTAATTTTTATTATTTTTTAAACAATCCAGGACGACCCCCAGCTCTGATTCCTTCAAGGCCCAGCGTGTCTGGGCCTCCATTCCACACTTTTCGGTTTGAGATGGCTCAGCCCTTTTTTCTGTTTCCCACAACTGCTGCAGGCATGGCTGTCTCCTGCCCCTGCCTGCCCTCTCTGAGCTGTACTCCAGGTCCGGGTCCCCCACCCCCTACCACAGCCCCCTCGCCTTCTGATGCCTTAAAAGCCAGGCTCCAGGCCCCAGGCCCCGCTGGCCAGAGCCTCTCAGATGCTGAGCTCCGGAAGCTTGACTCAGGACCAAATGGCTCTGGCCTGGGGATTGGGCCCCTCTACCCGCAGTCCCCCATCGTGGGGACAGTAGAAGGCCAAAGCCTTGGTCTTGGCAAACCAGTCCCACCAGCCCTCCTGCTCAGGCTTAGGTGCAGGGATGGGCTTTCTCTGCCAGCTTAAATTGGTCCCCCTGCTGTCTGTCTGTCAGGCATTGTGCATCTCACTGAGCCTCTGCTGTCTCCTCCATGTTGAAGATGAGCTCTGCCTCTTCATCCCCAGGCCAGATCACCCGGAGCTGGCCTCCCTTTGGCCCAGTGTTAGAAAATTCAACAACATGCCAATAAGCTCTGCCCCTGCCCACCAGCAGGACATGTCAGCCTGAGGTGATCCTGGGCCCTGGTCCTGGCCGGCTGGGCCACCAGCTTCCCTCCCCTGACTCTGGGGGTCCACATCCACTCCGGGCCGGGGGGGTGTCCTCTCCCCAGTCTTCTCACACAGACCTTTGCTGAATTAAAGTTTGTAAGTAAATGGTTTTAAAGAAAGCAGACCTGGCTGGTTCTTGGGGTAACAGTGGGCCTGGTGGGAGGTCTGGGAAAGCCCTGCAGGTCTTGGTGCAGCCGAGCCTGCCCGGCTCCTCACTTTGGCAAGCCTCCTCCTGGACTCACTTCTGTCGCACGCCCCCACGCAAAAATGTCGGCGCTTATGTTCGGGCAATTACGGGCCCATCTCTCTCGCGTGCGCCACGGCGCATACTTAGTCTCTGGGTCACATGATGCCTGTCATGGCCGCCTCCGTGGCCTGGGGAGGCGTGAATGCTGGGTTCCTGCTGCGGGCGGCCAGGGGTGCCTGGTGGTGCCGACCCGGGGGCTTTTGGGGGTCCGGGGAGGCGGCGGCGGCGCCTGCGACAGCCAAGAAGTTCCGGGCGACAGGTACCTGGGGCGCTCCGGACGGGCAGCGTTAACCTATTGGACGCCGGCCGGGCGCGGCATGGCTGCTCACCCAACCGTGTTTTCTAGGCTCGCGCCCGGCGGGGGAGGAAGAAGCCGGCGGCCCCGAGCGGCCCGGCGACGTGTGAGTGTGGGGGCCAGGTCCCCCATTACTAATTTCACGAGGTTTCTCCGGTCCTCACCTAGCCCTACAGCCTCATCCCTGGGTCCCCCTTCTGTATCACCCTAATCCCCTGTCCATCAAGCCCCAAACGCGACTCCCTAATCCTAGATGACACCTGGTCCCTGTGCCCATCATCCAGTTCGTCATCTGCACCCCGATCTGTCCTCAGGGTGAACGTGGTGTTCGTAGACCGGTCAGGCCAACGGATTCCGGTGAGCGGCAGAGTCGGGGACAATGTTCTCTACCTGGCCCAGCGCCATGGGGTGGATCTGGAAGGTGGGAGCCGGGCACAGGGAACTGGGGAGGCCCGTATTCATTCGTTAAAAAAACCCCATAAGTCAGATATGATTCTCCACTACTTAACCCTGCATGGCTTCCCACCAAACATGGGTAAACTTCAGACTCCTCACCACAGTCTCATTCCCTGCCTCTTAACCTTCATTCATTCAGCAGTTATTTATTGAGCATTTGCTAGAGGTTACTAAAACTCCTGCCCTCCAGGAGCTTGTATTCTCTTCCTTTTTCCTCCCTCTCTTCTAGCCACACTGGCTTTCTTGCTCTTCTTCAAACAGCCCAGTTCATGCCTGCCTCAAGGCCTTCGCATTTGCCGTTCCATCAGAAGTGCTTTCCCACCAGATCTTCTGGCTCCTTCTCATCCTTCAGGTCCCGATGTAAATGTCATCTTCCTGACAGTCTTGTCCCCCTCGGTCCAACTAAAGTCCCCATGCCCCGATAACTGTCATCTCAGTGTGTTTTATTCTCTGCGTAGCACTTCTCATTGTTTTGTTTCCTTCTTAGTCATCTCTCCCCAGAATCAGATCAGAAACCCTGTTTGCCTTGTTCACACTTATTTGTTGCCTGTCATGGTATTTAGATGTAACAGGTATTAAATCAGTATTTGTTAGAGGAAATACAATAATAGCAGACATTACTTTAAGCCTGTTAACACATATTAACTGATTGAATCTATTCCGTGAAAACTTTATGCAGGAGGGGAGAATATTATCCTATCTTATAGGTGAGGAAACTGAGCCTTAGGTTGAGCAGACCTGGTCCAAGTTCAAGTAAGTGGCAAAACTAGATTCAAGCAAACCCAGCCTATTTTAGCCACTAATCTGTGCTGCTCTTCTATGAATATTGAACACTTACTGTGTGCCAGGTAGCAATGTAAAAAACAGATAAGGCCCGTGTCATTTCACACCAATTTCAACCTAATAGGGACAATAATCCCATGCATAAACATGTAATTATATCATGAGCAACTGGGAAGAGCAGTCTTTTAAAAAGTGTACAGGGGGCTTCCCTGGTGGCGCAATGGTTGGGGGTCCGCCTGCCGATGCAGGGGACGGGGGTTCGTGCCCCGGTCTGGGAGGATCCCACATGCCGCGGAGCGGCTGGGCCCGTGAGCCATGGCCGCTGAGCCTGTGCGTCCGGAGCCTGTGCTCCGCAACGGGAGAGGCCACAGCAGTGAGAGGCCCGCGTACCGCAAAAGCAAAAGCAAAAACAAAAACAAAAACAAACAAAAAGTGTACAGGGTTAGCTGTTGGGTATATGTAATAGGGAGCTGCTTTAATCATTAGACGGGGAGAGTTGTAGGAATGTGTGTGTGGGGCGTGGGGGTCATAGCAAACCTACCTAAAGTTCTGTTCTGGAATCCAGTGATTGGCAGTTCATGACAGAGATTAGAACATGAATTTTCAAGGCAAGTGGGCTGTGTTCAGATTTTGCCGTTGCCAACTGTGTGACCGTGAGCAAGGTCCTTAGCATCTCTCGGCCTCATCTATAAAATGGGATAATTTAGTTCCTATCTCACCAGATTGCTGTGAGGATTAAACAGATCTCATGTGTAGTGTGTAGTACCTGGCATATAGTTGGTGTGCAGTGAGTAGTTGGGACGGTTACATTAGATAATCTGTCTCATGGGGTAAGGACGCTAACGAGTTGGGAAAGAGGGCTGAGGAAGAGATGCCTGGGAACTACTGGCAGTTTCGAGGCCCAGACAGTTTCTTCCCCAGAGACTGGAAGGGTGGGCAAATTAGTCACCGTAGCCCACAGGGATGGTCTGCTGGTTCAGGAGGCTGCCTTGCAGCACTACTCTTATTGTCCGACATGTCCGGAAGAGAAAAGAGAATTCTGTCCCGTTCACTTATAACAAGTATCTCTGGAGCATCTACAACCTGCCAGGCTCAGTGCTGAGTACAGAGAGAAGAGGGCAGGTTGACAGAGCACAGGTAAACCCAGAAATTATGATGGTAATTTCACACTGTGATAAATACTGTCCAGAAATTATTTAAGAGATAACAAGGGTCAGGGGAAGGACAAGAAATGGGGCACTTGGAGGACAGTTGAGTCCCCAAAGACAACAAGGACGTAGCCATGGAAGGAGTGGAGAGAAGAGCATTCCAGATCAAGAGTATGGAAGATGCAGAGGTCCGGTGGTGGGGATGAGCTTGGCATGGAGGAGTTGAGTGAGGGGGCCGGTGTGGCTGAAGTGGGTGAGTGTGGGGGTGGGAGCATCTCAAGGACTGAGTGGAGGGGTTTGGGTTTTATTCTAGCTATAAAAACCCTTTGGGGGGGAAAAAAGAAAAAAACCTTTGGAAGGCTTTAGGCCAGGAGGAACATTATTTCGGAGCACAGTTCCCAGTGATCAATCAGAAGGTTGGGAATGTGTCCAGGGGCAAGCAGGAAATCCCAGACTCCCCATCTTCCAACCCTTATTCCCTAACCCCTTCCCCTGCTGCAGCATTAGATGCTGAGTGAGCCGGTCCCTCCTTCAGCAGCAGCAGGGAAGCCCAGCACAGTGGCAGGGTCGCAGCAAGGGCCCACAGGCTACAGGAAACCTGCCTGGCCTGTCCCCTCTCAGCTACACTGAAGTCAGGTCCACGCTCATTAACGATTCCAGGTATCCAGCCTGGTCCTCAGCCTGCTGGGGAGTTTGGGGGAAACCCCGGGCGTCCTTTTGCAAAAACTATGTGCAGGTCAGGAACAGCCAGCTAAGTCAATGACAGGGTGGGTGGAGGGTGCCCACAGTGGGCGTGCAGGCCCGGGAGGGAGAAATGAGGGTCGAGTGGTGAAACGAAGGGATTCTTGGGAATTCCCTGGTGGTCCAGCGGTTAAGACTTGGCTCTCACTGCCGTGGACCTGGGTTTGATCCCTGGTCGGGGAAATAAGATCCCCAATCCATGTGGTGTGGCCAAAAATAATAATAATAATAATAAAGAAACAAAGGGATTCTCCTTTATGTCCTTCACTGAATGGCACCTGCCTGACCACTCCCCTTACCAATGCTCCCTCACTTGCTGTCCCCAGGAGCCTGTGAAGCCTCCCTGGCGTGCTCCACCTGCCACGTGTATGTGAGCGAGGACCACCTGGACCTTCTGCCTCCTCCTGACGAGAGGTGAGCAGGGGGGCCCCTCCCAGCTCTGAGCTGCAGGGCTTGGTTGCTGAGCCTTGGCGTTCCGGGTGTCCAGAGTTCCACCCCGTCAGCAACAGAGGGCAGCCCCAGCTTTTCTCCCTGCTCCTGCTGCTGGCAGGAGAGCTTCCTTTCTGGCCACTCCCCTAGACCCATTAATAATCGCTGCCCCCCTTGCTCCAGGGAGGACGACATGCTGGACATGGCCCCCCTCCTCCAAGAGAACTCCCGGCTGGGCTGCCAGATTGTGCTGACACCTGAGCTGGAAGGGGCTGAATTCACCCTGCCCAAGATCACCAGGAACTTCTACGTGGACGGCCACGTCCCCAAGCCCCACTGACTCAGGCAGCTGGATGGTCCCAGACACTCACGGCCCCAGGGCCAGGACTGGAGGAATAGCCAAGTTGCCAGCCCCGCCCAGAGCACGGGACAGGCCCGGGAGAGATGGCGGAAGCAACCGGAAGGCCAGAACGCGTGCTTCAGAGAGATCCCGCGTCCAGGCTCTGGTGGGGACAGGGCCCCTGTTGGGTCAGCCTCCCCAAACCCCTGAAAATGGGGGTGTGGATAGGGGTGGAACCTAATCGGAGAGATAATAAAACCGGCTCACAGACTTCCGGCATCTTGAGTGTCCTTGCGGGGGGTGCGGGTGGGAGTACAGGCCCTGGGGTCTACAACTGCAACTTCCAGGCCTCCAGCTTTCCCCTCCCACGGTGGTGATGGGCCAGCGGGGAACTGAGAAAGAGGCCTCATAGTGAGGGCCCGCGAGCCTGAGGATCAGCGTGGCAAGGCCCCGCCCCTCAGCCGCGGAAGGATTTGGAGGGGTCCAGGCTGCTCTTGGCCGAAAGGGGTGATCAGGCCACCTAAGCAGGGTCGGAAGGGAGAGAGGACGGAGGCTGGCCTGAGGGTGGAGGCTTCGAAGCCCGTGCCCAATATCGCAGGTCAGAGGCGCCCGATCCCACTGGCCCCGCCCCCCTCAGGTGGAGCTCCTTGCACCCAGGGCCAGAAGCGCCCCCGCCCCAAGCAGGTGGGGCTCATCGGGTGGGCCCGGCGTGGGCGGGGCCGGGCGAGATTTGGGAAGTGGGTAAGGGCTGGGGCACAATGGAGGCCGAGCCAGCCCCGGACTTGTCGATGCTTCGAGAGCTGCTGGCGCCGCCCTGTCTGGACCCCGAACCGCCCCCGGAACTCGCCACCCAGCAGGCACCAAAGACCCCAGGATGCCTCAGACCCAGTGGCAGGTGCGTTAAGGAGCGGCCCTTCCCCCAACCTGGCCCAGTGGTCAAGGGATCATGACCTCTGGTTCCTGGGGTTACTCAGGGGTCAAAATGTTAGTTCCTGGTACTTACAAGGAAGAGGTCCCGGTCCCCAGGGATACTTGGAGTCATATGGGGGTCAGAGGCTATACAGTTCTTCTTGCCCCCTGTGCCTGAGACTCATGTAGGTACCGCCCAGGGAGTGGGGTGACCGCACTGCCCCTTGTCCCCAGGTCCTTCTGGCCTGCACACCAGGACTCGGTCACCGCCCTTCACTTCCTCCAAGAGACAGCAGAGGGGCTGGCCCAGCCCGCCACCTGGGACACTCAGGCCCTAGGGCCCTGCTGGGAGCCGAAGGCCCTGGAGACTCTGGGAGCCCTACCTCCGGCCAAGGATACCAAGAACATGCTGACCCCAGTCAGCCAGCAGAGCCGCAGCCTGGGGCCCCGAGTGGCTCCCCCGGCCTCTTCAGCCCAGCCACAGAGGAGACCCCGGAAGCAGTCGAACCCCCAGCGGGGCGCCGAGAAAGTGGACCCCCAGTTCGAGGGGGTGACCCTGAAGTTTCAGATAAAGCCAGATTCCAGCCTACAGATCATACCCACCTACAGGTAGGGGCTGGCCTGAGCAAGGGCACCCTTTATGCAATTAACAGTGGTAACAGTGCAGAGGCCCGGGGGCAGGTGCTCCCAGGAATGCCGTCATGGACTCCCACCTCAGCCCTGCCTTACAAATGGCCCCATCTCTGAGCGAGACCTCAGACTGGTGTCAGTCCCTGTCCCTGCTGCTATGAGCCAGTCACATCCAGGTCTGAGCCTGGGTCTCTTCTTAAGAGGCCTGACCATACCTGGAGCTGCTGCTTCTGTTAGTTTTTCCAGCAATGATAATAGCTACCGTTTGTCAGACATGACAACAGTCATAGAGGTAACAGGTAGCACTTGGTGTGTATGGGCTCGCTGAACCCCGTGAGGCCCACTTTACAGATGCAGAAACTAAGGTACAGAGGATGAGATCTCTTGTCCTTGGTCACACGGCAAAGAGGTGGGAGAGCTGAGCTTTCAACCTGGCAGGCTGGGGAATTCCCTGGCAGTCCAGTGGTTAAGACGTGGACTTTCACTGCCGTGGGCCGGGGTTCCATCCACAGTCGGGGAACTAAATTCCCACAAGCCGCTGGTTGCAGCCAAAAAAAAAAATAGGAAAACAAAACAAAAACAAACCTGGCAGGCTGGCCCCAGGCTTACTGTCTTTTCAAATGGTTATGTCTGTGATATTAATGAGGTGCAAGGCCAGGACTTTCAGACATCAGATGCCTCCTTGGGGGTTGCCTGATCGTAAATCTTCAATTGGGGGCTATCTGGGACAGCATACAGACAGACCCTCGGTGCTAACACCTTGTCTACTCCCCAGCCTGGCCTGCAGCACCCGCTCTCAGGGTCCCCCACCAGGCCCTGCCAGAGTCCCAGAGGCCAACGCAAGAGGCAGCGAGGCTCTGGGTGAGTCCTGGAGACTTGAGAGCTATAAATACTTGGGGGGGGGGGTACAGTTTCATTTCTTCCTTGTCTTTCTCCCCATCCCGCTTCCCTATTTAGACCCATCCAGGAGTCTCAGCATCCCCCTCCACTCAGGCTGAGTCACCCACGCCCCCGGCTTCTTCCTCTGCTGAGCTTTGCCATCTGTCTCCCTTCTTGGCTTTCCCTCTGTCTTAGATCTGGCAACACCGGGGCTGGCCCGGAGCTGGGTGGGGCCTTCACAGAGACCCCACCCCCCCAAAATGCCCATCCCACACAGGCCTCCTGAGCTCGGACTCTTGGCCTCTGACCCTTGCCCTTTGGCCTCTTCCCTTTCAGGGCCCCGACGCTGTGCTTCCTGTAGGACCCAGAGGACCCCACTCTGGAGAGATGCCGAAGATGGGACCCCCCTCTGCAACGCCTGTGGTATCAGGTCCTCAGAATGGAGGAGGGATTTGGGGTGGGGTCTTCGCATCAGTCCATGCTTAGCCGGTGTGGGGTTTGCGGAAGAGGAAACACCCACCTCTTGGGGAACGGGGCTCACCCGTGGTGATTTCTGGGCCCCTGCTGAATGTTGGTTTCTTGCACTCCCATCCCAGGTACAAGAAATATGGTACCCGGTGCTCCAGCTGCTGGCTGGTGCCCAGGAAAAGTGTCCAGCCCAAGAGGCTGTGTGGCAGATGTGGGGTGTTGCTGGGTCCCCACCCAGTCCCAACTCAGGAAGGGTAAGCCTTTCCTCACCCAGCCGAGCCTGTCCTGCCTCAGTTTCTCCAGGGGAAGAATGGGCTGAAGGCCTCCTAGGGGAAAGAACTTGGGTCTTGAGGGGTGCAGCCTGCCTCCTCTCTGCCCCCTCCCCATTCAGAGACACCAGGTGGAAGACCCAGGCCTCAGGCCCCAGAGCTCCTGGCTCACGGGGTCACTGGCCCCCTCCTTGGCCCCTGCTTCAGCCAGGCTTGGCTGAGAACCTCACCCCCTCAGGAAATGCTCGTGGCTGTGAAACTCATATTGTTAATAGCAGTGACAATAAAGAGCAAAACTCCTCAGATAAAGGGCACTGTGACTTTGGGATCCCACCTTGCGCGCTCTCCCCCGCCTCTCCCCTGGCCCAGGAATGTGGGGAAGGGGTTTTCTCGGTGGGGTTCTGAGGGACACACACAGTCGTGTAGACAGGCACCACCTGGGAATTAGCCCCATTCATTACAGCACCCCATACAGGGCGACAGCCACCACATGCAGAGACAGACAACACGTTCAGAAAGATACACACAGTGGGACATCCCCAGGGGTCCAGTGGTTAAGACTCCCCGCTTCCACTGTAGGGGGCACAGGTTCAATCCCTGGTCAGGGAACTAAGATCCCACATGCCTTGCGGCACGGCCAGAGACGCATCAGCAGACACATATGTGCCGACAATCACGAGACAGACCACACACAAGACAGCAAGACATTGACAGACGCACATCCACCAATAGACACACGTGTTGATGTACACACAGGACACATACACATGCACGATACAGACACACATGAAAGAAACATAGGTGGCACAAGTTGGCCCACGGTGATACACACACAAGTGGGCCCTGTATCTGGCAGCTCCACCCTTGCCTAGAGAATGTCTCCGTCCTGCATCCTTTCACACACCAGTCCCTACTGTGTCCCCTCCTCCCTTTCAAGATCTCTCTAACCCCACCAAAGTGTGTCCCCAACCTGAAGCCAAAAACCACATGGGAGACGCTGAGCTCTACCCCTGTTGCCAGGACACACAGGCCACCACTACTCACTGGGAGGGAGGGAGGGAGGGAGGAGGGGGGCATCAAGGATGGGTGAGATGCAGAGTGGGCAGGGGTGGTCCCTGCTGTCAGGGGTGAGTGAGGCCTGCAGGTCCACTGGCCCTGGGAAGGCGAGCCCCTCTGAGACCCCCTTTGACTCTCCTGAGTGAGCCTGTGGGGAAGGCTTGGGTCCAGATTCCTCAGCCCTCGGATCCCTGACTCATTCAGTACCCCCCTTGCTTGGCTCAAAACACCCTCCCCCAGGTCTCCCGTAGCTGCTGCCTTTCGCATCACTGGAGTGGGGGTGGGCTCTGCCCCAACACCACATCTTCAGAGACCCCTTCCTTGACCCCCCCCCAGCCTAAAATGGACACCCCCCCTCCCACCCCACGTCAGGCTCTAGTTCAGCTCTTTGCTCATCTCTATCTTAGAACCTACCAGAAGTTTCACCTCGCTCCTGGTCCAGGGTTATTTCATTCACATTCATCTCCCCTACTGGACCATGACTTCAGAGGTCCAAGGTCACCACCTCTCTGTTCTTGACCGTGATATGCCCCCCCCCCCCACCACCAGTGCCCAGCATGGAGAAGCTCTTCGGGGAGAGACACAGCACACGAGGGTCTCAGACTGTGTGTCTACAAACCCCTGGCTGTTTTTATCGACGTAGTCAACATTTATTGACCAACTACTGTGTGCCAGGTCCCAATGAGGCACTCAGTTATGAA
This sequence comes from Leucopleurus acutus, assembly GCF_964270905.1. NCBI lineage: Eukaryota > Metazoa > Chordata > Mammalia > Artiodactyla > Delphinidae > Leucopleurus > Leucopleurus acutus. Next base: position 7,125,977 of record NC_139145.1, on the reverse strand, counting down.
TGGAACAGAGATCCCTAGCAAAGCCAATATTCGAGAGTGACAGTAAACAGGTATTCAGTAAGTATCTAATAGAATGTCAAGTAGTGATCATGCTACAGAGAAAATAAAGTATGTAAGGAGGTGAGGAGTTGGGCTGCTACCGTGTTCTCAGGGAAAGCCTCTCTGAGCAGGTGTGACCTTTGTGTAGAGACCTGACAGTAAGGAACTAGCTGGGAATTCCCTGGCGGTCCAGGGGTTAGGAATCCGCGCTTCCACTGCGGGGGGCACGGGTTCGATCCCTGGTCAGGGAACTAAGATCCCACATGCTGGCAGTGCGGCCAGAAAAAACAAAGGAACTATTTGAAATGAGGACACCTGGGGCAGAGGTAATGGCAAGAGCAAAGGCCCTGTGGCAGGCAGGAGTTTGGGATTCACAGAACCTCAAGGATGCGGGCGGGCAAGGAGAGAGGTGCTGGGGGCCGGACAGCAGGGGCTGCACCACGTTTGGGCCTTGTGGCCTTTTGTACCTGGCACCCGGCACTGGCTTAGTCTCTAGTGCCCCAGTTTCCTGCTCTCACTTTTGCTCCCGAAATGTTTGTGGGGGGCAGCCGGTGGAGCTGGAGCAGTCCAGGCCCGCTTCCTTCTGGCAGCTCTGTGTTCCTGCTTTTGAGGGAGGAGGAAACGGGGGGTGGAGGAGGCCCAGCTGTTCTCTCCTTCTGCTGTGCGGGGTGAGGGGGTTGACTGGTGGTGAGCAGGGGGCGGGGATGTGGCTGATACCCTATGTGTCTCTTCCGAATCGTGATGGGCCAAGTCGAAAGGCAGCTTGTGGGTAAACTGAGGCACCACAGATGGACACAGGAGGGAGGAGGCCTTGAGGGTGGGGCAGGGGTGCACCCTGTAATAGGAGGGACATCGCAGCGGCTGACACTCGGAGCTGCAGCTTCCTTTACCCATCCCTGCAAGGCCTCAGGGCTGGGGCGATGCCCAGACCCCTGGGAAAGGCCTCCACCCATCCAGGGAAGGCAGCCTCAGCTCCTCCTGGAAGCAGGCCTGGGGGAAGCACCCAGCTCCCACCCCCAACATTAGCCGGATTAGAGGGCAGCGCTGGGCGGAAGAGATAAGCATAGAGAGGGAGGAAGGAGCCAGGTCCCCACCCCCGCCCAAGGGTCCAGGGAGAACACGAAACAGGGCGCGGAGAGCGCAAACTCCCGGTCACATCGCGAAATGGCGGCTTGGACTGTGCCTGACACGTAGTAGGCCCTCAAAAGCAAAAATGGTTTTTTGAATAAACACCCACAGGGTTGGGATTCGAACCCTGCGTTGCTTCTGCATCGCGGACTGAAACAGATGGAGCCGAAGTCCTTTATAAAAACTTTATTGGGGAAGGGGGGTAGAAAATGGGGGGTGACGCCCCTGGAATTGAATTAAATAAATAAATAAATAAATAAATAAATAAATAAATAAATAGAACAATAAATAAGCCCCCGTGTGAGTCTGGGGGGCGTCCCCCGGCCCGCGGGGAGAGGGGAGCAGGCTCACGCTGACGTCAGCTGGATGGCAAAGACCTCGCCCCCCGCCGGCGCCTCTGCGGTGCCCGCAGCTTCAGTTGCACCTTCGGCGCCCCCGCCCCCGCCGGCGCCGGCACCCGCGCCGTTGAGACACACGGCCTCACCCGAGCTCTCGGCCTCCTGCACATTATATTCGCCCTTCTTGCAGGCGGTGGACTGCACGTAGAAGGCCAGGCCGGCCCCCGCGGCCAGCAGCGCCGCGCCCCCAGCCGCGCCGCTCACAGCGACCCATAGCCACGGACCTGCGGGGTGCGGACGCTCAAAGAAGGTGGTCGAGCTCCCCCCACCCATCCAACACACCAAGCCCGGGCCACTTCTGCCCCTCCCCACAGGCATGAGGTCAGTTCTCACGTGCCTGGCAGGGAGCCCCAGGGAACCCAGCCTTGGAGGAAAGGAGAGACCCCAGTAAGGCCACCCCCAGCTCGGGTGAGGCCCTAGACGCATTTTATGGGCCACCCCATCACAGGGAGGATTTAAGCCCCTAGCCCCAGAGATACCCAGGAAGTCAACCAACTCTCCTCACCCTCAAAAGGATGGTGGGGCGGGGGGGAACCCAGTCATTCCTCCACCCCAGAAAGACCCCAGCCCCAGAGATACGCGAAGCGGTAGCAGGATCCTGCTGGGTCCCCACCACTATCCTCTGCCTCTGTCCCTCTCCAGACCCCCTTCTCCACAGCCGCACGCTGGAAGGTGAATTGGATCAAGCCTTCACCACGCAGAACCCACCCAAAGTTAAGTCCCTCCTCACAGCAGTCACAGCCCCGAAGGTTCCCTTCCCTTGGGCTCGTCAGCGCCCTCTCCTTCCACTTGCCACCCCCACTGCGCCATCAAAGCCCCACCCGCCAGGGCGCCCCTAATTTCCACCCCGGCTCACTTCTGTCTCATCTGTGGGGACTGAGAGGGAGGCAGGGACGGGGTCAAGAGTCCCAAGGCGCGGGTCACAGCCCCCTGTAGATCCCTCGCCCAGGCCCCCCCCCACACCAGCTGCTACTTACCAGCCACGCGCACGGTGATGCGCCGGGTGTGGCGCCCATGCGCGTTGGTGGCTGCGCACTCATACTCGCCGCCGTGGCTGCCCATAGCGCCCGCCACGCTCAGCGTGCTGTTGTTGCTTGACAGGCCGATGTTGAGCGCCCCCGGGGGCGCACGCCAGCTGATCTGGGCTGGGGGCCAAGCCTCCGCTCGGCAGGTCAGCGTGAAGTTCCCTCCTGGCCGCACGCCTCCTGGAGGCGAGGCAGCCAGCTCGGCCACGACGGGGCGGTCTACAGGGGACAGGAGGTTGAAGGGGCCAGCCGCTGACCGAGAGCCCCCTTCTGAGACTGTCCCTCTTGAGATGAGCAGGCAAAGATCCTGCCTCACTTCAGAGCCCCATCCCCCTACAACTGGACTGCTGTCGGGGCTAAAATCCTGAGCCCTGCTTCACTGAATGGAAGGAGGTGGGGACCCACGCCAGGGCCCTTCAGACCCAGAACTTGAGGGGGCGGGGGCGGGCTCGGGCTCTTGTTCCCTAGAGTTTTCATTACCCTTAACATTTCATGTTAAGGCCAGGATTCCTTGTCCCCAGAAATGGGACTGGGGAGGTGCCCTTGAACTCCCCCGGGGAATCCCACCTCTTTTAGTCACTGTGCCCGAGACCGGATGCCCTCTATCTGGTGCTGCCCGCAACTCACACTCCACGCCCACAGTGACGATCCGGGCGTCAGTGCCGTGCGCGTTGGTGGCCAGGCAGCGGTAGATGCCTGCATCCTGTCGGGACACGCGCAGCCGCTGCGGCCGGGGCGCGCCCTCCCGGGAGCAAAGCACTTGTGGGGAGGGGCGACCCCGGGCGGAGCAGGCCAGCGCAGCAGCGTCGGCGCCTTCCAGCCATGTCTGGTGACTCGGGCAGGTAGATTCATCCATTTGCGGTGGCGCTGCAAAACAGCCATGGGGTGGGGGCGGGGGGGCTCGTTGTTCAGGGAGAAGCCGGGACCTGGAACACCCCCTACTCCCCGCCCGCCTGGGCCTCGCTCACACTCCGCGCTCACGGTGACCATCTTGACCACGGAACCGTGCTGATTGGTGGCGTTGCAGATGTAGGTTCCGGGTGCCAGTTCTCTAGGGATTTGAGGGGCTCTGGGACCAGGGTCTGGGGGTGCCAGCGGCAGCAGCGCCCCCTCGCTGGTGCCTCCGGAGCCAACGCACTCCACGCTCGGCTCTGGCTTCCCATCCACCTCACAGGAAAACAGTTGCCCAGATCCTTCCACCCACGTCCAATTGCTAGGGCAGCTCACCTCCTCAAAACTGGGGCCATCTGGGGGGCAGAGGGACTGGAAGTCAGGACAGGGTGATTCCGACGTACCCCGTCCTGCCCTGTGTTGCCCCCACTCACATTCCACCGTGACGGCTACATTTTTGGCTGCAGACCCTCGAGCATTAGTGGCTTCGCAGCGGTAGGTGCCCGCGTGCTCCCGGACCACACGCAGTGTGCCCTCGACGACCCTGGCTTCCCCAGAGCGCACACAGTTCACGTTGGGTGGCGGGACCCCATGGGCCACACAGCTCAGGGAGGCCTCTGTTCCTTCCAGCCAGGTAATGCGTTCAGGGCAGCCCACACTGTCCAGCGCTGGTGCGTCTAGAGAGGAGGGTGTTGTTGAGTTTTGGGGTTTAGGGACAGGTCTAATGTCCCTAGACCCTTTTCCCCATCCCAGGCGGGTAGGCTACGCTCTGCACAGGGACACCAAAGCAAAGGAGTTTCTCTCCAGTCAAGCCGTGCACTGTTTTGGGACTTCCTGTGCCCTGAGGTGTGCTTTTTTCCTGATTCCTACAAAGTGCTCACAGGACCCTCCCCAGTCTTTAGCTTAAAAATTGTTAGCCGGTTTGGAGCACCCACGTTTCCAAGACTCAGCTCAAACGCCAGGCCCCAGGCTCCTGTGGACACGTCCACCCCCTCCCCTCCATCCTTCTCTAAGATCTTCCCCTAATCCGGCTCACCAGCCTCTTGCCTTTCTCAAAATCCTGCTCAAAGGCACGCCTCAGACCCTGTTTCCACCTTCCTCTGTAGTCAGGCCACCCCTAGACACTGAGAACCAGACAGAGGTGCGCCCTATGCACCTCCACTCACACTCCACCGTCAGAGTCACGTCCTTGACCGCCTGGCCCTGGACGTTGGTCGCGGTGCAGTGGTAAGTTCCAGCGAGTGCGCGAGTGACCGGACCCAGCAGGCCCAGGGCCAGCACCGCCCCGCCGTCGGGCCGCGCACAGTGCACCGAGGGCTCTGGGTTTCCACGGGCCTCGCAGCGCAGCGTCTGCTCGGGCCCCTCCGGCCACGTCCAGCTCCTGGGACAGTCCGAATCGTCCAGCCGGGGGGCGTCTGCGGGCAGGGGCATGGGATACAAGAGGCTAGACGTGGACCGTGGGGAAATCCTCCACTTCCATGACACGGCCAGAGACCAGGCAGGCGGAGGTAGGCGAGAGGTTAAAGGCCAACTCACATAGGACGCGCAGCTCGGCGCTCTCGTTCTTTCTCAGGGTCTCCCCGTCAACTTCGAGGGTGGCGTCGCAGAAGAAGCCACGCCTGTCGTCGTTCTCGGTGGCGTTCAGCTGGAGCTGGGCGGGCTGTCCCGGGACCGCGGCTGGAATTCCGTCTAGTGTGACTAGGGCTCGGGCCCCGGCTGCGCAGGTTACTGTCACCATCTTCCCCTCGGGGGCGTTGGGCTCGCTCAGGGTCAGGAGGGGTTCCGGGAAGCCTGGGGACGGGGCATTGGCCGGGAGACCACTGACCATGCCCCTCCTGCGGTTCAAGGCTGCCCCTTATCAGCCCGAACCTTCCCCACTTCAGCCAAACCGTGGGTACCGTGCCCTGCCCCTCGGGCTGTTCAGGCTCCTCTCCCTTCTCGCCCCGCCCCTTTGAGGTGGTCAGGCCACATCTCTAGGGATCCTCGTCGGGTCTGCGACCTTCCCCTTTGGGCAGCTCAGACTCCGCTTCTCCAGCTACTATTGAGTCTTCCATCTGCCCCGCCCCCTCGGGACTCTCGGGCCACGCCTATTCCGATACCAGGGCCCCACCCACTATTTGCCCCGCCTTCGCCTTCCTCTGGCTCCACCCCCGAGCCGCCGAGGCCCCACTTCACTCCCTCTTACTGTAGACAGTCACGTTCTCTTGGGTCTCTCGACTCTCGCCCCCCAGGGTCACGTTGCAGACCAGCTGCCTGGCGCCCTCCTGCTCTGCGCTAGCTGTGGCTGTGGCAGTGGCCATGAGAGCGTCCCCCTCGAGGGTGACATCGGGACTCAGCCTCTGGTCCCCCAGCGCCAGGTAGACCTCAGCCTCCGAGGCTGGAAACAGCCCGTCCATGGCGCAGCTTACGGGTCCTTCTGAGCCCACTTCCAAGAGCCGGGGGGCAGCGAGGCGAGGGGGTTCCGGAGGCAGGGCTGGGAGTAGAAGAACAGAGCTTGAACTTACGTATTGAACGCTCAATATGTTCTAAGCGCTTTACAGGCACTCTATTATGGTATTATCCTCAAGGCACAGAGGGGAAAATAACTTTCAGCTGGTGAGTGTTAGGGTAAGAATTAGAATTCAGATTTCTCTGCCTCCAAGCTTCTTAAACATCGGCCCGACCCCCCTGGGTCCCCTCCTCACACCCACTCACCGAAGGTTCGGAGCTCTCTGGGGGCTGAGCTGTTTTCAAACAGCCCCAGGCCATGCGGCCGAAGGTCCAGCTCCGCACGGCACGAGAAATTGGCCCCATGGTCCTCCCTCCGAGCAAGTACCGTGGCTGTGAGCACCGCACCCCGCGCTCGGGGTGGCTCCCCGGAGAAGCTGCGGCGGATCAGCTCCCGGGCGCCCCGCAACAGGGTCAATGTGAGACTCCCACGAGGCCCAGCGCCGGGGACCCTACAGCTCAGGGTGAAGTTCTCGCCCACTGGCTGCCAGGCAGGCAGCGGCACCAGTTCTACACGATCCGGCCGTTCTGCAACGGGGGAACCACGGCTGTTGGAAATGCCAGGGCTCAGCACGACGTGGCTTGGAACCCAGGGGCCAAGAGGGGGAGGGCGTGCTGATCCAGAGGGTGGGGCCTGTAGGAGAGGACCCCGTTACCCAGGGGGCGGGGCCTGGAAGGGAGGGAAAGTAGCTTGGCCTCTGAGAACTCACGAAAAGTGCGAATGAGCCCGCGAGCCTGCAGTGTGCGTCGCGCGCAGCGGAAGAAGCAGACGGGCTGGGTCTCCGGCTCTCGGATGTCCACCAACTGCCGCGCCAGCCAGCGCAAACCCCTCTGGGTCCCATTCCGGCGCAGCGAGGTCTCCAGGCCACCGCGCTCGGGCCGTGGGCAGTTGGTGCTGCAATTCAGCCACAGCGATCCCCCGCGCTCCACGAGCGCCACGCGGGGCTGTAGGTCCGCCCAGAAGGGCTCTTGCGCGACCACTGCCCGGAGAAACGCGAGCTCAGCCTGGGAGCCACCTCCCCGGGATCTAAGAGCCCCTATGCAGACTCAGGATTCCCAGGGAATGAGCAGAGGCCACAGCCAGGAGTCCCAAGTCCTGCCCAGGTCTCAGGTTTACAAGCGCGCTCCCACGGTCCAGACCTCGAGGGTGTCTCTGGTACATTGCAGCGGAGAGCCCTTCTCTCCAAGGTGCGGATGGAGTGACGGGGAGGAATGGGGGGGGAGGGGAGAGATGAGAGGAAACATGGGGTTTTCAACGCACACAGCAATGCTGGGAAGAGGGGACCCCGGGTGGGGGAAGGGAAGCGGACTGGTTCTCACGGTTCTCGCCAGGAGAAGGGGAGACTGGTTGAAGCGAGGGCAAAAGAGAGATGAGGCTGAGTCAAGCGAGGTTAAGGGAGGAGTCCAAACCCGGGTGAAGAGTACGGAAAGAGGACGCGGGGCTGGGCTCATGAAAGGAACCGCGGGAACAGCCGATGGACTCTGTTGCCAGGGCTCCGGGTGGAGCGGGAACAGTGCCTAGGAGTCACGGCAGTTGGTGAGATTTGGGTCTTCGTGGATTTCGAGTGGTGAAGATGCCAGTCCGTGGACCATGGTGCATAGCAGAGGGTGAGGAGGTACCCCGGGAGGGGACAGGGGAGATAACGGAGTCTCCAGAGCTCGAGGCTGGGTGCAGAAGAGCACCCAGGATCTCGAAGAAGGTAGGGTAGAGACCTGAGTGAGCGAGGAGTCCGGAAGCTTGGTGTCCAGTGTGTGTTGGGGGGGAAGAGGGATAGAGAAGAAGGCCCTGGGCTCAAGGTGGGGGCAGAAGCGTGGGAGCGAGGCGAGGGAGGAGCGGGGAGGGGCTTGTGGCCGCTTCTCAGGTCCAGAAACTACGACCCCGCCCTGTCCACCCTGAGCCGGACCGGCTCTTACCTGAGAGACCGAAGAGCCCCAGGCCCAGGGCAGCCCAGAGGCCGAGCAGCGCCCGGTGCAGCCCTGGCGAGGGTCCTGGCATCGCCGCCGCGGGGGAAGCGCAGGAGGCGAGGGGAGCGCGAGCGCTGAGCTGGGCTAGAGGACTGCGCGGCGCGGCGGGTGGGGTGTGGAGGAGGCTGAGTTGCGCTTGGGGATTGGTTTAACGTTGGTAACTTGGTTTCCAAGGAGGGGGCGGCAGCAGAGGCGGCGCGGGGAGGGCGGGAAGGCGAGCGTGCCCCAGGCTACCGGCTTTGATGAAGGCGTGCTGGCAGGAGCGAGCGACCCCCAGGGTCTACATGGAGGCCGGCCCCATTGTCCGGAGACTTCTGGGGGCGGCTGCGCACTCCAGCGTCGTCCCCGGCGGCGACGCTGAGGTGGTGGGGATGCAGGGTTGCCCTTCTCAAACCCCCACCCCACCCCTTGCTTAGATGCTATGATAATGAGCTGGACTCCGAGCTCCGCCTCCACATTTAGCCCCTCCCACCAGCCCCCCCCTTGGAGCGGAGATGGGTCGGGGGCTAGGGGAGATTTGAGACGTGCAGGCTGGGGATGAGAAGGCTCTAGGGGAGGATGTGGGGATGCCTCCCTCACTGATCCTTCCCCTTTTAACCCCTGGGAGCTGAGGGTTACAGCTACGCCTCTAGTCTTTCTCTGGCTCCGCCCCCGCACGCGACAGAAGGGGCGGGGACGAAAGTGACAGCGAGTTGGGAACGAGTGTGCTTGTGCGCAGCGTTCTCGGGCGTCTAAATTAGGGTCGGCTCGGCTCTGGGTCTGTATTTACCCAGCGTTCAGCGGGCACGTGTCTACGCGACTTGTGTGAGCAGGAGCCGCCAAAGAGCGCCTCTGAATCCGCTTTCTGCTCGGCGGGCGGGGCCCTGGACCACGCGGGCCTTGCCAGGCATCCACTGCAGGCCCCGATTCTGCGTCCACGCGAGACCAAGAGACGAACTGTGATACTTTTGACTCCGTATCTGGGTTCCAGGTTTGGACACCCTCCACGTGCTCACCAGGCCCGGTGACTAACCGGACGTTTCCAGGATGCGAATCTGTGACATACACCACCGCCCCCCCCCCACCTCACCATCTGGTTGCTCCTTCCCCGCAGTCAACACATGGGTATCTTTTCTGCGTATCCACGTTCCTCACAAAGTACATTTGACCCAGCCCACCTGTGCTCTCACTCCCAGAACTAATGGTGAACTATGGGGATTAGTTCTCTCCCCACCCCTGCCCTCCAGGAAAGTGCAGGGTCTAAAGGGCGGGGGGGGGGGGGTAGGAAACTTAACATCCAATCAGAGCTGCTGCGTGGCAGCGCTGGAGCCAATCAGGAGAAGCCATACCATGAACCAGCCTTCCCACAGCCTAAAGCCCCGTGGGCCCATGCCTTGCCCCTCTGCACTGCACTGATAATGCCCGCGGGAGAGGTTTTTACTACATCGGCTGGGAATGCAGAGGGAATGGGGCTCCGGCATGGGAGACCAGAGTGAAAAACCTCAGGTGCCCTCAGGGAGACAGGAATTTGGAGAAAATGATAGAGGCAAGGCCAAAAAGAAGACCATTTCAGTCAGAGGAAGTGCACTAATGGGGGACCTTTATGCCCAGGGGCAGAAGCTGGCTGAGGAAGGCTTTATTGATCCAGGCAAGGTTCCCCCAAATGTTCCAGATTCCTTTTTCCTCCAGCTCAGCCAGCATGGACCACTGCCTCTATGCCCGAGACTTCATCGACAGGTACTTTCTCAGGCAGAGGGCCCCCACTACAAGAAGGATCCCCACAAGGGCTGCGATGGAGGTGGAGGCCAAGGCTTTGGACGCAGGGCTCCAAGCTGGAGACAAGAGGGGAGAATTAGGAACAGAGCACTTGGAGGTGTGACAACCCGCATGGACATGCTCTGGCTTGGCCCACATAACCCTTCCCCACTCTTCCCAGGGTTATAAGGGTGCCTCACCGAGGACTGGCAGCGTCATGGGTGCCGAGCTACTGAGGACCACCAGGCCATCGAGATTGAGGCGGGCGTAGCAGGTAACGGGCTGCCCGAAGTCACTGGGCCTGGCGCGTAACGCGTAAGTCAGCGTCACGTTGGCCAGATCCCGGCCGGTGAAGCGCTCCAGGCTCTCGGAGTAGATGACCCGGCCACCGCGCCTCAGAATCACCACCAGGAAGCCCACGGGGAACACGTGTGTCACATGGCAGCGCAGAGTGTACTCACTGCCCATTAAGACCGGAGGCTCCAGGATCACGCTGCGTGGCTGTTCTAAAGCAAGAGGGGGCCGCTGGGCAAGGTCCGAGGGCTCCCCCTAGCGCGACTGTCCGTTACCCCCGCTCCGTCCTCCTCCCCGCACCCCAGCCAGGCCTGAGCCCCTGTCCCTCACTGTAGGCGGTAATCCTGGCGGTGGCCCCCCGCGTTTCTCCCGCGCAGGTGACGAAGCAGTGCACATCGGAGCTCCAGGCCCTCACATCCAGCAGCTGGTAGGATACCCAACCGGGCCCACTGAGCGTGTCGCCTCGCCGCAGCTCGGTGCGGAGGCTGGAACCCTCCGGTAGGGGGCAGCTGCTGCTGCAGTTGAGCCACACTGAGCCCCCCGGCGGCACGGCCTTGAGCTCGGGGCTTATGCGCACCCAGAAGGGTGCTGAGGTCTCCGGGGGCGCGAGAGAGGGGCCTCCCGGGCCTTGCGTCCGCGCACTCCGGCGCCTCCGCGCGCTCCCGCCTCGCGGGTAGGAGGGCGACAGCAAAAGCAGCAACAAGAGGAGGAGCAGAGACCCCATGGCAAAAAGCCCGGACTGAGGGGCCCCGCGCCAGGGAGCCAAGGCTGGCTCCGGAGATAAGGAGGCCCGCAGCACCGCCTCTTCAGCCCCACCCCGGGCAGAGAGAGACAGAGGCTCCGGGGGGCCCCGGAGCCCTGCGGTATACACCCCACTCCCGCAGCTTAAGAATGGGATTCTCCACCCCATTCTAAACCAAATGTCATCGTGTTTTTCTGGAGAGGGATCTTTAATTTTCACTAAAGTCTCAAAAGGCCCTAATAAACCCCAGATTTGGATTAGAGCCTGAGGGCTGGACCTTGAACTGGCAGCCTTCTCTTGGGGCAGGAAGTGGGAGGACAGGCCAGAAAAGGCTCCAGCTGGACATGACACCTCCCCTCAACTCACACAAGGCCAGAAGGATGAAATAGCTTTATTAGCACAAGGGAGAGGCTTCCGCAGTTGGGAGGGGGTTCTCCCAGGCCTCTCCTCCCCACGGCCTGCAGAACCCTCGTCGCTGCAGGAATTTGGACCTGCAGACTGTTCTGTTCTTGCATGGCCCCACTGAGATGGAAACAGGTAGGACAAGGCAGGGACACACAGGGGTTGGGCACAGTTTCCTGGGACTCCATGGTTTAGCTATCAAGGAGTGAACACCCACGTTTAGGCATGCCACCAAGTGTCATTGTGAGCACTAGCAGACATGGGTATAGGTGGAGAGGTGGGTTATCAGAGGTCAGTGCCAGTGCTGGGGTGTAAGGGCTCAGTGGGTCATCTCTGGGCATGTCACCAGCTATACCTTGTCACCGTTACTAATCCCTTTCTGGGAGAAAGCAGCTTGGCCAGTGGAGTGGGAAATTCTAGCCCCACTTAATCTTTTTGCCAGGCACTCTTGTGCAGTGCACAACCAGTACAACTGTAGCTGGCGATCCTGAATGAGATTAGACTGAGAGCTCCCTGAGGGCAGGAATCAATGTTCTTCTTGTTTACCATTCTAGCCCACATAAAAGGCACTCAATAAATAGCTAGTAAGAGAACAAATGAATAAATAGGTCATCATCAAGAGTTGGGAACAGTCTGTGGACAGCAATGCTGGTGCTGGCTTCTGTCAGAGGACGTGTGGGGATTTGTGTTTCAGTGCTGCATGTGTCTGTGCAGGGCCACTTCTCTCTTAGGACCGTAAGGCCTCAGCACACGCAGGAGGGGGTGAGTTTCAATGTTTCCCAGTTGGGTGTCCCCATGCTGGAGGTCAGGGTCTCCATCATACACCCTCCGGCCAGGTCAGACCTTGACATCCCTCACATTGATGCCCTGAGCCTTGGCCCCTTCTTTTGTCTCAGTCCTGTGGCTCCACATCAGGTGTGAGGCCTGGGGGTTATAAGTGTGCAGGGGCCATGACCCCAGATGCTGTCTGTATCCTGACTGAGGCCTCTCTCCTGTCCTCTGGCACCCTGGGAAGGTGGGTATAGCTGAATGGCATATGTCCACCACTGTTCGATGCAGCCCTGCTTGTCACAGTTTGGGGGCTGAGGAGGTCCTGTCCGGAGGGGGTAGGCTCAGGGCGGCGTGGCTGGTGTGGTCAGTTTCATGGCAGCCTCTTCCTGGGCCTTCCGGGCCTTCTGTAGCTCATATTTCTGGATCTTCCTCTGGTAGTTATAGATGTAAATGGCTGCGCCCACAGCGCCCAAGATCATCACAAATGCCACCGGAATGACGATGGCCATGTTATTCTGGTGGTCTGTGGGGAGGACACAGGGGGCGGTGAGGGTTGAGCTGCCCTCACTGCCCCTGCCCTGCCCAGCCCTGAACTCCAGCACTTACAGATCACATTGATGACAACTTCACGGGTAACCTCACCGCGAGTGCTGGTGGCCCGACACTGGTAGGTGCCTGCAACCTTCCGCTCGACGGGTCTCAGGTCCCCAATGGGTAGCAAAGCCCCATCCTCTTTCCGGCTACAGTTCAGCTTGGGGGTTGGGTTCCCCCAGGCCTGGCACCTCAGGGTCTGCTGGGAGCCTTCCTGCCATGTCCAGTTTCCCAGGCAATCCCTCTCGTTCAGTCGGGGGCCATCTGAAGAAACACAGCAAGATGAGGGACGGGGTCAGGGACCAGGACATCACTCACCATCTAGGTCTAGGTAAGAAGACTTAGGTAGGAATCTGGGGAAGGGGCTCACTAGGGTGGGGGTGGGAGTGGGTGGAGGCAGGAGTTCTCGGGGTCTTAGGGGTTGGGCCTTGGAGGTAAGGGATCATTGTCTAGCAGCCCCACTCACACAGGACACGGAGCTCCTGGGTCTGGTTCTTGTGTACCACCTGCTCAGCCACCGCCAGGGCAGCAGAGCAGAAGAAGCTGCGTCCGTTGTCCTCGGCGCTGGCATTCAGCTGCAACTGGGCCCTCGGGCCCGGAGGCCTGGCTGGGGCCCCGTTCAGCGTCACCACAGCTCCAGCCTGGGCCTCGCATTCCACGTTCACCGTAGTCCATTCCGAGACCTCGGGCTGGCTCAGGGTCAGGTTGGGAGCCGGGAAGCCTGGAGGTGGGGTGCACAGTGAGCCCCGCCCCTGGCATTAGCCCCACCCCTTCAGAAGCCCCACCTGGGTTTCTACTTACTGTAGATGGTCACGTTCTCCAGAGACCTCCGGCTCTGCCCTCCCAGATTCACCGCACACGTCAAGTACTGGACGCCTTCTTCCTCCACCTTTCCCTCGACCAAGGCTTTGGCCAAGAGTGAGTATTCATTGTACGTGATCGTGGTTTGCAGCCTCCTGTCCCCCAGCGCCAGGTAGACCTCCGCCTCCGAGACTGGGAACAGTCCATACAGGGTGCAGCTCACCAGGCACTGTGTGCCCACTTCCAGTACCGGGTGCGTAGCAAGGTGCGGGTCGGTCGTTGGTAGGACTGGTGAGAGACAGTGGGTGTAAACAGAGAGGAGACAGACATCCTGAAGCCCTTTCCCGGGGCATTTTCATTCCCCCACCTGGAACACCCTCTTCCCGGGAGACTGTGGCCTGGGTCACCCTTGTCCCAGGACACGTGTACCACTTGCCCTGGGTCACAGCCTTCTCAGTGGATCCTGCAGTCCAGGCACCACATCCCAGAACACTCCACCCCAGTGGCCAAGAAGATGCTCTTCCCAGAAACCTTTGCAATCAAGGTTGCCACCTTCTCAATGCCCCCACGGCCAGGGGCCTCTCCTTCCCAGAGACCTCACACCCCAAGCAGGAAACCCCTGTCATCCCATCCTCTCTACTGGCTCCCCAGTGCCTCACCAAAGGTTCGGAGCTTCCTGGGGGCCGAGCTGTTCTGGAACAGTGCCAGCCCTTGGGACCGCAGGTCCAGCTCCGTGCGGCAAGAGAAATTGGCGCCGTGGTCATCTCTGCTCACCAGCACCGTGACTGTGACCTCGGCAGGCTCCCCGTCTCCCGCTGGCTGACGGCCCAGCTCCTTCCCCTCACGAAGCAGCACCACGGTGAGGTGGTCCCGGGGGGCCCCACCGGACACCCTGCAGCGCAGGGTGAGGTTCTCGCCCACGGGCTGCCAGCGGGGCAGGGGGGCCAGCTCCACGCGTTCCGGGAACCCTGGAGGGGAGGGGAGTGTTGTTTGAACTGGCTGGCCGCCCGCCCACAGGAACGTCGGGGCCCTGGCTACACCTGCTCGGGAAGTCTCACCACGCTCTTCCGAGAACACACCCCAAACCACCTAAACTAGAGAGGAATGTTAAGAGTTTCAGGATAACCCAGTGAGAAGTTCCCAAGTGGTTGTGAAGGAGGCAGAATACATTTTTATTCACTGCAGCATCTGAGAGTGAAAAGTGGGAAAGAATTTCGAGGTGTGTTGCCAGGAGTCCTGGCAAATGAATACAGTTCATTTAAGCTGTCCAGTCTCTAGACGTTGTTGTAAAAAAACTCCTGTTTTTCCTTGTCCTTTTTTTGGCCTTAGCATTTTTCTCCATAGCATCCCTCACCTCTGAGGTAAGAGATCATCTACTCAGTTAATTTGCTTTTCCACTATTCCTGTCATGGAATGTCAACCCAGGAGGCCAGGGATCTTTGTCTGTTTTGTTCCCTGTTGTATCCTTGACACCCGATACGCACTCTATTTTTTTTTTTTTTGGCCACGCCCCGCGGCTTGTGGGATCTTAGCTCCCCGACCAGGGATCGAACCCACGCCCTTGGTAGTGGAAGCGCAGAGTCTTAACCACTGGACCGCCAGGGAAGTCCCTTAGGCACTCTATGTTTGTAGAAAGAATAAGGTTGAGACACCCACACCGATGCGAGGCCTTTCAGGAGCTTGCTTTCAAGGGTTCCCGAATGAACCGTGTGATCCCCTGAAATGTTAAAAATCTAAGAACCACCCACAGACCCTCAGAACGAAACCCTGAATATCCCCTGAAAACACTACACGCGAGCTTGGTTGCCGGGGTCTCCATTCTGCATGAGGTAACAGAATTCCAAGCCTGGATCGCCAGTGGAAATTGCCCGCAGAGCCCTGGTGAGCTGAGACTCACTCCCCGACCCCAGGCTCCCTAGGGAGGGGTCTTGAAGCCTCCCACTTTCAGTCCCTTCTCAAGAGGCCCTGAAATGTCACTTAAACAGTAGTGATGTTGGGAGTTGATTTTTGGACATGAGTCCACCTTCTCCCCAGGTTGCCAACCTCCTGAATAAAGCAACCTTTCCTTTTCCAACCTAAGGGGGGGGGGGAAAGCAGTGATGTTAAAATGTCAGGAGCCTGGAGTTGATTCCTAGCTCTGCTGGTTCTTTGTTATGGCCTGTGGGGGAGTGACTTTGCACACTGGAACAGTCCCAGCCCTCGGGGCTACAGAAATGCCTCAGTTTTCTAAGCTGTAACCTGGGGCTAATGAAGGTAGGACTATTATTATCGTTATTATTATTATTAGGACTATTATTAATCCACTTCAGAAGTTGAGAGTGACTGTACATGGGCATGAGGTTACTTTTTTTTTGACTTTTGATTAAATGTTTATTCATTTTAATTTTGCCTTTTTAAAAATTTTGAAGCCAATATATTGTGTTTTCCACATCTGAATTTTTTTGTGTGTGGTTACTTTTTAAGGTGAGAGATATGTTCTTAAACTAGACTTCTACAACACTATAAATACTCCAAACTTCATTGCAGTGTATGCTAACAGCTGTTAAAAAAAAAAAAAAAAGGTTGAGAAAACCCTCAGACGTCCAACTCTTACCTCTGACCATCTGTTGCAAACTCCAACTTGCAGAGCTGGCGGCCCCCTCAAACCACAGCCTCCAAATGGAACTCACATCTTGGAGCCCAGATCCTTGCCCTGAAGGCCAGACTGGGGGAGGAGGCCTGTTCTGCCTGTACCTCTCCTTGACTTCCCATCTTTAGTCCCTCACTAAGTCCTGGTCACTCCACTCTTCAAATATTTGTCTGCCCCTCCCTTCTCGTATGCGAAACTGCGGTCAACATGCACGACCTGGACTGGGTCCATGGGCAGCTGCTCTCTGGCTTCCTGTAAGGTCAGCCCTCTGCTCTGGATCCCTGGCCTGCTCACACACCCTCCATGGCTCCCTGTCACCCTAAGAAGAAAGTCTCAGCTCCTCGGCCTGGCATTCAAAGTCCTGCCAAACTCAGCTCCAGCCACACCGATCTGTTGATATTCAATCCCTCTTGCCTCCCCAACCCCAGGTCAGCATGTTTCCCCACTCCAAATCTTTGCCCAGGCTATTCCCTCTGTCTAGAATGCCTGTCTTTACCAACTCCTACGCATCCTTCAAGGCCCAGTTAGGGTCACTTCCTGCAGGAATTACAACTCTTTCTAGACAAAGCTCAGCCACCCAGAGATGCTCCCTCATCTTTACACTGGCAGTGGGGCAGGACCAAGCTCGAGTCTCTCCTAGGTGACCCCTTGCTACTGTGTGCAGCCGTCTGTTCCATTTCACAGAGGTGAAAACTAAGGCAAAGTCTGGCACCCGAAGAGGGAGAAATATATCAGGGCCAGGACTCAAACCTGGAGGATTGGGCTTTCAACTCTCAGGGTGAGATGCAGAAGGTCCTGTGAAAAGGTTTTCTGGGGGTTTTCAGAGGCCACCGGGAATGTTTGGGGGCTTCCCTCACTTGGCCAGCAGCTGCTCAGACATCCTCCAAATCAGAAACAAAGCTGATGTTTGCCCCAAAGCTTCTTTTACGCAGGCCCTGTGAAGGCGGAATGTCCTCCAGGCCTCACTGCATCATTAGACCCTTCCGAGGGGGTCTCATGTGAAAAGCAACCAGGAAGCCACGTATTCCCCCCTCCCCCCCTCCCCACATCAGAGTCACCCAGTTGGTGGCTCCCCACCCAGTCACCCAGTCCCATGCTGGGACTAGAACCCAAGGCTGTCTGATCCCAAGGCCAGTTGGCCAGTTCTCTTTCTTACTTCCTTTTTTATTTTGTTTTGTTTTCATTTGAATTTCATTTACCTATGTATTGCTTACAGTCATGCTAACTCACTGTCACACTTCAAAATGCCCAAAGTGAAAAAAAGGCACATGGAGAAAACTCGCTCCCTGTGCTCTCCCAGAGCCCTGCACCTTCTCTCCTCACAGCCAGCTATATTGTCATTTGTTGTATTTCCTTTCTGGGCCCTTTAATGCAGAAACACAGCCTCCCTAACCCCGAGCCCATGGCTCCCTAACACTGTGGGTGACATGCCACTCATTCTGGGCATACCTTACTTTTGAACTTGACAATACATCTCGGAGCATCTGTCTCATTCTTTTACACGGTTGCATACTATTCCACGGGATGACTGAACCACAGTTTCTCTCCCCAGCCCTCTACATTTGAGTGCCTTGCAAACTTTTACCCTTTCAGATCAAGCCACAGTGAATAACCCCACACTCCCTCAGTACCCTGGTGGGTGGGGACACCTATAGGCCCAATTCCCAGGAGTGGGTTTTCTGTGTCAAAGGACCCAGACATGTGACATTTTGAGGACTGAGTCCATACTTGGAAGTCACCCCCAAGGAAGTTCAAGGAAGGGTTCTAGATGACAATGAGACTTTCAGAAGATGGGCCCCCTTGCCCTTCAGTGAGACCCTACCCGCCCCCACCCCCAAGTAACAAAGGCTGTTCCAACCTGCTGGGGACTCCCTCGTCCACCTCCCCAACCCAGGCTGCCTAGTCCAGCCCCCGGGCCCAGCCACTCACAGTATACGGTGAGGTTCATCAAAGCTGATGACTGGTTACCGAGACAGCTCGAGTAGCATATTGGAAAGCTGTCTTTTTGCACGTCACTCAGTTCAAAAACCTTCCAGTTGTTCCCATGGTCTACTTCCCTCTTGGCCAGCTGAGTCTCTAGGCCCAACATTGTGTGTTGGTCACAGGAGGTACTGCAGTTCACCGTTATGGAGGCTCCTCGGGATGTGATGGCTTTTTGAGGATGCACTGACGTTTGGGCACCTCCAGGCCCTGGAACCAAAAGATGTGGAGGGGTCAGACATGACAAATCGGGCTCATTAACATTACTGCATCCAGCCTGTTCTGGGTGCTGCGGACACAGCCTTGAACAAGACAAAACTCTGCTTTCAGCGTGGGAGACAGAAAAATTCACGAGCACACAACATAATTAATAACTGATGCTGACAAGAGCTTTGGCAAAAACAAAATGGGATGATAGAACAGACAGTGCCTTGGTGACAGGGTAATGTGTGAGCAGAGATCTGGATGATGAGCGGGGGCTGGCCATCGAGAGAAAAGGGAAATGAGTTCCAGGAAAAGGAGCAGGAAGTGCAAAGGTCCTGGGGCAGGGTGGCTGGAGCAGAGTCACAGGGATGAGTTGGGGGGAAATGGGGTCAGGAAGATCATGCAAAGCAGTGTTAAGCCACGCCAAGGAAGTGTTCTTCATTGCGAGACAATGGGCAGCCATGGAGGATTTTAGCAAAAGAGGGGCATGAAGTCAGTGTTCTTCCCCCCCACCCCGCAAGAGGTCAGGTGGAGGGAGTCAGTCCTCCAGGGATAAAGGGGTTCCAGTCAGGCTGGTTCCTCACCCACTTGGACAACTGGTTTCCCCTCTCAGGACCTCATTTTCCCCATCTGTAAAGTGGGTGAATATAGTCACCCCAACCCCTGCTGATGCAAGTAACTCCTAGCACAGGGCAGGTAGCATGTGGCTACAGGTAAGAAGGAGGGGGCTTGTTGGGATTAGCTCCCGCAGACTGTGGTACCTCCAAAGCTAAAAAGCAAAGTCTGTCTGAGCCCACCCATCTGAAAGCTGCCCCCCACCCCGCCAAAGACCTCTGCCTTCAGCTTTGGGTCTACTCCATCTGGGATGGAGGCGTGCGGAAACAGCAGCTCCATGAATTCTCAAGGGTGATTCTGGGGTCGCTTCCATTTCACAGACGGAAATGGTGAGACCTGAAGGGAGGTCACTCAGCTAGAAAGTGGTAGAGTCCAGATTAGAGTCCGGATTAGAACGCTTCATTGAGCTGGTAACCACGGTGTGGTCTGCTCATGAATTTTTCACTCTTCTGCTTCCCGACACTGACCACCATTTGAGACCAACTGTCCCCCTTCTCCCCTCCCTCCTTCTAGCTGGAGTTGATGAAGGGCTGCTGGGGCATCCCATTCCTTAGCCTCTGCTCCCTTGGCAAGTCAGCCCTGGAATTCCCCTGAGCAGAGTCCTGGACTTCCCCCAAGGGCACGGGATGAGGAACAGAATGTCTGTGCGTGTGTGTGTGTGTGTGTGGGGGGGGTCCCAGTCTACCTAAGCTTGGCACGGGGCCACATCTCTACACGGTCTGACCACCTCCTGGGGCCAGGACACAACCGCTGCGATGTGAACACTATTAACTTCTCCATTTTACAGCTGAAAAAGTGAAGCTCCTCTGGGAGAGGCAGCCCATAGTCCGAAGGCACACAGCAAGCCATGATGTAGGGTCTGGATTTGAACCCATGGCTGTTGACTTTCAATCGATGGCTCTAGCCCCAACTTCCCATAAACAGCTACCTAAGTACCAGTGTCCCCAGCCGGTGGGGAGCCGGTCCTCCTACCGCTCCCAGGGCGCAGCCCAGATCCCAAGAGCTAGCCCGACGGCAGCCCCCCCATCCCTGATCACCTGGGAGCAGAGCCCCGAGCAGGGCCAGGAGCGCAAGCGGCGCGGGATGGGCAGCGCCAGGAACCATCGCAGGCGGAGGCAGGTCGGACGAGGTGGCGCAGAGGCGTGGGCGCGGACTGTGGAGCTGAGGACCTTGTGGGTCCTTTTATAGCGGCCAGCCAAGGGGGGCCGAGGGGGCGGTGCTGCCTTCCCGGAAACCTCGCGCTTTCCTCTCCGGAACGAGGGCTCGGGCATTTCCGGATTGAGAGGGTGCCGGGGCCGAGCAGGGTCGTACCCTCTCGCGGGCCGCTCTCGCACCGGAATTTCCGAATTGAAGTAGTGAGGGCTGCCTGGCGGCAGCGGCCACAAAACAACCCGGAGACTGCTCCCGGGGCTAGGGGTCCCGTCCCCGGGCTCGGCTACCCCTGATTCCGCGTTTACACAGTGCTTTATTGGATACTGCCAACCACCCTGGACGGTAGGGACTAAACTGAGGGGTAAACTGAGGCTCCAAGCTGCGAGGTCATTCGAACTCCAGTCTGACTCCCCATTGCACGCAGGCCTCTTTAACCGAGTGGACGGTCCCTCGTTTCGGTGGGGCCCCAGGAATCTTCCTGGGACACTCTCGATCAAGGGTGCCCCTCCCCAAAGGGGCATGTCCCCGCCCAGTGACACCGAGATTCTCTGAGAAGCGGCCGCAGAAAGCCCAGGCACTTTCTGTGAACCCTGGGGGGGAGGACGTAAGGCGCATCACGTCCGGGGCTCCGCGTCCCCTACCGAGGGGGGTTCCCACTCCCTCGCGGCCTCGCTTCCCCTTTCGGCCACCAGCGCGGGGGCGTCTTTACAGCTTCCAGAAAAAGGAAGGAAGGCGCGTGGTCCTGACGTGCCGAGCCCCTCCGTTGCAGTCTCCAGGCTCCGTGGGGAAACTGAGGCCGCAGACCTTGACGGGGGAGGAGAGAGGGGGCGCTCGAATGCTTGCCTTCTGCAGGGAAACTGAGGCAGCTCCCTGGCCCCGGAATGGGGCGGGGAGAGGGGGCGCTCAAACCCCTGTCCTCTGCTCGCAGCTCCCGTAACTCGAATCGCGGGCGCCAGCACTAAATCTGTACGGGTGTTTGCCCCGGCTTGTTCCATTAGGGTGTTTGGGGGACATTGTGAGATCCCGCGCCGCGTCTATAGGCCGTCCCACGCCACCGCCTCCCCCCAAGCCACGCCTGCGCGTGTGACCGCCCAAGACTCGGCATCCATCACGTCAGGGCTGGGGATCCTGGAGTCTCCGAGAGCAGAACCCAGCCGCCTAAGGCTTCCTGTTGTGGCGCGCGCGCCGCGTCGCCAGGGAGACCTCAGAAGGGCCAAGGAGGTCGCGCAGCAGACGGGGAAGGGAGGGGGCTTCAAGGACGCTCGACCCCTTCCTCCCGGGGAAGGGGCTGCGAATTACTCGCCAGCCGAAAGAGTCCCTCGCTCCGCCCCGATTGTTCCTAAGGAATTTCCACGGGGATCTTTCTTCTTGCAGTGTGGAAGGTGTTGAATTCCCGCCCCAAACGCACTGGGCAAAGGCGCAGAGCGGGGGCCGGGGACGTCCCTGGGAGGGTCTGGGAAAATCCTCCGCCGGGGGGTCATTTTCCGGAGGATTTTTACCAGGTTCGGATCACTGCTTACTTTGGCCTCTGTCCCAAGTGCGCGGGCGGCGAGCTCCCCCGCGCGGCTCTGGTCCCCCTTACAGCGGTAAAATCGTGCTTCTTCCTTCTGTCTCTCAACACTTGCTACGCAGCGTCGATTGAGAGCCTGCTGTGTGCCAGGCATCGTTCCAGGTGCTGGGGACGCAGCAATGAACAGAATAGACCAAAATCCCTACCGTCATGCAGAGATCGTCTTAGTCCGGACGACACATACAAAAATAAGGTATATGGAGACATAGCTTGTGATTAGTGCTAAGAGAAAGTAAAGCAGGGAAGGGAATAGGAAATGTGAAGGTTAATAAACCTTTAAGTAGAGTATTCTGGGAAAGACTGAGAAGGTGACATTTGAGTAAAGAGCAGAGAGTCCTGACAATATCAGGGAAGGAGTGTACCAAGCAGAGAGCACTGAATGTGCCAAGGCCCTGAGGTAGGAAGGAGCTGCCTTAAGGAACAGCCAGGAGGCTAGTGTTGCTGGAATGCAGTAAGGGAGCGAGAGGATTGGAGGAGAGGAGGGAAGGAGGGAATGGGGTAGCGCATGGCCTGGGGAGGACCTTGGCCTTTCCTCTCAGTGAGGTGGGAGCCATGGAGGGGTCTGAGCAGAGCAGGGACACGCCCTGACTCAGGCCTTTACAGGCACCCTCCTAAGACAGCAGGAGCTAGAGTCAGGTAGTGGGGAGGACAGGGTAGAAGGAAGCCAGGAGACGGGAGAGGAGGTGACTGCTCCAGTGCAGGGGAGCAATGATGGAGCCTGGAGTGGGCAATGGCACTGGGGAGATACGGTCCAATTTGGCATTTATTTTGGCAGCAGGTCCAACTGTGTTTGCTGGGATGTGGGGGGCAGGCAGAGTCAAGGTCAACTCCTTGGTCTTGCTCTGAGGTCCTAGGAGGGTGGAGGGCCATTTCCTGAGATGAGAATGGGGTGATAATAGGGGGCAGTTTGGCAGAAGAAGCACGCACCCCCTAGTCTATGTTCCCTTTGTGCTTTCTTGAAAGAAAGGGAAGCAGATGTTCCCCATCCCTTTGCTGCAGCTACCAGGAAGGGCAGGGCTTCCTCCAGGGTGCCAGGCAGTCTCAAGAAGGTCAGGGAATGGCCCCACTGCAGACCAGAGGCTGTGGACCCAGGGCAGAAATACCCAAACCCCACTCCATGGCATCAGGCCTGCTCGCCCCTCATTCTGAGGTCTGGCGTGACCACCTTGCAGTTCCCTTGACCTGGAATGCTCTTCTTGTCCCTGATATGGCCAGCCCTTTCTCAATGGCCTGAGCCTCTTCCTAAAAGCTTTCCCGGAGGCTCCCTGACTCCCTGACTCCTTCCATCCTGGGCCACACCCTAAACGTTCCCTGTCACTTGCTCTAATGGTTTCATTACTGAAACTTCATTCACTTGCTGAAATTCTTTTGATTGACCTGTGTCACGTTCATTTGCATGAGCTCCAGAAGGCCAGGGACCCTCTCAGCTCCAGCATCTGAATCAATGTCTGGTCATTATAGGCAGATGGTCAATACATATGTGTTGAATGAATGAACTTCTCTTATTCTCTGAACATTCTGCACATGCTGTTCCTCCAGCCCAGAATTCCCTTCCTACTGCTTTTACAAGAGGTTACCAGAGGATTTCATCTACCAGGTTGTAACAGGGCTAGGAGCACAAAGAATTGAACCTGGCCCCTGCAGTGAGAGTGCCAAGTCCACTGGACCGCCAGGGAATTCCCAGATGTCTTTTCAAGAGAACAACTTTGTTTCCTTCAGATAAATACCCAGAAGTGGAATTCCTGGATCACATGGTAGTTCTATTTTTATTTTTTAAAAATTTTTATTGAAATATAGTTGATTTATAATGTTATAGGTAGTTCTATTTTTAATTTTCTGAGGAACCGCCATACTGTTCAGGCCATCGTCTGAGTAATATTCCATTGTAAGGCTATATCATTTTGTTTATCCATTCATCAATGGATAGACATTTGGGTTGTTTCCACATTTTGGCTCTTATGAATAATGCTGCCATGAGCATTCAGGTACAAGTTGTTGTATGAACATGCTTTCATTTCTTTTGGGTATATACCTTGGAGTGGACTTGTTGAGTCCCATGGTAATTCCATGTTCAACTTTTTGAGGAATTGTCAGACTGTTTTCCATGGCAGCTGCACCATTTTATCAATACGTTCCCACCAGCAATGTACAAGGGTTCCAGGTTTGCAATTTCTCCACACCCTTGCCAATATTTATTTTGTTTTATTATTATGGTGATTGCCATCCTAATGGGTGGGAAGTGGTATCTCACTGTGGTTCCCCAGTCCTTCTGATCTGTCCAGTGGATAAGCCAAGCACAATCCTGCAGCAAAGGCAACTGGGGGTGTGCACGGACCAGCAAGTACCGAGGGGATGTGGCCAAAGTGCACCTGCCACCAGCTGTGACCTTGAGCAAGCCACTTCCCCTGGTGGTACCTAGATGGCCTCAGCTGTAGAAAGGGATGGTAATGCATCCCTCAAAGGGTGGGTCTAAGATTTTTCTTCTTTTTTTAACATTATTTACTTACTTTGGTTGCGCCAGTTCTTAGTTGCATCAGGTGGGCTCCTTAGTTGTGGCTCGCGGGCTCCTTAGTTATGGCATGTGAACTCTTAGTTGTGGCTTGCATGTGGGATCCAGTTCCCCGACCACGGGTCGAACCCGGGCCCCCTGCACTGGGAGGGCAGAGTCTTATCTGCTGCCTCACCAGGGAAGTCCCGAGATTTCAGTAAGACCATTCATGTGCAGTGAGAACAGATAACAGGAGTTACAAGTTGTCTGTTTCCATAGGACTCAGCTCTTAGAATCCCCCCTCAAACTTCCTAGGCAGAAATACAGACTTGCTCCTCTGTTCCCACAGGTTAGTTCATTCTAGCATCACGGTTCCTCATCAGAGCCCCAGGGTGTAAAGCAAAAATGCATGCCGTTTGGATGTTGATCAAAATATAACTTGGGGGCTTCCCTGGTGGCGCAGTGGTTGAGAGTCCGCCTGCCGATGCAGGGGACACGGGTTCGTGCCCCGGTCCGGGAAGATCCCACATGCCACGGAGTGGCTGGGCCCATGGGCCATGGCCGCTGAGCCTGCGCGTCCGGAGCCTGTGCTCTGCAACGGGAGAGGCCACAACAGTGAGAGGCCCGTGTACCGCAGAAAAAACAAAAACAAACAAACAAAAAACCCATAACTTGGCTTCTCCTTCCACTCTTTGAAAGTTTATTCTGTGGTGGACTCTGCCTTGCCCCTGGCTGAGAATCCTGCCCCGGACTCAGGCCCCGATCAGCATCACGTTCAAATCTCGGAACTTGGTGTTGGATGGGAGCCCCAGGTGAGGCTTCTCCAGGCTGGAAGCCTTGGTAGAGAAGGGCCTAGTCCCCCTGCTGTTGACCCTCTTTCTGTCCCCCTCACCTCCTCTCACCAGCCTGTGGGTCCCTCCTGCCCAGCCAGGTGCAAGGAGGAGGGGACAGGGCGTTTCCTCCATGGCTGGTGGCTTTGCCCTTTTGGGTACCCCAGCAGCGTGTTAAAGTGTTCTGGGGGGTCTCTTTGAGGCCTCCTCTTCCTGGAGACCCCTTCACTGGCATGGAGGCATCTTTGATATGGGTTGTGGCTCTTCCCTCAGCCCTTGGGGTCTGATCCTACCCTCTTATTTCTCCTGGTGGGCCTCCATGCTGACCACCAAGAAGCAGACATCCTGACTCCACCATGAGAACCGCCTACCTCTCGCCCCTGGATCTCCTGGGAGTCAGATCCCAGCCCTGTTGACTCACTCGAACTTTCTTAAGCCAGGGTCAGCCTGAGTCTTTGGTGTCCTGCCTTCAGGGATATTTTCCAGAGGCTGTGAAGTCACCTTCCTCTCTAGGCTCTGGGTTAACGCATGTCCCAAGAGGGTGTGATAGGGCTTTTTGTTTTGTTTTGGCGGCGCCGCGCAGCATGTGGGATCTTATTTCCCCGACCAGGGATGGATGTGCAGGTAGCACGTCTGAAGCTCCTCTGAAGAAATGTCTTCACCCATCTCTCTCTTTCTAAAAAAAAAAAAATTATACAGAATTTCAAAATAGACATCAGCAAAGAGGACATGTGATGAAGCCACATGTGCCAACTTCCACAGTCCTCATGGCCAATCCTGTTCCTTCCTTCCCCTTACACCCTGTCATGGGTTCAACTACGTCTCTTCCCCAGAGGAAAAAAAAAGTGCTAACCCCCAGATTGTGATCTTATTTAGAAATAGGGTCTTTGCAGATGATCAAGTTCACGTGAAGTCATTAAGGTGGGCCCTAACCCAACCTGACTGTTGCGCTTATAAAAAGGGGAAATTTGAACACAGACACACACAGAGGGACAATGCCATTTGAAGATGATGACAGAGATCAGGGTGATGTATCAGGCCAAGAAATACCAAGGATGCCAGCAAACCACCAGAATCTAGGGGAGGGGGATGGGACAGAGGCTGCCTCACAGCCTCTGAAGGAATGACGTCTTGATCTTGGTCTTCTGGTTCCAAGAACCATGAGATGGTATTTTTCTGTAGTTGAAGCCCTAGTCTGTGGTACTTTGTTAAGGTAGCCTAGGAAACTAATACACGTACTATGCCCTGATTATTAGCACATTCTAGACCCCGGATCGTTTTTTTCTGATGTCTTTTTCCATCCTCGATCTGGCAGAGGGATCCCAGTGTCAGCAACAGGTTCTGACCCCTTCCTTCACCCTGTTTCCTGATGGCTGTGATGTGGACGACTGAGCCTGATTACGCATAGCTACGACTAGGCTGGGCACTGTCAGGACAACAGATGGGTCTTACTTGGGGCCTCGGTGTCCCTGCGGAGCTGGTGAGAGGCACAGGGAGAGGTAGGTAATGGTTTGGGTTTAGCCCAGCATTTCCCAACCAGCCTCTGCACCCCTCCTTCTTTTTTAAAAAAAATAAAATTTATTTATTTATTTATTTAGGCTGCATTGAGTCTTCGTTGCTGCATGCGGGCTTTCTCTAGTTGTGGCGAGCGGAGGCTACTCTTCGTTGCAGTGCACGGACTTCTCATTACAGTAAGCTTCTCTTGTTGCAGAGCACGGGCTCTAGGCGCGCGGGCTTCAGTAGTTGTAGCTCATGGGCTCTAGAGCGCAGGCTCAGTAGTTGTGGCGCACGGGCTTAGTTGCTCCGTGGCATATGGGATCTTCCCGGACCAGGGCTCGAACCCATGTCCTCTGCATTGGCAGGTGGGTTCTTAACCACTGTGCCACCAGGGAAGTCCCTGCACCCCCTTCTTACTACTGGCTCCAAATAGCTTTTTCTTCTTTTAATTAATTAATTAGGCTGTGCCGGGTCTTAGTTGCCGCACGCAGGATCTTCACCACGGCATGCGGGACCTAGTTCCCCCACCAGGGATTGAACCCGGGCCCCCTGCATTGGGAGTGCAGAGTCTTACCCACTGGACCACCAGGGAAGTCCTAGCTTTTTCTTTTTTACTCAGTCAAATCTGATGCTTTAAGGATCACAATTTATGTTCATTGAGGACTTTCAAAGAACGTGTTGTAAGCTCTGAAGGCACTCCCAAGAAGCATTCCAGAGATGTTTTCAGCGAGGAGCAGCCCAGTCGATGGGTCACTGTGGCCGCCTGGTTGGGCCTGCACACCAGATGGCAGTTCTGGCTTTTTTTTGCATTCATACTGTTTTATTTTTTAAGATTTTTAAAATAAATTTTATTTTTGGCTGCGTTGGGTCTTTGTTGCTGCATGCGGGCTTTCTCTAGTTGCTGCAAGCGGGGGCTACTCTTCGTTGCGGTGCGCGGGCTTCTCGTTGCGGTGGCTTCTCTTGTTGCGGAGCATGGGCTCTAGGTGCATGGGCTTCAGTAGTTCTGGCACGTGGGCTCAGTAGTTGTGGCTCGCGGGCTCTAGAGCGCAGGCTCAGTAGCTGTGGTGCATGGGCTTTGTTGCTCTGCGGCGTGTGGGATCTTCCTGGACCAGGGCTCAAACCTGTGTCCCCTGCATTGGCTGCCAGATTCCTAACCGCTGCACCACCAAGGAAGCCCCAGGCTGAGTTTAAAGAAACTGACCTCATTACTTTATAGTCTGTATTGTGACAATTAGCAACAACAACAACTTGTGGGGGGCAAATAACACCAGCAGACTCAAGGATCAGGATACCGGTTTGGTGTTTTTAAAAAATGTTTATTCACTCATTTATTGACCACGTTGATACTGACTCTGTGCTTAGGGAAAATCACTGTGATGAAAGCTCAGGTCTCCACACTGCACCCACTTGGGGAATCAGGTCCACACTTGGACTGAAGGACCATAATAAATGGGACCACAAGCCCCGTCAGGGATGCAAGCGCTCGGTGAGAGTGCTTGGGATTGGGAGGCACCATGAGTGGGTTCCTAGCGATGGCTGGTTCTCTGCGTGCTCTGAGGCTGACTCACCCCAGAAAAGTTGATGGTGGGTCATTTCTATAAACAGTGCCTTGAGGCAGCCGGGTACCCAGCGGTGCCGCGCACCGGGGAAAGAGCCTAACTCGCCAAATGGAATTATTCACAAAACGGCAATGAGCTGTTGTTCTGTTTCTCCTCTTTGATTAAAAAGTAAAATTTATCTTACACAAAAGAGACTCGGGGCAGGAGCTGCCCCAAGCTCCTGTCAGCGGCCCCTTCCCGGTAGTGATGCCTGCTTGGCTGCTCTGTGAGTGGCCTCAGCTTCCCACCGGGATGAGGGGTTCTGGCCGCCCTTGCAGGGTGAGCGGGAGGCGCCCAAGCCCACCGGGGGCTCGGCCGGGCTCGGAGCAGGCGCACCGGGTGGACAGCGAGCAGGAAGGAGGGTGGCCGATGGGCCCTGGGGGTGCCGCGTGGGGCTCAGGGGAAATCGCGGTAGGGCAGGCGGAAGGGGTAGAGGGGCGTGTGGCGCGAGTCGTGCCAGAGCAGCTTCTCCTCCAGCAAGGCGACGGTCGGCAGGGTCAGGACCAGGGTCTGGTGCTTGAGCATGCTGTGCACGTTCAGGCCTGGGGGGGCGGGGTGGAGGCACAGTCAGGGCGGGTCCCCCCGGCCCCCAACAGAAACACCAGGGTCTGGTGTAGGGTCCCGAGCCCCGTAGCCTGGGTTCAAACCCTGGCTCAGTCGCTCACCCCCAGCGAGACCCTGGGCAAGAGACTGCCCTTAGCTGTCAACTTCCAACCGAGAGCATCCTAAGTACCCAACTCTGCCCTGCGCTTGGGCACGGTTCCCACCTCACACCCCAGTGCGGAAGGCTGACGGTAAACAGAGCAGATAAACAAACACAATGTACTGAGGGAGGTCCATGGGGCTGCAGCGAGTGATGAGGGGAAGGAAGCGGAGGGCAGGGCAGGGCATGCAGGGTCTGTGGTCCTCCGGGGAAGACTTGGGCTTTTACCCTGAGTGACCAGGGAGCCCTGGAGGGTGGTGGGTAGAGGAGGGACAGGACCTGACTCAGGTGCTCAGGCGCCCTCTGGTGGCCGTAGTGGGAGCGGGGGTGGGGGGGACGGGAGTGCAGGACAGACTGTGGGGAGGAGTCGGTCAGCAGGAGCCTGGGACCAGGGCACAGGCCACTGTGCCCTAACTGTGGCAGTCCAGGCAGATGGTGGGAGCTGGCCCAGGGCGGTGAGAGGCGGTGGGATTCTGGATATGTTTGGAGACAGCGCTGACAGGGTGAGCTAACAGACTGGAGTGGAGGGGGACAGTGTGGTTTGGGGCCAGAGCTGCTGGGAGGAAGGTCTCGTGTGCCAGGATGACTAGCAGAGCCCACGTGCCGCTGTCCAGGAGGCAGCCGGGCACACAGTCAGGAGACCAGGAGAGAGCCCTGGGGATTAGTCACCGCAGCCACTGGTGTGACGTACTCAGGACAGCCCTGATCCTGCGTCTCCAAGTGAGGAGCCGGGTGGGGACAGCCAGTGGGCCCTCAAACTCACTCCACGCCTGGCACCGTGGCCCAAGCTTGGACAGATGTGACCTCAGAGCGTTTTCTGGCTGCACCGTGCAGCTTGTGGGATCTTAGTTCCTGGACCAGGGATTGAACCCGGGCCATGGCAGCGAAAGCATGGAGTCCTAACTACTGGACCACCAGGGAATTCCCCTCAGAAGTTTTAAGAAACACATCATTCTCCCAATGTTCCGTCTGGGCAAACTGAGGGTTGGGCGGGGGAGGGTGGTCACTGCCCAAGGCCACTCTGTGACCAAGTTGCAGATACAGGATTTGAACTGGCCCATGCTGTACTCTCTGGGGGTCTGGGAGACAGAGCGGGGCCCTTTGCTCACCAATAGCAGGGACTAGGTTGAAGGTCTTCAACCCAGAGGCAGCTGCCACAATGTTCTGGGGCATGTCCTCGTTTTCTCTGAAACAGAGGCCAAGAGGTGAGCCCCTGCCGAGGATGGACCGCCCCCCCGTCCCCCTATCCCGGCCACCCCTGCTCTGCCCGGCACCCTCACAAGTCCACAAGGAGGACGGAGTCGCCCCAGCGGCGGTAGCGGGCCAGCTCCATCAGGTACTGGGGGTCTGCGGTCGGCAGCTCCAGGGAGTCCACGATGTGCAGGTCGTCCTGGTGGGAGGAAAGGACAGTCTGAGCCCACCCTGCACCCACAGCCCACACCCCAGGCCCCCCGTGGCTCCCGGCAGGACTGCTGCTGTACCTGGGCCAGCTTGACTGTCAGCGCCACCTTGAGGCCCTGCACCCGCACTTTCATGGGCAACATGTAGTAGTAGCTTGTGGGGCCCCGGGGGCCATGGGCAATGCCTCCTGTGGGGGCAGAGGTACGTGAATAGGGGAAGGCCCCAGCCGGGCTTGGAGGTCAGAAATCTGCCCCAGTGGCTGGCACAGGGGAGGCGGGAGGGAGGCTGCTCTCGGCCAGGCAGAACCCCAGCAAAGAGGGCAGGGCCTCAGGTAGGGATGGAGAGGGGAGGTTGCATCAGGCATCACCTGGGACAGGTAACTTCACCTCACTGGGGCTTGGTGTCTTCAGCCGTCAAACCTGGGGTGAGGATGGTCTACCCGTGTGTCCTCCCTCTGCTGGGCGCTGGGAGTGCAGCAGGGAACATGCGGGACAGGATCCCTGCCCCCACGCCATTCATATTCAGCCAGAGACTTGATCCCAGAGGGAACCAGGCAGCACAGGGGGTTGCAGGGGGTGGGGAGACCCAAAGAGGGTCAGGGAGGGCTTCCTGGAGGAGGCATGGCCCAAACACATGGGAAGGATGAGAGGGATTGGCCAGACAAATGGCAGATGACTCTGAGTCAGCTCTGTTTGGTCTTGGAGGGTGTGCAAGGGACAAGGGGGTGCGGTCTGCAGCCACCAGGGCCTGGAAGGCCAAGATGAGGGGCTCAGACTTCACGCAAAGGCCGCAGGAGCTGGGAGGTTTAGGAAGAGCCCTCTGGGTGCTGTGTGAAGTGTGGGCCAGGAGAGGTGAGATAGGAAGTGGGGCAAAAGGGGCTGTGGCCATGGCCTGATGAGAGGCCAAGGCCAGAGCTGCAGGGAAATGGGGCGAAGTGGATGGACTCTCCAACCTCTGACCGCACGTGGGCAGACCTGCTTACCTCCTCGCCAGATTGGGGAGCGGATGCTGCCATGCCTGGCACGCCCGCTGCCTTTCTGTGGCCAGGGCTTCCGGCCACCGCCCCGCACCTCAGCCCTGGTCTTGGTCTTGGCATAGCTCTGTGGGCGCAGAGTGAGGAAAGAGTCAGGTTCACAAGGGAGGTGCCATTGCAGACGAAAGGTGCCAGGCCCAGGAACACAGCAGTGAGCTGGGCGGACTGGCCTGCCGCTGGGGAGCCGGACAGGAGACACAGAGACTGGGGCTCCATCGGGACAAGCACGGAGTGCTTTGGGAGGGAGAGAGGAAGGGAGAGATAAATCAAGAGTTCCCTCCTGCACTCCAGAAAGTCAGCCTCAGAGAGGCAGGGGCTCTGCTGCCTGACACACAATATGTACTTAGTATTTTTTGAATGATTTCCATGTAGTTGTAACTAAAAGGAAGCTGGGGGAATTCCCTGGCTGTCCAGTGGTTAGGACTCTGAGCTTCCACTGCACGGCACAGGGGTTCGATCCCTCGATCCCTGGTCAGCGAACTAAGATCCTGCAAGCCACGTGGCCATAAATAAATAAGTAAAATTAAATAAAAAAATAAAAGGAGGGCTTCCCTGGTGGCGCAGCGGTCGAGAGGCCGCCTGCCGATGCGGGGGACGCGGGTTCGTGCCCCGGTCCGGGAGGATCCCATGTGCCGCGGAGCGGCTGGGCCCGTGAGCCATGGCCGCTGAGCCTGCGCGTCCGGAGCCTGTGCTCCGCAACGGGAGAGGCCACGACAGTGAGAGGCCCGCGTACCGCAAAAAAAAAAAAATAATAAAAATAAATCAATAAATAAAAGGAAGGTGGGGCGTGGAGAAAGACGCGGGGGTTAGGGAGAATCAGGGAGAGGTGCGGGTTAGAGGATCATGCAAGGCTTCCAATGCCAGGCTGACGACTTCATTTCCAGGGCCACGGCGAGCCAGGGAGGACTTGCCAGACTTGAGGTGGGCGGATGCAAGGCGGGGACTCTGATTGATAACAGCATCATCAGCGCTCTTGGGTAAGATCCAAACACCTTACGTTGCCCCT
The DNA here is from genome assembly GCF_964270905.1 of Leucopleurus acutus. Taxonomy (NCBI): domain Eukaryota; kingdom Metazoa; phylum Chordata; class Mammalia; order Artiodactyla; family Delphinidae; genus Leucopleurus; species Leucopleurus acutus. The sequence continues at coordinate 7,094,003 of NC_139145.1, read as the reverse complement.
GTTGACCTCCATGGCCACACTGGGCCCCTTGTGATCCCTGCCACAGAGGCTTTGGCTGTGTTGCTCCGACGCCCTCCACCCCAGCCCCACTGCCCGCTTCACCTGGTTAGCCTGTCACACACCTGAGGTTAAACGCCCCTTTCTCTGAGACAACTTCCCTAGTTATACATTTACAGGCATGACTACTTGATTCATGTTCTCCTCACCAGCTAGACTGGGAGCTTCAAAAGGACAGGGACCTTGCCTGTCTTGTCCCCCAGCACAATGCCCAGGGCACAGTGGCAGTTCACAAAATGCCTGGCAAATGGCCCATCGGTGAATGGGTCAGGAGAGAGAAGATGGGGCCTGAGCCCCACAGTCCAGAGAAGACACAGCAGGGGCATCCTCTGCCCCCCCACCCCCGCCCCACTCAGGGCACTCACAATTCTCTTGAAGTTCTTCTGCCAGATGGCAACCTGGTGCAGGATATCCAGCCTGTGGAGGAAGGAGACACGACAGGCCCACTTCCACTTAAAACCCTCTCCGCCCGACTAGATGAAAACTCCGGGGCTTCCCTGGTGGCACAGTGGTTGGGAGTCCGCCTGCTGATGCAGGGGACACGGGTTCGTGCCCCGGTCCAGGAGGATCCCACATGCCGCGGAGCAGCTGGGCCTGTGAGCCATGGTCGCTGAGCCTGCACATCTGGAGCCTGTGCTCCGCAACGGGAGAGGCCACAACAGTGAGAGGCCCGTGTACCACAAAACAAACAAACAAACAACAAGAAAAAAACCTCCGGCTCGTCCCCATCCACTTCCAGGGCCCTGTGTGACCTGCCCCGGTCCCTCTCTGAGCCCATCTTGCAGCACCTCCAGCTCCACTCTGTGTCCGTTCTATGGAGTCCAGCCTCCAAGCTTCTGCACTTGCCGTTCCCTCTGCCTGAAATGCTCTTCCCCTGGCTGGTTCCTTTTCTGCCTACCAGTCTTAGCCCAAATGGTATCTCCAGGAGGAGTCCCCTTGCTAAAGAGGACTTTACCTTACTCCTTTCCTACCATTACGACTTCCTTACTGCCACTTCTTTACAGACTCGTTTGCCTCTCTACCCCTGTGCTGCTCCATACAGTAGACACTGGCCACATGTGTCTGGCCACCCCTGAAAGGTGGCCAGTGCTACATGGTGAAATGACAAGATTTTAGATTTATCAGGCTAAACGAAATATATTATTGAAATCAATCTCATTTGTTTCTCACTATTTGAAAGAAAACTTGGCTACTGGAAGAATTTCAGTTACATGCGTGGCTCGCATTGGACAGTGCTGCCAGGCTGGTTTGCCAGGGGTTGGCAAACTATGGCTAGTAAGGCCAAATTTGGCCTGCTGCCTGTTCTTGTAAATATGTTTTACTGGAACACAGCCACGCTCATTCACTTACACACTGTCTATGGATGCTTTTGTACTACATCAACAAAGATGAGGAGTTGCCATGGAGATGTTACAGCCTGCAAAGCCAAAAACATTTACTCTCTGGCTCTTTACAGAAAAAGTTTGCTGATCCCGGCTTAGACTGGGAGCAACATCAGCAACCTCGGTGCTCATTCACTGCTGTATCCCTGACCCCTAGGATGGAATCCGGCACATAGTAAGTGCTTCATAAGTATCTACAGAATAAACAAAATATGTCGTTTTTATCACCCTCTAGCAGACTGGGACTTTGTAAAGACAGAGAGCAAACCATACAAACAAGTAACAGTAATAGATTAATAGCACTTATGTGCCAGACACGTACACGTAAGAGACATCACACACCTTGGCAAGCGAAAACTTGGTCCTGGGAGTTGGCCCATATAGGGTTGAGATCTGGCTCTAAAGTTTATAAGCTGTGTGACCTTGGGCAAATTTCTTAACTTGTCTGTGCTCAGTTTCCTTACCTACGAAATAAGAATAATAGAATCCATTCCTAGGGTTGCTATGAGGATCTAGTTAACTAAACTGCAAGTAGGGTGACTTCCCTGGTGGTCCAGTGGCTAAGACTCTCCGATCCCAATGTAGGGGGCCCAGGTTTGATCCCTGGTCCGGGAACTAGATCTCACATGCCACAACTAAAAAGGTTCCGCATGCCGCAACTAAGGATCCTGCATGCTGCAACGAAAATCCCCCACGCGGCAACCAAGATCCTGCGTGCGGCAACTAAGACCTGATGCAGCTAAATAAATATATATTTTAAAAATGCAAATATGCTCCCCCCCCCAAAAAAAAGGGAATTCCCTGGCAGTCCAGTGGTTAGGACTCTGTGCTTTCACTGCTGAGGGCTGAGGTTCAATCCCTGGTTGGGGAACTAAGATCCTGCAAGCCACGTGGCCAAAAATAAAATAAAATAAAATACAAATAGACTGTCACAGGCACACAGTAAGGACTTAACCACTGTTAGTGCTCATTTTTGCAAAAACCAATAACAGCAACAATAACCAATATTTCTACAGACCATATTATGGGCTAGAATGATCTCATTTAATCGTTTGAGGTTTGACAGAATAGAGACACTGAAGCACAAGGGGGAAGGCAGGATTTGAATCCAGTCACTCGGGTTCCAGAGCTCTGCGTCCCTAACCCTCAGAGGATGTTACCTCTCAGCCCTCACCTTCACACAACTCTGCAGCAAGAAAAACCATCATTCTCTCTTTTTTTTTTCATCACTCTCTTCTAACAGGTGGAGAAACTGAGGCTCGAGTCCAGGTCATCCTGATTCCTAAATCCCCGCTCCTCGTCCCTCTGCCACCCAGTTTACCATTTCGGCTCCCACTTACCTGGGCGTCGCGGAGAAAACGTCTGGGTGCAGCTCGGTCAGACCCAAGCGCTCCTGCTCGTAGCCCCGCAGGGACTCGACCCAGGCCTGCACGGGACGCCGGTGCGCGAGTACCGGGAGCTCGCACCTGCGCAGCACGGGCACCCGATGACCTGGAGCGATTGGGAGGTCAAGGGTCAGGAGCAATGGTCAGAGTTTCCGGTTGCCTCCCCTCCTAGGGCAACCCCAGCAACCTCACCCGCGTTCGCCACCGGTTCTGGTTTCTCCGCCGGCTGCACTGCCTCTTCTGCCAGCGCCTTTAGGCCCTGTAAACGGTAAGCAAGACTGAGAGACGATCCCCGGACCCTCCAACCTTTGTCCTCCGACCCCGCCCTCAGTCCCCGGCCTCACCCGGCAGCCCTTGGGCCGAAGCCAGGCCCGCGCCCCTGCCCGGACTAGCTGCAGCATTGTAGCGCAGCTCCCCACGCTTAGAGAGGTCAAGGCTTCCTCTGCTGGACTCTCTCGACGCCTCGCGATGACGTCACGCCCGCGACGACGCCGGCCGGGCTTGTATTCGGCGTTAGAAAGCTGGGCGAGCAAGAGCAAAGACGGCGGGGTCCGCTAACGCCTGTCCCTACCTCCGCCCCAAGACTAACCCCAGACGCTAATTTTCACTGCTGGCCTAAAGAACCCTCTGCAACACCTGGGAGTGCGACCCGACAGCAAGAAACCCCGCCCCCTCTTCGGTCCCGCCCCCAAAGAGCCGGTGCGGTAATCCAGCCGACGAAACCTCCCTGCTCAAAGGGCACGCTCCTCTTTCAGCCAATGAGCTCGTTCAGTCTGGAAAAGTGGCTGGGCGGTGCTAGGGCGGGCACCTAAGGGAATATGGCCAATAACTGTTAGGCTTTTTTTTTTTTTTTTTTTTTTTGTCGGCCACGTCCCCAGGGCCCGCCCGCTTTGGGCCTCCAAGACCGTAGTGGTTGGTTTCTCCAGAAACGTGGTTTTGTTTGCTTGTTTAAATGCAGGGCATTATCTCTCACAGAAATCCCTCAGGGTAGGGCCTGGCGGATCGTGCTTCTCCTCTTAGATTCCCCCAGGGCACGTCCCCCTCAAATGCGTCAGGTTAGGAGATGTGTCTCCCCCCATCTCCTAGGCCAAGGTCCTGTTGCATCTCAGACTGCCAGGGCTCTCCGAGAGCAAACTGGGGAGTCCACAGATCCTGCGTTGCCTCCCCCGTCCACTCTCACCAACAGAAATCCAAACGCTCATTTTGTAGGTTCTTTGCCACGTTCCCCGTCAGGCCTCCAGGCGGCGCCACGAGCCCATAGCTGCCTGCCCTGGCGGACCAGACCTGAGCACTTGATTACCAGTGAGAAATGGACCGAGTTTAGCCGCCGAGACCGGTGGTCTGGGAGCCAACCTCAGTGTCCTCATCTGGAAAATGGGGAGGTGTGAGATTCGATGAAATGAAGGCAAATGCATGCGTAGCTTTATTATTATTACTATTATTTTGAAGGTGAGTTTTATCATCAAAGCAAGACAAGAGCCAAGGTAGGGGACTTCCCTGGTGGTCCAGTGGTTAGGAATCCGCCTTCCAATGCAGGGCACGGGAGTTCGATCCCTGGTGGGGGGAACTAAGATCCCACATGCTGCGGTGCAAGTAAGCCCGGGCGCTGCAAATGGAAAGAAGACTGCATGCTGCAACGAAGAGCCTGCGTGCCACAACTAAGACCCAATGCAGCCAAATAAAAATAAATAATAAAAGGTCAAAAAGGAAAAAAAAAAAAGCCAAGGTAGGGATGGGGGTGGACCGTGGAAGACTTGAAGGCTTTTGTTTTGTGTTTTTGCATCTGATATATAACATATGGATATTTTTGTGAAGTATTAATGAAAACTTATAATGTGTTTCGTTGTGCATTCTATCCTTGCAAGAACTGTGGATATGTGTTTCAAACTCCACACACTTTGCAATTTTAAAAGGTCTTTTAATTTTGTACAATTTTGTTTATTCATTTTATGTTTGCATAAGTAATTCACACACCTCATAAAGAAAAGTCCAAAAACTACAAAAAGAAAGCTAGAGTGAAAAGTCTGTCTCCACCCTCTGTTCCCTGCCCTGCCCCCACCCACCTCTTTCCCTTCCCAGAAGCCACCACCACAACCAGCTGTGTGTCTTCTCCCAGAACCAGTTTATTATTTTACAGACAGATTTACATGTCTATCCTGTGCAAGAGAATTTAGATTTTATGTGGTGAAGGACGGAACAGCACTTAGCTGCTTAATGATTTATTGGGCACCTACTGTGTACTGCTGGGGTAAATCCAGCAGACACCCTTGAGATACTCACAGCCCAGTGCAGAAGGTTGAAAGATCAGAATGGGGGAGGGGAGGTCTATGGGATCTGTGGGAGCACAGGGGAAGAACTGCTAATCTGTGGCGGCGGGGGTCTCAGAGACAACTTTTCTGAAGCTGCAACCGGAGAGCTAAGGCTTGAGGGTCCATCAGGAGTTTGTCCAAAGGAAAAAATGTGATCCAGGCTGAGGAAACAGCAGTTGCAAAAGCCAGAAGTGGGGACTGGGGGAAGGGGTGGCTGGACTTTCCTGATGGCCACAAGCTTAGTTCATTGACTCAGTCATTTATGTTGAACCCACCTCAGGGCCTTTAGTACTGTTGTTCCTTCTGCCTGGATCATACTTTTCCCAGAGCTACACATGGCTTGATCCCTCACCTCCAATTCTTTGCTCAAATGTCACCTCCTCCGAGAAGCCTGTCCTGACCACCCTATTTCAAATTGCAATCCCCACCCTTGGCCCTTCTGACTGCCTTATCCCGCCCTATTTTTTTCCCATCAGTACTCATCTTCTAACATCCTATATAATTTACTGGGGTTTTTTTTAAAGATCTTTATCTTTTAAAAAATATTTGTTTATTTATTTATTTGTATGCATCGGGTCTTGGTTGTGGCGTGTGGGCTTCTCTAGTTGCGGCACTCGGGCTTCTCTCTAGTTGTGGCGCGTGGGCTCTAGAGCGTGGGGTCTCAGTAGTTGCGACATGCGGGCTTAGTTGCCCCGCGGCATTTGGGCTCTTAGTTCCCCGACCAGGGATCCAAGGCAGGCGTTGGAAGGCAGATTCTTAACCACTGGACCACCAGGGAAGTCCCTCCTGGGTTTTTTTTAATGCTTTTTGTCTATCTCCCCTACTAGAGAAATTTTGTCTCCCCCTCTTGGCAGAAATTTTGCTCTGTCTTGTTCCCTGCAGCCAGCATAGTGCCTGTAACACAGTGGGCGCTCAATACATGTTTCTTGAGTGAATTCCTTTGTTCATCATCCTAATGCAGGGGTATTACCAGAAACAGAGCCCCCCTCTCTGTCTCTTGGGTCTCAAGATCTGTAACCCCCTGAGGTCACAGGTACATAAGGTACCCAATGAATGATTATTTACCCAATGGCACTGGAGTCACATAGACAGGTTCAGATCCAGGGGCTGCTGCTAATTGGTTGGGTGTCCCTGGGCCAGTGGTTAGCACTTTCAGAGTTTGGCCCTAATTGGTAGGTGGGACACACACAAACTCTCCCCTACTGAGCTGTGTGGAGGATGAGTTCTTTCCTTCCACCCTCAGTTCCCACAGTGTTTTCCCCCACCCCCACAAAGGGAGCCTGTAAATACTTGAGTCAGATCCGTCCCTTCTCTGCTGAGAACCCTCCATGCCTCCTACAGCAAAAGCCAAGGTCCTTAGAAAAAAAGCCGAAGTCCTCACTGCAGCCCACAGTGCACTGCAGGACCTGTCCTCACTTCCTCTCACTGTCCCCCTCTATTTCCCTGTGGTTTCCGCCATACTGGTCTTCTCACCAGAACCTGTCAATCTCACACCAGCCTCAGGGCTTTGCACTGGCTGTCCCTTGTACGTGGACCACTCTCCCCTAAATATCTGCATGATTCACTCCCTCATCTCCTTCAGGTCTTTACTCAAATGTCACCTTCTCAGGTGACACTGGGTCTAAAAATCACAGTCCCTTCCTACCCCACATATCTAATCTGCCTTCCCAGTATCATTGTTTCCAGAACTCACACCACATTCTAACAGATGACATCATGTTCTTATTTATCCTGCTTCTTGTCTGTCTCCTCCACTAGAACATCAGCTCCTGGAGGATAGAGGTCTTTGTTTCTTTCACGGCTGGGCCCCCATGCTAAGAAGGAGAAGGCTGCCAGGCACCCAGAAGGTTCTCAATACATAGTAATTGAACAAATGGAATGTAGAGAAAGCAGTTTGCACACGGTTCCCCCACTACCATTATTGATTGTGAGCCTTAATGAAAGGGAGGTAATGACCTGGAGACCTTCACACTGCGAGGCTCAAAGTTTGACCGTTTTGGCCCAAGCCTGGGTGGAGTCAAAGGTCGAGATGTCCAGCCCATTCCTGTGGATCAAAGGCTCAGTTGTAGGTGACCTCTGTCCCCAGTGGGCCAGCATCAGCCTTGCAGCCCGGAGAGGGTCTTTGCTGGCCACGGGCATGATAGCAATTTAGGGAGCATATATTGGAAGCTGGAGGGCCCCCCAACACCTGGCCATTCCTAGCCCCCCATCACTGTGCCAGGGTTTTCACAAAGGCCAGAGTCAAGGCTGGAATGTTGGGGGGCAACCTTCAGATAGAAGATGCAGGGTATGAGTGCAGGATTGATAGGGGGGCGGTCTGACCTCTTTGGGGGAGCTGTTTAAAGTACATCGCCATCCGCTGCCAAAACATGTGCTGTGTGTTTGTTTGCAGCTCAGTTTGTGGGTGACTGCCAAGCGTGTGAGGAGGAGGAGGGATCCCCATTGAGGCGTTCTCCGCCAACCCCTAGGGACGGGCCTGATTTGCATAGATGTTTCCATTCCCTTCAGTTCAGTGTCAAAGCGGGTGCGTGGAGCAGAAAAAAAGGCGCAGAGACAGCCCCTGGGTTTTGGCAGAGACTCAGACCCCCTCAGGGCTTGAACCCCTGGGTAGGGCACATGGGCTGTCTGGGCCTCAGTTTCCCCCTCTGTAAAATGGGGGTATAATCACCCCTTCCTCATGTTTTGTGTCAGCCTTGCACCTGTGTACACTCAGGTCACCCATTCCCTGCTCTGTCCCTGCCCCATGGCTAAGGGCTGACCCCTGCACAGGATAGCCCCCTTGTCCCCTGCCATCTGTGCCCAGATTTAGCCAAAGGCAGGCACTGAGGGTAGATTGGAGGGCGAGAAGATGGGAGAAGCCAGGGTAGTTCCCCTCATCTGCTTCTGACAGCATCTCCCACTGGACACGGCCTCCCTATTTGTTAATATGCAAGTTATCTCACCCCCACCATGCTTTGGTTTCTCATCTAGGTCACCAACCCCTGTATTAAAGCCCCTCTGTTTGAGATATGTCTGTTTTCCTAAGTGGACTTTTACTGATGTAAGGCAGTTGTGAGGGGTTTCTGTTTAAGATACAATTAAAAACAAATAAAGTCTCCCCTTTTCAGTGTACAGTTCCACAAGTTTCCGCACACATATACAGTCATATAAACGCCACCACAATCAAGATATAGAGTTGTTCCATTACCAAAAAATTCCCCCACGCCTTTTTGTAGTCAACCCCTCCCTCCACCCTCAGGCCCTACGAGTCACTGGTTGCTCACTGTCCCTATAGTTTGCCTTTTCTAGAATGGCATAGAAATGGAATCATATAGTATATAGTCTTCTGCGTCTGCCTTCTTTCCCTCATCGTGATGCATGTGAGATTCATCCATGTTGTTCTATATCGCTTGTGCCTTTCAGAACTCGAGGTTTCAAATATTATATGCCTGAGTGGTCTTCCACGTGAAGATAGACTGCAGTGTGTCTATTCATCCCTCAGTTAAAGGAGCTGTTGTGAGCTTTTGATGCGCTGATGTTTGCAAACAGCTTAGGACAGTAACTGGACAGTAACCCAGTTATTATGCTGGAGGGGGGCTGAAGTGGGCCTTTGGGGTTCCCCTCTCCCCTAACTATGTACGTCTCCCTCATCTGGAAGAGACAGCCCACCCTTCCCAGGCTCAATGGGCTAAAACTGCATCTGGTGCAGATGTGGCAGGGACTGGCCTCCACCGGCAGCCTCCCCACCCCATTCCTGAAGCTGAAAGTGGACCTCAAGCCCATGGATGGACGAAACAAGGCTGCTGCAGCTCCGCTGCCTGCCAAGATCAGCATCTGGAAAGCTTCTCTGCAGCTGGGCCCCTCCCCCAGCCCTGGGGTGATGTTGAGAAAGTTGGGACCTGTCTCAGACACTTCTCCTTGTGCAGTTCCTTCTGCCAAAACCTGAGAGCTGGGGGTGGGGGGAGAGTGGAGGCCCAGAGTGGATGGAGGACAGTCCCAGACCTCATCAACTGGGGGGAGTTCACCAAGTTTGGGGTGGGGTGGGATCAGAGGTCAGAGGGTTTCCTTCACCTCTGGACTACAGGGAAGAACATTCTACATGTCACCAGTGACCGACGTGGTCCTCAGTGATAATCACCGCCCTTCTATTCCAAATCAATGGGGGAGGAATGGGGACGGGCGTCACTACGGCAGGACTGGGTCTGGGACTTGGGATGAAAAAGAGGACAGAGAGCTCTAGTTCAAATCCTACCATGGCTGTGTGCCTCACTTTCCTCATCTTTAAAATGGGGTAAGGAAAAGGCAAAACTATGGGGACAGAAAAAGATCAATGACTGCCAATGATTAAGGACGGGTCGGGGGGGTAATGGATAGGCAGAGCACAGAGGCTTTCTGGGCCAGCGAAACTATTCTGTATGATACTATTGATATAATGGTAGATATGTGTCATTATACATTTGTCCAAACCCACAGACTGTACAACACCAAGAGTGAACCCTCATGTAAACCATGGACTTGGGGTGATAACAATGTGTCCGTGTAGGTTCATCAGTAGTAACAAATGTGGGCTTCCCTGGTGGCACAGTGGTTAAGAATCCGCCTGCCAATGAAGGGGACACGGGTTCGAGCCCTGGTCCGGGAAGATCCCACATGCCGCGGAGCAACTAAGCCCGTGCGCCACAACCACTGAAGCCTGCGCGCCTAGAGCCCGTGCTCCGCAACAAGAGAAGCCACGACAATGAGAAGCCCGCGCACTGCAAAGAAGAGTGGCCCCCGCTCACTGCAACTAGAGAAAGCCCGCGTGCAGCAACGAAGACCCAATGCAGCCAATAAATAAATAAATATATTTTTAAAAAAAAGAAAGTAACAAATGTACCACTCTGGTAGGGGCTGTTGACGGTGGGGAGGCTATGTGTGTGTGGGGCGAGGGATATATGCGACATCTCTGTACTTTCTGCTCAATTTTGTTTTTGGGGTTTTTTTGTTTGTTTGTTTGCTTTTCTTTTCTTTTTCGTTTTCTTTTTTTGGCCATGCCACGTGGCATGCAGGATCTTAGTTCCCCGACCAGGGATTGAACCTGTGCCCCCTGCAGTGGAAGCATGGGATCCTAACTACTGGACCAGCAGGGAATTAGCTCTGCTCGGTTTTGCTGTGATCCTGAAACTGTTCTAAGAAATAAAGTCTATTTAAAAAAAATGGGATGATGATGATAATCATAATACCCACCTCCTAGGGTTGGAGGATTCATAGAGCCGCACCCAGCACAGTGTGTCCGTGTGAGTGTAAGCCACTATTGTCAGTGGCCCTGTAATTACTGGAGGCTGCTCCAAGCCTCTTCCTTTTCTTCTTTTTCCCCTGCTTGGGAGCTCCCCAAGGCAAGGACCCCGTTTCCTTCCTCTTCTGCTGTTCTCTTACTCAAGGATCCCCCCTAGGGAGGGTTCACCTTTCCCCTTTGACACCCTGGACCATCAGGGCGTCTATGCCAGTGTTTCCCAATTCTCTAGCCCGTTCCCTCAGCTGACCCAGTGGAGACCTCATGTTACCCCAGAAGTGGGAGGTGAGGGGGGGGGAGGCAGAAGTGGCTTGCTGGTGTATCTGTGTATCCCTGGGGACATCACCTTTGTCTAGGGGCCATGGTCCCCCTAACAGACGGCCGGATATGTCTGCAGCCTTGATAGTACCCCCCCACCCACAGGTCCCTGAGGGGATAGCAAACTGCTGAGCCAGCCAAGGCAAGCTGGGGGGGGGGACTTCCTCCCCAGCTCTCAGATCCTCACAGAGGGCTTAGATTTCCGCTCTGATAGCTCTCTGGCGAGGAGAGGACCCAGTTTTTTTAGTACTTTGTCCTTTGTGGGTTGAACACCTGGTTTCTAGAGGTTGTACAGCTGCACTTCATTTGGGCAGAGGATTCGGTAAGGTTGTGCTGAGGTCTGAGTGGACCCCAAGATCTGGCCCGGAGCTAAGTGGACACTGAAATCTGGCTCAGGAAAGGGAGTGAATTCACTCTCTGGCTTTTCTTATCTTCGCATCAAAGCCCTGCTACCCTGTGTTAGAACGGTCTGGTTTCTTCGGTCTCCTCCAACGCACTGTCAGTTTTGGTTGGCAGAAACCAACGAGGTATCACCAGAGCTGGCACAGAGCATTCTATGTTGCATTCTATAAATATATATGCTGTATACCTGTATGTAACATTAATATATTGACTAATATTCATTTCCTTATTCATAACTTAAATATGTTTATTCTTTTTTTTTTTTTTTTTGCACCCACGGTACGTGGGCCTCTCACTGTTGTGGCCTCTCCCGTTGCGGAGCACAGGCTCCGGACGCGCAGGCTCAGCGGCCATGGCTCACGGGCACAGCCGCTCTGCGGCATGTGGGATCTGCCCGAAGCGGGGCATGAACCCGTGTCCCCTGAATCGGCAGGCGGACTCTCAACCACTGCGCCACCAGGGAAGCCCCCAATATGTTTACTCTTAATATAAATTTATTTCATAGCGACACGTTGAATAATAGCGTAGATGTTTATTAGCAATGTTATTGTTTATTTATCTTATTGATACTATTTGTTATTATTATTATTACAGGAACAATTTTACATTAGAAGTCTGGTGATTTGTTACCTTCGATTTGATTTTTCATGTCTTTGTAAATTTTTTGAATTGGTAATATGAGCTAAAAATTCCAAACAGTCCCCCCCCCACCCCCAGGGTACACCATGAAAAGTCTGGTCGCCTCTCACCTGTTCCCCTGCCACCCTCCCCGTCCCCCTCCCTGGGGGTAACCGCTGTGACGGTGTCTTGTGCCCTTCTCCTGGAGATGGCCTGTAGGTCCACAGGCAAATGTGTGTGTATTTATACAGCCCTTATAAATATACCCAGAAATGCAGGCAGGCAAGCAAGCAACTGGTTTACATTGCGCTTTTTTCATCTTCACATGTTGAACACAGTTTCATATCAAGACTACTCCAATTTTACTTTTTAATCGGCATAAACAGATCAACTTTAATTTCCTTTTTCAAAGTTTTGCAGTTCAACACTGCTTATGGAGTGCAATATGCATACAGAAGAGTGTGCTGAACTTCTCCCTTTTTTTTAAATGGGTTGCATTGTCTGGGATTTAAGCATCCACAATTTTTTGGTAAATTTTCAGCTTTTCTGAGGTATCCCTGACATGTAAAATTGTAAGATATTTAAAGTGTACATCCAGGTGATTGGATATATGTATACGTTGTGAAAGGAGTCCCCCCCATCTAGTTAATGAACACATCCTTTACCTCACATATTTATCTTTTTATTGTGGATGTGAGCGCATTTAAGTTCTACTCTCTCAGAAGTTGCAATTGTTTGATACAGTATTACCAACTGTAGCCACCATGCTGTAAATTAGATCCCCAGACCTTATTATAACTGAAAGTTTGCACCCTTTTACTAATCTCTCCCTATTTCCCCACCCACCACAGCCCCAGCAACCACTTTTCCTACTCTCTGTTTCTGTAAGTTTGACTTTTTCTTTTTTAATTCCACATAAAAGTGATACCATGTGGTATTTGTTTTTCTCTGTCTGGCTCTTTTCACTTAGCATAAGGCCCTCAAGTTTCATCCATGTTGTTGAAAATGACAGGACTTCCTTTCTCATGGCTGAATAATATTTCATTGTGTGTGTGTGTATGTGTATATATCTATATCTATCTATCTATCTATATCTATATCTATATATATATCTCACATCTTCATCCATTTATCTGTTGACAGACACTTAGGTTCCATACCTTGGCTATTGTGAATAATGCTGCAATGAACATGGCAGTGCAGATACACTTTTTTGTCATTTTGCTTTTCAACACTCTTCACTGAAGTATCATATACATATAGGGAATTCCCTGGTGGTCCAGTGGTTAGGACTCCACGCTTTCACTGCTGAGGGCCCAGGTTCAATCCCTGGTTGGGGAACTAAGATCCCACAAGCCACGTGGTGCCGCAAAAAAAAAAAAAAGATAGAGAAGATAGATAATACCCTCTCCCTCCTTTTTCTTGCACTGTCTGGGTATCAAGCAGTCTACCTTTCAATTTAATTTATTGTTGGAATAGGGCACATGTTACAAAAGTCAAAAGGTACAAAAGCGTTCACAGAGTGAAAGCTACCTCCCTCCTGTCCCCTGTCCCCTATCTTTCAGTTCCTCGCCCAGGAAATTTATCAGTTTCTTCTTGCAATATTCTGGATATTCTGAGCACATACAATAGAACATCAACTCCATCGGAACAGGGAGTTTTATCTGTTTTGTTTCCTGATCTATCTCCAGCCTTTTAGTATGGTATCTGGCACATAGCAGGTGCTTACGGTATGTGGTAAGTAAACATATAAGTAAGTAAACATATAAGCAGATTATGTATTCATCTTCACAAATAGTACCTCCGGAACATAAGTTCCACGAAGGCAAGGGCTTTTTTTCCTGTTCTGTTCACCGCTGTGCCCAGCAGGTACACCAAAAACATTTGTTGAAGGAGTGAGGGGCGTGTTGTCTAGTCACTGATTTCACACACACGCGTCAGTAAATGAAGGTGTGCTTCATCTCTGCAGCCAGGCACCCAGATATGCCCAGGAAAAGCTGAATGAGGAAAAGAGGGAAACTAAAGAACTGGATAGGACTTCCCTGGTGGTCCAGTGGTTAAGACTCCACGCTTCCATTGCAGGGGGCACGGTTTCCATCCCAGTCGGGGAACTAAGATCCCTCGTGCCACGGCAAAAAAAAAAAAAAAAGTGGTGGATAGAAGATTGGGCCTCAAAACTTGAAAGGCAGGACTCAGCCTGGGCCTGCTGGTCAACCACAGCGAGAGCAATCGACTGACAGAGGCAGTGGAAGCTTCTGGGTGCTCCCAGTCTTCTAGGGCAGAGGGGCCAGCGCCTGAATTCTGGGGCCTTATCAAGGCAAAAACCAATCCATTCTTTGAGGCAGGGCCTGGCACATAGTAGGAACTTGCTTATTTGTTGGATGAATACACAGTGGACACTTAATGCCTATTTGTTGTGTTGACACTTAGTAGGTGCTTCGTGGCTTCTCGCTGAGTAAATAAAGGGGATTCCATGTGCTCCTCCAATTCCAGGCTCCCAGGGGTGGGCCAAGAGTACATCTGCAATCCAAGACAGTCGTTTCAGGTTGAGGTCACCTGGCCAGGAGCGACTGGACAGCACGGGGCTGCGTGACGTCATGCGCCGACCGCTTCTCACGGGTGGGGGCTGGGAGGGGCAGGGCTGGAGGTGGGGGTGCGGACAAAGGGACCCCGCGCGCCTCCTCCCCGCCCGCCTCCTCCCCGCCCGCCCTCGCGCGCGCCCAGCTGGGCAGGCCACATCTGGAATTCATTGCTGCTGCCGCCGGAAAGGAGGCGGAGACAGGGCGGGGCAAGTGGGGGCCGAGGCGGCGCCTCTCCCGGTCCCCCTACGTCCCCGGTCCCCAGCCCCGGGACGCAGAGGAGCCCGGCGGGCAGTCCCAGCCCTAGCCGCGGCCGTCCCGGGGACGCAGACGCCAAAGCCCCTCCGGCCAGGGCAAGGACCCGGGTCGGCCTAGCCAGGTGAGCGTGCGTGGCGAGGGGGAAGCAGAAAGGGCGGGCCCTGGTCCCCGGAGGTCGCGGGATCGGAGCTAGGGGCGCCGGCCAGGGGTCGGGGGCGTCGCGGGCGCGCACGCGCCGCCCGTGCTCCTGCTGCACCGAGAGAGTGGTCATCGTGCGCCCTCTCCACGACCCCAAGAGGCCCCACTGCCTCAGCCGCGAACCCCCAGACTGAGCTCCCGCCTTCTCCAGCGGCAGGAAGTTGGCCCCGAGGAGAAGGCGGAATCCGAGCGCTTTCGGCCGGAGACTGGGAGGCTGGATGGCGTGCCCCCGGACCGGGGGTTTGGGGAGTGTGTATGGGGGAGGGGAGGACTCCCCTCTTTGCTGACTCCGGCTGGGCGAAGGCGAAAGGTGCCGCGCGCCGCAGTACCTCCAGGCCAAGGGGCGGGGCCCCAGAGGAAGGCAGTTGCCCACCTCCTCCACATCTGGTCCTCTGCCTCAGTTTCCCCGAGTTGTTCGGCTCTTCCAGTCCCCCCGCGGGGTCGTGGCTTTGTTCTGGAAGGAAACTGAACCTGACTGCGTGGCTCCGGCGTCTCTTCTTTCCCCTGGGACCCGGGGATGGGGCGTGGGTGAAGGCACCCGTGGCGCGGACCCCGCGTGGTTCCGGGCCCAGCCAAGCGTGGGAACCTCGCCCACTCCTCTGGCACGAGTTGACTCACCCGGGGATTTCCATCCCCTCTCCCGACTGTGCCCTAATCGGACGCTCCGGGCGCCACGCGCTGAGCCCACGGTCCCCCGCGTGGTGCGACACGCGTGCGGCATTCGCGGTGCAGCTGCTGCTGGGATCTGTCCCCACCTCTCCCCAGTCCTCTGGGAATATCGAGGCTGGGCCCCTGGCTGGACGCAGAGGAGCCCCCCACCCCCACTTGGAGATGTGTGGGTCACCCGCGTGTGGCTGTCGCGGGAGAGAGGAGGCGCGGCCCTAGAGGCAGCGAGTGTGGATACCGTGCATTCCACCGCCAGATAAGGAGGCTGAGACTGCAGCCCGAGGGCGGGGTCGGGTCGTGGCGCCGTCTCCACGGAGACGCCCAGCTGGGCTTCGCCTGGTGGGGGCGGCCTCCCAGCGGACCAGGGGCGTCTCCAGCCTCCCTTGCTGTTGTTTGGGCCTGGGCTGAGTTTAGGAGCCTCCGCCCTCGGGGGCCCACTGGGGCCTCGTTCGTTTGGTCATCCACCCACCCATCCATCCATCCATCCATCCATCCATCCATCCTACATGTTTTCTGAGCGCTTTCTGTATGCCAGGCATCATTCCAGGGAGTGAAAACAGACTTAGTTGCTGTCCTCTGATACACATTCTACCCTGGAAACAGACAGAAAACAAGAAATACAATCGTTATTGCTGAAATTGGCAAGTGCTGTGAATATAATAAAAAGATGCTGAGGTAGAAAGGGCCTAGGGAAGGCGGCTAGGATAGCCTGGTGGTTAGAGGAGGCCGCCAAACAGAAACCTGAAAGATGGGCTTTGTGGGAAGGCCATGTCAGGTGGAGAAAGAGCAGAGGCAAAAGCTCTGAGGTGAGAACGGGGCTGACACGTCAGAGGCCGGTGTGGTTGCAGTGGACTGGCCCTGGGGGAGAGTGGGAGGAGGCGAGGTGGCAGGGGCCAGGCCATTTTAGGTAGTGGGGAGCCATGGAAGAATCTGGAGCTGAGGAGTGACATATTGGAGCTATAAATTTAAAAGCTCCCCCTGCATGGAGACTGGCAGTGTAGAGGGCAACTGAGGGGAAACCAAGCCTAGGGGGCTGCCCTAGGGCATGGGGCATGGGACCAGTGAGTGCCCAGGGGAACAGTAACCACAGGGTCTGCCTCCATGGAACTTGGGGGAGGGTCTCCTGGAAGCCACTGAGGCTTCCTCTTGCCTTCTACTCTCCTAATCTCCCCCTGAACAGTCTTGGTCTGTCTCGCTTGCCTTCCCTCCAAACCCTGTCACTTGTCCCCCTTGCTCCATTTCAGGCCCGGCCATTCCCCAGTGCTGAGCCCAGGGACGTCTTCTGGGAGGGAGTCAGGCCCTGTGTTAGCCAGGCCTGGGAGCCTGACACAGGGAGGGGAAGCAGGAAAGGCCTGGGGGTGACTGTGCCAGCCCCAACCTCCAGACCCTGCTTCCTCTTTCTGGGAAGCATGAACCTGCCTTAAGCAAGGTCCTAGTGGAGAAGACGGAGGCACTGTGGGCCTCAGATTCCCCTTCTCTAATGAACCACCCCTCCTGAGGCTGCCCAAAGTGAGGATCTTCCCCTCAGGGAAGAAGACAGACATTTTGGTCAGTCCCTGGGGTACGAGGGCTGAAACCATTTCTTTCTTTTTTTTTTAATAAATTTATTTATTTATTTAATTTTTGGCTGCGTTGGGTCTTTGTTGCTGCGCGCGGGCTTTCTCTAGTTGCGGAGAGCGGGGCTACTCTTCGTTGAGGTGCGCAGGCTTCTCATTGCGGTGGCTTCTCTTGTTGGGGAGCACAGGCTCTAGGCACACGGGCTTCAGTAGTTGTGGCACACGGGCTCAGTAGTTGTGGCTCGCGGGTTCTAGAGCGCAGGCTCAGTAGTTGTGGCGCACGGGCTTAGTCGCTCCACGGCATGTGGGATCTTCCTGGACCAAGGCTCAAACCTGTGTCCCCTGCATTGGCAGGCGGATTCCTAACCACTGCGCCACCAGGGAAGTCCTGAAACCATTTCTTATTTCCCTAGGAAGCGGCCATAAATCTTTCTCTTGGCTGCCAGACAAGAGAGGGGTCTGAGCGGCGGCGGAGGGGGCGGCCTTGGGACACACCCTGGGCTTCTAGCCCACCAGCAAGTGTGCTTCCCAGACCTGCGATGGGTCCTTGATTCTCAATTATGATCCCCAGGAGGGGCAGTAGGCCAGGGCAGCCTGGGGGCGTCTGGTCGGGGTGACCCAGCGGTCAGGCCGTGGTTCAAACTCTCCCCAGGGACATCCACACAGTCTTAATAATGTCCTGGAAAGAAGTGAGCTCCAACCGCCTGTAAAGGACCAGATCAGTAGTGCTAGCCATAGAGCGCCCCCAACTGGGCCAATCGAATGTCGAGGATGGAAAGCTCAGGCCAATAGGCGAATTGCTCAATGCCCTGGAATTGAAAATGAGCCAATCAGGGCGCGGGCTGTTTCTGGCCCGACGGCCGGTCTGGTAAGGCCCAGACCTGGGCCAAGCCGGCTGCAATGGGCAGAGGGCATCGGGGCGACCGGGGCTTGTCCGGCAGGGGAACAAGGAGCCTCTGTGTGGCGATCTGGGCGGGGCGACAGTCCCTGGGGATGTGCACAAGCCCTTCTCTGTTCCCAAACTAGGACGGATGTCCCTTCGCCCAGGGGGAGCAGCTGTCTCTGTCGGGCCAGGAGCCAGGGCACCCCCTCTGAGGGGGTGTCCGGGACTGAGATGGCTGGACGACCCCGGAAGCCCCTCATCACTCCCAGGCTCACTGGGAACCGGCCTAACCAGCCTTTTCTGGAACGGTGCTCCTGGCACTCCTGGCGTGCACGTGGTCCTTGCTAGGCGTGTTTCCAGGGACCTGGGGAGGTCTCTTCCCACGGCCCCCCCGCATTGAACTAAAGGCTGGTCTGGAGCTTCCTCCTGGCTCCCCTGTGCCCCTCGTGAAAGGCAGTCACTGCACCAGCTCCTCTGAGACCCCGCCCCCTAACTACCAAGCTGGGGGGAGGCCATGAAGTCGGCCTCTCACCCTCTCTGCCCACGAGCATCTTCCCGCCCCTTCCCCCCACGGCTCAGTTTTCCTTGAGAGAGGGGTGACTCAGGCTTTCATGAAAGCGAATACCGTTCCCCCCTCCCCCCAGGGCTTCACGCCCCCTCACCACTCACATGGCTTCGCACAGCTGCCCCATCCTCCCAGCCAGGACCTCCCAGACGGGTCTCCTGTGGCTCCCCCATCCCATCACCCCCTCCCAGCCTCCCTGCACCGGATGTGACTGAGGAGCCGGGACTCAACCCTGTTTGTTCCAAGGGCCTCACATCTGGATTTCATCTTGGCTGGGGAGGGGGGTGCCAGCGCCCTGCCCACCATGCTAGGACCCTCTGTCCCAGGGCAGGGCTAGATGGTGCTGATGAGATCAGGCTGTTGGGAATCTTGCCTGGTTGGCTCACTCAACATCCCTTACCAAAAGATTGGGAGGAGAGCACCTAGTCCCTAGCTGTGGGTGTGGCAGGAAGAGGGAAGCTAATAATATTAGCTAATAGTTATTGAGTGCCTGCTGTATGCTAGGGGTGCCTCGTGTATCGTTCAACGGGATTTTCCCATCACCCCTCTGAAGTGGGCTTTCTTCTCCCCACTGCACAGATGAGGCCATTGAGGCTTAGAGGTCAAGTGTTGAGTGACTTGGCACAATATCCCACAGCGTGTCAGAGGTGGAGCGGGGTTGAACCTTGGATTGCCTGCAGGGTCTGAGTCCTTGAAAATGACGTGACCTCTGTGATGCTCAAACCTCAGGTGTCTCCCCAAGACCTTATCTGGGGAACACGTATGGCCTCTAGGCTTAGACCCAGCCTGAAATCCAGGGCAGTGGGTGGATGGTGCTATCAGCGAGAGCATCTCACTGACCCAGGTTGGCAGGCGGCATGAGGCCTGAGGCTCCAGTGTTTTCAAGAAATGAGACAATCCCTCCAGGTCCTGGCTACGACTCCCTCTCCGGGTAGGTGGGTAAGGCTTCCGGAAGTCCATTTTGTGTCTTTCATGCCCTTTGGGGGAGCTTCTGTTCCTCTGAAGGACACTGTAGCCTAGAGGTTAGAGAGGCTTTGGAGTGCGTCTCTGAGGCTCTGGCCACTGACTAGCTTTGAGGCTTTGGGAAAGTGAATTGAGCTCTCCGGTGTCCCATTTGTAAAGCAGAGATGATGATAATTCTGACTTCACGTGACAGAGTTGGGACTTGAACCATAGCCGTCCAGAGTCAGCCCAGGCAGCAGCCACGGCACTGACCCGTCTGTCTATCTTTTCTCTCTGCAGCTCTGACAGCCCCATGGCCCCAGCCGGCTACTAAGCCCCACCATGGGCAACGTGTACTCAGAGTACCTAAGCCCCAGCAAGGTCAAGGAACACTATAATTACACCAAGGAGAATCTGGACACGACGGAGACGCCCTCCCGCCAGGTGGCCTCAGCCCTCATCGTCATCCTCTGTTGCGCCATCGTGGTGGAAAACCTGCTGGTGCTCATCGCGGTCGCCCGCAACAGCAAGTTCCACTCGGCCATGTACCTGTTCCTGGGCAACCTGGCTGCCTCAGACCTGCTGGCGGGCGTGGCCTTCATAGCCAATACTTTGCTCTCGGGCTCTGTCACACTGGGGCTGACACCCGTGCAGTGGTTCGCCCGTGAGGGCTCCGCTTTCATCACGCTCTCCGCCTCTGTCTTCAGCCTCCTGGCCATCGCCATCGAGCGGCACGTGGCCATCGCCAAGGTCAAGCTCTACGGCAGCGACAAGAGCTGCCGCATGCTGCTGCTCATCGCGGCCTCGTGGCTCATCTCGCTGGTTCTCGGCGGCCTGCCCATCCTTGGCTGGAACTGCCTGGGCCACCTGGAGGCCTGCTCCACCGTCCTGCCGCTCTACGCCAAGCCCTACGTCCTCTGCGTGGTGACCATCTTCTCGGTCATCTTGTCAGCCATCGTAGCCCTGTACATCCGCATCTACTGTGTGGTCCGCTCCAGCCAGGCCGATGTGGCTGGCCCGCAGACACTGGCCCTGCTCAAGACGGTCACCATCGTGCTGGGCGTCTTCATCTTCTGCTGGCTGCCCGCCTTTAGCATCCTCCTCCTGGACTATGCCTGTCCTGTCCGGGCCTGCCCTGTCCTCTACCAGGCCCATTACTTCTTTGCCTTTGCCACCCTCAACTCACTGCTTAACCCTGTCATCTACACATGGCGCAGCCGGGACCTGAGGCGGGAGGTATTACGGCCGCTGCAGTGCTGGCGGCGGGCAGCAGGGGTGCAAGGGGGGCGGGACGGGACCCCGGGCCACCGCCTCCTGCCTCTCCGCAGCTCCAGCTCCCTGGAGAGGGGCACACATATGCCCACATCACCCACGTATCTGGAGGGCAACACGATGGTCTGAGGGGCAAGTGGGCTGACAACCAGGCCACCACAGCAGAGGGCTCCGTGGAGAGGCACCGGGTGCCCTGGGACAGAGACATGGGGCTGCCAAGCAAGATGCCCCCATTCCACAGACCTGGGTGATGCTGACGATATTTCACACCTGGGCTGGCTGACCGAGGCACTGACCAGTTGGATGGCACAACTGCAGCCGGGTCCTGGAGGCCAGCGAGGTGGCTGGAGTGACCTCTTCAGAACTGGATCGTGGGGAGGGCCGGGCGGGGGGCAGACCTGGAAAGAGCCCAGGTGACAGCAGGCAGGTGCTCGAGAGGAGCACAGCGCAGGGGCAGTCTGAGCTTCCGCCCTGTGCCTGACTTCCCTCTCTGAATTTAGCCCCCTTGCCACCTTCTCTTGTGGTTCCACTTCCCTAGAACCACTGTCCTGAGGGGCTGGAGACCTCCTCCCTGACCGTTCTGGGCGGCCCTGGCTAACAGTTCCCAGGCTCAAATCCACAGCTTCCCCAAATTTCACCAGCTGCCGCTTTGGCAACTTCTTCCCTTTCTTCTGACTCTTGTGAGTGAGATGCCAGGAAAGCACGTGGCGGTGGGGAACTAACCCCCATTCTCAGACCTCATTGGCCAATTGCACTATTCGGGGCACAGAGGAATCACCCAGGGCTGGAAAAACCGGTCTGGGGGCCTGAAGAGGGCTCTGGGCCTCCCAGTGGGGCAGGGTGGAATTGGAGAAAGTTCTAGGGGAGCTGTTGGTACAGGGCCCCAGACCCCCAAAAAACAACCACCCCCGAACTCTCTCACCTCCAGACCCAGCCGAGGTACCAGATCTCATAAGGCAGGGCAGCCTTGAGCCCGCTGTGCCTCCTTTCAGGTTGTCTTGAATGGAGCATGGGGGTAGGGGTGCCGAGGACAATTGTGGGATGCCCTCCTGTTGCCCGCTTCAGAAGGACTTTGTTAAATTCTGTGGACAGATGGAAGGGACATTACGGTACAAATGTATATTTATGTGTGCCTGTCAGTGTCTGTGTGTGTGTGTGTGTGTGTGTGATGTCTGTGATCCCTTCTGCTCACCCTGTTTCCCCAGAATCGATGCTATTTTGTCTCCCCACGTCTGTGTTGAAGCTACCAAAGAGGGATCTGGTCCCCGCACAGACTCCTTTGTAATTCCTTGCTTACATCCCCACTTGAGAGCTGGGGTGCAGCTCACCTGGGGGAAGGAAACTTCACGCCTCAAAATGATTTCTCATGACTGCAAAGGCTGGGAGAGGGGATCTCTGGGGGGGCTAGGAGCCAGTCGGGGGCTTGTCTCCCCTCATACAGCTCCCCGGATGCCCCTCGTGCCTGAGACCCAGGCCCAGGCCAATAAACGGTTCAATGTCTCTTTCTGGTGGTTGTTGTCTTTTTAGGCTTAAGGTGGCAGTTCCCCCATTAGCATCCTGTGGCTGGGGGTGGATGGGACAGGGGAGGGTGGCTACTGCTCAGACAATTCATCCTTTGCCAGCCTTTCCTCAGTGCCCCCAGCCCTGGCCCAGCCAGAGACAGGATTGCAGTGGCTTCTGAGAAAACAGGGTCAACACTGACTTTCTCCCTAGGGCAGTTATCTGGCCCCTCCCAGTGATTAATTAGGCCCAGGACCTCCATGCTATCCTTCAAAGAGAGAGCCTGGCAGGCGGTGGGGGCCCCCCTGCTTCTTCATCCCCAGTACACATCCCTCCTGGGGAGCTAGAGAGATGGTCTTGGGAGACAAAGGCCCAGATACCGCTCTAAAGCACAGTGTTCCCGAAAGGAATGGCCCACCCTCCTCAAGCACTTTCCAGGCAGGAAGACAGAATCCCCAGGAGGCTGGAGTTACTATAAACTGCTTTTATGGAGATGTGGGTTCAGAGAAGTTAAGTGAGCTGCTCAGGGTCACACAGCCGGTTGGGCCAGTGCCTGTCTGGATTTGAACTCAGGCGGGCTGACTCTAGATCCTGCCAGCTCCACCACTGGGTGAGAGAAAAGATCCTCAAACCCCTCTTTGCCATGGAAGGAGTGAGGAGTGTGGGCTGCCAGCCTCCACCAGCAACAGCAGGATCCAGGATATGCCCAGCTGGGATGCAGCTGAAAGGTGGGTCCCTAGCTCGGCTCCAGAGTGACCCTCCCTCCTTTGCCCACAGGCACAGGGCCCAGCGGCTCCTTTGAAGATAGATCTGGAGCTTTGATGGGGAACCCAGGCCCTCAAGCTGAACCTCCGCCCAGCAACACCAGCGCAAAGCTGGGGCAGCCAGCTGAGGCGAGGAGTGGGGCAGACGGTGGCCAGAAGCTGAGACCCACACCCCCCATCGGAATTCCCCTTCCTCCAGCCATTCAAAGACAACCTCTGGAAACCTGAGCCCCCGCTGGGATTGGGAGGAGGAAGAAGCACAGGCCAGGCCAGAGTCAATGAATTTCCCGCAAACACCCACATGCTTCCTTCACCTGCTCCTTCAGGCATCCGCTCAAATGCCATCTCCTCAGAGAAGCCTGCCCTGACCACCTTCTTCCCTCTGTCTAGCCCCTCACCTTCTTACCACCTGGCGGTGTAATACACATCGGTCTACTTCTCCCTAATTAAAATATTTACTTTTTTTTTTTGGCCGCACCACAAAACATGTGGGATCTTAGTTCCCCGACCAGGGATCGAACCTGCGTCCCCTGCATTGGAAGCACAGAGTCTTAACCACTGGACCGCCAGGGAAGTCCCTTTTTTATTTAATTTTTTTCCTAATTAAAATACGAACACCTTGCAGATAGGACTGCATCCTATTCACCACCATCTCTAGCATCTTTCTTAGTACTTGGCACGTTCCCACCAAAGGACCTTAGCACCTGCTGTTCCTTCTGTTGGGAATGATCTTCCTGCAGACATCTTTGTGACTCTTCTCTCCTCCTTCAAGTCTGTATTCCAATATCACACCCTGGGTGAGGCCTCTGGCCATGAACACAATTTTTTTTTATCCTATCTACCTCCCTTGCTACTCGCTAATACGCAACACATTTCGCTTCTTTATCTTGTTCATTTTATTATTATTATTATTATATTTTTGGCCATGCTGCGCGGCATGTGGGACCTTAGTTCCCCAACTAGGGATCAAACCCATGCCCCCCGCATTGGAAGCGCAGAGTCTTAACCACTGGACCGCCAGGGAAGTACCTGTCTTGTTTATTTTCTATTTCCCCTTTAGAATGCCAGTCCCATTCTAAATGCCAGACAGCAGGAGTTTTTGTCTATCTTGCTCTCTGAATGGCCTCAGTGCTCAGAGCAGTAGCCAGCTCACAGTAGGTGCTCAATAAATGTTGAATGAATGAAAGCCAAAGCAAATGGGTGAATGTTAAGTGCTGTGAAGAAAATAAAATAGGAGAAGCAACAGTTTTGGGGTACTGTATTCTGCAGGGAAGGCATTATTATAGGCACTCTGACCGAGAAAGAAACTGAGGCACAGAGAGGTCAAGTAATGTGCCCAAGGTCACGGAGCATGTGAGTGGAGGGGTCTGGATTTGAACCCAGGCAGTCCTTTTATTGGGCTGCACCACTCAGCTTGTGGATCTTAGTTCCCCAACCAGGGATCGAACCTGGGCCCCCTGCAGTGGTAGCATGGAGTCCTAGCCACTGGACCGCCAGGGAATTCCCTTTTTTTTTTTTTTCCTTTTTCTTTTTTTCAGGCAGTCCTTGATTGAAGACCAAATCACATCTCATTCTCCTCAGTATGGCCGTCTGAAGAACTGATTTGCTAATATCTCTCAAATCTCAGAGCCTAGAATGGAATGGACCAACCTGTAGGGAGGCAAGATGACTTTCACCTCCTTTTTCCCTACAGAGGCTGTTGGCTATTAGGGAGCATCAGAATCGCCTGGAAGAACCTGTTAACATGCAGATTCTTACGCTCCCCAGTCAGAGATTCTGATTAAATAGGTCTGGAGTGACCCTAGCGATGCATGTTTTTCATCAAGCCCTGCCAGTGATTAGAAAAAGCATCATCTTGGGACTTCCCTGGTGGTCCAGTGGGTAAGACTCCGAGCTCCCAATGCAGGGAGCCCAAGTTCGATCCCTGCTTGGGGAACTGGATCCCACATGCATGCCGCAACCAGAAGATCCTGCATGCCACAGTGAAGATCCCATGTGCTGCAACTAAGACCCGGCCCAGCCAAAATGAATAATAAATAAATATTTTTTTTTAAAAAAGAAAAAGCATCATCTTGGGACCATATTCTGAGAAACATTCTAGACTCCTTAATCTAGAGCAGTGCTGTCTAGTAAAACTTTCTGTGGCCATTTAGCACGTGAAATGTGGCCAGTGTGAAGCTGAATTTTAACTTTAATTAACTTCAGTGTAACTGGCCACATGTGGCCATTGGCTACAGTGCTGACTGCACAATTCTAGATTCCATATCTGTAGTTTCTGCAGCATCTGAGCAGCTGAACTCACTTGGCGTGATGCTGCCATTTCAACAAAAATTCCCGTCTTCCACTACTATCATTGTGAATGACATTGTAGCTTCCGTACATCACTTTATGATTTTTGGACTATTTCTTTTAATAATGATATCAATGATATTCTGCTGTTAATGACAGAAATATTCGTACCTTAAATAAGAGAGATTAATTTCTCTCTCATATATAAGCGTTGCAGAGAAAATTGAGCCTGGGTAAGAAGGACGATGCCCACTTACCTGCAGTCCAGGCTCCTGTCTTTCTGTCTGTTTATGTATCTATCTATTCACACATACATCTACCTAATACTTCACTGTGTTTCCTAAGGACAAGGCATTCTCTTATATAACCTCAGTAAAATTATCATAATCAGCAAATCTACAAACCTTAATCAGATTTCACCAATTGTCCCATTACCGACCTTTATAGCAGAAGAAACTCCCAGCTCACTTTTTGCATTCAGTTGTCTTTTTAGTTTCCTTCAATCAGAGCAGTTTCTGAACCTTTCTTTGTCTTTCATGACCTTGACATTTTGGAAAAATATAGGTCAGTAATTTGGTAGAATGTCCTTCAACATGGGTTTGTCTGATGTTTCCTCATGATTAAATTCAGGTTATGCAATTTTGGCAGAAATACCAAGGAAGTGATGCGTCTTTCTCAATTAGTTCCATCACTAGCAATGCTAACTGATCCCTTGGAAGTACCTGCCAAGTTTCTCCACTTTATTTTTTTTAATTAATTAATTAATTTTTGGCTGCATTGGGTCTTCGTTGCTGTGCGCAGGCTTTACTCTAGTTGTGGTGAGCGGGGGCTCCTCTTCGTTGCGGTGCGCGGGCTTCTCATTGCGGTGGCTTCTCTTGTTGCAGAGCATGGGCTCTAGGCACACGGGCTTCAGTAGTTGCGGCACACGGGCTTCAGTAGTTGTGGCTCGCGGGCTCTAGACCGCAGGCTCAGTAGTTGTGGCTCACGGGCTTAGCTGCTCCTCGGCATGTGGGATCTTCCCGGACCAGGGCTCGAACCTGTGTCCCCTGCATTGGCAGGTAGATTCTTAACCCCTGCGCCACCAGGGCAGCCCACATTTGTTACTGCTGATGAACCTGCACGGACACACTGCAGTTTCCCATAATTTGGTACTGGTTGATGGCATCCCCTTATGTCATTTAACAGGTTCCTTTGTCCCCAAATTCAAGAATTGAAAGATATTCAATTCTTTCTAGGTGGTGCTGGAAACTCACCAGGAGGACATGATGTCTGGCTGTCTCTCTCTTTTACTGAGGACTAAGACCGATCAAGGGGTTCACGTGCCATCAGCCTGATCCTGTGTTTGTAAATTCCCCATCCGACTGTCCGCTAATGGTTTGATCACCCGTGGACTGTCGCTTGGACCTATCACTTCATTAGTCATCTTCAAAGGGATTCTGATCCATCTCCCCATCCTCACATTCTGGCCATCTTTCTCATTTGTCTACAAAGCAAATGTACTTCCCCGAAGTCAGACATCCGACATCCACCACCTTTCCCTAAATGTCTTGTCTGAGAATAGTTAAATCTGTCACGAAAGGGAAGTGAATTTGGGTAGGTCTGACTCATTGTTGGCAGCATTTGTGGGGTTAGTTTCAAGAGTGCATACTCTAAAGTTAAAACAAAAACCGAAAGGGCTTCCCTGGTGGCACAGTGGTTAAGAATCTGCCTGCCAATGCAGGGGACATGGGTTCGAGCTGTGGTCTGGGAAGATCCCATATGCCGCGGAGCAACCAAGCCCATGTGCCACAACTACTGAAGCCCGCACACCTAGAGCTCATGCTCCGCAACAAGAGAAGCCATTGCAATGAGAAGCCTGCACACCGCAACGAAGAGGAGCCCCCGCTTGCTGCAGCTAGAGAAAGCCTGCGTGCAGCAACGAAGACCCAATGCAGCCGAAAATTAAAAAAATAAGTAAATAAATTTATATTAAAAAAAAACCCAAAACAAAAAACAGATTTGAATCTCAAATCCAACACTTGACAACCCAAGTAGACTTTTGGCAAATCATCTGACAAGTCTAATCTGGTTTCATCATCTGTAAAATGGTATGTTCATAATCCCAACCTCAAATGCAAAATGGTACTGCCACTTTGGAAAACAGTTTGGTAGTCTCTTAGAAAGCCAAACATAAACTTACCATGAAACTCAAAATAATTACGCTAAGTGAAAGAAGTCAGACACAAAATATCATAAATTGTATGGTCCATTATATGAAATATCCATAAGAAGCAAGTCTATAGAGACAGAAAGTAGATTGGTGGTTGCCTGGGGTTGAAGGTAGAAATGGAGATTAACTGGAAACAGGCATGAGGATTCTTATTGGAGTGACAGAAATATTCTATAACTGGATTGTGATGATAATTGCACAACTTGGCAAATGTACTAAGAAAACATTGATTTCTACTTTTTTTTTTTCTTTTGCAGTACGCGGGCCTCTCACTGTTGTGGCCTCTCCCGTTGCGGAGCACAGGCTCCAGATGCGCAGGCTCAGCGGCCACGGCTCACGGGCCCAGCCGCTCCGCGGCATGTGGGATCTTCCCGGACCGGGGCACGAACCCGTGTCCCCTGCATCGGCAGGCGGACTCTCAACCACTGCGCCACCAGGGAAGCCCTCTACATTTTAAAATGGGTCAAAATTTTGTGGTATATACATTTTACTTCAATAAGCTAATTCCAACCTCTCAAAATACTTATTGAACACTCTATTTTATTCCTACCCTCAGAGATCTTACATTCTAGTGGGGGAGACAGGCCATAAAAGTAAATATATAATACAATGTTAGGAAGTTTCCATTATGGAGAACAGTATGGAGGTTCCTCAAAGGAGTAAAAATAAAGCTATCATATGATCCATCAATCCCACTTCTGGGTGTATATCCAAAGGAAATGAAATCAGTATCCTAAAGAATATCTGCACTCCCATGTTTATTGCATCATTACTCACAGTAGGCAAGATATGGAAACAACCTAAGTGTTTGTCAATGGATGAATGAATAATGAAAACATCATACGCACATACACACACACACACACACACACACACACACACACAGGGAATATTATTCGGCCATAAAAAAGGAAATCCTGCCACTTGCAACAATATGGATGAGCCTGGAGGACATCACGCTAATTGAAGTAAGCCAGAAACAGAAAGACAAATACCGTATGATTTCATTTACATGTAAAATCTAAAAAAATCAAACTCACAGAAGCACAGAGTAGGATGGTGGTTCCCTGGGGCTGGGGGATGAGGGAAAGGAGGAAATCTTGCTCAAAAGATTCAAGCTTTCGGGCTTCCCTGGTGGCGCAGTGGTTGGGAGTCCGCCTGCTGATGCGGGGGACATGGGTTCGTGCCCCGGTCTGGAGAGATCCCATATGCCATGGAGCGGCTGGGCCCGTGAGCCGTGGCCGCTGAACCTGCCCGTCTGGAGCCTGTGCTCCGCAACGGGAGAGGCCACGACAGTGAGAGGCCCGCATACCGCAAAAAAAAAAAAAAAAAAAAAAAAAAGATTCAAGCTTTCAATTATAAGATGTATAAGTTTTGAGAATCTAAAGTACAGCATAGTGATTATAGTTAATAAAATTGTATTGTATTTTTGAAATTTGCTAAGACAGTAATGTTCTCACTACACACAAAAAATGGTAACTAACTGAGGTGATAGATGTGTTAATTAGCTTGATTGTAGCAATCATTTCACAATGTATACATAAGTCAAATCATCGCATTGTACACCTTAAATATATGCAATTTTTATTTGTCAATTACACCTTAATAAAGCTGGGGGGAAATGCTTCTTAAACTTCCCAAGTGGGGAGGGTGTGAAAAAAAATACAGCTACCTGGGCCCTACCTGGGCCCTACCAGGGCCTGGAGAATCTGACTCCAGGGCCCAGGACTCTGCATTTTATACTGTACCCCTCCTGATGTGAACCATCCTTGACTTACAGTTTTCAAAATGCTGATTTGGGGCTGGTTTTAGGCTGTAAGATATTGCCCAGAGGAAATATGGCTGGAATGAGGCCACTGCTTTGTGACTTCCATGGGTCTAAATCAGTCCTTCTCATCCAGGGTGATTCCACGCACCCACGGGACCTTTGGCGATGTCTGGGGACATTTTTGATTGTCCCGCCTGGGGGTAGGGGCGCTACTGGCGTCTAGTGGGTAGAGGTCAGGGATGTCACTAATCATCCTGCAATGCACAAGGCAGTCTCCCATGACAAAGGCTCATTTGGCTCTAAGTATCCTAAAGTGGTGTCCAGGCAGTGGTGCCTGCCCTTCCGGGTCCTTCCAGCTGGTCAGCTGGTTCACCTGGGAGAGTGGAGATGCCCTGACTGGAGTCTCTCTTTGCCAGGTAGTTGTAATAACTTGGTGATTGCTTTTGGAGAGGTAGTTTTGGCTAATTAGCGGTCATTTCTGGGAAGGAGGGGTTTCATGTGAAGTTCTTCGATTCAGTGGCTAGAGCAGGCCCCATTCTCATCCCTGCTCTGCGTGGTGAGGACGATTTTCTTTGCAGCTCAGGAGTGGACACGGTGTGTTTTGACTTCGTGTGCCAGGAGGTGAGTGATGCCTGGAGGGCTGACCACTGTTTTTCTCTAGGGACTGGTGGCTGCAGATGGGTGGTGGCCATGGGACCCAGGCCAGTTGAAGGTGGCTGGGGTGGGCTGAGGGAGGCAAGGTGGGACCTATGTGTCTTAGAAGGAAGAAAGGAATGAGGCCCAAGCTTGAAGTGAGTGACAGAACTGAGGAGAAGTACCCTGGACCAAAGCACTCATTCCAGGAGTGGAATTACTGGGTCAGAGGGCAGGAGTACATTTAGCCTTAGTAGATATTGCCAAATCATTTTCCAAAATGGCTGTACCATTTGGGGCTCTTCCAGCAACACAGGAGAGTTCTGGTCTTACTAAAACATGTGAGCATTTGTTTTTTCATTTTAGTCATCCTGGCATGGATGGGTGTACATGGGAGCTGTTAATCACATTGAGGTTTCATTTTGCGTTTCCCTGATGACCGATGAAACTGAGTAGCTTCCCATTTGAGTCTTGGCCATTTAGATATCCTCTTTTATGAAGTGCCTGTTCAACTCTTTTGTCTACTTAATGTAAAAGAGATTGCCTGTCTTTTTCTTATTGAACTCTCTGTGTATTGTAGATACAAGTCCTTGGTTGGCAGACATATGTCTGTGGCTTGTCTTTTAGTGGTATCTTTTGACGAACAAATTCATTTTAATACAGCCTGGTATATTTTCCTTTATGATTAAAGTGCTTTGTGTCCTGTTGAAGAAACACTCACCTACTCCAAAGTCACGAAGAAGCTTTATGTCTTATTTGAAAAGCTTTCTTGACTTTGCTTTCGCATTTAGATCTGCAAGATCTGGAATTGAGTTTTGTATGTGGTGTGAGGTAGGGATCAGAGTTCACTTTCTTCCATAGGGCCATCCAGTGGGGCCAGCACCATTTACCAAAAAGACCATCCATTCACCAATGCTTTGCCAGTTGTTTTTTTTTGTTTGTTTGTTTTTTTGTGGTACGCGGGCCTCTCACTGTTGTGGCCTCTCCCGTTGCGGAGCACAGGCTCCGGACGCGCAGGCTCAGCGGCCATGGCTCACGGGCCCAGCCGCTCCGCGGCATGTGGGATCTTCCCGGACCGGGGCACGAACCCGTGTCCCCTGCATCGGCAGGCGGACTCTCAACCACTGCGCCACCAGGGAAGCCCAGATCTGTGGTTTTAAGAGCCTATCGAGACACCCTGATAGTGTTGGGGGAGGTCAGAAAAGGCTCCTTGAAGGAGGTGATGGGTGAGCTAAAATAGGAAGAATGACTAGCGATTCTCCAAGTAGGAGAAGTAGACATATGGAGCAACAGGGCTTTCCAGTTTAAAGGAACAGCAAGTGCTAAAACCTTGCAATAATTATTTATGGCCGAATAACAAAAAGCCCCACAGTCTAGTGGCTTAGAACACTACCACCCATGTATTCTGCAAGATGCTATGGAAAAACCCAAAGGAACTTTTTGGCCAACCCCACATTATCATTCAGTGGTTTCTATAGGTTGGGAAATGGGGAGCAGCAAAGTGAGCAGTTCCAGCTGGAGGGGTCTCATGAGGTTACAGTCAGATATAGGCTGGGGCTACAGTCGTCTGAAGGCTTGACTGGAGCTGGAGGAACCA
The DNA here is from genome assembly GCF_964270905.1 of Leucopleurus acutus. Taxonomy (NCBI): domain Eukaryota; kingdom Metazoa; phylum Chordata; class Mammalia; order Artiodactyla; family Delphinidae; genus Leucopleurus; species Leucopleurus acutus. The sequence goes on along the minus strand of NC_139145.1, from coordinate 7,062,602 downwards.
CTTCCAAAGCAGCTCACTCACATGGCTGACAAAATGGTTCCTCTTCCCATGGGCATCCCCGTGGGGCTCCTTGAGCATCCTCACAACATGGTGGCTGGCTTCCCCCATGAGAACAAGGCGGTGCTGTGATGGCTTTTATGGCCTAGCCTCAGAAGTCCTGCACCTTCACTTCCAGGGAGTGGCCCTGATTCACTGTTGGAGAGGACTCCACAAAGGCATGAATACTGAGGCAAGGAATGTTGGAGGCCCTCTAGTAGGCTGGCTTCCACAGCCCTGAGGCAGGAAGGGGTAGGGAGTGTCCAGGATGTAGCTCAGCTGGGGTGAGTCAAGGGATGAGTGGCAAAAGCTGATGGGGGCAGAGCTAGGGGTTGGCTGTAGGGGTAGGGCTGTAGGGCTTTACCCTAAGAGCACTGAGAAGCCATTCAGGTACCTTCAGTGGGGCAGGGAGGAGGTGATACGATCAGATCTAGATTCTAAGAAGATCCTTGCCAGTTCCTTGCAGAGAATAGGTGGTGAGAGGGCTGAGTGGCAGCCCAGGAAGGAGGCCGGGCAGGCATCCGGGACAGAGGGGAGGATGACCTGAGCTGGGGTGGTAGCCCTGGAGGGGCAGATCAGCTAATGGACTCAAGGGCTGTTTGAAGGAAAACCCCTCCAGGCTTGGCAGTAAGCCTCCTTTGATCCCAAACAGAAAGCCCTTCGCCCGCTCAAGGGCCCTGCAAAGGAGCAGGCGGGTTTGCCCAGCATACCCCAGAGTTGGTTTCCCCAGATCCAATTTCCAGTCACTTGAGCCTGGAGAGAGAGCGTGCGAGGCCTGCCCTTGCCGTCTTCCTGCCTGGCCGCCTGCCTGGAGTGAGAGTGGCAAAGTGTTCCTGTTGAACCCTCGAGTGCCACTGTCACCGCCCGGGGCCTCTGCTGGGCTGGCACCAAGTGAGAGCTCAGACTAATTCCCCAGCATGTGGCGTGACTCAGCTTCGGCCTTCTGCCTGACTGTGGCTCAGGACACGCGACCATCCCTCCACCAGCCCTGTGCTCTGGGCTGCCTGGACCTTGGTTGTGCTGACCCCTGGTCTCGCCTGGCTTCTTGAGTATGGCCCTCTAGCTAGAGGCAGGAACGTGGCCTGGGAAGCAGGGAGCTGGGGCAGATCTTCTGAGGGGTTTGTGAACGCTACCGAGAGGTGGGGTCAGAGTGAATGCCTACAGGAGCTGAATCTAACTTTCTGGAAGTTCCGGTTGCTTCTCTCAAGGGATGAGCCCATTTCTAGGTGGGGAAGGAGTCTCTGGTGGTCCAGCCAGTCACTCTGGAGCCTCCTGGAAGCCATCAATATCCCTTCCCCATGACCTTGACTGATATATTATTGGTCAGGTGAGTTGAGTGAGGCAGGTGATTCAGGGATTAAAGACAGAACCTGGGGCTTCCCTGGTGGCACAGTGGTTGAGAGTCCTGCAGGCGACACGGGTTCGTGCCCCGGTCCGGGAAGATCCCACATGCCACGGAGCGGCTGGGCCCGTGAGCCATGGCCGCTGAGCCTGCGCATCCGGAGCCTGTGCTCCGCAATGGGAGAGGCCACAACAGTGAGAGGCCCGCGAACCGCAAAAAAAAAAAAAAAAAGACAGAAACTGGGTTTGCAACTGATCTGATTTGGGCCTCAGTCTCCCTGTTTGTGAACTGGAAATCACTGTGTTGTGGGGCAGAAAACAGCTCTATACCTACCAACATTTGCATCAGGCGCCTCCCAGGTGCGATCTCCCATGTCCTATATATTTATTTAACCGATGTTTGGATTCCTACTGAGTGAGCCCTTGGAGGTCAGCTGTGAACGAGGCAGATCACCAAGTCCTTGCCCTCTGGAGCTCAGTCTTTGCAGGGGTCGGCACGCTAAGGCCCATGGTCTAAATCTAGCCAGCCAAGTTTGTTTTTTTTTTTTGTCTGTGCCACACCGTTTGCAGGATCTTAGTTCCCCCACCAGGGATTGAACCTGGGCCCACGGTAGTGAAAGCACCGAGCCCTAATCACTGGACAACCAGGGAATACCTTGGCCTGTCAAGTTTTTATAAATAAAGTCTTATTGGAATACAGCCATACCTATTCATTTGTGTATTGTCCATGGCTGTTTTTATGCTACAAGGGCAGCACTGAGTAGTTAAAACCGAACATGTGGCCCACAAAACCTAAAATATTTACTATCTGATCCCTTATAGAAAAGCTGCTGACCTCTGCTCTGCTCTAGTGGAACAGAAAGGCTACAACAGACAGAAATGAGTCTGTGACAGTGGTAAATGCTATGAAGCAACAGGATAATAGGAGAGAGAGACTGGGGATGAGGGGTTGCTTCCAGGTGGGCAGGGGGAAGCCTCTGGGCAGTAGCAATCTTTGAGCTGTGAATCTCCCAGAAAAGTGGCCTGGGCAGAATTGACAGCAAAGGCAAAGCCCTGCGGCACTTAAGAGCTTGAAAGACTGAAAGTGGGTCAACGAAGCTGGAGCTCAATGAGGGGGAAATGAGCTGCATCCAGGCAGGACCCTGTAAATGGAGTTAAATGCTTACATTTTATTTCAAGGGCAATGAGAAGTTCTGGAAAGTTCTAGTGGGAAAGAAAAAGGCATTAACATTTTTTTAAATTAATTAAAATTTATTCTTGGCTGCATTGGATTTTCGTTGCTGCGCGCGGGCTTTCTCTAGTTGCAGCGAGAGGGGGCTACTCTTCGTTGCAGTGCGCAGGCTTTTCATTGTGGTGGCTTCTCTTGTTGCAGAGCACGGGCTCTAGGCACGCGGGTTTCAGTAGTTGTGGCGCACGGGCTTGGTTGCTCCACGGCACGTGGGATCTTCCTGGACCAGGACTTGAACCAATGTCCCCTGCATTGGCAGGCAGATTCTTAACCACTGTGCCACCAGGGAAGTCCCACATTTTTTTTTTTTAATGCCCTCTGGATGCAGTGGTCTGGGAGAGTGCGGAAGAAAGAGGCTGTTAAAATAGTCGCGGTGAGAGATGATGGCAGTCTGGGTTGGAGCGGCAGCCCAGTCAAAAAGCAGAAAGACCTGGGTGTATTTCATCAGAGGAAGAACAAACAAAGATTGCTCACCTCCTGCATGTGAGGGAAGAAGAGGAATTAGAGGTGGTGCCTGGCTTTTTGTCTCTGAGCAACTTGAGAGCAGAGCAGCTGGGCTGGAAGCCCAGCTTTGGCACCAACTTGCTGGGGGCCCTTAGGCAAATCTTTGTCCCTGAGCCCTTGCCCCATCTGTAAAATGGGTCAAATCATCCCTTGGCAAAGGGATTAAAAAGAGAACCTACCTGAGAGGGAGGCTCCAATAAGTGCAGCTGCTCTCCTGTGAGCTGAGACCCCTGAAGAGAGCAGGTCAGCTCATCTATCTCCTCTTCCTTCCCTGTCCTGTGAGCGCCCCCTTTCCTAAGGTGGGTTAGGAACCCACATGCTGGCTTCTGACAGGTCTACAGGGCTTGACAGCTGGGTCACTGTTTTACATTCAGGCTTTGGAACTAAAGACACCTGGATTCATTGTCCCTGCTGCTTACTGAGCCTGTGATCTTGGGTATAAGCAGCTTCCTTTGTGACAAATATCCTAGGCCATGGGAAATAGGGGTCCTGATATCTCCCTTTATGGCGGCTAAGGATTAAATTAAATAACTCCTAAAGATTCTGGTACAGTAAGAACAGAAGTGCTGATTAAATATGAAATTAATAGCTATTAGTTCTATTCCTAATATTTCAATCCTCCTGGATCCTGCCCTGTGTGGGTAATGCATGGCAACCAGAGGGTCTGAGGTCCACTTCTAGAAGCTGTCCACCAGCTCTCGGAGAAACCTAGTTTGTGTGTGTTTACAAACATGTTCATTTGTAAATCTTAATACAAAAATGTAAATATATGCCATAACTTCTAACTCCATTCTGATGCTTTTTTTGGTGTTGTGGCAGATAAGTACTTTTTTTTTTCAACTCAACCCTATCCTATTAATGGTTTATTTCTTCTTTATTGTGGAAAAAACACATAGCATTTACATCTTAACCTTTAAGTGTATAGTACAGTAGTGTTAACTACATGCACATTATTTTGCAGCAGATCTCTGAAACTTTCATCTTGTAAAACTGAAACTCCATTCCCATTGAACAAATCCCCTCCCCCCCCACCCCCCCAGCCCCTGGTAACTACCATTGTTCTTTCCCTTTCTACAAGGCGACTAAATTAGATACTTCAAATAAGTGGAATCATGCAGTGTGTCTTTTGGTGACTGGCTTATTGCACTTAGCATAATGACCTCGAGGTTAATCCAGATTGTTGCAAAAGGGCAGGATTTGCTGAATAATCCACTATATGTATATGCCACATTTTCTTTATCCATTCATCTATCCAAAGACATTTGGGTTGCTTCCACCTCTTGGCTATTGTGAATAGTGCTGCTATGAAGGTGGGTGTGCAAGTATCTCTTTGAGATCCTGTTTTCTATTCTTTTGAATATATATCCAGAAGTGGGATTGCTGTATCATATGATAATTCTATTTTTAATTTTTTGAGGAACCTCCACACTTTTTTCTTTCTTTTTTTTAACTTTTGGCCGTGCTGAGTGGCATGCGGGGTCTTAGCTCCCTGACCAGGGATCACACTCGTGCCACCTGAAGTGGAAGCACGGAGTCGTAGCCACTGGACCGCCAGGGAAGTCCCCACACTTTTCTATAGCAGCTGCACTATTGTAAATCCCTACCAACAGTGTACATGGGTCCTAATCTCCGTGTTCTCCCCAATACTTTTTGTTCTGATGGTGGCCATCCTAATGCCTGTGAAGTGATCTCATTGTGTGTGTTTTTTATTTAATTAATTAATTGGCTGCGTTGGGTCTTTGTTGCTGCAAGCGGGCTCTCTCTAGTTGCAGCGAGCAGGGGCTACTCTACGTTGTGGTGCACGGGCTTCTCGTTGCGGTAGTTTTTCTTGTTGTGGAGCACAAGCTCTAGAGTGCAGCCTCAGTAGTTGTGGCGCACGGGCTTAGTTGCTCCACGGCATGTGGGATCTTCCCAGACCAGGGATCGAACCCGTATCCCCTGCATTGGCAGGCGGATTCTTAACCACTGTGCTACCAGGGAAGTCCCCTCATTGTGGTTTTGATTTGCATTTCCCCGATTGGTCATGTTGAACTTCTTTTCATATGCTTGTTGTCCATCTGTACCTACTTTATGGAACTGTCTATTCAAATCCCCTGCCTGTTTTTTAATTGAGTTGTCTTTGGATTGTAGGAATTCCTTATACATTCTGGATATTAAGTCTTTATCAGATATACGATTTGCAAACATTTTTCTCCCATTCTATTGGTTGCCTTTTCACTTTGATTCCTTTGCTGTGCATGAGTTGGGGTTAGGATTATTTTAATGTAGTCCCATTTGTCTATTCTAGCTTCTGTGACCTGTGCTTTTGGTGTCATATTCAAGAAATCATTGCCAAGTCCAATGTCGCGAAGCTTCCCCCCCCGCCCCCCCCCCCACATTTTCTTCTAGGAGTGCCATAGTTTTAGGTTTAGGTTTAGGTCTTTAATCCATTTTGAGTTAACTTGTATATACGGTGTAAGGTAAGGGTCCAGTTTCATTCTTTTGCATGTAGATAGCCGGTTTTCTCAGCACCATGTGTTGAAGAGATTTTCCTTGCTCAAGTTCTGGTGTTTTTTAAAGCACACAGACTGTGGAAGTGGCCCAGGTCTCCCTACCAGTGAGATCTTTGGTGCTACCCGCGTATCTTGTGCATCCTCAACATTTTCTGGAGTAAGTGCTATTAGACCCTTTTCACAGATGAGGAAACTAAAGCTGGGTCCAAATGACCTGCCCAAGATCGTCATAGTAAGCAAATAGGTGTAGGTGGGATTGGAACTGAGGACTTGAACTCTAGTGCCCACATCCTGGAACACCCTGAGGATGTTCCTCATTTTTTCCCTAGCAGGCGGGGAAAGAACGAATGAATGAATGTCTCAGGCAAAGCTCCCAGCAAACGGTGGAGCTTGGACAAGCCCACTGCTCCACGCGGGGGTGCGCTCCCGTCCCGCGCATGCGCGGCCCCTACGCACGGCCAGCTTCACTGCGTCTACCCACACATGGTACGGCCTCCCTCCGTGTGGTACGGCCCGCTTTCCCCCACGCCCAGGCCGGGATGGTACGCGCTGCCTCCGCTCGCCGCCCCTCCCCATCGGTTTCCGCGCGAAAAGCCAGGGCTGCCTGTGCTGCCGCCGCCTCTGCTGCACCTTCCAAGATGCCTGCCCGTACCGCCCCAGCCCGGGTGCCCGCGCTGGCCTCCCGGGCCTTCTCACTGCCCGACGATGTCCGCAGGCGGTAGGTGCTGCGGGGGACTGCGAACCTGGGATGGGTTGCACGGCGTTTGGGGTGGGGGTGGGGGTCGTTTCCCCTCCGGGTAGCCCGTGGCCGCCGCTGACAGGCGGGCGCGCATGCGTGGGATGGCGCGGCGCGCGGCGGCAGTTGGCGCGGGCAGGGTGGCACTTCCGGTCGCGCGCGCCGCTGGCCGTTTGGCGCCAAAATGGGCCGAGGCCCTCTCACAGCTCCCTGGTGACTGGAAACTTGGGGGTCTCTTCTGACCTCAAAGTAGAGCAAGCCTTGGGTTCGCCTTGGGGATCCCCTTCCTGGAGCAGCCTCAGGCCCAGCCCCTGCCGCCAGCCTGGTCGCGCAGGAAGTGGGCAGCCCGCGGCCTCAGAATACCCCTCGGGCCGGGCACTAAGGCCTCCACTTCCGGTGCCCGGTCCTCTCGAGGGGGTCGGGCCGGCCTGGTCCCCGGGGGTATTTTGGGGGTCCCCTCGGTGCCCCCACGCCACGCATCCCGATGGCAGCCTCCAGAGACAGATGTCGCCGGTCGGGGGACGGGCGCGGCCGGCTCAGGTTTGCGAGCCCCGTCTTCCTCTGGGGGCTCCCTCCATCACCTCATACGGCTAGGGTAGGCGCATTCTGCAAGGAACTCTTCACATACCGTGAGGGCTAGGGCTCGGACGCCGTGAAAGCTGAGTGGTTTCTTCTAGTAAATCGGTGCCTGTGAGCCGTGGGCATCAAGGAAGCCTTGCTCGGGAGAACTGGCTGCAGTTTCCTCCGTGTGTGTGTGTGTGTAGGGGGAGTGAGGGGCCAGCAGCTAACATCGGGGACTTAGCCAGTCTTAGCTAATCTGTGCACAGGAGTCAGCGGCAAGACCGTTGGGCCCAGGCTTCTTGTTCCTGAAGGGCATCAGTTTCACTCCTGGAAGCTTGCACACCTCACTTGGAGCACTGGTCACGGGAGCCTCGACCAGCCCTGAACACTTCCAGCCAGATTTGTGAACCTGATCTTGCCATTTCTCTATTTCCCTGTGCTTGTTTCCTAAAGTTGTGCCAGTCCAGTTCTGATTTGGGCTTTGGGCCGTGGAGAGTAGGTGTTGCAGGCATTTGGGTCTCCCTCCCAGGCGTCAGACCACTTCTTAACCACAGTTAGAGGGTGCTCTGCCTTGCTGAAGAATCCCTATAACTTAAAAATGGAAACATAACTTAAAAATGGAAACATAACTTAAAAATGGAAATGGCGTTAAGGAAGTATCTGGCTTCACTTTAGACCCAGGACAGAGATGTTTGGGCCCAGCCTTCTTTAACTTGATGGTGGGAATGCCACCTCCACTGGCTCATCTGACCTTGGGCAAGTTTCATAAACAAGTTACATCTGTGGACTAGGACAGTTAACATGGGCTTTAAACTGCTATTGGATTAAATGAGAATATGCCTGGCACATAAAGGCCCCCCCCCACCCCGTGTTAGCATTATTGACTAATCTAGCTTGCTTTTTTTCCATTCTGCTAATTGTATAAAACACTTTACATTGTCTCATTTAATCCTCAAGTGTTCTCAAGAGTGGTTGCCACAGGAGTTAACAGCAAGGAAGCAAAGATTCCTGCGGAAGTCTGCTTCTTGCCAAAACCTTTCCCTTCAGCTAGGGCTTTTATTGGGCCAGAGCAAGTGTTTTGTTTGGTTGAATTTGAATGTTCTTAGGTGAGTGTTACAATCCGCCATTCACCCTAGGTTCCATATTACTTTGAATGAGAATTGCTTACTGTGGCTATAGAGTCTTGGGTTTCTGCCTCAGACCATTGACATTGTCAGCTTATGTGACCCTCTCAACAGCTTTTCTTAAATTTTGAATTTCAGCCTATAAAATACACACATAAGCATGGCATTCAATACTCCTTTTACAATACTCCCTTATACCTCCTTGTAAACGGAGGTAGAACTTTTTGATTCATGGAAATTAGGGACCTCACATTATGGATTATACTGCTAAGTTCAGTAGAATGCTCTAGGAACAAAATGTAGGCCTAGACCTCACTCAGGCATTTCTGTCACTTGTGCTAACTTGTGTTTATATGGCAGCTTTTAAAACTCATACAGTTACACTAACTATGTAACGATACTAGAAAGTATTCTTAACATTTGGGTTTTTAAGTTTAACTTTTTTTTGAAGTATTTTATGTCCTAAGTCTTCTAAAAATAACACCTTTCAGGACAAGCCACATTTTTCCACTTGAATTTTCTTACTCTGTCCAAGCCACCATCTTTTGTATAGAAAAAGCAATAGTCTTCCTAGTCGTCTTTCTGTTGCCACTCAGGTCTGCTTTCTATAAGTGGAAACTGTGATCCTCTTTCGATACAAGTTGGAGACAGAGGTTTTCCTGCCCCTTACACTGCCTAATGCACTTGGCTTCAAGTCCGGGATCCCCGTCCACTTGCCTGACTCATCTTGTGCTCTTTTCCTCACAAACCACACAGGTTACCTTTCAGGTTCTCAGGACCTGGGACCGTGCAGAGCAACCAGTGTGAGGCTGGGTTCCACCTACCCCTTCACCATGCTGGTATTGTCTGTTCATCCGTAAGACTGCTCAGAAAGACACTCCCCTTTCCCTGCGATGAGGTGTTGAATTTTGTCAGCGCATCCCGCATGCTGCCTTTGCAGCTTGGGAGTTGATGATGACTTGTTGTCTGAGCATGTTTGCCCCATTCATTGTACTTGCAGCTCGGCGTCCACTAGACTCGAATGCTTACATGCCAGACGTTCCCCTTCACCGAGGCCTGGATTTACATATTGATTCTAACAACCTCATTGCACAACTCATTTAGCCTTTGTAATTATGACAGCTTTCTTATCTGCTAGCCACTCTGATTAGATTAGAGTGAAGTTCTTAACTAGTTCCATGGCTCCTGAGTAGGTATGGAGGGCAAAACTGAGTTACCTTTTCTAGTTCTCCCCTGCACTAGGATTCTAGAGGTGCAGACTACTGGAGTTCAGATCCCACCCCACCCCTTGCCAGCTGTATGATCGAGTCGTCTAACCTCCTGGTGCTTTATCTGTAAAATGGGATGGAGGTGCCTGCTCCACTGGGGCATTGTGAAGGCTGAGCTGATAGGTGTAAACGTGGTAGAACAGCACCTGCACAGAAACCTCCTTCACTGCTTATCACGTGGCAGCTGTATGTTTCACTCCTGTTATTGGGGTGGGGGGCGGTGCATAACTTAAAGTACCAACACGCAGACCTGATACTAAGGCAGATACTAATATAGCAGTGTATGTCTGCTTATCATTCCAACCTTCCTGTTTGCCTGGTTTCTTGTATTATCGTCTCAACTTGCTCTTTTTAATTTTATTTATTTTTGGCTGCGTTAGGTCTTTGTTGCTGCGTTAGGGTTTTTTCTAGTTGCGGTGAGCGGGGGCTACTCTTTGTGGCAGTGTGCAGACTTCTCATTGCGGTGGTATGGAGCACAGGCTCTAGGTGCGTGGGCTTCAGTAGTTGTGGCACGCGGGCTTCAGTAGTTGTGGCACGCGGGCTTAAGTAGTTGTGGCACGCGGGCTTCAGTAGTTGTGGCTCACAGGCTCTAGAGCGCAGGCTCAGTAGTTGTGGCGCATGGGCTTAGTTGCTCCGCGGCTTGTGGGATCTTCCCCCGGACCAGGGCTCAAACCCTGTCCCTTGCATTGGCAGGCGGATTCTTAACCACTGTGCCACCAGGGAAGTCCCTGGTCTTGCTCTTTCTGCTGCCACCTTAGCTTAGCTTTTGTGCCGGGTGTCCAGTCTATTCTTCAGTTAAGGTGGTTTTCTATCCTTAATTCTTTGTATCCTTGGCTTTTGTGATGCTGTTTGCCACCAGGGGACCTCTTCCCTGATTTCTGCCATATTCCTTTTCAATTCCTGGACCCTTATTTTCTTCCAGTCTTAGATTTCTGCTTTCAGCAGTTGGGGGTACAGCTGGAGAGGCCTCTTTGGAGAGCCCGTTCTAATTTCTGGCTGCCGAATAGCCATCTAGATAGCTATTCACTGAAATGTCACTCCTAAAATTCATGGTCTGCTTACTTTCTCCCACCGAAAAGTTCAGAATTTCTGGTACTGTATTAATTTTTAAGTGCTGCCGTAACAAACTACTTTAGTCTTAGTAGCTTAAATAAAACAAATTTGCTATCTTCTGATTCTGTAGGTCAGAAATGTGGTGTGGGTCTCACTGGATTAAAATTAAAGTGTCAGCAGGCTACATTCCTTTCTGGAGGCTCTAGGGGAGGACCTGTTTCTTACTCTTTCAGGTTGTTGGCAGAATTCGGTCCCTTGTGGTTATAAGACTGAGGTCCCTCTTCTCTTGCTGGCTGTAAGGTGAGAGCCATTCCCAGCTACTAGAGGTGATGACATCTGTTGGCTTGTGGCCCCCTTCCTCCGTCTTTAAAGCCAGCAAAGCCAGTTCTCACATCACATCTTTTTGACCCTTCTGTAGTCACATCGCTTGAAATGTAGCTGGGAAGTTTCTCTGCTCCTAGGATTTAAGTGACTCGATTGGGCCCACCTGGATAAGCCAAGAAAACCTCCCCATCTCAAGGGCTGTAACCTTAATCACATCCGCAAAGTCCCTTTTGCCCTGTAAGGTAACATATTCACAGGTTCTGGGGAATTAGGGCATGGATATCTTTGCGGGGGGTGGTCCGTTTTCCTTCGTACCACAAATATTATCTCTGGTAGCCCTATACCAACCGCCATGCAGCCCATTACAAAAGGCAGAGTAGACGGAGCTTTGTAACTTCTCTAGCATGTTCTCAGCTCCTGCTGCTAAACCATATTACAGACCAGCATTTCTAGTTTAGGATGTTAGCGTGATTTAACATCTTATCTCTTCCTGTCTGATATATTGTTTATTTCTGCCAGATTGACTTTATTTTTTCCTACTAAAAGATGACTGATACCTTGGGTTCTACCACCCCCATGACTCTTCCGATGGTTTGTTAACTATGGAGCAAAGTCAATGATTTTGAGCCTGACATTGCTGACCTCCCTCAGACTGGCACCCACCTCCACTCTCTGGACTTGCCTTTCTTCCCCTGTGTCAGCCCGACTTGTGTGGGTTCCTTGGGTGAACTCTGAGCCAGCGCCCCTGCTGTGCTGCTCCTGTTTCAGACAGCTCCCTCTGCCCGGTTCCCGCTGAGCTCTCAATGTCTCTGGATCCCTCCTTCCTGATGCTGTTTATACCCTTTTGCTTCAGAAGCCTCATATTTGAACTCTGTTTGTCCACACAGTGGTTTATGTATATCTTTTTCTCCTTTAAAGAACTGGTCTGAGGGAAGCAACTAGGAATGAATTGTGGGATCTTAGACTGGAAGGGAGCTACGGTTTTCTTTTATAAGGTGGTTGCTGTTCTCTGTGACTCCCCTACCTGGTCCTTCATGTCTGCTTCTAATCCTCCTGGCTATGAACGTAAAGCAGATGTGAGGTAGTGTCACCAGTTTTACTGGGAAGGGGATGGACGCTCCAGTGAAAGCCTGGGTGTCAGGAGCGGCGCACTGGCCAGCCTTCTTCCTGCCACACCTCTGGCTCCTCGGTGCCTGCCCTGGGCTCCAACCTTCCACTCTGGGGCCAAGCAGGTCAAATCCAATCGTCACAGGGCAAGACACTTCAGATATTCTGAAGATTTGTTTCTCCCTGCCAGGCTAAATATCCCACTTCACAGGAAAGCTTCAAAGAATTCAGACCCACAGATCTGTCTCCTGGCCAGATGTAGGAGTTGTCAGCATTGTGGAAAGGGCCCTTTGATGGGCTTCAGTCTAAGTGTTATCCTTGACACCTGAGGTAACCTGGTCGAGGTAGGAGCTGTGTCCTGCCAGGGTTTTGTGAGGAGAATGACCGAAGACAGGTAGGTGTGATGCTCCTGCAGCAGCATGTGAGTACCGAGTTATGCAGTTGTCCTCATCCAAGGCTCTCCCAGGACCTGAGTTGCTTTGAGGGTAAAATGACTTTTGCCTGGAAGGGGCTTCACATGCTTCTGGAAAGCTTGACTCGGAATCTTGAGTCCAAGTTACACAACATATGTGAAATATAGTATATTACCACTGTATCTGGAGGCTGCTAAGTCTTTCTTTTTTTTTTTTTTTTTTTTTTTTTTGGCCGTACCTTGTGGCATATGGGATCTTCGTTCCCCGACCAGGGATCGAACCGGCGCCCCCTGCCTTGGAAGCACGGAGCCTTAACCACTGGACTGCCAGGGAAGTCCCTGCTAAGTCTTTTCTATAGAAAGGCCTTTCCTGACCATCCAGCAAGTCATGAGGTCCCTGCCTGGTAGTGCCTACATCCCATCACTCAGCTTGTTGCCTGGAACAGGGCCTGGCGTAGAGTAGGCACCCACAGATGGCAGTGGTGGTTGAAGCTAGAAGCAGGATCCACGTGCACTCGGAGTAGCCACTGTATGTCATTAGTCCAGCAAAGCCTGTCGCTCAATTCCTGGCTGTGCTGCTTACACTTGCCCTCTGGGAAGGCCAGCCTGGCAGACCTCTGTTCCTGTCCTCTGGGCTGCTGGTAACTGAGTACCTAGCCTGGGTGCTGGAGGGGAGGAGCCATAGATGGTGGAGGCTCAGTTCCCGCCCAGGGTGCTGCCCCTCTGCTGACGGATGCTTGCCCAGCTGGTTAGACCTGTTCTCACCCAACTGCCCACAGTCAGCACCCAGGCTAGGAACAGCAGCCTCCCCATTTCCTCGGTGTCTTCTAGTTTTGTTCCTTTATTCTTTTTGCTCCCTTCCTCCCCAAAGAGGCAAGATACTAATCTTCAATAATCAAATCAGATCATGATTTTCCAGCTAAACTCATGACGGTTCTGCACTTGTGAATGACTAGGTACAAACATTTACAAGGATGAGCTCTTGGGTGAGGCGCCAGCCAACTTTTCTAGCTTCATCTGTCTTCCTTGTGTGTGGGCACCCCCTGCTGCCTCAGATGCCTTGACTCCTCCATTTTCCTATATTCCTCATCAGGAATATGCTGCCACCACCCCATCCTGGCCTTTGGGAATGTTAGCTGGCTGTTCCCCACAGCATCCTGTCACCCTGGTCCACTCTTTCTAACCTCTGTATGCCCTCCTATGAAATCTTGTCAGGTCCAACTGGAGGAAGACCACCTATAGATCAGTTAACTTGGAAAGGACCCCAACTGTGTGACCTGCTTCCCCTTTCCCAGTGTCTTTAAAATAACGTTAAAAAAAAAAAGAAATAATGTTGTTCTAGAGCTCCTATATCATCTCTTACCACCATCAGAAAACCACCCCCCAAAAGGGGGACCTCATTCATATTGAAAATAACTTTTTAAAAAATTAATTAATTAATTTTATTTTTGGCTGTGTTGGGTCTTCGTTTCTGTGCAAGGGCTTTCTCTAGTTGCAGCGAGCGGGGACCACTCTTCATCGCGGTGCGCGGGCCTCTCACTGTCACGGCCTCTCTTGTTGCGGAGCACAGGCTCCAGACAAGCAGACTCAGTAGTTGTGGCTCACGGGCCCAGTTGCTCCGTGGCATGTGGGATCTTCCCAGACCAGGGCTCGAACCCGTGTCCCCTGCATTGGCAGGCAGATTCTCAACCACTGTGCCACCAGGGAAGCCCGAAAATAACTTCTTAACGTGTAGGCATTACAGTAGGGCATTCTAAACACTGGGGGAGGGAAAAACCATTGTATTTTTTTCTAACGTTCATGTTAAACTTATTTCCAAAGTTCTTTAAACGTGGTATTCTTACAGGTAGACAATGTTGCTTAACAAGTGTTTGTTTCTTCCCTTTTTCTTCCCCCAGGCTCAAAGATTTGGAAAGAGATAGTTTAACAGAAAAGGTAAGGTAATCTCTACCTTAACAAAATTTATGATCAAATGTGACCAATTGACAGATACTGTGTAGTTCATAAAAACAAATTTAAGTGGAATTGGCTCTCTTTTCCCTAAAGTTGAGGATACGTTGGATGTTTTTGTCTAATGTGCTGTACTAATAGGATATTATTGGTTAGCTTTTGGTAGCTCATCGAGTTTCCCCGTCTGGGTTCTGTAGCCTCAAGTCTGGATTATAACGTGTCCCGGTCACACTGTTTTTCAAAATCAGTTTTGTTCTAGTACACTATTATGTATCTGTTTCACCTCTAATCTTTCCATTTTTCACCACTCTGGAGATGGTGTGATATGATCTTAGTGGAAACATCACGAACATGTCTTGTGAATATTCAGTTTTCTTTTTAGCTGACTCAGCATTGCCTGCCATTCAGTCATTGTTAGGTGACCAGGCAGTGTAACTATTTGTGTATTAGTCCATTAGTTCATAGCTTGGGAGTGCGGAGACTTCTAAACCTATATCCTTCCCTTAGGAATGCGTGAAGGAGAAATTGAATCTCTTGCATGAATTTCTGCAGACAGAAATAAAGAATCAATTATGTGACTTGGAAACCAAATTACATAAAGAAGAATTATCAGAGGTAAGTCCTCAGCATCCCAGTGGCTAGAAAATGTTTCCTCCCATGTAACTTGTCTGTGACCAGGGAGGCAGAATAATCCCACCTCTCCCTGTTACCTGATAGTTACACAGGAAGCGCATGTGTTTCCTTATTCTCTCATTGCCACTTGTTTACATTCACTGCTACTTAAATTATCCTTTCCTGCTGTAGGAGGGCTACCTGGCTAAAGTCAAATCCCTTTTAAATAAAGATTTGTCCTTGGAGAACGGAGCTCATGCTTTCAGTCGGGAAGTGAATGGATGTCTAGAAAACGGGAGCCAGACAAGTGGTGAGGAGCACAGAGTGGAAATAGCAGAGAAAAAGAAGTCCCCCAAACCTGTTTCCAAACTTTGCATGCCCAGGAGAAGCAAGTCCGATGCAGAAACAAAATGTAAGAGTGCTTGACTCGTTTGACCTCGTTGGAGTCTGGTACCACCTAAGGGGAGGACAGACTTGGCGCCATAGGGTCTGTCTGTTCCCCACACACACAACCCCTCCACCGGCAGTACTTGTTTTTTGTGTATCTTTTTGGGTTTTTTTGTTTTTTTGGGGCGGGGGTGGGGGGTGGCTGTGTTGCTCGGCTTGTACTATCTTAGTTCTCCAACCGGGGATCGAACTCGGGCCCTCAGCAGTGAGAGTGCCGAGTCTTAACCACTGGACCACCATGGAATTCCCTCTTGTGTATACTTCTAACTAGCTTAGATATATACCTGCAATTTTTGTCTTCAACCAAGTTATAGAGCATTAGATCCCCAAATGTGGTTGAATTTATGAGGTATAAGATAACAGGAGCTACTGATGTTTATTACGTCTAAGTTACATGCCTGTTTAAGCTGAACATTTATTCTTAGACTCCTTCCCCGCTTGTAGTCAGAGTAACTCTTCTGGAATTTTTAAAAATAAGAGCATGGGACTTGAGCTCAGGTCAGGTGCTTGGCCACTTCATCTTTTGACGAAATAAGCGGAGGTTCTGTTTCCTTTTCCGTCTCAGGGTTGGGCCCCTCATACAAGAGCTTGTGTTGAAATGGCCCAGCAAACTGGCAGGTGCTAATTTGATGACTTTATCAAGATGGTGGTTGCTTAGAATAAGAAGAGAAGGATACTTAATCCTCAGAACCTGGTCTCTGCACCAGCTTGGTAATGCTGAAGAACTGTACCTTCGCTGTGAACTCTTTATTCATAGTGGCTTTTTTGTTTCTTTTTCTTTAAGCAGCTGAAGTCTCATCTAGCCCCAGGATTACAAGGCAAACTACCAGGCAGACCACCATCACATCTCATTTCACAAGGGGGTCAGTATATAATGAATGGACAGCCCCCATTTTAGGGGCCAACTGTTTTTGGTAAAACACGTATAGAATTAGTAGGATGTAACTTAGTAATTCTGACTTCCACATTGTTAGGTTTTCCTTTTGATATTCTGTAATTAGACATCCATGAACAGCATTTCTGAAGACCTCATCCATTTTTACTCTTAACATAGGAAACTTCAAATGTACATACACAAAATTACCAAGGATAGTAAAATGAACCCCTGTGTACCTATCACCCAGTGTCAACAACAGTTAACAGCTCCTGTCTGTTGTTTCATCTATACCCCCATATGCTCCAAGTGAATTATTCCAAATGGATTACAACTCCATACACACCCATGTCCCCCCAGTTGGATTACTTTGAAACAAATCGGACATGTCATCTTATCCACAAATATGATATTTCTAGATGACAAGGTCTCTTTCTTTGACAAGTTTTTTATTCATATTTTGCTATAATTGCTAACATCTAGCAAACCGTCTTTTGAAGAAGACAAAACATGCCTTATAAAGTGTAACAGTTCCTTACTAACAAATACATAGCAGTGTTCATTCTTCCCCTTGTGTAACAGAGTTTGGTTGATTTGCTCCTTAAGCCTTTCAAGTGATAGATTCCTTAGTTTCTTGCCATTTATTTAAAGAAAATAGGTCTTTTGTCTACTAGCTTCTAGGTCTGGCTGACTGCATCGTTTTGGTGGTTAATGTGTTCCCTTGTCTCCAGTTCTCTGTACACTGGTAGTTAGGTCTAGAGTCTTGATCAGATTCCAGCCTTATTTTGTGAGACTTCATTGACGGCATGGGGCTGTCCATCAGAGGCATGTAATGTCTGTTCGGTGATTCTAGCAGCCGTTGATCAAAGTCTAGATCCATTACTTCTTAAGGTTTGCAAAATGGTGGTATTCTAAACCTGTCATCCAAAGAAACATTAAGCTCGAAGCTTCTTTTAATGTCCTGGCAGAAAGGGCTTCTCCTTGGAGGGAAGAGGGTGTCCATGCCCTGAATCTTTCCAAACAGAGGGTACTCTTGGTAGGGAGGAATATAAGTTGTTTCGTGCCCACTGGAGGACTAGGGTCTGGCTGAGCTAACAGTTGGCTTTACTGTGTGTGACAGCCCTGCCAAACGGAAACCTGAGGAAGACGCTGAAAAAGCAAAATCAGATGATTCTGTCGATGAAGAAGAAAAAGACCAGGTAGGGCTCGTGTTTAAGTTTCTTAACTCTGCCTTATTTTGGTACACTTGCTGGTAGTTGTGAATGTATACTTGGTCTATCTATGGCCCAGAAGTGACTGAGAGGATGTTAGAACATATCCCTGGACCCTGGGCAGTACGAAGTGTGTTAGGGTTAGACCTGAGGGCTCAGAAGGCCCGTAACTTTGGTCTGTTCCCTCCTGTCTACTTTCCTACCTCTCCAGTTGTCAAGATTTGACAGTCAAACCAGCAGATGTGATGTGTTTAAAGCATTTCCTTCTGATGTCACATAAGCCCCTTTCCCACATCTAATTTCTCTAGAAAAGCAGAATTGTCATGTTATGTGTATTGTAATAATGCTGCTTAGACTTTTTAGGTTAGAAAACTGGCGGCTTGCCAAAGGCCTCCAATATCGAAAATGTCAGTCTCTAGCACTGTCCCATGTGACTTGAGGGGCAAACCTAGATAATACCAGATGGTCACACACTATCTATTTCAGTCCTGCCACAGGATTAGCTGTGTAAGTCGGGAAGTCTGTAGGTTACAGGTGGGTAGTAAATGCCCCGTTACCTGCTAAAGATGAGTATCTGTGGTTTGCTCTAAGGCAGGGTTTCTCAACGAAGGCATTGACTTTTGGGGCCAGGTAAACCTTTGCTGTGGGGGTGAGTCCTGTGCATCATAGAATGTTTAGCAAGGTCCCGACCTCTACTCCCTAGATGCCCGTAACATTCCCTCTCTCCTCCCAGTTGTGACAACCAAAATCACCTTCAGACTTTCCCAGATGTCCCCTGGGGGGCACAGTTGCACTGAGCGAGAAGCACTGGACTCAAGGCTACCAATATCACTGAGGTGGACTTGACGTCCTGTTGTAAAAGACATACTCATTCTCCTGTTTAGTCAGACTACCCACTCACAGGTGGGACACTGAGACAGAGGGAAACAGCTTGTCCAAGTCACGTGGCCACATCCCTTGCCTCCTAAGAAAACGTGTCACAGGTGAAAGCAAGCTGGCTCTTGTAATATTGGCAAGTCTTTTGTTTTTTAACAAGTGTGCCAGTTTTAGAGTTGTTCTTTGCCCTCTAACCTTTTGGAGGGCTTACATAGCCTTTTAGCTTCTAAAGAAACGAACTGGGGCACTCTTTCCCAAGCAGGAAGCAGTTTCACTGGCAGTGTGTGTGAGACCTTGGGGACTTGGAGGATGAACACTTGTCGAAACAGGGTTTATCCCGATATGCTAGAGTAAGGCTCAGTGCACCACACCAGTGTTATCAGGTGGTGGTGGTCAAATAAGTAGTACTACAGAGAGAATCTTACTTTAGTCAATTTAAAGTTTTGAGATCTCACTATATTTTTTAAAACAGGTATTAAATACATGCATTTGGTAAAACAGTACAAAAGGCTGTTTGGTACATAGGGGTGGTACTCCCCCCTCTCCATCCTGTCCTTCCTTTGAGAGGCGAGCATTCATCAGTTTCTTCTGTATTGTTTCAGATGATATGTATGTATGTATAACTGTAGTATAAAATCTATCTTAGGGTTCTCCAGAGAAACAGACCCAGTGATGTCTGTATGTATGAGATTAATTTAAGCAACTGAGTCACACGATTTCAGGCTGGCAAGTCTGAAATGTGCAGGACAGGCCAACAGGCTGCAGACCCAGGGAAGAGTTGATGTTGTAGCTCGAGTCTAAAGGCAGTCTGGAGGCAGAATTTTATATATACACATACAGATTAATTCCGTATAATATAGTACAGGGGTTCTGTGTAGTTTACCCAACTTTCTCCAATGGTAACATCTCACATAACTGTAATAGCAAAACCAGAACATGGACATCGGCGTAATCTACAGACTTTATTCACTGTGCATGTATGGTCACATGTACGCATGCATGCATTCTTGTAACCTCCACCTCAAACAAGACATAGATCGGTTTCATCACCACAATATATATTTTTTTCACCACAATATTTTTATCCCTCTTAAATACATAAATACAGATATCCTGGAGATGGCAAGCGTTGTGAACTTAGGGAAGTAGTGTACTAAGGTATTCATCAGAGAAGGGCTGGTGTCCAGTTTAGGTTGTCATCATCACTTCCTGATGTGAATCCCAAATTACTACTTTGGTTTTTTTCTAGTATTAACAAATTCCTGACATGAGGCGGATCTTTGACTTTACGTAGCGTCACTAGATGACCTCTAGTGCCCAGATGTGTGCCGGGCCAGCTCCTGGGCCTCTCTTTGTTTTGAGGGTGGTGGGACATCAACACCAGGCTGAAGGTTGCCCAGATCTCCCCCAAACCCAGATTACCCCTCAACCCCTGTTTTTAACCACATCAAATGTATTTATTTAATACTTTGACTCATGCTTTTGGTTTTGATCTTCTTTTGAAATATTGTTTTTCTCTTTTTCCCTTCTCTCCACATAGGAGGAAAAGAGACGTAGAGTTACATCCAGAGAACGGTAAGAATAATAATCTTTTCTGTGCAATATGTAATCTTGATGACTGAAATTACTTTTCTGAAATCTTCTAAAAAGAAGAACTTTATAGTGAGTTGCCGGGGTGACCATAGATAGCTTAAGGATGCCGAGTTTGCAGTCAGATTATTAACCTTGTGATTCAGGTAGAATTGTCTTGCAAAGAGTGAATTGGGGGCAACTGGCCGTTATCAGAACTAGATCTAAAGGTTGTATTAAATATTAAATGTTGAGGTAATATGTGCCTTTCAGGGCTCCTGAGATGAAGATTGATTTTTTGGGGCGGTGGGTAGGAAGGAAGACCTTTTGAAAATTGCTTCCACGGGAGGAGTCTGTGAAAGTCAACATTAGGGTGTGTGATTTTGCTTGACAGAGTTGCTGGACTGCTCCCTGCAGAAGAACCGGGAAGAGTAAGACCAGGAACACACGTGGAAGAAGAAGAAAGAGATGATAAAGTAAAGCCTGGTCACCTCCAGGTTTGTCACTTCCACCTTAATCTCAGAACCCATTTGGTTTTAGGAAGGGGGGTCAGGGTGTCGGCAGCATGTAGGAATAGAATGACTTTCACTAATGATCAGAATGACCTTGGATTTAGCTAAAATGCTCTTCAAACTCATTTTTCTGCTGGTTCTCTATGTGGAAGGTGTGTTACGTGGCTCTGGTGATAGTAAATCAGCGGTAGGCCTGGAAGTCAGCTGAACCTCTGCTACTTGATCAGTCAGTCACAGAGCTTCAGTCTGTCCGCTCTCCTGCCTGCCTCTCCTGCCCATGAGGTCCTTGTGAAGGTCTCATTTTCAAACACATGAGGTGCTAAAGTGCTATAGTATCGTCCAGGTACAGAGTTGCATTCTTAACTGAGATCAGATGAGTTCTTTCCCCAGACCTCCAGCTCCTTTGTAAAATCAGAGTTTAAGGTTCTGTGAAATACAGATGTACCCACTGAACCCCCATGGGAGGGGGTAGGAGAAGGAATAGGGGGTCTGATACTGGAAGCTTTACCATTAGACAGCACTGCCCCATATGACAAAGGGCTGACATTGGTCAGTCACAGGTGGTAGAACAATATCAGGTCCCTTTTGGGTTTTTTTTTGTTGTTGTTGTTGTTTTTTGTGGTACGCGGGCCTCTCACCGTTGTGGCCTCTCCCGCTGCGGAGCACAGGCTCCGGACGCGCAGGCCCAGCGGCCATGGCTCACGGGCCCAGCCGCTCCGCGGCATGTGGGATCTTCCCGGACCGGGGCACGAACCCGTGTCCCCTGCATCGGCAGGCGGACTCTCAACCACTGTGCCACCAGGGAAGCCCTAGGTCCCTTTTGGTTTTATTAAGACATTGATTAGAGGTTTCTTAGAAACTCAAATGGGTGGGTGGTGTGTGCCCTTATTGAGAGCCTGTTAAAGGATGGGTGTCTGTTATTTTGTCCTAATGGGGAATCAACTAAAGATGTATAATTCTTGAATTATTTGGTACTTGAAACTAGTCTTTAACTGATCACTTCCCTACCCTGATCCTAGTTAAAGTTAGCAGCAGTTACAGTTGGGACACATGTTGAATTGTTTGAGAAGAAGCGGTTCTAGTGGACTAGCGTAACCACCACCCTCCAAAGAAGGATTTGAGGGCAAGATTGAAATCCCTTGTCTGTGACCAGACTCCCAGGATCTCTTCTTCCAGGAGGAAGGTCTGCAATGTGTTCCTTCTGTTAACATCACCAACCTTTGTGACCTCCTTACAAAGTGTGGGGTTCCTGAGGCTGAATTCTGCTCTCTGGAGAGGTGTGTTTAGCTCTCTAAATTCAGGCTCAAAACAATTTGTTGTCCATGTTTGAGATGGAGCTCTTTTCCAGATTGGGTCATTCTGCTTCATTTCTTTATTAGATTCCTAGTTTTGATAAAGTTTTCTATGAGACTGTCAACACTTAATAATGACAAGTAGATAGTATTTTGCCCCCAAATCCCTCTTAAACATCAGGATCTGTCTAAGAGTTCTTTAACTTCCTGCCTACCTACCCCACCAAAAAAAGTGCCTTTTTTTTTTTTTTTAATTTATTTCGGCATTCGGGATCTTTAGTTGTGGCATGCGAACTCTTAGTTATGGCATGTGGATCCAGTTCCCCGACCAGGGATCGAACCTGGACCCCCAGCATTAGGAACAGAGTCTTAGCCACTGGACCACCAGGAAAGTCCCAAAAATGTGCTGTCTTGAAAGAAGAGAATCTTTATTCCAACTAGACTGCAGGATCAGTTTAAGTATTTTATTTCCGTAAAACTCTTTAGTAGAAAGATTCAAATCAAATGCAAAAATTAACTAATCTGGGCTTCCCTGGTGGTGCAGTGGTTGAGAGTCCGCCTGCTGATGCAGGGGACACGGGTTCATGCCCCGGTCTGGGAAGATCCCACATGCCGCGGAGCGGCTGGGCCCGTGAGCCATGGCCGCGGAGCCTGCGCATCCGGAGCCTGTGCTCCGCAACAGGAGAGGCCACAACAGCGAGAGGCCTGCGTACCACAAAAAACAAATTAACTAGTCTTTTTTTTTTTTTTTTTTTGGTCTCCCCCTCCCCTCCACTTAGGAAGAAAAGAGACTCAGAAGTCAAACCAAAGAACTGTAAGTACAGTTAACATGCCTTTGTACTTTGTGAAGCTTACTTGCTAAAATAAGCGTTCTGGTAAAAATAATGGATTGGACAGAGTGTTAAGTGCACTGATCATACATATAATGTGTGGATGACTTCTGCTCGTGTAAGGTCAGACCACCACACTGAAGGCTGAGGTCAGGTGAGATTTAGCTGACCTTGACCCCAGGCCTCTTCTTAGTGGTGCTCATACAGCAAGCAGCTAGTCAGGTGGTGGTTAAAGGGCATTGAGCAGCTCTGTCTCTTCCCCACAGCTGTGAAGGCGCTGTATGACAAACTGCCCCAAAGCTCAGTGGCTTACGAGAGTAACCATGTTTTGAGCTTACATGTTTGCGGCTCAGTGGCCATTGGCTGATCTTGGTCAGGTGGACCCGCTTCAGCCCCAAGACTTGGCCAGCCTGGGTGTGCTCTCATGGCAGTGGCAGCACCTGAGGGCAGAAGTGGAAAGCAGCCTCTGACAGACAGTGGGCTGAAGCAAATGTTGAGACTGGGCCTGAGTCTGGGGTGGGCAGAACACCTGAACTGAGTGGCCGGGCCCTGGCGGACGGAGAGGTGAGGACTTTCTGGACGGCACCTCAGGCCAGCTAGCAAACCTGCACAGGAATCCACCACAGGCAGGATTCCCATCAGGTTACCAGAGATCAGTGGATCCCTGTTGTCTCTTTTGTTTTTAAACTACTGCGTGTCTCAGCAACAGGGAAGTGTAGATGGCGCTTCCGAGATCATACTTTCTGAAGTAATAAATGCCTTCTGGGTTTCTTGCTCTGAAAACTTGCCCTTCAGATAAGAAATACAATCCATGCTCTAACTTAGGGGAGGAGACCGTGTAAACCCCTCACTGGGGCTGCTTGAAAGGGCAGCGGGCGCCCTGAGCTGACTGTGTGTTTCGTTCTGCGGCAGAACACCTAAACAGAAATCTAAGGAGGAGCCAGACAGAGATGCAAGGCCCGGAGGAGCTCAGGCTGAAATGAATGAAGGAGAAGACAAAGTAAAGACTGACTCTGTCACTTATCTCTACCTGATCCTTACGTTCCCAGTTGGTGGGGAGAAATGGCGTGGGGTAGGGCTCTGTGTTCAGCTCCAGCCCTACCTGCCCGTGGGGTGGCGCTGGGCAGGTCAGCTGCTACCCTTCGTGGGGGTGGGTGGCTGTCACTTCATGTCAGCGCCTGATACATAGTGAGTGTTCAGTTGTCTGTGCATCGTAACGGTGGGGAGGGCCTCTGTGTGCTGGACTAAGGCGTGTGTGGAGCCAGCTTCTCTTCAGAGCCTCTGCCCTGAGAAGGCTTGACGTGTCACCCCAGCTACATGGTGTCATCACACTTGTGCTGCTTTACCAACCAGTCAGTCTCCTGAGTTCTGAGCCTAGCTCTTCCCTTCCCTGCCAGCTTCCCCAGTTCAGCTAAGTGAGCACATTTAAACCCTAAAACACTACATTGATCCAGGGGTGGGCCTGTGTAAACGTCCTGGGCAGCAAGGTTATCCACAGGGCTGTGAACTCCAGGGGAGGGGGACACAGCTGCTGGGGGCCGCAGCACAGGACTCTTAAGCTCCTTAGCAGTTTGGTCCCTGTCTAAGAGAAGCCAAACGAGGGTGGTCCCAGGATTGTCTCTGGTTTTCTGTCTGAGATCTAGAGAGCAGAGCCAGAGATCAGACTTGCTGGGTCGTGAGCATTCTCGCTTCCAGCGGGCACCCCTTCTTGTTCTATGGCAGATGATCCTTTCGGTGTTTCCTCCAGCTTGTTCTATCTAACATCTTATTGTCTCTCATCTTTTCTGTCTGGATATTCATTACCTTACTGTCAGCACTCGCCTGGCATCCCTTCAGATCTAGAGAGATCTTAGCGGTGCTGTCAAACCACCCATTTTCCTCAGACGGCAACTGGTAGGAGCTTTAGACCACACAGCCAGCACTTTTGCCTCACGGCAGAAAAGGACAAAAGGATCAAACATTTGACTTTGTCTAATGAGTTGGTGACCAAGTCGGGAATTCCTACTTCTACTTCTGTCCCGTACTAGATTCCGAAGTTTAGTGTTGTCACCCCCTACCCCACTCCTACTGTCCCAATGCCTGTCTGTATGACATCTTCACCCCTGACCAAACGACAGATGGAGCTATGGGCATTTTGGCCGACATAAGCAAAATGGCTATAATATTCCCTTTTACTTTGAGCTATCCTAGGACAGGGGTTGGTAAACTGTGATCCACAGGTCAAATCTGGCCCTCTGCCTGTTTTCATAAAGTTTTATTGGAACACAGTCATACCATTTCACTTATGTATTGTTTCTGGCTGCTTTTGTGCTACAGTGGCAGAGTTGAGTAGCTGTGACACAGGTCTGTGGCTTGTACATCTGAAAATGTGTATTTTTTTGCCCTTTACAGGAAGTTTGCCGACTACCGGTCAACTCTTGTTTGTAGGTGTTAGGAAACTGAGTTAACATTTTTGAAGCCTCATCTCTGCCCTGTAGACCTGCCCAGATTTTCCTGTTCTCTCATTCCACAGTGCTGCAATCCCTAACTGGTACTTTGGGGTTTTGTCTCGCTCTTACTCAGAAATTAATTTTCCCCCCTTTATTTCTCCACCCGCACTTTCCCCTCTCAGGATGAAAAGAGGCACAGAAGTCAACCCAAAGATCTGTAAGTGGTTAAAATGCTTGTGCTTTTGTGCTGTGCTTTGTGTAATTTAAATTAGCGAAATAACTGTTGGAGATCTGTGATGTAGAGGTTTACAGGGAATTGCTGGTGCTATTGGAAGATTGGATCAGTTTGGGCGGGGCTGGATAAGAAATCAAACTCTGGGCCCCATCTTACCTGATACCCTCTGCCACGTGGGTAGTGCTCCTGTCACTGCACTGTCACGTGTCTCTTAGTTTCCGGCACCTCTCATCAGGCCCCACGTCTGAGGGTCACATGGGGCTTCTGAAGGCTTCCTTTCAGGATCACGAGTTAGTGACACACCTTTGGAGCTACTGTGACAAGGGGACTTTCTTTTTTGAATGGGAAGAAAGTATCTGTTCACCAGATCTATTGGGAACAGTTTGCTTTTCTGTAGGAAGGCATTAGTTTGTCATTTTTATGTGAATTGGCAATATAGTTTTTTTTTTTTTAAGCTAACATCTGACTTATTTGTTTATCCAATAGAGCTAGCAAACGGAGACCAGAAGAAAAAGAACCTGAAGGAGTAAAACCACAAGTTTCTGATGAGAAAGATGAGGATGAAAAGGTAAGGCCTAGTTTTTTCAATTCTACTGTGTTTCATAATATCCCATTGGCTGGAATATATTAAAGTGTTTTTTAAACAATTTTTCTTATGGAAACATTCAAACATACCCCAAGGTAGGCAGAAAAGGGTAGCAAACCCTCACATTGTCATCAGCCTTCAACAGTTATCAACCCATGATTAGGCATGTTTTACCCAAGCCTTACTCGTTCTCCTTACCCTCCCTCGCTCTGAAGATAAACAGATCCCAGATGTATTGCTGAAATATCTACAGAAGTGCTTCTAAAAGGAGAGGAGTCTCTTCTTAAACATTACCACTGGGCTTCCCTGGTGGCACAGTGGTTAAGAATCCCCCTGCCAATGCAGGGGACACGGGTTCGAGCCCTGGTCCGAGAAGAACCCACAGGCCGCGGAGCAGCTAAGCCCGTGTGCCACAACTACTGAGCCTGCGCTCTAGAGCCCGTGAGCCACAACTACTGAGCCCGCGTGCCACAACTAATGAAGCCTGCACGCGTAGAGCCCGTGCTCTGCAACAAGAGAAGCCACTGCAATGAGAAGCCTGTGCACCACAACGAAGAGCAGCCCCGACTCTGTGCAGCTAGAGAAAAGCCCGTGCGCAGTAACAAAGACCCAACTTAGCCAAAAATTTAAAAAATAAATAAATTTATTTAAAGAAAATCACCGCTATACCATTATCATAGCACAATAATAGAAAAACCTAATCTCCGTTCAGATTTCCCTGATGGTCTCCCTTGTGTGTTTTACAGTTGGATTCAGGACCCCAACACAGCCTATATAATACACTTGGTTCCTGTTTGTCCTCAGTGTGTCATCTGCAGTTTCACCCTGTCCTCTTTCTTGCACTTGGTGGAACTAGCCAGCTTACCTGTAGCGTCTGTGGGTTCTCAGGCTTGACATATCCCTCCAGCCCTGTCCGCCTGCAGACCGGTAGTTAGGTCCAGAGGCTTGACCAGAGGCAGGTCTCTTGTTTCCCAGAGTACTTCTGAGGTGATTCTGTGTACTTCCTGTTACATCATACCATAAGGCATGGTTATCTTTTGAAGGTGTTAGGATTGATCACCGAGCTCAGGTGCCATCTGCCTGATCCATCCATTATAAAGTTCCCCTCAGCTTTTCACCTAATGTTTTTAACAGTCATTGCTTAAATCCATTATTTCACTGGGAGTTACAGATTGTGATAGTTGTGTTCTACCATTCCTTCATTTACCCAAAATAATTCTAGAAATAAATTTTCTCTTATATTAGTCAGCAGGGGCCGTCATAACAAAATATGACAGTCTGGGTGACTTAACCAATAGACATTTATTTTCTTACAGTTCTGGAGACTGGAACTAAAAGTTCAAAGTGCCAGCAGGGTTAATTTCTGGAGAAGTCTTTCTTCCTGGCTTGTGGACGGCTGTCTTCTTGCTGGTTCCTTACATGGCCTTTCCCTGTGCAAGCACATAGGGAGAAAGAGAGCTCTGGTGTCCCTTCCTCTTTATGAGGTCCCCAGTCCTATTGGATTAGGTCCACACCCTTGTGACCTCATTTAACCATAGTCACTTCCTTAAAAGCCTCATCTCCAAATACAGTCACATTT
This sequence comes from Leucopleurus acutus, assembly GCF_964270905.1. Lineage (NCBI taxonomy): Eukaryota > Metazoa > Chordata > Mammalia > Artiodactyla > Delphinidae > Leucopleurus > Leucopleurus acutus. The sequence goes on along the minus strand of NC_139145.1, from coordinate 7,035,414 downwards.
GGTGTTAGGGCTTCAACGTAGGAATTGGGTGGGGGGCCAGGGATACAACTCAGTCCATAGTACCCCTCTTCAATTATATACTTACTCTGAGGTACCACTTATACAGTAAAGCTGGGTTTTTTTGTTTGTTTTTTTAAAGTGATCTTATGAGTCTTTTAAGGAAGTCTGGTTATAAGAATTTTGTTTAGGGGCTTCCCTGGTAGCGCAGTGGTTAAGAATCTGCCTGTAAATGCAGGGGACACAGGTTCGAGCCCTGGTCCGGGAAGATCCCACATGCCATGGAGCAATTAAGCCTGTGCGCCACAACTACTGACCCTGCGCTCTAGAGCCCACAAGCCACAACTACTGAGCCCACATGCCACAACTACTGCGTGCCTAGAGCCCGTGCTCCGCAACGAGAGAAGCCACCGCAACGAGAAGCCCGCGCACCGCAACGAAGAGTGGCCCCCGCTCGCTGCAACTAGAGAAAAACCCGCACGCAGCAACAAAGACCCAACACAGCCAAAAATAAATAAAAGAAAATCAATTAATTTATTTTTTTAAAAAAAGGAATTTTGTGTATAAGACTAGACACTGGAGATGGCTTGGGTCTCAGTGGTTCTCTGACTGCCTTCCTGCCTCTGACTTTTGTGATAACCATGTACGTTTTGTGATAACCTTGTACATTAAATTCTTAACTGAAGCATTATCCAGATAGAAAATACTTTTTTACCCCCCACTCTTTTGTTTTCTCCGTTTAGGAGGAGAAGAGACGCAGAACTACATGCAAAGAACCGTAAGAACGTATTTTTGTCTTTATACAAAGCAGATCATAATATTAAAATGGTTGTCCTAGAAAGCAAGTAAAGGGGCTTTTAGTGAATTCTGGAGTAGCCTTAGCTTTGTACGTGATGGAGTGTGAGCACAGGACCGAGACGTTCCAATCCTGCCGTGTGAGGCAGCTCCCCTCCGCGTGGTAAAGATGCTTACGGCCTCGCACCTTGCCCCTTATGCGGCGTCTGGTGCTCATCTGTGTCTGGTGGATCAGGTGTAACTTTGATGGCAGATTCTGATATGTTGTGAAATGACTAAAAAAACCTTCTGCTTGGTACACAGAACTGAGAAGAAAATGGCTCGAACCAAAATGGCAGTAGTGTCCTCCAAGGTAAACGTATATCTGGGAGTAAAACCAGTTGTGCACCACTAATGCGATTGCTTGGGGCTGGCTCTCTGAGCGCTGTTTGTGTTCGTGCCTCCACAGACCGATCCTCTGAAGTGCATTGAGTGCGGACAGTACCTGGATGACCCCGAGCTAAGATATGAACAGCATCTCCCTGATGCAGTAAGTTCCAGCTGTGTTTTCAGCCTTATATTGATAGTTTCCTGTCTCTTGTGTCTAGTTAATGGTCAATGTCTCCTCTCAGGTGGAAGAGATACAGTTGTTGACAAATGAGAGACTGTCCATCTTTGATGCCAATGAATCTGGCTTTGAGAGTTACGAGGATTTTCCCCAACACAAACTGACCTGCTTCAGGTAACTGATACGCCTCTGCTTTATCGTAACGGGGCATTTTCCTAAAGACACCTAAGTTCTTAATATCCTAGTGAAGTTTTTAATACCTAACCTGCAACATTTCTTAAGCTGCTGACACGAGATAAGGGCCAGCAAGCTGGTAGACGTCTGGTGGACGTTTGCTGGTGGTGGTGGGGTGGGTGGGCGGGTGGTTACAGCTCTACCTGTTAGGTCTTGAGCAGGTGAGCATCCTGGAGCTCATTCAGGTGAGGGCCAGCTATGTGCTAGGTCCTGAACGAGGTCTTACAGATGCAGCACCTCAGCTCCCTGGTCTCGTGGAGGCAGAACAAAAGTTAGGCCTGTCAGGTAGTGACACTGTGACAGATGTGAAAAGCATGGGGAGCAGAGAGTGGGTGGGGGAAAGTTGTTTAGAATGGAGAGGAAGGGACTGGAGCAAAGACTCGGTGGCTTAAGAACAAGCCGAGGGGATAGTGAGGGAAAGACATCCAGGAGAAGGGAACAGCACATGGAGGCTGGGAGGTGGGCACATCGGCTGGGGAAGACTAGGTGAGAGGCTGTGTGGGTGGAGTAGAGGGACTGGGGGTGAGTGGTGGGGGAACAGGGGCCCGGGAGGGGCCTGGATCCTGCAGGGCTTTGCAGGCCGTGTCAGTGATGCCGGGCTCTTCGGCGTAGAGGTCCGTGACGTCTGGACTGTACCTTTGGAAGGGCTCAAACAAGCCTGTGAGTGAGCAGAGTCCCCGTGCTCTCCAGCCCCCTTGGTTCCGTTCTGTCCCCCTCACTGGAGGTGCTTCACTTTGCTTCTTGTGGGAAATGGCTTGGCTCCAGGACCAGCCCATGTCTCCTTTCAGGCCTTGGCACGTGCTTTTCCGCTCCCTGGACCAGAGAATAGTAGGGGTGGGCGGGCCGCCTGTTGTAGCCTCAGGTGGAATCATTTCTGGGCAGCCTTTCCGACACTCCTGCCCCACAGTGGGTTGGGGGGCTCTGGGCCCAGGGAAACCCCAGTATGTTTCTCCTGCAGTACTCTGTACACTCGCTGTGGTTGGTGGTGTCTCCCACGCTCCACGATCAGGATCCTGATCTGTAGTGGGATGCTGCCCATCCACCAGCGATCCCCTGGCTCAACCTCTGCCTGACAGCACAGCTGAAACGTGCTGTTGGCATTGCTGACGTTCATGGCCTCATGCTTCCCTGTGGCATTCCTGGGGCAGAGGTTCAGGAGAGCCAGGGGCTGGGACCGCTGTAGTCGGGAGTGTCAGGGCTTGGGGTCTCCTGGCCACTCCTCAAGAATAGCAGGTTGGGAAGCGGGCAGTAAAAACATACTTCGTAGGAATGACATGCCTTTGTAGCATCAGGCCATTGGAGCCAGACCACCTGGGTAATTAGGAACTCTGTTTACCTCTGGTACTTGGGCTGAAAGTGGCAGGTGGAAACAAGTCCTTCCTGTGAACCAGTGGGTCCTGCCCCTGCCTGGGACTTGGCACTTCTCCCTGATGTCCCCTCTACCGAGGGAGCATGTGGACAGCCCGTCAGGCTGGGCGCTGGATCCTCCTCTTCTGTGCGTCCACGGTGTCCTGCCCTCCCTTGGTCCATCTTTCCCACATCTTCAGGTCCTGATGGCAAGGCTGTGACCCGTGTCTGCCTACCATGCCTGGTAGGGGAACTCCACTCAAAGTGGTCATGTTTTAATTTTTTTTAATTGTGTGAGATGCGGATTTTTGGCTTCCAAGGGCCTAGGTGGTGGGAGCGTGGTGGTGCTCTCAGACCTGCACAGATTCCACGTGACCCGCTTGGACTCTGAGGGGTAGCACGGCACCTCTGGCCTCGAGGCCAGCGTGAGCAGGTTCATAAGCAGAACCCACTCCAACCCCATGATTTTCTCAAGTTTGGCATCCTGCTTAATGATGCACATTCTCTCAAATGTCAAGGAGCATCTCTAGGCAGTGGATGCCCTTAAACTGGAGGCTGAACCCCCAGAGGGAGGTGGGAGTCCCTCCTTCCGATATCCTTGATGTACCTCACCTTTTATGCTGTTGTATAATGTGCTTCATTTTAATTTTTTTTAATGAGGCGAAAGTCACATAGCACAAAATTAACCATATATGAAATGCTATGAAGCAGTAAATCCACAGGAACAAAGCAGATTAGTAGTTGCCAGGGGTGGGGAGGGGATAGGGAGTGACAGCTCAGTGGGTGTGAGGTTTCATTTTCAGCAACAAGAACATTTTGGAGCTAGAGGGGATGGTTGTACAGCTCTGGGTAGGATGTGTTTGAGAAGCCATTGTTTCTCCACTAGCAACTCACCGAGGGAGGGTGTAGCAGGTGGTGCCCTTGTGAGATTTCCCGCCATCCCACTGTCAGTCTCGCTGACCTCTCCACGTTGCCTCTTCAGACACTTATACTCTTGATACCCAGGTGGGTGAATCAAGTAGAAGCTGTCTGGGTGAAAGAACACTGTACTGAGCCAGTGTTCTGGCAGCCAAGGAGACAGCTGAGTCTAGGGACTGCACGTAGTCCACCTCGTGTCTGAGCTTGACTCTGTACTTCAGCCTGCCTTTGGTTAGCTGGTAAATCCACTCTGTCGCCTATCTAGCGTGTACTGTAAACGAGGTCACCTGTGCCCGATCGACACCGGCCTCATTGAGAAGGATGTCGAGCTCCTCTTTTCTGGTTCAGCAAAGCCAATATATGAGGATGACCCGTCTCCCGAAGGTACGTGGCACGTTCCAGGTTGTTTGGGACAGTTTACAAACAAAACTTTGAGATGAGAGCAATATTCAACTGGAACTATTGCCTCTTAAAGTTAGGGCTTGAGACTGGGCTGTGAGCAGCTACGAGCAGACTCTCTCTGATGGCTCCAGTAAGGACTGCCCGGCTTGGCTGATAAGAGGTGTCGGCTCAGGTGGGCACTCAGTGCCACTTAGCCCTCCTCAGTTTTTGAGAGGCATGTTCTTAGTCTACTTTGCTTTCAGGAAACTTTTTTCCCCCCTTTTAGGTGGTGTTAATGGCAAAAATCTTGGTCCAATAAATGAATGGTGGATTGCTGGCTTTGATGGAGGTGAAAAGGCTCTCCTTGGCTTTAGCACCTGTAAGTATGTGACCAATCGTGGACCTTTCTGGGAGCGGAAAGGGGCCTTCGCTCCTGTCTTTCATAGGGTTTGGTTGGGCTCTGGGAAGTGTCAGGCTCTGGGAAGTGTCAGGCTCATGTGACCATGTGGAAAGCATGTCAGGTTTGAATGGAATGGGCTCTTTTTTTTTTTTTAAGATTTATCATTTACTTATTTTATTTATTTTTGGCTGCATCGGGTCTTTGCTGAGGCATGCGGACTCTTCGTTGTGATGCGCGGGCTTCTATCTAGCTGTGGTGTGCGGGTTTTTTCTTCTTCAGTTGTGGCATGCGGGCTCCAGGGCACGTGGGCACTGTAGTTGTGGCGTGGGTTCCAGAGCGCGTCGGCTCTGTAGTTTGCGGCATGTGGGCTCTAGTTGAGGCGCGTGAGCTCAGTAGTTGTGGCATGTGGGCTTAGTTGCTCTGTGCCGTGTGGGATCTTCGTTCCCTGACCAGGGATGGAACCCGCATCCCCTCCACTGTAAGGCGGATTCTTAACCACTGCACCACAAGGGAAGTCCCTGGAATGGCCTCTTATATTAGCTACAACTGGCCCTGGAACTGACCCTCCGGTGTAAAAGCAGGTCATGTTCTTGCAGCTGAAACCCAAACTGAATTCCAAAAACCAGAATCGAGCCAAAGGAAAGCCACTTGGCCAGTCTCCGTCCTCTGGCTGGCTCAGACAGGCCCCTTCCGAATGAGCTAACTCTGGATTGTACTTCATGTTTTTTGACATTTGGGTACAGAATGACTCTTAGCCTGTTCTGTAAGCCTCATAGCCTCATCCCTGCCCTTTGGCCACTGTAGCTGCCATCAGGTTCAAACTGCTCTCTTAAACATCCGTTCACTGCAGCATTTGCCGAATACATTTTGATGGATCCCAGCCCAGAGTATGCACCACTGTTCAGTGTGATGCAGGAGAAGATCTACATAAGTAAGATAGTAGTTGAGTTCCTGCAGAACAACCCTGACTCAACATACGAAGACCTGATCAATAAGATTGAGGTAAGAGGTTTAGGTTATTCACAATATGGGATTCACACCTATTTATATGAGATGTGCTAAAAAACATGTTCAGAGTCAGCAGAAATTGTTTGTTTGATTTAGATTAGTTTTGCTTAAGCCTAAGGGAAACCTCTGATTTTTTTTTTTTTTTTCCCCTAAAAGACCACTGTTCCTCCTTCTATGCTCAACCTGAATCGATTCACAGAGGATTCTCTCCTTCGACACGCCCAGTTTGTGGTGGAACAAGTAGAGAGTTATGATCGGGCTGGGGACAGTGACGAGCAGCCCATCTTCCTGACCCCCTGCATGAGAGACCTGATCAAGTTGGCCGGGGTCACCTTGGGAAAAAGGTAAGGATGCAGCAGGAATGAGAGTGAAGACGTGAGACAGAAGGCAGAGCATCCTGTGCGCTCTTCCCAGCCCGCTAACACCATGGAAACTCTCTCCCAGGCGAGCTGAAAGGCGGCAGACCATCCGGCATCCTGCCAAGGAAAAGGACAGAGGCCCCACCAAAGCCACCACTACGAAGCTGGTCTACCAGATCTTTGACACTTTCTTTGCGGAGCAAATTGAAAAGGATGACAAAGAAGACAAGGAGAACGCCTTTAAACGCCGGCGGTGTGGCGTCTGTGAGGTAACCTTGCCTGCTCCCCTTGTAATCTCTGAGGAACTCACTTCTTTCTCTTTCTGGCTTGAGATGCTCACTCCTCAAATGTGACCCCTAAAACAGAAGCTAGAAGAAAGAGTTAGTGATCTGGGGGGACTTGCATGTCTTCTGGGACAGCTGTCAAAAGAGGCATGCTCGGGCACTTTGCTGTCAGCGCCACTGTTGTTGCAGAGGAGCCTGGCCTTCTGGGTGCCTTTGCTCTGGCTGCGTCCCATTGTGTCCTCAGGCCCTGGTGTAAGGGCAGAGGGAGAGACTACCCCACAGAGGCGCTGCTGCCTCCAAGTAGGGACATCCACCCAGGAGTCTGCCTTGTCTCATGGCATCAGTTCCCTGGGAAAGTGGGGACTTTGTCCAGCTCAGCTTTGAGGCCTGAAAAGACCTCTCTTACTGAATTTTATAATATATATTTACTTCACTCTAGAGGAATTAATCCCCCTAATTCTCTGACCCAGGGATCGGGTCTGTTGGGTAGGCCATAAAGTTCATTCGGGTTTTTCCATCCAATCTTTCGGAAAAACCGGAACGAACTTTTTGGCCAACCCAGTATTTTGGTATCTGTTTGACTTAATTTGGATGAAAACTTAAACACAAAAATACAGCAGCTGCCTTCAGAACTGCCCTGCATTCACACTGGCCACTGACTTCAGAGTGTCTCCTTTGTCTTCAGTGGCTGCCCTTAAATAGGGATTTGCATGTCCTCGCCGTTCTTGTTGTGGTTTTACTTTATTTCATCTAGTGCATATGTATCCAAGCTTTAAAAAAAAATTTTAAGGAAGTATACGTAAACTGGAATCTTTCACAGCTGTTATGTGTGTTTGTTTCTTTTTCAAATTGTATTCATGCATATTTTTAATTGAATTCTCACAGTACCCCAGTAGGTGAGTCAGATATCTCCCAGAGACAGCGTTAACATGACATATTCAAAGACATCCAGAAGCCAGGAGTAGAAGTGAGCTGGAACACTCCTTACCGTGGTGCCCCCAATTCCGTGACTAATCTGTGTCTGACACGTGACCTTCAGTATCTCCGCGGGAGCTGTTTGGAGGTCACACTAGTTAACACTTTAACTTTTCCATAATATTTCATTGTGACTCTTCAGCTTATCCCTCAGTGATGGACAACTTGATATTCTAACGAGGCTTCCTGTGACTCTTCTCTACTTAGAAGCAGAATTGCTGGGGTGTAGGTCATGTACTTAACTTTGATCTAGAACAGTGTTCTCCAGAGTGGGGTTACCAAATTATCCTTTGAGCAGTGCGCGTTCTCGTTTCCCCACACCTGTCCCAGCACCATGTGTCAGGCTTAACCTATGCAAACCTCGTATCTTGTTCCTAACTCTTACTTCCCTTCTAATGAGGTTAAATTTACAGTTTTTAAATTCACCAAAAACTGGTTACCAGCTATTAATAATGACTGTTTGATTACTTTTTCAATGTGTTTTAGATTTGTCAACAGCCTGAGTGTGGAAAGTGTAAAGCCTGTAAGGATATGGTTAAATTTGGTGGCAGCGGAAGGAGCAAACAGGCTTGCCAAAAGAGGAGGTAGGTTTGGCCAACGCTTGTTCTTGAAATGGAGGAAAATGCCAGCTGATGGCAAATAGGCTTTGTGTGGGACAGCTGGGTTGACAGATACAGAGCAGGCAGGGTCCCTTTGTCTAGCACTGTCACCAGGCCTGTCCCTGATTTCTAAGTAAAACACCTTCAGTTGGTTTTACTTTTTTTTTTTTTTTTTTTTCTGCCTGCGCCGAGAGGCTTGTGGGATCTTAGTTCCCCGACCAGGGATTGAACCCGGGCCCCAGCAGTGAGGGCACAGAGTCCTAACCAGTGGTTTTACTTTTAAAGAGCACCTTGCTTATAATAACTGACTTTGTAGGTGTCCCAACATGGCCATGAAGGAGGCAGATGATGATGAAGAAGTGGATGACAATATTCCAGAGATGCCATCACCCAAAAAGATGCATCAGGGGAAGAAAAAGAAGCAGAACAAGGATCGGATCTTTTGGGTTGGAGAAGCTGTCAAGGTAATCCAGGAGCAGGCTCTCAGTCGTTTTAGCGCTGCCCTTCTGAGAAGCCGGTTGTCTCGTGGTATCTCGCTGCCAGACGTCTTAAGCAGCCTGAGCCCTGCAGCTGAGAAACCTGCCCGTTTGTCCCTGCCCATTTGTCCTGTTAGCGGAGCAGAGCTGACTGAGAGGCCGAGGCCTGTGGTCAAGCAGCTGAAATGCATTTTTTTGCTTGTACGCCCAAGGACTCAGTTTTCCTCACACTCCAAAATGGGCTTTTTAAAACTATATATATTTATTTATTTAATTTATTTATTTTTGGCTGTGTTGGGTCTTCATTTCTGTGCGTGGGCTTTCTCTAGTTGCGGCGAGCGGGGGCTGCTCTTCGTTGTGGTACACAGGCTTCTCATTGTGGTGGCTTCTCTTTGTTGCGGAGCACAGGCTATAGGCGCATGGGCTCCAGTAGTTGTGGCACGCAGGCTCAGTAGTCGTGGCTCTCGGGCTCTAGAGCACAGACTCAGTAGTCGTGGTGCACGGGCTTAGTTGCTCCACGGCATGTGGGATCTTCCCGGATCAGGACTCGAACCCATGTCCCTTGCGTTGGCAGGAGGATTCTTAACCACCACGCCACCAGGGAAGTCCCCAAAATGGACATTTGATACAGTTCTTGGGGTGTCAGGCTGGTTCCCCTTCCAAGCTTGTTTTGAAGAGAGCCTTCACAGTCCTCTCTGGCCTAGGAGTAGGTGTTTGGGGGCACTAGCAGACCGTCTCCCGGGGGTTCTGTGGTTACCTGCCTGTCTAAGGGTCAAATCCTTTACCAAAGCTGGAGAGTGAATGTCATCTCAGTGTTGTTCTCTCGATGTCCATAAGCCAAAGATGGTCAGTTCCCTCAACAAGCGTGAGGCCTACCCTGCTGGATGCTGCTCTAGGCCTAGGCATAACTAAGCCCCTGCCTGTGACACATGTACTGTCAGGAGGGCAGGGGGCAGGAAGGGTGCTGGGGCCACGGAGGCTTCTTGGTGGGGCAACATCTGAGCTGAGACCAAAAGGTTGGAGAGTAGCCAGCGCATGAAGGTCTGGGGAGGAACCAGAGCACAGGCCCTGAGGTGGGACCAGCTTTCCTTGTGGGAGAGAAAGAAGGAGGTCCGTGTGGCTAAGGGAGGTGTGGGGAGTGGGGTACGGTGCTATTACAATTGAATGCTAGAATCCCATTTGCTGCTGACACAAGAGGGCAGAGGTGGTGATAGAGGGATGTGAGCGGCCTTTGCTGCAGGCTTCCAGCCAAAGAAGTTGGGTGTTCTCTATAGTAGCCAGGCTGGTAGAGCTCACGGCTTCTTGGAGAAATTGTTATGAGTGATACTTTCCTATAAAGTAACAGGAACTCGCAGGTCAAGCCTAGCACGGACCTTCAAACCCATCCTCACCTGAAATTAAGCTCTTGTTTTCAGACCGATGGGAAGAAGAGTTACTATAAGAAGGTATGCATCGACTCGGAAACCCTGGAAGTGGGGGACTGTGTTTCTGTTATTCCAGATGATTCTTCAAAACCACTGTATTTAGCAAGGTTTGTGTCCTTCCCTCTGCTTGACTTCAGCCCACACTTTCTGTTGAGTAAGTAGGAGGTTCCTATTTTGTAAGAATAGCAGCAGCTCTTTGCCCTATACTAAAACCAAAAAATACATGTTCCCCAAGGAGACTCGGTCCAGATCTGCCGGTCAAGTTAGAACTTCCTTCCCGCCCCCTCTTCCGGCTCCAGGGTCACGGCGCTGTGGGAGGACAGCAGCAACGGGCAGATGTTTCATGCCCACTGGTTCTGTGCTGGGACGGACACGGTCCTCGGGGCCACGTCGGACCCCCTGGAGCTGTTCCTGGTAGACGAATGTGAGGACATGCAGCTTTCATACATTCACAGCAAAGTGCAGGTCGTCTATAAAGCCCCTTCGGAAAACTGGGCCTTGGAGGTGAGTGCCTGGCGCCCCTCGTGTGCCCTTCCTCAATGCGTGGGGTCATCATGGCTGACGGCAGTCTCGTCCCTAGGGAGGCGTGGACCCTGAGGCCCTGATGTCGGAGGGTGACGGAAAGACCTATTTCTACCAGCTTTGGTATGACCAAGACTACGCAAGATTTGAGTCCCCTCCAAAAACTCAGCCAATGGAGGACAACAAGTACAAGTGAGTGCCGCGACTGCGCTCCTGGGCCGCTCTGGTGGTGCTCGTGGACGCCATGCGTCTGCATGAAGCCCTCGAGCTTTTCCCGTGCTTCTCTCTGCTGAGTTTGCTTTCCCCACGTCTTCTGATCGTCTTCCTCACCAACCAAAGAGCAGCCTGACTAGGTTGCAGTGGCTGTAAGTGTGTGGACAGCCTGGTGGGGAGAAGCTGTCCCATCCAGGGATGGGATGTGTCTTTCTGGGTTCCTCAGTGTCTGTACCACAGATCTTGTGTCTTTTCTCATAAGTGAGATCTTTGATTCCATTTTATTGGAACTGGTGGGGGAATGCTTTTAGGGAAGCTTTTGCTTCTTATAAAGTGTTCAGTGCCCCACGTCTTCCTTTCTAACCTTGGTACCTCACTTGTTTTAACTAAAAGTGGCAGCCGGCACCTCCAGAGCGGGTGGTGTGTGACAGTAAGGCTGACAGGGCCGAGGCTAGGAGGGCTCGCTGCGATGCCTCTGGTGTTTCTCCAGTCAACCTGGAGCTGCCTTTTGGCTTGATCTGTTTTTAAGGCAATCTCTAATTCTCCTTTTAATCAGAAATAATGTTGAATTTTACCAAATACCTCTTCAGCCTTTAGAGGTAATAGCGTGAACCTCCTCTGACGTTTTGAGTTCCTGTCTTTACCACTGTCTGCATTATCGCTCGTGGTGGATTCTTGACCATATTCTAGACTGTTTGTTAATGTCTTAGGATCGACTACTCAAAAGTGGGGTTGGCTTGTCATTTTCCTATTGTGTGTATCTCTGGGCTTTGGTCTCAAATAAGTGCTTTCAAAGTGTGAACATAGAAGTGCAGGAAAGCCAGTTCCTCCTAACATCTGTAAATCCTTCCTCTTGGTCACCAGAGTCTGGATTAAGCCAGTGGCAGCTGCTTGTAGTCACTACCAGTCACTTAAGGGCCTTTGGTTTCTGTCCTTCACTCCTTCAGGTTCTGTGCAAGCTGTGCACGTCTGGCTGAAATGAGGCAGAAGGAAATTCCCAGGGTCATGGAGCAGCTCGAGGACCTGGATGGCCGGGTCCTCTACAGCTTAGCCACCAAGAACGGCATCCAGTATCGAGTGGGCGATGGCGTGTACCTCCCCCCCGAGGCCTTCACCTTCAAGTGAGTGCCCCTTGCTGCAGTCAGGGCCAGGAGCTCTGGGTCAGTACAGAGCTGGCTCCACAATGTCCCCCACCCCGCAGCCCAGTACCTGCTGCTGCCGAGCTGTCACAGTGTCATCTGCGGTGAGCAGACGTTATCCAGCCTTCCAGTGCAGAGCGACTATAATTCTGTGGCAGTGAAGCTGTCTGTGAAAGAAGTCAGACAGAGAGCCCGCTGGCTAAGGGAGAGCTTTAGGGTCAGTGGTGGGTTCCTGCCCAGCTGGTCATGGCAGAGAGCCCCTCCCAGTTCCCATCTATCAAGTGGGGAGAGGAGTGCCTTGCCTGCCAGGTCCCTAAGGAATAAGTGAGTTAAAAGAAAGTTGCTTATTAGCACAGCGCCTGGCCTAAAGTAAAGGCTGACTGTGAGTTACTTGTTGGTAAATGGGAATTGCATCAAAAGACTTGCGGGACTTCCCTGGTGGCGCACTGATTAAGAATCCGCCTGCCAATATAGGGGACACGGGTTTGATCCCTGGTCCAGGAAGATCCCACATGCCGCGGAGCAACCAAGCCCGCACGCCACAACTACTGAGCCCGTGCTCCGCAACAAGAGAAGCCACCACAATGAGAAGCCCGCGCACCGCAGCGAAGAGTAGCCCCCGCTCGCCACAACTAGAGAAAGCCCACACAGCAACGAAGACCCAACGCAGCCAAAAATAAATAAAATTTAAAAAAAAGACTTCCACATCAGAGGATTGACGCTCTTCAGGGAAAAATCAAAGCCACAGATATTGTCCACACTTGATCCATTCCTTGTTCGTTCTCAGAACTAGTGCGTGGTTGGATTTACAACCACCATTTTCTGAGCTTAGTCAGCTCAGTTTCCCGACTTGCAATTCCATTTTCCTCGAGTCCTAATTGGAGCCCAGTCCCCAACCTCCATGCAGTCACCGTACATTACAAAACATCGGTCCTTCCAGGCCCGCACAGTGAGTGTGCATCTCGCCCTTTAGCTCCAGTTTTTGGCCTCGAAGGGGAGGACTCCCTGTAGTGCTGTCTACCAGATGCTCCTGGCACAGCTGAAGTGAGAGCACAGGTGTTCAGAGACACCTCTGGAGCCCGTCAGACTTCAGGGGGTCTGATGGGAAGGCACAGCAGCTGCCTCCCTGAGCTGCAGTCTTCAGAGTTTGCAGCCCTGTGGTCTTGGCAGCCTGGCATCTCATTTGCTGGCCTGAGTTAGCCGGTAAGCGGTCAGGCCAAATTCGGCTTGCCCAGACCGCGAGTCTTCTCCCCATGCCTCTCCCGCATTGCCTCTGGGTCGATGCCTCAGTCAGAATGTAGGCTATGCCGTGGTAACAACTCTAAAATCACAGAAGTTTACTTCTTGCCTGTACTGTGTGGCCATTGTGGTTCAGGGGACTCGGACTGTTGTGTCACTCAGGGCCCTGGGCTGACGGAGCCCTGCCTTCTCAGGAGTCGGCAGTCAGAGGCGAGGGGAAGCACGCTGGAGGCTCTCCTGGCGCTCAGAGCTCCCGCTCCAAGTGCTTTGCGTCCCTGCTGCGCACACCTGTAGAGCTGAACGAGCCACACGCCTGCCCGGAGGCTGGGAGCGGGGAGAACCTGAACAGCCTTAGCAACTATCCCCAGAGCACAGATGGAGAGTACCCATTTTAAAGTGTGGGTGCGATTTAGTCTCTAAATCTGGTCTAAGGGTACTTAGCTGCATTAGTTTAAGGTGTTTGAATTTAAGTGGTTATCGTCACTGATCAGTCATGCCGAGACTGCTTTTTAAGGCTTCATGTTCAGTCACTCATAACAGTTGCTTCTCTGCAGCATTAAGCTGTCCAGTCCTGTGAAACGCCCACGGAAGGAGCCTGTGGATGAAGCTCTGTATCCAGAACACTACCGGAAATACTCTGACTACATCAAAGGCAGCAACCTAGATGCCCCTGAGCCGTACCGTATTGGCCGCATCAGAGAGATCTTCTGCAGCAAGAAGAGCAACGGCAGGCCCAACGAGACGGATATCAAGATCAGAGTCAACAAGTTTTACAGGTCGGTGAAGGCTTTGCCTTCAGGGGGCTCTGCCTGAGGCGGGGTGGTAACCGCACACACACAGTGGTGGTCTAAGAGTTGGGTGGAGGTATGTGTTCTTCCAAGTGTTTCTGATTACCTGGAGGGTACCGAGGGTGACTACAGCTACATATCACAGCCCTCGCTTTCTCTCTTAAAGCTGCAGAGCTTTGTCCAAAAGAAATCCGTGAGCAGAAGTCCAGAGTGTGACAAAGACAGGCGTGGAATGTCCTGGGCTTTGCCTGAGGCGCCCTCAGAACCCTGAGTTCTGTCCGCGTGTCCTGTCTCAGAACACTGTCTGTGTTCCGCCCCCCTCCCCATTCCCCATCCCCCTGTTCTTCTCAGGCCCTCTTCCCTGCTCTGGGGTTTCTCTCTGCCCAATGTCTTGGCTTCACTCAGTCTTTTTCTGGGATCCTAATAATGGTTAGGAGATAACCTGAAACTAATCCATACAGATAGGTCTAAAGTTGCTCCATGTCTTATCTAATGTACGTGGAAGAGTTTTTGAGGTCTTTGCAGTAATCAGTTGAGTAATGAGAAAGAACAAGGAATCTGGCTGTTACAGGCGAATGAAGGCAGCTCTAGACATGCTTTCTAACAGGAGACCAGCAGCTGGTCTTAACACAGGACAAGTCTTTTGGGGCTACACTGGGGGCATAAAGAGCAAGCAAACCATTAGTTGAGTTCATGGCAAGGAACCCCACTTAGTCTGTGGTTAGTGCCAACTAAGGGGGTCAGTAATCAAGGTGACTTGCTGGGGGTGGGGAATGGTCTTTACCCACCGATCATCTGAGCACTGTCAGGAATGTGCCGTTTAATTGCCTGTCAGCTCAAGGCAAAAGAACTAACAAAGACCCTCGCACTCACAGGCCGGAGAACACGCACAAGTCCACCCCGGCGAGTTACCACGCAGACATCAACCTGCTTTATTGGAGCGACGAGGAGGCTGTGGTGGACTTCAAGGCCGTGCAGGGCCGCTGCACCGTGGAGTACGGGGAGGACCTGCCCGAGTGCCTCCAGGACTTCTCCGCTGGTGGCCCCGACCGCTTCTACTTCCTTGAGGTGGGGCCCTGGGCTTACTGGAGGGAGGGCCTTGGGGTCAGACACAGCCCCCGAGAAAGCAGTTTATCCAGAGTACGAATCTGTGACATTCAAGTTGTTCTGGAATTTGACACTTTGGGCTTAAAACAAAACAGAATGTCACATTTGAGTGTCCTAAGGCAATAGCAATTTTTGAAGACTGTTAAGTGGCCTCTGCTGGCCTGGCCAGTGCCTGTGAGTTAGGGAAAGGTTCCTCTAGCCCTGGGAGATGCAGCCCTGCCCCCAGTGCCTTCAGCCAGGGATCCGTGTCCAGGCCGGGGCCATACAGCCGAGCCTGTGGCCTGGTTATTGAGAGTAGAGCCAGCAGTTTGTTGATTAAGCTAATCACTCTTAAATTGTTTGAGCATGGCTTTTCTGTGATAGGCATGTATCGTTCTAAGATAACCCATGTTTCCCCCAGGTTCCAGTGTGTACAGTCTAACAGTAACACTTGCCTATTTTTAGAATGAGTAGTCCAGGTACTTCAAATAGCAGGAATTTCGGCCATATAAAATGTGTGTATTAGTAGAATTTTCCCCTCATCTCTAATGTAATAAAACTCAAAGCACTTTTTGCTTATGGCCGTGTTTAGGGAGAAATTAAGTAGATCTTATCAAATTAACTTAAATCGTATTTGTTAGAGAGGGGACTGGTGTTTCTCTTCCAGACTGTTGTGGTTCTTTCCTTCTCAGGCCTATAATGCCAAGAGCAAAAGCTTTGAAGATCCTCCAAACCATGCCCGTAGCCCTGGAAATAAAGGGAAAGGGAAGGGAAAAGGTATGTCGACTCCACGGGCTTCTTTTCAAGTCCGTCTTCCGTAACTCGATTCTCGTGAATCAGTCAGTATAAAAGAGCAGCCTCTGACGTTACCTCGCTCTGCTGCCGCCAACTCAAAACGAGGCCGTCTCTGAATCACCAGGGTGTTTGAAGAGAGCACGCTAGGGCCCTGATCTGACTTGGGGCCTGTCTCCCGCAGGGAAAAGCAGGACAAAGTCGCAAAGCTCTGAGCCGAGCGAGCTGGAGACGGAAATCAAGCTGCCGAAGCTGCGGACCCTGGATGTGTTTTCTGGCTGTGGGGGTTTGTCGGAAGGGTTCCACCAAGCAGGTAGGCTCCGGGTTTCTCTCCGCACAGCTGCAAAAACCGGACCGGGCGTGTTCTGCCTGGAAGACCTTTCTGGCTCTGGTCACAGTTCTGACTAAGGAGTCTCATGCTACAGGGGGTTCGCAGCTCATCTTTGTCCTTGTGTCCCCCAGGCATCTCGGAAACGCTGTGGGCCATCGAGATGTGGGACCCCGCGGCCCAGGCGTTCCGGCTGAACAACCCCGGGTCCACGGTGTTCACAGAGGACTGCAACGTCCTGCTGAAGCTGGTCATGGCCGGGGAGGTGACCAACTCCCGCGGCCAGAAGCTGCCGCAGAAGGGAGACGTGGAGATGCTGTGTGGCGGGCCTCCTTGCCAAGGCTTTAGCGGCATGAACCGCTTCAACTCTCGAACGTACTCTAAGTTCAAGAACTCCCTGGTGGTCTCCTTCCTCAGGTAAACAGGCTAGAATTCCCTCTGCGTTCGGTGCTGCCCCAGGGTGACTAGACGGCCGGTCCCGGGGCTGCGCCGCAGGCGTGCCAGGGCCGAGCAGTAACTGCTTTAGCCTTCGCACCTGCTGAAGGCGGAGTGCTGAGTGAGACGCCGGTCTTTGCCTTCAGGAAGTTCACGGCTGCCCCTCCGCTAGGGAGAGACCTTGAGAGTTGGCAGGTGCGTCTTGACAAACGTCAAGCATTTGGGAGTGGCTTCTGGCAGAGTAGGTCTCCTCCTCTCTCGTCTCTCCCGCCTCCACAGCTACTGCGACTACTACCGGCCCAGGTACTTCCTTCTGGAGAATGTCAGGAACTTCGTCTCCTTCAAGCGCTCCATGGTCCTGAAGCTCACGCTCCGCTGCCTGGTCCGCATGGGCTACCAGTGCACCTTCGGCGTGTTGCAGGTGGGCACCCCGGGCAGGGGCAGAGCGGGCAGACGTGTGTGGCCGGAGAAAGGGCCGAGCAGTCCCTGGACAGCGGCAAGCTGTCTCAAACGGAAAGTAGAGCTGAGAGGGGCCACAGTGTGGTGACGACGTGCAGCGCGGGCGAGGGCTGGGGAGGCGGCTGCCGGGCCCCTCCCACTCAGAGGGGCAGCCACAGTGTGGTGACATGCAGCGCGGGTGAGGGCTGGGGGGACGGCTGCCGGCCCCTCCCATCCAGCTTCCGTAGTGTCTCGGCCTCACTGACCAACCTTGTTGGCAGCCGTGTTTTTTCCCTTGTGACTGTGGGCTGCCAGGCAGGTGGCATGGCTCCCGGTGTCTCCTCTGGCCGCTCTTCTCCCCAAGTGCTCCTTCATGTGCTGTTTAAAGAACTGGCTGGGATCGCCAGCAGGGTTCACTCCCATCTTCTCCAGGGGCTACCGGCCACCTCCTGGGATCTTTCATCCTCTTCTCCGGTCCCACCTCTTGTTAGGCATGAGCCCGTGGGTTAACTAGGGACTCTCCGGGTGAGCTCCACACCAGCCAGACGCCCCAGAAAGTCAGGTGCTGCGGACCCCAGCCCTCCGCCCAGCTGCTCGGAGGTGCCCACTGACCATGTTTGTGTGTGTGGCCCTCTCCCGCGCAGGCTGGTCAGTACGGCGTGGCCCAGACGCGGAGACGGGCCATCATCCTGGCCGCGGCCCCCGGAGAGCAGCTCCCCCTGTTCCCGGAGCCGCTGCACGTGTTCGCGCCCCGGGCCTGCCAGCTGAGTGTCGTCGTCGACGACAAGAAGTTTGTCAGCAACATCACCAGGTAGGAGCACCCCCGGCCAGCCCGCTGTCCTGGCGCTTGTGAGCCTTCCCCGGCGAGGCCTGGTGCGGGTGGACCTCTGTGAAGAGGCCCGAGCCGAGGAGACGGTGTTAGCGAGGGCAGACAGCGCCGCGTCCGGCCTGCCCTGCGAACGCTCTGCCACCTCTGCTCTCGTTCTGACCCCGAGTGCCCTTGTGTCCAGGGCAGTGGCCAGAAGCCTGGCCGCAGTCACGGGCAGAGCCCACACTATAGCCTGTCCCCTTTTCCGATGGGGTCTGAGAAGAATGCTGCCCCTGTGACCTTGGGCGGCCCTTTGACCCCGAGCGGTCCTTTGACCCCGAGCCGGGTTGCCTTCTCTGGAGAAGACGGTGCCAGCAGTCGGGGGATGGCAATTGTGACTCACACACATGATAGCTGTGTGTGTCCGCAGAGGTGCCACAATCTGTGCTCTGTTGCAGGTTGAGCTCGGGTCCGTTCCGAACCATCACCGTGCGGGACACGATGTCCGACCTTCCCGAGATTCGGAACGGAGCTTCGGCGCAGGAGATCTCGTACAACGGGGAGCCTCAGTCCTGGTTCCAGAGGCAGCTCCGGGGCTCGCAGTACCAGCCCATCCTCAGGGACCACATTTGTAAGGTAACGTCACCTCCATAAAGCGGGGCCTCCTCCCAGCGGCCTCCCAGGAACAGCTCTGTGGTTGGAGCCCAGCCAGGGCTTGCGGGGGAAGCGGGGTCTGGTCTCGGCCCCCTTCCAGCTCCTTCTGCTCTTGGCCCCTAACCCAAACTCCGCTACCTCAGCCGGCCCCCAGCCTCACATCTCACTGCCTCCTGCTTCTCCTTGCACCCCACCCCCGCCCCAGTACATGGTCCTGGAAAGTGTCAATCAGAGCTTATACTCTGCCTAGAATCGGGCTAGAATGGTGTGTCTGGCCATCGTCTCCTATGACTGGTCTTGTCTCTCAGCACCGCTGTTCTCTGGGTATCTCCCAAACGCACCAAACCCCAGCTCTCCCCGCCGCCGGCTCCTCCTGTCCTGCAGGGCTCAGCTCCGACGTCACCTCCTCAGTAGCCCCGCGCTTGCCCGAAGCCGTCCCTTCACCCGTTCCCCCGTCGTTCACATCCCTGCTCTGGTGTCTTCATGGCACGTGTGTAACCCCCAGGTTGTCGATTGGGGTCACTGCTTGTCTCCCACAGTGGGATACAAGCCCCTTGGGGTCCTGGTCACCGTGGTATGCCCAGTGCCCAGTACTGTGGCGCCCAGCCCACTGCATGTGGTCAGGTGCTCCCTGAGCTCGGCGACAGCGGGGCCTGCTCTGCTCTTCCAGGACATGAGCGCGTTGGTGGCTGCTCGCATGCGGCATATCCCTCTAGCCCCGGGCTCAGACTGGCGTGACCTGCCAAACATCGAGGTGCGGCTCTCTGATGGCACCTTGGCCAGGAAGCTGCGGTACAACTACCACGACAAGAAGAACGGCTGCAGCAGCGCCGGGGCTCTCCGCGGGGTCTGCTCCTGCGTGGAAGGTTTGTGCCCTGGCCTCCAGGTGTGGCTTCCTCAAGTTTGGTGTGAAGCCCCAGCCCCCTTCGGCTCTGCAGCGGGGCGGTGGGCTCAGGGTTTCTCAGCAGGAGTTGCCGGGGCTGCCGCGCAGGAACCCAGCAGCCCTGGGTGGGGTGCAGACTCGCCAAGCCTGGGTGTCCCTGCTGCGCACGGCTGCTGAGGACAGTGTCCGTGATGAAGCTCTGCCTGGCAAACGGGGACTGTCGGCCGCTGTATCACCCCGTTCCGTCAGCACAGCCCCATCGCAGCCCTCTCTTCCAACAGGCAAAGCCTGTGACCCTGCGGCCAGACAGTTCAACACCCTCATTCCCTGGTGCCTGCCCCACACCGGGAACAGGCACAACCACTGGGCCGGCCTCTACGGACGGCTCGAGTGGGACGGCTTCTTCAGCACGACCGTCACCAACCCCGAGCCCATGGGCAAGCAGGTAGGTCTGAGGGCCACTTGGGCCTGGGCGGGGACGGGGGCACGGGCTTCGTGGCTGGGCCGGCCCTCCTCGCCGCCTCCTGCCTCTGCGCCCCGGCCCGGGGTGGGCTTCCCGTGGCCCCGTCTCCTTCCCACCCACATCGCGCCTCTTGCCCCCAGGGCCGCGTGCTCCACCCAGAGCAGCACCGCGTCGTGAGTGTGCGGGAGTGCGCCCGCTCTCAGGGCTTCCCCGACACCTACCGGCTGTTCGGCAACATCCTGGACAAGCACCGGCAGGTCAGTGGAGCGGAGTCGGCCCGGGTCTCCTCCCCGCTGAGGAGGGGCGAGCGGCACCGCGCACGAAGCAGCCCTGGCCGGAGGGAGACCAGGGGGTCGGGGGTCAGTGGGGAGCTTGACTCGCAGTCACTTCCTAGGGGACGCTGAGCCCCCAGAGCTGGGGGCTGACTGGCCTCAGCACTCCCACGAGGGGGTGGTCAGGAAGGAGGGACCCTGTCCCCGGGGCCCAGGGCGCTCCCGGGTCAGGCGGAGTCGCCAAGTGTGTCGGGTGCCGTGGACAGCTGAGGCACATTTCGCCCAAAGGAAACTTCCAGCGCATTGCAGAGAGCAGACGAAATACCCGGTGGTGAAAATTCACTGTTGCTAAGGGTTGAAACAAACCAATAATTCCTCCTGTTTCTCAGAGTGTTCGGTTTGGCTGTTAATGAAATGTATTTCCAAGGAGTGCAGGCATGTGGCTGAAAAGGCCAGCAGTGCCTGGGGGTTACTGCGAGACCCTCCCATTTCACCCCTCTCACCCCTCTCGGCCATCCTGTGCTCTGGGAGCAGAGCTCTCAGCTAGTAGTGAAACATAGTAGCTTCCATATCCAGATTCTAAGATTTTCTAAAGCCCTTTAAAGGCCCCCTTCTCTGAGTGGTGCTTGACCTGCTGGTGTTTGGGGCGGGAGGGTGGGCTGGGTGGAGGGTCTGAGTGCCATCCTGAGGGAAGGGCTTTGGAGGCCTGTGTGAGCCTGAGGCCGGGGGCCCAGTGCCCGTGTCCGAGTGGAGGCTAGCGCTGACTCCAGCCATGCCGAACCACATGTCGCCCTCCTTCCCTCCTGCAGGTGGGTAACGCTGTGCCACCGCCACTGGCCAAAGCCATCGGCTTGGAGATCAAGCGCTGTATGATGGTCAGAGCGCGAGAGAGCACCTCAGGTATGGTAGGGAGCGGTGGGGACAGCAGGGGTTTGGCTTTAGGCTCTGAGACTGGGGCGAGTCACCCACCCTCCCTGGTGGCCTTGCGTCTCTCAGGGTTTCTCTGAGATGAGTGAGCGTGTGGGTAAGCACGGAGCACTGGGGCCCGGCACGCAGTGGACGAGTGGTCAGATTTCGGGGTGCTTGGCTCTGTCCTGCTAAGTGAGTCTGGGTCGGCTGCGCCCGCTTCAGACACTAGCCCATAACCCAGGTGGTCTGGAAACCTTTAGGGAGCACCTGAGCAGTGTTCAGTCTCTGAATGCTGGTGCAGAGCTGCTGCAGGTTCTTATGAGGTGGTCCTTTTAGTGTCAACGCCTGGGCATTAACGTAGTTCCTGGTCCACGTACCTGATGTGCTTGCCTATTGCTTCGTGTAACATTACATGACATACTCCCCCTTTTATATCTCTTCAGTTAAAATCAAGGAGGAGACTGCTAAGGACTAGTTCTGCCCTCCAATCGCCTTTGTTTCTGGCACCGGAGATCCCCAACGTGCACTGATATTGTTGTATTTTTAACATGTCAATCTGTCAGTTCAGATGTGTTGTACACGGTGTTTGTGGCCTTGGCTGACATGAAGCTCTTTTGTGAGATTTGCTTATCGACTAATTTGACTTAGTGATGAAACTGTGCAGTACTTTGTCCGTTCTGGATTTTAAAAGTTTTTTATTATGCATTATATCAAAGTTACCACTGTATGAGTGGAAATTAAGACTTTATGTAGTTTTTATATGTTGTAATATTTCTTCAAATAAATCTCTCCTATAAATCACCCTGGGTGATGACTCCTGATTTGCCAGGGACTTCTGGCCGCCTCTCAGCTGAGGCTGGATGAGAGTGGGCTCCTCGGTGTCGCAGGTGACCCCGCGGAGGCCTCGTCTGAAGTTAGACGTCCCATGCCTGTTTGGGGTGGGGGTGGTGGCTCAGTTCTGGCCAATACGATGCAAGTGGAACTTGCTGGTGCGGTTTCCCAGAACGCCCTTTAAAGGAAGAATCTTGGACTCCCCGTGGCCTTGTAGCCCCGGGCTGTGATGCCTGGCAAGGCAGCAACTGTCCTGTGACCGTGAGGCCAGAAGCCCCATGCAATGGATGGTGGAGCAAAAAGAGTCACTCGTAGCCCTGGCCTGCCACCCCCAGGCAGAGCCCTTATTTGTTTAAGCATCTGGGAGGTGGGCTTTCCATACTTTCACCCTGACTCAGTCCTACTGAATTCTGAGATGAACGACCCTTTTCTTTGATTTGTCTTTGGGAAAAGACCTGCTATAAAATGACGACAAAGCAGAAGCAGACAAAGACATGTGAGTCACCAGCACACACAACCCAAAGGGCCGCTGTTAGGATGTCAAGTAACACCTGCCCCACCACCTACCTCTACGTGTGCTTTTAGGAAAGCACTTGGTGGCATCTCAACTGTAACTGTCCATGTAAGTCACGGGTGCCTTAATCATAAGACTAAGGGACTAGGACTTCCCTGGTGGCGCAGCGGTTAAGAATCCACCTGCCAGTGCAGGGGACATGGGTTTGATCCCTGGTCCGGGAAGATCCCACATAACGCAGAGCAACTAAGCCCATGCGCCACAACTACTGAGCCTGTGCTCTAGAGCCCGTGAGCCACAACTACTGAGCCCTCATGCCACAACTACTGAAGCCCGTGCACCTAGAGCCTATGCTCCGCAACAACAGAAGCCACCGCAATGAGAAGCCTGCGCTCGCCGCAACTAGAGAAAGCCACGTGCAGCAACAAAGACCCAACGCAGCCAAATCAATCTATCAATCTGAAAAAAAAAGACCAAGGGACTAGAGATAATTCAAATGTAAAATTTAAGCTCCTTCATGGTAATTAAGATGTTCCCTCTTCTCTTGTAAACGACACTGCACTGAACATCCTTGTATGGACTCTTCCATTGTATCCTTTAAGGAAATATGTAGAGAGCTTCCTGGATCACTGAGTATAAATGTTTTCATATTTCCCTTTCAGGTCATGTGGCTGACCTACCCCCCTGGAGAGGTTTTAATGCTTCTCCCACCAACAGTGCCACCTGGACTTTACCCTACCCTGGCTTCTGCCTCTTCGATCCTTGTCAATGGAATAGTGAGTCTTGTTAGCAATTTTTTTTTTTTTTTTGGCCACGTGCATGGCTTGCAGAATTAGTCCCCAATCAGGGACTGAACCCTGGCCCTCGGCAGTGAAAGCACTTGAACCCTGGCCCTCGGCAGTGAAAGCGCGTGGGGTCCTAACCACTGGAACACCAGGGAATTCCCTTGTTAGCGTTTTTTAGGAGTGATTCAACCCTCCCAAGTGTCTGGTGGCCGCTGGAATTTGCTCCTTATCTCCGTGGTGACACATGCTGTAACCTTCGTCCTTGCTAGGGGCTGTCCCCTGCTTGTGTTACTTTCATCTTGAGTCATCCTATCTTTGCTGTAAAGAGACTTTATTTTTAGGGATTAGATTTATATTTGTCTGCTCTTCTATTTTTTTAGAGCCTACTCAGAAAGGCCTTCCCTACCCCTAAATCAAACTAGTGTTTTCTTCCATTATTTCTATGACATCTTAACATATGAATCATTTTTATGTGGCGGGAAATTGACATCTCAACTTATTTTTTCAACAGGTAACGAACGCACATGGTAAACACAACAGCTCGACATGGTAAAGTTCCCCTGTCAGATTTTATTTTTTAGCTATATGTTCTGTTTTGGTTTTTTTTTTTAAGCTAAAAACGCATGAAAAAGTATATCGTGAGTACAGTGAAAAGTATGCTAAGTCTTCATTCCCAGGCCCCCTGACCAAGACACCAAATCCTTGTCTTTCCAAAGTCCTTCTGTGCCCGAGTGCAGGTGTGTGTGTCTATCTTTGCTACAAATAAATGGTGGCATCGATTATAAGCGCTTTGCACTTTGAAGGTTGTTCTACCTAGGAGTGTCTCACTGGATTCCCATTGTAAACTGAGGTCTAATATGAAATGCGCAAGTCCTGGGTGTGCAGCAGTTTATTCCGGTAAATGAATCAGTCTGAGGACCGACATCCTTATCAGACTATAGAATGTTTCCATCACCCCAGAATTCCCCTGTGTCCCTTCCCAGTTCAGTATCCCCCTTTGCCACCACCACCAGGCAACCTCTGGTCCACGTCCATCTTCATGGATGACTTTCACCTGTTGGTGCAGTGTGGGCTTCTCTGTCTGGCTGCTTTCACTCAGCCTAATGGTTTTGAGATTCACCCATGTTGCTAACGTATAATCGGTAGTTGGTCCCTCCTTCTCACTATGCAGAAGGAATGCCCTTATTTTAAACCTCATCAGTCTGTGTTTTAAAGTCTTCATACAGATATTACAAGTTTCTTAACTCAATTCCTAGGTATTTAATCCTTTTATTACTAATGTATGCAGGATGTTATTTTCCAAACAGTGGTCCTTTGCCTACAGAAAGATTATTGACTTTGTATTTTCTATTTTTATATATATATATTTATATTTATATATATATATATATATATATATTTTTTTTTTTATGTGGTACGCGGGCGTCTCACTGTTGTGGCCTCTCCCGTTGCGGAGCACAGGCTCCAGACGCGCAGGCTCAGCGGCCATGGCTCACGGGCCCAGCCGCTCCGCGGCATGTGGGATCCTCCCGGACCGGGGCACGAACCCGCATCCCCTGCATCGGCAGGCAGACTCTCAACCACTGCACCACCAGGGAAGCCCTATATATATATTTTTTAACTTAGCCAACTTACTGAATTCCATCATTTTTGTGATACTTTTCCAGCTGAGGTCATCGTTTCAGGTATTCAGTATGCTACCAGGAAAAATCTGAGGAGCACGTTAGCATAAAGAGTGGAAACAGGGTTCTGTGGCTCAGCCCTTGGGTCTCAGCTGGGTGGTGGGCTGTCCCTCAGGGGTGCAGTTCCAGGGGTGGCCCAGGGTATACCTGCCTGTGAGGTATACCCACCTCCATGCACCCCGAGCTCGCTGGCCTGAGCCAGGCTTGTGGACCTAGGGGGTGCTGCTGTGCTTGGGAGGGCCAGAGTGAGGGGACACTGCTGCCAGCAGGTAGCTCCTGCCACCCTGGCCGACTGGCAGGGAAATTGTTCCTTCCATCAGGGTGGAAGTTGAGCCTTTTCTGGGGAGAATAGTGATGGTAGTAGATTGGCGTACATGTACTCTATTTTTGTAAATTGAAGTATAGCTGATTTACAATGTTGTGTTAATTACTGCTGTACAGCACAGTGACTCAGTTATACATTTATATACGTTCTTTTTTTATATATATTCTTTTCCCTTATGGCTTATCAAAGGATATTGAATATAGTTCTCTGTGCTATACGGTAGGACCTTGTTGTTCATCCAATCTATATATAAAAGCTTCCATCTGCTAACCCCAGCTACCCACTCCATCCCTCCCCCAACCCCCTCCTCTTGGAGACCACAAGTCTGTTCCTGTTTCGTAGATAGGTTCATTTGTGTCATATTTTAGCTTCCACATATAAGTGATATCATATGGTATTTGTCTTTCTCTTTCTGATTTATTTCACTTTATATTTTGTTCTTACTTATAGCTGAGTAGTAGTCCATTGTATATATGTACCACATCTTCTTTATCCATTCATCTGTTGATGGACATTTAGGTGAATAGTGACATTTATTGTGAATAGTGCTGCAATGAACATAGGGGTGGATGTATCTTTTTGAATTAGGGTTTTGTCCAGATATATGCCCAGAATTGCTGGATCATACAATTTTTTTTAAAGATTTTTTTGATGTGGACCATTTTTAAAGTCTTTACTGAATTTGTTACAATATTGTTTTTGTTTTATGTTTTGTTTTTTTGGCCACAAGGCATGTGGGATCTTAGTTCCCTGACCAGGGAACGAACCCACACCCCCTGCATTGGAAGGTGAAGTCTTAACTACTGGACCTCCAGGGAAGTCCCAAATTGTAAGTAACCCCCTAGGTAATTCTATGTTTAGTTTTCTGAGGAACCTCCATACTGTTTTTCACAGTGGCTGCAGATTGGCATACATTTAATCAATGGAAATCCACTGGTGCTCAAAACCTCATTACCGGACTTCCCTGGTGGTGCAGCGGTTAAGAATCCACCTGCCAGTGCAGGGCACACGTGTTCGACCCTGGTCTGGGAAGATCCCACATGCCATGGGGCAACTAAGCCCGTGCACCACAACTACTGAGCCTGCGCTCTAGAGCCCGCAAGCCACAACTAGTGAGCCCACGTGCCACAACTACTGAAGCCCGCGCACCTAGAACCTGTGCTCCACAACAAGAGAAACCACGCAATGAGAAGCACGTGCACCGCAACGAAGAGTAGCCCCCGCTCACCTCAACTAGAGAAAGCCCGTGCGCAGCAATGAAGACCCAGCACAGCCAAAAATAAATAAATAAAATTAACAAACAAACACACACAAAAAAACCTCATTACCATTTGAGGTGACTATTCACAAATGCCCCCTTTTTTTTTCAGCCACACAGCACGGCTTGTGGGATCTTAGTTCCCTGACCAGGGATCAAACCCAGGCCCCAGCAGTGAAAGCACTGAGTCCTAATCACTGGACTGCCAGGGAATTCTCAGAAGTTCCTTACTTTTTTTTTTTAAATAGTTTTTAAAATTATTTTTTAAATAAATTTATTTGTTTATTTTTGGCTGCGTTGGGTCTTCATTGCTGTGCGTGGGCTTTCTCTAGTTGCGGTGAGTGGGGGCTGCTCTTCATTGAGGTGAATGGGCTTCTCACTGCAGTGGCTTCTCTTGCTGCGGAGCACAGGCTCTAGGTGCGCGGGATTCAGTAGTTGTGGCTTGTGGGCTCTAGAGTGCAGGCTCAGCAGTTGTGGTGCATGGGCTTAGTTGCTCTGTGGCATGTGGGATCTTCCAGGACCAGAGCTCAAACCTGTGTCTCCTGAACTGGCAGCTGGATTCTTAACCACTGCATCACCAGGGAAGTCCCTCGTTTTTAAAACTGAATAGTATTCCATTGGATGGATGGACCACATTTTGTTCATTCATCCATTGATGGACTCTGTGGTTGCTTCCACCTTTTGGCTAGTGTGAATCATGCTGCTATGAATGTGGATGTACAAATATCTGTTTGAGACCACCCCCCCCTTTTTTTTTTTAATCTTTTGGCCATTCCGCATGGCATGTGGGATCTTAGTTCCCCGACCAGGGATCGAACCCGTGCCACCCGCAATGGAAGCGTGGAGTCTTAACCACTGGACTGCCAGGGAAGTTCTGAGACCACACTTGCAATTCCCAGTAGAATTGCTGGGTCGTATTTCTATTCTACAGTAATTCTATTTCTAATTTTTTGTGGACCTGTCATACTGTTTTCCACAACAGAAGGGGGTTTTTTTTGGTCTTTTTTTAAATGAAATAAATATTCAAGGCACAGCGGAAGCCCATTTGTGTGCCTCTCGGATCCCCGTCTGCTACTTCCCCAGACACAACCACTATGAAAGTGTTGGTCTGTCTCCTTCCTGTCTATGTTTTCCCACAGTTATCTCATGTCCCTAAACTCAGTTATTCTCTGTGTGTTCAGAAACATTAGGTTAATCTATTCTACCACACATATCTATCTGCAACCTGCTTTTCTCCCTCAAGCATGTTGGCAGTTTTTAAAAAGCAAGCTATAGAAAAAAAGACACTGAATCCCACAACTGCCAAAACGAATGGTCAGCACTTGTTTCCTCTTTCTGTGTCATGAGGAAGCCTTTCTAACACCCCATCATCACCACAGTGACCATGATCACACACATGTGTAATGTGCCTGTCAGCTTTGTCCACACTGACATGCAATCGTTTGCAACTACTAATCAAAAACTTACACAGACATCGTCACACAGCCACTGATCTACCGCTGACTATTCCAGTCCTGGTTCCGGGGCTGGGCATGCACGTAGCAATAAGACAGACCAATGCCGCCCCTGTCTGTCTCAAGAACAAGACAGGCAGGCAAACTCCACAATGAACAAGGGGATTTGAAAGAGTGAGAACTGCTACAATGAAAATAAATCAGAGAATTGGGATGGAGTGACTCTGATCTTTGCTTTGTTCCTCTCCAGATTTTATTATTAAAATGCACAGATCTTACATGTGCACCTGGATCTTTTTAAAGGATCTGACCCTTTTATTTTTAAGGGTAGCTGGAGTGTTTATGTGTGTATTTGTCTGTGTCATCAACCGCCCAGATCAAGATGGAGAAAAGTCCCATCACCTGCCTGGAACCCCTCGCAAGTGGGTCCCATCCCCATTAAGAGATGGTCACAGTTCTGATTTCTGTTACTATGCATTAGTTTCGCCTGTCTGAGAATTTTGCACCAATGGAATCATATGGTATCTATTCTTTTGTGTCTGTGACATGCATCTGTGTCACCGTGCATCAATGTCATTTGCCCCTCTTTATTGCTACGTGGTACTCCATTGTAGAGATGGAACACAGTTTTTTGTCCATCCATTCGTTGATGGACATTGGAGTTGTGTTATGACCTGAACTGTGTCCCCCCAAAATTCATACGTTGAAGCCCTAACCCCTAGTACCTCCGAATGTGAGTGTATTTGGAGATAGAGTCTTTAAAGAAGTGACTGAATTAAAATGAGGTCATTAGGATTTGCAGCAGCATGGATGGACCTAGAGATTATCATACTAAGTGAAGAAAGAGAAGTACCATAAGGTATCACTTACATGTGGGATCCAAACTGTGATACAAATGAACTTACGAAACAAAAACAGATTCACGGATATAGAACACAAATTTATGGTTACCAAAGGGGAAAGGGGGTAGGGGAGGGATAAATTAGGAGTTTGGGATTAGCAGATACAAAGTACTATATATAAAATAGATACAACAGGGAATTATATTCAATATCCTATAATAAACCATATTATAGGATATAATAAAACCTCCCTGCCTCCCTGTCTCTCCCTCTCCGGGAGGGAGGGAGGGAGAGGGAGAGACAGAGGGAGGCAGGAGAGGGAGAGAGGGAGAGGGAGGGGCAGAGAGGGAGGGAGGAGAGGAAGCAGGGAGAAATCAGAGAAAGAACACACCATCTACATTTCTGTCAAATGACACCGGGGATCCTTACACAACCAGGAGAAAATAACACAGCGAGGCTCTTTCTCAGCTGGAACTAGAACTGCAGACGGGGCCAGACACCACCAGGCTGGCCACACATGTCCAGCCACCACCCCAGCCCCGTGAGACCGGTCACCGGGGCTCTGAATGTCTGTTCCAGGGAGCTGGGGTTCACCTTCTCGCCTGGGAGGCCGGGTGAAGACAGCAGGGCCCCGGACTGGACACACAGGGGGAAAAGCAGCCCCACAGCACAGCTTGTGCGAGCAGATTCAGCCGCCAGATTCCAGAGGCCCGGGATCACCCTGTGGCCCGTGAAACCCAGGAGCCACGTGGGTCTTGCTGCCCGGGACAGCGGCTTGGGGAACAGAAGTTAGGGCAGCAGAAGTTGGCATGATGGACCTGAAGCATCTGCCTGGGTCAGCGTGCATCCGTGGCTGTCCCCGAAATCTAGCCGCCCAGAGGTGTCACATCTTATGCAGCAGCCTGTTACACAGAACCGGTGAGGATGCTCAGCCCCATCTGAACCCCGGGCAGAGCTCACAGGCCGATGCCCACCTGGCCTGGAGTTTGCAAAACTGTCCACGGGGGCAAGATGGAAGCAAGTTTGTAAAAGGCTGAGGAACCAATCAACTGGGAAGGAGCCTGTAGAGACAGGAACTAAACGCAATGCCTGACGGCTGGCTCGAGCCAGATGGGGCCAGAAACATAAAGACTGCCATGGCGGGGGTGGGGTGCGGGGACTTCCCTGGTGGCGCAGTGGTTAAGAATCCGCCTGCCAGGCCATTTCATGGACGACGGGTGTGAGAGAGCATCTGCGGGTGCCAGGCGGGAGGGGACCGGGAAGACCCCGCCAGGGGTGTGTGGATTTGAGCCTCTGCATTTCTAACCCGAGATCTCAAAATGCATCGTGATTCCTGTCCATTGGA
Source organism: Leucopleurus acutus (assembly GCF_964270905.1). NCBI lineage: Eukaryota > Metazoa > Chordata > Mammalia > Artiodactyla > Delphinidae > Leucopleurus > Leucopleurus acutus. The sequence goes on along the minus strand of NC_139145.1, from coordinate 7,005,665 downwards.
GCGTAAAGTTTATGTAGGGAATCTTGGAAACGATGGGAACAAGACTGAATTAGAACGAGCTGTAGGCTATTAGGGACCACTCCGAAGTGTGTGGGTAGCTAGATACCCTACCGACTTCACTTTAGTTGAATTTGAAGATCCCCCAGATGCAGCCGATGCTGTCCGAGAACAAGATGGGAGAACATTACGTGGCTGCCTATTAAAAGTGGACCTGTCGAATGGGGAAAAGAGAAGTCGAAATCGTGGCCACCTCCTTCTTGGGGTCGTCGCCCTCGATATGATTATCAGAGGATTCCTCCATCTCGCCACAGATCTCCAAGACGGAGAAGCTTCTCCCGCAGCCAGAGCAGGTCCCTTTCTAGAGATAGGAGAAGAGAGAGATCACTGTCCCGGGAGAGAAATCGCAAGCCGTCCTGATCTTTCTCTAGGTCTCCTAGCCGATCCAGGTCAAATGAAAGGAAATAGAAGACCACTTTGCAAGAGGAGTGGTGCACAGGAAATAACTTCATTTGACAGGAGTATGTACAGAAAATTCAAGTTTTGTTTGAGACTTCCGAAGCTTGGTGCATTTTTAAAAGGTTTTAGCTGTTCACATTTGTTTGTCTCTTGGAATAGTGACACATAAAGGTGTCATTCTCTATGGTTTGAAATGGATCATATGAGGCATGTAATATGAAGAATTGTTACTTTACAATGTTCCCTTTAGCAAAATTGAATTTGCTTTGAAGTTTTGGTCTTGCCTAGACTGATAATAAAACTCTAACTCCTGCCCACCTAAAGTGTGATGTTTATTATTATGGAAACAACACTGGTAAATATTGAAAAGACTTTCTGTAGCTGGGATATGGTATGCAGCTGTAGTTAAGCAAGCAGTCTTTAAAAGCTGCTGTGAACACAAGCCAGCAGGTAAAAATTAAAGCTGCACCTTTACCCTAGATTAGAGGTTTAAAAATTCCACCAGTCTTCACACCGGACAAGAGGTTGTCCAGTGGGTTTAGAATCTAAGAAGTTTCAAGAAAGTTAGTTTACCTTTGCTTTAGGTCATAAGTTCCTTCTGTGATTGCTGTATATGAATACATAACTCTTTGTAATATTATTTGGAAATTTGAGACTATTCAAGATACCAATGTCCTGCCCGTTTAAGGGTCCATTGTAGAGCTGAACTTTTGAGTTACTGTGCAAGATTTTTTTTTTCATGCTGTCATTTGTAACATGTTGTGTGAGAATCCTTGGGATTAATGTTTTGGTTACAAAAAACAAACAAAAAGAAGAATCCTCCTGCCAATGCAGGGGACAGGGGCTCGAGCCCTGGTCCGGGAAGATCCCACGTGCTGCAGAGCAACTAAGCCCGTGCACAACTACTGAGACTGTGCTCTAGATCCTGGAATTCACAACTACTGAGCCCACGTGCCAAAACTACTGAAGCCCGGACACCTAGAGACCCTGCTCCGAAACAAAAGAAGCCACCGCAGTGAGAGGCATGTGCCCGCAACGAAGAGCAGCCCCCGCTCGCTGCAACTAGAGAAAGCCCGCGTGCAGCAATGAAGACCCAACGCAGCCAAAAATACATAAATTAATTAATTTTTTAAAAAGACCGCCATCGGGATGGCTGGGGGACAGCTTCATGCTTCCCGAGGGGGGCCTGCACCCGGGGACTCAGGAGGCGCCCTTGCTCCTGGCGATGTGTCCGGAGGCCCCGGCGCAGGAACAGCACACGTGGCGTCCACGTAGGGAGGCTGGGCCCGAGGAGCACACGGGGTCTCCCTGGTACTATTCTTGCCACTTTCCTTCAGGTGTGCAGTTTTCAAAATAAAGCATTCGGGGAAGAGGGCAGAAGCTGAAAAAGCCACCCAGGCCCCAGCCTTTCAAGACCCCATGCCGGGTCAGGTGGGGGAGGACCCTGTGAGATTAAAGAAACATCACAGAGAGCAGGGGGGGCGGAGTCTCGAGGGACAACTCCCTTTCGGGGCAGAATCTCAGTAGACAGACCGCCACATTCCCCTAGGAAGGATCCAGAACCTTGGGACCCAAACAGCCTGAGCACCTCAGGGGAAGAAGGCCCTCCCGGGGGTCAGGGGCACACGGACGCCTCTCCACCCCCGCGCGGGGCCCGCACGCACCCAGCTCCTCGCGAGTGAAGGGCAGGAAGGTGGTGTCCTCGTTCAGGTTCTTGTTGAAGTCGATGCAAAGGAGACTCAGCTGCTTCTTGATGCTCTTGATTTTCTGAAGGAAGAAGACGGCCGTGAGATCGGGGGGGCAGGGGCACGGAGGGGATGAGAGGAGGGAGATGGGAGAGAAAGGGCCTCGGGTCCTAACTGTTAGGACCCTCCTCAGGAGTTACCCCAAGGTGGCAGTCGAAGCTTCAGCCATTTCAACGGAGCTAAGTTTCTGCCCCTTCAGGGTCTATCTGGTTTGCAGAAACAGGTAGAAATGGACCTGCCTGGGGAAGGGAGCGACGTGGGGTGCAGGGGAAGGTGCCGGTTCCCCGGGGCCCCTGCCGGGCCAGCAGCAGGCGGGGCGCCTCGAGGACCTGCCCAGGCTGAGCGCCCTGCCCAGCCCAAGACTCAGCGCGCCCGCCCCGCTCCCGGGCTGAGCAGACGTGCCTGTCGGAGGACAGGAGGGGCGCTGGGGGAGCGTGCCCGCTGGCTCTGCCAGGAGGAGGGGCTCGTCGGGCACGCTTGGCTCAGAAGCAGCCCGAGGGACACCGGGCCTCTGTGGGCAGCAGGCGCCGTGCCGGGTACTGGCCTCCCTGCAGCCTCACGGCCCCACCGGCCACTGCTGGGCAGGAGCACAGGGCGCCCTGGGAGGGCGGGGCGGCACTCAGGACCCAGCCCCGCGCCAGCAGGCCTCCTCTCCTGGGCGCCCCCCTCCACGGGCGTCCCCGTGGTCCCTCCGGCCAGTGGTTCTCAGGTGCCAAGGCAGTCTGCGCAGCCCCACGGTCCACACCCCCGCCTCCTCCAGTCTCGAAGCTCCATGCGCCTGCCGCTCCGGAGGACTTCGGGGCCCCCGTGCCCATAACCCACCCTGGATGCCAGAGTTCCACAGTCCTCTGAGTCCCGTTTCCTCCACCACAAGGCACAGCACCGACCAAAGCAGGACAGCATTTGTGTTGAGTAACAAGAACTGTCGCTGAGCCCTGGGTCGGGCCTGGTACCTGCATTAACCGCTTCTGTCACTTTCTGACGCAAACCAGCCAGCGCAGGGCTGCACCCCAGCCCCTTCTGTACGGGGCTCCAACACTCGGGGCCACCGCCCCCCTGCGCTCATCATGCCCGGTAGGCCCGGAGCCCCGGGTCATTCTAGCCGATCCTGAGCTGCTCCTACCGGGGACCCACACCTCAGGCTCCAATCCCCAGCCACCCCTCCCCTCCTTGCTGCTGAACCCTCGTGCTCCCGGGAGGCCCTAGGTGACGAGGCGGGCCCCTGCCCAGGACCACGAGTGACAAGCTCTTTCCTCATCTGCTGGCCTTACTGTTCTCTGTCCTCCACACAAACCAACTCGGTCAGCGCTCATGACCACCTGTGAGGGGGTCCTCGGGTCACGCACGTTGCAGAGGGTGAACAGGGACAACGGGGTCCAGTGACCGGCCTCCAGGGACCCAGCCAGTTGGTGGCAGAGCTGGGTCTGATCCCGGCCATCAAGACGCGTGCAGCCACAGCGCCACACGCCCCCCACCGAGGTGACGCGCTCGACCGTGGGTGGCTCACCATGCCCGCCCCCCTCCTCACCCTACGGGGCTGCCACCCGGGAGGGGCTGGGCTGCCCATCACCTGCCTGTCCAGGGCGCCGCAGGGACCCTGTCCGGCTGGACCAGGGGTGGGAAGAGCTGAGGGCTCTGGGGTCCACGCTGGGGGCAGAGGGGTATCAGGCAGCTGGGAGGACCTGAAGGGACGGGCCCTGGGGGACTGGGCCCACTGGGACCCCATGGGGCCGCAGGGCTCAGCCCAAAGAGGAGGGAGGGGGTGAAGGCAGACGCCACACTCGTCAGCCTCCCATTGCCCCCCAGCCTCCATGCAGGAGGAAGGAGACGGGGCCAGGAGCTGGCTCTGCGTCCAGGCCATGCTTTCCAGCCGGGCGGTCCGGGAGCCCCCTTCCCTTCCCTCGGCCTGGCCGCACCTGGGTTGGCCTGCTGGACTTGGTGAGCTTGTCCAGAAGCTCCTGGGGCATGGCGCTGCCTGTGCGGTGGTGCTGGGACATCCTGAGCAGCGGCTCCACCTCCCACACCCCGTTCTCCAGCGTCTGCGAAGGTGCCTCCACGAAGTCCCGCTCCCTGTGGCGAACTCGGCCTGCAAAGCGGCCTGTGGAGCTGCAGAAGGGCCCTACCCTGGACCACAGACCTGCCCGGGACACAGTGAGGCAGAGAGCCAGCCGTCCTGCGGGTCACTGTGCCCCCTCCCCACCCACGGAGCCAACAGTCTCCAGCCAAAGCCCCGCGCCCAGGAGGCAAAGGCGCAGACACAGAGGATCCGGATGGCGGCCGTTGGCAGGTACTCGTTGTTCCTCTTGTGCCTGAAATTCTTCCTGAAGACACGGCGCCTGATGCAGTGCGGCTGGAACCCAGGCCCGGCAGGTGTGGGTCCACACGAGCCCAGTGACCCCGGCATGTCCTTCCCAGGCTCCAGGGAACAGGGCAGACGCTGCCTCCTCACTCCTGGGTCACTCGACCCCCAACTTCTGGTTCCAGCCCCAACTGCAAACAAGCGTCCTTCTCTCGGTCTGCTGAATGCCCCGATGTGTGCATTTTTGTGTTTTCGGGGTGATTTCTCTGCTCAACACGGCTCCGAGCGTAGCGCTGAAGTGTTGGCCGGTGTCCCAAGTGCAGGAGGGCGGTGACGTGCTCACGGGGACAGTGCGTGTGTTAGATGAACTTCCTTTAGCCCCGCATTGAGTGAATCAACAACTGCTATCAGACCAGGTGTCTCTAAACAGAAACGCATATCACATGTGACCGCGTGGGGATCGGTGGCGACAACGTGGTGACAGAGGGTGACCCCCAGCCTCACACCACAGAAAACACTCCACCACAGTGGACAACAACAAAATGAAAAGCTTGACTACAAAACTTCTAGGCAGAAAATTTAGAAGAAACTCTTAGTGCCTCGGGTTAGAGAAGGATTTCTTCCATAGGACACAAAAGGTGCAAGAAAACAGTTAATAGACTGAACTTCAAAGTCAAAACCATCTGCTCATAAACATACTAGTAATAAGATGTCCCTCCACACACGGGGACGTCCCTCAGCCACGCAGAGGGGTGAAGCCCTGACACTCGCTGCCACGTGGATGGACCCTGAGAACACGATGCTCGGCGAGAGAAGCCAGACACAGAAGGACACACAGGGTGTGACCCCACTGAGGAGAAACGTCCAGAACAGGCAGATCCACAGAGTCAGCGAGTGGGTTCCTGGTTGTCAGGGGCTGGCGAGGGGACGGAGTGATAGCTAAGGGCGTGAGGGACATATTTGGGGTGATGGAAATGGTCCAAAACATGGCAGTAGTGACGGCTGCACAGCTCAGTGAACTGTCCCCACGTGCTCCGGTGCAGCCTGTGACAGCATCGCTCTCGGGACGGAGGGCTGACCGCAGGAAGACTGAGCGAGCAGTGGGTCCTGGGCCCGGCCGCTCAGCTGGGGGCCCCAGGTGGGGAAGTCACTGGGACTTGCTGAGCCTCCACCGAGACTGGCAGCAGCCCCAGGGCCTCACTGGGCGCGGCGTTCCCGGCCCCATAGCCTTCCCTCTGGTTCTCGTCACCGGCTGTCACCAGACTTGCAGGCAACGTTCCTTTCTTTTGTCTTTCTTAAAGGCAACTCTTGAGTACATGTATTTAACATGTAGGGAACCAGCCCTGACACCTTGATCTGGGTCTTCCTGCCTCCAGAACCTCGAGGACATCCATTTCCATTGTTTACGCACCGAGTACGTGGGGTTTGATGATGGAAGCTGACCCACGTGCGGGGTGACATCAGCGGAAGAATCCCGTGGCGAGGGCCTGCCTGAGGGCCACGGGCGCCCGGGCCCTCCCCGCCCCCTGCCTGCAGCCCTGCGCCCGCACCCACCTGGGAGCAGAACAGGTGCATCGCCTGCCGGAACTCGTGGAAGTAGGTCTCCAGCTCATCGTGCTGCAGTAGGGAGGGCGGGTCGGGTGTGGGCCTGGTGAAGTTGGCCACCGTGGCCGCGATGGCGATCTGGCGGCTCCCATCCTGCTGCAGGCAGCCCGGCTGCAGGCTGAAGCAGGCCGTCTGCTGAGACACAAGAGGAGTTTGTGGATGATTTTCAAGTTGGGGAGCGAGTTTGGGTGAATGGGAATAAGCCTGGATTTATCGAGTTCCTGGGAGAAACCCAATTCGCACCAGGCCAATGGGCCGGGATCGTTTTAGATGAACCCACAGGCAAGAGCGATGGTTCAGTGGCAGGAATTCGGTATTTCCAGTGTGAGTCTTTAAGGGGCATATTCACGGGACCTTCAAAGTTGACGAGGAAGGTACAGGCAGAAGACGAAGCGGACGGCCTGCAGACAACTCATGCTTCCAGAGCGACTTCGCCTCTGTCCACTTTGACAGCCAGCATGGTGTCCTCTTCCCCAGCCACCCCCTCAAATATTCCCCATAAATCGCCCCAGCCAACCGCAAAGGAACCTTCAGCTACGCCTCAGACCAGCAACCTTACAAAAACCACCAGTGAATCTATTTCCAATCTTTCGGAGGCCGGCTCAATCAAGAAAGGAGAAACAGAGCTCAAAACTGGAGACCGAGTAGTGGAGACGCGGGTTTGATCCCTGATCTGGGAACTGAGATCCCACGTGCCGAGGGGCAACCAAGTCCGGGCGCTCTGGAGCCCGTGTGCCACAACTAGAGAGAAGACTGTGCGCCGCAACTAAGACACGATGCAGCCAAATAAATAAATATTAAAAAAAAAATACAAACAATACAAACTTGGACTTCCCTTCCCTGGGGAGGGACGCGGGGTGAGGCCCAGCTTCTGCCGAGGAGCCCCAGCCCATGGCCGGCAGGTTCTCCCACGCACGCACCGACGTAGAGGTCCAGGTAGAACTTGTCGATGGAGGACCTTGCCCGAGGCCACATCCCGGACCATGTAGAGCCTCACGCCTTCGTGCCACACGTTGGCGCCCTCCTCCAGGTCGAAGGTCAGCCCCAGCAGCTCCTGGGAGATGCCCAGCAGCCCGCGTGTGAGCGCCTGCATGGGGAAGTACTCCTTGAGCAGGTTTGGTCCACGCGGTAGCGCGTCTCCTCCCCCTGGTTCATGTAGTAGCGCAGGTCCCAGGCATTGATGGGGCCGTCAAAGTGCAGGCCCCGCCTCTGGCACTCGGCCTTCTTTAGCTCCAGGATCACGGCCGCTCCTGGCTCCCCGAGGGGCTTCAGCTCCTGGGCCAGCTCATCTGCGGGCGGAGGGGAGAGGCTCGGCTACATCCCTGGGGCGGCCCCCCAGCCGCCCCCCACCCAGCGCCCCTCGAGGCAGAATGAAGGGTCCGGGAAGGCGACCCCCAAGGGCTGACACTGTGGGTCTCAGGCAGCACCACGTCCGGTCAAGGTCCGCCTGACCCCGTCCCCACTGGGACTCAGGGAGAGGCGGGGTTACCTAGGACAGTGGCCACCACCTGGCTGGTCTTGGCCATGTTCACCTCCAGCAGGGAGTCGGCATGCGTGCAGAACCCCAGCAGGTGGGACTTCAGGGCCTGCAGCCTCACCAGCTCCCCGAGGATCGCGCAGTTCTCCTGGAGTCGGGCCAGGTCTCTGCGGGTGGGCAGGGCTCTCAGGCCGCTGGCGGGCACAGCCAATCCCCCTCCCTCCTCCTCCTGGCCCGGATTTCTAGACACTTTGGTGCTGTCCTAACACGTGGTCTTTATAAACACAGGTCCTTTTGGAACAAGAAAGGGCATGAACCGTGATGGGTTCTAAGGCCAAGGGCAGGAAGAAATGCGGCCAGGCTCTCCAGGAGTCACCAAGGGGCCTCCCCGGGCTCAACAATACAAACTCGGCTGCCATGCAGACAGCAGCTCATCCCCACGGCGCCCGAACACCCAGCGCCTGGACGGTGAGACACCTGTTGCTGCAGGTGGCCCGTGGCTCGCTGGTGAGGCCCGGCCCCAGGCGTACGTCCCCTTCTCCGGGGCCACCTCTTCGGTTCTGTGGTGGGGTTCTCCTGGGAGCCCCCAGTCACCACAGGACCAACGTAGCCTGTGTGCAGCCCAAGAAGGCGGGGACACAGGACTGTCCCCGGTGCCCCCCGCATCCCCCGCAAGGCCGAGCGAGCACCAGTGGTGTCTGCGGGGAGGATGAAGGGCTCACGCACAGCCCCCATCTACTGAAGATGCGAAACGGGAGAAGCACAGACTGCAGCCACACACGGTATGGACCAAACACAAGTGTCCATGCAGGACCTGATGTCTGAATGTCAAGGCTGTGCCCGGGCCACAGCGAGAAGGCCCAGCCGCCACGCAAGGCACAGAGAGGGGATGGGGAGGCCACCTGTGCATCTGAGCTCATCGGGCATCACCCCAGAGGGAGAGGGAGAGGGAGAGAGGGAGAGACGTCTCTCCCTTCCCTGGGGGTTCTCTAGTGCAGCCAAGGCTGAAAACCACTGCATTTCGGGAGATGGGTCCTTGTGGAAAAGTTAAATAGTAGCTCATGGCATTATCGACACATATTAAAAAGGCTCAAATTCTTGGGGAGTCAGGGAGGGTAGCTGGCAGCTGCCTCGTAAGCAAGGAGAGATTGGGCATCAGAGGAGGTGCCTGTGCAGCCCGCCGCCCAGGGCCCCGCAGACCTCAACTCCCAGCGGTGGTCCCGGGCTGGAGGTCAGCGGGGAGGTCAGGCCGTCCAAGCATCAACGTTAACTTCAGGGCTGATCTAAAAGGCGCCTGGTGGTTGTTGAAGCAGAAAGAAGAGAAAGCAGTGGGGAGAGGATGGGAGGGGGAGGGAGTCCCCCTCCTCTGCCCCTCTCCCTCTCTCCCTCCCTCTCTCCCTCTCTCTTTGCTGTACACCTGAAATTAACACAATACTGTAAATCAGCTATACTTAACTATATTTTAAAAAATAGATAAGTAGGGCTTCCCTGGTGGCGCAGTGGTTGAGAGTCCACCTGCCGATGCAGGGGACGCGGGTTCGTGTCCCGGTCCGGGAAGATCCCACATGCCGCAGAGTGTCTGGGCCCGTGGGCCATGGCCCCTGAGCCTGTGCGTCCGGAGCCTGTGCTCCGCGATGGGAGGAGCCACGGCAGTGACAGGCCCGCAAAAAAAAAAAAAAAAGATAAGTAAAATGAGGTCATTAGGGCGGGCCCAAACCAATATGACTGGTGTCCTTATAAGGAGGATGTGAAGGCACAGGGAGAAAACAGCCATCCACAAGCCAGGGAGAGAGGCCACAGAACGACATTTTGATCTCAGATCCCCAGCCTCCAGAACTGTGAGAAAATAAAATGCTGTTGTTTATAAGCCATTCAATCTGTGGTATTTTGTTATGGCAGAAACGAATTCAAATTGTTCCCAGTTTTGGCCATTGTGAATAAATCTGCTATGTACACACTCTAATGCATGGTCTTTTGTGGACGTGTATTTGTGGCTCTTATGAAGAATACTGAGAAGTGGAATTCCACGTGGACATCCAGTGAGTCCCCGAAGCTGCTGCTGAATTTCCAAGGGATGGCACACCCCGCATGTCCACGCTCTGCTCCTCATGCCTTTTGCAGGGGTTGCTTCTGCCCTTGTCTTGGCTGCTGTCCTGTGGAGATTCTGGATGTGGAAAGAATGTTTGTGCCATGAAAAGGACCAAAAGAAGGGCTCGGGGACGTTTTTCCATTCAGTCTTGGACTCAGGCTTCTCCCCACTGCCCTATGCTTCCCTGGGCATATTATTCCTTGGAAAATTCCTGATTTTTAGAAAAAAATAATACACACTTGATGTTTAAGAAAAAGTGTTCCAGGGACTTCCCTGGTGGTCCAGTGGTTAAGACTCCACGCTTCCACTGCAGGGGGCACGGGTTCGATCCTCGGTCGGGGAACTAAGATCCCGCATGCCGCACAGTGCAGCCAAAAAAAAAAAAAGAAAGAAAGAAAGAGAAAAGAAAAAGTATTCCATACAGAAAGAATACTGAAAAGGAAGTACATGCATACCTCAGAGATATTGCAGATTTGGTCGTGAACCACTGCAGTAAAGCAAATATCAAAATCAATCAATGGGGGCTTCCCTGGTGGAGCAGTGGTTGAGAGTACGCCTGCCGATGCAGGGGACACGGGTTCGTGCCCTGGTCCGGGAAGATCCCACATGCCGCGGAGCAGCTGGGCCCGTGAGCCATGGCCACTGAGCCTGCGCATCCGGAGCCTGTGCTCCGCAACGGGAGAGGCCACAACAGTGAGAGGCCCGCGTACCGCAAAAAAAAAAAAAAAAAAAAATCAATCAATGGATCAATCAATAAAGGGAATATCATGAGTCACCGTTTTTTCTTTGGTTTTCCAGTACATATAAAAGTCACATTTACACTGTACTATAGTCTATTAAGTGCACGATAGCATTATGTCTAAAAAAAAAATAAATCTTAGGGACTTCCTTGGTGGTCTAGTGGTTAGAAATCTGCCTTCCAATACAAGGCATGCAAGTTCGATCCCTGGTTGGGGAACTAATATCCCACATGCTATGGGACAATTAAGCCCTGGCGCCACAACTACTGAGCCCATGTGCTCTAGAGCCCTTGTGCCACAACTAGAGAGAAGCCCGCGCACCGCAGCGAGGAAGATCCCGTGTGCCGCAACTAAGACCTGATGCAGCCAAATAAATAAATATTTTTAAAAACCCTTAATTTAAAAATATTGCTAAAAATGCTAACATAAATTATCTGACAACACACAGTTCCCACAAACGTTCAACTGGTAAAAAAAAATCTGCAAAGCGCAATGAAACGAAGTATGCCTGTAAAGATGAGGCCAAACTGAAACACCCAGAAGCATCAGTGTTTAGTGGTTAACGTCCTTCTGGGCAGCCAGAAATGGGCACAGTTTTCCCTCAAGGGGTGGTGCTTATATGAGTGGGGCGACATTTAGCTAATCCCTTAATCATGATGGTTGTGCAGCTTTCAATTTTCCAATCCTTTAAGCCACACTGTGCTGGACACTTTCTTACAGATAATTTAGTGCACTTGGATGTGTATTTCCTTGGGCCAGTCCTGGAAGAAGAAGTGCAAGTTCCTGGATATGAAAAACATATTAAAATACATTTATATGTTACATCTCGCATGTATTACATGAATGTGTGCTATATATTAATATACAAAGTATAATTTTATAGTTATGTATGTGTTTGTATTTAAACCAAAAAACATCACATGATAAAAATTTTAAATACAACAGAAAAATCCGAAAATAAGCTTTTCCTTCCTAATGGCTTCCTCTCAAAGCATCCCTTAGCAACAGTTTGATATTTCTTTTCCAAAAATAGTTTGCATATATTTACATATATATGTGCTATTAAAGATTTACAAAATTGTTTCCTATAGCATTTGCCATTTTATATCTTGCTTTCTCTCCTTATCATATATATATATATATATATATATATATATATATATATATTTTTTTTTTTTTTGGCCGCACCGTGCTGGAATGTGGGATCTTAATTCCCTGACCAGGGATCGAACGTGTGTGCCCCGCATTGGAAGCGTGGAGTCTTAACCGTCTGACCACCAGGGAAGTCCCTCAGATATATTTTTTAACATGACCACAAAGGGATCTACTTCCTTAAAGACTGCATAGCATTTAATAGATTACAGCATAGCATGTCTTAATCTATTTAAACAGCCCCATGAACGGACAGATAGGCGTTGCTAGTTTTTGTTATCATAAACAATACTGCCCGGATAGCTTATTCTCACATCTTTGCATACATTTACAAGTTTTTCTCACAGGTTGAGTTATTAGCTAGTTCAAAGGAAAATACATATGTGCATTTAAGTTTTAGCAGATGTTGTCAATATTCCATCCAAAGAATTTGCATAATTTCACGGAATAACAAAGTGTCGGAGTGTCTTTTTCTCTACATCTTTGCTACCATTGGGTAAGATACATCTTTTACAGTTTTGCTCATCTGCTACATTGTTTGGATTTTGCATTCCTTGGAGTAAACTTGAGTGAGTTTGCGCAAATGTTTATAGGTTCTCTGTACAAACTTTATAATAGTTTCTTCTGTGTGGACACTCTCTTTCTGTCTGTCTTTTTTTTTTTTTTTTGTGGTGCTGCATGGCTTGCAGGATCTTAGTTCTCTAACTAGGGATCGAACCTGTGACCTCTGCAATGGAAGCTTGAAGTCCTAACTACTGCATGCCAGGGAATTCCCAACCATCCTCTTTATTTACTTACTTTCCCAGCCTCCTTCCTGGACTCCTGCTAATTTATTCCTTTCCACTCTATCCTCTACAGGCTTCCAGAATAACCTTTCTCACAAGAAAATCTGGTCACATTGGGTCACCACTCAAAACATGTCAGAGACCTCACCCACACCCCGCAGCCTGCAGGATAAAGAGCCTATGCTCTTTAGTCTAGTTTAAAAAGTCCTTTATAATATGGTTCCTCCCCCATCCCAAATGCCCATTAATTGAGCACTAAGTTCAGATACCCTGTGGGTGCTGGGGACCCAGAGATGAATGAAACAGGCAGATGTCTGCTTTCTGCAGCAGTCTACAGCAGTTTTTACTATTTTTTTCATTATTGTCTCTCTATAGGAGAAAAATAGAATTATCTTTAATTTAAATCAGTTTTAATCTAATTACATTTAATTTCTCCCTAACAACAGAAATTAAATGTTTAGGAATAAGATTTTGTCAGGGAGGGTTGGCTTTGGAGGGCCACAAGCCATTGTCATGTCTAAGGTTTTTTGTTCTGTTTTGTTTTGTTTTCGCCACCCAAGAATTAGTTTTGGCCCTCTTGGGAGCCATATCACTCCCATTGAGAATGCATGCTCTAGAGGGAGAGCTGGACAGTAAACAAGTAAATGGAAAAGATCATTCCAGGGAGCCAAGAATGTTACTGTGAATTCCCTGGTGGTCCAGTGGTTAGGACTCTGCGCTTCCACTTCAGGGGACCCGGGTTTGATCCCTGATTGGGGAACTAAGATCCTGTAAGCCCCGTGGCGCAGCTGAAAAAAAAAAAGTTACTAAAGGAGGAAGAATGGTTGAGGGAGCCACGACTCTTGATCATTTGAATCAGGAAATCTCTTTCCAGACAAGGAAGACGAGCCTTGGTTTCTTCAGCTGCAAAATGGAAATAATAATTTCTCCCCACAGTTCCTGCAAACAGTGAAAGCTCAATAACTGAGCTTTGTTGTTATTATTAATTTTTAATTTTTTAAAAAACGTAAATGAGATACGCTTCTATTTAGCTACCTAGCAGGGTACCAGCTCCCAACCTCTCACACAGCCGGCGCCTCTACCTCCGTCCGTACGGTGGCGCTGTGGGGCACAGCGGTTGGGCTGCTCTAGGCAGCGGAATCGGAAGTCTCGTGCTCCTCCCACTTCCGGTCTTTGGCCCAGGCTTGGGCTGCGTGGAGAAGGTGTCACAATGCCGACCGGAGACTTTGAGTGAGTGTGGGGTCATGGAGGGAGGCTTGGGAGGCGGACTGGGCGTTCTAGGGGGTATTATAGAATCTGGATGCGCCGAGGCCGCGGGAGCCGGGCCGCGCCTCATCCAGCCCTCCTCCTGGCCAACTTGTCCCCGCAGTTCGAAGCCCAGTTGGGCCGATCAGGTGGAAGAGGAGGGAGAGGACGGTGAGTCTGCCCTGTCGCCCCCGATCACCACAGCCAGCCCTCCAGGCCGTCACTGCTGCCTGTTCCAATCCCCCACCCTGGCACCGCCGTCTGACCCTGCATCTCCCCTCACGGCCAGCCCCTGCCCCGCGCCATCCTTATCCGGGCCAGCCTATCTCCAATTCCGGACGTTCACCTCTTCCTCCCATGCCACCGCCCAAATCCTTGATCCCAGCACAGCTGCTCCCCTTCTCCGGGGAGGAAGTTGTAACAGCCTCCCTCCTGCCTTTGTACTAGCGCCCGGGTGCCAGGGATCCCCTATGCTTGCCATTGCTGGAAGTTGCTACAGCCAGCTTCGTGTCCCCAGACGGCTATCCCAGGACACTTCCTGGCCAGTCGTCTGCCCTCGGTCCCGCCTTTCTCAACTCTTGGTGCGGACATCATCCCAAAGTTCCCTCCATTTCGGTTTGGGAGCTCTTGCCTCTCTATCTAATCCCTGTTCCCTACACTCCCTTTCACAGACAAATGTGTCACCAGCGAGCTCCTCAAGGGGATTCCTCTGGCCACCGGGGATACCAGCCCAGAGCCTGAACTATTGCCGGGAGGTGAGTGACAGACTCCTCTCCGTCCCTGGGCTGCCTCTTCTCCCCAGCCGCCTTCCTGCCTGGTCCCCGTTCCCCAGGGCTCAGTTCCTCTTGTGTCTTCCCCTCTCCCAGCTCCACTGCCGTCTCCCAAGGAGGTCATCAATGGAAACATCAAGACACTGACTGAGTACAAGATAGATGAGGATGGCAAGAAGTTCAAGGTGAGGCTGGGGAAGAGGTGGGTGCCCTTTGCTTGGGGGCACTTGGACAAGGAGAGAATGATGTGTGTTGGGTGCATTGATGAGGAAGATCCCCTGGCCCCAGGAACCTTGAGGAGCTGGAAGCCCACACGTCTCCCCTTCTGTCTACAGATTGTTCGCACCTTCAGAATTGAGACCCGGAAGGCTTCAAAGGCTGTGGCAAGAAGGAAGGTAAGGACTTCCCTGGCAGTCCAGTGGTTAGGGCTCTGCGCGTCCACTGCAGGACACATGGCTTCAATCCCCGGTCGGGGAACTAAGAGCCCACATGCCGCGTAGTGTGGCCAAAAATAGAAAAGAATAAAAAAAAAAAAGAAGGGGGAGGAAGGTAAGACCCTTCTTCCCCTGTCTTGGGGGCGCCTCCAGGGCTGACTCAGAGAAAAATAGGAATCCTTTTCCCCGGTACCTTTATTTTTAGAAGTGGGGTTTAACTGTTTGCACTTGTTTTACTGGAGCAGAACTGAGGCCTGTTTGTAGTCTGTGGGGGGCCCTGAAAAGTCCAGCAGGTGCAGCAGTGGGTGGGCTTGATTCTTACTCCTCTTGGGTTGTCTACCAGGAGGAACAGAGCCAAGCCTTCCCCTCAGGTGGCTGTCACAGCAGAAGAAGTGATAGCAATAAATACATGTGGCACAATTCCCGGCGTACTTTCTCTGTGTTAGACCCAGGTGCTTTGCAGGAACTATTTTCTCATTCAGTCCCCGTAGCATTCCTGGGAGGTGTGGGGAGCATTGTGGTCCCTTTTTTTATAGGGGAGGAAGTTGAGGTTCAGATTGTTTAATTAGCTCAAGGCCCCTGGAAGTCTGGGTGACCCTGCACACCCCTGCGCATCACTCCATGGTGGGGGCTGGTCCGCTACCTGCACGGCCCCCACCAGGAGCTGTTGGCTGTGGAGCTGTTTCCCCCCTGAGCCTCAGTTCTCTCATCTGGAACATGGGGCTGAGAGCTGCCCTTGCCTCCTGGAGCTGGTGTGAAGCTAGGGCCTGGCAGGCACTCAGGGAACAGGAACTGTCATCACCACTGCTTTGAGGAGCATTTGGGGAGGGTGTTGAGTGGGGTTCAAGGCCCAGACACCCTGGAGGTGGCGCTTGTAAGTCTAGGGTGCCAGTGGAGGGGGTCGCATTTGTCCTTGCCTTAACCTGTCCCCTATCCCGCGCTGAGCTCAGAACTGGAAGAAGTTTGGGAACTCAGAGTTTGACCCACCAGGGCCCAATGTGGCCACCACCACTGTCAGTGATGATGTATCCATGACATTCATCACCAGCAAAGAGGTAAGTGGGCCAAGAGGCTGGTGGCCAGGGTGGTGGTGGTGTCGGGGTTGTGCCAGCCCAGTCTGAGCTGCTCTGACCTGCCCCACCAGGATCTGAACTGCCAGGAAGAGGAGGACCCGATGAACAAGCTCAAGGGCCAGAAGATTGTGTCCTGCCGCATCTGCAAGGGCGACCACTGGACCACCCGCTGCCCCTACAAGGACACACTGGGGCCCATGCAGAAGGAGCTGGCCGAGCAGCTGGGCCTGTCCACTGGCGAGAAGGAGAAGCTGCCCGGAGGTGCCAGGGCCCGGGGATGCGGCTGGCAGGCTGTGGGGTGGAGGACAGGGATTGTGTGCGCCTCTGGGAGAGTCGTGGGTCGTCACCTGGTGTCTGAACGGGACCGCCACTGCTGGGGCTGTCGTCTCCCACACAACAGTGTCCGCACTGCAAGGCTGTGACCACAGGCCACGTTCGTTTGTGTGAGAGAGACTGGCAGGTGGGTGCTCTGACTGCTGGTGATGTCACCTGACTCTCCTCACTGGGGGCCGTGAGAGCCGCTCGTGGGCACGGCCACGTGTGTGACTACATACACCGTGAGTGGTGGGGAGACGGTTGTTCCCCGGATGTGTCTGTGAGTTTCCTGACTTGAGTGCACTGTGTTTGCACGCCCACACCAAGGAGCAGACTCACCCAGGTGAGCAGCCACTTGTCACCTGCCCAGGGGCAGGTACCTGGGGGCTGTCCCTAACCCTGTGTACCTGTCTTCCCATGTGTTGTGAGGCTGGACATTGCTGTCAACCCCTGTGGGTTCTCTTGCTCTTCCTGTGCCGCCGGCAGGGTGTTGAGGTGGTGTCAGCTTCCTGCATATGACCTTTAAGTCGTGACCACGAGGCTTTGAAGGAATCAACCGATCACCTGTGGTTTGACAGATGGTGCTTGGGCGGGGCCGTGGCTGGAGCCGCCAGCATCCTGGGGCAGGTCTGTGCCGGGGAGGCCTGACTGGGCCTTGCTTTTGGTCTCCAGAGCTGGAGCCTGTGCCGGCCACTCAGAACAAGACAGGGAAGTATGTGCCTCCGAGCCTGCGGGATGGAGCCAGCCGCCGCGGGGAATCCATGCAGCCCAACCGCAGAGGTGAGGTGGCGAGCACCCTGGCACTGGGCCGGCGGGCGGGCATCTCCCTGCACCCTGTGATTATCCCGCGGGTGGGGCCGGCCCCTTACAGATGCCTCTCCTTGCTTGCCCAGCCGACGACAATGCCACTATCCGCGTCACCAACCTGTCCGAGGACACTCGTGAGACCGACCTGCAGGAGCTCTTCCGGCCCTTCGGCTCCATCTCCCGCATCTACCTGGCAAAGGACAAGACCACCGGCCAGTCCAAGGTGGGCTGGCGGCCAGGGGGCGGGGAGGGGTCCTCCATAGGTCCCAGTTGTGCCTTGAGCATCCCTGACCCCACCCTCTCCCCCAGGGCTTTGCCTTCATCAGCTTCCACCGCCGCGAGGACGCCGCTCGCGCCATTGCCGGGGTGTCCGGCTTCGGCTACGACCACCTCATCCTCAACGTCGAGTGGGCCAAGTGAGACCCCTGCCTTCCCCCGCCCCCTCCACGGTGTCACGGCCCACAGATGCTCAGGCTGACTGCAGGCCCCAGGCCAGGTTAACAGCCACAAAGGCTGTCCTGGGGCGCAGGTCATTTACTGTCCTTCTCCTCTTACGGAGGGGCGCACGGCCCATGCGCGGCGGGGCCTTCCCGCCGGTCTGGCTCGTCGTGTGCTCTGCGCTGCCACCCGGTCTCGTCCTGCCCTGTCCCCCTCATCCCCGTTGAGTTCCCTGTGGTGTGGGTGTAGGGTGTGCTCTTGGGATTCCCTTAGGGGTCGGAAGCCCCCATACTTCCCATCCTCAGCCACCTCGTGTTTCTCTCTCTAGGCCGTCAACCAACTAAGCTGGCTGCTGCTGCTTGGCCCCCAGCCCCCGGGACCCTTCAGTGGCAGAGGGCAGCCTCCGGAAGCAGGGGGCTCCGAGGGCAATAAAAGATCTCCACCACCCTGTGCTGTTCCATTTATTCGCAGATGTCACTCACACTGTGGTGGGCGGGGCCAGGCCTCCTCCCCGCCTTCCCCCTCTGTTGTGGGTTTGCTCCCTGGCCCTGCCCGGGGTTACTGCTGCGGGTGGCGATTCCTGCTGCTCTGGCTTGGGCGCTCCCTGGTCCCACTGCAGGCCTTTCCTTGGGGAGGAAGTTTTGACTCAGGGCCTCTTGGGGGATCAGAGCCAGGGGCCTGCTGTGCTCTCAGCCTCCATTCTGCTGCTGGGTCCCGGTGTCTCGTGATGAGGAGGGGGCTGAAGATGGGCCAGGTCACGGACTCAACTCAGGGGACTGGGGCCCCGAGGTTTTGGGGGTGGCTGTGACATTGAGAGGCAGGGCTTGGCCGGAGCACTCCATGTTCTCTGGGGCCTGCCCCTGCCCGCAGCCAGGGCAGCAGCAGTCCAGGCTGGGCACCACAGCCATGTAGAGCAGCGGGTGTACGCAGATGGCCAGGGGAACGAGGCCCCGTGTTACCTGATGGGCCACGTACGTCCTCCAGCTCAGTGCCGCCTTAGCCTGGGCCGCACTTGCAAAGCCTGGGCAGAGGGCTCTCCAGCGCTGCCGGGCATACACGTTGAGCACCCCTGTGACGTAGTAGGGCACATAGGAACTAGCGTAGAGGGCAATGCCACCGGCCACCAGCATCATCACGTGCAGCTTGTTGGCTGCTGTCATGCCGTGGCTCTGCAGCACGGCCTGCCCGAGGGCGCCGTAGGCCACCAGGCTGAGCAGCAGCGGCAGGCCGCAGCCCAGAGCCATGAGCGCCAGGCTGTAGACCCTGTAGGCCTCAAGCTGCTTGTCATCTGCTGTCCCCAGGCACTTGATGCAGGCAAGGGGCCTGTCCACAGTGCACTTGCCTTCCTGCTGTGGCCCACTCAGGTGGGAGAAGCTGAGCATGGGTGCGGCCAGCAGGGCTGCCAGTGCCCAGCCAGCAGCACTGATAGCCCAGGCGTGCTTGGGCCGCAGTTGGCTGTGGGTGAAGAAGGGGTGGACAATGCCCAGGTAGCGGTTGAGGCTGATGCAGGTGATGAAGATGACGCTGCCCAGCAGGTTGCAGGTGAAGAGGAAGCGCTCCAGGCGGCAGGCAGTCTCCCCGTAGCTCCAGTGTTTGGGTGGGTAGAAGTAGGCGGCCAGCGGGGGCAGCGTCAGGGCATAGAGCAGGTCGCTGACTGCCAGCTGGGCTGAGAAGATCACGGCTGGGTGCCAAGGGCGATGGTCCTGGGTGCAGAAGCGGTACAGGGCCAGGCTGTTGCCAGCCAAGGCCACCAGAAACACAGCCACCAGCATGGGCCACAGAAAGTCTTCCTGGAAACCGCTGAGGATGTGGTCAGCAGCCGCTGAGAAGTTGGCTGGGCAGTGTGTGGGACCTGGGGCAGAGAGCGTTGCTGCATCAGCCTGTCTCTGACCATGGCTCCCGCCGCCTTCAGAGTCGGAAACACTGTGACACCCATACCGGCTGTGCACCAGGAGCCCTTTGCGGGGTATACTCCGCTGAGTACTTTTCCACACCCAGGAGCGGGGGGCCAACCACAGCTCCTTCGTACAGAGGGAATCTGTACGAAGAGGCCCAGAGGCCCAGAGCGGTTAGAAGCACAGAGTCCTTCATTCAGCCTCTCTCTGTGTCCCGCACCATCAAGAACCAGTTGGAGCAAGAAGCAGGGACGCAGGCTTCCCCGGCGGCGCGGTGGTTAAGAATCCACCTGCCAATGCAGGGGACACAGGTTCGAGCCCTGGTCCGGGGAGATCCCACATGCCATTGAGCAACTAAGCCTGTGCACCACAACTACTGAGCCTGCGCTCTAGAGCCCGCAAGCCACAGCTACTGAAGCCTGTGCGCCTAGAGCTGGTGCTCTGCAACAAGAGAAGCCACCGCAATGAGAAGCCCGCCCACCACAACGAAGAGTGGCCCCCACTCGCCGCAACTAGAGAAAGCCCGCGCGCAGCAATGAAGACCCAATGCAGCCAAATAAATAAATAATAATAAAAGTAAAGGAAAAGAACCAGGGACGCATGTAACCTGGCAGTGACCACCCAGAGCCATCGGGGCCTGGGGTGGAGGAGAGGGAGCCCAGGCGAGTATCCCACCCCACTACACAACTCCCAGTCCGATCTGACAGTCGTCACCCCCTTAGTGTCACCCAAGTCCAGCCCCCACCATCTACCTGTTGGCTGCACTCGGATCTCCCTGCTCTGGCCCTCACCCATCTGTTCTCTCACATCCTCCAAAGGGCACCTGAGACAGGTCACATCCCTATCCTCCCAGCCCTCCCCGGCTTCCTCCTCACATGGAAGAAAAGCCAGAGCTCACCTTTTCGCACAAGGCCCTGCAGGAGCTATCCCTCCCACCCCACCAGGGCTCTCATTTCCCACTCCCAGCTCCCTGGGACCGCAGTGTCCTGGCTGTTCCTTAAGTCACAGCCTGCCTCAGGGCCTTTGCACCGGCTGAGTCACAGGCAACAGGCATCCTTAAGGCTGTCCCACTCACCTCCTCCTGGTCTGGTCCTGAGAGAGGACCTGAGATCACTCTAACGTTGTGACTGCACCCTTGGTCCCCTACCCTGCTTATATTTTTGCCACAGCTTGTCACTCCATCTGATCACTGTAAGAAAAATCCCCAGAATGTTCCCTCCTGAGGGTGAGGCAGTGCCCTGCTACTGGCTTCCCAGTGCCCAGAACAGCACCTGGGACTGAGCAGTGCGGGGGGGAAGCTGAGCTCTGCAGTTGACCCTTTACACGCCCCACTCAGCCTCAACTTTCCAACCTGAGAATTGGCCTGTTCCCAGGTTGGTCCAGCAGGCTGGCCAGGAGCTCTGTGCGAGGTGCATGTACCCCTTCCCCGACCCGGTCGGCTACCCCACTCTCACTTCTGCCTTCCTATCCCATCCCTCTGCCCTGGGAGGAAGTCGGTCCAGACGTGATTCTAAACCCCTTCTCCCCTCTGCCCTCCAGGAGCCGGCCGCCTCCACCCCCATGGCCCTGGATGTGTGCCTGGCTCACAGCAGTGCTGGCTCCTCACCTGAGGTGGTGGTGGCCATGGCCCGCATGGCCTGCCTCTGGGTCTGCAGCCCAGTGTGCTGTGCTGCACACGGTCCTTTGCTGAGCTACTAGCAGTGCTGCCGGCCCTTCCCCTTCCCAGCAGCACCTCCTTCAGTCTGCAGAGCTGGTCTGGGCACACGCCTCACTTCCACCCCCGGTTTCCTTCCTCATGACACCCAATCCTCCAGAGCTGGCCCATCTGCTTGTGGGGGCCTTTGCTAGGCTGGGGGAGGGGCCCAGGACGCCAAGGCACCAAAGCAGGGTCAAATCTGCCCGTCACCCTTGCCTGTGAAACAAGGCCCTGCACTTCCACTGCCCAGGGTCGGGGAAATGGGCCCAGGCTTCGGGCAGAAACCAGGCCCCCCATTTCAAGCGCAGACTAAGACTCATGAGAAATCAGTTTATTAGAGGGGGAGGTTAGGAAAACAGTTCTCCTTTATGAAAGGAAACCGAGGGCTGCACCTGGAGGCCCAGGAGATGGGGAGCCCAGGGCAGCATTTCTCAGGCCCCAATCTGGGGCATTCCACCTGCCACCCAGGCTTGGCCTCAGGCTACTCTCTTAGGTGGCCACGGTCGGCCTCGCCTGTGGTCCCGGGCAGCCCCTCTGGGTCCCACCTTGGCCTGGGCCCCCGGGTGTCTGCCCTTGGCCTTTGGAGGCCTCCGGTCACTGCCTCGGTCAGGCTTCCGTTCCTTTACCCGTCGCTTCTTGCCTGGGGGCCCGGCAGGCCGCCTCCACTTGGCTGCCTTTGGGAACATGTCTGTGGGAAGAGACTGTGTCAGGGCCACCAGGGCACAGGGACAGACAAGCCCATGGTGCCCAGCTACACTGACCCCTGCCTGCCACACACCCTCATCAGGCTCCTCGCCCACAGCCTGGCGGAAATACTCGGCCTCATCCTCCTCTTCCTCTTGCTGGCTGACCCCCTCTGCCTCTGCAGGGGCCCCGGGGTCCTCTGCATCGCTGTCCCCATCAGCCTCTGCCTGTGCCCGCTTCATGCCCGCCAGGCTCTTCTTCCTGGAGGAGGAACACTGGTCAACGTGGCAGCCTGCGCCCAGGACCCCGCCTCATCCGCCTGGCGACCACACACCTGTGGGCCTCTCGCTGCTCTCGCTTGCGCTGAACGTTCTGGGCCTGCTGGTCCTGCCTCTGGGCCTTGAGCCGCAGCTTCTCCTCCTTGGCTGCCAGGGTGGCCTGCAGTTCCTCCTCTGTTTTGTGCACTAAATGGGAAGAGACAGCCACTGAGGCCTTCACCAAGATCCAGGTGAGCCCTCCAGTACCTTGAGACCCACCTTCGATCAGGCCTCAGACCCCGGTGCCCCTCCAGCCCCGTCCTCACCAAAACTATGGAACAGCACGTTCCCTTCTCCTACACCCTCCTGGATCTTGATGAGCTGCAGTGTCATCCGAGGCCCGATCTGGAGGAACGGGGGAGGGGGTTGGGGCAGTGTGTGTCAGTCCCTCCTTGAGACTGGGGGAAGCCATCAGGCCTGCCTGGGCGGGGCCTCACCTCGGTGAGCCGCACTGCGCTCTGCTGGGCTGGCATGTTGCCTCGCCCTGCCACGGCCTGGGGCAGCACCGTGATGTTGTGCTCGCCGTCCGGCTCCGCTTCACTCTCGGACAGCCCTGCGCCCCTGTGTGGGGCACACACGGGGCTCAGCAGGGGATCCCGGGCTCCTGGGACAGCTCTTGGGCCCCCTGCCCCCACCCTGAGCCCTCCTCACGTGGCCAGCAGCTCACTGACGTCCTGCAAGCGACTCATGTTGGGGAACTTCTCCTGAAGCAGTTTCTTCATCCCGCGACTTGCACCCACAGGGACAACTCTGATGCTACTGCAGGGGTCAGAGCGAGGGAGAACGGGGGTCAGGAGCCACGGGGTCGCGGAGCAGCTCCACCCCCCACCCACCCTTTCCATGGTCCATCGGAGCGTGTACTTTGAAACTAAGCAATCACAGAGGCTCAGCAGCCGTGCTGTCATCAGCTGCAGAGCGGGGCCACACCCGCCACCCCACCCCACCCCAGACTCACTAATGGCGGAAATCCAGCTCCTGGGAGTCAGGGTTGTAGTTGATGAGAAGGCAGCGCTTGATGGTGTTCAGGTTCACCTGGAAGGGAGAGAAGAGAAGGCATGGCGCCACGTGAGCTGCACCCAGGCCCCACTGTGTGCTGGAGCCCGTGCCAAGCCCCGGCTATGGCTGCACTCCTGAAACCTCACAGTAAAAGGGCACAGAGTGCTGAGAGCACTGCAGGGATGGATGGGGCTGCAATTGGTGTCCATGGGCTACCTGGACGTTGGCTAGAAATCCTGGGTCCCAGGCCCACTGAGGCCGTCGACACCGGACTTCCTGGTGACTGGCATCTAACAAGGCTAATTTGAGATCCACTGATGCCACGGATTAGAAGCAGGGGCTCTGCTGCCAGACAAATTTAAAAATCTGGTCCTGCTTTCTTCTCCCTCGTATCTGACCTGAGACTAGTGACTTCACCTCTGTCAGCCTCAGTTTCCCCCTCTGTAAAGTGGAGCCACAATACACGCTACTCTACTTAGACCAGCACTCAACGTGCATTTAGGAAATAAAGCACTGTGGGCATAGTTTTCCACCTGCCAGATGGGATGGCAGCTCATGGAGGAAGCCTCTTGCGCAGTGTCACAGAACGCTATGAGTGGGATTCGACCTCAGAACCCGGAGTTCTCACCCTCAATGCTAGGAGGTGAAGACTGAGCAATCAACCCAAGGGCCCGTGCGTGGTAACTGTTGCCTGGCCCAGCCCACCTTGTGCACGTTGATGGAGGGGAACAGGTTCTGGAACATGGTGGCCATGAGCTTCACGTGCATGCCGTGGGGGCCAAAGCTGTTGAGCACCAGGAGAGGAGGGTGGGCAAACTGCTGCTCGTGCATGCGGTGACGTCGCAGCGAAGAAACCACATCACGCACCAAGGTGTACTGCAGGACAGGGTGACGAGTGGATAACTGCCAAGCACACATGGCTGGGGCAATCCCCAAACCCAGCTCCTACCCCTCGGAGGCCTCATACCACCTCTAGTCCTTACCTTGTTGATCCGGAAGGTTAAGGTAGGGCCTCCCGGGAGGCGTATCAGCTTCTACAGAAAAAAAGGATCAGTGAGGGTCAAGGTGTCCAACTAGGGAGCAGGGGGAATGGGAACCTCTGCCCATCTCTTCAGAGCGTTTACTTTGAAGCCAGAATCACGGCAGCTCAGAGGCACAAGGGGTCATCATGAGAGCTGGGGGAGGAGGAGGGGGTGGGGGAGTGAGGGGTGAGAGCATCCACTCACAAAGTAGACACTGGTCTCCGTTTTGCTCAAGATCAGGAAGTGTGTGACCCCAAGGGGCCCAGCCACTGCCACACAATCTTTCAGAGAGTTTTTCTTTCGAATCTGGAAATGATAAAAAGAAAAAGGGACGATCACTGATATCCCCTTATTGAACAAAGCCTATACGCTTAAGCTGTTATGCCCTTTCTTGCATTTAACCCTCGGAAGAAGGGGGGAGGAGAGAAGAGTGCAATGCTCTTGACCTCTAGAGCCAGTCAGACTTGAATCTGAGCACCGCCTCTGTCCCTCGACAGCCAGCTGAGGCCCAGACAGGTTAAGTAACTTGATCGAGGCTTTTGAGAGAAGCCAGCTTTGCTGATTCCTGAGTCCCCTCTTAACCACCAGTCCTAGGCACCCAGCCAAGCTGCGCGCGGTTCATCTGCTCGCCCTCGCTGCTGCCACTCAAAGCCCTGAGAGGCAGCCACTATGGTCCCCATAAGGGCTCCTTTCTCCAGCTAGGGAGACTGAGGCCTCGCGCGGTTTCGAGGATGGAGCCATCCCCACAGAGGACGGGGCCCACAGCGGGTGGAGATGGGCTGGGCGATGCAGACCTGCAGGCGGGTGGCGGTGAGCGGCTCCATGACCCGCCGCAAGTCCAGGCTGAGCTGTCGGACGCTACGACCCGCGCGGCCCCGAGAGAACACGAAAGAGTGCGGCTGTGCGGCATAGGCCTCGAGGTTGCGGAGGTGCGCCTGGGCGCGCGCCCGCTTCTGGTGCCGGGACTGCGGGGGCGAGAGGCAAGAGGTGAGCACTGCAGCCACCGCCGGGACCCCACCCGCGCTGCCCGCTTTCCCGGCCGCCGCGCCTCACCCGCCCCGACTGCCCCATGCCACCGTCTCTTCCTCGAGGCCTCTTCTGCTGGCTGCTTCCGGCGCCGCACAGCTCACTTCCGGCGCCGGCGAGGCGACTACGTGAGGCGCCGCTGCGTGATGACGTCACCACATGGGCTTGCGCACCAGGTCGCGGGAAACCTCGGAGGGGTTGCTATGGAGACACCTGGTGCCTGTTTCTGTGGAAACCGGGGCGGGGGGGGGGGCGGCACGGTTCTAAATGAGCCATGGGTTCGAATCCCGCCTCGGCCATTTCCACCAGCTGTGCGATTTTGAGGCACACGTTCTCCACTCCAAGGCTCCTAAAGTATCCCAAAGTGAGGATGATCATCATTTCCTCTCTGACCCGCGAATTAAGAGAGATGATGTATGCACAGTACTTGGCACACTGGCGCCAGGCACTTGGGGACCCGAAAAGGGGATAGCACCTTGGCAGTTACTCATTTAGGCCCCAGGTCCTGAGGACCAGCTGTCCCCCGCGGGGGCCCTGTCTGCGGACGGGCTGAGGGATGGAAATTCCACATCACCTTCTGGAAATTCAGAGCAAGGCGGTAGCTTCGTGAATAATTCACCCCCTCCCAGTTTCCGCTCAAAGCCACAGCCTTGGCCTCAGGCCTCTGGCTTCTTCCCCAGAACCTTCGGGTGGGGGGAAGAGATCCCCCAACATCTCTCTCCCTGTTCCATCTGTCTCTGTCTCCCTCTCCCCAGCTTTGAACTTGCCAAAAATTGTCTCCTTCGTCATCTGTAAGTTTCCATCTTTCTCCTCTCTCTGTCTGTCCCTATCCCCATTTCTCTCTTCTCATCTCTATCCCCATCTCCCATCTCTCTCCCGATCTATCTCCCAGACGTTTCTCCTTCTCTGTCTCTCTGACTCTCTCTCCCTCCTGTCATCCCCTCTCCTTGACTTAGGAGGTTTCTTCTCTCTCTGCTGCCAGTGGGGGAAGCTGGAGGGGGCCCAGCGTGGTGGGGGGGGGGGCGCCAGCCCAGGCCGGGAGCCCAGCCTGGCAGCCTCTCTCAGATCTGGGACGACCATTTCCTCCTTCAGCCCGGGAGGCCACTCGGGTTACGAGTTCAGGACTGTAGGAAATGGGAGGAGACTGCTAGTCGGGAAGGCCTTCTTACAAGTCGGAGACCCTAGCCTGGTGGGGGCTCTACGTGAGTCACTTTGTTCTGTCTGTTTTCTGCCCTGCAGGACCTGACCTGTGTGAGGATGTGAGAGTGTGTGTGGGAGATAAATGGAAACTTGCGCTGGGCTGTGGGCGGGTATCAGGGGCTCGCCGTGTGCCTGGTTTGTGTCTCTGCGCTTGCCAGTGTGTGACCATGTGTACCTGGGTGTGTACATGCCTCATGCAGATTTACAGACACGCTCAGCCCACGGGGTATTTTCCTTTAAGTCGTGGTGTGTGCGTGTGTGACCGCATTTTGTTTTTAGTTTTTGTTGTTTTTTTAATTAATTAATTTATTTTTGGCTGCGTTGGGTCTTCGTTGCTGCGTGTGGGCTTTCTCTAGTTGCGGTGAGCGGGGGCTACTCTTTGTTGCGTTTCGCGGGCTTCTCATGGTGGTGGCTTCTCTTTGTTGCGGAGCACGGGCTCTAGGTGCACGGGCTCTAGTAGTTGTGGCACGTGGGCTCAGTAGCTGTGGCTTGCGGGCTCTAGAGCGCAGGCTCAGTAGTTGTGGCGCACGGGCTTAGTTGCTCCGTGGCATGTGGGATCTTCCTGGACCAGGGCTCGAACCCGAGTCCCATGCATTGGCAGGTAGATTATTATTATTATTAATTAATTAATTAATTTTTGGCTGCGTTGGGTCTTCGTTGCTGCACGCAGGCTTTCTCTAGTTGCAGCGAGTGGGAGCTACACTTTGTTGCGGTGAACGGGCTTCTCATTGTGATGGCTTCTCTTGTTGTGGAGCACAGGCTCTAGGCGCGCGGGCTTCAGTAGTTGTGGCACGTGGGATCAGTAGCTGTGGCTCGAGGGCTCTAGAGCACAGGTTCACTTGTTGTGGCACACGGGCTTAGTTGCTCCGTGGCATGTGGGATCTTCCTGGACCAGGGCTCGAACCTATGTCCCCCGCATTGGCAGGCGGATTCTTAACCACTGCACCACCAGGGAAGTCCTGTGACCACATTTTGAACACATAGTTGCTTCCTAAATCTGTGCTATTTCCAGTTGTGTCTTTATTTATTTATTTTTTTTGACTGTACCACGCGGCTTGTGGGATCTTAGTTCCCAGACTAGGGATCGAACCTGGGCCCCAGCAGTGAAAGCGCTGAGTCCTAACCACTGGACCCCCAGGGAATTCCCTCCAGTTATGTTGTTGTAATTGTCTGTGCCGGGAAAATCCACGGACACACACACATACACATACACACACACAGATTCCATCTGTCTATCTTTGCTGCTTTGTGCAGTGGTTTCCATGTCTCATTGGGTATCCGTGTGTGTCTTTGTGCTCTACTGTTATGTGCACACACAGAGGTGTGTGTGTGACTGTTGTGGTATATGTGTGTGAGTTCTGGAGCCATGTTACCTGGGCCGAATACCATTGCCGATCCTTTCTTTGGCTGTGTGACCACAGGCAAGTTGCTCACCCTCTCTGAGGCTCCGTTCTCTGCTGTAAAATGTGGCTACATACAGAAACCAGCTCTGGTTGCTAGGATTAAATGAGATACAAAATGTAGAGTTTAGAGTCATGCCTGACAGGCTGCAGGTGCCGCTGATATTCGCTACTGTTGTTCTCTGTGGGGTGTGTGTGTGTGTGTGTGTGTGTGTGTGTGTCTGCCTGTCTATGTCTGAGGCTGGGATCCATGCAGCCTCCCTGGGCCTGCAGCCTCCCACGCTCTGTGCTGTGCTGTGGGGGGAACGTCCAGGGCGCTGAACTGTGTTATCAGGCTCTGGTGGCCTGGGCAGGAGGGTCTGGCAATTCTGCCTCAGTTCTCACATGGGAAATGCTAAATATTTACAGTTTGGAGCTCCTGGGCTCAGCATCACCACTCTAGTCCCAGGCTGTGGGTAGTTACCAAGCCTCCTCCCTCCTGCTCTCCCACCAGCCTCTCCCCTTCTCCAGTTCAGAGGCCCTGCTGGACCCTCAGCTCCTCCTCGGACTTCTTGTGTCTGCTGCGGGCCTTGCTGAACTCAGGGTCTTGGTCGTGAGAGGTGAGAGCGCAGGAGGGTGGGAGGGCAGGTGGAGGCTGAATCTGTCTGTTGGGAAACCTGGGTCTTGGCTTGGCTGGGGGACTCCCCAGACCTCCTCTTTACTCCAGGCTGAGATCCTGGAAGGCAGCGGATGTTACACACACACTAGTTCAAACGGGTTTGGTCCATCCCTGTTGTGGAGGGCCTGATGTCTTCGGGCGGGGGGCGGCAATAAGAGGTCCCTGCTCTGCCCTTGGTAGCTAGTGCTTGGGGTGTGAGTACAGTAGTGAACATGCCTTTCTCCAGCACAGAACCCTCCATGATTCCCACATGACTCAGAGTAAAACCCCAAATCCTCCTCAAGGTTCACAAGGCCCTGCACACTTTGCCCCCATCACTTCCTCCTGCTCTCCGCCTCACTCATTCTGTTGCAGCCTTACAGGCTTCCCTGCTATTTCTTGGGAATATCAAGTAAGGTTCAACCTCAGGGCCTTTGCACTCGCTGTTCCCTCTGCCTGAATGCTCTTCCCTTTCTCTCTCTTCCTTCAGGTCTTCACTCAAGTGTCATCTTCTCAGTAATGTCTGACTCCTCTATTTAAAATGCACCCCCAGCCCAGGTCTCCCACCCCCTTCCCTGTTTTTCTACGAAGCACTTACCTCTGGCCTACCCACCATCTGTTTTCCCAACCTGCTCCACAAGGGCAGGGGTTTTGTCTGTGTTGGTCACAGCTGTGTCCCCATCTCCTGGAACAGCTCCTGACACACAACAGGTGCTCAAGGAATGCTTGTAGAGTGTGTGAACCAGGCAATGTGTGTGACAATGAAGCCTGCAGGACATGCGCCTGTGTGGCCACCGGGATGTGTGGGTTTGGAATATGGTGGATTGTGGCGCGGACAGGGCCAGCATGTGGACATGTGGAACATTTTCTTAATGTTGGCATGTGCACGTGGGAGGGATGTGTTTCCCCATCAGACAGCCTGCAAGTGTGTGAACCCCAGGAATGAAGACAATGGAGGCCTGCGTGTGGATCCTGCAGGGCCGCGGGTTGGTGGCCACATGTATACAGCTCACCTGTGGGAGCCAGGGAACACCTGGCGGGGGCGGGGCACGTGGGCAGACCCGGGGCGTGTGGGTGTTGCGGGGTGTGTGTGATGCCTGGCACTGTTTTAGGCGCTGCGGACAGAGCAGTGAACAAAACCCAGGCTCAGCCTCTGGGAGCTTATGTTTTGGTGGAGGAATTCAGATCATAAACAATGGCAAACAAACAAGGCAATTGCAGAGTGATAAATGCTAAAATGAAATGGACGGACTGTGCTAGGGCGTGCCCAAGCAGGGGCGACTCTAAACGGGGTAGTCAAAGAGGGCTTCTTTTTTTTAAAATTTATTTTTGGCTGTGTTGGGTCGTCTTTGCTGCCATGTGGGCTTTATCTAGTTGCGGTGAGCGGGGGCTACTCTTCATTGCGGTGCGTGGGCTTCTCATTGAGGTGGCTTCTTTTGTTGCAGAGCATAGGCTCCAGGCGCATGGGCTTCAGTAGTTGTGGCACGCGGGCTCGGTAGTTGTGGCTCACGGGCTCTAGAGCACAGGCTCAGTAGCTGTGGCACACGGGCTTCGTTGCTCTGAGGCATGTGGGATCTTCCTGGACCAGAGATTGAACTCGTGTCCGCTGCATTGGCAGGCGGATTCTTAACCACTGTGCCACCAGGGAAGTCCCTCAAAGAGGGCTTCTGAGGAGGAGACAACTGAGCTGAGACCTGAATAAGGAGAGACAGGGAGCTGTGATAAATTCAGGGAAGAATATTCCAGGCTGCGGAAACAGCAAGTGCAAAGGCTCTGAGGCTCGAGGGTCCCTTGTGTGTTTGAGGAACAGCCAGGCCAGGGTGCCTGAAGCAGAGTGAGCGCGGTGGGTGGGAGGATGAATGGGAGGAGGGGAGGGCAGGGAGGGGCCTGGGCAGAGCATGCAGGGCCTTGTGGGCTGCAGGGAGGACTTGGGCTTTTCCTCGGAGTGAGGAGGAAGCCACAGAGGTCCTGAGCAGAGGAGGAGGGACGTGACCTGTCTTGGGTGTTCACGGGTATCCTCTGGCCACTGTGGGAGAAACAGAGCAGAGATTGAGGATGGAAGCCTGGAGACCTGGCAGGCAGCTGCTCTAAGGAAATCCAGATGGTGTCTTGAGCTAGGATCATGGGAGGGAGTGAGAATGGGGGGGAATGTGGAGGAAGTCAGGGTCTAAACACAAGAGCTGATAGGCCTGGCTGATGGGTTCCATCTGCCATGAAGAGACATGAATGACTCTGGAGTTTTGGTCTGAGGACATGGGAAATAGGGTGTCCGCTAGTAGACTGAGTTAGTGAGACTTTCTCCTCATCTCCCCTCACCCGCCCCCCCCCCCACCTGTTTCCCCATGGCTTCTGCTCCAGTCTCCTCCAGGTTCCTTTAATACATCAGGCATGGTCCAACCTCAGGGCCTTTGCACTTTCTACTCCCCCTGCCAGGGACCTCTTTTCTCCCAGATACCCCCATGGTTTCCTCCCTCACCTCTTTCAGGTCTTTGTTCAAAACTGTCACCTCTTCCAGGTCTTCCCTCCTCTCAAATTGCCCCTGCACATATCCCCATATCTCTGTCTTTTACTGTTCTTTTTTTTTTTTGTAGTTGTTTGTTTCTTTGGCCGCGCCGTGCAGGTTGCGGGATCTTAGTTCCCAGACTAGGGATCGAACCCTGGCCCATTGCAATGGAAGCCGGGAGTCTTAACCACTGGACACCCAGGGAATTCCCCTCTGTCTTTTACTAAAAGTACCTTTTATCTTTAGTGCCTAGGGCTGTCTAATACACTCAATTAATTCTAAGTTTATTTGGTCCTTACTCACCAGGGCAGGGATTTTTGTGTTTTGTTCCCAACTGTATTCCCAGCGCGTAGAACTGAGGCCAGCACACAGTTAGCACTCAGAGAATGCTTGCTGAATGAATGGACGAGACACACTGACCCGCAGGGCGCCTGGAACTCAGTGGGGAGGCCAGAGCTG
This sequence comes from Leucopleurus acutus, assembly GCF_964270905.1. Classification (NCBI taxonomy): domain Eukaryota; kingdom Metazoa; phylum Chordata; class Mammalia; order Artiodactyla; family Delphinidae; genus Leucopleurus; species Leucopleurus acutus. Next base: position 6,974,400 of record NC_139145.1, on the reverse strand, counting down.
GATTCTATTGGCGTATCTCCAGCCTCGGGACAGGGAAAGGGATGGAGGCGGGCGTGTGTGGACCCTGATCTACGCAGGTGTACACCTGTGCATTCCCGCGTGGGACCACATAGGTATGGCCCAGCTTGAGAGTCGGGGGTCGAGCCTGCGTTCCGAGGCCCCCTCCTTCCCGTTCATCCTCTGCCTGCAGGTCCGTCATGTCGGCACCCCGGCTGCTCACGATGCAGCTGCTGCTCTTGCTGGACGCTTGGTGGGCGCGCGCAGCCGCCCCGCGCTGCACCTACACCTTCGTGCTGCCCCCGCAGAAGTTCACAGGCGCCGTGTGCTGGAGCGGGCCGGCGGCTCCGCGCCCAACTCCGGAGGCCGTGAACGCCAGCGACGTGGCGGCACTGCGCGTGCGAGTGGGCCGCCACGAGGAGCTGCTGCGCGAACTTCAGCGGCTGGCGACGGCCGACGGCGCTGTAGCCGGCGAGGTGCGTGCGCTGCGCAAGGAGAGCCGTGGCCTGAGCGCGCGCCTGGGCCAGCTGCGCGCGCAGCTGCAGCACGAGGCGGGACCGGGGGCGGAGCCAGGCCTGGGGGCGGAGCCTGCCGCCGCGCTAGCGCTGCTTGGGGAGCGTGTGCTGAACGCCTCGGCCGAGGCGCAGCGCGCCGCCGCCCGCTTCCACCAGCTGGACGTCAAGTTCCGCGAGCTGGCACAGCTGGTCAGCCAGCAGAGTGGCCTCATCTCCCGCCTGGAACGCCTGTGCCCGGGGAGTGCGGGCGGGCAACAGCAGGTAACTCTGAAACTATCTCCCTCCCCAAATAGCAGCCACTTCTTGTGAGCATCTTCAGTAGATGGGCCCCCTGAAACCCCGTGCCCTTTTTTTTTTTTTTTTGGCCGCGCTGCGGGGCATGCGGGATCTTCGTTCCCCGACCAGGGATCGAACCCGTGCCCCCTGCAGTGGAAGCACCGAATCTTAACCACTGGACCGCCAGGGAAGTCCCAACCCCATGATTCTCAGTTCCGAAATACAAAAAGCTCCAAAAACGGACCCCTACCTCTTCCCCAGTAACTCATTTGGGTCAAAACGCAACTGGTAGCTACTTGAAGTCTTTACTTATCTACCTAATATGAATACTCATAGGATCCTATAATCAAGCATATTATTAATATGTGATAAAGACCAAAGACCTCGTTGGGGGTGTTAGGTAATATAGAGGTAGACCCTGCATTACTGTTTCTAACTCCTGCTATATTATTCTAAATTCTGGATTATGTCTCACCTTAGGTTTTGAATAAGCAATTGTTGCTTTGTGACAGTACCTAACTTACAGGGTGGTTGGGAGGATTCAGTAAGTTAGTAATATTGGATGTACTCATATTATCCCTACTTCACAGAAAAGTTTGGAGGCACAGATCGGTTAAGCTATTAACACCAGAGCAGGAGTTTAAGCCCAGCTCTGTCTCTTCTTGACTACTAGAGTTAGGCTTGGGAAGATCAATACACGCCCCTGCTTGATCTTCCCATCTGGGTGCTAGGAGATTTACGAGCCCAGAGCGTCCTGGGCTAAGGGTTAGTGCAATCACATCTAACTCTCTTGGTTACCCCAGGTCCTGCCACCGCCCCTGGTGCCTGTGGTTCCAGTCAGTCTGGTAGGTGGCACCAATGACACCAGCAGGAGGATGAACTCAGCCCCAGAATCCCAGAGAGACCAGACCCTGAGACAGCAGGGGCCCTTGGCCTCTCCTGTGCCCTCAGGGCACCCTGCTGTCCCTACCAAGCCAGCAGGTAAGACAAGGGCAGGGCTGTTGAGGGTGTGAGGAGCCAGGAGATTCCCAGTGCAGCATGAATAGAGGGAAATATGAGTCAGGACTTTAATGCCAGATTCCTCTCATGCTGGGGGGCCTGGAGGAAATGATGCTTTTATCCTGATAATGGAACAGGGAGATATGGCTCTTACTTTGATAAACACCAAAATTCTTACTATGGTGTGAAAATAAGAGAGGTACTCTTACTTTGACAAGAGGGCAGGGGATTCAGGACTGCTACTTTGGTGAGAATTTGAGGGAATTCAGAGGGCCATGTTCAAGACCTCTATTCTGATGAGGAGACCATAGAAGGAGAATTTAAGAATCCCAGGCTCCACATTTGCTTTAGTGAGAGAAGAATGACTTAGAGTCTTATTTAGGTAAGAAAAGGGGTATTGGGGCTCTTATTCTGGAGAGGGAATAGGAGAGGCAGTTCGACTGTTCTGGTAAGGGGACCAGTGAGAATCAGGACTCTTACTCCAGTAAAGGGTTGACTGGTCCAGGTTGTGCCTGTCCCATATCCCTGTGCCCGCAGGCCCATGGCGGGATTGTGCAGAGGCCCGCCAGGCAGGCCATGGACAGAGCGGAGTGTATGAGCTACGAGTGGGCCGGCATGTGTTGTCAGCATGGTGTGAGCAACAGCTGGAAGGTGGAGGCTGGACTGTGATCCAGAGGCGGCAAGATGGCTCCGTCAACTTCTTCACTACCTGGCAGCACTACAAGGTGGGCACAGGTGGGTGGGGCAAGGCTGGGCAGGGGAAGGAGACCTGCTGCTGACTCCCTGACTTTCCTGCCCTGCCAGGTGGGCTTTGGGCAGCCTGATGGGGAATACTGGCTGGGCCTTGAACCTGTGCATCAGCTGACCAGCCATGGGGACCATGAGCTACTGGTGCTCCTCGAGGACTGGGGAGGCCGCGGGGCACGTGCCCACTATGATGGTTTTTCCCTGGAGCCTGAGAGTGACCACTACCGCCTACGGCTTGGCCATTACCACGGAGATGCTGGAGACTCTCTATCCTGGCACAATGACAAGCCTTTCAGCACCGTGGATAGGGACCGAGACTCCTATTCTGGTAAAGAGCTCTCATTCTGGTGGTGGTGGTGGGGAGGGAGTAGGAGACTGTTAGTGAGGAAATGAAAGGGGGTGGGGTAAGACTTTCCTCTGGTAAGGATCAGGATAAACAGGAGAGTGGAGGACAGGACTCTTATTCTGGTGAGGGGGTGCGGAGTCCAGATTCATTCTCTGATTAGGCAGTAAGAGTCAGGATTCCTGCCTTTGTGAAAGGTGGTGGGGGGGTGGGGGGAATAGGGGGAGGTATGAGAGCTAGGACTCTTATTCTAGAAAGGAAGTAGAGAAGGTTGTTTTCCCTGATAAAGGAATGAGAGGTAAAGCTCCTAGTTTGCAGAAAGGGTGGAGAAAATGTGACTTGTACTTTGGTAAGGGGATAAGGAAGGAATTAAGGCTATTACTCTGAAGAAGGTATGGGGACAGAGGATGCCTGGCAAAAGCCTTGTACTAATGAGGTGCTGGTAGAGGCTTTTATTCTGGTGAGAAGACATGGATTCTCTCTTCCCTCAGGTAACTGCGCCCTGTACCAGCGGGGAGGCTGGTGGTACCATGCCTGTGCCCACTCCAACCTCAATGGTGTGTGGCATCGTGGTGGCCACTACCGTAGCCGTTACCAGGACGGCGTTTACTGGGCCGAGTTTCGTGGTGGGGCTTACTCTCTCAAGAAGGTTGCCATGCTGATCAGGCCCCTGAGGCTGTGACCATCTGTTCATCTGTCCCCCAGGTCACAGGGGATGTGTGTCCGCAGGAGCCCAAGTTGTCCTGGCCACACCTCCTTTGTGACTCAGTGTGGGCCGCGTCCCACAGACCTCTTCCCGTTGTGGATCTGCTCCCCAGGACCCTGAAAACAGCACCCAGGAATCCCCCTGCCAGCATCTTGGACCCAGACGGCTCCCCAAGGGCATTTAGATCTCCATTTGAGCTCGTATTTTATAACAACACAAAATATGCACAGACCGTGTCTGGTTTGCATCTGCACCTGGCAGGGGTCACTCCCCGTGCCCGCCCTCGTCCTCCTCCTTCAGGTCCTCCAGAATGAGGTTGTCCAGGTCTTCCAGGAGGCCCCCCTGGCTCAGGCAGGTGGCCACAGTGGAGCCACTGCTGATGTGGAGGTTGCTGGGGTGCAGGACTTTGGGCAGGTGGTTCTGCTTCCGACTCTTGGGGTGTGCGCAGGACGTCCCAGGCACGTGGGGCTCTGGGGAGGGAGAGGTTCTGAGGTCGTGGGGCTTGAGGCCACGGGGAGCTCTGGGAAGGGGAGGGGCTGAGGCTACAGGCTCTGGGGCCAGAGCTACAGGAAATTCAGAGGTGAAAGTCACAGGTGTTGAAGCCACAGGAGACCCAGGGACATGGGCGTCACCTGAGACTACAGAGGACACAACAGGAGCCAAGAACACAGAGACCACAGGGACAGAGTCCACAGGACACTGGGGTGTGGGCCACCAGAGTGAAACCACAGAACTTTATGTGAGGAGACATGGAAGGTGGATGACGCCATGGGAGGTGGGTGTTAGGAGGGGCAGGGGTCCTGAGTGACCTGGAGGTAAGGAGGCTGGAGGCCCGTGGAAGATGTGGAAGGAGGGGCCATTGCAGTGGGAGATGAAAAGGCCTCCAGGACGGAGGCCTTAGGAGGTATGCGGAAGAAGCAGGTAGAGACCTTGGTTCTTAAGGGCTCAGAGGTGTATGCCCGGAATGGGGGGGTAGGCCATGGGGACGCGCCAGGCCCTCACCTCGCCGATTGTAGCAGTCCTCAGCCGAGCAGGAGTGGGTGTGGGTGCTGCGGCGATCTGTGTCCCGGTCCCAGCGTGGAGGGAGGATCCGTGTCAGATCCACGGGGAAGCCGCACCCGTAGCAGGGGGACCGGGACCCCATCTGTGCCCAGCCCCTGGGGGCGGGCAGGGCCGTGAGGGTCCAAGGGCCAGCTGGGCCAGGGTGGGGCCAGGGCAGGGAGGGGCAGGGCTGGGGTGGGGCAGGGCCGAGGATGGGAGGTGGGGGTGGGGTCAGCGCCCTCACCGGAAGTTGTGCCGACATCTCGGGCAGTGGAACTCAGCCACGCCCCACATCTTATCACTGGGCACCGGCTCGTAGCGCTTCCGGCATTTCCTGCATCTGGACACCTGGGGGTGCGGAGAGAGGGGCAGGCTTGCTGTCTGAGGTGAGCAGTGATAGCCTGATGTTAGCCAGATCGAGATTTACACTATGGAAATTGGCAAACACTGTAAATCTGGGGGTGCCTCCGCCCCACGAGAGCCGGTTATTAGGCATTTACCAGAAGCATACCACTGGTCAGGGGGTTCAGAAGCCAGATTTGGGGTTGTGGGTCAGGTTTGATTTCTGTGGTAGCTGTCAAACTGTGTAGTCAGAGGTCAGGCTCTGGGATAAGAGTTGAGCTTCTCAAGTTGAATGTCAAGTTGAAAAGTCCAGCTCAGTGGGTTGGGGTTAGGGTCTGAGATTGGGGTTGATCTCTGAGGTTGCAGGTCCGGGGTTGGGCTCTCAGAGGCTGATGTTCTTGGGTCAGAGGTTTGGACACTGAGAGTGGGGCTTTGGAGTGGAGCCGGGACAGAACCAAGGTCAGAGGTTGGGTTATCACCTCCTTCCGCTGGGGCACGCGGCGCCACCAGACATGGTCACAGGAGGAGCAGGCGAACTGCCGGTCCACGGCAGGGATGAGATCTTCCTGGGCACGTTGGAACATGCGTAGGTTGGCTTCTGTTAGTGGCAGGAGCGAGGTCGCCACCGCCTGCAGAATGGAGACGGTGGTCAGCCCTCTTCTCCCCTTCCTGCCCCTACAATGTCCCTCCTCCTCACCTATGAACACCCCCATGGATGTCCTCCCTGCTTACCTCCCTGTCCCACATCCTGGACTCACCTGGATGTCCCGGTCCTGCTTCATGTCCTCTGGGGGGTCCTGGGTGGAAACACCAGGGGCAGAAACTGGAGATGTGGTTCACGCCTCTTTTCTGGGGGCGGGGCTTCTGCACGGGGAGGCAGGGTTCTGGCCCCATATAAGAGTAGAGTGTCCCTAACTCAGGAGGAGTTGATTGAGCAGCATACACTTCCTGAGGGCAGGATGTGTGACCTCAGTTGTCCTTATAGCAACCCTGGGAGGTGGGCACACCTGTCATCCCCATTGATCAGACGGGGATACTGAGGCTCAGAGCCGGGAGAGGGCTTGCCTGAGATTACCCTGAGTGAGCATGGCGGAACAGGCTGGACCCCATGCTCCCTTCCTGCCAATGAATGCCACACACTTGCTGGCATTGTGACAGGTCACCTCTTTGAGGCCATGCTGCTTTAGGTTAAGTGCTTGAGCTCTGGATTCAGATAGATGCAGGTTGAAACCCTGGCTTCATCACTTCCAGCTGTGGGGGTGTGGCCAAGCCACTCCTCCTAATGAGGGACATCTAAGAGCCCAGGTTCTGACTCTTGGTGGCCTGGGTTCAAATCCCAGCTGCCACCTGCATTCAGCATGAACCTGGTGAGTGACGTCATCACCCTGTGTCTCAATTTTCTCATCTGTAAAATGAACGTGATAAGTAATAGGACCTGTCTCACAGGACCTGTGGCAATGAAATAAGTCAACAGGTAATATTCCTGGAGTCCTGCCGCAGGGGAAGTGCTCAATCAATGATACTCTTGGCTATTTTTATCATACTCATTATATGTATAACTGTAAATATATAAATGTTAAGGGTATAATACGTACTTTATTATACTCTTTAACAACTCTGTGCTGGGTCTTTCAGGCAGGCCAACCGGTACGCCAGCCACCAAAGCCATCTAAGGGGCAAAGTGGCCATGCAAAGCCTTTCATTCATTCATTCATTCATTCACATGGGTTCCCCTGCCCCTCTCTCCTCTCTGATCTCCTGCTCATCCCAGCCTGTCTGTATGTTCCTTTTGTCATGCCACCCCTCTTCCAGGAAGACCCTCTCCAACCCCTCCCCTTCCCAGAGGTCACTCCTCCTTAGTCTTGAAGAACTTGGTACCACCTCCTCCAGGAAGCTTTCCCTGATCTCTTTGGCTCCTCTATAATGACAATCGTGATTCGTTTCACTGCTTAGTTTCTTGTCTCTGTCTTCCATTTAATACAGTCAGCATGTAATGAGCATCTACTGTTTGCAGGCTCCCTGGCCAGATACACGACTGAGAGGTGCATAAGTGAATGAGGCTAGACCATGAGTTGTGGACTGACAAGGCACAGAGGGGGCTCACCATGGATGAGCCTGACCCTTCTGTTCTCCCTCCCCTTACCACATCCTTTGAGGGGAGGGCGCAGTTTACCTGGGCATCCAGGTCATTACTCAGTTCCTGTCCATCTTTCTGCTTTACCCCTGGTGGGGAGAGTAAGTGTAAGTGAAAGGCCTTTGAAAGATCTTGTGGGAGTTTCTGGGCCCCGAACCCGATACAGACCACCCCCCAAAGAGATGATCTCATCGCCTCTTCCTACCCTCAGCAGAGACCACACCCCCTCCCCGCTCCCCAGCGGAACCCCCTGCAGGCAGGACCCCCGCCTGCTCACCGTACACGATGGAGCGCCCCACGCCGGTATGGTCGCTGCCAAACTTCCTCATCAGAGTCCCCGCCTTCTTGGAGGATACCTTCCCATGAAACTTCTCCCGGAGGCGCCGGACGCTCTTCTCCAGCTGGGGTGGGGAGACAGGGGCTCAGATGGAGGAAGGAGAGGCGCGATTGCCCCTCCCCCATCCCTAGGCATCCTTTTTTCACGGCCTGAACTTGACCCTTGGTTTTAGCCTCCGCACCCCACCCCCCCAATCCCTCTACTGCATTTCCTGGAAAAAGCCAAAGTCCCCACAGGGCACTGGGGGAGGGAGCGGACTAAGGCGAACGTCCCACGCTAAGGGAGGAGGCCGGCCAGGTAACCCCTGGCCTCTGACCCTTGACCCAGCAGCCCCCGCTTTTCCTCGAGGAGGCCGCATTTCGCTCTGGGGCATGTGGCGGTCACTCTCCTTTCTGAGGGAGACGAGTGCCAGCCTGGGGGAAGGTCTAGGTTTCGGATGGAGTCCCCAGGAACTGCGAAGCCCCCTCCGCGTCCCCCGGCTCCTCCCCAGCATCTCTCGCGGGCCCCCGGCCCGGTTGTAGCCTTCTCCTACCTCCACACCTTCCTGAGACATGGTGGCGGCGCAGGTCCCCGCGAGGGTCCGCACTGGGCGCTCAGCGCCCCCCTACCTGGGTGCGCCCGTCTGTCCAGCTGCCTCTCAGGGCAGGGGGCGGGGCCTCCAGGCCGGCTCCGCCCTTCCTTTCCAGCCCTCCGTTTCGCTTTCGATTGGAAAGAGGGGGGACGGGGCGCGGTGGCTCCGCCCTGGCTCCACCTCTGCTCTTGCGCCCCCAACCCAGGCGGGCGCCCCCGATCTGCACCCTGCGGCGGAGCGCGCAGACCTCGGGCGGGGGAGGCGGCGCGGCCTCTGCAGTCGGTCACATGTCCCCACGCTGCGCGGGGTCCGCGTCTTCACGTCCCTCGTGGGGGCGGGGCCGCATCTGAAGGCCGCGGTGTGTCTCCCGGTCCCCGCTAGCTCGTGCTCCCCCAGTCCATCGCTCTGTCCCCTCCCCTCCCGTCCCCTCCTCTCCCCCAGGAATCAGGCGCTAATTAGGACCTGGACCCCTTTCTCACTTTGAGCCTCTTACCTCGCCACGTCCCCTCTCTGAACCTCAGTTTACTCCTCTGTAAGATGGGGATGATGATAGTGGCTACATCCTGGAGTGTGTGTGTGTGTGCCCGCGCGCGTGCGTGTGCCAGGATTCGAGTCCCCGGGTAGAGCACTTAGTAGCTCCTGGCATGCTGTAGACATTCAACTAGTCCCTGGGCCACCTACTATGTGCAAAATATGAAGGGGCAGGCAGTTGGCGGGAAGGAGGAGGTGCTTGCTAAAAATACTGATTCCTGGTCCCTAGCCGTTCTGCAGAATCGGGCTGTCTAGGGGTTCCAGGGGATCTGCACTGTAAAACGTAAGGTTGAGAACCCCGGGGGGCCAGGACAATTTTAACCCAGCAAGCGGGGGAGGGGCTCTGTCCCAGCCTTGCCGCATCAGAAATGTCTTCTTGGAGGAGTCCTGGAAGTGTGACGGCTCAGCAGGTGAAGAATGGAGTGGGGGAAGGAAGCAGCTAGCCGTGCAAAACCCCCAGAATCAAGAGAGTCTAGCGCTTTAGGCCAGGGCTTCTCAACCTCAGCAATATCGGCATTTTGGGCTGGATGGTTCTCTGTGGTGGGGGCCTGCTGTGTGCGTCGTAGGATGTTTAGCAGCATCCCTGGCCTCAACCCACTAGATGCCAGCGGCACCCCTGCCCCAGTCATGACAGCTGAAAATGTCTCCAGATGTTGCCAAATGTCCTCTGGGGGTGGCAAAATTGCATTAGGATAAATGACTCCTAAAACTTTTTCAACATGCACCTCTATCAGTAAAAATGTTGAAGCTCAACCCCCAGAGGGATATTTGTTTATAAATTATATACAAATACAGTTATACTGAGAGATTCTGTAGATCACTTTATAATAATGTATTTATTACATGATGAAATTCCTTAGCAAACTTAACAAAAAAGATTAAAAAAATGTTCTAATGTTTTCTACTTGAACCCCAAAGTTTTGTTTGTGGGGTCTATGCAGCCCTCCCTGGGGTGCATGTAAACAGTTCATGGTTCTTTGTGCTGAGTGGTGGGATTTCGGGCAGGGAAGGGGTGGTATAGGCAGCACAGAGGACCTGGGATTTTATCCTGAGGGAAGTGGGGAGACATGGAGGGGCTCTCCCAGTATAGTTGCCAATTACTACTTACCCAGTGGAGGGGGAGGTCACAGCTACGTCCCACCCCTTGGTCAGGGTGGGCACAGAGCAGGCAGGAAACAGGTGGTAGTCTGATCCAGCCCCCACACAACTCAGGTCTGCTAGATTCTCATCCTAATGGCCACCACAGTGAGAGCTTACTCTGTGCCAGACACTGTTCCACTGTGGACGCAGCATCAAAGAAAACAAAGATCCCTGCCCACATAAAGCTAGCATTCTAGTGGGGGAGACAGACAAGAAACAAATATGTAATAGGATAGGAGAGAATACATGCCAGGATGAAAAATGAACTGGGGCAGGGGGATGGGTAAAGGGAGTTTAGGGAAGCCTGCAGGAAGTAACATCTGAGTGGAGACCTGAAGGATGTGGGAGAAGAGAGTTCCGGGTAGAGGTGGGAGCCTGGGACTCTTGTTACCAGGTGTTGTAGTTCTCTGTTGCTGCATAACAAATTATCCCCAAATGTTATGGCTTAAAACAATAGACACTTATCTGTTCATACGGTTTTTGTGTGTCAGGAATCCAGCAATGGCTTTACTGAGCTTTCTGGCTCAGGGTTTCCATAAGGTCGTAGTCAAGATGTTGACTGGGGCTGCAGCCATCTGAAAGTTTGACTGGGGCTGGAGGATCTTGCTTCCGTGGTGGCTCACGCACATGACTGGCAGGTGGGTGCTGATTGTTGGAGGGATGCCTCAATTCCTCCCTACTTGGGCTGTTTGTGCTTGATACTCCCAACCTGGCAGCTGGCCTCCACAGAGCCAGCAACCCAAGAGAAGGAAAGCCAGGTGGAAATTGTATATTTCCAAGACCTCGCCTTGAAAGTCACGTAGCATCACTTCTGCCGCCACATCCTGTGCGTTAAAATTGAGTCACTAGATCCAGACCATGTTTAGGAAGAGGGGAATAAAGACCCTGCCCTCTCTCCCCTCCTCTCCTCCCATCTCCTGCTGGAGCCTCTCACTGGCTGCACCAGCAGGCAAGGAAGGTAAGGGAGCCAGTCATGCAGTTAGCCTGTCAGGGCACAGGGCAGGGGGAGAAGGGTGAGAGTCAATTCAGAAGGACAAATAAAGATACAACCTGAGTATTCAATTTTGGCATTTGTAGACGATCAGAAAAACAGATTCCCAGCGAACACATGGGGGCGCTACCTACCCACCAACAGTTCTGTTTGAGCTTTGTGGCCATCTTGGTCTGTTTGGCCAGATGTAGCTTGGTTGTAGTGAGTGGTGTGAACATTTCCGCATTTTATCCTTTGTCTTTATAAAAAGGTGTGGAAAGGGAGAAAATGGATGTGCTGATAACAGTGATAAGAAGTGTAGCCTCTGACACTTTAGTATAATTGAGTCAAAGATGGAGCCCATTTGATCCATCCATTCATTAATTTGACAGACATGCATCAGGTGCCTCCTATCCGGCAGGCGTGGTGTCTGGCACCATTTCTGCCCTTCTGGAGTCATGGTCTTAATGGGAAAGAGAAACATGAAGCACATGATATCACAAGTAGTTATTTAATTATATTTATGATATGTACCAAAAAAGAGAAATTGAGAGATCCATGAGAAAGGACAACACATGGGACCCTGAACTGGGTAGGGTGGTCAGGGAGGGCTTCATGGAGGAGGTGCCTCTTGAACTGAATTTTTTTTTTTTGACCGCTCCACGTGGCTTGCAGGATCTTAGTTCCCTGACCAGGGATTGAACTGTGGGTCACGGCAGGAAAGCTCTGAGTCCTAACCACTGGACCTCCAGAGAAGTCCCAATGAACTGAAATCTTAACACTTTCTGAAACACTGTATCAAGTGTTTTGAACTATGTATCTCATTTGATCCTCATAGCAATCCTATAAGGGGGGTAATATTATTACAAAAGGGAAGACAGGTTCAAGAACCTGCTCAAGGGGGGCCCTCCAAAGGATGAATAGGAACTAACTAGGTGAAGAGGTGCAGGGCAGAAAGATCAGCAAGTGCAATGACCCTGAGTTGGGATGGGGCAGGGTCTATTGCAGAAATCTATAGGCCACCATGGCTCCGGCTTAGCGAGCAGGGGGAGAGTGGAGGGAGGGGAAGCTCATGCCCAAAGCAGCAAATCTTGATCTTTAGTTGAACCTTTGAGGCATATGCTGGGTGACCATAGGTTTAATTGTGGAGGAAGTGGACCTGATTGGAGCATGTGTGTACTTTTTGCAACCTAGTCAATTTCCCCCTCAGTTTAATTAATTAATTAATTAATTAGACCATGCTGCGTGGCATGCAGGGTCTTAGTTCCCTGACTAGGGATAGAACCCCTGCCACCTACAGTGGAAGCGAGGAGTCTTAACCACTGGACCGCCAGGGAAGTCCCCCCTCAGCTTAGCCAAATGAAGAAATTTGGGGATGCCCAGAATTGGAGATGTTGGGAAATGGGAAATCTCCAAACTGTTGGTTGGAAAGGGCATCCCTTGGTAGAACCTTTGGAGACGGCAACTCGGCAACACTTACTAAAGCATTGTGTGCCATTTTTTTAAATAACAGAATATTTTTATTAATTAGCTATCAGACATGCCTCTCCAAACTTTTTCCCCACATTTTATGGATATGTACTCTTCTTTTTTATACATTTATTTATTTATATTTTTTATTTTTGGCTGCGTTGGGTCTTTGTTGCTGCGCGTGGGATTTCTTTAGTTGCGGTGAGTGGGGGCTACTCTTCGTTGCGGCGCGCAGGCTTCTCGTTGCGGTGGCTTCTCTTGTTGAGGAGCACGGGCTCTAGGTGCGTGGGCTTCAGTAGTTGTGGCACGTGGGCTTTAGAGCGCAGGCTCAGTAGTAGTGGCACACGGACTTAGTTGCTCCGCGGCATGTGGGATCTTCCCAGACCAGGGCTTGAACCCATGTCCCCTGCATTGGCAGGCAGCTTCTTAACCACTGCGCCGCCAGGGAAGTCCTATGGCTATGTACTCTTTAATTGACTCTTCATATGACAATGATTTGTAATGTTTTCTATAGAGAGAATACAAAGATAATTTATCTTTTCTCTAGCATGGTTGATCAGTATTTGTTTTTTATTATTAATAACAGAAAAAAATTTTTCATCCTCGTAGTTCATTATTCCTGTGTGTGTACACGCGCCCATGAAATTTCAGAAGATTGTGTGCTATTTTAATTGTCTCTTTCAACTTTCGTATTCTGATGCTTTGACAGCTGGGGCCTCGCTGATGACCCTCCCTGGGCACACACACAAACCATTTGTGTGCATTTCTGCATGTGGATCTCCACAACACCTTTGCTTTCCACATGGCATATTTCTCTAACAATCAAATTTTTGGGTTTTTTTTTTTTTTTTTTGCAACAAGCATCCATAACTTTTGTAATGAGAACCAAGAAAATACACAATAAGACAAAACCAATTACGTTTTAAAATAACATGTACGAAACCCTGGATATCTATCTTTGACAATGACACCTAAGAGGTGAGAAGTAATTTGGGATTTCATAATCTGTGCAGTCTTTAGTAAATGGAAGGTCCTTTACAGCACAGAAATCTATTGTTCAAGTTTTGCGAAGTCACATTCAAACATGTTTCCAAGAATGCATTATGTGCAAAAGTTGGGTAGCTTGTTTGGGACTCTACTCAAATGAATTTGGTGAGTGGAGAAATCGCAGCAGCTAGAAGAGCCTGAGTGTACCCAGGGGCCAGCTGGGCGCCAGGCTCTCTGTGGGGTGTCCTCCAGGCTTTAGGCTATCAAGTCATCCCTCAGCCTTCTGGCTAGGTGCCAGTGTCCCTTTTTCAGATGAAGAAACTGCGTTTCAGAGCAATTAAGCAAATCATGCAGGCACCTGGCTTATAGGTGGCACAGTCAGGACTTGAACTCAGGCCAGCTAACCGCAATGCTCCTTCCAGCTGGAATTGACAATGAGAAGTATAGAGGTCTAGAGGGCACACGTTGGAACCAGACAGTCTGGGTTTGAGTCCATTCCTAGCTCTTTGAGCGATTTCTTTGCCTTTCTGGGCCTCAGTTTCCCCATCTCTGAAATGGGAATAGAGTTACTGTGAAGGTTCCATAAGTTAATATAGATAAACCATTTAGAACTGGGCTGTCTGAAAGGGTAGCCACTGGTCACATGTGGCATTTGAGCTCTTGAAACGTGGCAGGTCCTAATCAGATGTGCCATCAGCGTCAAATGCACGCTGGATTTTGAAGATTTATGTGAAATAACACATCATTGACTTTTTGTACTGATTTCATGTTGAAATGGTATTTTGGATATATTGGGCTAAATAAAATTATTATAATTACTTTCACTGGTTTTGTTTTGCCTTTTTAATGTGACGAGTAGAAAATTTAAAATTACATATGTGGCTTGCATTATATTCTTATGGGATTTAGAGGATGCAAAACATAGTAACCCTCCACGGAGCATGTAGCTATTTTTATGACCACACCACCTTGGTTATGTTGCTTTTCCTAAGGCATTAACTGTGGGAAAACAGTTCTCTCCTCCAGCCCTGGGCCTGGTGGCCCCGTGTCTGCTCCTGGCAGCAGAAATACCCACAGTTAATTATTATTATTATTATTTTTCCACAGTTAATTATTGATCCCACGTTCTGGAAAGTTCACAGGGAAAGTTCATGAGGTACCCTTAGCTCTGGGAGCTGGGGTGGCCAGGTGACTTCATTTCTTTGTATTTCACATTTTGAAATTTCAAATTTGTGGATAGCCCCCTCTAAAAACACAGGACACTCTGCCTTTTTTTTTGTTCTGATTGCAAAAATTAAGTGTGCTTGTTCTTAAAAAAAAAGTTAAACATTAAGAAATATTTGTTTTAGAAAGAGGAAGTCTTTATATACATAGGAAAATAAAACCTTAAGTTATAGTTTTGCCTGTGGCCATAGAGGTGAACATAAACTGCAGGAAAGAGGACACAGGGTGTGCAAGCAAACCATGGACAGTTCTGGTTCCTTGCGGGGGAGGGGGGATTTGGATGGGGCATCACATTTTCTATCCCATATGCCTGCCTTTTGGGGAATCTGTTTGCTAGATCTTCATGTATGATTAAAAACAACAACAACAAGAAAAATAATAAAGGAAGGGATGGTAACTCCTCATTGCCTTGCTCCTAGGATAAGCCTCATTAAATTTGATGTATTGGATTGGCCAAAAAGTTTCTTCAGGTTTTTCCATAACATCTTACAGGAAAACCCGAATGAACTTTTTGGCTAACCCAATATATTCTTCCAGATCTTTTTCCTTTGAGCTACTTATTTTTCTATCTGACTTCACGATGGTGATATTTGAAGAAAAACAGTAACTTAAAAACATCCAGATTTCCAAACAGAGTTCAGAATCAAAAGAGAAACTTTGTTGCCAGGTACTCAAGGAAGAGATGCACCCTTTGGGTGCCTTCCTTTTGTCATTTAGGAAAAGGGAAGAAAACAGTCCTCATCTCCTAGAGTTGCTGGGAGAAGAAAGGCATTCATGTGTGTGAAGTGCTTAGATCAGAGCCTTCACATAATAGGTGCTCAATAAATGTTTGTTTCGACTCTTGTTACAAGATGCAGGTTCAGACTGATACCGACCAGTGGTCTTGGCCTTCCCCAATCAATAGAAATGGACTAGAGGCCAGACAAAAAATTCAGGCAAGGCTTTATTGGGGCCCCTGCTGCAGCAGCCGGGGCAGCAAGAACAAGCAACAGGTCCCCTTGCTGCTCGCTCCCTGAAGGGGGGAAGCTTGTTCTTATATGCAGTGAGGGTGAGGGTGTGTCCAGGGGTCGAGCTGGAGGGGTGGCTTAGGTGTTTTGCCCACCCCTCTGGCGGTGTTGTGTGCAGGGGGCATGCTCAGTCCCCTGCTTTTGCTCCCAATGTCCTGTTTTTGGTCCAGGCTGTTCAGAAGTGGCAGTTGAGTCTTTTTAGTCTTTTCTATCTTTTTGTCCATAACTTTCCCGAACTGCTCATGCACGCAGTTATTTTTCGTCCCATATAGTTTCTTTGTATTTTGTTGCTCGAGGTTTGTCCAGATTTAAGCACTGCAGCAAAGGGTCCCAGGTCCCAGCCCATCTCAAGACCAGAGTCCCAAGATACCTCTCTGCTCATGGCTGACCCCACTTAAACCCTTTGTTGGCTCATCTGTAAAATGGGATCATAGCACTCATGCCTATTGTAGGATTAAGTGAGAGAATGAGACACAGAATATACCTGCTCTGCCTTCAAGGATGCCTCAGGGGCACCAGTAAAAAATAAGCAATCATAACGCTCCCTATAGATGTCCAGGTTGGGGGAGGACGGAGCATGTGGGCAGTATTCCAGAAGGAGGTGGTATGTGTGGCATGAGAAGCTATTGGCCCCGAGGTTGGGTGGGGAAGGGGGGAAGAACTGAACTAGGAGTTCTCAAACTCTCCAGAGTGTCAGGGCCTCACTGGGGACTTATTAAAAGGCAACTTTCCAGTGTCCACCCCAGACCTATTAGAGGTGCCCAGGCAGTGAGAAGACACTGGTTCTTGTCTATTCAATAAATGCTGAGCGCTTGGCATTGCTCTGGGAGCAAGGAAAACAGACACACATTCCTTTCCTGCAAGGAGCTGACATTGTAATGGCAGAGAGAGTCATGTGAAAGTTTATTGTTAGGGGCTGCAAGACAATGGAGACAGTGGCGGGTATGTGGAGAGCAAGAAGGAAACTATGATTATCATTCTTTTTTCGGCCGTGCCGCATGGCTTGTGGGATTCTAGTTCCCCGACCAGGGATTGAACCCAGGCCCTCAGCAGTGAAAGTGTGGAGTCCCAACCACTGGACCACTGGTTATTATTCTTAAGACATGTCTCATTTTTGTCTCCTACCATATCTAGAGAAGCAAGATGCATGACCAAGCACTCAAGATCTGGAGTGAGACAGTCCTAGGATCAAATCCTCCCTTCTTCACTTACTCATTATGGGCCATTGGGTGACCGATATAACTTGGCCATGCTTGAGCAGGACAGTGAAATCAGGTCTCTGAGGAGAGTAAGGAGGGAGATAGGTTCATCGAGAGGTCTTAAACAGCCCAGAGATGTTGGACAGGACCCAGGTGGTGGCACACTCTTTTCCAAATGTAGCCACTGTATTAGCTATCTAGTGCTGTGTAACAAGTTGTCCCCATATTTAATGGCTGAAACAGCAAACCTCTATTATCTTGTGGTTTCCTTGGGTCAGGAATCTGGGCATCACTTAGCAAAGTGCCTTTGCGTCAAGGTTTCTCACAAGGTGGCAATCATGATGTTTGCTGGGACTGTCATCATCTCAAAGTTTGATTTGGTTGAATTTAGGTCTACCATTTTATCATTATTATTATTTTGGCTGTGCTGAGCAGCATATAGGATCTTAGTGCCCCAACCAGACATCGAACCCAGGCCCTGGCATTGAAGGTACTGAGTCCTAGCCACTGGACCGCCAGGGAATGCCCTACCATTTTATTGTTTATTTCCGTTGGTCTCCTTTGTTTCTTTATTCTTCTCTATTTTTTTTTCTCTCCTGCCTTCTTTTGGATTACAGGCATACCTCGGAGATATTACAGGTTTGGTTCAGGATCACTGCAATAAAGCAAATATCACAATAAAGTGAGTCACATGAATTTTTTCGTTTCCCAGTGCGTATAAAAGCTATGCTTAGGACTTCCCTGGTGGTGCAGTGGTTAAGAATCCGCCTGCCAATGCAGGGGACACAGATTCGAGCCCTGGTCTGGGAAGATCCCACACGCCACGGAGCAACTTAAGCCCATGCGCCACAACTACTGAGCCTGCGCTCTAGAGCCCACAAGCCACAACTACTGAGCCCATGCACCACAACTACTGAATCCCGTGCTCTGCAACAAGAGAAGCCA
Organism: Leucopleurus acutus; assembly: GCF_964270905.1. Lineage (NCBI taxonomy): Eukaryota > Metazoa > Chordata > Mammalia > Artiodactyla > Delphinidae > Leucopleurus > Leucopleurus acutus. The sequence goes on along the minus strand of NC_139145.1, from coordinate 6,956,919 downwards.
CCACAATGAAAAGCCCACACACCACAACGAAGAGTAGCCCCTGCCCACCGCACCTAGAGAAAACCCACGCACAGCAACGAAGACCCAACACAGCCAAAAATAAATAAATTAAAGAAAAAACTTCTAAAAAAAATACAGGGACTTCCCTGGTGGCACAGTGGTTGGGAGTCCACCTGCCAATGCAGGGGGCGTGGGTTCGATCCCTGGTCCGGGAAGATCCCACATGCTGCGGAGCAGCTGGGCCCGTGCGCCACAGCTACTGAGCCTGTGCTCTGGAGCCTGCATGCCACGGCTGCTGAGGCCTGCGTGCCACAGCTACTGAGGCCCGGGTGCCTAGAGCCCGTGCTCCGCAACAAGGGAGGCCACCGCAGTGAGAGGCCCGCTCACCGCGACAACGAGTGGTCCCTGCTCGCCGCAACTAGAGAGACCCAACACAGCCAAAAATAAATAAAAAATAAACTAAATTTATTTAAAAAATACTAAACAAACAGAAAACAATTACAGTAGTAATGTCAAAGATCACTGATCACAGATCACCATGATAAATATAATAACGAAAAACTTTTTGTAAAAATTTTATTGATTGATTGATTGATGGCTGTGTTGGGTCTTCATTTCTGTGCGAGGGCTTTCTCTAGTTGTGGCGAGCGGGGGCCACTCTTCACCACGATGCGTGGGCCTCTTACTGTCGCGGCCTCTCGTTGCGGAGCACAGGCTCCAGATGCGCAGGCTCAGTAGTTGTGGCGCACAGGCCTAGTTGCTCTGCGGCACGTGGGATCTTCCCAGACCAGGGCTCGAACCCGTGTCCCCTGCATTGGCAGGCAGATTCTCAACCACTGCGCCACCAGGGAAGCCCGAATAATGAAAAACTTTGAAATATTATGAGAATTACCAAAATGTGACACAGAGACATGAAGTGAGCAAATGCTGTTGAAAAAATGGTGGCAATAGAATTGTTTGACACAGGGTTGCCACAAAACTTCAACTGGTAAAAAACACAACATCTGCAAAACGCGATAAAATGAAGTACCATCAACAAGGTATGCCTGTATTTGAATATTTTTGAGTATTCCATTTAAATTTAGCTCTTGAGTTTTTCACAACCTCTCTCTCCTTTTTAGAGATGGCTCTATGGATTACAGTATACATACTTACCTTTTCACAGTCTACTTAGAATTAATATTTTAGCACTTCAAGTGGAGTGCAGAACCACTGTTTAGTTTCCTTTTTCCTCCCCTCTCTGTGTTGGAATTGTCACATGTGTTACATCTACATACACTGGAAAACGTCATCAATGTTTTAATTTTTGCTTTCAACCATCAAACATTTTAAAGAGAAGGAAAGTAGTGTATTACCAGAGATGTATCATTTCTGTTGGTCTTTGTTCCTGAAGTTCCGACCTTCCTTCTGGTATTATTTCCCTTCTATTTGAAGAACTTCCATTAACCATTTTTTCTTTTAAAAGAGAGGATTTGCTAGCAACAAATTTTCTTAGTTATCCTTCATTTGAGAATGTCTTTACTTCACCTTCATTTCTTCATTTTCATGGGGAATAGAATTTGGGGTTGACAATTCTTTCAGCACTTGAAAAATATTATTTCCCTGTCTTCCATCCTGTATGTTTTTTGATGAGAAATCCATCGTCATTCAAATCATTGTTTCTCTGGACACAATGGATTGTCCCTCTCTGGCTGCTTTCAAGAGTTTTTCTTTGTTTTTAGTTTTCAGCAGTTTGATTATGATGTGTCCAGCCATGGATTTCTTTGAGTTTGTTGTGCTTGGGATTTGCTGAGCTTCTTGAATCTGTGGGCTTGTGTCTTTTGCCATTTGGGGGAGTTTTCAGCTATTATTTCTTCAAATATTTTTTTCTGCATTTTACTTCTTTCTCCTCTCTTTCTGGGACTCTCCTGACAGGAATGTTAGACCTTTTAATATTGTCCCACAGCTCTGTCGTTGAGACTGGATAATTTGTATTGCTCTATTTTCAAGTTCGTTGGCTCTTTTCTCTACCATCTCCATTCTGCTATTTAGCCCATCCAGTGAATTATTAATTTTGGTTATTGTATTTCTCAGTTCCGAAATTTCCATGTGGTTCTTTAAAAAAATATTTATTTCTCTATTGAGACTTTGTTTCCATTAGTTCAAGAGTGTTTGCTCTTACTTCCTGGGCATAGTTATAATTGCTGCTTTAAAGTATTTGTCTGATACTTCCAACATCTGCATGATTTTAGGGTTGGCATAGGATGATTTTCTTTTCCTTTGTGAGTAGTTGGAAATTTCCTACTGTTTCACATGTTGAATAATTTTGGATTGTATCCTGGACATTTTGGACATTATATACAACATATTGTACTATTATATTATGATACTCTAGGTCTTGTTTAAAACCCTACAGAGAATGTTGATATTTATGTTTTGTCAGGCAGTCAACTCAGTTAGGTTCAGGTTGTAGGTTGCAACCCACTTTCTCCAGGCAGTGCTTCCAATATCATTTCAGTTTTCAAAGCTATTGCAGTGCTATTTGGATCCGTTCTGTGTATGTACCACCACTCTCTCCGACCCACAGGTCCTCCTTCCTTCCCTGCTCATCAGACCAGTAAGAAAGGGTTTTTTAAAGAGCCCTTTCTGTCTACATCCAGCGTGCAGTTCTGGGTTTTGGGCTGCCTTTAAGTCTAGGCTGGAAAATACCAGAGGAAAAATAATAAGGTGGGGCAGGACACCAGGCAGCTTCAGAGAAAGGAATTATTACATTTATCTATGCACTCAGATGTATAAGTGTAACCTTTTAGTGCCCTGCTTCTTATCTCCTTGGCCTACCTGGATTTCAGCTGCATTTGTTGTGGACAACTCCAAAATGCGTAGAACTCCTACCTCAAGAACGCATGTGTTTTTCTATTTTCTCCTTCAGGGTCTTTGTGGCCCCCAGCATGTGCAGCTGTTAATGCCCTCTGGAGCAACTGTCAACCCTCAGCCAGACGTGATCTGGTGGGTAAATAATACCAACAAACTGAATCCAACAGTACATTAAATAGATCGTACACCATGACCAAGTGCGATTTATCCCAGGATATGTTCAGGCATTGGAAAACTCAAATGGGTATTTGTATGCCAGTGTTCACAGCAGTATTATTTACAATAACCAAAAGGTCAAAACAACCCAAGCGTCTATCAACAGATGAATGGATAAACAATGTGGGGGACTTCTGTGGTGGTGCAGTGGTAAGAATCCGCCTGCCAATGCAGGGGCCACGGGTTCGAGCCCTGGGCCGGGAAGATCCCACGTGCCGCGGAGCAACTAAGCCCGTGCGCCACAACTACTGAGCCTGTGCTCTAGAGCCCGTGAGCCACAACTACTGAAGCCCGCGAGCCACAGCTACTGAAGCCCGCGCGCCTAGAGCCCGTGCTCCTCAACAAGAGAAGCCACCGCAATGAGAAGCCCGCACACTGCAACGAAGAGTAGCCCCTGCTCGCCGCAACTAGAGAAAGCCCGTGCACAGCAGCAAAGACCCCACTCAGCCAAAAAAAAAAAAAAAAAAGAATTAAAAATAATCCACCTCCAAAATGTGGTATCTCACACACACAGTGGGATATTATTCAGCCATAAAAGAAACAGAGAACTGTCACATGCTATTAACTTTGAGGAATCTTGAAAACATTATGCTAACTGAAAGAAGCCAGACATCAAAAGTCACATATTGCATGAATCCTTTCTTATGATGTATCCAGAACGGGCAAGTCCATGGAGACAGAGAGCAGGTTCGTGGTTCCCAGGGGATGGGAGGTAGGAGAAAGTTGGGGATGATTACATAATGGGTACAGGGTGTTTTTCTGGGGTGATGAAAAAATTTCGAAACTCGAGAGAGGTGGAGACTCCACGTATTGTAAAGATACCAAGTGCCACTGAATTGTCTACTTTGAAATGGTGTGTTCTGTGAATTTCACCTCCACAAAAAATAAAAACTTCAATCTATGGTGGAGTGGAAATCTAAACTGCCCAAACTCTTAGGATCTAATTTAGTAATGCCCATGAAAATTTAAATGTATTTTCTAGCAGCCAACTGCAAGAGCTCCCAACGGTCAAACTGGAGAGATTTGCTCATGAAAATCAAGTAGTATTGGATTATAACCCGAAGTATAAAATAAGTATTCATGAATCCATATGGATATAAATAAAGGATTGAATAAATTAATAAGTGGGGGGAGAAGAGACAAATTTCTCACGGTGAATTCCAAATAATCAGTGTAGATGCTCTGCCCTGGAGGAAGGGGAGTATAACTCCCCGCCCCTTTTGTATGGACCCTGCACAGAGACTTCCTTTCAAAGAGTACATTATGGAAAAGGGAGCAGGGATAATAATTTTGCAGTTAAGAAACCTGATAAACTGTACTTCAGCAGGTTGATCAAGGCAACATCAATAGTCATAAACCATGTTGGTCATATATACCCTTGATATGATATGATTAAAACGGCGTTTTAGGGGAATTCCTTGGCGGACCAGTGGTTAGGACTCTGCGCTTCCACTGCAGGGGGCCCGGGGTTTGATCCCTGGTCGGGGAACAAAGATCCCGCAAGCCACGCGGCACAGCCAAAAAATAAAATAAAATAAATGGCATTTTACTTCTGTGATATACCTCCCTCAGCCCATAACCCGGTAAGCCTAATCCTGAGAAAACATCAGGTAGATCCCAATAAAGTGTCATCCTGCAGTATTCATGACCAGTCCTCAGAACTGTCAAGGACATCAAAAACAAGGAGAAGTCTGAGAAATTGCCACAGTTAAGTCAAGCCTAAGGAGACACGACATCTAAATATAATATGATGTCCTCAATGAGATCTTGGAACAGAAAAAGGATATTAGGTGAAAACCAAGGAAATCTAAACTGTGGACTTCATGTAATAATAATGTATCCATATTGGTTTACTAATTATAACAAATATACTGATGATAATGTTTATAGGAGGGGAAACTGTGCAGGGGTATATGAGAAGTTTCTCATACATGTACTATAGTCTCAATTTTTCTGTAAATCTAAAACCGACCTAAACAATGAAGTCTATTTCAAACATTTACCCACCTTTTGCCATTGAAGGACATCTGTATAGGGCGGTGAGGGCACAGACTCTGGATCCAGATTGTCTGGGTTCAAATCCCAAGCTCTGCCACTTACTAGTTGTGGTCGGCAGCCTGCAAGATGGCCTACAGTGATCCCTGCCTGTTGCTTGTCATGCCATGTGTAGCCCTCACCCACACTGACTAGGGGCGTCCTCATGTGACTGATAGGAGGTTGCAGAAATGATGGTGAGTGATTTCTGAGGCTAGGTCACAAAAGGCACTGTGGTTTCCCCTGTGCTTTTTCTCTTGGGTCACTCACTCTGGGGAAAGCCAGCTGCCATATTGTGGGGAGACTTGAGGAAGGTTCCACATGGTGAGAAACTGAGACCTCCCACTAACAACCATCACCAACTTGCCAGTCGTATGAGTAAGCTACTTTGGAGATGACTCCTCCAGCCCGTCAAACCTTCAGATGATGGCAGCCCCAGCTGATATCTTTTTTTTTTTTAATTGGAATATAGTTGATTTACAATGTTGTGGTTTTTAAAAAATTTTTATTGGAGTATAGTTGATTTACGGTGTTGTGTCCAGGGACTTCCCTGGTGGTACAGCGGTTAAGACTCTGTGCTTCCACTGCAGGGGGCATGGGTTCGACCCCTGGTCGGGTAACTAAGATCACACAAGCCCTGTGGTGTAGCCCCCCCCCCCAAAAAAATGCAATAGTCAACAATGTTGTGTCCAGCTGACATCTTGATTATAACCTCATGAGAGACTGCTGCACCAAAACTATGCAGCTAAGTTGCTCCCTAACAGAAATTGTGAAATAATAAATATTTAGTGGTTTAAGCTCCTAAGTTTGGGGGTAATTTGTTTCATAGCAATAGATAACCAATGCACTAATTCAGGGGTAGGCACACTTTTTTTTCCCATAAAGGACCAGATAATAAATATTTCAGTCATTGCAGGTCATGTACAGTATCTGTCAAACATCCTTCTTTGTTTTTTAAAAATCCTTCTAAAATGTAAAAAAACATTCTTAGATCAAGGTCTGTACAAAAACAAGCCAGAGGGCTTCCCTGGTGGCACAGTGGTTAAGAATCCACCTGTCAATGAAGGGGACACGGGTTCGAGCCCTGGTCCGGGAAGATCCCACATGCCGCGGAGCAACTAAGCCCATGAGTCACAACTACTGTGACTGTGCTCTAGAGCCCATGAGCCACAACTACTGAGCCTGCGTGCCACAACTACTGAAGCCTGCGCGCCTAGACCCCGTGCTCCGCAACAAGAGAAGCCACCACAATGAGAAGACCACGCACTGCAACGAAGAGTAGCTCCTGCTTGCCGTAACTAGAGAAAGCCCGGGTGCAACAACGAAGACCCAAAGCAGCCAAAATAAATAAATAAATTTATATATATAAAAAAAGACAAGCCAGAGCCTCCCTGACATCTTTCCTTTCATCCTTTCTACTTTCCTTCCTTCCTCCTTCCCTCCCTCCATCACTCTCTTCTTTTTTTTTTTTTTGCGGTACGCGGACCTCTCACTGTTGTGGCCTCTCCCGTTGCGGAGCACAGGCTCCGGACTCGCAGGCTCAGCGGCCATGGCTCATGGGCCCAGCCGCTCCGCGGCATGTGGGATCTTCCCGGACTGGGGCACGAACCCGTGTCCCCTGCATCGGCAGGCAGACTCTCAACCACTGTGCCACCAGGGAAGCCCTCTCTCTCTCCCTTTATCCCTCCCTCTTTTCCTTCTCTCTCACTGTCTTTCATTCTTTTATTTATTCAGTCCTTCATTCAGAAAAATGAACAGCTACTATGTGCCAGGCCCTCACTGAACTGCTGCAATTATATCTGTGACCAAGACAGCCTCCCTGCTCTCCTGGGGCTCCCAGTCCAGTCGGGGAGACAGACAGCAAAGATGTAAGTAAAGAATCTAATTTATCATTATGCACTGTGACGTTTCGTCGGAAGGAAAAAATCAGGTTGCGGACAGAGATAACTTCAGGGAGGGATGCAATTTCATCTAGTGAGGGTGCTTGGAGAAGGCCTCTCTGATGGGAGACTTGAAGGGTGAGGAGAAAGCAGTCATGGGAAAAGTGTTTTGGGCAGAAGGAACAGCTTATGCAAAGACCCAGAGGCAAGAAAGAGCTTGGAGTTTCTGGGAACCATGAAAGACGGCCTGTGTCCTGGAGTGGAGTGAGTGGGAAGCTGGGGGACTTGGGGTCAGGGAGGTTGACGGCGCCACATTGCAGGGCCTTGAGTGCTGCAGTGTCAGAGCAGTGGGAACCTGGGAGGGTTTTGAGCAGGGGTTGCTGTGGTCTGACTTTCTTCTCTGATTGTCGTGTGGATTCCAGCAGCTTTACTCCCTCCCCAAGGCCTCTTGTCTGGCTCATTGATAATTAGGCCAGTGAAGGTTTATTGAATAATTACTATGTGCTGGGTACTCACAAGAACTCTCTGAGGGAAGTAATGTTAGAGGTGAGGAAACCGAAGCACAGGAGGTGAGTAAATGGGCTAATGTCACACAGCCAGGAAGAGGTGGAGGCAGAGTTAGAATTCAGGTAGCTGCTGCCATGCCATCCTGTGGCCCCAAACCCCACCTCCTCTTCAGGTCTCTTGCCATCAACTCAGTTTCTGCCCGTCAGTCAACTGGGCCTTTCCACTTCAGAGCTGGTCAATTCCTCTCCTGCTCAAACACCTTCCATGGCTCCCTACTGCCCTTGATAATGACCAAGCCCTCTAGCCTGGTATTCAAAACCCCATCTTTCTTTTTCTCCCTCTCACCTTCAGCCCGTCCTTGACATCCCAAGTTCAAGACATCCTGGATGCCTTGCAGTCCCTCCAGCACTCCCTCAACCCCCACGGGCTGCTGCCTTGGAGCGGCAGTCCCCTGCTCCCACTCTAAGCCACATTGATGAAACTCATTCACCCTCCCCTGCCCCTTGTCTCCTTTCTCCAGTTGCCTGGGGTTCCCGGTCAAAGCTTACATCAGGACCAACTGCAGAGTGGGTGCTACATTCATTCATTCATTCACTCATTCATTCAACAATCATTCCTTGAACACCTACTATATACCAGCCCCTGCTATAGGAACTGGGAGTACCGCAGTGAACAAGACAGACATGGCCTCTGGTCTTAAAGAGCTGATATTGTGGGGCAGGAGAAATACCCAATTAACTAACAATCAAACCAATAAATATCACATACAATATATTTTTAAGTGTTACTGAGAGTGGTGGGAGGAGGTCTATTTTTAGGTATGTTATAAAGCAAGTATCTTTTTTTAAAAAATATTTATTTATTTATTTGGTTGTGCCAGGTCTTAGTTGCTGCATGTGGGCTCCTTAGTTGGGGCATGTGAACTCTTAGTTGCAGCATGCATGTGGGATCTAGTTCCCTGGCCAGGGATCAAACTCCGGCCCCCTGCATTGGGAGCTCGGGATCTTAGTCACTGCGCCACCAGGGAAGTCCCTAAAGCAAGTATCTTTAAAAAAAAATTTTTTTTAAATTTTATTTGTGGCTGCATCAGGTCTTTGTTGTGGCATGCGCGCTCTTTGCTGAGGCACGCGGGTTTCCCTCTAGTTGTGGCGTGTGGGTTTTTCTCTCTCTAGTTGTGGCTCGTGGGCTCTGTACTTTGTGGCTCACGGGCTCTCTAGTTGAGGCGCGTGGGCTTAGTTGCCCCGTGGCATGTGGGATCTTAGTTCGCCGACCAGGGATTGGACCCACATCCCCTGCATTGGAAGGCGGATTCTTTACCACTGGACCACCAGGGAAGTCCCCAAAGCAAGTATCTTTGAGGAAGTGACATTAAAACAGAGTCCAAATAAGGGGAGTGTTCAATCCATAAAGACATCTGGAGGAAGGTGTACCTGGTGGAGGGGACAGTGTGTGCAAAGGCCCTGAGGTGGGAATCAACTCAGGTGTTGGAAGGACACAAAGAAGGCCAGTGTGATTGGAATGGAGTAGGAGTGAGACGGAGGATGCAGGTCCAAGCAATGTCAGGGCAGGTTCTGCAGGGCCCCTGCTGAATGCTGAGGCAGGAACACATGTCTGGAGTTTGAGTATGATATTCCTTGCTCTTTATTTGCGGTGAAGCCCAGGGATCTGGGCATGCTTGGAGACAACCCCCTGAGAGCAGCAGAGGCCTCAGGGTCTCAGGACTCGCAGCCATGGGTGCGCATATATTCTGAAAACCCCTCCAGCTGGTCCAGCAATTCCTTCTTGCCCACTGCCCCATCCACTGGCCAGTGCATGAGGAACGTCTCCTTGCCCAGGACATGGGTGTATCTGTGGGCAAGAGGTGGCCAGGATGGTGAGGAGAGCCGGGTGCCTTGAAGGTGTGGAGACCTTTCTGACTTGCCCCTCTGCCCTGCCTGACAGACTCTCAGAGCCACGGCTTATAGCGTCCACTCCACCAGGCCATCTCAGGTCCCCCCACCTCTAGCCCATACTGCTGGGGATTAGAAAATGCTCCCCTTCCTCTGACTCGTTCCTGCCCTCTGTTGGAAATTTACAACTACATTTACAACATCTCCTTATGAATGGTGTTCCCTGGAGTTGTGCAGTGCACAGCCTGCACCTCCATTCAGGGCAGCCCTGAAACCCAAGACTCGTGTTGACAGGTGCAGTAGAAATTTTGACCCCAAGGACTGGACTGGGGTAGGGAAGGGGGCCCAGGCCTGAGTCCCCAGGGCAGCAGGAGCCCCCCACGCACTCAGATTTGACTCTCCACAGGTCTGATGTCTGGCCCATGATGAGGTATGTCTCGTGTTCTTGCAGCCCCAGGGAGTCATGGCAGGTGGCGTGAGTGACGAATTTCTTCATGGTGAGGGGCTTGGCAGAGTCCGTGCCTGGAGGAGAGGAGAACCAGTGTGTGAGCTTGCATAGGCCTGGCCCTCCTCCGCGTTGGGACCCCTGGGGTAGGCCCCCACGCCCCCTCCTCTGCCACCTTGGACATACCACTCTTGATGATGGCTTGGAGCTGCATGTTGTAGTAGATGTAGGGGCTGGAGGCGGAGGTCTCCACAGACTCCAGCCTGGCCTTGTACACTGGGGGAGGGGTCCGGGAGGGTGTCGTGTTGGTGTCCAGCCTGCAGGTGGGCCGCCCCCTGCCCCTCCCCACACTCACCAAAGTCCACGCCAACCTCACAGGCTGCTGCCTGGAGCTGCTCCTGCTGCAGGTGGTCGCTGTCCTTTGGGGATGGGCACTGTTCTGGAAGGTTGGGGGAGGGGGGCGGCTGTTCTAGCTGCACTGGCGCAGGGGCCTTCCTCCCATCTGACCGCCATCCGGCCCCAGGCGGCAGCCGCTGGGTCTCTGGGTCTGGCCTTTCGGATCTGTAGGGTGCTCTCTCCTCCTCTGTCTCTCCGTTTGGTCTTTTTCTTTTCTGTTTCTCTCATCTGAGTGTCCCTCCGTGTCTGTGTCTCTGATTCGCCTGATCTTGGGCTGTGCCTGAGTGTATGTGTCATTCTCTGTCTCTGGGTCTCCTTTTCTCTGTCTCTCTTTGTCTCTGTCTTGCTATCTCTCTGTCTCTCTCTCTCTCTGCTTAAACTCAGCCCAGAAGGCGCCCAGGAAGTGATGAAAAGCTCTTGAACCCCTAGCCTGGCAGTCCCAGCCCTCCGTAGCCCCATGACCTCACCCTCGGCACATCTGCACACGTCTCTGTGGCAGATCTTCCTCAAGGAAGCGTGCTCTGTGGGCAGGTTGTAGAAGGCGCTGCACCTCCGGGCTGTGAGAAGAGGCGAGTGACCGGGGTTGGCTTGGGCCAGTGCTCCTGGGGGCTGGGTGCACGTCTGGCTCCGCCCCCAGCAGGCCCCGCCCCACCTGACCTGCCCAGCCACCCCCTTAACAGGTCCCTCCTCTTTAAAGAGCCTGCCCACTTCTTGCCCACCCTTGCCCAGCGGGCCACGCCAAGTCCCTTCTCAGCTCTGCCACACCCGCTTCCAGGCACCCCCCCCCCCCACCCCGGGGCCACTTTAACCACCAAGGAAGGCCACGCCCCTCATCACCACGCCCCTTTGGTCCCTTCCGGCGCCCTCTTGGCCACCCCTCCCACGGAGCCAAGGACCCCCCTCTGCCACGCCCCATTCCCCCCTTTTGGCCCCGCCCCTCACCCCTCCCTTTTTTTCTGGCCCAGTCCTTCTCAGGCCCTGTACCCTCTCGGGATAGCCCTCCACCCCAAGGCCCCTGCTCACAAGGCTCGTAGTAGTCGTAGACCATGACCTGGGCAGCCTGCAGGAACTCCGCCTGCAGCATCCTGTGGACGCGGAAGCCCAGCACCGTGTCTGCCTCGTGGGAGAGCTGGAGAAGGGAAGTCCTGTCTGAGCTGATCAGGGCCACGGAGCATGGAGTACTGACCACAGGGCCTTGGCCATAACCACTGACCGCGTGGCCCTGAATACTGAGGAGCTGACTTCAGAGGGCATGGCTCTCGGACACCACTGACCAGGGTGCTGATTGTGGTTTCTCCGCCCATCCGGCTGCCCACGGACCTGTGGCAGAGGACACCTGGCCTTCCTCACCTTCTCCAGGTAGAGGACAACAGTGCTGTCGCTGGAGGTCGTCTTGGTCTCATACTGGAAGGCGTACCTCTCCACGTCGCTCGTGAGCTGGGGCAGAGGGTGAAGAATGCGCGTTGGCAGAGATCCTCCAAGGCACCCAGCTCTGGGAGCTCCAGTTAGTGTGAAGCAACTCTCAGAGCTCCCGGCCCTTGTCCAATCAGCCCCACTGTTGGGGAAACTGAGGCACAATCAGGGCAAGAATTTAGCTAAGGTCATACAGGGAGTCCCCCAGAAGTGACCATGGCCGCTGACCTTGGGGCAGGGACTCTCTGAGGCATTAACCTGGGGGTCTTGACCCAGGTAGATGCTGTTCTGCGCCCACTCGGGGAATGTGGGATGTTGCCAGGGCAATCCCCGCCCTGCTCATTACCTGTTTGAGGTCATCCTGGTTGGGGTAGAAGCCGGTGAGCAGGGAGACCTCCATGATGGTCATTGTGGCCTCTCGATGACCCTGGTACCTGGGGATTTCACAGCACCAGTCTCTTCCCACTGTCCCCTTGCCCCTCTCCCACGCTCCCACTGTCATCACCTCTCGCCTGGGCAAGGGCAGTAGCCTTCTCCTGTGTCTGCCTGTCACTCCTCTGCCCCCAAGAGGATACAGCTTTAGCAAACAGAAATCTGGTGTGTTGCCTCCTCGCTTAACTTCCTTGTTTTACCGAAACACCTGGCCTCATCCTTTCACTTCACCTCCTTCCCCTCTGGCCTCTGATTGATTGCTCTGAAGTGTCAGTCTCTTGCCTGCCACTGGACCTTGGCACATGCTCTTCTCTCAGCCTGGAATTCTTCCTCCCTCTTTGCCCTGAAAAATCCTGTCACCTTTGCAATTTCAGCTGATGCATCACCCCCTCTGGGAAGCCTTCCCCAGCCCGCACACCAGATCATTCTCTAATTTGCCCTCCTGTGGCTCCGTGGACCTCTCCTTTGCCACATTTAATCACGGTTGTCATTTTGCCTTGATTCTGGGTGATTATTCGGTTATTGTTTGTCTCCCCTGATAGTCTGTGAGCTCCACCAGGCAGGGAGGAGCTGCCTTTGCTCACAGCTGTGCCCCCAGCTCCTAGAACAGAGCCTGGCACCAATTAGGTGCTCAATACATTAAAAAAAAAATCTGGGACAGACCTGGGTGAGGGTATTTGGGAGACAGAGCCAGACTGGGGTGGAGGCTGGAATGTCTGGAGAAGATGAAGAGAGGGGAGAGTCATGGGGTTCAGAGCTAGCCCTGGGCATCTGGGTCATGGTGCATGTTCACCGTGCAGGAGCTCGCCTTTCTGGGACAGGGAAAGCTGGGGGGCAGGGTTGGGGTAGCAGGATGGTAGATAAGCATGGAAGGGTGGGGTAGGGGGCAGAAAGAGGGACAGGCAGGGGAGGGCAGGAGGAGAGGTAGGGATGAGGGGGCAGGCATGGAGAGGTAAGTGTGGCTGGTTCCCTCCCTCCACTCAGTACATAGGGAGAGCTGCTAAGGAGTCTGGATTCCAGGAAGTGGGTCCTTCCTCCTGCCCAGTCCACGATCCTGGTGACCTGACCTTGTTTCCATCCGGAGCTGAAAGGTCGCTTCCCCCTTTTTATTATCTGCAGAGAGAAGGCAGGAATTTAGAGGCTGGGTAACACAGCCTCTGGAGCCAGCTTCCTGGGTTCAAATCCTGGCTCTGCTATGACTTTGAGCAAGTTGTTTAACCTCTCTGTGCTTTGGTTTCCTAAACTGTAAATGGGGATCATAATATTCCCAGCCCAGCTGGTTAATTTTAAGTGAGTTAATACAAGTAAAGCATCTACCATAATGCCTGATTAGTGCTTGATAGCAGTCAGTTATTATTACTATAGTATTACTACCATTATCATATTACTACTACTACAATTAAGAAATGGGGTCCAAACCAAAGTCTTGGTCACTTTTAGTCCCTAAAAGTCTTGGGACTGGTGAGACTTGTTTCCCCCTACCCTGACAGTGAGCTCCCAGTGGCAAAGTCCTGTCTCTTCCTTCTTGGTACCCCAGACTGGAAACTCTGGAATCCATTTCTGATCATCTCCACAGCCCCTTCCCTGGTCCGGCCCCATCATTTCCTGCAGGACCAGTGCAGTCACCTCTTCCTTGGTCTCCCAGCTCCCACCTGTGCCCTCTACAGTCTGTTTCCCCCACAGCGGCCAGAGGGAGCCTGTGCGAACCTGTGCTAGGTCATGTCCCTCTTCTACTCAGAACCCTCTCTGGCTCCTATTTCACTCCAAGCAAACGCTAGAGTCCTCACCGTGGCTTGTAAGTCCCTGCCCCATCTGCCCCATCACCTCTCCAACTCTTTCAACGAAAAATCTACCCCTTGCTCCTCTGTAGCCACACTGGCCTCCCTGCTGTTGCTCAAACCAGGTGAGTTCATTCTTGCCTCAGGCCCTTTGCACCTGCTGTTCCGTCTGCCTGGAATGCTCTTCCCTCAGATCCTTCCTGGCTCACTCTCTCACTTCTTTCATGTTTCATCTCAAATGCCACCTCCTCAGAGAGCTTCCCCTGGACTTCCTCCAAGTCTGTAGCACCTTTTCCTACTTTATTTTATATGGTACTTATCATCACCTGCTATTATGCTTCATATTTATATTTTACAATGCAGATTCACTTATAAATAAATAACAATAAAAGTATAATATACTGTTATGTTGTATGGTTTGCATCCTTCTACTAGAATGTGGGCTCCAGGAGAAGACGGGATAGTTTTCTTGTTCATGCCTACGTTCCCAGGGCCAAGAAACAGGGTGCAGCACCTAGTAAATGCTCAAAGAATATTTGTTGGGGAAGGGTAAGCTGGGACGAAGTGAGAGAGCGGCATGGACATATATACACTACCAAATGTAAAATAGGTAGCTAGTGGGAAGCAGCCGCATAGCACAGGGAGATCAGCTCGGTGCTTTGTGTCCACCTAGAGGGGTGAGATAAGGAGGGTGGGAGGGAGACGCAAGAAGGAGGAGATATGGGGATATATGTATAGCTGATTCACTTTGTTATAAAGCAGAAACTAACACACGATTATAAAGCAATTATACTCCAATAAAGATGTTAGAAAAATATTTGTTGAATGGCTGAATAAAACAATAGAGACGCTTACTGAATGATAGCTAAAATAAAGTAATAAAAAAGAAGAGCTGGGTATCCCTGAGTCCAGGCTCACCTTTCGGGGCTGTGTGAAGAGTCACATTCAGGTGGTACAGGTTGCAGGTGTCCTCCCAGGACTCTGGAGACCTGTGGTACATGGTCAGGATCTGTCGGAGGGGGAGGTGTCAGAGCCCATCCACACTAACTCCTTTCCTCCTTGCTTCAGTTCCTGCCTGCCCAGCTCTCTGCCCCATGGGGAATTCACAGCGAGGTCTTTCCCGTTCAATCCATGTGTTCAGTGGCCAGAACACCCTATATAGTCTAGGCATGCCAGCTCTGTAATAGAACTTCCCGCAGTGTTGGCAATAGTCTCTAATTGTGCTGTCCGTGTGGCAACCACTAGACACGTGGCTTTTTTTTTTTTTTTTTTTTTGGTTGTGCCGTGCAGCATGCGGGATCTTAGTTCCCCGATCAGGGATTGAACCCGTGCCCCCTGCGATGGAAGCAGGGAGTCTTAACCACTGGACCGCCAGGGAAGTCCGCACATGTGGCTATCGAGCACTTGAAATGTGACTAGTTCGACCGAGGAACTGAATTTCTTATGTTATGTAATTTAAAATTAGCTGAAGTTTAAGGTGGAGTGTGACTTGCCTGAGGTCACACAACAAAGGCAGGGATTCAACTGTGGCTCGATTGCCTGAAACATGATAGCAGGCTACCTTGAATTTGGTGACAAAGAAGGCTGCCCTCCTGGGTCATAGGGCATAGGGCCAGACGATGTATTGGAGCGTTCAGATATTGGGGGAAGGGTGGAGTTGTTCTCTGGGTTTTGAGAGGCACCCTGGCGGGAGAGTCTTTCTTTTAGGGGGCAAGGAAAGAGACCCCTTCAGGGATTCCACATAGGAGGGGCAGAGGGGTCCAAAGATCTCTGGCCTCTGGCTTCCCTGACTCTTGACTTACTGAAAGTGAAAACCTCTATTTCCCCACCCGTCACATGGAGCCCATATTTTTACCAGCTTCTCAGGGGGGTTTTGAGGTGTCCTTAGACTGATGCCTAACAAAGGGTTGTGTCCTAAATGGTAGCTAAGGTTATTGCTTATTTCAATCTTGTTTTGGAGTCTATATTTGCCTCTATTTCCACCAACTGGGGGAGCCCTGGGCTCTAGCTAAGGAACACAAGACCTACCGAGATGGTGCCTCTTCCACTGCCGCTGGCTCTGATCTCTAGGTCATCCTGGGCAGAGAACTGAAAAGAGAGGGGAGAAGGATTTGAGGGGAGAAGCAGCAGCAAAACATGGCTTACATGCAGTGGGGATGGAGAGGAAAGAATGCACGGGCACTGGGGCCTCAGTTATTTCCCTAACTTGGTGTCTGGTGACTCTCCCACCTCTCTTCATGAAGATGGTTTTACTTTTCCTTCTTTTTTTAAAAAACTATTTATTTATTTATTTAGGCTGCACCAGGTCTTAGTCGCGGCACGCGGGATCTTCGTTGTGGCACGCATGAGGGATCTAGTTCCCTGACCAGGGATCAAACCCGGGCCGCCTACATTGGGAGCGCGGAGTCTTACCCACTGGACCACCAGGGAAGTCCCTGCATCTGCTCTTGTTTCCCTCATTCATTCTTCCCTCATCGGCCAGAGCAAACGTTTACAAATTCACATGCAATCACATCACCCCTGCTTAAATCCCATTGCTGTTCTTAGAACACTCTTGCCTCAGTGCCTTTGCACTTGCTGTTTGTTCTGCCTAGGTATCCACAAGGATCATATCTGCCTTTCTTTGCTCAAATATTATCTTCTTGGTGAGACCTTCCCTACCCAGCCTAATTACAACTCCTTGATGTTCCCACCCCCTCCCTGCTTAATTCTTTCCCATAGCACTTGCTGTCATTTAACACATTACATATTCTACTTATTCACATCGTTTCTTTGTCTATCCCCACTTAAATATAAAATTCTACAGGGACAGGGATTTTTTTTTTCTGTCTTGTTCATGGCCATATTCCCAGAACCTAGAAGAGTGTCTGACACACAGTAAGTGCTCAAAAAAGATGATTGAATAATTGAAGGTGACTATCACCTCCTTCATGGAGTAAGGTCATGGAGATTACCTTACTCCCCGTACCCAGGTTATTATGTCCTTTACACACTTATTTCATTCCCCTGTGTTCTGAAAGCTTAAAGTGGGATGTAGAATTATATTTATCGTCTTAATTTCTCTCTAGACTGTAAGTGTTTTGAGAATAGGGACCACAGATGTTTCATAATGTAACCCAGGAGAATGCTTGGCACACAGTAGGTGCTCAGGAAATGTTTGTGGAATGAATGAACCAATACATTGATAGTATAGCCAATGGTGATTGGATAATATTGGTGAGGGGAGATTTCCAGGGACAAGACTCTTGGTCTCATCTCCAGTGCAACTTCCGTGTGGACTTCCCAGCTGCCCCTTAGCTCCATACCTTTGCTGACCGCAGCTGGTAGGCATTGTTCTCATCGATGAGCCATTCCATATTCAAGGCTCTCCTGGGGGCTCTGATCTGGACGCGGAGATCCTGGACACCGTCGAAGGGGACAGCTTCGCGGAAGCGTGTGAGGGCCTCTATGGCCACGACCGTGGTCTGGGTGTTGGGATGGGGGCCTCGGATCAGCACCACTGACAGCGCACCGGAGCCCCGTGGGGCACGAGCAGCTCCTTCCGGCGGGCCAGTAATGTCAGCACCTCTGCTAGCGACCCCCCCCTTCCCCCTCCCCCCAGTTTCCGAGGCTCCAGTCACCTGGGTGGACTGGAAGCCTCCTCCCAGCTCCCGTTTCTCCAGTAGCCACTTGGCGATGGCGTGCGTCTCATTGTGCCGACCCAGCTCCAGCTTCTGCATCAGCGCATAGGCCGTGGCCTCAATGGTGTAGAGGGAGTCCGTGTCCAGGTCGTCCACTGGCCAATGGGTTTTGTCTAGAAGATGGATGCCCACCTTGTCACGCAGATCTGGGCCCACCTACCTAAACCTGCCCTCTCCTCGTGTCATATTGCCCAGTTTTTCTCATCTGCTATTTTATTGAGCACCTACTTTATGTGAAAATCTTTGCTGAGGAGACGTATGGACATTGCATTTTTCAGAACCACTCTAGGAGACAGTGACACTATTTAGAGTTGGGGAAATTGAGGTTCAAAGAAGCCCCTCCACATTCCTCTCGGTCCCACTGCAAGTGAGTTTTTCTACCTCCACTCCTCTTGACTTGGGGAATGGAGAGGATGGGACCAGGACCCTCAGGGATGGGATAGTGCAGGCCATGGGAAGCAAACCCCTCTCAGTTACCTATGTTTTATGACCTTCTTTCCATTCTCGAACATACCAAGCACTTTCCCACTTCAGAGCATTTGCACGTGCCATTCCTTCTGCTTGGAATATCCTTGGCCTTTCACGTAGGTGAGCGTTCTCATCTTTCATTCCAGCTGAGGGGTCCCCTTTTCACAGAGGCCTTCCCAGTTCTCCAGTCTATACTCCCCTCCCCTCATCATCGCTCCCACGCACCTTGTATGTTATTATCTCAGTGCCTGTCTCAATTAGTAATTCTCTTTTGATCTGTTTGTCTTCCACCTGCCTCCCCCAGGAACGCTGGGGACTTTTTTTTTTTTTTTTTTTTTCTGGGATGGAGATTAGTTTCTTCACTTTATGATTCATCAGTGGAAGAGAAAAGGTTTTGCATCTATACATGTCTATCAGCGGTCTGGCTGTTTTCAATCACTCAATCAACAGAACACTCAACCGTAAGTAGGAGTCCCTCCTCCCTGTGCCCTGCCTCCCTCCCATACTCCCCCCTGCCCCTCTGCCCTCCCCACACCCCCCATGCCTGGGCTCTCAGTGGATTCTGGTTGGCTGCTGGGCTCATTTCCTGCGAGCCGGCCTGCGCTGGGGACTTTTGAGGGCAGAGACCACATCAGTCTTGTTCACCTTGGTTTCTCAGGGTCTGATCTCAAGGGTGGGCACACCATAGGTGCTCATAAATGAAGAATCACATTCTGCTGGATTTGAGATCATACAATCCCCCTCTCTCTGCCCCCGTGACTGTGGTTAACACATAGTTGGTTGAAAAGTGGCCCCCACCCACCCTGGCTGGCAACGCTGTCCAGGCGGTCGTTGGCTCGGGGGCTCCTGGTGAGGGCCAGAGCATAGGAGACTATGGCTACGGCAAAGGTTGTCTGAATGTGGGGGAGTTTTTTCTCCAGGAAGTCACTGGCTTGCTTCATGCTGGCAGCCAAGTTCTAGAAAGTCAAGAGAAGAGGCTAGAGGGAGGTGATCAGAGGAAAGGGGTCTGGGAGTTAGAAGGGAGGAAAGCAGTAAGAAGGACATGAGGGCAGGGGAGCCCGCTGTGTGCAGGGGGCGTGGCACCCTGCAGACCCTGCCCTCATCTTTGGGTCCTACCGGTATCTTCTGGTTGCACAACTCCTTCCCCTCATTCAGAGCGATCAGGACAAGAGCTGTGAGGGATACATTTGCCTCCGAGCCTCGGTAGCCACCCTGTGGGGATGCAGAACCACACCCATAATCTTTTCACCATCTTGGGGACACCTTCCCCAATCTCTCCTGACTGACCTTGAAAAGCTCCCAGGTGCTCAGCTCTGGGCTGGATGATGCTGAAAGCAGGATGAGGAAAGGGGTAGAGGAAGAGGACCTATCTTGAGATTTGCCTGTGTGGGGTCTGCTTTACTAAGAAAAGTTGACAGCCATGGAGGGTGCTGTGCTAAGCTCTCTATGCTAGCTCAAAACATTCTTGCAGCAGCTCCATTCTCCTGATGAGCAAATTGAGGGTCAGAGGGTGAAGTGTCCCCATTGCTAGTAAATGACCGACAAGGTTCAAACTCCTCTTGAGTCTCCCAAGTTCCACCCTCAATCCCTGTACTGGAGTGAATAATTTTCCCCCAAATTCTTGTCCACCCAGAACCTCAGAGTGTGATCTTATTAGGAAATAGGGTCTTTGTAGATGTAATGAGCTAAGTTAAGAATAGGTTATACTGGATTAGGGGGACCCTGTATCCAATGACTCGTGTCCATATAAGAAGGTACACACAGAAGGAAGAAAGCCATGTGAAGATGGAGGCAGAGATTGGAGTGATGTGGCTCTAAGCCAAGGGATGCCAAGGATTGCCAGGAACCGCCAAGCTAGAAGAGGCAAGGCAGGATTCCCACCCCATGCCCCAACGAGCCTTCAGAAGGAGCATGGCCCTGCCGGGACCTTCAGCTTGGACTTTTAGTCTCTAGAACTGGGACCAAATAAATAGATTTCTGTTGTTTTAAGCCACCCAGTTTGTGGTACTTTGTTACAGCAGCCCTAGGAAACTAATACATACCCCAAAGTCTCTTCTTCTCACAGTGGCCAGTGAAGCCTGTGAACTCTTGAATCAGTTTACATCCGTCCTCTGCTCAGAACCTTCTGTGGCTCCCATGTCACTCAGAGGAAAAGCTCAAGTCCTCCCTTTGGCCCACAAGGCCCTGCACACTCTGTCCCATCACATCCCTGCCCTCCCTTCCTCCCCGTCTCCCCTCGCTCACTCTATTCCAGCCACACTGGGCTCCTCACTGTTCCTCCAAAATATTGGGCACATTCCAGTCTCAGGACCTTTGCACATGCTCCTCCCTTTGCTTAGGACACTCTCTCCTTAGTTATCCACAGGACTTGCTCCCTCACCTCTCCAGTTCTGTATAAATATCATCTCCTCAGGAAACCTTCCAAAATGTCAGCCTTCCCACCTTGATCCCCCTTTCCCTGCATTTTTCCCGTCTCACTTATAACATGCCACATCACTTATGTCTCTGTTGTGCTAATTGCCTGTCTGTCCTCCACTAGAATGTCTGCCCCATGAGGACAGGGATTTTTGTCTGTTTTGTTTGCCCTGAGCCCCCAGTGCTTAAAGCAGTGCCTGGCACATTATAGGCGCCTGATAAATGTTCGTTGGTGGAAAGAAGCTCAGATCTGTGAGCCTGTCTTACTGTGACTGTGTTTGTAACTCCTCTAGGTACCGCCTTCCTGTACCACGTAGGGCTTTCACTCACACAGCCCTCCCTTCTTTTGGGGGTGCATTCTGTCTTTGCTGGTTCATTCATCATCCAGAGTTTCATTCAGCATCACTTGCTGACTATGATGAACCAGACCTGCTTTTCTCCCTGGAGGACTCACAGTGTAGGAAAAGCAAACCCTGACCAGACTATTGCAAAGCCCCACAGGCTTCAGGACCTGGCGTCTTTCCTCCTTCCCAGGCCTCGGGATGGATCACCTCTTTGCCATCTTTGGGCTCTGATGACACTGGTCTCTTTTCCCCGTCCTCAAACATGCCAGAGCCTCAGGGCCTTTGCACACGCTGTTCCCTTTGCCTGGAGCTCTGTTTTCCATTCTCTCCTCCGCTGTCTCCTATTCCTTTTTCAAGTTGCTGCTTTACCGTCACTTCCGCCTGTAGGCTACCCCTGACACCCCCAGCGCTGGGCATGGCCCCTATTAAATCCTATCTCCTGCTTTTCTCTCCCATGGAACTCGGCGCAATTGTGACTTAAACAATCACTAGTTATAATTATTTGGTGAACTTCTGTCTGCCCCCCACTACCCAGCTTGTCAGTTCTACAAGCAGGGGCTGTCACTGTCTTGTTTACCTCTGTGTCTCCCCTCTCCCCAGCACAAGGCCTGGCACACAGCAGTTGCTGGATGAATGTTTGTTGAATGAGTGAATAAATCACATCCCTAACGTGATAGGTGCACAGGACAGGGCTGGTATTCGGGGGAGGCTTAGGGGAGGTGGTGTACAATCTAAATCTAAAGAGAAAACATACTTTGGCTAGGTGCAGGGGAAAAAAGGGATGAGGTGTGACTACACCATGCAGACAGAGCAGCCTAAGCAAAGATACGGAGGTGAGTTGGAAGGACCTGTGAGCAGGGAGTATCGAGGGGTGAGACTTGGGAGGAGATACAGAAGAGAAGGATATAGTAGAGAGATACCGTTGTAGGTGACTGTGTTTGTCTGTAGACGACTGCCACAGAAGGTGTCTGAGCAGGGGAGAGACCTCCCAGGCTGTCTGAAAGCTATTTCTGGAGGCTGGTGTGGAGGAACAATGGGTAGGGATGGATGTGTTGGCTGGCGGAACACGGAGGACTCAGACCCAGAGAGAGGTGGGCCAGGACTGGCAACTCCTTGAAGTAGGGGTGGGGGGATAGGTCCCAGATGTGCCCAGCCTCCCCACATTGTAACAGATGTGCCCAGCCTCCCCGCATTGTAACAGAGTGCAGCACGGTCCAGAGCAGGGAGATGTGATGCTTGGTGCCGGACCTCAGCTCTTTCCTGTTCTCATTCTACCTGGGAACACGTCAGGGGGCTGAAATTCCCCTCCCAGTGTGCAGAGCCCTTGGGTTTTGTTTGAATGGCTCAGGCGGTGGGGGGGGGGGGTGGGCACCTTCATGGACCCCATGACCACAGGGCTTTCCTCCAAGAAGCTCCCGTCCTTCGCCTGCCTCTGGGTGATGATCCAGTTGGCAATGGTGCAGAGAGACTCAGGGTTGAACGCCCCCATTGTCATGGTAGGGTAGGCCAGGGCGAAGACCCGGAATACGTAACTCGTGAGCCTGTTGGAAGGGAGACGGGGTGGGTGATGGCTGGCAATAGTCACCAAGGGGGTTCTAGGACAGGGGCGTCTACACTGTGGAGAAGTCTACCCCAGAGACCACGGCAACTTGGAATGCTGCTGGCTTACAGGCTGCCTGCCCCAAGACCCCTCAGTGGGGATACTTCTGGGGTCATCAAGCCCCAGGCTGGTCCCTCAGGCTTCCTCCTACCAGGGTCCTCATCCTTACCAGGTGCTTCCTGGGTTTCCCTTGCTGGTGTGGTAGGTGCTATCTGCGCTCCGGTGGGTCAGCATCCGGCTGTACCCTGGGAAAACAGGTGGATGGGAATTTACCGGGAGAGTTGGTGCTTGGGTGTGGCTGTGAAGGGGGGAGGGTTAGTTACCAGGCATAATCTGGGGGGCAGGGTGTGGGTGGGACTTAGGGGTGCATCATATCTAGATGTAACCTGGAGGAGGGGACTGGTCCAGGTGCCTTAAGGAGGGAGCTGCAGGGCCCAGGTGTACATGAAGGTCATGGCCACATGTGACAGTGGGAGCCAGGGTACAGCTGTATCTGGGGGTAAACTGGGAAACTGTGCCATTGGGGTGTGACTGGGAATTACTGCTGAGGAGGGATCATGGACGGTGAAACCCAGGAAAGGGCGTATCCTGAGGGGCCACTACCTGGGTGTTTTCTTGGGGGTTGTCTCTTGGCTGTAAACTAGAGATGTCAGTGTGTCTGTGTAGTCAAAGGACGTTACTCCTGGGTGTATTTTGGAGGAGGTACCTCTTGGGTGGATTCTGAGCATTGCTGCTTGGGTATTACCTGAAGGCTACCTGGAGGTTTACTGTTTGGGTTTAACACTGGGGATGATAGTGTCTGGGTGTCACTTGGATGGAGAGCTGGTGTCTGTGTGTAACCAGGGAGACGGGGTCAGCATCCAAACTAACTGGAGGGTCTCTGTCAGGGTGTAACCGGGGTGTGTATCTATGGTTGTTACCTGGGGGGTTTGGATGTAACCTGGGAAGGTATTAGCATTCAGGTGTAACCGGAGGGCCACCACCTGGGATTATGCTGGAGTTTTCCCGCCTGGATGTTCCCTGGGGGTGTAGCCCAGGGCGTGGAACTGATTGGCTATAACCTGGGACAATGTCTGGATATAACATAACCTGGGAGGTTGCTGCTTTGGGGTTAACCAGGGTGTCTTTTATGAGACTTGTAGCCTGGGAGAGGGGTCAGGGTGAAGGAATAATGTAGGGGTCACAATTGGGGGTCACCTGGGGGACTTGGTGTCAGGTTGTCATCTGGGAGAAGTCAGAGTTTGGGTGCTATTGTCTGGGAAGGTCCAGTGGGGTACCCCAGGGGTACCTCAGCCACCCTCCCCAAGAGTCCCAGACACCCTCATCGAGGTCCCAGGAGGGGATCCACTCTCACCGCTGACAATGTTCTTCATCACCTGCTCCCTGAGCTCTACCCCAACCTTGTTCCACTGGCCCGTGCTATCCAAATAGCGTGCCAGGATGATCACAGGTGCCAGGGAGCTCAGCGTCTGTTCGGGGCAGCCAGTGGGGACCCTCAGCAGCCGCCTGGTTTCTTGGGGTGTCAGGCTGCCCAGGATGGTCTCTCCAAGGATGTCACCTGTCAGGTGGGCATGGTCTAAGTTACCATGGCTCCCCGATGGGGACCATAGGTCCCCCCAGCCCCTCCTGCCCCTGTGCCCAGGCAGGCTCTGGAGGAACCGGCCCCTCCTCAGCCCCCGCAGGAGCCAGCTCTGTCTAGGCACCTTGAATGCTGACAAACACTTCTGCCTCTGTGTTGGGCATCTTGTTCAGAAAGTCCTGTTTTGGCACCAGCTCCATCTGGGTGTGACCTGGGCAGGCACAACCTTGTGTGACAAGCGGGTTCTGGGACTGGGGAGGTCAGGGTTCGACTGCAGACTCCGGGAGAATCTCAGACTGCCCCCCTGACCAGATCCCCTCATTTCAGCCCCTCCCTCCACAGGCGCATGGTTCCAGGATCCCACGTGCTCCCTGAAGACCCCACAAACCTTGGGGGTTCAGGAGGATGCTATGGGATATTTGCTGTATCTGACCCCCTGCCTGTAGGATGCAATGAAGAAGAAAGTTAAAAACAATAGTCATAATGACAGTCATAATGACAGTAAGAGGAAGTATTGCTTAGCTATAAAGAGCACAGACGCTGGGACCCAGATATCTGGGTTCAAATCCCAGCTCTTTTGCTTCCTAGCTGCATGACCTTGGGCAAATTACTTCACCCCCTCTGTGTCTCAGTTTTCTCATCCATAAAAGGGAGAGTACAGTAGTTCCGACCTCATAGAGTTGTTCTGAGGGTGCAGTGAGTTAATATTCTTAAAGTGCTATATCCTAAGTGCTAAAAAATGTGTTTGTTAAGTAAATAAAGTATTACTGATGGGTCATGCACTGGTCTTGTGTAATTTTCACAGCTCTCTGATTATTCGTGGGTATGAGGATTATTCCCATCCTGCAAATGAGGAAACAGAGGCTCAGAGAAGTTAAGTAACTTGCCCAAGGTCACACAGAAGAGACAAGGTTTGAACCCGAGCCTGACTCCAAAGGCCCGAAGCGGGGACTCTGTGATTGAGTTTTCAGATCATTGTCTCGCACCTCACTCCTGTCCTGGAGGCCTGTTCATTGATCTCGGGCCCACCTGCCCCTCCCGTGATCACACAGCCTGGAGCTCAGGAGAAGCCCCACTCGCTGCACTGGCAGCGAGGGCTGGGGGTGCCTATTACCTGGACCAGGAGTGTCTTCCTCACGTGGTCCTGGACCCCAAAGCCCATGACCTTGACCTCCACATCCACTTTGCCTGTTTCAAGTGGGAGAAGCACGAAGGGCACCGTCTTGGAGGAGGTGGGGGGCACGACAACCACCTGGCGGGAAGGGGCTCCTGGCTTTGCCGCACTGCACAGTGGTTCCTTGTGGGGGAACTCCACTCGGACCTGGGGCAGGGTGGGCAGTGAGAGGGTCCTGATGCATGAGGAGGCCCAGGACCCAAGAGTCACAGCCTCCTCCCTGCCCCCACCCTGAGAATCCTGAGTAGGTGACAGTGTAGCATAATGATTGAGAGTAAAGACCCTGCCCGGGTTCAAACCCCTTCTGTCACTTAGGTGCTATGTGATCTCAGGAAAACCATGCAAGTTTCCTTATCTCCAAACCAAGAACAGTCATAGCAACCATCTCCTGGGGTTCTTGTGAGGCTTAACTGGGAAAATGTCTTAGAAACTTTTTCAAAAAGGCTGCCACTTCCCTGGCTCCTTCGAATAATGGACACACTCCATCCCCCTTATAAAACACACTGACAGACATTTTTGGGGGGAGAGGGGAAGGCTGGGGGCTTCACCTTGACCGGGTGGACCATGAAATTGTACAGCACAGCTTGGATCTGGACCTGCTCGTTCCTGATCACGGAGAAGGGCAACTTAAGGTCCACAAAGAATGATTTCATAACTGTCAGCTCAAAGGGGTCAGAGACGCAAAGACCTAGAACCAGGAGGGCGCTTGACGTTAAGCAGAGGCCAACTGCCCTGGGGCTGGCCAGGGCCACTGTGCTCCTATTCCTTCAGCGCTGGGCTTGTGGGGTCACCTTGTCCAGCCTTGACACTGACGGCCACAAACTTCCATGTGGTGATGGAATCTGGCACGGTCACACGGGTGCTGTAGTGCGAGATGCTGCAGAAAGTGCAGGGTAGGGGGAAGGGAACATAAGTGAGTCTGTGCTGCCTGGACAGAGCCTCTGATCGAGGGTTACTGTCTTGGGCTTACCATCACTATGAAAGGGTCAGTGGGTCACCCAATTAGAGAAATTATCACGAGAGGGACATCATTTGGGGGGACCCACTGGGATCTTTATCCCCATCCAGGAAGTTTCCTGTCATGGGACAATGCTGAGAGCTCAATGTCACTCCTGGGGGCATTGGCCATGATGGATGGCCCCTGATGCATGGACGGGCCGGGGACCAGAGGCTGGCATGGGGGCCATAGTCCTACCCCGATTCACTTTTGGGCAGAGTAATCTTCTTCCAGAACCAACTTTCAGGGAACAAGCTCCGGACATGCTGGTCCTCCTGGAAGATGTCATCAAAGTCCTCATCTTCATCCACTGTAGGGAGGAGATGTGGGGCAGGGTTTCTTTTGCATGTCTCCCATGACCCACCAGACTCTTCAGTGGGGTCCTCCCACCTCATCTCTCCATGGCACATGTCACCCCTTGACCTGTCCATGATACTCCATGTCCCTCAGTGGAGCCCCCCGACCCTGTGCCTCCTGCCATGGCCCCCTCACTTGTCCCCAGAAGCAGCTGCTCCTCTCGGGCCTCCCGACTCAGGGCCTCAGACACATGGCAGCAGCTCAGGAAAGCGGCGATGCAGACTGGTCCATAGCGGACATGATGGGTCCTCTCCACACACGATAGCCCCACTGGGCTCTCCCGGAGCCCAGCCTCACAGCACTTTCGCTCCAGCTCTGTCTTGAACTTGTTCACTGCAGGCCAGAGTTAGTGGGACAGAGGAGGGGCTGGGTAGGACCTGAGGAAGCAGGGACCCATCCACCTCAATGCCATGTACACCTGACCTCTGTTTAGCCATATCTCTGGCAATGCTGTCCCTAGAACTTTGCCTGTATCTTTCCCCTGAAGCTTCACATTGAACTCATATGATGAGTTCTGATGAGGAAGCTGAGGTACAGAGAGGTCAATTCACTGGCCCAGGGTCACACAGCTCACAAGTGGCAGAGCTGGGACTGGAATTGATGCTGCTGCTTCTGCTACTTCTTCTCCTTCTCCTTCGTTTGGGACAGGGATTGGCAATGCCATGTTTATTTATTGAAGCTGGGATTTTGACTCCTGGTTTTCGTTGTGTGTTTTAAAAAAATGAAAACACAAAACTTGCTGTAGAGCATGATGTCAAGTTGAATGCTTCTAAATTAGCGAACCGAAGGAATGCACTTAAATATAAAAAATATTATAGCAATTTAATAATCTTATTGTCTACCATATAACATGATTAGAACGTCTATAGTTAAGTGATTGTTACCATAAATAAAATAACAGTTTATATTATGTACTGTTCTCAGAAGGTTAGCATGATTTTCGATATTGAAATTAGAGTTAGGGTTTTATCTCAATTTTTATTAGATTTCACTTATTTTCCCTTTATTTAGATCCACAAAGTCATTAGTGCTGCTTAAAAAGACTGACAAATCTAATATTCATAGAATCCATGCTTCTAACAATACCCAGTACTGCCTCTCATCTTCCTTGAACTCTAGGCTTCTTGGTCCCGTCCACACCCTGGTCTTGGTCTACATATTATCCATCTCCCCTTTCATCTACCTTCCTTCTGGTATCACGGAAGCTAGACATCTAAAAACTACATTTCCCAGACTCCCTTGCTGCTAGGGTCCCGGATGGGATGAGAGTCTGCCACCCAGACGCTCTTGTATAGAATTTGGAAAGTGGAAGAGAGGTGGAGACCATTTTCCCTGCAACGGTGGTAGCTGATGGGTGGGCTCCAGTCTATGTGTTTTTGTAACAGGCAAAATTCTGTGTTTCACTATCTACCTGCCAGCTTCATGAGAGATATTGGCAGAGTTTCCTGAGATTTCATGCATTGAAACCTAGATTTCATGCATTGTAAGAACTACAATGGAGTGATCTTGTGTCTCAGCAAGCAGCCTTCCAACTTCCATTCCTAAAGTTCAGCTAATGATTTTGAAAGCACCAAACTCACATCATGAAATCACTTCCCCTCCCCGTCCCCCGACTGGAGTACCTAGAGTGGTTTCAGTTTTCTGTTCTAAGCCCTGATGAATACAGGTTAGGGAGCCAGGAGGGCACATCCAGCTTTAGCTCTGACCTGCATTCCTCTTGGTCTCCAGGCTCTTCAGGGAGCGGCGCTGACGGCTGGGAGATGGGCTCTGGGGGCAGTGCCAGTCTGGGGATCAGAGGGAAGAATGAGAGAACAAGTGTCAAGATCATTATCAACATCCTTTATGCATCACCTCACTTTATCCCACAGCCTCTTCGTAGTCAAGATTTGCCACTTAAAAATTGTGAAGGGCTTCCCTGGTGGTGCAATGTTCAAGAACCCGCCTGCCATTGCAGGGGACACGGGTTCAAGCTCTGGTCCGGGAAGATCCCACATGCCGCAGAGCAACTAAGCCCGTGCGCCACAACTACTGAGCCTGTGCTCTAGAGCCCGCGAGCCACAACTACTGAGCCCACGTGCCACAACTACTGAAGCCCGTGCACCTAGAGCCCATGCTCTGCAACAAGCCGCCGCAATGAGAAGCCCGCGCACCGCAACAAAGAGTAGCCCCCGCTCGCCACAACTAGAGAAAGCCCGCACGCAGCAACGAAGACCCAATGCAGCCAAAAATAAACAAATGAATAAATTTATTTAAAAAAAAAAGTTGTGCAATCTTCAGCAAGTCACTTAACCTCTCTGGGTTTTAATTTCTCCAGCTATGTAAAATGGAATAATCATAGTTCTATCTATGAGATCATGCATATAAAAGTACTTAGCACAGGGTCCAGCTTGTAGTAAATAGAAATTGTTATTTTTTTAAAAAATATTTATTTATTTGGCTGCGCCAGGTCTTAGTTGCAGCACTCAGGATCTTCATTGCAGCATGTGGGGTCTTTTAGTTGTGGCATGTGGGATCTTTTATTTGTGGCATGAGGGATCTTTAGTTGCAGCATGCGAACTTTTAGTTGCGGCATGTAGGATCTAGTTCCCTTTCCAGGGATTGAGCCCAGGCCCCCTGCATTGGGAGTGTGGAGTCTTAGCCACTGGACCAGCAGGGAAGTCCCAGAAATTGTTATTAATAACACTATTTATAGCTGAAAGAAGACCCTCCTAGTTATCCCCAAAATATCCATTCTCCCCTATCGTTTGGGGCAACTAAACTTCCATCTTTTATGTATCACTCAGAATGAAGACTACATTTCCCAGTCTCCTTTGTGCCTAGATAGGGCCATGTGACTGAGTTCTGGCCAATAGATGAGAGGGAAGTGTACTAGTCTTTCCACTTCCCTTCATCCTGGTGCCTGGCAGGAGGTCCTGGTGAGACTTCATCTTGGAATATGGCAGAGCAACAAGCTTGAAGGAGCGTGAGTCCCAGAATGACCTCTGGACTGTTACTGAGCAAGAAATAAACTTCTACCTGTGTGAGCTACTGTTAATTTGTATCCCTGATACACATGGCCAAAACTACATCTTAATTAGCACACAGTAAGTTACTTCTATTATTACGTACATTTTATGGAGAGATAAACTGAGAATCAGAGAGGAAATATGACCGGCCTATGGTAAGTGGCAGCGTCCTAGATTGTAGCTCATCTGTTTCACACCAAAGTCCATGTTCCTAACCACTAGATAGCACTTCCCCCACCCCTGCCGTCTTCCTGCCCCCCTCATGTACCTGAGCTTGCCAAAGTGTCCATGCCTGTGCTCATCTTCATGTCCAATCCAGCATCCTTGAACACAGCAAGTCTGTCTTTCCCACCGCCTGCTGTGCAGCCAATGTCATGTTCCTCCACCGTATCCCAGACCTGAGGGTCAAGAGAGGAACCTGGGGCTTCCCTGGTGGCGCAGTGGTTGAGAGTCCGCCTGCCGATGCAGGGGACACGGGTTCGTGCCCCGGTCCGGGAAGATCCCACATGCTGTGGAGCGGCTGGGCCCGTGAGCCATGGCCGCTGAGCCTGCGCGGCCGGAGCCTGTGCTCCGCGACGGGAGAGGCCACAGCAGTGAGAGGCCCGCGTACCGCAAAAAAAAAAAATTCACATAATCACCCATTTACTGAGCCCTTACTACCTGCCAATCTCTATGCTGTGCACAGGCTCCTTGAATCCTTGCAACCACTGATGTTGTTCATTTAATAGGTGAAGAAACTGAGGCTCCAGCTAGAATCTCCAGGCAATCTTTGGGTCCAAAGCCCACATGTTCTTACCTTCTTCTGTGTGAGCTTGTGTTTGCTGTTCAAGATATAGACAGCCTTGTCCACGGCCACCAGCCCCACTGTGGCCTCTGCATCACCTGTCACCTTCAATTCCACCTGGCTGCTGGGCTGTACAGGCTGGAGGTATCCTTCATTCTTCATGCCAACCTTCAGCTAAGCAAGGAAAAAGAGATGTCAGTATAAGAGGCTCATAGGTCACCAAGGGGCTTCCCCAAGTCCATTTTCAAGTTCATGCTCCCTCGGCTCTGATGGAGCATCTGGGAACTCCACCGGGCCAATCTCAACTCTACACATTTACTTGCATCTTCTCCACCTCTTAAGTTGAGGTTTTAAGGCCACATCGTTTCTCCTTCCTCTCCTCTGCCTCTAGACTGAGAGCCCTTGAATTTGTACAGACCATCTCCCAAGCATTATGATGGTGGTGTACAACTTCAAGGAGTTTGACTCACCTTCTCTTTGCATTTGTCATTCACAGCAATCCAAATGGAATCAGCCACCAGTTCAGGGTCCTGCCCTGTTCCCCTTGGCAGTAAATAAAAGGCCAGGATGCGGAAGGAGGGAAGCATCTCTGAAGTCACGTCAATAATGGCTGACGTGTAGACACTCCCATGACTTTTTAACTGATGTTTGGCATACACGATCTGGCCCTTACTCAGGACCTTGGAGACAAGAGAGACTATGGATGACAAGGGATGAGAACCAGCCCTTCCCCTAGGCTATCCCAGCCCACAAGGGAGCCCCCTAGTCCCTTTGCTTCAGCCCCTATAGGTCTGAGTCCATCCCAGATGGCTCCCACCGGCTCAAGTCCTGGCCTGACCCCTCACCAGGATGGTGAAGTGAGTGATCCAGTCCTTGGCTGCAGGATTTTGATGCTTCGTGTTGAGACTCAGCTGGATGTTGCTGCCAACCTCTGTGCTCAACGTCTTCACCTCAATGTGCAGGAAGTTCCCTGACCCATCCTGGGTTGCGTAAGGCCAAGCCGTCATCCTGGCTGAAGCCTGCTCCTCTGGCTGGAGAGGTGCATCAGTTTCCACCTGGGGAGCATGATGGGCAAGTAAATCCCTAATAACCCTTCCAGCTCACACAGTCCCAGCCCCACTATCCCTGCCCCATAAGGTTGGTACCAGGATAGGGAGCTCCTTCAGATCTCCGTTGGTGTTGATGGTCAGAGTGGCCACCCCACTGGACGAGGTATGTACTTTGTGGTTTTGGCAGCGGACGAGGACTTTGGAGGCTGGGGACCCATCAGGATTTGAGACGAAGACCTGCGGTGGAATCTGGCATGAGATCATGGACAGGCCTGGGGGTGGCCTGGTGTAAGAGGTGGGAACTGGGAATGCAATCTGGATAGGACTGCCTTGTACAGCTGTACAGGTTGTGCACTGAGCAACACCAGGGGCACCTCTCATTTAGAGCCTATGCGTGGAGCCCCTAGAGTTTTGCAGAGTACAACCGTATGTGGCAGCCCTGGGTGTTGGTGTACTGGGGGGTAAGGGTGGGGGGAACTGAGGGTGAAAAGGGTAGGAGAAGATGTGGAGGGCTTGAGGAAAACTTGGAGTAGGATTGGCACCAAAGGATGTCTCCAGCTTTTCTAATGCTTATCAGACATTTCAAAGTGTCTCCAGCTTTTCTAACGCTTATCAGACTTTTCAAAGTCACCCCAAATGAATGTATGTAAAAAGAGCATGCTTTCTGGGCAAATGTAGCCTTAAGATAAACTTCTAAGCATCACTTTCCAGCCTGACTGTGATCCCTGACACCCCCAAAGAGAAATTCTGGAGCCATCACTGTGCTTTGGGGGGACCTGGTTAAGACTTGAGGGAACCTTGGGATTGGTCTGGAGGCATGATGGACTCAGCTCTCAGACAAATGAGCTCTGGGAGGCAGGTGAAACCTGTGTGGGTTTTTGTCTCCTGGGAAGGTCTGTTTCAGGGAGGGGTCCAGAGTCCCTGCGTGGAGTGAACCCAGACTCTGACCCTAAAGTGGAATGGCATCCCTGGCTTGAAATACTGGGGTGTCCTGGTGAACTTGATGTTGTATGGGCTCTGGACAATCTTCACCCCGGAGGTCTCGGCCTGGACCATCTCACCCCCTGGAGAGACAGGAGGATCGTTAAGTTCTGCGGCAGGGGTTCAGTTTCCTGGGGAAAGAGCAGGCTGGTATGGGAGGCCCATCTTGGTGAAGGTAGGAAAAGACAGTAACACGATTTCAGTTCCTCCCAGCCCTTCCAGCATTTCCCCATTTCTCTGATGAGGAAACTGAGGCAGGAGGTGGCCCAAGGTCACATGGGTGGAGTGTCTGGGTTGGGAAAGGACACAGTGTCCTGACCTCAGCCAGGGCCCTGGGTGAGGGTGGCACCTGTGGAGAAGACAGTGACGTTGACAAAGATTGAGGCCCCAATGAAGTCCTCTTCCGGGCCTTGGAATGTGGCCATCAGTGTGCTCTTCTGGAGGGAGACGTGGCCGAGGCCTTCAAAGATCTGCTCTCAGTGCAAGAGAGAGGAGGGGAGATGGTTTCTTGGGAAGTGGGCAATAGCAGAGGGAGGGGAAGTGGGGAAGGGGGAAAGAAGGGGGAGGAGGTGGGGAAGGAGAGACAGGGGAGGGGTGGGTCTCAGTCACCTCCACCTTCTGCAGGGAGCTTTGGATGGGGATCCGATGGGAATCCTGCTTCACCCCAAAGATGGCCAGAGCGTGTCCATCCACTGGCTTGTTGAATATATATCTGGGGGATGGACAGCCATCTCACTGGCTCTGAAGCACCCACACAACCTCATGTATCTGCAGAGACAGCCTGTGTAATCTCATGGGGCTGCAGAAATGGCTGTAACACTTTGGGAGGGGCGGAAGTGGCCCTTGGTAACTTAGATGTTTCCATTACTGACCAACACAAGCCTGGGAGGTGACAAATATGTCCCTTAAGGCCTTGTTGGGTTGCAGATGAAGCCTGTGCAACCTCACAAGACAGTAGAGGTAGGCTGTACAGCCATATGGAGCCACAGAGAAATCTGAACAAGGACTTCACTGGTGGCGCAGTGGTTAAGAATCCCCCAGCCAACGCAGGGGACACAGGTTTGATTCCACATGCCGTGGAGCAACTAAGCCCGTGCGCCACAACTACTGAAGTCTGCATGCCTAGAGCCTGTGCTCTGCAACAAGAGAAGCCACCGCGATGAGAAGCCCACGCACCACAACGAAGAGTAACCCTTGCTTGATGCAACTAGAGAAAGCCCGCACGCAGCAATGAAGACCCAACGCAGACAAAAAAAAAAAAAAAAGAAAAGAAAGAAAGAAATCTGAACAGCCCCTGGGATGGCAAGGGTGACCTATGAAGCCTCGTCAGGCAGTCTAGGTGACCTGTATAGCATGATAGAGCTGCAGAAATGGTCTGTATAATGGCAAGAAGTGGCAGATATGGCCCTTACAACCCTAGGTGGACAATATGGCCCGTACAGCCTTGTAAAGTTGTGGGGATGGTCTGTAAATTCCATAAGGCAACATATGTGACATTTGCAATTTCATAGAACTTCAGAGATGGTCTGGACAACCTCACAAGATGGCAAAGGTGCCTGTGCAACCTCGTGGACCTTCAGAGATGGTCCAAACCATGAGAGGTCGTATAAGTCCATTAGGTAGATAAGGTGGCCTGTACAACCCCAGAGACCTGAAGGGATGGTCTGCATAACCTCACGGGACAAGATTGTGTCATGGGCGGCAGAGAGTGCCTCTCCTATACCCTAAGAGCTACAGAAGTGGTTAATTTCTCTCTACCCATTCAGTTTCTTGGCATTTCTGGTCCTCTGGCCAGGCTGGGGGTAAAGGAACTCACCGGGCCTGGATATTCACACCCAGAGCCTCATCGTTGAGGTAGAAGAAAGTCTTGTTTGGTGTCAGCTGGACCTCAAAAGATGGGAGCACTGGGTGCAGTAAAGAGAGAGTCACCCTCCGCGTTTCACTGTCACCCCCCCACATCCCCTCCCTGCCCCACTCGCTCCTTCCTCAGTGATTCTGGCAGCCCCCAAGGGCTGGAACACATAGTCGTCAGGCCCCGGCACACAGCAGGTGCACCGTGAGACCTCCTTTGCATTTCCAGCCCCGGTCCTGGCGAGATCCACCTTGCCCACCCTGGCACACCCTTCTCACCAAACTCCTTCACTTCAAAGGTTGCCTTGAACTTCTGCTTGGGTGCACTTTGGTATCTGGCTTCGATGCTCCAGGTCCCAAGACTGAGGCACGGAGAGTTAGGAGAGATGGAGCCTGAGAAGAAGAACCTCCCTCCCTCCACCCCTAGGGTTCCCAACAGGGCACCTGATGAGCTCTGGGAGGTGGAAGGAGTTTGCGAAGACACTGTCCCTGGCCAGGAAATCGTGGCTGATCACAGTGATCCCCTCTGGGTTCTGCGGGGATACAGGGGGTGGTTGGTTCATGCCCCAGGCCGTCAGCATGTGATATAACCCCAGTGTCTGGGATCCACCCTCCCCTCGGGAGAGATCACCTTGATGTCCAGAGTGAATGTCCTGGGCACAGGATCCATCCTGTGGTTCACAGTGTACACCCGGTATTGAACTGGAGGAGGAGGGAAGGCTCTGAGCACGGGATAGAGTTTGGAGGGGGGGGGGTGGGTGTAGTCATTAAGATCTTGGGCAGTGGGGGACCTTGGACAGAAGGACACCCTGGTAGGTGGAACATGTGGGCATGGGGGAAACTGGGGATGAGAGTCAGCGCCTGCCCCAGGCCAAGTGCCTGGGGGCTGTACCCAATTGCTCAGGAGTGTAGATGGTCTTGTCTGTCTGGATGAAGATGTAGCCAGCATGGGGAGCCACCAGCACCAGCTTCTCCATTAATGCGGAGGCCGTGGTGGGTGCCCAGGTTGCCTGGATGATGACATACTGCGTTCCTGGTTGTGGCGGGTAGACCAGGCTCTCGGGAATCTGGGGAGAGATGCCCACACTCCTCAGGGCCTGCTGGGGTCTCCATCCCTGGGGGCAAAGCCCTGGACCAGATCTTGGAGAAGCAATTGAATGGGAGCTCTCTGGTTCTGCCCTTGGAAGTAAGGCCCCCACGTGTGCCGCCCAGGTTGCTGCTGAACAAGGGTATCCAGCCTAGCGCGGGGTGGGGGGGTGAGGGGGTGGTGGGGTTGGGGGTGGAGGGGGGGATGCGATCCCGTTTAGGCTCAGTTTCCCAGACTACCAGCAGAGGGCGCCTTTTATTAATTCGCACAGAGACGTTATACGGGCTAATCAAGGCCTTTCTCGGAGCCCAGACCTACGGAACTTTGAGTTTCTAAATGGATAGGACATGCAAATTGGTATATATAGAATGCATAAACAACAAGGTCCTACTGTATACCACAGGGAACTGTATTCAGTATCCTGTGATAAACCATAAGGGTAAAGAATAAGAAAAAGAACGGATGAATGGATAAAGAAAATGTGGCACATATATACAATGGAATATTACTCAGCCATAAAATGGAACGAAGCTGAGTTATTTGTAGTGAGGTGGACGCACCTAGAGTCTGTCATACAGAGTGAAGTAAGTCAGAAAGAGAAAAATAAATACTGTATGCTAACCACATATATGTGGAATCTAAAAAAAAAAAAGTTCTGAAGAACCTAGGGGCAGGATAGGAATAAAGACACAGACGTAGAGAATGGACTTGAGGACACGGGGAGGGTGAAGGGTAAGCTGGGACGAAGTGAGAGAGTGGCATGGACATATATACACTACCAAACGTGAAATAGATAGCTAGTGGGAAGCAGCCGCATAGCACAGGGAGATCAGCTCGGTGCTTTGTGTCCACCTAGAGGGGTGGGATAGGGAGGGTGGGAGGGAGATGCAAGAGAGAGGGGATATGGGGACATATGTATATGTATAGCTGATTCACTTTGTTATAAAGCAGAAACTAACACACTATTGTAAAGCAATTATACTCCAATAAAGATGTTAAAAAAAAAGAATAAGAATGTATATGTATGTATAACTGACTCACTTTGCTGTACAGCAGAAATTAACACAACACTGTAAATCAACTATACTTCAATTTTAAAAAATGGATAGGACATAAGAGAAGCAGTAACTATATCCAGGCCTTGCATCTCTCTTTTTTTTCAAAAAGATTTTTTTTTGATGTGGATCATTTTCAAAGACCTTACTGAACCTACTACAATACTACTTCTGTTTTATGTTTTGTTTTTTGGGATGTGAGACATGTGGGATCCTAGTTCCCTGACCAGGAATCAAACCTGCACCCCATCCAGTGGAAGGTGAAGTCCCAACCACTGGACTGCCAGGGAAGTCCCACAGGCCCTGCATCTCTTCTCCAGTGTGCCCCTTGGGAAGTCCCTCTAGAGCCTGCCCCTCTCTATCCTTGCTGCTGACCCGGAGATTCCCTTTATGGCCACCCAACCCGGCCTGTCACCCACCGTCACTGGTGCCTGGTCCATAAAGTGGTTTTCTGGTGAGAGAACGAGCTGAACCCTAGCCACTGGCGTCTTCTTCATGGGGAAATCCCACACGGTGAGGTTCACCTTGAGGGTCCTGGTGAGGGGCTCTCTGGAGTCCGAGTGAGCCTGCACGTGGATGTTCTCCGGGCTGCCGACCCGCAGGACCCGGGGGGTCACCAGGATGTACCTGTCAGCAGACAAACATGGGGGCACAGGGGGACTCAAGAGGTAGAAGTGATGGACGGGGGTCACATGCAGGGAATCATAGAGATGGCAGATGTCCCCTCAGTTCTCCAGACTCACAGCGGCTCAGCATGGGCAACGGGGCTCCCCAGGAGGAGTAGAATCAATCCTAGGAGCCAGGGCACATCCATGGCGGTGGGAGGACAGTGTAGGGCCACAGGCCACAGATGCCTGTCCTCTTGTCCACCCCAGGTCTGGTCTGTTTGCCTTGGCTTACCCTGGCCGAGTTAATGTCTAAATGAACATGGGGAGGAAATTCCCATAAATCCAATGGGTGACGAGGGGGCTGCTCCGCCCTCCTCAGCCAATCCTCCGCAGGGTGGGGGGCTGGGGACAGTTGCATTGAGAAGTTTTCCAGGCCCCACCCACGCCTTGGGGGCCAGGGTGTTAGGAGGGCTGCCTTTCCCATCAGCCATGGGATCTCATCCTGAAGGCCTCTCCTCCCCCAGCAGGGAGCCTGGGCCATGTGGCCCTGGGCATGCACTCAAGGCTTGGTTGGGATTGGCTGGTAGGGGCAGAAGGAAAGAGGACTGTCCCCTCCTCTGCCCTTGTGAAGC
Organism: Leucopleurus acutus; assembly: GCF_964270905.1. NCBI lineage: Eukaryota > Metazoa > Chordata > Mammalia > Artiodactyla > Delphinidae > Leucopleurus > Leucopleurus acutus. The sequence continues at coordinate 6,919,410 of NC_139145.1, read as the reverse complement.
TGGCGAGAGTTTCTGGGGTAGTTGTTCCAACTGGGGCAATGCAGGCATTACGTTTTCATTTCCCAATCACAGGCATGATCAGCCATGTGGCATTTAGCCATCTGACCGCAGGGACCTAGTGTAGTGGAAGCTTCTGGGAAATGCATGGGTCAAAAGCTCTTACCGAGTTTCAGATCTTTGTGAGCCCAGCATGCATTGCATGGCTTTTCTCCTTCCTTGCAGGCACCGATTACCCTTGGTAAATGGTCCACTGTCTATTGTTCCTAAATCATGCCAATCTCTCTGGGCTCCTTTTCCAACAGGCAAATTATACATATTAAACCAGGGAGGAAAACACATCTTGCTTGAAGCATTCCTGGAAGAAGGCTTTCTCTGGCCTGAAATAATTCTCACTGGCTGTTTAATATGCCCTATTAAAGACGTTGAACCCAATTTGTGGTGTCTGCCCCTTCGAAGCAGGTGGGGCTGCAGACAAGTTTGTCTGGTTCTTTCTTCTTCAGTGAAGTCAGTACTGCCAGCTTGGAGAGTCTTGCCTATTGGAGGGACCCAGACCTCCCCAAACAATGACAATATACATTTATCCCACAAAAATTCATTAAATATTTACTACAAGCTTGGCCCTACTTAGCATGCTGAGGGCACAGCAGTGACCACAATAGACAAAGTTGCTGATTGTGTGGAATAGACTTTTTTTTTAATGAATTTATTTATTTTATTTATTTTTATTTTTGGCTGTGTTGGGTCTTCGTTGCCGTGAGGGGGCTTTCTCTAGTTGTGGTGAGTGGGGGTTATTCGTCGTTGCGGTGCACGGGCTTCTCATTGTGGTGGCTTGTCCTGTTGCAGAGCATGAGCTCTAGGGGTGCGGGCTTCAGTAGTTATGTCACATGGGCTCAGTAGTTGTGGCGCACTGGCTTAGGTGCTCCACTGCATGTGGGATCTTCCCGGACCAGGGCTCCAACCCATGTCTCCTGCATTGGCAGGTGGATTCTTAACCACTGTGCCACCAGGGAAGTCCCTGGAGCGGACATTTTTTGAGAACTTACTTTCTCCTTAAACCTCATAGCCTCCCGTGACTTGGGTTCACTGTGTGCCCACTTTCCAGACTCTATCTTTGTAGAGATTTGGGAAACCGAGTGTGTCAGACACAAAGTGGGTAGTCATTTATTCCTCAGGCATTTATCGTGCACCTACTGTGGGCAAGACACTGTTCTACATGCTCTATGTACACTCACAGAAGTCTCACAGCTGAAGTAAGGATTACCACCCATTGTACAAATGAGGAAACCGAGGCCCCGAGAGGATGAGCAACTTACCCCGGGTCAGGCAGGTGAACCACGAGGATGGGTAATGCTCTTAAGTCTATGGTAAACAATCTCTTACGAAGCAAAAAATCAACAGAATTGAATTAAAGCCTGGATCAGGGATGCAGGTGAGACCTAATTTAGAAAGTTCTAGAACACTGGTGTCCATTTGGTGTGGCATATTTCACCGTTCTCCCAAGCTCTCAGGGAACCTCCAGTGGTTCTGTTCAGCTCTCTCTTGGCTGGGGGTGAGCTCCCGCCCTTCACATCTTCATTCTTATACCAGGTGTCCACATCCCTGCCCCCAACCCAGGGGCTCCCAGGTGTCCAGGACGGGGGATATCCAAAGGTGAGGGGCTTGAGTTTCTTTTCTTTCCTTTTTAATTTTTTTTATAGCAATAAGCAGAATTTATTTATTTATTTATTTATTTATTTATTTATTTTGTGGTACGCGGGCCTCTCACTGTTGTGGCCTCTCCCGTTGCGGAGCACAGGCTCCGGACGCGCAGGCTCAGCGGCCATGGCTCACGGGCCCAGCTGCTCCGCGGCATGTGGGATCCTCCCGGAGAGGGGCACGAACCCGCGTCCCCTGCATCGGCAGGCGGACTCTCAACCACTGCGCCACCAGGGAAGCCCCTATTTATTTATTTATTTAGACCACACTGCAAGGCTTGTGGGATCTTAGTTTCCGACTAGGAATCGAACCTGTTCCCCCTGCAGTGGAAGTTGTTAGCGTCCTAACAACTGAACCATCAGGGAATTCCCTTGAGTTTCTATTTTGACTTGGAGGTCGGTCCAGGAAGGGAAAACTGCCCTTGGGTACCAATAAGCAGCAGAGGAGGCAGGAGAACAACTAGTGTGGGGTCCTTTGGGATATAGCCTTGCCACCCAGTGAACTAATGGATGGAGTCAAAAATGGATGCTAAAAAAAAAAAAAAAAAGAAAGAAAAAGAAAAAAAAGGGCTTCCCTGGTGGCGCAGCGGTTGAGAGTCCGCCTGCCGATGCAGGGGACATGGGTTCATGCCCCGGTACGGGAAGATCCCACATGCCGCGGAGCGGCTGGGCCCGTGAGCCATGGCCGCTGAGCCTGCGCGTCCGGAGCCTGTGCTCCGCGACGGGAGAGGCCACAACAGTGAGAGGCCCGCGTACCGCAAAAAAAAAAAAAAAAAAAAAAAAAAAAAAAAATGAATGCTGAGTGAATGAGTGATAGCAGGAATTCATATCTCATGCACCTGATCCCTCCACCCCACCCCAGTCCAGGTCCCCCAAAAGAAGAATGATAAGCATTTGCTCAATAATTAATAATGAAATAAATAAAATAAATTTGAGCACCTACTGCATGGCTGGCTTTGTTGCTGGGGACACAGCAGTGAACAGGATGGAAACGCCCCCTCATGGAGTGGATATTTACTGTAGCCACGTTCACCTGGACTCTCTCTTTGAATCCTCTCAGCAATATAATGACCCACTGACCCATTTTGCAAATGAAAAAATCACAGAATGAAGTGTCCTGCCCAATACTGTACAGCTAGGTAACTGAGGCACAGAGAGGTTAAGTGACTTGCTCAGGGTCACACAGCAGGTAAAGAGATGGAACTGAGCTTCTGAATCCAGGTTTAAGAGGGAGCCCAAATTAGCAGATACAAACCATTATATATAAAATAGATAAACAACGAGGTCCTGCTGTATAGCACAGGGAACTACAGTCAGTATCCTCTGATAAACTGTAATGAAAAAAATATGAAAAAGTATATATATATAATCACTTTGCTATACACCAGAAACTAACACAACATTGTAAATCAACTGTACTTCAATAAAACAAAACAAAACAAAGAGGGAGCTCAAAGAGGGTAGGAGGTCGGGAGAGTAGCTATGGGCTCCACCAAGGTCTGCTGGCCGCTGTCAGTGGTCAAGTCCAACCTCTCGAACTTGGCCACGAGAGGGCGCCAGCGAACCTCCGGCCAGACGCAGAGTAGCGCTCGGCCTCCTCCCGGAAGAATGTCAGTGGAGAAGGGAGGGGACTTTGGCCTCTAGCTTAGAGCAGCTGCTGCTGCAGCTCAGATTCCGTCCGCCTTCCCCTCCCTGGGACAACAGGTTTGCAGCGAGCCCGGGGCGGGCGGGACGGCCTTGCAGGGATGTGTGCCCTCTGTTTTCACCCCATCCTCCTGGGCTCCCAGCCCGAGGCTTCCCGGGAAAGGCTGGGCAGGACCCAGGTGTCAAGGAATAACACCCATAGCCACATAACAGCGAACGTCTGTCATTGATGGTACACCTACTAAGTTCCTGCACTTACTGGGACTTTCTCTCCATCAACTCTTCCATTCTACGGATGAGAAAACTGAGGCTCAGAGAGGTACAGTTGATCGCTCTGGTAGGAGGTGTCAGGAGCTTCTTAGCATGTACGGTATGCCGGGATGTGCCCAGTTTGGTCACTTCCAGTCCCAGCCACGGCTCCTTGGGTCATTTCTTGGTTTCCTCAGGGCTTCAAGAACTGGCTTTGCTTCCAGATTCCTCAGGGAATCGCATGCCTCCTCTGCGGGTCAAAGGAGATTTCTGAAGGCAGTGAGAGTTTTCAAGAGAAGCTTATTGCTAAGAGGGGATAAAGAATAATTTAGCAATCATGTTTGGGGTTGATTACTGGGTCTGAAAGCACCATGGAATTTCAATGATATGTGTCCCCACAGAGCTCACAGCCGGGCCAGGGAGAACTACCCATAAATAAGAAGCTGCAAGGGCCCAGAGGAGCCTGCTCATCTCATCTAGCCTGGGGAGTAAAGGAAGGCTTCCCGAAGGAAGTGGTATTTAGGTTGAGACCAAAAAGTTTCAGTAAATTAAGAATAATTGGATGGGACTTCCCTGGTGGCGCAGTGGTTAAGAATTCGCCTGCCAATGCAGGGGACATGGGTTTGAGCCCTGGCCCGGGAAGATCCCACATGCCGCGGAGCAACTAAGCCCATGTGCCACAACTACTGAGCCTGCACTCTAGAGCCTGCAGGCCACAACTACTGAAGCCCACGTGCCTAGAGCCCGTGCTCTGCAACAAGAAAAGCCATGCAATGAGAAACCCACACACTGCAACAAAGAGTAGCCCCCGCTCACCGCAACTAGAGAAAGCCCGTGCACAGCAACGAAGACCCAACACAGCTAAAAATAAAATAAATAAATAAATTAAATTAAATTAAAAAAAAAAAAGCAGGTTCAGGGGATAGAGAGGGGGCCTCTCTGAGGAGGTGACATTTGTGTCCCTATATCAGTTGAAGGAGGGAGACATGTGGATATCTGGGAAAAGTATTCTAGGCAGAGGGAAGAGCAAGTGCAAAGGCCCTGAGATGGAAGTGTGTGTGGAGTGTTTAAGAAACAGCAAGGAGGTCCGTGTTCTGGGAATGGAGTGACTGATAGGGAGAGAGTGGGATATAATCTGAGCTGAATATTCAGGGATCAGATCGTGTAGGAGGCCACATCTTTGTGGATCTGAATCTAAGTTAGAGAGAGAACCAGTGCAGAGTTTTGAAAAGGGGAGTGACATTTTCTTTCTGTGTTAAAAAATTAGTCTGGGGATGTCCTTTGTTCCTATGACTCGAAATCCAAAAGTAACAACGCCAATAAAGATGAATAATTCCACAGCATAAAAATAAGGCCAAACACCACCACAGAAAAGTTTAAAAAAAAACTGAGAAAAAGTATCTGCACTTCCTACTATAGACCCCTTAATGTTCATAATATGTAAAGAGTTTCTAAGAATTAATAATAAAATATAAACAATTCCATAGAAAAAAAATTGAGCAAAAGTTATAGTCAGAATGTCCACAAAAAATGAAACACAAATATTCTTTAACGCACTAAAAGACACTGGGCCTCACTCATGATAAGAGCAATGCAAGTTAAAATAAGAGAAATGTGAGATACTAATTTTTATGCATTAGATCAGCAAAACTTTGGAAGATCAATGATGCCCAGTTTGGTGAGGCTGTGGGGAAGTAAGCATGTTCACATGTGGACACCAGTCCTCCCCAGTAGAGGTGAAATTGATGATGTTCATAAAAATTACAAATGCTTAGTTTCTTTGGCCAAGTAATCCCATGACAGAAATGCTTGCACATGTGTGAAATGAAGTATAAACACAAGGTTATTCATTGCAGTCATTTCTATCATAGCCAAAGATTGGAGAGAGCCCAAAGATTCATTACTACAGGATCAGTTGCATAAATTATTGTCCATCTACACAGTGGAATATATTGCAGCTGGACCAAAGAATGAGGAAGTCTTTTCGGGCTGCTGTGAGAAACTCCTAAGACGTATCACTCAAGGAAAGAACCAAAGTTCACACTTATGTGTATAGTATGTTGCTTTTTGCGAAAAAGTTAAAAAAAGTGAATATTCATGTTTTTCCACTCCCAAACTAAAGTTCTGTCCCCATTAAACACTAACTCCCCATTCCCCCTTCCCAGCCTCTTTGAACCACTATTTTACTTTCTGTCTACGAATTTGCATACTCTAGGTACCTAATATAAATGGAATCACGCAATATATCTGTCCTTTTATATCTGGCTTATATCGCTAGGCATAATGTCTTCAAGGTTCATCCATGTTGTAGCACATGTCAGAATTTCCTTCCTTTTTAAGGCTGAATAATATTCCTTTGTGTGTATATACCACAGTTTATCCATTCATCAGGGTTTTTTTTCCTTGTATAATCAGAAAGAAAACCTGGATAAATAACTCATGCAAGTTATAACAGGCAGTGGTGGGGGATCAGGAATTGGGCAGTTGAGGAAAGATGAAGGTAAGAGAATTGTTTAAAAAATATTTCTTCATATATATTTTTTATTTTTAAAAGCACTGTGAGGGCTTCCCTGGTGGCGCAGTGGTTGAGAGTCCGCCTGCCGATGCAGGGGACGCGGGTTCGTGCCCCGGTCCGGGAAGATCCCACATGCCGCGGAGCAGCTGGGCCCGTGAGCCATGGCCGCTGAGCCTGTGCGTCCGGAGCCTGTGCTCCGCAACGGGAGAGGCCACAACAGTGAGAGGCCCGCGTACCGCAAAAAAAAAAAAAAAAAAAAAAAGCACTGTGAATGTTTTTACCTCTTTGAAATATATTTTTATATCTACAGGCAGGGAGGAAAATGCAGAAGAGGGGGAGGCTGGTGCGATATTCCAGGCGAGAAATCATGGCGGTTGGAGTAGGTTAGGGGCCAAGAAGGTGTTTTGAAGTGGTTGGTTCTGAATATACTTTTCAGGTCAGGTGAACAGGATCTCCTGATAGATTAGCTGTGAGGTGTGAAAGAGAGAAAGTAGAGATGACGCCAAGATTTTTGGCTTGAGCAGCTAGGATGTAACGGTGAGGTGGTGGGGGCATGAGTGTAGAAATAAAGAGTCAGGGCTTCCCTGGTGGCGCAGTGGTTGAGAGTCCGCCTGCCGATGCAGGGGACGCGGGTTCGTGCCCCGGTCCGGGAAGATCCCACATGCCGCGGAGCAGCTGGGCCCGTGAGCCATGGCCGCTGAGCCTGTGCGTCCGGAGCCTGTGCTCCGCAACGGGAGAGGCCACAACAGTGAGAGGCCCGCGTAACGCAAAAAAAAAAAATAAAGAGTCAAGGGTTCGCTTGTTATTATCACCTTCTGAGCTTTGGCCAATCTCTGCTGGTCACCAGTAGCATCCACCTGGAATTTAATAACAGTATCCCTCCCCACACTGCATTTGTTTTTAGAGTTGCCACCTGGATTGATGATGATTCTTCCTTATATGCAACAGAAACTGACTCTGTGATTTAAGCTGCAAAGGAATTTCTTGGGTAGATCCTGAGGGCTCACAGAATCACCAGCCTTGGAAGATTGAAAGGGAACAAAGTGGCAGCTCAGGGCAGCAGCTAAGATCCCAGCTTAAATCATCCCCCTGAAACCAACCAGAGGCTCTGGCTTTTGCTGCCAACGCTGGCAATGCCACGCTCCTGTCCCTTCTGCTACCTCCTCTTCCTGACCCCTTCTGTGGGTGGCCATCTCTCAAATCTAAATCCTGTGCATCTGCAGAGTGGAATCAGGGTCACATGCTCACCCTCTAGCTGCAAGAGAAGCTGGGAGAGAAGGCCTGGTGTTTTCTTGCACCAGGAGTCTATACGTAGGGGGTTTGGAATACTGTACGCGCCATCTGCAAATAAATATCGAGTTCAGCTTCACTCATGGTGGGTATGATGGCCTTTTCTTCTTGGTAAGGAGATAAATGTGTCTTTTAAAATAAATTATTTAAAGGAATTTTTAAAATACATTTTCAAATTTAATTTTTATTTTTTATTGGAGTATAGTTGATGTACAATGTTGTGTTAGTTTCAGGTGTATAACAAAGTGATTCAGTTATGCATATACATGTAACCATTCCTTTTCAGATACTTTTCCCATATAGGTTATTACAGAATATTGAGTAGAGTTCTAAAGGATTTTTTTTTTTAAAAAACAAGAGAATGCTGGACATAAAATTCAGGACAGTGGAGACCTTTGGGGTGAGGCAGACAGTGAATATCGATAATGTTCTAATGGTAGAGTCTGATGGTGGGCTAGTGTGTATGCATTTTGCTCCTCTGCTCTGTCAAGTGCATATGTTACATCAGTCAGCACCTTGGATGGAAAGAGACAGCACACTCACAGTGGGTAATTTGGGAAGTGATGAAGACAGGAACAATGGTTAAGGGAAGGGTCGGGGGTAAGGAGACGTGCCGCCCTGCTGGCAACTGTGGGGTCCCATCACCATCTTTAGTTGAAAGGGGCAAAAGGAGGGAGTGGTTCTCAGAAACTGGAGCTGGGGCTGAGATAGAGGGATGCCGCGAATCCACAGTGACCTGCATGGAAGGAGCGTGAGGGACAAACGCCGTGGCCTTTCCCCTCCCACTGGCAGAACCCAACGTAACCCGAAGCCAAAGGTGGAGGGAATTGATTGATGTAATCCTGGGGTGAGCCTCCTGGGTAAAGACCTCTTGCACATGTGCATTTCATCTATTCTTTTAAAAAATTAATTTAATTTAAAAATTGACACAGGGAACTCTACTCAATACTCTGTAATGACCTATATGGGAAAAGAATCTAAAAACGAGTGGATATATGTATATGTATAACTGAATCACTTTGCTGTACACCTGAAACTAACACAACGTTGTAAATCAACTATACTCCAAAAAATTAATTAAAAAATCAATATTCAGGTCATGTGAAATAAAATGACTGGGATAGACTCCAAAAAAATAAAAAATAAAAATTGAGATATCATTCATACACCATAAAATTTGCCCGGTTTAAATGCACAATTCAGTGGTTTTTGGTGGATTCATAAACTTGTGCTACCATCACCACTATCTACTTTCATATATTCTTTTTCAGGTATTACAACATTGCTTCAAAAGTCCAGTATGGGATAGGGGAAGGGAGGAGTTGATGTGAAAAATTATTAAATAGCCCCCATTATCTCTGCAATGACTCAAAGAGACCTCTTCTGAGGGTCCTGGACTCAGTTTCTCTTTTCTTAGAAAAGATCACGGGAGGTCCCTAAAGACCAGCATAGACTGAGTTGGACAGCCCCAGACTTGATTCCTGCCCCTTCCCCTCTGCCCCTGGCAAATGGGGATGTTCTGAGTGGCTTCATCTCATAAAACTGCAGAGCAAACAATTAAAAAGCTTTGCCCAGAGCTTGGCATTCCAAGGTTTGAACACAAACCACAACAAAAACTGCAAGTGAAAGGAAACAGTCCAGAGGACTTTCGTTTCAGCACTGTTATTGCTAACCCTGCTTGGTAGAAGATGACATCAGGGGAGTCACCTGCCTGGGGCCACCCACTGAATGAGAGGAAGAGCCAGCATTTATGCCCAGAGTCCATTCACTTCCGAATTCTCAAGAGGAGGGCCAAGAAATTTAGGGACACTGTCTCAGGGGTTCAGATGAGACCCCTATTGATTTAAATTTTTAAAAATTGGGCTAAAATACACATAACACAAAATTTACCATCTTCACCATTTTTAGGTGTACAGTTCATTAGTGACAAGTACCTTCACATTGTTGTGTAACTGTCACCACCATCCATCTCCAAGAACTCTTTATCTTGCAAAATTGAAACTCTGTCCCCATTAAACACTAACTCCCTGTTCCTCCCTCCCCCAGCCCCTGACACCCACCATTCTACTTTGCCTCTATGAATTTGACTCCTCTAGGGACATCATATAAGTGGAATCATACAGTATTTGTCCGTTTTGTGTCTGGCTTCTTTCACTCAGCACAATGTCCTCAAAGTTCATCCATGTTGTAGCATGTGTCAGAATCTCCTTCCTTTTTTTTTTTTTTTTTTTGGTACGCGAGCCTCTCGCTGTTGTGGCCTCTCCCGTTGCAGAGCACAGGCTCCAGACACGCAGGCTCAGCGGCCATGGCTCACGGGCCCAGCCGCTCCGTGGCATGTGGGATCTTCCCGGACTGGGCACGAACCCGTGTCCCCTGCATCGGCAGGCGGACCCTCAACCACTGCGCCACCAGGGAAGCCCAGAAACTCCTTCCTTTTTAAGGCTGAATAAATATTCCATTGTATGGGTGGATCACATTTTGTTTAGCCAGTAACCCGTTGATGGACATTTGGGTTGCTTCCACCTTTTGCCTATTGTGGACAAGGCTGCTCTGAACATGGGTATACAAATATCTCTTCAAGACCCTGTTTTCAATTCTTTCAGGTAATATCCAGGAATGGAATTGCTGAGTCATATGATAAATCTATTTCACTGTTTGAGGAACTGCCGTACTGTTTTCCATAGTGGCAGTACCATTTTACATTCTCACCAACAGTGCACAGGGTTCCAATTTCTCTACATTCTTGTGAACACTTGTTATTTTCTGGGCAATTTTTTTTTTTTGATGTAGCCATGCTAATAGGTGTGAGATAGACCCTATTGCTTTTTTATTTAGATGTAAGAAATTGAACTTTATTAAATACAGTGATTGCTAGTGGTTACAAATATATATTTTGTGAAAACATATACATACATTGCTGGTGTATGCACAAACACATTTTACTGATGGAGTATGTGACCAGAAAAGTCTGGAGACCCCTTAGTGAAACCAGCTTTGGCTGTGTGTATAGGCGGGGAGGAGGGATGGTGATGTTTGGATCATCCCAGAATCCACAGACCGAAGATAGCAAAGTCCAGAGGTTGACTGAGGCAGTCTATCTCATCCTTCAAGGTCCAGCAACAATGCCCCCTCCTCCAGGAAGCCTCCCTTGCCTTCCCAGACACAACTCCAGCTCTCTGATCTGGGCTCCTCAGCCCAGGGTTCCAGAGTCCCAGGGTCCCCTCTCTCTGCCCCAGCCCTGACCGCAGAGGGGTCTGTGTCTAGAGGCTGAGGGCTCTCTGGGGTCCCAGCAATGCCCAGGCACAGAATGGGTCAAGCAGAGTTTGCTGAATGAATGAATGAATGAGTGGATAGTCTGTATGGCCTGAGATGGATGTGAACCAAAGAGGCTTGGCTGTTCAGGGGTGAGGAGGGTTGGGTGAGGCTCTGCTCACCGGGGCCACACTGGGGTACGGAAGCAGCTGCAGGCGAGACATCGAAGGCCAAGGTTGAGGAGGCGTGGCCAGCGGAAGAGCAGGCGATGGGAGGTTTGCACATACAGGCTGCCGGAGGGGTCCATGGCTTTGAGGGCGGTCAGCGGAGTATAGCGGGCGTTGGTCTGTCTGCGCAAGGGTGGTCTGGCTGAGCCGATGACCTTGACAATTACCTGAGGGGTAGACCCCTGAGCTTTGGGACCCAAGGAGAGGGGGTTTCTGTAGGGAGGGGCCCCCTCACATAACTGAGCCATGTCCTGGGGCTCTGGGCCCCCCACTCACCTTGGCCACATCCTGTGGGCTCTGTCCCACAGAGTGAAAGAGCTCCCTGGAGGCCGGGAGGTACAAATCCCGAAAATAGCTCAGGGTGTCAGCGTCAGTGCCTGGGAACTCGGCTGTGGAAACCTGCTCCAGGAGCTTCCCTTCAAATTCGGTGGCCACCGGGCCCGGCTCCACCAGGGAGATGCTGGGAACAGGGGTAGGGGGAGAGGGTCTTGAGCCCCTACACACTCGCTGCCCCATTTTACCCATTACTGCCCATCTCTCCTCTTCACCCCCCTGCTTCTCCCATCATTGTTTCAGGCCTCCTTGCTCCCCCATCTCCTCGCTACTCCCCTTCCCTTGTCTGTCCCCTCACTGCCGTCATTCCCCTGTCACTGTCCAAGTGCCCGCCTCACAAGATGTTGAACTGAAGCAGCTGGACAGCCAGACTCTCGAAGAATCCCTCCATGGCGAACTTGGAGGCCGCATAGACTTCATTGAACACGACACCTGAGAGGATTACAGGAAGGTGGGCTCTTTGGGGGTCTGGGTGATGGGCTTTGTAGGTCCAGAGGGATGGGGTCTTGGGAGACAGAGCAAAGAGGATTTAGGGATCACAGCATATCTGGGGCCAACCTGATGGGTGTATGTGATGGGAGCATATGGGGTCAGGATGAGGTTGTCGTGGGGTGCCAGGTCCCATCTCTTCCTGGCAGTGTTCCATCCACCCTCAGCCCAGGGAACTCTCCTATTTCCCTCTATCTTCTAAACCCTCGGGCCACTTGGGCATAGGATGCCCAGGGTCCCCAAGGGCAAGCACCATTCAGCAGGATCTTTACTGGTCCCTGTTGAGCAGTGAATGTGTCCCCCTCCCTTCCAAGATCAGGAGATTCAGCTGGAAGAGAGGCTGAAGGGATGGGGCTGAGTAAATGCAGCTTTTCTGTGATAGGGTAACAAGTAGGGTGGATTCCTTAGGGGACTGCTGGGGAGGGGGGCAGATCCGAGGAAATTTCCAGGGAAAGGAAGGGAGTCTAGAGAGGTTCAAGGAGAAAGGGCCCGGGAGAAAGGATGGCAAGTACGTGGCCTCCATAGTAGGCCCATAGCAGACATCATTAGTCGATCACTGCTCTTTTTCCTGCAGAACCGCAGAGTCCCAAATCCAGACATCTCTGGAGCCTGGTGGGAGGTGTTTGGCAAGAAGGAGCCTCAGGAGGAGTGCTGATGGTTCCTCTGAGTTTTGTGGGATGGTTGGAAGAAATTTTTGGAGGTTTCCAGAAGTGGGGTTGAAAATGGATGTGGATGGCCTTTGGCAGCAGCTATACCACCCCTGTCTACTCCTGTACCATGGTAGACATAGTTAATCTATCCCAGAACTTTTTTTTTTTTTTTTTTTTTTTGCGGTATGTGGGCCTCTCACTGTTGTGGCCTCTCCCGTTGCGGAGCACAGGCTCTGGACGCGCAGGCTCAGCGGCCATGACTCACGGGCCCAGCCGCTCTGCGGCATGTAGGATCTTCACGGACCCGGGCACGAACCCGTGTTCCCTGCATCGGCAGGCGGACTCTCAACCACTGCACCACCAGGGAAGCCCCTATCCCAGAACTTTTTCCTTCTGAGCTGCAGAATGCTTCTCAATGCAGGCATATTTAGGGAATATGAGCTAAAACCTAGTTGCCATCCTTCCAGCGGGGGGAGGGTCAGATGCTGGGAGGATTCCCAGGGGTGCATCCCCAGGGCTCACCTTGCAGCCCCATGACACTGCTGACCACCACGATGTGGCCCTGTCGTCTCCTCTTCATGCCAGGAAGTACAGCTTTGACCAGCCGGACGGCCCCGAAAAAGTTGGTATCAAAGACGTTCTGCATGGCAGCCAGGCTGAGCCCCTCCAACGGCCCCACCAGGCCCACTCCAGCATTATTCACTAAGGGGGTAGGGCTGAGGGTTATTTTGAAGTCCCCCAACCCTTCTAGTGTCACTCCCCCAGGGACACTCCCTAAATTATCCCACCCCTCCCCCACTCCAATTTCAGGGCTAGTCCAAGGTATCTTGGGTGGACAAATGTGTAGCATTGATAATCTTTAAATATACTTCAGCATTTGTTATAGGGGACTCTGAGCCCTGGGTGGGGAAGAGGGCTGCTGGGAACAGCCTCTACTTTAATGCATGAGCAATTCAGCTCTGACCCCAAATTGCATCAAAACAGCCACACCCTCCTTAGAAGACCGTTTAGGGACCATGAGTTGCTTCTTCATCATGCTCCTTTCCCACAATGACTCATCAAATTAGTTTTCCCAACCACATATGGTTTTCTCCATATGTGAGAATTTCTATTTGATAAAATCCACCCTATCCCCAGGTCTCAGTATATTTCCTATATCTCTAATAAACTGAATGGTATCCTGGGCTCTTAGCCAACTGATCTACCCCTTCTCTCCAGGGTCAGAGGTTATTAGGGAAACAAGAGAGTTAGTGCCCAGACACTGGAAAGAACTTGCTGTGATAAGGATCTATGCTTAGGCCAGGGAGGGGGCGAGTGACCCCAGGGGATGCTCAGACTCACCCAACACGTCCACTTCTCCTCCCTGGATGCAGCTGAGACACTGGGCCACTGACTCATCACTGCACACATCCAGCTGGGCCACGGTGAGGGTCTGACCCAGAGCCTCCCCAGCAGCTGCCTCCAGTGTCCCCTTCTTTCCCAGGTCCCTCATGGTGGCCACCACTGGGGACAGAGAACAGAGTTGGAGCAGGCACTAGGTTCCTTTACCCTGTGTGTGGACTTACATGTTCCTGTGATAGTTTGCATGAGTAGTCACAGAGGAATGGAGACCCACAGATTTATACACCTACATCTGCCATACAGCCACAAATGCACACTTGTGTACAGATATTTGTCTATACTTCCATCCATCCATCCACTCATCTAGCAAACATTTATTGAGCATCTACTACACCCTATGCACTATTCTAGGTGCTGAGGCTATTGCATGAAATAAGATAAAGTCCCTGCCTTCACAGAATTCAAAACCAGTAGGTAAGACAATAAAATAAATACAGAACAGATGGCTTGAGAAAAGAAATGCATGCACACCTAAAGTCAACATAGGTGCAAATATGCATATGCAAGTATGGACAGCCCCATTTACATCATCAACGTAGGTTCCAATTTATTGAACACCTACTATATGCCAGATAATATGCTAAACACATTTATAAACACTAACTCTAATCCTTACAAGAATCCTATGATCAGGTCACTGACTTATTTTCCAAAGATGGCCTCAACATCTTTTATCACACATGCTGTTCTAGAACCTAGCTGCTCACCCATCAGCCCATGAAATCTGATTCCTCTCCCCTTGAATCTTGTGGCTAGCTGGGAATCAATAGACGATGGTAAAGGTAACCCTGTGTGGCTTTTGAGATTAGGATGGAAAAGATGTGCAGTTTCTGCTTTGTTTGCTGGAATACTCACTCTTGTAGGCTTCAGCCACCCTATAGCAGCCCAGCTGTCCTGAGACCACCGTGCTGGGAAGAAGCCCAAGCTTAGCCCAGATAGAAAGATCACATGTTCCAGTCTCCTCTGTGAGCCTTTGACCCTGAGCCCAAAGCGCCCAGCTGAGCCCTTCCAAATTCATGACCCTTGTAAACCACGAGACATAGACGATCGCAGCTGTTTCACGCCATACATTTTGGCGTACAGCTGTGCACACCATACACCCCATGCATTCTGGGGTGACTTGCTTTTAGCGATAGTAATCAGAACACGTAGGCAATATTATTATCCCCATTAACACACTGAGGCTCAACACAGTGAGGTTTCTTGCCTGCTCCAACCCCTAGCAGGTGTGAGAACTGAGATTTCAACCTGGGTTCGTCTGAGTGCTGAGCTCATGCACCTGTACACATGTTTGCACCCGCCCCCCCCCAACGCCTGCACCCACAATCACACACACATTTGCATGTTGTCTGTGAGCCCATGTAATTCGCAGGTGCTGCACACATGAATGGGACCCCGTGCCTCTACGTATGGTGACAAGCATGGGCCCGGGGGCTGGGCTACCTGAGTTCAGATCCAGACTCTGCCAAGTTCCAGCTTGGGCAAGGACCTTTGGCAGTCGGTGCCTCCGTTTCCTCATTTCTAAGATGGGGCAAATGATAGTGTCCACCTTATCGGGGTGATGTGGGGATTAAATGACTTTCTAATATGCAAAACACTTAGATGGAAGCCTGGCACATTGCAAACAGTCAATAAACATCATCCTTCAGCAGTGTTAGACACTCATCTGCCAGCCCACAGGGGCACACGCTGCACAATTCCCTCTCTGCACCCTGGCACCCAGACTGTCACACCCAAAGCTGTGCATGTCTCTAAGACAGAGGGTAGAGGGCTGGGAGAAGCAACTCTGCCAACTGGGGCAATGCCCTCACCCCTCCATCCTCCTCTTAAGTAATGGCCCTTTGCTTACTTCGACTCCAGTGTGCACTGGGTCAAAGGTTCCCACGGGTGGGGTGAAGATTGGGGCTATTGATCCCAGAGTGGCAGGGGGCCGAGTCTCTAGACCTAGAGCCCCCTCCTCCTTAAACCCTCAAGGTCAGGGTCACTTAAGAGGCTTATCTTGGCGCGTTAATCTGAGGATGAGTGGAGGTGGGGACTCTTAGGGAATGACTAAGTGAAACCTCAGAAAAGCCCTCTCCAGCCAGCCCTTCTAAAAAATAAATATCACCCACACCCACCCCACTGGCTTTATTTTGCTTCTGACCACTTATCTGCACTAGCCACCTAATACGATTTAAAAATCTGTTTATTGTTTGTCCTCCCTCACCTCCCCCACTACATCACTACCTAGAACAGAGATTTTTGTCTATTCTGTTCGCAGCTGTGTTTCTAGCACCTAGAATCTGGCACCCAATGGGTGCATTAGAAATATTCTTTGGATGAGGGGATGATTCACAAGCGGAGGTGGGAAGGGGGCCTCCGTGTGTCCCGGGTCCTCCCCAAGCCCCCAAATGCAGTCGAAGTCATGGACTAGTGGAACTAGTGCTGGGAGAGCTAAGGGTCTTGGGAAGCCATGCCCACTCCTGTCCTTCCCAGCCTCACCCTGGTCCCCTTACCCTGGTAGCGCTGCCTGGGGTCACGAGCCAGCTGCACTGCGAGCTCCAGGCCAATTCCCGAGGAGCATCCCGAGATCAGCACAGTCCGGGGTGCGTCGGCCATGTTGATCCCTTTCTGGACGCGTGACCTCTGCTGGCCGGCACCTGACTCCCGCCACCCATCCTCTGCTCATCTGTCCCCTCCTAAGCACACCCCACCTGCAGGACGAATGGGCCCTGGGAGCCCTCAATTATGAACTGACTTTGGGCAGGCAGCTGGGGGGAATCCCTTCACTTCAATATAGTGCCTTCCTTTTATCTGTCAAAAATGTCCTCTCGCTGCTACACTCAAAACTGGGGGCTTTTGTTACGATGATAAATTATCCAGGGCTGGGGGGAGTTTCAGGCAGTGTGGGGAATAAGTGGAGGTGTTCTCTTGCTGTCTCTACTCTGGGCAAAGAATCTGTGATTGGAGAGAGGTGACCGAGAGTGTGGTCCCAGAAGGGTCCGTTCAAAGAGAATGGGCAGAAATGTCAGAAGGTGCGATAGACTATAGGAAGAACTTCCCAACAGACCAAGGCAGGGCACGAACTTTATGAGCGTTTTAGCCAGAAAAGTCTTAGTCTCTGATGTCCCTGGAGAGAAAGGAGGAGCAGCTTGGGGAGATTCCCTCTCCTCCCCCTTCTCAGGGCCCCCCTCCCCCTCAGGCCAGATGGGGCCCCACCCCCTCCTCCCTAAGGACACAGAGTCTCTTTGTCTGAGGAGCCAGAGGCTGGGAGGGAGACACTGCCGGCTTCTCCCTCTTGGCCTCGGGGCGGGGGAAGTGGGCAGTTCAGGGCCCGGGATATGCCCCTTGGGTTCCTCCCTGCGGAAGCTCCTTCAGATCCAGCATGTCTGTGCTTGTTCAATTGCACAGACAGCTCCACCTGACCTGACCCGCTGGGGCCTCCTCACATGGGGGCGGGGGTGTCCCAGTGGGGTGAGGGGGGGTTCCACCTCACCCTAGGAATGGCAGGGGTCCACCCCTCCCTGTGTCAGTGCCCTGCTTAGGGTAGGGCCATACTCCCTGATTTAATGGGCCATGTGTGAGAATGGAGCTGGGGCCTCCATCTGGGGCCTGAGTCAGGGAGAAGAGGGCTAGGGATGGAGGTGGGAGCCTTTATTTGAAGATTAAGAGTTTGGGGGAAAGAAAGAACTGTGAGAACTGTGTCTTGGAATCTGGGGTGAGGGTTTGGGGGTGGGGCTAGGGACCCCATTTTGGAATCTGGGGTGGAGTTTGAGGCGGGGTGAAGATCCCTTATTTAGGGACCTGCAGGGAAAGTATGGAGTGAGGTCGGTACCTCTTATTGTGGGACCAGGCAGGTGGGTGAGAATTTGGCATCAGAATTTGGGGGCCTGGCTGAGACAGAAAGGATCTGGTATAAAGCTGTACCCCTAATTCCAGGGCCTGGATGGAGGCTGAAGGTTAGGAGGCCTGTTAGGAGAAAAGGGTTTGGGCTAAGGCTGGGACCCCGGATTCTAAGGGTGGGTGGGAGTGACCCTCCTCCGACCCTGTGGGGTGAGGCAAGAAGGGCCCAGCTCCCGGCCCACGGCTCCACCCCTAGCTGGGCAATCAGAGCTCAGCACAAACTTTCCCAATTCCACCCACCAGCTGTCAGCTACCCCCCCCCCCCCTTTCCGCGAGCTCCGCCTGGCCCGGAGCTGGAGCGCAGGGCGAGGCCAGGGCGGGGTCTCGGGCAGTCTCCTGTGGATCCCGAGTGGAGCCGGCCGCCGCGAGAGTGCCCTGAGCCCGTGGAGTCGCCGCGCCCCGCAGCCGCCCAGGCTGGTCCCCCGCCTTGAGTGTGGGTCCCGTGGGAATGGGGAGTCGCTGGGCCCTGGGCCAGCCGCGGGCCGGCCTCTGCCTGCTCCTGGTGTCTCTGCAGCTTCTCCCCCGGACGCAGGCCGGTGAGCCGGGAGGGAGAAAATAGGACCCGGAGTGCAGGATCCATCGAGGCCCCCAAAGACGGCGTGGAGTCGGGAGTCGGGGGCGTGCATGGGGGTCGTGCACGTTGCCCGTGGCTACGGTGTGGTGTTGCAGGGCGAGTGTCTGACTCTGGGCGGTTTGTGAGTGTGACAGCTTGGTGGGGGGGGGGTCAGGGAAACGTGTGACCATGTTTCCTGGTGGGTGCGTGGCAATGAATGCAATTTATAGGTATACATGTGTGTAACAATATGCATGCGGCCATTTGGAGTGGAACTGTGTGTGTTGGGTGTGGGAGATGACGATGATTGTACACCTGGGTGATGGGATATGGCCTCTGGGCGAGTATGTGATTGAGTTGTGGGTAGGGGAGTGTGTCTGTGTGGGGGGCTGATTTTGAGAATAACCGTGTGTGTGTTATGCGTGTGATTGTGTGTCTCTGGGTGACCCTCTGAGGACTGTGGTTGTGGTTTGGGAAGCTAAATACTTGCCCATGAGGATGAGTCCCAGGGGGATGGGGGATGGTGAGCGGGGACTAGTAGGGAAGAGGGTTGATCTGGGATTCAGAGTTCCCTTTGCGTCTCCCCAGATAGCTTCACCTTATTCCCCCTCTTTCCCCTCTGCCCCTAATTAGCGCGCGCCCACCTCCTTTCCCCGCCATCTTTGCCCCTTTCCCCCCTCCCCGCACGCCCCTGAGCCGGGATCAGCACCATGGACAGGGCCGCGGGAGGGCCTTGGTGAGGGGCGAGGCGGGGCGGGGCGCGGGGCGGGGCGGGGCGGGGCGGGGCGCGGGGCGCGGGGCAGTGCACGGGCGGGGGCGGGGGGAGTGGAGGTTGCTCCCCCAAGCTGAGCGAGCCTCGGGTGTTTTTCCTGAGGAATTTCTCAGGGGCCCCCCAGGGGTCCCGGGGGCCGCCGGATGGGTGAGTCAGCGCTGACGCACGCCCAGCTGCACGAATCTGGCTGGACGCCGCGCCCCGCCCCCGAGGGTTCTGGGTCGGGGGCGTCCCGGGGTTCGGGAAAGTCGTGGTCCCTCAAGTGGTGATTGAGGGGGACTTCCCTGGTCTGAGATACCCCAGGTCAGGCCCTCCCCGTAATCCCTCCCTAAGGTGAACTCAGGACCCCAACACACCCACCCCCACTTTCTCACTTTCTCCTTTTCTCCGTAGTCCAGAGAGGTGTGTGTTTACGCGGATAATCCCAAAGTGGCCTATGCCCCACTCCCACGGTCACACATCCGCACAGTCGTGCGATCTCAGGCGTGCACTCAGAATAGAAGGCCGCTGGGACACGAAGAACGTTAAACACCTGGGGCCCACGCCAAGGCAGCCCCATCCGCCACCCGCCCCACGGTCACAGCTTTTGTCACCCACCTACACTTTCAAACTCTCACACACGCTTCCACTGGCATCCATACAACGTAGTCGATGTTCTCAACCCGTCACCCACTCGCCAACTTGGCCACACTCTCACGTATAACCACACTCCTCCATCTGGAGTCTGAGCTATTACTATCACAGGCTCCCGTGCACCACCTGCAGGACCTCGAGCTCACTGCCAGGACGCCAGGACAAGTCAAAGGACTGCACCTAATCCCTCCATCAGAGGCCAAACACCCACAGACATCGACACGCCGCAAAGCACACGCTCAGCTAGTCCCTGGTCCGTACAGAGTCACACACGTGCTCGCACAGTCTCATGCATGTACACAATCGCGCATGTACTTATTTGCACAGACACTCACACCTAGGCTCTCCTACTCATCTGAGAGGGTCCCAGCCATGTCCCAGCCCGGTCCCTGCCTGCCTTCTTCCACATCCTAGACCCCCACCTAGCCTCTCCCTGGGGTCCTGACCAGCGCAGGGGAGAATCTGTGGGGGAAGGGCAAGCCAGTTACTTGACAGACTGCCGCCCCTGGCCCTGCAGGCAGGACTCAATGCCTCTTGTGTGTCTCCTTGTCACAAAGCCAGCCATGGAAAGAAAGGGCAGTTGGTTTCTGAAAGGTCATTACAGAAGGAACACAGATTGAAGCAGGAGACATTTGGGTTAGATGCTGGGAAAGACTTTTAAAATGTTAACGAGCAATTGGTCAAGGAGAGACCCCCTTCCCAGTGCATAGAAAGTGGAGTCTGGGTGAAAGGAGAGCCTGGGAGAGCCACACGGGGGGGAATCACGGACCTCAGCCCTCCCCTGGGCCCCCGCCCGGAGAGGGGGCAGCTGGGATGATCATTCCACGGGAGAATGACCCTTGTGGTCAGCAGAGCCTGGGAGCCCAGATTTTAGCCCCAGGGGGCTGTAACCCAAATACCTCTTAATAACAACCCAGCCACAGAACAGGCAATTAGAGATGGGGCCGGTGGAGGCAGCAGGGTTAGGGGAGAGAGAGAGAGAGAGAGATGGAGGGAGTAATCCACACACAGAGATATAGAGAGGCACAGAGATAGAGGTATGCAGAGAGAAACAGATGTGAGACCGAGGGAAATACCAATAGGCAGAGACAGAGAGCTAGAGAGTGAGGGAGAGCTGGGAAGTAAGAGAGGGAGGGAGAGAGAAAGACTGATTCAGAGTTGGACACAGAAAGTGGGACAGAGAGAAGTCAGGGAGGGGGAGAGAAGAAAAAGAGAGCAGAACAAGGTTGGGGGCAAGAGAGAGCTGAGGTTGGAACAGGTCTCTGGAGAGTCTGAAGACTGAGGGGTCTGACCCAGGAGGAGCTGGGATGGGGGCGCCCTCATCCAAACCCCTGTCTCCCCCAAGTCTGGCCCCCTACCCTGGATCCCAATGGTGAGATCAGTAGAGCCGCCCCTGGGGTGAGGTCATGGCAGAATCCGGCTCCTGCCAAGAGGCTGGGTCAGGGGGTCAGTGGGACAGTCTGCTGTG
Organism: Leucopleurus acutus; assembly: GCF_964270905.1. Lineage (NCBI taxonomy): Eukaryota > Metazoa > Chordata > Mammalia > Artiodactyla > Delphinidae > Leucopleurus > Leucopleurus acutus. The sequence goes on along the minus strand of NC_139145.1, from coordinate 6,898,358 downwards.
GGGAGGGGAGATCAGGCAGGAGTTTGGGGCTCAGGGGAAGACCCCGCCCACTCTTGCCCAAGCCATGTGGTTCCACTTAGCACTGGCCAGGCTGCACCGGGTGGGGCTGGTAGGACAGCCTGGGTTAGGATCTCACTGGACCAGTCCCTTCCTTTGCTGGGATGAGAGGGAGAGGGTCAGAGGGAGGAGGTCAGGAGGTTATCAGAGAGAGGTGATCAGAGGATAAGGTCAGAGGGGGTGATAAAGTGGGGAGGTCCACAGGTCAGATGGAAGAAACTGGGATAGGAAGAGGGAAGAGGTCAGGTGGTAGTCAGAGGGTGGTGGTCAGGGTCAGGCAGAGGAAGGTCAGAGGGGGTGGCCAGGAGAAATCAGGGAAAGAATGGTCAGAGGGAGGAGGTCACGAGTGATGAAGGTCAAGGAGGAGGTCAGAGGGAGGAGGTCACTAGTGATGAAGGTCAAGGAGGAGGTCAGAGGGAGGAGGTCACGAGTGATGAAGGTCAAGGAGGAGGTCAGAGGGAGGAGGTCATGGGTGATGGTGGTCGAGGAGGAGGTCAGAGGGAGGAGGTCATGAGTGATGAAGGTCGAGGAGGAGGTCAGAGGGAGGGGAGCCCAGGGAAGAGGTGGGGAGAACACACTCAAGGAGCCCCTCCTCTCTAAGCGGGTTTCCCCTGGCAAGGGGGGCTTCAGGCCTGGGAAGCAGCCCCAGGGAGCTGGTGCGGGGGAGTGTGGAGAGGGGGACAGTTTGGCTCTGGGGCTCAGGCCAGGAAGCTTTGATTCATCCCAGAACTAGGTCAGCTTTTTTTTTTTCTCACCGAAAACCAAGGGAAAAAAACAGGAGTCAACAGGCTGATGAGGCTGGAACAGCTGTGGAGTGGTGAGGGGGGTATGCGTCCCAGGCCTGCTCCTTCCCCCTGACCCACAAACATAGCTGGGGGGGGCTGAGTCCCCCAAACCCGAGCCACTCACGCAGAGTGCTGGGCTTGTTGTAACTGCCCCGCACCCTGACTTCTTTCCGTAGCAGACCCTGTGGATGTGCTGAAGGCCCTGGGCGTGTGGGGAGGCCAGGCTGGGCTCCCCGAGGGTCCCGGCCTCTGCCCCCAGAGGGTCCCGCAGGGCGACCGGGCATTCAGGGTGGGCAAGGCCAGCATGCTCAGTGTCCCCACGTGGGAGCTCTTTCAAGGTGAGTCAGGGTGAGAGGGGCTGTGGTTCATCGTGGGAGCATGGGTCACAGTCGGGCCATCTGAGCTGCCCCTTTCCCTCTGCCCTCCCAGCAGAGCACTTTCCCGAGAGCTTCTCCGTGCTGATCACTCTGCGTGGCCGGCCAGCCAACCAGTCTGTCCTTCTATCCGTCTACAATGAGGCCGGTGTCCGGCAGCTGGGCCTGGCGTTGGGGCCGGCTCTGGACCTCCTAGGTGACTCCTTCAGCCCCCTCCCCCAGCAGGTCAACCTCACGGATGGCAGGTGAATATGGGGAAGGTGGGAGTCCCAGGAGAGGTGAGATGAGCGCGCGCCCCCACTGAGACTGTCCCCTTGCAGGTGGCGCCGTGTGGCGGTCAGTGTGGATGGTGGGATGGTGACCCTGGTGGCTGACTGTGAACCTCAGCCCCCCGTATTGAGCCAGGGACCTCGATTCATCAGCACGGCTGGACTTACTGTGCTGGGGACCCAGGACCTCGGGGAGGAGACTTTTGAGGTAGCGCTTCAGTGATGGGGGAAACTGAGGCAGGAGGCAGGAGGGAGATTGGTCCACAGCCTGAATCTGGAGAAGGGAATGGAGAAGGGAACTATCCAGCTTCAACTTAGCGCCAGGAAGCTGAGGAAGGGAGCGCCGGGCGTCACGGTGCATCTTTGTGGCATGTGCCTGCGAGACTGTAAAGCCATGAATTGATCATTTGTGATGGTGCATACTTGGCTTGTGGTGGAAGGATAAGGTTGTGATGTGTGACGGCGCTGCTGGTTGTGATGGTGTGTGATGCCAGCAAGGCACGGAGTCGTGTGGCTCTGGGACAGATGTGTTTTCGATGTGGTGATTGTTATGCGTGTCATGACAGTCCAGGGACCTCATCATCTTGCTTCCCTCCTTATCCCCAGTACCTAGAAGGGCACCTGGCACACAGTAGGTGTCACCATGTGCCGCGAGTGAAGGAACAATTGTGCCTCTGATGGGACAGAGGTTGTGGGGTGTGGCTTGTGGTTGTGGTTTGGTGTCACCCTGATAGAATCTTCCTCCTCTCAGTTTTCTGGGGCAGAGGGATTTCTGGGGCTGTGGTGGGGCTTCCTCCTCCCTATACTTAGCCTGCTTTGAGTGGAAAAACACCAGACCTTGATGCTTGGAATGGGGGTCGGAGTCAGCCTGCAGACCCCTTCCCGGACCCCCACTCTCTCCCCAGGGAGATATTCAGGAGCTGCTGATAAGCTCAGATCCTCAGGCTGCCTTCCGAGCCTGTGAGCAGTACCTTCCTGGCTGCGACGACCTGGATCCTGTAGCCACAGGGGTGAGTAAGGGGCTTGTCCTGAGGTTGCTGGCTGAGTCATCCCTGGCTCCAGGTCTCAGGAATGAATGAATTCTGAGCCCTACCCAGGGGGCTGAGTGACCCCTGCCCTTAAACTGTTCTTAGGCATGAATGACCTTGACTTCAGGTCACATAACTGACCCTTGGCCCCTCATCATATGATTTACCTTGACCCCAGGTCCCAGGGCTGAGTGAGCCCTGGCTTTAAAAGATAGGACCAGGGCTTCCCTGGTGGCGCAGTGGTTGAGAGTCCACCTTCCGATGCAGGGGACACGGGTTCGTGCCCAGGTCCGTGAAGATCCCACATGCCGTGGAGCGGCTGGGCCCGTGAGCCACAGCCACTGAGCCTGTGTGTCCGGAGCCTGTGCTCCGCGACGGGAGAGGCCACAACAGTGAGAGGCCCGCGTACCGCCAAAAATAAATAAATAAATAAAATTTAAAATATAAAATAAAATAAAAGATAGGACCAATGGACCATGTGCCAGCATGACCCCAAGTGATCTGAGCGATAGGGCCTCCACTCAGGGAATCTGGACCCGACTGGAGTCCTCTTCCCAGGTACCCCAGCGGGAACCAGAAACCCCTCCCCATCGGCGGAAGGGGAAGGGAAAAGGGAAGAAAAAAGGGCGAGGTCGTAAGGGGAAGGGCAGGAAGAAGAAGAACAAGGAAGTTTTGGCCCTGAGCCCACCTCCCGTCTCCCTGGAGAACCAGGTAAGGGGTCTGCGGTATCTCCCCTCTGTTCTTTGACCGCCCTGCTTCTGGCCTCTGATCCCCACCCATCCCTTGTGCCTCATGCAAGGTCTCTGCCTCTTGTCTCCAATAACTGACCTTTGACTTCTCTCAGCTGACGGATCACTTGTCGGGGAGTCTGGTCCTGTCTTAGGTGCTCTTTCATATCTCCCTCCCAACTCCCAGTTCTGCGGGGGGACTAGAGAGAGGGAGCGCACCCAGTCGGGTACCTTATGATGGGGGGGCTCTTGATGAGGGCTACTGTTTAAGGGGAGCCACTAGCTGGGGTGAACGATGGGTTCGTTAGCTAGTGTGTCATTGTTTGGGGTTGACTGGTTGGGGTCATGGGGGAGGGGTATTCATTGGGGGTCGCTAGCTGGGGGGACACTGATAGAGATTGCTGGTTGGGGGATCATTGTAGAGAGATACTGACTGAGGTTGATGTTCAGGGGTTCCCTAGCTGGAGGTCACTGTTAGAGGTCACTGATGGAGGCCGCTGTTGGTGTTATTGGGGTCTGTAGTTTAGGGTTAATGGTGTGGGGCTCATTGCCAAGGACCACTAGTTGGGCAAGTCCCCAGTGGGGGACCACTGATTAGAAGGCACTAGTGGAATCACCAGCTGGGGTCACTAGCTGGGGGAGTGCCTTTCAGGGGGTCATGGATGAGATGGTTAGTTTGGGAGTCCCTGATGGGTAATTAGTTGGGAAGTCATTGATGGGTCACTGGTTATAGGAATAACTGGTGGGAGGCCAATGATTTGGGTTATTCGTAGGTGTGTATGGGTCATTGGTTAGGTCCCTTAGTGGGGATCACTTGTCACGGGTCATTAATTGGGGGTCATTAATGGGTCACTGGCTGTAGGAATAATTGGGGGCCATTAGTTGGGGGTCACTGGGTAGGTGTCCCTGGTGTGGGCCACTGGTCAGGGTCCTTGGTTGGAGGGTCCCTGGTTGCACTACCTCTGCTCGCCGCATCAGTGGGGAGAAAAAGGGTTATCACTTCAGCCTAGAACAGAGACACCAGGAGTAGCCTACCCTTTCTCAGCCCCTTCCTTAGCCTTCACCTGGGCCCCCATCACCTGCTGTGCGCCCTTAACCCAGTTCCTCTGCAGCTGTCCAGGCCAGGAGGACCTCCCACTCCTTCTCTGACTGTGGCCTGGCTGGCTGACAGACTGCTGAGATCTGCCTTGAGAGAGGACATATGGGATAGGCTTCCGGGAGTCTGGCCCTGAGTGGTGGACATTGACCCTGACCCCTGGGCTTTGGAGCCAGCCCCACTCTGCCTTCCAGGCCTTCCAGACCTGCCAGCCCTGCCCCTCCTCCACACACAAGGGCTCTCCCTGCTGGCTGTCCTTGTCCAGCCAGCACACCTTCGCCTGCACTGGCCAGCCCCCTGCCCCATACCCCTGTGATGTTTTTTTTTGGGAATCCTCCTCTGTCCCCCTCCCTAGACTGGGTGCTCTGGGAGAGAGAGTCTGTCTCCTCCTTCGTCTCCCTTTTGTCTTGATTGTCCTGACCCCAGACCTGGTACCTTCTCTGTCCTTCCTCCAGACCTCCACTGACATCCCCAAGACAGAGACACCAGCTCCAACTCTGCCTCCAACTCCCACGCCTTTGGTCATCACCACGACTGTGGCCATTGGCAGCAACGTCACCGTCCTAGAGGTTGTGGGAAGTGGACGAGGCTGGAAGGGAAGGTCCTGGGACAGTGGTGGTGGCAGACAATGAAGAGGCCAGGGGTAAACTTTGGTCTGTCCCAATGTCCTCAGGAGAGCTTGGACCCCGACAATGGAACTGAACTGGAGACCGTGGAGACTGAGTTAGCCAGAGAAGAAGAAGAAGAAGGTGGTCCCACCATGGGCCCCCACTTCCGGGCAGCAGAACAGTCATGGAGGACTGAGTTGCAGATCTTTCCTGTGCGTCTGGGTGGCTGGGTTAGGTGCAGGGGGAGGGACTCCTACCTGGAGCCACACATAGCTGCCTTCTCTTTTTTGCTTTCTTTTTATCTTGCCTAGAATGCCTTCCCACCACCCCAGCGCAGTTGACAAATATTTATCTACAGACACTACGCTAATGTGACAGGCATTGTGCTAATGAATGGCTCTGTGGGTAGGGTGATTCATCTGGTTTCTAGCCTAAGCATGATGAGAAGCCACTTGAGATGGAATACGATCTGACTTGGGAGTTTTCAAAGCTCTCTCTAGCTGCCGAACAGCATATGGACTGTAGGGGGAGCCAGAGGGGCAGCAGGGAAACCAGTAGTCTATGCAAAACAGAGTGGTGACCTGGATGAGGGTGGTGGCTGTAGCGGTGGTGGCGGGGATAGAGAAAAGTTGGACAGATTGGGGACATGCCCCATTTTGCTCTTGCTGCTGTATGTGGAGAACAATTCAAAGATGACCGGTTAGATGCACAGTGGCGCCACTGAGTAGGATGGGGAAGCCTGACGGAGGAGCAGGTGGAAAGTGTCAAGGATCTCATTTTGGATGTGCTCAACGGGCAACCCTTGTCTGATTGTCAGTGCAAGTGATGGGTTAGAAAATTCTGGAGTTCAAGGAAGATGGTCTAGCCTGGAGATAAAGACTTGGAACTCATCAGCGGAGAGATGCTGTCTTCAGCTAAGGGATGAGATTGCCTAGGAGCATAAGGCAGACAGAGAAGGTGTCTAGGTTCTAGCTTTGGTGTTGGACAGGGGAGAAGGTCAATAATCCTAACCCTCTTACTCTGAGTGCCTGTTATGTGCTAAGCATTGTTTTAGCTTCTTTATCTTCCCGTGGGATGTATACAGTCGGCGTTCACCCACACGCTATGCAGGTGAGGCCATAGGAGTTGAATACGTTGCCCGACATCACTCAGCTTTTGAGAGGCAGCTCCAGGATGAGGACTCCACGGTATGCCCCAGGGTTCATGTTCCTTACCCTGCTGCAGCGTAGCCAGCTTGACACTGGAGGATGAGCTGCTCAAAACATACTGGTTGAAGAAAGGACAGCAGAGACAGCTCAGAGGGTGGACTCTGTGCACGCATGCGTGCGCGCGCGCGCGTGCGTGTGTGTGTGTGTGTGTGTGATGAGTGGGAGGTAAGTTAGCTGAGAGTTCTACGTCTGAGTTCCAGGGCTCACACCTCTTCTCTTTCCATCTCCTGCCCCAGGGCGCTGGGGAGAAGGGAGAAAAAGGAGAACCGGCCGTGATTGAACAGGTGAGGGGCCTGGGGCTGGAGGACGTGGCGGGGTCTGTGCTAGAATGGGGGTCACACTTATTTCTCCCCCAGGGACAGCAGTTTGAAGGACTTCCAGGAGGCCCAGGACCCCAAGTGAGTCATGGCTGCATTCCCCTCTTCTTGTCTTTTACTTCCAGTTGGGGTATTTGATCCTCTGGGCTGGGGAGTTGGGGTGTAATGTTGCCAGATCATTTGAAGACGATTGGATATTTGAGACTCAAAAGATGAGTAAAAATAGGGGTTGAGATGTAAAGTTGGGGGTTTATATGTGTCAGTATAGTATTGAGGGGCCAGGGGTGGCTCGGTGATGGGGTAGGAAGGTCAGTGTGGGGTCAGTGTCAGTGGTGGTTTGGAAGTCAGCCTGGCTCAGACTTTGCATTTGTCATGACCTCTGTTCCTCTGTCCCCAACAGGGGGTGGTTGGCCCCTCAGGTCCTCCTGGCCCGCCAGGATTCCCTGGGGACCCTGGTCTACCGGTAAGAGACTTCCTGTGCGGTGTAAACTCCTGGGAGAGTGAGGTTTCAAGTTGGCAGCATGGCTGTGACTGGAGCTGGCTCTGACCCTTCCGCTTCCTCCTCCTCCCCGTCTGGAAATTATCATTCTGTCTCCTCTTCTGTCTCTGGGAGGGGGCGCTCTCCCCTGCCTTTCTCCTTCTGTCTCTATCCCTGAGTGTCTTTCATCTCTGTCTTTCTCCCTATGTCTCTGTGCCCGTTTCCTCTTCTCTCTTTTGTCTGTCTGTCTGTCTCTTTCTGTTTTTGTCTCTTCCACTTTTTATGACTCTTTCTCCTTCCCTCCATTTCTCTTTCTCTCACCGTCTGTCTCTTCTCTCTCTCTCTCTCTCCCTGCCTCCATCTTTCTCTGTCTCTCCCTCCTTGCCTCTCTCCATCTCTCTACCTCCACCCCTCTCTGTCTCTGTCCCTCTCTCAGGGCCCCGCTGGCCTCCCAGGAATCCCTGGTGTTGATGGGATCCGGGGTCTACCAGGCACTGTGATCATGATACCGGTAAGAGGGAGAGAGGGTGGCACAGCCTTGGGGAGTAGAATCCTGACCAAGGAGGAGGGCCTCTCCTGGAGGCTTCCCTCACTACTAGTTGCCCCCTAGTTCCAGTTTGCAAGAGGCTCCCTCAAAGGACCCCCAGTCTCCTTCCAGCAGGCCCAGGCTCAGGCAGTCCTGCAACAGGCTCAGGTGAGTGGAGGATAATTGGGAGACTGTCAGGGGGTGATGGGAGGAAACTGAGAGAATGACAGAGATGGGAGATGGTGAAGAGTCAGGAGACAGGTGTATATTTAACTTCTGATGATGGCTTTGTTCCCCTGTCTCTTCAGCTCTCTATGAAAGGCCCCCCTGGCCTGGTGGGGCTCACTGGGCGCCCAGGCCCCGTGGTGAGTAAGGAGGCTGTGTGGAGTGGGGAGTACATAAGTGGAGATGACTCTAACTCAAACTCCCTCTAAATGCATTACCTTATCTTTCTTCCTCCAAGGGTCTCCCTGGGTATCCAGGTCTAAAAGGAGAGATGGGAGAAATGGGGCCACAGGTGAGATTTGTGGGGGTGGGGACAGGGTTGATGGGAAGGGTCTTCTCACAGGGCTACAGGATAAAGTGCTAGCTGGGGAAAATGGCAAAGCGGCTGGGGTTACCCTTGCAATTACTGACATTTTTCTTCCTCCTTTCCTTTCTCTTCTAGGGCCCCCGAGGACTTCAGGGACCTCGTGGACCCCCTGGCAGACAGGGAAAGATGGTGAGTGACTCCTAGGTCCTCAGGTCATCCCTTACCCATCTCCCAACACCCAACAGGAGCCTCATCTCTGTGCTCCCAGGGTCTGCTGGTGTCATTGGTGGGATAAGAGCACTGAGGACAGGGAATGACAGTACACTGAGGGTGTGACAAAGGAATCTGGCCAAGTCCCCGAGTCTGGGAGGACTTGCAGAGGAATGATGCTTGAACTGAGATCTGAGGTATAACCGGGGAAAAAGGAGAGGAAGCGCATTCCAAGTAGAAAGAACAGCACATGCAAAAGAAAAGACTGGCACATTGGGGGAAATGATGAACAGGATAATTCCAGATAGGTTTTTTTTTAATTTATTTTTTGGCCGTGTTGTGTTTTTGTTGCTGCGTGCATGCTTTTCTCTAGCTGCGGTGAGCAGGGGCTACTCTTTGTTGCGGTGTGCGGCCTTCTCATTGTAGTGGCTTCTCCTGTTGTGGAGCACAGGTTCTAGGTGTGTGGGCTTCAGTAGCTGCAGCACACGGGCTCGGTAGTTGTGGCACATGGGCTTAGTTGCTCTGCGGCGGGTGGGATCTTCCCAGACCAGGCACCGAACCCGTGTCCCCTGCATTGGCAGGTGGATTCTTCACCACTGCGCCACCAGGAAAGTCCTCCAGATAGTCTTAAAGTGCCATGAGGAACATACAGCAGGGAAATTAATGGAGACTGAACATGAGTATTCTTAATTTTTGTGATGATGATAACTTGAACTAGAGAAAGGGCACTAGGGCTAAAGAATAATGGATGGGTTTGAGATATATTTAAGCGGTTAAATTGGTACATATAGAAGCCCCCAGCATAAGACACTGCATGAGGAAGGTGCTCGATACATGGTAGTAGATATCTTGATGATGTCATCTCCCCCATAGGGCCGCCCTGGAGCAGATGGGGCTCGAGGCCTCCCAGGGGACACAGGACCTAAGGTAGGTGATGGGGCCAGGCCTGGGACTTGGAGGGACTGTCAGGGGAGAGGATTCAAAGCTCAGCTGGCGTTTCTTTCTTTCTTTTTTCTTCCAATTTATTTATTTTTTATTTTTTTAATTTTTTTAATTTTTTTGCGGTACGTGGGCCTCTCACTGTTGCGGCCTCTCCCGTTGCGGAGCACAGGCTCCGGACGCGCAGGCTCAGCGGCCATGGCTCACGGGCCCAGCCGCTCCGCGGCACGCGGGATCCTCCCGAACCGGGCCACGAACCTGTGTCCCCTGCATCGGCAGGCGGACTCTCAACCACTGCGCCACCAGGGAAGCCCCCCAATTTATTTTAATTCATTTATTTTAAAATATTTATTATTTCTTTATTTATTTTGGCTGTGCCAGGTCTTAGCTGTGGCATGCGAACTCTTAGTTGCGGCATGCATGTGGGATCTAGTTCCCTGACCAGGAATCGAACCCGGGCCCCCCTGCATTGGGAGCACGGAGTCTTTCCCACTGGACCCCCCAGGGAAGTCCCTCCTGGACAGAAGCTGATGTTTCTTTGTGCAGGGTGATCAGGGCTTTGATGGCTTGCCAGGGCTGCCTGGAGAGAAGGGCCAGAGGGTGAGTGTGTGAGACCCCTCCCCCATATGCAAGCCCCCTCCCAATGTTCATAACACCCTACCTACCCCCAATATCAGAGCCTCCGTTCCTGGGTCTGAGTCCTCACCCCTAATACCCCATCTCCTTTCCTGGGGGCTGGTCTCCACTTGTTGACTCTGAACTGCCCTCTGTGTTCCCCACTCCAGGGTGACTTTGGTCATGTGGGGCAACCGGGCCCCCCAGGAGAGGATGGTGAGAAGGTAAGTTTGGAAGAGAGTTAGGGGGTGGTTTGGAAGCTAGAAAGCCAGAACAGGAGGAGTAGAGCATTCAGGAACCTGGGGGAGGGGTGAAGGTCTGCACTGGAGAGTCAGGAGACCCCGGTGGGGCTCAAAGAGACAGGCTGAGAGTTGTGGGGTTAGGACTAGAGTTAAGGGGTTAAACCCAGGATTGCAGGTCCAGGATCGGGGTCAGGGGCCTGAATCAAATCACGTATACGCAGTTGGCTGGATCCTGCCACACACTCTGACTCTGAGATTCCCTGGAAGGGGCTGCCGATATGAGAGAAGGTGATTCTCTGAGGGTTATACCTCCCCCCTCCCCAAGTCATATGCTTTCCCACAGGGAGCAGAGGGACCTCCGGGGCCCACCGGCCAGGCTGGGGAGCCGGTGAGTATCAGGGACCCCTGGGCCCCTTGCCTGGCACAGGGGAGGGAGTCAGGGCTCATAGGACCTCAGAGCAAGTGATGCTGGAATAACTTTCCTACCTCCTTGCAGGGCCCCCGAGGACTGATTGGCCCTAGAGGCTCCCCTGGCCCCTTGGGACGCCCGGTGAGAATGTCGCTGTCTCTCTACATCCTGTTTGTCTTTTTCTCACCTTTATCTCCTCTGCATGTCCATTTCTGTTGCCTGGATTCTCTGTCCACTCACCTTTTCACCTGTGCCTCTCAGTGTCTCAGATGCAGGCTCCTGTGCCTGGGTCTGCCCTGGTCTCACACCCTCTCCCCCCCCAGGGTGTAGTTGGAAGTGACGGTGCTCCAGGTGCCAAAGGAAATGTGGTATGTGTTCTGATGCGTTCTGACACTCTGACCCTAGGACCACCCATACCCTTGTCCACTCCCATGATCCCCCGTTTCAACTTCCCTGACACCTCAACACCATAATCCCTTCCAGCTTCACAGAACCCTCACTTTCTCCCCAGGGTCCTCCAGGAGAACCAGGCCCCCCAGGACAGCAGGGAAATCCCGGGTCCCAGGTTTGAGCTATCTTTCCTGACAGAGGGGGCGGGGTGTCGTGGCGCTCAGAGGAGGTCATAGACCACTCCTGGCTTCCCCAGCCTCTGTACTTGCTGCCGCTTTCTCATGCTTTCCTTCTCCCCTTTTTAAAAAATATTTCCAGGGAATCCCCGGCCCCCAGGGACCCATTGGCACTCCTGGGGAGAAGGTGAGTGACAGCTCTCCCTCCCTTCCCTCCCCTCCCCCCAACATCTTTTCCCTTCAACTCTGCCTGCAGGAAAATCTTCCCACCAGGGCCCCTTTTGTAAGCCCTGGATAATGCAACATTCCCTAAATAAGCTCAGAGTTACCAAATGTCATTGCTGGGGAGGGGTTGATGGCCAGAAACAGAACTGCACCAAGGCTAGATCAGACGGGGATATTGTCAGGAGAGAGGGGAACCCTCAGGAGCCAATCGTAGAAAATATTACCAAGGCTCACGGGCCAGGAAATCCATTTGTCTCGGGTCTTGTGGTGTCATCTTTCTTCCTCTGCACATCTGTTTCCATCTCCCATGAAAAACAGGCTTCTTTCTATTTCCATCTTAGTCTGTTCTTACCCCAACTTCTGTTTCTACACACCCTTGTGCTGCTCTGTCACTATTTCAGTCCCCAGTTCCTTATGACCTTACAGTTTCTTTATCCAAATCCATCTGGTCATAGTTTCTATGAGGCAAGATATCCCTTACCTCAAAATTTCAGGAGAGAATCTGATTGGCATATCTGGGCCAAGTGCCCGCCTCTGGACTTGTCAATGGTTTGCAGGACATAGGGGGTCACCTCAGGCCTGCCTAGGCCCACACCCACACCTCTTCAGGTGGAGCTGTGGGTTGGAGGTGCTTCTAAAGGAAGAGGTGTGGCTGGGGAGCGCCCCACCCCAGCATGTCTCTCACACTGTTTTTACATCCCTTGTCTCAGCCCTCCCAGAAGCAGAGGATTTCTGAGGCACAGAGTGGGGAGAGAGCTTGTCCAGGGTCACACAGCAAGTTTGGAAGAGCTGAGGATAGGTTTCCTGGCCAGTAGGATCTGTTTTTTCTCTAACCTTGAGGTAGCTGTATGTCTGAGTAGGGACGTTCCTGGTGGAACGGCCAGGCTCTGAGACCCTCTGTCTCCCCCTACTGTTCATCTTCTTTCAGGGTCCCCCTGGGAACCCAGGAATTCCAGGCCTCCCAGGATCTGATGGCCCTCTGGTGAGAACTAGATTCTGGGAGAAGGAGGAAGAAGTGGGGAGGCTTGGGAATTTGGATGGCATATCAGGTCTCGGACAACTTAGAATGTTTATCTCCTAGGGTCACCCAGGTCATGAGGGCCCAACAGGAGAGAAAGGGGCCCAGGTAAGTGACCTGGAGACAGGCTGATTTGGGGATGAGGGTTGGCAGGCAGGGCCAGGAGTCAGGGGCTATTAATGAGAAGAGAGATGAGGGCACTGGGAACATGGAGTGGGGAGAACAGGATGGCACTCATCTTATGTCCATCTCAGGGTCCAGCAGGGTCGGCAGGCCCTCCGGGCTATCCTGGACCTCGGGGTGTGAAGGTAAGTGATACTTGGGGCCTGCAGAGAGAGTTTTTTTTTTTTTTTTTTTGGCCGTGCTGCGCGACTTGTGGGACCTTAGTTCCCCGACCAGGCATCAAACCCAGGCCCTCGGCAGTGAAAGTGCGGAGCCCTAACCACTGGACTGCCAGGGAATTCCCTGCAGATAGGGTTGATCCATCAGCATGGACCTCTGGAAGCCAGCTCTATCAGAAACTTCTGTGTGTGTGATGAGAGGAATCAGTCTTCCAGGCAAGGTGTGGTAGAAGTGACAATATATAGCTACTTTGGAGCTGAAAGGCCAAAGGGTAACAGTACAGCATGGTTGTCACCTTGTAGTCGAGAACAGTTAAAGCCATTAGAGGCTGAACCCATTTCACTGGAAGCACACACATCACGTCCAGGTCCAGGTCAGCACACTGTAATCAAGCAGAGGGTTGTTTGAAAGCTCAAGCCCAGAGCCATACCATCTGCAAGCCCAGAAATGCTAAGACGAGCTGAGAGCTGTACTGAATAGAGATTCACTGTTGACCCAGCGCAGGGACATTGGAATTCACATCTATATGGTAGCTGAGTCCAGTTACATTGTAGCGAAGTACGGGTATCCATTACCTGTAGTCTAAAAACAGAGTTTGATGGTAGCCAAGAGCTGGCTCCTCCTATTTTTGCGTTATAGACAAGCTTAGTTACGCTATAACCAAGGAGGTGGTTCTATTGTAGCTGGCCACAAAATCCTGTGTCCAAACTCAGAGTTCCATTGTAGCCAGGCATGGTTTTCTATATATAGTTGAAGGCTATGTTGTTGCTGAGTCTAGTTACATGGTAGCCATGGCCAGAGAACAATTGTAGCCAAGCTCAGTTACATTGTGGCCAATGAATTGCCCTGTGGCTAGAGACAGTCATGCTATTGTCAAAACACACGGTTAGGGCTTCCCTGGTGGCGCAGTGGTTGAGAGTCCGCCTGCCGATGCAGGGGACACAGGTTCATGCCCCGGTCCGGGAGGATCCCACATGCCGCGGAGCGGCTGGGCCCGTGAGCCATGGCCGCTGAGCCTGCGCGTCCGGAGCCTGTGCTCCGCAATGGGAGAGGCCACAACAGTGAGAGGCCCGCGTACCGCAAAAAAACAAAAAAACAAAAACAAAAACCACATAGTTATATTGTATCCAAGTATAATTTTGTTGTAGTCACTGAGTTCGGTTAATATCGTGTCTCCCTGTGGCTGGAAACAGTCATGCTATTGTGAAAACACAGTTGTATTGTATCCAAGTACAATTTCATTTTAGTGGCTGAGCTCAGTTACACTGTAGCCAAGTGCAGCTTTTCTTGTGGCCCAAGCCCAGAATTTGGCTCGAGCAGCATCTGGGCTTGCACTGAGCAGTCTTGCTGTAGCCAAGCACAGACTCCCCTTGTTGCCAGGCACAGAGTTGCATTGTAGCCAGCACAATGGGAAACATTCCTTTGCCTTTAGAATGCAGCCGGGGCCTGGAATGTTCATCCTCTTTCTCCTGCCAGAAGGAACCGTGGACACAGTGTCCCCGGGAGATGGGAATCAATTACTTGGAAATTTGGCCTTCCCTGCACTCCCCCACACAGATGACCTTGGGAGGCTGCCAGTGGGAAGGGGTGGGGGGAGAGGCAGCCTCTTGCATACCATACTAGCAGACTTTGGGGAAAGATAATTTCCTCTGGGGCTGACCCTCACCCCCCTTCCTCCAGTCTGACATCCGCTTGGGACTCTCCTGGCTGTTTCAGGGCAGGGGACTGAGTCCGGGGCCCGAGTCTGGGGCCCTTCTTAAGTGGGGGGAGTGGGGGACCTGAGAGCTTTTATATTTTTCAGGGTACCTCTGGCAACCGGGGCCTCCAGGGGGAGAAAGGAGAGAAGGTGAGAAGGGAGGGGATTCCTTGAGGGGGGAACCCTAATAATGGGGCTCTGGCTGTGTCCCTTCCCTGAAGCCCTGACATCTGATCTCTGTACTATCTTCCACCCAGGGAGAGGATGGCTTCCCAGGCTTCAAGGGTGATGTAGGGCTTAAAGGCGATTGGGTAAGATGACCTCCAGAGGAGGGGTCTGGTGGATCTGGGGGACTTGGGAAAGAGAGGGAGGGGGTGAACTGGAGCAAAGACAGGAATGACAAAGGGACTGATGTCAGGGCTTCTCCTTTTCTATTCCAGGGGCAACCCGGACCCCCAGGTCCTCGGGGAGAGGATGGTCCTGAAGGGCTGAAGGGGCAGGTGGGGCTTGCTGGTGAGGAGGGGCCCCCAGGCTCAGCTGGGGAGAAGGTGAGTGGACCTGGTCACCCCCTCCAGTCTATACCCCAGCTTCTAGCCTGCAGGCAAGGTGTTCCCTGGCCCTTTGCCTTCTGCCCTCTGCTCTTTTATCTCCAACTTCAGGAGGCTCTCAGCTCCTTCAATTCCCCAGCTCAGCATTACAGAGCAATTCCATGCACTTTTTCTTATTTTTATCCCCATAACCACCACAGGCAACAGACATTTTTACCCCCATTTTACAGACAAGGAAACTGAGATTTGGAATGGTTGAATGAGTTGCCCAAGGACATACCCCTAGCAGGCAGGGGCCAGGACTTGAACCCATGTTTCCCTGAATCCCCCCCTCCTACCCCTGCAACCATGCCCCAGCCTTCCTGCCCCTCCCCCACTTACCTCCAAGTTGCAGTCTCTGACCTTTGTCCCATAATCTCTCTGCAGGGCAAGCTTGGGGTGCCGGGTCTCCCAGGTTACCCAGGACGTCCAGGCCCTAAGGTCAGAAGCTAGCAGGAGGGTGGTGGGCAAGGGCAGGGTTCAGAGACTGATTAACATCTGGGGGTCCAGGCTGTGGTCTGAGGGTGTGAGCTGTCCACCCCAGGGGCACTGAAAGTGTAAGATGTGGGCTTTGGCATCAGACAAACTTAGGCTCAAATACCCAGCCTTATCTGCTAAGTGACCTTGAGTAAGTCACACCTTACCTGCTAAATGATCTTGAACAAGTCTATTGAACCCATTTTCTCAGTTACGAAAGGGAGATACCAGTAGTATCTACCTCATCAATTTGATTATGATAAAATTGATGATTTTGGTGATAATAAAACTGTAGGATCCTTCTTATTTGGTATGATTGAGGTTGGTTCAAACAAGTCAGTAAGGAGGAGAATCATAAAAAATACATATTTTACTTATCTTGAATTAATTATAACTTAGAATGTACTTATGTAAAACTGTACATTTGGCTGCCAATGTTTTGATGAATGAGGCTATTGGTAAGACATGTCTTTCTGCCTAAACAACACCCATATTACATCACTGATGATTTATAGTTTTTTGTTACATAAAGTGGAGCAGAAACGCAAAGACACTTGGGAAGAAATCTGAGTACAGAATCCTTCTTGAGTTCCACACTTTTGGTGTCTCGATCTAGCAGTTATCTTGCCCATGCCTAATTTGACAGTGTGTTTTTTTTTACTTCCCTTTACATTGAGTCTTTTCCATTTAACCTAGATTTTACAGATATCTTTCTTTTCCCTTTCTACATTTCATAAGGTTTCATTAAGTCACATGACCCCAATAGCAAGGGCAACTGATATAAATAGGTTTGGGATTAACTCAAGGTATCAAAACTAAGAGCAGAACTCAGCCTGTTGGAACAGAAATTCATGGGAGTTAGAACAAAGCCTCGTGGCCAAGACTGATCAGTGTGTCTTGGGCAACAAGCAATGAATACTTTACAGGAGGCCTGATATGTTGGCCTAGTTGAGGTCAGTGTCTTATTCAGCTTGGGTTGCTAGAGTAAAAATACCTTAGACTGGGTGATTTAAACACAGACATTTGTTCTGGAGGCCAGAAGTCTGAGATCAGAGTGCCAGCATGGTTGGATTCTGGTGAGGGCTTTTCTCCTGGTTTGTAGATGAACATTTTCTGTCTTTGTCCTCACATAGGGGAGAGGGAGAAGGAGAGAGAGAGAGAGAAAGAGAGAGAGAGAGAGAGAAAGAGAGAGAGAGAGAGAGAAAGAGAGAGAGAGAAAGAAAGAGAGAGAGAGAGATCTAGTCTCCTCTTCTTCTTATAAAGACACTAATCCCATCCACGAGGGCCCCACCCTCATGACTTACTTACTTCCCAAAGGCCCAGCCTCCAAATATTATCACACTAGGGACTGAGGCTTCAGCATATGAATTTTGGAAGGACACAAACATTCAGTCCATAGCACTTACTAATAATCAGCATGAATAACAAAGACAGCTAATATTCCTTGAGCACATACTATGTGCCAAGTACCTTTAAAAAAAAAACAACCCACTTTCTATATATATCCCATTTAATCCTAACGAAAACCTTGTGAAGGAGGTATTGTTGGTATCCCCAGGCTACAAAGGAGACTGATGCTCAGAGGGGTCAATCCATTTGTCCAGGGCCACACAGCTAACTTAGTGATGGATCTAGGATTCAAAACACAGTGAAGGGTGAGAGGGGATATCAGAGCATATGATGTTTTCCCCCAGGTCAAGAGACGATGGGCAGGAAAGCAAGTACTGGAGGCAGTTAATTAACAAGTATTGAGTAAGACACCACCACGTGCCAGGCAGTAGGGAATAAGACCAGAGCATTATGTCCTAGTCATTGAATAAGTAAACAGATGAGCAGGGTCATTGCAATACAAATATTATAGGGGAAACAAAATAGGACGTGATAAACAGAGCATGACTTGAGGATGTGGTGGTCAGGATGATGGCGGAAAACTTCTCTAAGGAGGTGATGTCTGAATGAGATTCAAATGATGAGGAGTAGCTGGCTTTGTGGGGATCTGAGAGAAGAGCATTTTAGGCAAAGGCAGCCAGTGCAATGGCCCTGAGGCAGGAATGTACTGGTATCTGAGTAGCATTAAAGAGGCCAGTGTGGCTGGAATGGAGTGGGCAAGGGAGGGGCTGCTCACTGGGGCTGGAGGGGCCAAAGACTTTCTGGAACCACTGGCCTGGAAATGCCTGAAAAGATGGGGTGGCTGAATGCGGTGAGGGGCTAACGTCATCCACTCCTCACACCCATGTCTTCTCTCTCATTCTCTTTACTCAGGGATCTACTGGCTTTCCCGGGCCCCTGGCACCATTAGGAGAAAAAGGGAAGCGGGTGAGTCGCAATCCAGGGGTCAGGGGAGAGGGAAGGGCTTGCATGAGAGGAACAGAGTGTATGGCTGTGCGTGATAGCACGTGGGGCCCTAGGTGGCTGTGTCTATGCCTGGAAGCACTTGTGTGCACACATATTGCCATGTGCAATGCAGGGCACATGTAGGTGATCCCACCTGGCATTACAGCAAATGTGCCTGCGTGTCTGTGTACGCATGTGCCTCCCGTGTGCCTTTCAGTACAGATTAGATGGGGTCTGGGTGCTGCAGCCTAGGGGCCTGTGACTGGGTGAACGAGGGCACCAGCTGCACGTACGTTGTGTGACTATGGGCATACATGTGTGAGGGGGTATGTCGAAGTGTGTGAAAGAATAGGGAGATACACATATGTGTGTGTTTCTGCACACCTGGGGGATTGTGTATACATGCATGCGTTGTTTCGCTGTGGGTGCACTGTAGCTATGTAAATGGACATTGTGTATATGCACATGAGTGTTTGTATACTGCTGTGTTTCTCAGGACCGTGTCCTCACATGAATCCATGCACATACGTGTTTACACTGGATAGACACGTGTGCAAGGGACATATTACATGACAGGCTCCGAGTGTCATCTCGAAGCTGCGGTCCCCCCTTGCATGCTGCGTTGGCATGCAGTCATGTGTGCATACCATGCAGCTGTGATAAATAGGTGTCTGTGTGAGCAGATGTGCTTGTATGTGTGGACCTGTAGGTGCAATCATAATATAATTGGGTGCCTGTGATCTTTGCGTAGTTGCATGTGTAAGCTGTACTGATGCGTGCGTGTGAGTGAAAGGCTTGCAAATGAATGTGGGGCAGGCATCTTTCCAGGTCTCTGACTGGGTGCATTTGTGTGTTTGTGTCATGTATTTGCACCATCACCCTCTTCTGCTTCCCCCTCATCTAATTTACATTCCAGGGGAAGGCTGGGCAGCCAGGCCTGGAAGGAGAGCGGGGACCACCAGTAAGAAAATGGGGGCAGGGCTGGAAGGAGGGGCTACGAGAGGAGAAGTGGGCGGGAAGAGGGTTTGGATTACTTCAGGTAGTCATGGTGGGGGGACCCAGAGGACTCATCCTCATCTCCTAGGCTCCCCCACCCTCTCACTTCCAATGTTTGCTTCTTTTCTATTCAGGGCTCCCGTGGAGAGAGGGGGCAACCAGGTGCCACAGGGCAACCAGGCCCCAAGGTATGGGGTGGATGGGTGGTCAGGCCCCCCAAGCAGGCCCTTTGCCCCGGGCTCACCAAGTCCCACCCAATACCTCCTCGTTGAGTTCGTTCTGCAGCCTGAGTCTCATTCATTCCATCCTAGGGTGATGTGGGCCAGGACGGAGCCCCTGGGTTCCCTGGAGAAAAGGTGAGCGAGTGAGTGAGTGAGTGAGTGAGTGTGTGTGTGTGTGTGTGTGTGTGTGTGTGTGTGTGTGTGATTCTGGGTAGGAGACAAGCCCAGAAGGTGGGGAGACATTATAATGCAGAAAAAGCACAGCCTCTGAAGTCAGAGAGCTGTGAGTTCAAGTCTTAGCTCTGCCATTCACCTGCGGTGTGACCTTGGGTGAGTCACTTAACCTCTCTGTGCCTGTTTCCAACTCTATCAAATGGGAATAACCACAGTCCCCATCCCAAACGGCTGCAGTGGTGAATGAAATGACTTCCTGTGCATAGAATGCTTGACCCCATGCCTGGCCTGCAGGAAGCACCCAACATGCTGTTGTCATTATGTGGGACTCAGGGGCAGGCGGGAGGGATGAGTGAATGATTTCTGCTTCCATTTCAGGGCCTCCCAGGTCTGCAAGGCCCTCCTGGGTTCTCTGGACCAAAGGGTCCCCCTGTAAGTGAGCTCACCCTGCTGGGGGGAAGGGGGAGCCAGGCAGTGGGGGGACTCCTTGTTTGTGCCTCAACTCTCTCCCACCTTGTCCCTCAGGGCCCCCAAGGGAAAGACGGGCAACGTGGGCACCCTGGACCTAGAGGAGAATTGGTGAGAAACCCTTTGACCTCTGACCCATGACCCCATTAGGCTCTCCATTTCTTCCCCTCCATGACACCTCCATTTTTTTTTTGTTTTTGTTTTTTGTTTTTTTTTCATGACACCTCCTTTTAATGTTTCTCCTCAGGGCTTCCAAGGTCAGACAGGCCCACCTGGACCAGCTGGTGTCGTGGGTCCTCAGGTCAGAGTGGACCCCACAGGTCTCCCTAGTTTTGCACCAGTTCGGGGATATTTGGGGGAGGGGGAGGTGATCTCAGGCAGATCCCCACCCCAGGCCACCTCCATTCAAGATGAGCCTTCTTCCTCTCCAGGGAAAGACGGGAGAAGCAGGGCCTCTGGGTGAAAGGGGGCCCCCAGGCCCCCCTGGATCTCCTGGTGAACAAGGTCTTCCGGGCCTGGAAGGCAGAGAGGGGGCCAAGGTGAGACCCTGCCCCATGGGAGATCTCATCAAGTGACCCCAAAGGTCCCTCAACATCCCCACGGCACCTCCAGGCTCAGAATCAACACCATGGGGCAGGGGGCCCAGACTCACAGATTGAGGGGAGACACCCTCTTCTCTGGAGTCTGACCTCCCTCTTCTGCACTCCTCCAGGGGGACCTGGGACCACTGGGACCCTTTGGGAAGGAAGGGCCACCTGGACACAGGGGCTTCCCTGGTCCCCAAGGAGCCCCCGGGGACCCAGTGAGTATCATTTGAAGCCCCTCCTGAATGTGCCTGGCTGGGCTGTGAAGCAGAGGAGGAAAGGGGGGCCCAGGGGAGGGGCACATGTGATAGTAAAGTAATGGCTGCAGGAGGGACAGATCCCTGAACCTCAGTGGCCGGGAAGCGGGTGGGAACTCTGAGCCCCCCAGAGTGAAGACAGGACCCAGGGGCACCCCTGGGAGTCTCTCGACTGTGAATCATCTCCTCCTCAGGGACCTACTGGTTTGAAGGGTGACAAGGGCCCCCCCGGCCCCGTCGGGGCTAACGTAAGTGTAAACCCGTCTGCTGTGTGGCAGGCAGGGTGCAGGGGTCTCAGGGTTTCTGGGAAGCTGGGTATTGTCCTCATCAAGTCTGTTATTAGGGGAGCCAAACAGGTCGGGGTCACGGCCAACTCTGCCGCTCACTGGCTGGGCAGTCGTGTCACTGTGCGAGCCTCCGTTTCCTTGTCTGTAAAATAGTCCCATCTCCTAGATGATCGTAAATCTCAGTGAGATGATCCGTTGGGCACATACTTACCTGCGTAGCAGACATCAGCGTTTAAAAACCTTCTTTCAAAAACAAACAAACAAACAAACAAAACCCTTCTTTCTCCTGGAGTTTACTGCGATCTAGCCAGGGAGATAGGGGTCCGCCGTGATGAATGCCACAAGGCAAAATAGCGCAGAGTAAAGGGGAGAAGGGGAGAGCCGTTGAAACAGGCAGGCCAGGGAAGGCCTCCTGAGAAGGTGATATTTGAGCTGAGACCTGAAGGCGGTGAGGGAGGAGCCATGTGGGTGTCTGGGCGGAAGAGTGTGCCAGGACGAGGGAACGGCATGTGCAAAGTCCTGAGGCTAGAGGAAGCAGTGAGCGGGGCCGTGTGGCTGGAGGGGAGTGAGCCTAGGGTGAGTGGGAGGAGATGAGAGCATAGTCGTGCAGGACCTTGTGGGCTGCCAGGAAAACCTTTTTTTCAACAAGTGGGGTGGCAGCCCCAGAGGGATGTGGGCAGGGAGGGAGGGGAGGCATGTGCGCTGACTCAGGTGTTCACAGCGCCCTCTGGCTGCTGTCTGGAGGAATAGATTGGATGTGCTGGTAACCACCTAACTCAGGGCCTGACGGCTTGAAAACCCTCCAATAAATGAGAATTACCACTGCTGCTATTATCCCTGACCCTTCACCCCTGTTTTCAGGGCTCCCCTGGGGAGCGCGGTCCTGTAGGCCCAGCAGGGGGCATTGGGCTTCCTGGCCAAAGTGGAGGCCAAGGTCCTGTTGGCCCTGCAGGCGAGAAGGGGTACCCGGTAAGTGCCTGCCCCCCATCCCCCAGGCATCCCCCAGACCCAGCCCTCTACATACCAAGAGCTCATTTCTGCCCTGGCCCAACATACCCCTTTCCACTCCGCCCATCAGGGTGAACGCGGCCCCCCTGGTCCCACTGGCAAAGACGGGATCCCAGGGCCCCTGGGGCTTCCTGGATCCCCTGGAGCTGTGGGGCCTTCTGGCGAGGAAGGGGACAAGGTGAGAGAGAGTTCATGGAAGGGGAGGGGCTGGGGGGAGGATGGGGGTAGAGGGAGGCATGAGCCTCCCTCATCCTGTTTCCTCTGCAGGGAGAAGTGGGAGCCCCAGGTCACAAAGGCAGCAAAGGCGATAAGGGGGATGCGGTGAGTGGGGGGCCCCAGTGAGGGGGGTGGTCCTCGGGGAGGGGAGAGGGATGTGGAGGATGGCCAGGGGGAGGCCACGGAGCTTCCTGCCTTCATGAGACCCATCTTGACACCTGCAAGTAACAGAATCCACTCAGGCTACCTGGAATAAAGGGGCTAACTGCACCCCCAGCTTCCCTCCGGAAGTTCAGCCGCAGCGCCCAGCATCAGGGAGCCAGCCCAGTCCCTGGGTCCTGGTGGGACTTTTGGGCAAACGTTCTGATGGGCCAAACTTAGGACACATGCTCTGTCTGGTCCCATGAGTTGGTAGCTAGGAAGACAGGGTTGGGGGAGCTTCTTTGTGGGGGGAGTGGACAGCGGTGCAGTGATTGACATCTCTAGTGTTTCCACCCCCCCAATCTTGAACCTGAGGGGTTTTGGGGGTTTTTTTTGCGGTACGTGGGCCTCTCACTGTTGCGGCCTCTCCCGTTGCGGAGCACAGGCTCCGGACGCGCAGGCTCAGCGGCCATGGCTCACGGGCCCAGCCGCTCCGCGGCACGTGGGATCCTCCCGGACCGGGGCAGGAACCCGTGTCCCCTGCATCGGCAGGCAGACTCTCAACCACTGCGCCACCAGGGAAGCCCCTGAGGGGTTTTTGACTCTGTTCCCTCCTCCAGGGCCCACCTGGACCAACAGGGATACGGGGTCTTGTGGGACACCCAGGCTCCCCGGTGAGTGATCCCAGCTTTGTGGCCATCCCTTGGATCCCCAGTGGGAAGGGACAGTGTTCTCCATGGTGACTCAGGCCCAAACTCAGCCCTGACACTGACCTACCTCCATGCCAACACTCAATATGAACTCACCCCAGAATCTGACTCAATCCTGACCTCAACCCCTGAACCCCATCACAGCCCTAATCTCAACACTGCTTGTGACCTTAACCTCAATCCCATCTCAGACCTGACCTTCACATCCAACAGTAGCCGAACCTGACCCAGTCTTACCCTTAACCCCAGTCCTAACCCACCCTCCAATGCCGACCCCAAACCTGGGCTCAAACTCTGATTCTACCTTGGCCCTAACCTCAAACCCTACCCTACATCTCAACCCCATCTGGACCTTCCCCTCATCACCTTAACTGACCTCAACTTGACCCTGACTCACCACCCAATGCAAAGTTTTTAGAAAAACTTTGACTCAGCCCTTGACTTCATTGCTCATCTCTGATGCTTAACCTGCATCCCCAGCTTCAAACCCAGTCCTGACCCTCTCCAAACTGAATCCCAACCCTGAGCCTCAGTCCTGACTTTGACCCTGAGCCTCTCTCCGACCCCTGACACAGACCCTAACTGTGCCTTGCCCTGTCCTCCCCCCAGGGGGCAGATGGGGCTCAGGGACGCCAGGGACCTCCAGGCCTCTTTGGACAGAAAGGAGATGATGGAGTGAGAGGCTTCATGGGGGTGATTGGCCCCCCTGGCCTGCAGGTAGGTGTCTGAGTTTGGGGATACAGCCTCTGGTCCTTCCCACTTTGTGCCCCAAGTTTTCTTCTTTGTTCCACAGGGGATGCCAGGCCCTCCTGGAGAAAAGGGGGAAGTTGGAGACGTAGGGTCCATGGTATGGACAATGGGGGAAAATGGGGTTGTGGTGGTAGGGCGGGGGTGGCCATTAAACCAATTTGGGGGGTCACAGGTCACATTGTCATTTTAAGGATCATGTGGGTCCCCAGCATCAAGGGTGGTGTTTGTGATTAGTGGAGCTTTGAAGGACCATGGGGTCACTGGATACTCTTCTGACTGTCCCACAGGGTCCCCATGGAGCTCCAGGCCCTCGGGGTCCCCCGGGCCCCAGCGGATCAGAGGTGAGGACTCTGGGGGAGGGCAGGATGCCTCAGAGGTGAGGACATAGCTTTCCCAAGAGGGGGCTGTTGGGATTGCACAGTCCCAGCTGTACCCCTTGCTGTCTCTCCAGGGTCCTCCAGGGCTGCCTGGGGGAGTTGGTCAGCCTGGAGCAGTGGGCGAGAAGGTGAGAGAGAGAGAGAGAACCGGAGTCTGCCTGGGGTGGGGAGGCACAACCAGTCCTGCCTGGGGGTGGCTGCCAGGATGGGAACTCTCCTCACCTTCACTTTGCCTCCTGCAGGGTGAGCCAGGGGAGCCTGGAGACCCGGGACCCCCAGGAATCCCAGGCATCCCTGTGAGTGACCTTTGTCCAGTGTCCCTGCACCCATCTCAGGGAATCCCTGACCCCTGGGCACCTAGGGCCACCATGACCTCTGCAGCCCTAGGTCACCCACTGGTCCAGGACCTACAGGCATCCCCTGTTATCTTGATGACAGAGCCCTGAAAGGTATCAGGGTTGCTACACAAAGTTCTCTAGGTTGTACACTGCACAAGGGTGTAGGGCTGAGGAGGCAGGTGGGGCTCACATCTAAACCACAAGCCCTGGCTTGGGGATGAGTTGCCCAGAGGGGATCCCTTTTCTGATTCACTCCAGGGTGGCACATGGGCTAGCCCAAATTTGCCCATGACCTCTGGGCAACTGGACCATCCTGACCCCTGACTCCTATAAATCCTAGATTCCTCTGACCTCTGACCCTTGGGCAGTCTAGGCTACTCTGACCCCTAACCCCAGGAAAGCCCCAGGCCACCCAGATTCCCGAGTCCAGGTATGCTAACCCTTGACCCCTGGAGAGGCCAGGCACCTCTGAACTCTGTTTCTGAAAAGGGGCCCAAGGGAGAAATTGGTGAAAAGGGGGATGCAGGCCCATCTGGGGCAGCTGGACCGCCGGGCAAGAAAGGCCCCCCTGGAGAAGATGGAGCAAAAGGGAACGTGGTGAGTCCTGGGGGACATGGAGGGAGAGACTCGGGGAGGAGCACGTGTGTCACCTTGAACCTGCTCCCCAACTTCCAGTCGGGGGGGGGGGCTCCCATCCTCCAGTGTGCTGATTCCACAAGCAACCCGGAACATGGCTGAGTAAATGAATGATTGAATGAATCAATATAAAAATGGAGTGGTTATATGTCATTGAAGTAGGGGAAACTTGATTCCACACTGAGTTGTTCTAACAATGCTGGGAAGGTCAAGGTTGAGACTCATGCTGGGTCAGAGTTGGCTGATGAAGGATTTGCCATCAGGGCAGAGGTGGAGCCCCTCCCACCATGGTGATGGGGCTCGGGGTTGGGATGGAGGACAGCAAGGAGCTTCGGGGTCTGAGGGACCTTGACTTGAATCTCACCACCCCACCACTCGCCGAGTCCTTTCTCTGAGGTCAGTTCTGTCTGTGAGTCCCAAGCCTAGAGGATGCAGTGAGATGATGCATGCAACATACTTAGCTCACATTAAACACGAGAATGTTCCTTCTACCAGGGCTGGGATTCTGTGTTTTGTTCACCAGTGTATCCCAGCAACCAGAGCTGTGCCTGGGCACAGTTAAATGAATGAATGAATGAACGCTCCATCAATCAGAGATATAATTATCCATCATTCTGTGTTCCAGGGCCTTACAGGGCTCCCAGGAGACCTAGGCCCCCCCGGAGACCCTGGGGTTTCGGTGAGTGTGACCCCTCCTTACTCGAAAGCCTAGCATATTCCCTATTCTGTTCCCATCTCCACAACGCCCCCACAGACCTGGGCAAGGTCGATGGAGGAAATAACCTTCACATTCCTCCAAACCTCACCCCTAAATTCTCATGTACCCCCATGACCCCTTCCGACTTTGTTCCTCCCACCACAGGGTCAAGACGGCCCCCCAGGGGAGAAGGGAGACCCTGGAGATGTGGGGGGACTGGTGAGTAGGGGAACAGAGGATGTGGTGCATGAAGAGGGGGGTTGGGGCTGGTGGGTGGGTGAATTGGGGGGTCAGGAGACTGGGTTAATGAGGTACCCAGGGCCCTTGTAGATGCACCTGCTTTGCCTCTCTGGGTCCTCACCGTGAATGTGAGTAGCTTGAGGGTAGAGGCGGGAGATGACTGGTGCCGGGTGACATGTGGGGAAGGCTGTCTTCACATCAAAGGCATCCCGATGGGGACGTATGTATACGTATAACTGATTCACTTTGTTATAAAGCAGAAACTAACACACCATTGTAAAGCAATTCTACTCCAATAAAGATGTTTAAAAAAAAATAAAAAGGCATCCTGAAACCATCATCCTCAACTACCCTGCTGGTTATAATCTCCAGGGTCCACCTGGTGCTTCTGGGGAACCCGGTCCCTCTGGGCCCCCTGGCAAAAGGGTGAGTGATGAGTACCCCACCACCACCTCCTGGCTGCCCTGGCTCCAACTTTGTTCCATTCACTCTCACAGCCCCCCGCTCCCCCCTACAAAACCCCCACTCATCCCCAGAGCACCCACTCACCTCACAGCCCCCCACTCACACTTTCTCCCCTAAGGGTCCTTCTGGTCGCACGGGTCGAGAAGGTAGAGAAGGGGAGAAAGGTACCAAGGTGAGTGCCCCCTGCCAAGGGGTGGGGGGGCCTTGTCCTGACCTGTCAGCCAACAGTTGGGCCATCAGAATGGGGAGAGGCCTGGGACACCACGGGTGCTCCAGTTCCGACCCCTCCCTGCTGGTTCTTGGCTGGCGGGTCGGGAGGCAGCCACCCCCTGACTCTCTCTGCCCCCTCCCTTGCCCCTGTGCTTTTCAGGGGGAACCAGGTCCTGACGGGCCCCCAGGGAGGACAGGCCCAGTGGGGACTCGAGGGCCCCCTGGGCGTGTCGGGCCTGAGGGTCTTCGAGGGATCCCCGGCCCTGTGGTGAGTGGGGTGGGAACAGGGGCAGGGCGGCGGGGGGGATCCTGCCTTCCTTATGTGCTCCCATCTTGTAATTTCTCACCATAGTTAGAAGGAGCTGACCCTGGTGGGCAGCAGGACATCCACACTGAGTTCTGACAGAGTTCAGCCCCCCATGTTCTGCTTTGCCCTAGGGTGAAGCAGGCCTGCTGGGACCTCCTGGACAGTTGGGCCCTCCTGGCCCCCTGGTAAGTGACTTCTTCGTCCCCGAGGTCCCAGCACTGGGAACCAAACTGGCCATCCAGTGAGAATCTAGTGACCATGGGTGCTGACGCTGCAGACTGACCACTCATTGACTAGCCATCTGATGGTCAACCCTGACCGTCTATACTAAGCATCTCTTCTGATCACTCATCTCAATGGTCTACACTGACTACACACTGACCCTCTATCTTGATGGTCTACATTGACCAAACAGACCAACTATCTTAATAGCCTACACTGACCATCTACATTGAGGTTGACCACGGACCATCCAAGTTGGCCGTGCTCCAACAAGCCCCTTCATTCATCTCTCATCATCCCTCCTCTTTCTTGACCATCATCCCCATGACCACTTCCCTGGTAATTCCGTTTGAAACCTGGGTAAGTTCCCATCTGACCATCCCCCAATCACTCACATGGACCTTGAGGCTTTCTGTCTGAGACTCACCAGCTGACCCTAACTCTTCTTCCAGGGGCCCTCTGGCCTCCCAGGGCTGAAGGGAGATGCTGGCCTCAAGGGGGAAAAGGTAAGGATACCTCCTTCCATTATTCTCCTCCCCCACTTAACCCCCCTCTCCTCCACCCTTACCTCCCTCTGTAGCCAGAGGGCTAGGAGATTGGAGTCTCCTCTACTACTCCAAGGCTCTAGGAGAAAAATCTCCCAATCTCCTGCCCACACTTCTTCCCCAACATGTACCTCTTTTATCCTCCAGGGCCACATAGGATTAATTGGTCTCATTGGCCCCCCTGGGGAGGCTGGTGAGAAAGGAGATCAGGGTTTGCCAGGAGTGCAAGGCCCCCCTGGCCTCCAGGGAGAACCTGTGAGTGTGTGTCCTGCCTCGAGTGGGAAGATTGTGTTCAGAGGGTGGTGGGAAGGCAGAAGTGGGGCTTGTTTGGAGACTGTGGGTATGGGGATTTGGGAAGCCTGGGTCTAGAATGATAGGGGTTGTGTCTGGAGAAAATGGGGGGCTCTCTCTGGGGACTTGAAGGTCGAAGTCTGCATCTGGGGTTTGGGGGTCTTCTTTGGAGGGAACTGGAAGCCTGTCTGGGGGATGTGTCTGGACCATAGGGATGAACCCTGTCAATGATGACTCTGATGTCCTTTCTCCAGGGTTCCCCTGGTCCCATCGGCTCTCTGGGCCACCCTGGACCCCGAGGTGTGGTGGTGAGTATGAGGGATTTGTGGGGTGGGGTCACCTTGTTGGGCCAGCCAGGACTCCGGCTCTCCCTGTCTCTACCCCACAGGGTCCTCCAGGACAGAAAGGTTCAAAGGGGTCCCTGGTGAGTACTCACTGTTCCCTTGGGCTCCCACATCCCAGCCCCTTTCACTGCGCTAGAACGCTCAGGGCCTTTGCATTCATTTATTTATTCAGTCAGTCAGGCATTCAACAAGTATTTCTTCAACACCTACCATTGTATTTTTTTTAACATCTTTATTGGGGTATAATTGCTTTACAATGGTGTGTTAGTTTCTGCTTTATAACAAAGTGAATCAGTTATACATATACATATGTTCCCATTTGTCTTCCCTCTTGCGTCTCCCTCCCTCCCACCCTCCCTATCCCACCCCTCCAGGCTGTCACAAAGCACTGAGCCAATATCCCTGTGCCATGCGGCTGCTTCCCACTAGCTCTCTACCTTACCTACCATTGTATTTGTCAAATCTAAGATGCCATCCATTGTAAGATGAGCCATTATTTTATAAACTGCTATGGAAGAAAACAGTTCTACCAAGTAAACTATGACTTGTCACAGATGATGACTTCAGAGGTGTTCACATATAGAAAGAAAATGTGCAGTTTATGCTTGGTCCTGAAAATTGCATGTCCTTACCCCCAGTGCTGTGTGTGTGTGTGTGTGTGTGTGTGTGTGCGTTGGCAGGCAGCGGTCTCCATAGACAGAGTTCATACCCAAATGACTTCTCCCTACAGGGATCCCAAGGTCCCCGCGGAGACACTGGACCCCCAGGTCCCCCCGGCCCCCAGGTGAGTTACCCAGGGACTATGTTGGAGTGTGTCCCCCTTGGGTCCCTCAGTGCCCAGAACTGGGCAGAACACCAGGTGTTCAGGGGGTGCAGGTGGGGTGGGAGGTGGCCTCAAAAGCTGAAGGAGGATCTGGGCTGTGTGTAGGGCGTTGGGGGGGACATCCATGGGGGCTCTGACAGTATCTCGTATGTCCATCTCTCCTGGCCTTTCTCTGTCTCTATCTCAAACACTTGTTTCACTATTTTATCTTTGTTTCTCTCTTCCGGGCGCACCCTCTCTCTGTCTCTCTCTGTCCTTGTCTCTCTCTCTCTCCTTTGCCTGACTTTGTGGTTCTGTCTTTTTATCCTCTCTCCACTTCGGCCTCTCCCCATCTCTGAGCCCTTCTGTCTCTCTCCTTCCCGTGTCTCTGTTTCTGACTGTCTATCTCCCCTTGTCCCTGTCTCTATCTCTCCCTCCCCTTTCTCCTCTCCCCCTACCCCTGTGTCTTTCTGCCCCCCACGTCTTTCATTTCTGCCCCTCTCTCTCCCTGTCTCTTCCTCCTGCGTCTCTGATCTCCTCCTCTCCTCCATCCCCACCTCCGCCCAGGGTCCATCTGCGCAGCTGCACGGGCTGCGCCGGCGCCGGCGCTCGGTCCCGAGCCCGGGAGTCCCGGAGGGCGGCCTGGAGGAGGTGCTGGCCTCGATCACGTCGCTGAGCTTCGAGCTGGAGCAGCTGCGACGCCCTCCGGGCACGGCTGAGAACCCGGGCCTCGTGTGCAGCGAGTTGCACCGCAACCACCCGCATTTGCCCGACGGTGAGGTTCCGTCTCTCCCCCGGTGGGCGGGGGGCCTTGGGGTCCGCCCGGCTCATCCGCCCTACCTGGCTCTGCGGCAGGGGAATACTGGATTGACCCCAATCAGGGCTGCGCGCGGGATGCGCTCAGGGTTTTCTGCAACTTCACGGCGGGAGGAGAGACCTGCCTTTACCCGGACAAGAAGTTTGAGACCGTGAGTACCTCTGGGGGTGAAGTGGGAGGTGGTGGTGGTGGAAGGAGGGACCAGACTCTGGAAACCATTTCATTCATACCCTGTCCACACACACACACACACACACACACACCAGGCGTTGACTAGGACTTTATTTTTCCTTCAACTAACATCTATTGAGCACCTACTGTATGCCAACTCCTTGAAATGCTGGGGTTACAGCAGAGAATCCAAAAAAAAAACTGCTTTGCTTTTATGGAGCTCATTTTCTATGGGGAAAGACAGATAAGAAAATCTAGTAAAGAAATCAATAATGATGGAGAACCTTGAGATAGCAGGTATGTGTGCCAGCCCTAAGCGCTTGGCTGCATTAACAACCACCAATGAGGCCATCCTGTTATCATCCCTAAAATAGGTAACCAACAAGAACCTACTGTGTAGCACAGGGAACTATACTCAATATTTTGTAATAACCTAGAAGGAGAAAGAATCTGAAAAAAATAGATATGTATGTATGTATAACTGAATCACTTTTCTGTAACCTGAAACTAACACAACATTGTAAATCAACTATACTTCAATTAAAAAAATAAAATTCTGTTCTCATCCCCCAGACAGGGAAACTGAGGCACAGAGAGGGACAAGATTACCCACGACAGTCTGGCTCTTGTCCCAGCCCTTAACCATGCTCTATTGTGCCTCCTAACCTGCTGTCTTATAGGCCCCATGGGCTCACTGCCCTCCACCTGGTTCCCCAGAAATCCTGGGGTTCTCCATCAGGGAGCCCTGAGCCTAACAGCCTCTGACACCAAGCCCCAGGCTTGGCTATAGAGGGCAGTGGGTGTGCAGTGAGCTTCTGAACCCTGGACTGCTCAGACTGGAATCCAGATCGGTCACCTCAGTTTTTCCATCTGTAAAGTGGGGTTCAAGAAAGCATCTACCTCATAGAGTGGTTGTGCCATTGAGGCGCCAATGAACATATCAGGGGACACTGAATGAACACTGACTATGTGCGTCGCTGTGTTAATACCTCTACTGCAGGGAAAACACGTTGTAAGCTCAGGGCCTGCAAAAGTGCCCAATAATGTCCTTCTTATTTATTCTTATTCTTTACTGGTCAGAGCCCTGGTTTAATGGGAACTCAGATACCCTAGTGGATGCAAATTTAGACGAGCTCACCCCCATCCAATTTATGGGGGCTTGAGGTCAGGGCTTGATCTCTAAACAGTTGCTGACACCTGAGGCCTGATCTCTCACCAGCTCATCTTCCTTCTGCCCAGAGAGAGGCTGGGGCAGGGAGTGAGGAACATTCTTGGTTTGGGTTCCCCAGACACAGACCCTGAGATGAGGGTTTGACAAGGGCAAGTCATTTATTTAGGAGGTGATCCCAGGAGGGGTAAGTGAGAGGGGCCAGGGGAGGCAGCCAATAAGGGGTGTGCTGTTAAAACATCACCGTTGGACACCCAAGGCTCAGTTCCACTGGGGACTTCCAGGAGACAGTGTAGGGTAGGCTCCTGGGAGCTGTCCCCCACCTCGGGGAGAGGGAGCCGGGGCATTTATCCACCAGCTCTCATCAATCATTGGTGGAGGCTGCCTCAGAAGGCGGGAACACCCAGCCTCTTGGGTCTGTCCTGTGTACCAGCCAAGTCCAGTCCAACAGTCAGAGAACAGACTGAGAGTCCCTGATATTTACAGTCAGTAGCTTTCATTGTGGGGAGGTAAATGCAGAAAGGACATGGTGGCCCCCTGGGGCACCTGCTACACCGTCCCCTCCACTCCCCAGGTGAAACTGGCCTCCTGGTCCAGAGAAAAGCTGGGAAGCTGGTATAGCACATTCCGTCGAGGGAAGAAGGTGAGTTGCCCTGGAGGCCAAGGTGGGGATGGTATAAAAATTGGTGGAAACCAGCATGGGAATTGGAGGAGGTGAGATGAAAAGGAGAGACTCACTTTGCCTCTTGATGATCACAGCATCAGATGTATGATAGGGCAAAGCACAGGTCATGGTGGCGATCCAGAGGCAGTGCTGGAAGGACCTGAAGGCTTCCTGGTAGAAGTCGCAGCTCAGCTGAGGTCTAAGGAATAAGTTGGGTTGCAAGTTTGGGAGGACAAGGAATAGTGTTCCAGGCAGATGGAACAGGATATATGAAGGCTCAGAGTCAAGAGAGGGCCTGGTAAATTTAAAGAAAAGGTGACTTGCTCTGCTCTAGAGAGTGTGAGGGGGAATGTGGTAGGAGAAGAGGCTGGGGAGGTGGTTGTGAGCTAGGCCCACTTCCTCAGAAAGATCTATGAGCAGTAGGGAGCCATGGAATGTTTTTAAGTGAGGGAGGCACCGAGATTAAATCTCTGTGATAGAAAAATGCCTCTGAGCTGGTGGTGGTGGTGATGGGGATCTTGGAGGCTGGGAGACCCAGAAGACCGATGTGTTGGTCCAGGAGAGCAAGGAAGGGACCAGGCTGGAGCTGGTGCTATGGAGATGGAGAGGAGGGCATGGCTTAGAACAACCTCTAAGAGGGGAAGTCAGTACGACCTAGTAATTGATGGGATGACAAGTCAATAGGACCTAGTAACTGATGAGATGGCACGTGAATAGGACCTATCAGGTGAGTAATTGATGAGATGAGTAATTGATGAGATGGAGGGGAGGGAAGAGATAGGGATGACACCCAAGTTCCTGGTTTGAGGGACTGATGTCTAGTGAGGTTCTGAGATATGTAAATGGGAAGAAGGTCAGGTTTATGGGATGGAGTGGAATCTTGGGTTCATTGGGGATTTGTTTATGTAACATATATGTGTATGCTAAACATTGGGAACATAGCAGCAAAGAAAAGTTCCTAACTTCATGAAGTTGATATTCTACTGGGAATAGGACCAAGGAAGCAGACAGACCATAACCAAGGAAACAAAGCTATAATATAATGTCAGGGGGTATCTTGGTTTGGGTTCCCCTGAAAGAGACCCTGAGGCAAACACTCAATTGCAAGGGGCTTATCTGGGACGTGATTCCAGAAAACATCAATTGTGGAACATGATAGGGTACAGGGAAGAGAAGGAAGCCAGGACGCGTTACCAAGCCAGTTACCTCAAGTTAATAATATATTTTATGTAACCCAATATATCCAAAATATTGTCATATCAATATAAAGATTATTGAGGCATTTTAAACTTTCCCCCTCTGAGTTCTTCAGAGTCTGGTGCATATTTTATATTTATAGCACATCGTAATTTGGACACTAACTTCCCTTGGAAGTACTTAGATTGCATAAAACCTGCAGCTGAAAAAGTAGATTCACATCCTCAAGTTGTTCCAAACCTCAGTTTTCTGATAAATGGATTGAAGCTCAGTTATTAAATTAATGTTACAAGTTTTAAATTAAATAATTAAATAAAAAATTAAAATTTAAATGGATGGACCTAGAGATTAGCATACTAAGTGTAGTAGGTCAGACAGAGAAAGACAAATATATGATATCACTTACATGTGGAATCTAAAAAAATGATACAAGTGAACTTATTTACAAAACAGAAATAGACTTACAGACATAGAAAACAAACTTACAGTTACCAAAGGGGAAAGGGGAGGGAGGGATAAATTATGCGTTTGAGATTAACAGATACACACTACTATATATAAAATAGATGAGCAATGAGGACCTACTGTATAGCACAGGGAACTATATATTCAATATCTTGTAATAACCTATAATGGAAAAGAATCTGAAAAATAATATATATATGAGTATATGTGTATATATATATATATATATACACACACATACACAAATAACTAAAACTTTTCACTGTAAATCTGAAAATAACACGACATCGTAAATCAACTATACTTCAATTTTTTTTTTTTTTTTTGCGATACGCGGGCCTCTCACTGTTGTGGCCTCTCCCGTTGCGGAGCACAGGCTCCGGACGCGCAGGCTCAGTGGCCATGGCTCACGGGCCCAGCCGCTCCGCCGCATGTGGGATCTTCCCAGACCGGGGCACGAACCCTTGTCCCCCGCATCGGCAGGCGGACTCTCAACCACTGCGCCACCACGGAAGCCCTTATACTTCCATTTTTTAAAAATGAGTGCCAACAGAAAAAAATTAACATTGAAATAAAGTTTTGAAAACTTTCTCAGTCTCACCGGCTGCATTTCAAGGGCTCAATGGCCACACGTGCCTAGGGGCTTGCAAGAGAACCGTGGACAGCCGGATGGCTGGTGGGGCTGATAAAGATGAGGACGTGGCAGGGCGGGCAGGTCTGCGGTGGGTGGAGATCCTGGGAGGCGGGTACCTCAGAAGGAGTAGAGGCGAAGGGAGCACCCTCACCTCTTCTTGGTCCCACCTCCAGTTCTCCTACGTGGATGCGGATGGGGCCCCGGTGAGTGTGGTGCAGTTGACCTTCCTGAAGTTGCTGAGTGCCACAGCCCGCCAGAGCTTCACATACTCCTGCCAGAACTCGGCCGCCTGGCTGGACGAAGCTGCAGGAGACCATGGCCGCTCTGTCAGTTTCCTTGGGACCAACGGGGAGGAGCTGTCCTTCAACCAGACGGCAGCAGCCACCATCACTGTCCCCTACGACGGCTGCAGGGTAAGGGAGGGGTGAGGGGCTGGCCAGAGCAGGGCGGGAGGCTGTGGCTACCCTCCCCCTGACTCAGCATCCGTGTCTTCCCACGGTCAGCTCCGGAAGGGACAGACGAAGACCCTCTTCCAGTTCAGCTCTTCCCGAGTGGGATTTCTGCCCTTATGGGATGTGGCGTCCGCTGACTTTGGCCAGACGAACCAGAAATTTGGGTTTGAACTGGGCCCCGTCTGCTTTAGCAGCTGAGAGCTTCACGGGTGGGAGGGAAAATGAGGGAGCCCCAGATGGGGCACATTTGGTGCTGAGGCTTTGAAGCCATCACATTTATCGTCTCCTGGGACCGTGGAGCCAGGGGAGAGTCTGCTCATCAGCGTCAAACAGTATTCCTTCTCCATTCCGGGGTTCTGGAGGCTGGACTCCCCTGGCCCATGAGTCCCATTTCCCTGCACTTCACCCCGGCTGGCGTAACTGTAGTCTGGCTCTGTCTCCCCTTCATGCTCACCCGATGCTCAACTCCCTCCCCTGACCCCCATGCAATGAACTTCTAACTCAGAGCTGATGAATGCCCCCCATGCCTGCCTCGCACCCCTCAGTCAGTGCTCTCAACACCCTTTGGTGCTACCTTCCGCATAGTTAAGCACTGGATGTCTCCTGATCCCAGGCTGGGACCTCTTCACTCATTCCTATTTTCAGGTGGGTTCACAGTGAATGGACTGAAGTCAGACGACGGAGGGAAGTGGGATTTCCCCGGGCTGAGCTGTGTGTTCTTTCTGCTGCCTCAGCCCCGCTAGCTCTGAATACTGCTTCCCCCCATATCTCCCCAAATGCACCTTGCCATGCCAGATGGTTTGGGGACCAGGATGGTGGGGGGTAAATCAGGATCCTAATGGTGCTGCCCTATTTATACCTGGGTCTGTATTAAAAGGGAAAACCCCCTCTGTTGTATACTTAATCTGCTTCTTCCTTAGGGAGGGCTGGGATATGATGAGAGAGATTCTAGCATGATCCCCAAGTCCGCCCCCCACCCTGCCCCAGGCCATAGGGCATAATTGGCATCTCAAGTCTGAGAATAAACCAGTGAACTGTGTCCCTGTCTGCCTTTCATCTGACGCTGGCCATATCTCTCTTAGGGTCAGGCTCTTGTCTCACCCAAGGAATCTGCCACCACCTGTCTTAATAATTGAGTCTTTTGGTAGTCTTTTTGGCCATGGTCTTTGGGGGTTGGGGAACCTAATTATAATGGGATTCACTGGAAGTGATGGGCCTGTTTATTAACTTAGGCTGCTAGAGGAAAAGTTGAAAAAATAGTCAGATCTCTAAGAGAGCAGATCTTAAATGTTCTCAGGACAAAAAAAGAAATGGTAAATATGTGACGTGAGGGAGGTGTTAGCTAATGCTATGGTGGTAATCTTTTTGCCATATATAAGTGTATCAAATCAACATGTTATATACACTTTAAACATCTACAATATCATATGTCTATTATATCTCAATAAAGCTGGGAAAAATTGTGAACCTATTAGGAAGACATTTAACTTTAAAAAAGAAAGTAGACAGATCTCCATGTTGACCTTGATTGGTCTTGGAATCACTGCCTGAGTTGAGGGGATGTATCAAGAGGTGACATGGAATGTGGTTTTGGTTTGAGATAAAATGACTAGGGGTCAAAGGTTTGGGTGGCAGGTCAAGGGAGTGAGTTGGGGGTGAAGAGAATTGAATTATGAGTTGACCCTTGTGGTGAGTTGGAGGTTAGGGGTTAAGGGTAGGGTAAATTACGTTGAAGTGGGTTGAAGATAAGTTGAGTTGGAGGGTGGTGTGAAGTGTGTTGAATCAGTCTGGGGATCTGTTGAATTGGGGGTTGGAATGATGAGTGGATTGCATTAAGGGTTTGGAATTGGATATTGGGTTGAATTGAATTAGGGTTGATTTAAGAAGTAGAATGAACTGAGTAGAGGTAAGTAGGGGTTACTATGAATATGGGGTAGGGATTGCCAGTGTGGTAAGTTAAGATGTGATCAGTTAAGATGAGAGTTGGGTTTGGGGTGACTTGAATTTGGGGTTAGATGTTGGGTTGAAGGTTTTAAAAAACAGATTTATTGAGATATAATTCACATACCATATAATTCACCCATTTAAAGTGTATAATTAAATGGTTTTTAGGGTATTCACAGACTTGTGCAACCTTAACCACAATCAATTTGGAACATTTTCGTCACCTCAGAAAGAAATCCCATATCCGTGAGCAGTCACCCATCATCTCCTCCAAACCTCTCGGTGGTAGGAAACCACTAATCTTTCCATCTCTGTGGATTTGCCTGTTCTCCACATTTCATATAAATGGAATCATACAATATGTGGTCCTTTATGTCTGGCTTCTTTCATTTAGCATAATAATGTCACAGTTCATGTTGCAGAATGCATCAGAACTTCATTCCTTGTTATTGTTGAATAATAATTTACTGCATTTTGTTGATCCATTCAGCACTTGATAGACATTGTTGAGTTAGGAGTGATGGAGGGCTGGTGTGAGTTAAGTTGGGTCAGGTGGGATTGTGTGGGTAGAGGTAGCAGGTTGGAGTGAATTGCCTCCCTCAAACCCAGGGTTTGGGACTTCCCTGGTGGTGCAGTGGTTAAGAATCCACCTGACAACGCAGGGGACATGGGTTTGAGCCCTGGTCCCAGAAGATCCCACATGCCGTGGAGCAACTGAGCCCGTGCGCCACAACTACTGAGCCTGCACTCTGGAGCCCGCGAGCCACAACTACTGAAGACCGCAAGCCACAACTACCGAAGCCCACATGCCTAGAGCCCGTGCTCCGCAACAGGAGAAGACACCGCAATGAAAAGCCCGTGCACCGCAACGAAGAGTAACCCCTGCTCGCCGCAACTAGAGAAAGCCCATGCCCAGCAACAAAGACCCAATGTAGCCAAAAATAAATAAATAAATTTATTTTTAAAAACCCCCAAACCAGAGCTTACTCTGCTATTCCTGCCAGCAGCCCTCTAAGGCCACCTGAATACTTGCTCTAGATTCCTTTGTTCATTCCATAAATGTTACTAAGAGTGCTAACTCTATGAAGAATATTGGTGCCCAGAGGTTAATCCATGAGTTCATCCCTTTATTCACTTACTCATTTGTTTAGCTCTATTGAGTGTGTAGTAAGCACTAGGCATTGCTCCAGATGCTGGAGATAGAAGAAAGACGCCGTATCTGCCCCTCAGGACCTTACTTCTGAGGAAAACAGATTACACACAAATCTCTCTGTAATGTGGCTTCAGGTAGTATTAATTGTTGTGAAGGAAAATCAAACAAGTTACATGGAGAGTGATGGAGTCGGGGGCTTATTTGAAATAGGTTGGTCAGAAGAGGCTTCGCTGAGGAGCTGGTGTTTTAGCAGAGACCTGAAGGATGTGAGGGAAGAACCAAGTGGAGTCTTTTTTTTTTTTTTTGCGGTACGCGGGCGTCTCACTGTTCTGGCCTCTCCCGTTGCGGAGCACAGGCTCCGGACGCGCAGGCTCAGCGGCCATGGCTCACGGGCCCAGCCGCTCCGCGGCATGTGGGATCCTCCCGGACCGGGGCACGAACCCGTGTCCCCTGCATCGGCAGGCGGACTCTCAACCACTGCGCCACCAGGGAAGCCCCAAGTGGAGTCTTTTTTTTGGCCGAGGAGCTTGAGGGATCTCAGTTCACTGACCAGGGACTGAACCCAGGCCACAGCATACAGCAGTGAAATCCCAGAATCCTAACCATTAGGCCACCAGGGAGCTCCCCACGTAGAGACTTGAGGAAGTATCCGACACACAATGAAGAACCCAGAAACCCTCAAATACCAGTGAGGGCTCTTGAGGGGGTGGGGTTTCTCCCGGTCATCTCTTCTCCCGATGTGTTGCTTTTGCTGATTTCTTCACCCTGGGTTGATGTCTATCAACCCAAATGTAGACCGGAGCCTGCCTTCCTTTTAGTTCCTCTCTCAAACATCTTTAACTCAAGAATGCTTATGGCGGGCTTCCCTGGTGGCGCAGTGGCTGAGAGTCCGCCTGCCGATGCAGGGGACATGGGTTCGTGCCCCGGTCCGGGAGGATCCCACGTGCCGTGGAGCGGCTGGGCCCGTGAGCCATGGCTCCTGAGCCTGTGCGTCCGGAGCCTGTGCACCGCAACGGGAGAGGCCACAACAGTGAGAGGTCGCGTACCGCAAAAAAAAAAAAAAAAAAAAAAAAAAGTGTAATGACTCTTTAATTACGTAAAAGCTCATTAAAGAATTAGAAATTCAGCCCTGCTAAATTAAAGGGTAATTGACAAAGGTGTAAGGAGGGAGTTTTAGGCCTTGCACGCTCAGCTCTGTGTATTTACCCAGCATCATCACCGGCACCCTGGCGGCTGCTGGGAAATTCCCAGCTGATTTGCATATTCAGCAGCCATAATTAATCACACTGCTTGTGCTTCAGGAGCAATTTACTCCAGAGCTGGGGGTGGGGCAGGGCGGCCAGCGTGGGGGCCCGGCTGCAGATTCAGACCGGGTTGTAGGGGGTGGGTGGAGCAGGGGATGTTACACATACACACTCACAAAATTGTCGGAGATACAAACAATGACATACGCAGACCAAGGGCTCATGGAATCGGACTCTCATCTTGTCACCTCCTTCCATCCCCCGCTGCTACCACAGCTGCCACTTCCTGGACCCACAAGCAGACTCAGGCAGACCCGCATCACACACTCCCCTACACCTCAGCCAGATCCAGATACACTGACACACAAAGGCCACACAGAAAGTTGCACACACCCAGTTGTGTCTGGACATACACCTAGAGCTGCCCTGCAAAAACAACCGTGTTCACAAACCCACCGTCAGAGATGGAGCCACATCTGGAGGGAGATCCCCATTGTCACACATAGAACTACTGTATCCTGGGGCCTGGCACATGCTAGGCACACAGAGGAACACGCAGCCCCACACAGAGACATGCCACCAACACACAAGCCGCAGATGTGGGCCCAGGTAAACTCCATCATGGGTGGTTCAGAGATAACCCTCCCTCTGCCCACACATTCATCCAATCAATCAACCAATCTTTGTTAAGCACCTACCATGTGCCAGGCACTATTCTAGGCTTTGGGTACCCAGCTGTGGACAAAACAAAGATCCCTGCCCTCGTGGAGTTAACACTAGTGGGGTTGACAGACAGTAAGCAAATACATATATGATATGTCAGGTGGTGCTATGAAGAAAAATAAGGCAGGGAGGAGGACTAGAGGGGTGTTCGTTGAGACAGAGTAGTCAAGGAAGGCTTCCTGGAGGAGGCATCCCTGAAGCGGTGGCTCATACAGAGAGAGAGGGAGGGAGCCATGTGACATCTCACACAGCCAGGCCCAGAGGCACTGACCCATGCAGAACCGCGCCGATCCACATCTGGCCATGCAAAGAGGTCCTGACCCCACAAGAGCAGACGTGTGGCCTTCTGTGCTGAGTGCCCCAGACACCAGAGCTTCCTTTCGAGAGGACGGGCCTGGACCCTGAAGGTGACAGTGCAGCACTGGGAAGACGGGTGGCTGAGCAGATGGAAGACCCAGATTGACACCAAGAGGTTGTCCTGTCTTTCCATGATGCTAGTCTAATCTCCTTTATACACGCTTTTTCCCCCTTGGTAAATTTCTTAGTTTATTTTTGTGGTGAAAAACTGCATAACATAAAATTTACCATCTACCTTTTTTTTTTTTTTTTTTTTTTGCGGTACGCGGGCCTCTCACTGTTGTGGCCTCTCCCATTGTGGAGCACAGGCTCCGGACGCACAGGCTCAGCGGCCATGGCTCACGGGCCCAGCCGCTGCGCGGCATGTGGGATCTTCCCGGGCCGGGGCACGAACCCGTGTCCCCTTCATTGGCAGGCGGACTCTCAACCACTGCGCCACCAGGGAAGCCCTACCATCTACCATTTTTAAGTGTACAGTTCAGTAGTGTTAAGTATATTCACGTTGCTGGGCAACAGATCTCTACAACTTTTTCACCTTGCAAAACCGAAACTCTATACTCATTAAATAACTCTCCATGCCCTGCCACCTCAGCCTCTGGCACCCACCTTCTACTTTCTGTCTCTATGGATCTGACTCCTCTAGGGACCTCACATGAGTGGAATCATGCAGTATTTGTCTTTTTGTGACTGGCTTATTTCACTGAGCATCATATCCTCAAGGTTCACCCATGTTATAGCATGTATCAGAATTTCCTTCCTTTTTAAGGGTGAATGATATTCCATTGGATGGATGGACCACATTTTGTATATCCAGTCATCCACTGATGGACACTTGGGTTGCTTCCACCTCTTGGCTACTGTGAATAATGCTGCTATGAATATGAAAGTGCAAGTATCTCTTTGAGACCCTGCTTTGGATTCTTTTGGATCTATCTCCAAAAGTGGAATTGCTAGATTGAGTATTATTTCTTTCTTAGAAATTGTTTTCATCCAGGCACACAATATGTACAATAAAATGCACTGATCTTAAGTGTTCTGTTGGAGGAGTTTTGACAATTGTCTACACACCCTAAACAAGATGTAGACTGTTTCTAGCACCCAGAAAATCCTGATGCCCTTTCCCATGCCCCCCCACCCCGGAGACACACCTTCTTCTCGGATCCATTCCAAGTGTGGCAAAACTGATGAATGAAATATGGAAGGTTTATGGAGGTAGTGTTGTGTAGTGGTTAGAGCCAAACCACCTGGTCCAAGTTTCAGCTCCTTTGCTATATCAGATGTGACCTTCACCCCTCTGAACCTCAGTCTCCAGAGCTGTAAAGTGGGGTGAATAATAGCACCTACAGCGTCAGATTGTGTGAGGATTAAAGTAGTTAAAATAGATCACATACTTAGAACAATGTCTGCCATGTGGTAAGTGCTACAAAAGTGTTACATTTTAAGTGTTGCATATATAAAAATATGCATACATATGCAACACTTAAAATGCAACATACATATAAATATATGGGGAGAGAGAGAGAGGGAGAGATAGAGAGAAACTTTATAATGAACACTCATGTGCCCACCACCCAACCTAAGAAATAAAGCATCATACCCACAATTGATGCCTCCTGTATACATTTCTGCCATTGCATTCCTCTCCCTTCCCCAGCAAGGGTAGATGAATGTGGAGAATTAAAACCATGGGTTTAGGGACTTCCCTGGAGGTCCAGTGGTTAAGATTCCGTGCTTACACTGCAGGGGTTGGGGGTTCGATCCCTGGTTGGGGAACTAAGATACTTCATGCCGTGCAGCGCGGCCAAAAAAAAATACATAAAATAAAATTTAAACCGTTTACCCATTTTTAAGTGTCCAGTTCAGTGACATGAAATACATCCACATTGTTGGGCAACCATTCCCACCACCCACCTCCAGAACTTTTTCATCTTCCCCAACTGAAACTCCATCCCCATGAAACCCTAACTTCCTATTTTTTCCTTTCCCTAGGTTGTGGGAATTTTTGACCTCAGTTTATTTCTCCATGTTTACTGCTTACAGAAAGCTGTATCCAAGGATGATGGACAACATGATTTTGCAAGTTTCTAAACGATCTCACACTGGTACAATACTGAACATGTTTTTTTGTGACTTGCTTTGTTAGTTCAGCCAGAGATTTTTTTCATCTTCTCCATGTAGGCACAAGTATTTCTAGTCTTGTCTTTTTCATTGCTTTGAAAATGCTCCCCTCAGCAGAGTCAGCTGTTCTCCTACTCATAAACTTTTAGGTACTTCCCATTTTGTTCCTCTTCAAACATCTAGGCATGTGTTGCACATGGTAAGTATCTCTAGGGTGTCTAAGTATATAAGGAATTAGGAAATTCTGGGTTAGGGAGAAGGTGCATTTTCATCTATCCTGAGTAGGATGTTCATGCTGGTTGCCCAAACCTCACGATGTACCTTTCAGATCACCACTCTCCCGAGACTCCCTTTTAGCCCTAAGACAAAGTCCAAGTTCTTCTACCTGCGGTTCTGGCCTCACTTGCCACCACACCTCATCAGGAGACCTAGCCTCCTGCACCTTGTGGCCTCAGGGCCTTTGCGCCTGCTCTTCTTTCTGCCCACCACGCCCTGCCAGCTCTTACTCATCCCTCGGATTGCAACTCTGGTGTCACTCCCTGATGCTGACCCCTCAGGCTAGATCCGGGCCCCCTAGTCACACTCAGTGAACCCTGCCCATCTGTGCAGGCACCCTACTCCTAACTCTCAATTACTTGAAAACGGGGCTTCCCTAAAGCCAGTGCAGGCTGGGCCTGGATTGAGTGTCCGGTCTCTGCTTGTGGATAGCTGGAGGAGTCTGTGCATCTGCCTTGGGGCTGGGGTGGCAGCTGCACAGAGACCTGGGCTCCACTCCCAGTTCTACCACTTGCTAGCTGTGTGACCTCAGGCAATGGCTTAACCCCTTTGAGCCCCTCACTTTCCTCTCCTGTGAAACTCTTCCCAGGGCTGTTGCAGGGGTTGAAATGAGCCCCGGCCAGGTCTGGCTCAGGGTAGACCGCTTTTGGTAGGAGCTGCTGTGGTTCTGAGCCAAGTTCCGGCCCCATAACCTTGGATTAGGGCTTCTCTCCTTCCTGGCTTGGCAGGGCTGGGAAGTGATGCTAGGTCTCCTTGTCCCGCCAGCTCATTCCTCAATTCCCAGGCCTTTAATGGGAACCATATGCACTGGACGCCTGCCTGTCCACCCGTCCTCCCTCCTCCGTATCCTCCCCCAGAGAGGCCTCCTGAGTCATCTGGTCTCCCTCCCCCTCCCCTGCTTCTCACAACCTCATTCCCACACTGCTCCGGCCTGGGGTTTGCGTGTTGTGGGTGTCTGTGTTGTGTCATGGGTCCCTGTGGGTGTGTGTGAACTGTCTGCCTGTACTTTGTGACTGTGTCTGAACTGTGGGTCTGTGGGTGGGTTTTATACAAACGGTGTGCCTCTTTTCTTTGGTTTTTTGGTTTTTTTTTTTTTTTTTTTTTGCAGTACGCAGGCCTCTCACCATTGTGGCCTCTCCCGTTGCGGAGCACAGGCTCCGGACGCGCAGGCTCAGCGGCCATGGCTCACGGGCCCAGCCGCTCCACGGCATGTGGGATCTTCCCGGACCAGGGCACGAACCCGTTTCCCCTTTATCGGCAGGCGGACTCTCAACCACTGCGCCACCAGGGAAGCTCCCCCGGTGTGCCTCTTTTTTGTGTCTGTGTGTTGTGCTTAAACTACCTGCCCTGTTTTGTGTGATTGTCTTGTGAGTTCGTGCATGTTACTGTATGAACGATATGTCTGTTTCATAGATCTCCACATACATGAATCTGTGTGTGTGAGCTGTGCGTCTGAACCATGGGGTTTGGGTGTTTTTTGTGTCGGGGGTCTGTGTGTGTGTTGGATCAAATGTATTTGTGAGTGCTGGTTCTTGGGTAACTGTGGTTGGTTCACCTCTGACGTTATTCCACCATTTGATGGGTTTGTGTGTGGGTTTCTGTGGGCTCTTCTGCCTGGAACGTGTATCAGGCTGTGTGTTGCATGTGGTTGTATGTGCTGGTTCTGGGTGA
Source organism: Leucopleurus acutus (assembly GCF_964270905.1). NCBI lineage: Eukaryota > Metazoa > Chordata > Mammalia > Artiodactyla > Delphinidae > Leucopleurus > Leucopleurus acutus. The sequence goes on along the minus strand of NC_139145.1, from coordinate 6,854,352 downwards.
CACTGTTCCGCCTGAGCATGGCATTGTGCCTGGGCCATTTATCAGGGTGCAGTGTCCCTGGGTGACTCTAAGTCCATGTTGTGTGTTTGTGTGTCAGTTCACTTGAGGCCAGACCTGTGCAACTGGGGGACAAATTCTCATTTGCACATGGTCAGTGTGTGTGTGTGTGTGTGTGTGTGTGTGTGTGTGTGTGTGTGATGCCTGGAGGGGAGGGAGTTCCTTTGGTGGCTGCAGCTCCATGGTGAGAAATGCCCAAGAGAAGGAAAGAATGGGGCTGAACAGTGGGGCCAGGGTGTGGGGAAGCCCCAGGCTCAACGGCTGAACTTAGGAGCCTCTCCTAGGACATGGAAGGAGAGCTGGGCTCCATTCTGAGTGAACAACTGGAAGAGCAGAGCCCTGGACCTGGAGGGCGCCTGGAATGATCGCCATGGAGTTGCATGTGCAAGCCAGGGAGGGGAAGAGGTGATGCTCAGCTCATCTGGGATGGACCAGGTCTTCTGGATGCCACGTGAACATATCCCCTGCCACGTGAACAGATATCCCCTGCAACCACAGTATAAAAAGCCTCGTGTCTGGAATCCGACACGAACCAAATTATGGTCTTAGCTCTGCTGTACACCCGCTCTGTGACCTTGCTCAAGTGTCTTAATTTCTCTGAGCCTCAATTCCTCCATCTGAAAAGTGGGACTGAGGCAGAGGATGTCGGTGTCCTGCCTGTATCCCCCCTGCCCTCATGGGTTCCTGTGCACACTTTAGCCTCAGGGCTTTCTCAACTCATATTCCGGCCAAACCAGAAATGCTGAGGAGCTGATGCCCCTGGGAGCAGGCCTCCCACAGTGACACGTGGGACTTGGAGAATAAATACCTCCCTCCCTCACCCTCTGGTGGGACAACTATGAAGGGCAGCATCTATGCTGTCTCCAAGGGGTCTCCAGGAGGACTGACCCTCAGTTGTCTATGTGGATTGGATAGGAAAGGAAAGATGCAGAACAAATAACCCAGTATCATGCTACAGAGGTCAATAGGTTGGCTTTGATTCAGACAGAACTGGGTTTGAACCCAGTGTCTGCTGTTTGTAGCTGGGTGGCCTTGGTCAAGTTAGCTAACCTCTCTGAGCCTCAGACTTTGCATTCTTAAATTGGGGATAATCATTCCTACCTTATAGGGTTGTTGTAAGAATTCAAGGAAATAGGGACTTCCCTGGTGGTCCAGTGGCTAAACCTCCATGCTCCCAGTGCAAGGAGCCCAGGTTCAATCCCTGGTCAGGGAAGTAGATCTCACATGCTGCAACTAAGAGTTCACATGCCGCAACTAAAGATCCTGCACGCGACAACAAAGATACCACACGTGGCAACGAAGATGCTGCATGCTGCAACAAAGATCCCGTGTGCCACAGCTAAAAAAAAAAGAAGAAGAATTAAAGGAAATAATGCATGGAGAGGACTTCACCTGGGAAGTGGGAGCTCGATGAGTGGGGATGGCTGTTATTAAAGAGATGTAGGGAATTCCCTGGTGGTCCAGTGGTTAGGACTCTGTGATTCTATGGCAGAGGGCATCGGTTTGATCCCTGGTTTGTGAACTAAGATCCCGCAAGCCACGTAGTACAGCCAAAAAAAAAAAAAGTGTGTGTGTGTGTGTGAGAGAGAGAGAAAGAGAGAGAGAGAGAGAGAGAGGGAGAGAGAGAGAGATGCAGCCCTGAGTAGGTAGTCGCACATAGCCTGGGGTATTAGGACTTCATGAATGACAAGGTTTTCTCCAAACAGGTAAGGGGAATGAATATTCCAAGAACATATCAATCAGCGTTTAGCTATAGGAAATAAGGACCAAAATCAGGGAACCTAGTGCTTACAAAACTGTTGGAAGGCAGAAGGATGGGGCTCTAGGCTAAGCCTATTGGATGACTTACTACAGAACATGACTTCTGAATTGACCCTTCCAGGAGCTTCTGCCTCTGATATTCACATAGGAAGGTGGGGAATAACACACTGGGAACCACTGACTTCAAGAATACATCACCATAACAAGAATGAATATATGTATATGTGTAACTGAATCACTTTGCTGTATACCTGAAATTAACACAACATTGTAAGTCAACTATATGCCAATAAAATAAAAAAATACATCACCATAATGCATAAGCAAAATCCGGTCCAGCCATACAATGGAATATTATTCAGCTATAAAAAGGAGTAAAGTTCTGATACATGCCATACCATGAGGTTTTTTTCCGTTGTGGCCTCTCCCGTTGCGGAGCACAGGCTCCAGACGCGCAGGCTCAGCGGCCATGGCTCACGGGCCCAGCCGCTCCGCGGCATGTGGGATCTTCCCAGACCAGGGCACGAACCCGTGTCCCCTGCATTGGCAGGCGGACTCTCAACCACTGTGCCACCAGGGAAGCCCATACCACAAGGTTTTGATAAACCTCAAAAACATTATGCTAAGTGAAAGAAGCTAGACACAAAAGGACAAATATTTTGTGACTCCACTTATATGAAATATCTTAGATAGGCAAATTCATTGAGACAGAAAGTAGATTAGAGGTTCCAGGGGTTGGGGATGGGAAAGATGAGGAGTTATTGTTTAATGGTTACAGAGTTTTGGGGAGACGAAAAAGTTCTGAAAACAGATAGTGTTGATGGTTTCACAACACTGAAGAGGTAATTAATACCACTGAATTGTACCCTTAAAAATGGTTCAGGGAATTCCCTGGTGGTCCAGTGGTTAGGACTTTGTGCTTTCACGGCTGAGGGCCTGGGTTTGATCCCTGGGTTGGGGAACTAAGATCCCACAAGCCACGCAGTGTGGAAGAAAGAAGGAAAGAAAGAAAGAAGAAGAGAAAGAAAGAAAGAAAGAAAGAAAGAAAGAGGAATAAAGGAAGGAAGGAAGAAAGATGGAACTTCCCTGGTTGCACAGTGATTAAGACTCTGAGCTCCCAATGCAGGGGGCCTGGGTTCGATCCCTTGTCAGGGAACTAGATCCCAAATGCATGCCACAACTAAGAGTTCGCATGCTACAAATAAAGAGTTGGTGAGCCGCAACTAAGGAACCCACCTTCTGCAACTAAGACCCAGCGCAACCAAATAAATAAATAAATAAATAAATAAAATATTTTTTAAAAAGAAAGAAAGATAGTTTAAATGGCAAATTTTATGATACTTATATTTTACTACAACTTAAAAAATTAATAATGTAATATACCAAAAGCCATTGAAGTATACACTAAAGGGTGAATTGTATGGCACGTGAATTATATCTTGATAAGACTGTTTTTTTTTTTTAAAAAATACATCTCCATGGTTGCAATGTAGAGATTTGGAAGCTACCCTCATTGTCACTTGCAACTGCCTCTCAACAAAAGCTAGTGACACTGGTGACTGAAGACAGTAACATCTCTGCAGGAAAACCCACAATAGAAAGATGACCTCCATCCACTTCCCCCACCCACATCTCAATCTTCCAACTGATAGAATCTCATTGCCATACAGAAATCTAGCTGCAAGGGAGTCTGGAAAACATAGTTTTTTAGCTTTGCAGCCTCTGTAGTGTAGGAATGCACACTAGGAGGTTGGGATGGTGCTGAGAGTCAATTCATCGTCTCTTGGTTTTGCTTACACAGGAATTTTTCCCTCTTTCAATGGTAAAAGTTCCATATCTCCCCCCACCACACACACTTCGCTCCCTTGTTTTCCATCCAATATAGATTGAATGAGGCTAACTCCACTTTCTGGGTCCAGAGGGGTGAACTATGAGCCAGGTCTGGTCAAGCCACATAATCAATTCCTCTGAAACCATGATTGGCTCAGGGATGGGCACATGACTTGGGATGGACCAATGAGAGACACTATTTTGCAAGCTCTCTTTTTGCTGAAGTTGCTGAGCTTGGAAGAGGTAAGCTCCTGGGAATTATCTTTAACACCTCCTGGCTAAAAGGGATCCCTTGTAGAGAATAGTAGAGATGATAAATGGAGAGAGAGAGAATTCTGATGATGTAACAGAACCCCTGGATCCAGCCATGCCTGAATTCCATTACCTCTGGATTTTTTCTTTCAGTTATGTGAGCTAATAGATATTCTTTTTTTGTTTAAGACGGTTCAAGTTGCCTTTCTGCTACTTGCTATCAAAGGAGCCCTGAATAATATATGGAGGGGTCAGCAAGAGCAAATGTATGGGTAGACATGAATGGCCTAGATTCATTTACTCATTAAATTTTTCTTGATCATCTTCTCCATGTCAGGCCCTGTGCAGAGTATGGGAAAACAAAGGCCTGGACTGTTTCTTCCTCTGGCTGGACACATAGAGGGGTCACAGGTGAGTAAAGCCAATGGCTGCCCAAGCATCAATTAAGAAAACCCAACGGCCAGCTGGCGAGAGTTGGCAGGGATCCACTGCCCTTCTCCCCTGCCTCTGCACATTGTGGAGAGCAGACTGCGCAGTACCAGACCCCAAGCCACCTGGTCCGTCAGTTTTGTTGTACAAGGTCCTCGAGAAGCTGATCTCTCTTCAGTGACGGTGCACAAGGCAGACATCATGCTCATCGTAGCACTGACCATGGTGCTGATCTTGAAGCTGACAACCGTACAACCGGGACACCGAGTATGACCCTGACCACAGTACAACACGATAATAATTCTGACCATAGCCTGGCCAGGTCACTGTCCAAAGCTAGGTCAGAACACTGACCACAGCATGACCAGGACAGTGATTGTGACTCTGAGCCACACACAGCCAGGAAGCTGACCACCACACTGACCACAGCACAGTCAAGAATGACCAGTGGAGACCACAGTACTGACCACAATGCTGACCACAGTAGAACCGGGATGCCGAGGGCAGTGCAGATCACGGTTTAATAGAACATTGACACAGCATGATCAGGCCACTGGCAGTGCCACTGACCACAGCTGTGGTTATGTCTACAGCACTGAATGTATTGGCCAGGGTCTAGTCAGAAAAACAAAGCTCACGCCAGATAGTTCAATAGCAAGAATTTAATATGGGGATTTAGTTACCGACGTGTTAGTTAAGCTTTAAGAGCAAATAGGGGGCGGTGAATCTACTCTAGAATAGCAAGCCACCGCCTTCCAAGGTCTGAAGCAGCAAAGGGAGGAGGTGTTTACCAGAGTTACGGCCACCTGGCAGGAGCTGAATGAACCATGCTGGGGACCCTCAAAGGGGCTGAGACCACAGAGGCTGAGACAACAGCCACGGCCAGAGACACCCAAACTGGAGAGAGAGGGAGAAATACCCTGGCTTCTTTTTTTCTCCGGTCCTCCAATCTCTCTCCAGGCTTCCCATTGCCTGAGCCCAGCCTGGGAAATGTAGTTGTGTAGGGATCAAGGGAACCTGGGAAATGTAGTTTTCAGGGGCCATCTCTCCTGAAACAGAGCAGGGGAAGGGTGAGGAATGGACCTAAGGGCCTATTGACCCATGTCAACCACACAACACAGGCCATAGCTTGACCATACAATGACCTCCTCCATGACCAATCCCAAGGAGGACATTGTCCGTGGTTCTGAAACACAGCACTAACAAGGGCAAGGAAAGGGACAGGGACAAGTAGGGCCCTCATCCACCCGAGCTGACCACAGCCCACTCTTCGTCAAGAGCTCGTGGGTTCCAACAACCAATACCCCTCTCCTATCCCATGCCTAATGCAGGCTTGGCCTGAGGAGTCAGCAAAAAGATCATCTCCCATCTGGGAAAAAGAGGGAGAGGGATGACGAGATGCCTTTCCTGGCTCAGATTCTGTTTTGTGTCCCACATCCCATGGCCAGTGTCCTCAACCCCACGCTTCATTGTAGTAATGCCCTCTGGGGATTGGGCGCTGGTTAGGTGCTCTATTCATTCACTCATAAGTCACAGAAGTCCCCAACACCTCAAGAGGAAACAGGTCTCGTAAGAGAAGGAAAGCTCTTTGCCTGGGGTCACATGGCCAAGAAGTGACAGAACCAGGGTCGAACCCAGGTCTTATTGGATAACCAGCTCTTTCTCCTTGCTTTGACAAAACCATAACTTATCTACAGGGCACACAGTAGGGTAAGAAAAATGCCAGGCTTCCCCACTCCCAATATTTTATGGCTGATTTCTCTATAACCCGACTTGCTTCCTCTCTCACCCAAAAAACCATAGAGAAACTTTGGTGAGGGAAGATATCTGGGGAGACCGATGAGGGGGGACAGGCAGAGAAAGTCCGGAGGCTGGACGAGGACGTCCTTCATATGCAAATAGCTTCGTGTGGAGGTGGCCTTAATATTTTGATTCTCTCAGGATCTGGTCTCTTGTCTTGGGCCATTGCAAAGGGAAACAGAGACTGTCCCAGGTGTGATGGGGGAAGGAAGATGCCCACCAGCTGGCCATCCCCTTTGGCCTAGTCTAGAGATCTCCCGCCCCCTGTATCTGTCTCTCACTTTCTGTCTCCATCTCCGCCCCCGTCCCTGCAGTGATCCGTCCCTCGAAGCCCAATTTCACAGACTCTGTCTCAGTTTCTCTGTTGACTCCTGAGCTTTTTAAAGAGGGGGCCTCTCAATTTCTCTTCTTTGCTACCAGGCCTTCCTCCTACGCCGCCTGCCCCTTGATCCCTCTCCCAACCCCATTTATAACGTGGGAAATGTCCAGGGAGGGTGAAGTTGACTACCACGTGAAGGAACCCCCTCACCGTCCCCATCTCCATGAGCCACCCCCAGATTGGCCTTGGGGTTCTGGGTCGCAATCCCAGCTACCCTCTCGGGTGCCGGCTTCCCCCCCGCCCCGCTTCGCCGACCCCAGACCCCGCTCCTTCGGCGCCCTAAGACGAGCTGGGGGCGGGGCGGGGGGCGGAGCCCGCAACAAAGACTCGGAGCGAGCGAGGGGCGGGGGTGGGGCGGAATCCCAGCCGCCCGCGAGGCCGGGGAGGCGGCGGCATAGGGTCGCCCGGCCCGGCGGGCGGGGTAGCGCCTGGTGGCGGTCTCCGTGCCGAGGCGTCGCTAGGGCGGGCGGGGAACGGGACGCCGGGCCGGGGGCACGTCATGTGGCCGCTCACGGTCCCGCCGCCGCCGCCGCCGCCGCTGCCGCTGCCGCTGCTGCTGCTGCTGTGTTCAGGCCTCGCCGGACAGGTAGGGGCCCGGCAGGCAGGTGCGGGCGCAGAGGGCTCCAGAAGGGGCGGGGGCTCAGGGGGCCCCGCAGAAACGGGACTGGGGGCTCCATGAGCCCCCCGCGGCTGCGAGGGAGGGGGCGTCGCGGCGAGGGAGGGGCTGGGACGTCCACCCTGGCTTTGGGAACGGGAAGGGGAGCTTCAGATCCAGCCTCAGAAGTGGGATGGTTTGGGAGACAACCTGATCCCAGCTTCGGGGTTCTCAACCTCTCGGTGACCCGCAGCCCACACCCGCCATCTCGCTCGAGCTAAGTGGGGTCGTGGGGGGACTTCAGGGGGCCTTGTGTGTCGCTTATCCTTCACTTCCCCCATCATGGCAGGAGGTGCCCGGCTTTTATAGACCCCCACTCCTCGCCCGCACCCCCAAGGTGGGCAAGGGGGCGGGACTCACGTGTGAGTGACTGACGGGGACGTGTGTGAAGTGCTGGAGGGTGCTGGGTAAACGTGTGTGCCTGTGTGTCACAGCTGGGTGTGACTGAGAGTTTGCGTGTGTGGCTGTGCAGGTGTGCCCAACCGTGCATGACCTGGGGCATGATTGGGGGAGGGTGTTTGTACCTGAGGCAGAGTCTGTATGTGACAGTGGGAGGTTGTGACTTGGAGGGCCGCTGAGGAAGGCTTGTGAGCCTGAGACCGGGAGTTGTGTATCTGTGTGTGACCGGCTGTGTGACAGCAAGTGAGGACTGTATTAATCCCAGCGGTATGTGGGCAGCTGTGGCCGTGTATAAAGGACGGTGTGTGTCAGTGTCCCCATGACCCTGGCCCATCTGCCCGGGTGTTGTACAAAATGTGGGTGACCGGGTGTGTGGCTGTGTGGCAGCTTTGGGTAACCATGTGTCATTCTGTGCCTAAGTCACTCTAAAAGCGGATGTGCGGGGCAAGGGCTGTGTGTGCGAACGTGTACATCCGTGTGTGTGTGTTGGTGCCTTGCACACTACATGCTTTCACAGGAGCACGTCTCCCTCTCCATGGTACCTCATCTCTTGGGCAAGAGATGGGGACTTTTCAAAATGCGGGGGGGTGGTCCCAGCTTTCTAATGCTATTGGGAAACCTCCTTCCTCCTCCATCTTGGGGGTGGGAGCCCCCTAAGTTCTCCAAAATAATAAAATAATTATAATAACAGCTAACACTTATTAAGTGTTTATTATATGCTGGGCACTGTTTCAAGCACACCGAATGAACTAAGACATTTAATCCTCTGAGCGGCTTACCTTCATTTTACAGATGGTGGGGGCTGAGGCACAGAAAAGTTAGGTCACTTGCTTAAGCTCAGACAGCTTGGGAGTGGCAGAGCTAGGATCGAACCAAGGCAGTCCGGCTCCTTAGCCCACGCATTTACCCTCTTGTTAAATAGTCCACTCCATGGGTGTGAACAGTGCCTGTGTAAACACTAGGAGGGTTTCTGGGTAGAAGCTCAGAGGAAAAACAGTCCTGGCACCTTCTCTTTCCTGGCCAAGAGAAGAATCAGAACCTTGTACCCACCCTGAGGGAGGCTATTGGGAGGGATGGAGATCAGACTCTAGATAGAAAGGTTTCCAGGCTACAAGGAGACCTCGTGAGGTCCCCTCCCTCACTCCTCTGTTTCCCTATCTCAGGACCCACATACGGGCTGGGATGGGAAGTGTGCTCAGAGCCAAGCATCAGGCCACACACACTGGGTGCTCAACTGATATGTGAGCCCCAAAGAAGTAAAGAGAGTCAGCTGAGCGAGAGATGAGAGACCGAAAGAGGTATACACTTGAGAGAATGGTGCATAAAAATGCACCAGGAGTGAAGTTGAATTGGGTCTCCAAGGAGGATCCTTGGAGCCACTACCTGGGGATTTTCCTCCACCCCTGCCGGCCCCTAGGAAACTCTAGATACCCTGTTCGTTCTCCAAGATTGCCTAAGGGTGTGGGAGAGTGCAGTGAGAGGTGATGTTGGGTGACCCCAGAGGAGGGTGGGAGATGCTTGGGGGCAGGGCTAACATGAAGATGCACGAGAGCCATACCAGGCTCTTTAGGGGGTGGGACTAAACTGGGTTCAGTGGAGGTGGGGCTAAATGGCCGGTGGGGCGGAGCTAAGCTGGAGTAATCAGTTGGGGTGAGACTGGTAGGGTCCTGCCACCAACTACAGTGCCTCCAGGCGGCCATGGGCACTACAGTGTTGCGTGCCCCAGCTTGCCCACCCAGCCTGGCGCCCCAGGGAAGGAAGAGGTCTGGAGAATGGATGCTCTGTCCCATCTCCGTCCCCTCCATCACTTCCCAGAACCCCCTCCTCGGTCCTTGATGGGCCCTGGTCTCCACCAGGGGTCCTTTCTAGAAATCATTCATTTGTCCATTCATTCAGCAGATATGACGAAGCATTGGAGATATAGCCATGAGCCAAGTCATCAAATCCCTGCCCTCCTGGAGCTGACCTTGTTGCAGGAGAGACAGACAAGAATCGAATAAATATATAATACAATATCAACAGCTAAATCAATATATAATACAATGCAAGTGGCCTGAAGAATAATAAACAGGGCAAAGGGGATTAAAGTGTGATGGTGGTGCAGTGGGGGGCTATTTTAGCAGGTGTGGTAGAGGCGGTGTCTCTAAGAAGGTGGTATTTGAGGCGACACTTGAAGGAAGTGAGAGAAGGATGCCTTCTGTATCCAGGAGAGGAGAATTCAAAGCAGAAATAGCAAGTGCAAAGGCCCTGAAAGTGGGAACAAGCATGGTATGTTTGGGGAGCAGCAGAGAGGCTGGTGTGGCTGGATAGGTGTGAGTGAAGGGGGAGTTGGGGGGAGATGAGGCCAGGGAAACCAGGAGGGACTGACCAAGTGGGAACTTGTGGGCCGTGGACAGCAGTTTGGATTTGACCCTGAGAACAGGGGAGTAGGACCTGTCAGAGAAGTTGTCCATCCCTCCAGGGTCTGGAGCTACCAGAGAGCTTGACAGGTCCAAGGCCCACCATCTTACCCGTGGGAAAGATGGTCCCTTCCTGACCACTGGGGAGTCCTCCTTAAGATCTAGCTACAGGGCTTCCCTGGTGGCACAGTGGTTGAGAATCCGCCTGCCAATGCACGGGACACAGGTTCGAGCCCTGGTCCGGGAAGATCCCACATGCCGCGGAGCAACTAAGCCTGTGCGCCACATCTACTGAGCCTGCACTCTGCAGCCCGCAAGCCACAACTACTGAGCTTGCACACCACAACTACTGAAGCCTGTGAGCCTAGCGCCCGTGCTCCGCAACAAGAGAAGCCACCGCAATGAGAAGCCCGTGCACTGCAACGAAGCCCCGCTCGCCACAACTAGAGAAAGCCCACGCTTAGCAACGAAGACCCAATGCAGCCAAAAATAAATAAATAAAATAAATACATTTACAACAACAACAAAAAGATCTAGCTACATCTTTGGTACTATCTGGGTTTGGGGTCACCTCTTTCCTGGGGTCCCCACAGGATGGGACAAGAGGAGTAGCTCAGTTTACAATGCATGCCTCAGGACCTTTGCACTTTGCATTTCCTCTGCCTGGGACACTGATCCCCCAGGTAACTACTCAACTTCCTCCCTCTCTTTCTGCTTAAATGTCACCTCCTCTGAGAGGCCATCAAAAATAACCTCCCACTGCCACTTTCTGAGCTCTTACTCTGTGTTATTTTTCTTCATAGGCTTTGTCACTACATTTCCAGGATTTGTTTCTTCACCTATTGTCTGTCTTCCCTTAGAGGGGCAGCTCATCAGGGTCCAGTGGTCTCTGTTGTATCATCAATGCCTACAGCAGAGCCTGGCACATAGTAGGTTCTCAACAAATATCTGTTGAATGAATGGATGAATCCCCCTCCTCCTCCCACAGAATCTCTTTCTTTCTCAAACAGTGGAACTCTTGTGTCAAGGGAGGGTCGGGGGAACAACTCTCCCCTTGGGCTATCCCATACCCATTTCAAGTCAACCACAGCTCCTGGATCAGAGGCATCAGGAAAACCCATCTTCTTCATCTGTGCCTAAAATTCCACCATTGCAGGGCACCACTATTTGGGGTTAAGATGCTGTTTCCCCCAGGGCGCCTTTAGAAAATGTAAATGTCCCAGGTGGATGGAAGTAAAAGGAAATCTTGAGGACTCCCAGATAATAAGTGAACTGGACATTTTCTTCCTAAGGAATGGTGGTGTCGATGCTGAGCCGAAGATGAAGGAGCTGGGGCGACACCTAGTGGTAGAATGAGGTTTGTTCAGAGACTGTGTACGTCCCTGGGACTCTGGGGAAGACGTGTGGGCAGATGCCCCTGGGTATGTGTGTCAGCCAGGGTCCTGATCAGGGTGTGAAGCAAACGGGGCACTTGCCTTGGGTGCAAGATTGAAGGGAGCGCCCAAAGCCTCAGAGGCCAAGATAAATACTATTTTAATGCAATATTTTAAGAAACTCAAAATTAATGCAAAAGATCCATGATGAACAAAATATCAAAATTTAAATAAAGGCAGGAGCCACCTCTGCTCTTGCATGACTCACCTCACTGTAACTCTGGCCCTATAGGAGTGTGTCTGTAGCGTCCATGGGTGTGTGTGTGTGTATGTTTAGGGACATGTTTGTGGGTGTGTGGGCACAGTGACTCTGTGTCCATACAGGTTGACCATGTGGGCGTGTGTGGATTTCTCATAATCCCAGCAGTTGTTGTTGGCAATGACTCTGTGTCCCCAGAATTCAGTGTCAGTGCCTGGGAGGCAGTAACTTGCTCTTTTCATTTATTCATGTGTTCACGTATTCATTTAGAAAGCGTCCATTGTGAGCCTTCTGTGTTTTGAGCCTTCTACTGGACACCAAGGCTGGGTGGCTGCTGGAGCTCTCAAGGACTGGGATGGAAGATTTAACTTCTCTAAAGTTGAGCCTGGCTATGCTGGGGAGAAGGGAGTTGTGACAAGGGCAGGAGATTTTGTTCGCATTTTTCAGGAACTCTTGTCCAAGAACATTGACATATCTTTACTCCCAGAGCGGAAGCCTGGTATGTCTCACAACCTCATCCATGCAGAGCTCAGCCACAAATCAAGGAGAAACCAGAGGAACAGAGAGGAGTCAGAATAGGTTCCATGAAGTCTGTATGCAGAAACTGACTTGTGTTGCTTCTGGGAAACCCAGGAGGGTCTCAGTGCCTGTTAGCATCTAAGCCCTGCTTAACAGATGAGAAGACAGGGTGTCGCAGCGTGAGAAGAAAGAAACCAAGAGGCAAAGTCGGTTGAAGCGATTGAGTGAGATGGAAGATAGCTTCTTACCTTTTAGGTGCTGAGAGGATCCTGGTTGTTCCCAAGAAAAATACACGGGGAGCACATGATGAGCCAGATTCTTTCTAGTCCTAATTTCTCTAGTAATTCCTACGTGAATGACACCGAGCGAGGTACTGGGGAAGTGGAGGGGTGCGACACAGCCCACTGTGGAATCGTTCTCAGGGCCAAGTAAGGGTGTGTGTGTGTGTTTAAATAAAAGCGTTTTTAAAATTGTGTCAAAATACACAGAATATAAAATTTACCATCTTAACCATTTTTAAGTGTACAATTCAGTAGCATTAAGTACATTTGCATTGTGGTGCAAGCATTGCCACCATCCGTCTCCAGAACTCTTTTCATCTTGCGAAACTGAAATTCTACCCACTAAACAACAGCTCCCCATCCTCTACCCCCAGCCCCTGGCAATCTTCATTCTACTTTCTGTCTCTATGAATTTGACTCCTCTAGGGACCTCACATGGGTAGAATCAGGCAGTGTTTGTCTTTTTGGTTTATTTCACTGAGGATAATGTCCTCTAGGTTCATCCATGTTGTAGCAGGTGTCAGAATTTCCTTCCTTTTTAAGGCTGAATACTGTTTCATTGTATGGTTGGAACACATTTTGTTTATCCATTTATCCTTCAATAGACATTTAGGCTGCTTCCACCTTTGGCTATTGTGAATAATGCTGCTATGAGCATGAATGTGCTAATATCTCTTCAAGACCTTGCTTCTAACTCTTGGGTGTATACCCAGAGGTGGGTCTTCTGGATTGTATGATAATAATGTGTTTAACTTCCTGAGGAATATGCATACCATTTTCCATAGTGTCTGGACCGTTTTCCGCTCCCACCGACAGTGCACAAGGGTTCCATTTTCTCCACATCCTCACTAACACTTGTTAGTATTTGACTTTTTGATCCTAGCTCATCCTAAGGGGTGTAAGGTGGTTCTTCATCGTGGCTTTGATTTGCATTTTATTAAGAGTTAGCGATGCTGAGCATCTTTTCATGTGTTTATTGGCCATTTGTATATCTTCTTTGGAGAAATGTCTAGTCAAGTCCTTTGTTCCTTTTCAAAACTGGGATGTTTGCTTTTTTGTTGTTTAAATAGAAGGTTTTAAAGCCAGGAATGAGACATGGTTGGATTTGTGTGAGGGACAGATCCTTTGACTGAAACTAGAGTAGGGACAGTAAAGGTGTGAAGACAGAATTATTTCAGGAGCTAACAAGACCTGAGGCAAGTTGGTGACAGCCAGAGGCATAGTAGGACTGATATTTGGGGGAGGACGGGGGAATGTACCTGTCATTGTCTGGTGTCCAAGGTCCTCAGCCAGGACTACTGTCTCCTTTGGAATCTCCTCTTGGAATTCTGAAGCAGGCAGGAAAGCAGAGATGGCAAGAGAGAGAATTCCAGGGAGAATTCAACACCATTTCCAAACATTTGCTGTAACCGAGCAAAAAACTAAAAGCAGGCATAGGCTAGAAGATTAACACCACTTGTGTTCCAAGGGATGCAAAGCTGTGTATGTGCAGACGTAAATTCATGCCTTTCCTCTGTGTGAATGAAATACTGTGGAGACCAAGAAGGCAGAGTTGGTTGACAGAGACCACTTGGCTTCTTACAAAGGACAGTGAGTTTTGCTTGGTTTATGTTTTCTAGCTTTTCTACTGGAACTTCTTGCATTTTTACCTGCTGCACATCAAACAGAAATGACCCTTATGTTTTATACTTGATACCTTAATTCATATTTTTGAGTAAACTTCCTTCTTGACATAAAACATAGCTACAAAGAAGTATGCAAATCATAAAGGTGCAGCTTGATAAATTGTCTTGAAGTGACATAATGTACTAGGTCAAGAAACAGAACTTTGCAAGAATCCAGAAACCTCCTCATCCTCCTTCTAGTTGCCACCTGCCCCCTCAAGAGTAACAGCTAAGCTAATGTCTCTCACTATACACTGGTTTGACCTGCTTTGTAACTTAATGAAGTCATTAAGCATGTAGTTTTTGTGCCCAGCTTCTTTTGCTCCACATAATGTTTGTAAGATTCCTCCGTATTATTGTTTTGTGATTGAGTCTCTGTTTTTGTTGCTTTATGGTGTTCCGTTGTGTGGATATATCGCATGTGGTATATCCATTCTACTGTTGCTTGGCATTTGGGCTGGTGAAGTTTGTGGCTGACACAAAGTGTGCTGAAATAAACACTCTGACACGTGTCTTTAGTGAATGCTTGTTCACACTTCTGTTTGGTATATGTGTACAGTAGATTCTCTATTCGCAGTAATTATGTTCTATACAGAATTAGTGAATACTGAATTAGTGAATACTGAATCATCGTGGGGTTAGATTCTTGCAAGCTTCTGGTCACGACATTTTTGTTGACCAAAGAATATGCAACCTTCTTTTATGAATGTTTCTGTTTAAAAACACCTTATTTCATATACATTGTTGATTCATTGGCAACAAACTCACTGCCAAAGGCACTATAACTCATGCTTGAGTGAAACTTATCGACAAGTTGTATTTTCTCTGGAAGACATGTTACCACCTTCTTGCGCCTAGAGCACTAGACAGAACCTAGCGCTGTGCATGGGGCCTCTTAAAATAGCGAGATCACCAATAAAAGGCACGAGAATGTGAAAATTTTGGCACTAAGTAGACTGTGAAAAAGACACTTGATTACAGTTATGAGAGCTAAAACAAAAAGGCCAGAGCATGGCTGTGGTGGATCTCCATGGGGAACCTGTGTGTCAGTGACTCAAGTTTTTGCTACCCTGTGGACGTCCATGCATCACCACAAAAGCCCCATGAGAATTGACTCGGGGGTTACAAATAAATTGCAGTGAGTAGACGAGTTTGACACTATGGAACCCACAAATAGTGAGACTCAAGTGTATATACCGAGGAGTCGAATTGCTGAGTCATAGGGGAGGAATATATTGAACTTCAGGAGATAACTGCTGAACAGCCTTCGAAAGTTCCAAAGACTCTTCAAAGAGTTTACCAATTTACTCTCTCACTAGTAGTGTCTGGGCATTCGAGTTGCTCTGCATCATCATCAACACTTGGTGTTGTCTTTCTGTTTCACTTTAGACATTCTGATGGGTGTTTAGTGGTATCACATTTTGTATTTAATTTACATTTCCTGATGACTAATATTTAAATACCTTTTCACATGCTTATTGACCACTTGAGTATCCCCTTTTATGAAATGCCTGCTCAAGTCTTTTGCCCATTTCTCTATTAGGTTGTCTGCCTTTTTCTTATTAATTTGTAAGAACATGTGTTTTTATACATCCAAATTTTATATCTGTGTTTCTCTCTCTTTTACATAAATTAAAAATGAGGATATCAGTTATTTGTTGGACATAGGATTGCAAATATCTTCTCCTGCTATGTAGCTTGTCTTTTCATTCTCTTAGTGATGTCTTTGATAAATAGAATTTCTTAATTTGAATGTAGTTTAAGTAATAACTGTTTTTCCTTCAGGGTTAATGCTTGTTAGTGTCCTGTTTTAGAAATCTTTGCCTGCCTCAGAGTAATGAAGATATTCTTCTAGATTTACTTCTAAAAGATTTGTTATCTCTCCCATTTTGATGTAAGATCTACATGGAATTGATTTTTGTATGTGGCTTGAGGTAGGGATCAACATTTATTCTTTCCCCTTTGAATAGGGCCAAATGACCCAGGAACAGCCTCCAGACTCTGGAGCCTGACTGTCTGGGATAGATTCCTGGGGGGCTGGGAAAAGTTTCTTAGCATCTCTGTGCCACTATTTCCTCATTAAAAAAAATGGAATTTAACCCAATCTACTTCACAGTGGTATTCTGAGGGTTAAATGAGTTATTACATGTACATTGTTGCAGATGGTGCCGAGCTCATAAGTACTCAATAAACCTTAGCAACTATTGTTATTGTTTCTGAGAGTTATGAACTTTTTTCCTCCTGATAATTTTCAGGTCAGGGAAAAAAAATTTCTTTTCATGGCACCTGGCCTTAGTGTGTTCAGGTTGCTATAATAGAATACCATAGACCAGGTGGCTTACAAACAACAGAAATCTATTTCTCACAGTTCTGGATTTAGGGAAGTCCAGGACCAAAGTGAAAGTGCTGTCAGGTTTGGTGTCTGGTGAGGACCAGTTTCTTGGTGTCTTCTCACTGTGTTCTCATATGATGGAAGGGAGAGGGAGCTCTCTGGGGGGGGGTCTCTGTATAAGGGCACTAATCCCATACATGAGGGCTCCACCCTCTTGAACTAATCACCTGCCAGAGACTTCATCTCCAAATACTATCACACTGGGGATTAGCTTTCAACATATGAATTGGGGGAGGGATACAGGCATTCAATCTGTAGCACTCCCCAACACGATGTTTAGAGTAATGATGGGGACAGTGAGAAGGGGATTCTTTCTGGAGATATTTCTACATCAATTTCAGCTGGCATTGGTGATAATTTGAATGGAGTAGGGAAAGAGAAGGAAGGTGAGAGGGGCACTATCTGTAGTTTCTAACTGTGGGTATATTTGGTCCAGGACCAGGGTGAGGCAAGCAAGAAATCTAGGGTGCAAAATTTAAGGAAGGACTCATTCTCATGTCAGTGCAGGGCTCCTGGGGGGCGGGAACTTGCAGGGAAAGTTTAGGTATATTCCTCCTTTTAAACAGTTTTATTGAGATATAATTTATATACCATTAAATCCACCTGTTTAAGTGTGCTACTCAATGACTTTTAGTAAATTTGCAGAGTTGTACAAACATCACCCCAATCCAGTTTTAGAACATTTCCATCACTCGCAAAAAATCCCTCATGCCGGGGGCTTCCCTGGTGGCGCAGTGGTTGAGAGTCCGCCTGCAGGGGATACGGGTTCGTGCCCCGGTCCGGGAAGATCCCACGTGCCGCGGAGCGGCTGGGCCCGTGAGCCCTGGCCGCTGAGCCTGCGCGTCCGGAGCCTGTGCTCCGCAACGGGAGAGGCCACAACAGTGAGAGGCCCGCGTACCGCAAAAAAAAAAAAAAAAAAAAAAGATCCCTCATGCCATCCCCACCCCATCCCCAGTTCCAGGCAATCACTAATCTAATTTCTGTCTCTATATATTTGCTTTCTCTGGACATTTTGTGTAAACTACTCATACAAAGTGTGGCCTTTTGTGTCTGACTTCTTTCACTTAGGAAAATATTTGTGAGGTTCATCCATGCTGTAGCATGTATCAGTAGCTCGTTCCTTTTTATCGTTGAACGACATTCCATTGTAGGCATGTACCACCGTTTGTTTATCCATTCACCAGTTGATGAGCATGTGAATTGTTTCATTCATTGGGAACAATGCTGTTATGAACATTCACATGCAAGTCTTTCCATGGACATATGCTTTAATTTCTCTTGGGTAGATGGAATTGTTGCGTCTTATGGTAAATTTCAGTTTACATTTTAAGAAACTGCCAAATTGTTTCTTAAAGTAGTTGCAGCATTTTATGTTCCCACTAGAAAGCGGTTTAAGTTTCTCCACTTCATCACCGATACTTGGTACTGCCTGTCTTTTTTTTTTTTTTTTTTTTTTGCGGCACGTGGGCCTCTCACTGTTGTGGCCCCTCCCGCTGCGGAGCACAGGCTCCGGACGCGCAGGCTCAGCGGCCATGGCTCACGGGCCCAGCCGCTCCGCGGCATGTGGGATCTTCCCGGACCGGGGCACGAACCCGTGTGCTCTGCATAGGCAGGCGGACTCTCAACCACTGCGCCACCAGGGAAGCCCTTGCCTTTTGATTGAGGTTGTTCTGGCGGGTGTCATGTGCTATTAGTCCTGTGAAACACACAAGTGGAGATGTCCAAGAGGCAGATGGGCATAGGGGTTTGAGCTCTAGATGGAGATCTGGGCTGCAGAAATGCTTTTGGGAGACTCAGCTGTAGATTCATTTAGTCAGTCAATAAACAATTTCTGAGCACCTACTATGTGCCAGTCACTGTGCTAAGCCCTAGGGATGAGGCTGTAAAAAACACAGACATGTAGGAGCCCTTGTGGAACTGAAAGTCTAGTGGAAGAGACAAACCATAAACAAATAAAAGTACAATATAATGTCACATGGTGATAAATGTTGTTCAACAAAATAGAGCAGAGTAGGGGACGGGGGCAGAGGGGTTGCTGTTGTAGATGAGGTGGCCAGGGGATGTCTTTCAGGATACAGTAGCCAAATCGCTCAGAGTCCAATCAGGGAAACAAACCAGTCTAGGTGTTTCAAAGAGGAAATTTAATATAGAGAATTGGTTAAGTGTGAGATGGAAGAGTTGAGAAGCCAAACTGATGGGATGATCAGGGATAAACCACAGCACAAAGCTACTGGAGGCACATGACAAAAGGGTAGTGTGATGAAGTGTGATGAAGAAAAGTTTCTTGTGTGGGAGCTGGGATCATAGGATCATGGAGTAGGTATGGCTGCCGTCAGAATACACACCCCCACCCTAAGCAGAAAGAGAGAGAAGAAATACCCTGGCCTCTCCCTTCCTCCCCACTCTCCAGTCTCCCTCCAGTGCCTCTCATTGGGTGAGACTAATAGGAAGCCAGTGTGCCAGGGAACCTGGGAAGTGTAGTTTTCTGGAGAAGGGTAGGGCATTGCTCTGACTTGCACAATGATAGCGCAGAAATATAAATGAAGTAAAGGAACAATCCGCATGTGTATCTGTGGTAATAGTGCTCTGGGTAGAGCAGACAGCAAGTGCAAAGGTCCTGAGGTGGGAGTGTGCCAAATGGAACCAAAACCCTACATGTGAGTGTGATGATGGTCCAGGCACAGTATACAGAATGACAGTGGCTAGGGACCCAGGGCAAAGCCGTGGGAGACATTTAGGGATAAGGCAGGAGACAGGATAGTGCAGCCTTTAAGTCAAGGGACAAATGACTTTCAAGAAGGAGGGAATGATTCATGAAGACTTACCTGCGAGAGTGACTAAATGAGGGCTTGTGTGAGACTGCGGGACCAGCAAATCGCAAGGTCACTGGTGCCGTTAGTGAGAGGAGTTTTGGAAGCATACAGGAGGTGGGAGGTAAGGAAGCAGAGACAGCAAGTGCAGATGTGAGTGTAGACCACTCCTTGGAGGAGTTTGGCTGGGAGGAGGCAGGGCAGTTTCCTGCATCACCAATGGTGAGAGAGTGAGAGAGTCTCATTGGGTTCCAGATTATCTAAACAGGAAGGGCTTGGAGCCCAGGTCTGAAATCAGACCCACCTAGGTCCAAATCCTGGGCTCCCATTTATGTGCTGGGTCACCTTGAGCTGGTCCCCTCTCCTCTCTGAGCCTAGTTTCCTCTCTTGTAAATAGGGAAGTTGCTGTACTGTTCATGGGAGGTTGCATCCAGTACTCAGCAAGTGTGTTTGCAAAGTGTTCAGTACTCATAAATGCAAGCTGCAGTACAAGTAGGCAAGGAGGTATCTCATTTTTTAAAGCTCATTATCAGCTGCAAATCATTACAATGTCAGCTACTATTTATGAAACACCATGTTCCAGACACCAGGCAAAGTGCTTTACAAGCATTATCTCTCCCCAGTCTGCCCCAGTTCACTCTGCTGCAACCACACTGGCCTCGTTCCTGTTCCTTGAACACTTATCCTCCTGCCCCAGGGCCTTTGCACTTGCTGTTCTTGGTGCCTGGAACTCTTCCTTCAGATATCCAAATGGCTCCCTCCCTCACCTTCTTCAGGTCTCTGCTCAAATGTCACATTCCCCAACCACCTCGATTAAAGTTTTACTCCCCTACCTAGTCCATATGCCCCTTCCTCCCGATACCCTAGGTATTTTACTCCCCACCCCACCCCCACTTGTTGTCTGACTTATTCCATAGAATGTTCATCTCCACATAGGCAGGCATTTTTAAAAATAATTAATTAGTTAATTATTTTTTGGCTGCACTCGGTCTTTGTTGCGTGCAGGCTTTCTCTAGTTGCGGCGAGCAGGGGCTACTCTTCGTTGTGGTGCACCGACTTCTCATTGCGGTGGCCTCTCGCTGTGGAGCACGGGCTCTAGGTGCGTGGGCTTCAGTAGTTCTGGTGTAGGGGCTCAGCAATTGTGGCTCGCTGGCTCCAGAGCACGGGCTCAGTAGCTGCCACACTGGGGCTTAGTTGCTCCACGGCATGTGGGATCATCGCGGACCAGAGCTCCAACCTGTGTCCCCTGTATTGGCAGGCAGATTCCCAACCACTGTGCCACCAGGGAAGTCCCAGGCAGGCATTTTTTAAATCTGTTGTTTACAGTGCTTGGGACATAGTAGATGTTCAATAAAGCTTTCACTTGATTCTCAGGACACAGGAGCCATTTACACGTATTAGGTCCATGGGTCCTTAAACCACCCACTTTGCAGATGAGGAAACTGAGGCAGAGAGAGGTCATTGCTGGAAGTCCCATAGGGGCAGAACCTGCCTCTCCCTGCTGTTAAGCTAAAAAAAAAAGGATACTTCAAGACCCCCACCATCCCTACCCCCATGTTCAGTGCTTCTCCCGAGGCGAGCCCTCGGTGAGCTGCCACGGCCCAGGGAAAGGCCTGAGTCATCGCCGCCTCCATACGGCGGCGGCGGCCGCGAACTGAGGGCGACTGCAGCGGCCGCGGCGGCAGCGCGAGGTGATGCGGGGACGCCACGAGAGGGCGTGAGTGCAGGGAAAACAGAGGAAATTAAACCAGCCGGGCTCTCCTCCCGGCGGCCTCGCCGCCCCGCCGCCGGCTGGTGCGTGGGTGCAAAGCTGGGGCACTGCACTCCCCCTTCCTTCGAAAGGGCGGGCCCCGGAGCTGCTCCCTGGGGTCTGGAGGAAGGTCCGAAGTATCAGTTCCCCGCCCCCACCCCAAGTCCAAGTTGTGAGTGGAGACCCAGCTGGGACTTGCCGGCAAAAGGCTAGCTCCCGTGTCGGCCGTCCGGGGTTGTAATGCCGCCCCCTGGAGTCATGGGGGTCCTCCTGCTGCAGAAGTGACCCCACTCCACATATCCCAGTAATCGCCTGTTGCTTTCGGACCTGCTACTCTGCGCTTCCCGCGTTCGGAAACAACCAAGCGGTCCCCAAAGTGGTCCTGGTACCAGGGAAGCCCCTTCCCCAAGGGAAAAGGAAACACTTGGCCACCCGATTCAAGGGAGCGCACTGGAGCCCACCGCCCCATACCTGCTCTCCCGGGTTTTAGTGAGCCGGGGTCGGTGTCCTAACAGTAGGTGGGTGGGGACTTGCGACTCCGGCCCCCTGCCAGCTTTGGGTGCACGGGGTGGGGCGGCTGCCCATTTAAACGCAGGCCGAGCGCCCGGGGCTCTGAAAGGGGCTGTGAGCGGAGGGTGGCCCGGGAATACCTCGCTTCGGGGGGCAGGGGCGGGAACACCGCTGGGGGCGGGGCTGGGAATGCCGCGGCGGGGGGTGGGGGGCAGGTGGGGAATACCGCCGGAGGGGGCCCCTTGTGGGGTGGGGCGATCCCGGACAGAGGGGTTGAAAGGCCGGGGGAGAGGGGTGGGGACAGCCGGGGCGCCGCCCGCCCCCCGCCGGGCTCCGGGCCGGAGCCGTGACGTCACAGCGGCTGGAAGTGCCCGGCGCGGAGGCTGTGGGAGGCGCGGGAGGGGGTGGGGGGGGGCCGAGGCGGCGCTTTATAAGCGGAGCCCGCCGGGCGCGCCGAGCCGCAGCCCGCGTCCCCGAGCCCCCCCGGCCGGCCCCGGCCCCGGCCCCCCAGCTCGCGCTCGCGCCCCCTGGGCGGCTGGGTGGCAAGGGACCGAGAACCAGGCGGCGGGCGGCCGCGGGGCATGAGGCGGGGGCGCGATGTCGGTGCCGCTGCTCAAGATCGGGGCCGTGCTGAGCACCATGGCCATGGTCACCAACTGGATGTCGCAGACGCTGCCCTCGCTCGTGGGGCTCAACGGCACCGTGTCCCGCGCGGGCGCCTCCGAGAAAATCGTGAGTGGCCGCCGCGCAGGGGGCGCTCCCGGGGGGCGTGGTGCTCGCGCCGCCGCAGCAGCAGCCCCCGGGGGCCCCCGCCCCCCCGCTTCCCGGCGCGCCCGGCCGGGGAGCGCCCTCCTGGGGCTGGGGGCTGGACGCGGAGGCGGAGGAGCCCTAGGACCCGCAGCCACCTCCGCGCCTTTTATTATTGTTATTATTATTATTTCTTATTATTAGTGTGCAGTGTCCGAGCGGCAACAATGTACTAGGCTCGCTCTGGCCCCGGGGCGCAGGCGGAAGGGCTGCGGAATTCAGCCTGGTCCCGGCTGAGTGGGGCGGAGCTGGAGGGTAGATTCGGGCGGCTGGTTGGAACCCTGCCTCCGAATAGGGAAGTCTCCGGGTCTCCGAGGGTCTCCACCTTCAGCATCTCTCCCTGTTTGTGTCTCGGTGTCTCTGAGTAGCCCCTTGTCTGTCTCTCTCTCTCCCTCTCTTCTCTCTCTGTCTCTGTCTCTATGTCTCTCTCTTTCTGTCTCTCTCTGTCTCACTATATTCTTTTTCCTCTGGTTTGCGTCTCTATTTTCCTCTCTGTCTGTCTCTGTCGCGCTGTCTCCGAGTTTGTATCTTTTTTTTTTCTGTCTCTCCTTTTCTCTCCCCTGCACAACACCCCACCCCCTGCATCTCCCTCCTCATTACCTGCCTCACCACGTGCTGAATATTTATTCCCATAACTGACCCTCCGTAGGAGGCCTGGTCTCGTACTGGGGTGGGAGCCGGGGTTGGGGCTCATGCTGCCCCCAGAAACTGAAGGATTGCCCCCTCCCCCGTCCCATCCTATCCTCTTCTATCACCTTCATCCTCCAGCTTCCCAAGCCACAGAGTTTGGCTGGGGAGGTGAAGGGGGGCAGGATGTGTGTGTTGGGGGGCACTCCCTCGGGGTTAATAATGGTGGTCCTGGGGTCCTGGGGAGAGGGGAGGAGACATCCTCCACTGCAAACTTCCCTCAGCCTCCTCCAGATACGCCCCTTCCCTCCCATTCCTTACCCTCTTCAATCTGGTTTCGGGACTCCTCCCAATACCTGGAACTGGGATTCATGGGGGCTCCCCCTCTTGCTTGATGTTCCGCCAACTTCATCAGCCCCCCTGTTTAGCCTCCACCTGCCACCACACTGAAAGCTAAGAGGTCTTTGCTCCCAAGCGTTGTGGGCAAGTGGAGAGGGGGGTGCCCTGTGCTCAGGCTTTGTCCAGCTCCTGGAGGGAATTGTCCCTGGGCTTGGCCCAGGTGAGGGCTTGCAGTTTAAATCCTCAGAATTGAAGCCAATGTGTGAAACAGTGTTGATCTGTCACATCAAGCGATATTTGAATATGTCCTGGTGTATCTATCTATGCATGGTGTGTGTATGGGTGTGTGTGTGAGTGGAGGGTGTGAGAAAGTGTATGTGCTTTGCTAGCATGAGGGCACAAGTGTGTCTGCCTGTATATGAGGGTGCATCCCAGAACGAGTGTGAGTGTGTCCCTGAGTACTCGCTGTATCTCGGTGTGGATGTGTCTGCAGTTGTATGTCCCTGACTATGGGTTTGCATGTATGTCATTGCATGTGTGCATATAAGTTTATATACATGAGTCTGAGACAGACTTCTTGCTATTGCCTTCTGAGCGGGGAGAGAGATGGTGTCTCATTGAAATCAGAAGTCAGATTCCCCTCCCCTACCATCTAAAAAGTTTGAGTCAGTGTAAATGTGTTCATGTATTATGTAGAGCATATGTGTAAATGAGAGCATGTATGTCTGGGGAACGTGTACGTAGTATATAAGAGCATGTCTCTGAGTTATGATTTTGTGTGTGTATATGTGTCTTTGCAAATATGTACAAGTACATGTTTTGTGCATATAAATGTGGACATGTATGTCTTTAGAAGTGTGTGCATATATGTTCAAGTGTGTATCTGTGAATGGCCTATGAATGGTGTGTGTGCCTAGTTTGTATGCATGTGGGTGGATTCCTGTGTGTTTCATGATTTTTCTGTAAGTGTGAGCGTGTGTGTGTACCCAAACTGACCTGGTCTTCACTCTAGCCCATCTGTAGCTAACAGGACCTTGATTCAATGCTTCCATGAAATCACCTGCTGAAAGCTAATAGTTCTCCCATTCCTGAACCCCACCCCATCCCTCAGTCTCACTAAGCCTTGCCAGAAGAGCTCTATGGAGTGAGATGCCAGGTAACTCAGGGTAGCACCTGGGAGGGGACTGTGACATGAGGGTGCTCAGGAAAGTGCCTTGGGAGTCTGATAGACATAGGTTGAAATCCAGACTTTCCCTTAACTTGCTCCACGACTTGCACTCTGGCCCAGTGACATCACCATTCTGAGGTGCGGTTTCCCATCTATGAAATGAGAATGATAATTCCTACCTCACAGAACTGTTGTGGGTAAGAGGTCTACCATCCAGCCCTTCCTCCATCCATCCTTCCATCTATCTCTCCATCCATCCATCTTTACACTCGTCCTTTCATCCACCCATCCATCCGTCCACTCACCTATCCATCCATTTACCCATCCATCCATCTCTCCATCTTTCCATCCATCTCTCCATCCAGCTCTCCACCCATCTATCGTTCCATCCACCCATTATCCATCATCTCTCTCTCCATCGATTCTTCCACGCATCCATCCTTCCATCCATCCATCTCTCTATCCATCCACCCATTTTGTTTATTCAACAAAATAATTGAGTACCTCCTCTATGTCAAATGTGTATATGCTTGAAAATCCCAGCTCAGTGCCTGACATAGTAAATGCTCAGTTAGTGACAGGACTCTGAGATGAATCTGGGTTTGAATTCTTGTCCTGCAATTTACCAGTGGTATGACCTTGGGGAAATTATTTAATCTCTCTAAACTCCAATAACCTCATTAGTCAAGGGGAGTTCAGAGTCCCCATTAAGCCACAGGATCCATGATATGCTAAGAGATTCTGAGAGATGGTGTTACAGATCATCCCTGCAAGGGGGGCGGGGAGGGAGAAGCTGCCACTGCTACTACCTTTGGCCAACTCCCAGCCATAAACCATCCCTGTGGGATGGAGCCTTCAGTGGAATGGCTTCTCACCTGGGGGGTCATAAATTCAGAACCGGACTAAGAATTGTCAGCCCCATGGCCAGCAGCTGCCGTCACTACGGGGCCTGAAGTGAGTTACCTGCATCCTATATGTTATGCCCTTGTCCATCCCCTCCTCCTTGAGGGATGGAGGGAAGGAAGGGGAGATGGAGGAGGGATATTCTGTTTGGGGAGGACCCTTTTCCTCATGGGAGGAACAGGGAGGGTCTGAGCAGCTATCAGCAAGAGGCTGTTTGAGGACTTCCCAGTAAAAACCAAAGTTCAGCATCTATGTGTTTTCTTGACAGTTTTCTGTGCAGGGGGGAAGGACCCCAATACTCAGTATCAGTCAAGAGAGGCAAGGTAACACTGCCATAACACGTGGCCTCATATCTCGGTGGTTTAATACTGCACAGGTTTATTTTGTGCTTGAACGATGTATCCACGTTGGCTGGAGAGCTCTGTCCATGGTCGTCATGGACCTGGAATGATGGAGGCTCTGTGGTGACATGATCACTGAAGCAGGGAAAGGAAGGTCCAGCGTAGCCCCCACTGGCTCCTAAAGCTCTTCCCTAGAAGTGACACGTTACTTCTGCTCACATTTCATTGGCCAGCACAAGTCACATGGCATGCTTCACCTCAAAGAGGGTGAGAAGTGTGGTCCTACTATGACCTGGACAGAGAAGAGCGGCCGAATATTTATGAACAACCCTAAATACACTACTGATCCCTCTTCCTCTTATTCTACAACAAGAATTCTCTTGGAGGGTATCTCCATTCATTCATTCCCTCACTCATTTATTCAACAAATATTTATTGAGCACCTACTATGTGCCAGGCGCTATTCTAAGTGCCAGGGATATGACAGTGAACAAAACAGACAGAAATCCTTGTCTTTGTGGAGCTGACATTCTAGGGCAGGGTAGGGGAGAAATAAATAAGTATACAGATAAATGTATAATACATGGTGATACCTGTACTATGAAGAAGCATAGAGCAATATAAGGGGAGTGGAGAGTGCTGGGGGGGACTATTTTAGATTGAGTAGGTGACATTTGAGCAGAGATCTGAAGGAAGTAAGCAGAGGGAACAGCAAGTGCAAAGGCCCTGAGGTGGGAATATGCCTGAAATTTTGGAGAGTCAGTGAGGAAACCAGTGTGGCTGAAGCAGAGCGAGTGAGGTGGGAAAGTGAGAAGAGATGAGGGCAGGGAGGTGTTGGGAGCCACATCATGTTCGGGGGAGAGGGACTTGCAGGGATTTTAGATTTAACTTGCAACTTCTCATGCATTCCCTCTACTCATTTCATGCTTTCCTTTTCAACATGCACTTTTAACCTTCTAACATTCACAGTGTAGTTGATATTTATTTTGTTGTCTGATTCTCCCCACTGTAATGTCAGCTCCATGAGGGCAGAGATTTTTTTTAAAAATCCATTTATGTTGACAGTTATAGTTCCAGTGCCTGGCACTGGGTCTAGCACATAGTTGGTGTTCAATAAATACTTGTTAAGTGAATAAATGGGATGCCAGGGAGGGTGCTAAGCAAAGGAGGGATGAGACTTAACTCAGGTGTTCACAGTTTTTCTCTGCCCCCTGTGGGGAGGACAGACTGTAGGAGGTGAGGGTGAGAGCTGGGAGACTGGGGAGGCGGCCAAAACACTGGTCTAGGTGAGTGATGATGGGGGCTGGACCAGGGTAGGGACCAAGGAGGTAGAGAAAAGTAGGCGTATTGTGGATTTGACCCACACCTGCCTATTCACCTGTTCCTAACTGTGGACTTAACGGCTTTTGCTCAAACACCTCAATATGTCAGGAAATATTTATTGAGCGCCTACTTTGTACTGGGAAGTGTCCTAGACTATGGAATATAGAGATGAATAATGCCCTGGCTTCAATCAGATCTCTGTCTCATCAACAGTACTTGTGACACGACATGGTATGTGTAGAGACAGAGATATTTCTGGAATGCTGTTGGGGCACAGAAGAGGGGCACTGAAATCAGCCAGGTTGCAATGGAAGTTTCTTGGAGGTGGTGATGTCCAACTGAGTCTTAAAAGTGGAGAAGGAACCGGCCAGGTGAAAAGAGAGCAACGGCATTCCAGACAGAAAGAATAGCACGGACAAAGGCTCAGAAGTGAGGAACATCTTGTTGAGGACGGACACTGCAAGCTGTTCGGAGTTGCTGAAGACAATGTGCCAGGCTGGGAAGAGTGTGGAAGTGGCCTGAGTGGCCAGAGGGGTCCATGTCACAAAGGGATTTGGGCTGAGGTGTCTGTACTTCATTCTGAGTGTCAAAGGATGGGAAACTTGAAGGGGTTTGGAGCAGGAAAAGAATATGAGGCTGTCAGTTGCATTTTTCAAAAGAGCTGATTGTTAGAAAATCCTTCTAGATTGTGAGTATGAAATTTATCTCATTTTAACATTTTCCTGACTCACTTGCACCAAATCTAAACTCCTTACCCTGGCCCAACTTGGTAAGCCTCAGTTTCTTCATCCATAAAATGGGGATAATAGTAGATTGTACCATATAGCATTGTGTTCAGCCATGTGCCTGGCATGTGGAAGGTGCCTATAAGGTTCGCTATTATTATTATCACTAGACCCCTGCCTGAGTCTCAGATCTTGGATCACTCTTCCATCCCTTGCTGCTTTTCCTGCCTCTGGAACTTTTCACTTGTTCCCATCCTCTGGGAACATCCTTCCTCCAGTCCTCCCTCTAGCCAGCTCCTTCTCACCCCTCCTGTTCCAGCTCAAATGTCACCTGCTCAGAGACAGCTCCCCTGACCACCCCAGCTACAGTGTCCCCACTTTATTATTTGAACCTGTTCTATTATCTTCTCAGTACTCATAATGATCTGAAATCATCTTGGTAATTGTTTGTTTACCACCAACAGAACAGAAGTGCTATCTGAGTGAAAACTTTGTCCGTCTTGTTATTACTGGGATTTTCTCATTTGGGGCCATAGGTATTTCCTGAATGGTCTCAGTTCTGCCCCATGAGACCACTGCCCCTTTGTCCTCCCGGTGAAACTTCTGAGCCTTGATGAGTATTTCTGGGACCACTTAGTCTTCTCCCGTTGCTCAGAAGTGTCTGCTTCTTATAGTTTTTTTTTTTTTTATCGTGTCTTTGTTTCTCAACCCTTCTCTGTTTGAATGGATGTCCAACAAATGTGCACATTGTCACTTTCTCCATCTCTGTCTCTCGGTCTATGTCTGTCTGTCAGACATAGATCTTGCCACCAGAGAGCAGAGTCATCCCTGACTAGCAATCACTGAGCTCTTCTGTGTGCCAAGTCCTGTGTTGGGGGCTGGGGATACAGCAGTGAACAAGAGAAACTTGATCTCTTTCCTCACAAAGCTTCATAGGGAGACACAGTGAACTTGGAATTGTGCAGATGGCTATATAATTAAAGATTGGTGGGGGCTGTGAGGGCAGAAATTTGGGAAGGGTTAATCAAGGAAGGCTTCCCTGAGGAGGTGATGTTTGCCCTGAGACAAGAAGGATGAGTAAGAGTTGGGCAAAGACAGAGCTGGTAACGTGGAGGGAGAGGGGCCAAGAGAACAGGGTGTGTGAAGGTGTTGGGATGGGATGGCAGGTGGTGTGTGAGGATCTGGCGAGATAGGCAGATACCTGACTACCACTCCAGACCCCAAGCTTGATGCAACACATAGAAATGGCTTGAGATGCTGCCTTTGCCCATACGGTCGGCACCAACAACAGCACCACGGACAGCTACCAAGGGAGGTGGTCTGGGCTTTGGGGCTGCTTGAGTGTAGTTAAAACTGGCTTCCCCCTCTTCCAGAGGGAAGCTCTGGTTTCTGCGTCTTGGTGTCTTCGTGCCCCCAGCATCCTTCTCACCTCCTGCCCTGGGCGGCTGACGCCTCTCTGTGAAACTCCAAGAGAGGTGCAACCGCAAAGCTGGGCGAGGAAAAAGCAGGCTTCTGGGGGAGGCTCAGGCGTTTTGAGAGAGTCTGATGTGGCGTTGGGTGTGTTTGTGTGTGGGAGTGAAGAAGTTGCCACTGGGAGATCTGAGGGACCAAGCTGGTTCTCAGTCCTTGTCTCTCTCTGTCTCAGCCTTGAGGCTTCTCTATTTTTAAACTTTGTATTTTGAGTCTGTCTCTGTGTGTGTCTCTCTCTCACATATCTCTGTCTCATTAGTTGTCTTTATTCCTCTCTGTCTTCATGATGTATCTACAACATATGATAGACTTGTGTTATCTCTCTCTGCCTGTGTCTCATGTCTGCGTCTCTTTGTCTCTATCCTGCTCTCTGTTTTCTCTCCATTTCTGTCTTGTCTCTATCTCTGTCTCTAAGTCTGTTTCATCCTTTCCGTGTGTCTCTATCTGTATGTGTCTCTTTTGTCTCTGGTTCTGCCATCTCTGCCTCTTTGTGCCTCTGTCACTATATCTCTTCCATCTCTGTCTCTCAGTCTATGTCTGTCTGTCAGGATTCTGTTTCTCTCTCTCTAGAATTCTGTTTCCATATCGCCACAGTTACTGGATCACAGTCCAGGACCCTGACGGGGAGTGGGGGAGAGACTCAAATTCTCAGACCTAAGAGAGCTCCTGAGACAGGACAGGGCCAGAATGTACGTTGGGTGTTGGGCAGGATTCAGTGAGTGGGACAGGATGAGCCAGACCAGCATCAGCCCTTGAAGGCCCTGGGGGGACAAGGGAGGAGATGTTTGTACCCCTGGAGATGCTGGGAATGGAGGCCGAGCTTTGATTTCAGCCCGGGGTAAAGGGTGGGTGGGTGCCCAAGCTCTAGGTGACCCTGTGCCCTCCCCCACCACTCCCACTCCCCTCTGCTGCCCAGGAGGGCATCCCTCAAGGACCCAGCCGCCAGGCCCCAGCGCTGGCTCCAAGACGGAACAGCTGTCTGGGCTGCAGCTGCAGAAGCTCATTTTGAACAAGGGAGATGATTGCAGGAGTGAGTGGGGGAGGGTGAGAGAAGGGGAGGGTTGCAAGGGCCAAAGAGGAATCAGGCTTGATTGTTGCTGCTGCTGCAGCGGGTAGTTTGCCCAGGAGATGGGGAGACTGGGTGAGGCAGAAAAAGGCAGAGGGAGGTCTGTCGGCCCACGCGTGGTCCATCTGTCCCCACTTCTGGTCCTCCCTCGTGTGAAGTTTTTCTGCCTGTATCTGGCTGTCTCTCCCGCTGGCTGTATTTCAGAGCCTGCATCTCTGACTCTGTGTTTCTTGTTGTGACACCTTCTGCCCTGTATTTCAGTTTCCCCATCTCCCTGTCTCTCTGGCTGCCACGCCGCCTGGATCTCTGTGTATCTCTGAGCCTCCTCGCCTGCCCCTCGGTGTTGTCTTCATTATCAGAAGCACGGCTAAGTCTCCAGCAGCCCTTCGGACTGCTCTTTCTTTTGTTGGCATTTCTGCGATACTCAGGGGTTGGAGACAAACAGAGATGGCAAATTCCCAGGAAATGATGGGATCGTGTCCTTCCATAAAGGGATATTTACAAAGATATCTCAATTAGGACTAATTAATTAAGCGAGTCACTTCCCCTGCCCTCTCCCCAACCCTGAGGTCCCGCAGTCTCCTGGGAGAAAACCAGCCAATGACTGGATGACAGTCTGGTGCTCAGGTGGCGTCTCAGTGTTTAATTTATAACAGCCTTCTCCTTGCTGCCCTACAATCCGTCTGGAATGGCAAGGTGGCCTCAGGCGCGTAGACTCAGGCAGAGGCTGGAGACCTGCTGGTCTCCCAGAGCATGCAAAGGCATGTGTGCATATGTTGGAGCCTTCCCTGCATGTCAGGGCATGTTGTGGCATGTTTGAACATGTTGGGGTATGTCTTCATGGCAAACACGTCCCTTCGTGTAAGGAGAGTCCGATGGCCACCAGGCACATCTGAGCACACGGGACATGTTGGAGCAGGTCAGAGCATGTCTCTCATGTGGGGAACGCCTGAGCATGAGGACCCCAACAGAGGATGGGGCACGTGGCAGGGCACAGGGCACAGGATGGCTCCTATGCCATGCAGTGAAGGTCTGCACTTGCAGGTTAAGCATTTATCCTCAAGTGCAAGGCAAACTCTGCCTTGCAGGACCCCCCTGGCAGGGATAACAGAGCCATAACAATATCTACAACTTCCAGGAGGAACTGGTCACCCCCACCCGCTGCCACCCCTGCAGCTGTTGCACTCTGAGTTTCCACATCCCCTTCAGCACTGGTGGGTCAGGAGAGTTGAGTTCCAGCTCTTTTTTTTTTTTTTTTTGCTGCACCGCGTGTGATGTGGGATCTTAGTTCCCTGACCAGGGATCGAACCCGTGTCTCC
Organism: Leucopleurus acutus; assembly: GCF_964270905.1. NCBI lineage: Eukaryota > Metazoa > Chordata > Mammalia > Artiodactyla > Delphinidae > Leucopleurus > Leucopleurus acutus. The sequence continues at coordinate 6,822,745 of NC_139145.1, read as the reverse complement.
TGCAGTGGAAGCGTGGAGTCCTAACCACTGGACAGCCAGGGAGTCCCCGAGTTCTAACTCTCGATGCACTATTTGCTCCTCTGTCCTCTGTAGTTTCCCTCCGCCAGTGCATGGCATCAGGGTCCCCATTTCCCCCATTGCTACAGTCCTACCAGGTCCCTTGGGATTACTTCTCACCTCTGCCTGCACCTTCCCACCCCACACAGTCTGTTGATGCAACCCTCAGCGTAGCTCCCATCAGAGTGATGCAGCCTAAGATATAATGACAAATCTGGAGATACAGTCCTTAGTGTGATGCCAGGGTAGTGTCGGGGCCATAAACTATCTTGAAATCTGACTTCAGTTCTGCAGACAGGCACTGGCTGGGACATTTGGTGCAGTGAGAAGGAAGAGAAATTTGCTCATTCTGGTGAATACATTCTCTTGCTATTCCAGGAAACAAGGATTCCCCAGACCTGTTGGCCGAAGCTGGCTCCATTAGCCCTTGTAAGTGTCATGTGACCTCAGCAGAACACCAGGCTTATTAGTAAAGCATAAATTCTTCAGGAATATTTCAGGACTGACTGCAGTGCTAATGAGTTAGTCGGGGAGACCTAAGAGTGCAACTGACAGAATGTATACAGATGTCAGTTCCTACTGCGAAGAGTGTAGGAATGTTCAAGGCTACAGGATGGACACGAATGGACCTGGAGGATTATACATGGAAGGGTGCGGGGGTTCTTGAAGGGACACAGTTGCGTAACATGTTTGTGGCTTCTGGATAGACCTACACATATGTACGTGGCTGTCCAGAATAGCACACAGAGGGTTGTGGGTATGTAGAGGGGGGCATTCCCCTGTGTGATGGGCACACTGTGGCAGAGCTGTTTGTGGGTTTAGGCAATGTGCGTTTACATAGGTGGCTACTCTTTATATAAAGAGTCCTCATGCAGACTGACTCGTGGGCTCACAAATTGTGCACAGAATATATGGGAATAGAATGCTTGTGAACACGTCTAAATGAAGGGGATGTACACGGCTATGGACAACAGTGCAAGAGGCATGTATACTGGCATTTGCTCACTGATGCACACCGGCATTCGCTTGAATTTACACAAACGTGCACCTATGCACATAGCTAGTCACTGATGTATCCAGATGTTCCATATGTGTCCGGAAGGTAGATGCTCACAGGTGCCTGTGGATAAACATGGATGCCCACAGACAGTCGCAGAGCCCCCTGTGTACCCCAGTACCCACATGCCACTATTTGGGGATGCAAATGACCAACTCCCTCGCAAATTCCCCAGATTCCTGGCAAAGTGAGATCTCAGAGCAACAAGAGTGACCTTAGAACTGCCCCCAGACCCTTTTTGGAGGACCACGGAAGGGATGTCTCAAGTCACACGAGTGCCTGGGTGACCCGGCAACGCCATCCAGGAACACAGAGCCCTGAGCCAGCCTCTCTCAGGCTGTCTTAGCTGAGATTCTCACCTGTTTGACATCCACCTTGCATAAGGGCCAATTATGGCAGCCAATGCTCAGAAGTGGCTTGCAGTAGCGCCCAGCATGTTAAGAAGCATCATTACCATTGAGTAGAAATGTTACTACCATTGCGAATATTCTCCTTGAAATGCAGAGAGATCCTGGTCCTCTGCATTTCAGTCCTGGCATCCACCGCAGTGTCCCACCAGCGTTTCAGCTTCATCTGTTTCTCTCCTGCTCTCGTTTGAGAGAGTCAGTCAGTCCATTAAAGCCGTGGTTTCCTCTCCCGCTGTGCACTCTTCCCTGACATCTCTCTTCATTCTCATTTGCCTCCAAGCATCACAGTTCCAGTCTGTCTGCCTGGGGGTGGGGGGGTGTTAGAGAGTCTGTTTGGAATACAGAGCCCCCTAAAATGGGCTGGTGAAATAGGAGCTTTAGATAAAGAATGGAGGGAGTCTCAGAAAACCCAATAGGTGGGGCCTTAGGGACTTGGAAGGCCGTCATTCACGCACTCATTTAGCAATTCAGTTAGCAAATATTTATTACCCACCTACTAGGAACCAGGTGGACAAGAGAGACAGGGTGCTTGCTCTCGCGGAGCTGACATTTTAGTGGGAAGAGACCAGTAACACGCAACGAGAACTTATCACCCAGTAAGAGCTCTGTGCAGACTTAAACCAGGGTGAGGGATGTGGTGGAGGTGGGGCTACTCTGGATTCAGGAGAAAATCCCCACTTTCCTGTCCTCCCCTCCACTCTGGGGGCCCTTCATTTCTGCACCCCTCACTTCAGCCTGCCCATGGCTCTGGTTTCTGCAGCCCCCAATCCCCCATGCACCTTCAGCTCCAGGGCCCCCCTGGCTCCATACCTTTTCGTTGCTTTGACCTCCATGTTCCAATTCCATTTCCCTGGACTGGAGGATTTGTCTCTTTCAACTTGTATCAGGAATCCACTTGTTGTCCAATTTGCCAGACACCTTGGGCACTTGGGAGAGCAAATACGTAAACAAGTTCATTTTGGATAGATAAGTGCTGCAATAAAAATGACAAGAAGTAAAGTAATGTGACTGGGGAACCTCATTTTGTCAGGACACTGGGGTAGCCTCTCTGGGGAGGTGGCTTTTTTCCCAGCTTTATCGAGATATAATTGACGTATAACATTGTGTAACTTTAAGGTGTACAACAAGATGTTCTGATACATGCATGTATCACAAAATAATTATCACCGTAGGGTTAGTTAACCCCTCCATCACCTCACATAATTACCATTTGTGTGTGTGTGAGGTGAGAACATTTACGATTTCTCTCTTAGCAACTTTCAAGTATATAATACAGTGTTGGTAACTAGAGTCACCATGCTATACATAATATCCCCAGAACTTATCCATCTTATAGTTAGAAGGTTGAAGAGGTGACATGTGAACACAGATGAGAAGGAGTCAGTGGTGGAAAGAACTGGGAGAGGAGCATTCTGGGAGAGGGAAGAGCATTCTGGGAGAGAGAAGAAGATTCTGGGAGGAGAGCATTCTGGGAGAGGGAAATAACTGGGAGAAGAGCATTCTGGGAGAGGGAAATGACTGGGAGAAGAGCATTCTGGGAGAGGGAAGAGCATTCTGGGAGAAGAGCATTCTGGGAGAGGGAACCACAGTGCAAATGCTCTGACATGGGAAGGAGCTTCTTGCCTTCTGGAAAGAGGACCAGGTGGATCTAGAGGAGGAGAGGTTAAGGTCTTATAGCTTGGCAGGAGACACTGCATGCAGGGCCTCACAGGCCAAAGTGAGCTGTTGGGTTTTATTCTAAATACAGTGAGAAGCCACTTGACAAGTTGCAGTGGAGAGGGGAGCCATGATCTGATTCACATTGTGTAAAGATCCCTCTAACTTCTGTGATGGGGAATGGATTCCAGGGAGTGGGCATGGAAGCAGGGAGATCAAGGAGGAGGTGACTGCAATGGTCCAAGCAAAAGCCAGTGGTGGCTGGGCCGGGATTGAAGCATCCGGAATGGTGAACAGTGGGCAGATTTGGCACATGTCTTAAAGTAGAGCCATCGGGACTTGCTGATGGATCAGATGTTAGGGGTAAGAGAAAGTGAGGAACCGAGAAATGGGGTGATGTTTACAGAGAACCAGAGACCTAGGAAGCATTTCTAAAAGACCCCGGGGGGACCAGAGCAGACCAGATACCAGCTGGGTCACTCTGCCTCCTAATAACCAGGAAGATATAATGGCCTGAATCCCCTTCTAAGATCCATGGAAGGCCATTTATTCCCCAAGATTCCCCCACCCCCTGGAGGGCCTATATTCTCTTGGTCATCCCTGCCTCTGACTTCCTGCTTCTATGCAATTATTATTCTTCACTTGGTGTCTTGTGTCTTTTGGTCTCTGCTCTGACCTTTACCTGGACTGAGAGCTCAGTCCTTGAGACTGAGATGGAGAACCTCAAGCTCAGTCCTTGAGACTGAGATGGAGAACCTCAAATGCCAGGGCAAGTCACCTGAACTTAATCCTGAAAGCATTGGGGCCATTTATGCAATCATTGATTTATTCAACAAGTACTTTTGAGGACCTACTGTGTGCCCTTGCTGGGAGATAAGATGATGAGCCAAGCAGTGCACGGAGCCTCCTTTGAAACAGGGAGACAGGTAACGATCAGATATTCACAGAGAAATATAAATTGCAACTGTGATAACAGCTTGAGGAGAAGATTCTTGGTGTTATAGGAGATTCTAATAAGGGGATTTGATCTAATCTGGAAGGTCAGAGGAAGTAAGAGCTGAGATCTGAAGCAGAGAACAAAGGGTATTCCAGGCAGAGAGAATTGCTCGTGCAAAGGCTCTGAGGTGAGGGAAAGTGTAGGCAGTATAACAGAGCAAAGAAGGCTTTGGAGGGGAAAGACGGTGTAGGATGAAAGCAGAGAGGTAAATAAAGGGCAGACCTGCAGGGCCTTGTGACTTTGTTAAGGAGTTTTATCTGTATCCTAAGAATAAAAGGTGTCTACCAACGAGGTTTTGGTTGGGAGAATGATATCATCAGATGTGCCTTATAAAATTTCCCTACCCTCCTACACTGTTGCTGGGAATGTAAGTTGGTGCAGCCACTATGGAAAACAGTATGGAGGTTCCTCAAAAAAACTAAAGATAGGGCTTCCCTGGTGGCACAGTGGCTGAGAGTCCGCCTGCTGATGCAGGGGACACGGGTTCGCGCCCCAGTCCGGGAGGATCCCACATGCCGCGGAGCGGCTGGGCCCGTGAGCCATGGCCGCTGAGCCTGCGTGTCCGGAATCTGTGCTCCGCTACGGGAGAGGCCACAACAGCGAGAGGCCCGCGTACCGCAAAAAAAAAAACAAAACTAAAGATATTATGGTTTTCTCAGGTACCTAGAGTCTGTCATACAGAGTGAAGTAAGTCAGAAAGAGAGAGACAAATACCGTATGCTAACACATATATATGGAATTTAAGGGAAAAAAAATGTCATGAAGAACCTAGGGGTAAGACAGGAATAAAGACACAGACCTACTAGAGAATGGGCTTGAGGATATGGGGAGGGGGAAGGGTAAGCTGTGACAAAGCGAGAGAGAGGCATGGACATATATACACTACCAAACGTAAAATAGATAGCTAGTGGGAGGCAGCCGCATAGCACAGGGCGATCAGCTCGGTGCTCTGTGACCGCCTGGAGGGGTGGGATAGGGAGGGTTGGAGGGAGGGAGACGCAAGAGGGAAGAGATATGGGAACATATGTATGTATATAACTGATTCATTTTGTTGTAAAGCAGAAACTAACACACCATTGTAAAGCAACTATACTCCAATAAAGATGTTAAAAAAAAAACAAAACTAAACTAAAGATAGAGTTTCCATATGATCCAGCAATCACACTCCTAAGACATATATCTGGACATATTTGTCTGGACAAAACTATAATTCAAAAAGATAATACGCCCCTATGTTCATAGCAGCACTGTTTACAATAGCCAAGACATGAAAACAACCTAAATGTCCATCAACAGATGAATGGATAAAGAAGATGTGGTATACGTATACAATTGAATACTTCTCAGCCATAAAAAAGGATGAAATAATGCCACTTGCAGCAACATGGATGGACCCAAAGATTATCATACTAAGTGAAGTAAGTCAAACAGAGAAGGACAAATATCATATGGTATCACTTACATGTGGAATCTAAAATATGACACAAATGAACTTATCTATGAAACAGAAACAGCCTCACGGATATAGAGAACAGACTTGTGGTTGCCAAGGAGGAGGGGGTTGGGGAGGGATGGATTGGGAGTTTGGGCTTAGCAGATGCCAACTTATGTATAGAATGGATAAACAGCAGTGTCCTACTGTATAGCACAGGGAACAATATTCAATATCCTGTAATAAACCATAATGGAAAGAAATATGAGAAAAAAAAGTTCCCTGAGGCTCCCATGTGTGCAGTGGACTGGTAAGAGGAAGCGTAGAGCAAGGTAGACCAGATAGACTTTCTGAATTGTGAGGGTGGCTTGGACCATTGAGTGGTGATAGAGAGTGGAGAACCCTGCATGAGTTGTAAAAATATCTAGGAGTTAAAGTCAACCAGACTTAGTGAGGGAGTGGAAATGGGGGTGGGGATAATGCCTGGGTATCTGAACCACTGGCCTGGGGGGATGGAGAAGGTGACATAGGGAGCATTGAATGAGAACTGGGCTCAAGAGAGAAGATCTTGCATTTCATTTTGAGAATGTTGAAACTGAGGTGCTTTTGAGATGTCCAAAGGTGTTGGGAGGAGGGGATCAAGGAGTCAGATGTATATATGGATTTGGAGTTCTAAGGACGTTAATGCATACAAGTGATGATATAAGATTTGGTTAGAGGAAGCATCCTTAGAGAAAGATTGACGTAAAGAGAGAGCCTAAGGCTGAGTCTAGAGCAGTGGTTCTCAACCCAGAGATGATTTTGCACCCAGGGAGATATTTGGCAATGTCTGGAGACATTTTGTTGTCACAACTGAGAGGGGATACTAGCGGTGTCTAGTGGGTAGAAGCCAGAAACACTGCTCAACATCCTACAATGCACAGAATTGTTATCTGGCCAAAATGTCAATCGTGCTTAGGTTGAGTTACCCTGGTCTAGAGTAACATTTAATGGCCAGGTAGAGGAAGATGAGCCTGCAAAACAGATGCACTGGGGTAGGAAGGAACCATGCAAACATATGTGATGGCAGCCAAGAGAAGGAAATATATCAAGAAAGAGAGAAGAGTCAACAGAGTTGAACCCTGCTGAGAGGTCAAGAGAGATGGTGGGCTGAAAAGCATCCACTGGATTTAGAAACGTAGAAGCCATGGGTGGACTTTGCAAGAACTATGTTGGTCGTATGATGGGGTCAGAAACTAGATAGGAGCAGTGGAGGTGCGAGTTCAGGAAGTGAGGAAATGGAGGCAGTTAGTGTAGGCAACTAAGAAGAGGAGTAGTAGACAGATGGAAGGAGGAGTCAAGTAAGGCATTTTGTTTTTTCATAGGAGAGACTTGAGTTTATTTAAAATCCAATGAGAGGGCTTCCCTGGTGGCGCAGTGGTTAAGAATCCGCCTGTCAATGCAGGGGACACAGGTTCGAGCCCTGGTCCGGGAAGATCCCACATGCCGCGGAGCAACTAAGCCCGTGCGCCATAACTACTGAGCCTGCACTCTAGAGCCCGCGAGCCACAACTAATGAGCCCACGTGCCACAACTACTGAACCCACGTGCCACAACTACTGAGCCCGCGAGCCACAACTACTGAACCCATGTGCCACAACTACTGAGCTCACGTGCCATAATTACTGAAGCCTGAGCACCTAGAGCCCGTGTTTAGCAACAAGAGAAGCCACCGCAATGAGAAGCCTGCGCACCACAACGAAGAGTAGGCCCTGCCCGCCGCAACTAGAGAAAGCCCGTGTGCGGCAACAAGGACCCAACACAGCCAAAAATAAATAAAATAAAATAAAATAAAATGCCTTGGAAAAAAAAGAGAAAGTTCGCTTGAGAGAGAGAGATTAAATATGTAAGATAAAGACAAGTAATATGATAGATAGATAAGTATAGACAAGAGACAGATAAATGCAATACATTGTATAAGAAGGCAGAAGAGGACCAAGGCGAGAAAAGCTGTGTGATCCTTACATGATGAAGGGCAGCTCCTCCACTGTAACAGGAGGGAGGGGCTGGGATGGGGCAAAGGTTTGTAAATTATGTCAGGGGAGAAGGGGGGGTTCCATTTTATGGCTCTTATTTTCCCTGGGAGGTCAGGGAACGTTGGAGGGGAACGGAGAATGTTTTGAGCCTTCCAATGTAACTGGAATTGCCCGTGATGGTGTGCAGGCCTTCCCCATGGTACACACCCATGAAGAAAGCCCTCTTCCACGTCTCTTACTGAACTCCTGTCCTGAGGTTTGGCATATGAGCCTAGAGAGAGATCAGATGGGGAGTGGGGTGTCCAACTCCAATATTTATGAGGTAAGACTCGTGATGGGTTCTCGTAAAGTCCCCAACTCTTGAAGATGAATGCTGTTTGTAATAACTTATCAAGAAAGCCTTGTAATAATCCTTGAAAGACCCGTAAAATCCACTCTAGTGAATTTTAGATAATGACATTGGAAAAATAAAATCCCCCTACCCTTGTTAATCCTGGAACACACCAATCATTTGCAGTGGACATTCATTCAAGAGGCCTGAGCACTTGTGGGGGAAGTGATCCATGAGTGGGGAGACGCCCAGGAAGAGGAAACTTCAGCTGTTGATTTCCCACCTATTGTTGAAAGCTGAGCTAGGGCAAGGTGGGCTCAGATACTAAGATAGATCTGGGGGAAGCTGGGTTCTGAGATAGATCAGGCTCAGCTCAGGTCCTGAGACTGGAGATGATTTCAAGTCCTGGGGCAGAGCAGAGATACACCCCTGAGGTCTTAAGATACTCCGTGGTTGACCCTGAGACAGGAGCCGAGGAATGAATCCAAGTCCTGGGTGAGTCAGGGCTACAATATGAGTTTGAGAGACACAAGGCCAAGCCCTGGTCCTGGGATAGACAAGAGTTGAACCTGAGTCCTGAGATGGCCCAGTGCTGAACCCATATCCTTAGAGAGGCCAGAGCAGAGCTTACGAAGATACAGACAGAAAATGGGCTTCTCTTGGGAAAGCTGGAGAGAGCAGGCTTGCCCTCGGGGGATCTCCCAACCTGTTGAGCCACTTTGCTCTAACTGGTGAGTACGTCTTTGTTTAATGTCCATTGTAAATGACACGGCATATCCCAGGACTAATGAGGGGGAGTGAATTTTATTTGCCGATGCCAGGTCATCCTAGGACCCAAGTCGGAGCCAGCTCAGGCCCATAGGCCTAGAAACACGTTCAGCAGAGCTGACAGCTTGGGAATGCCCAGGGTAGCCAAGCCTCCCCTCCCTCCCTGTTTTTTGTTTGTTTGTTTTTTTGTTTTTGTTTTTCGGGGTTTTTTGGTCGTGCCGCACATCTTGCAGGATCTTAGTTCCCTGACCAGGGATCAAACCTGGGCCCCGGTAGTTAAACCACTGGAGTCGTAACCACTGAACTGCCAGGGAATTCCCCTCCTTCCGTATTGACTGTGACCACGCTGATGGAGACGACAGTGACGCTTACACTTCACACGGGCTCATCACACACCGGGGCTCATGCATTCACACTGCAACAGATACACACACACAGCACACAAACCCATGCATGTGCCTCAAACACACAGCAACACGCTTTGCACAAATACGCACATTGATACAGCTGCCATATACAAATCCTCACACACACACACACAGAAGCACAGACCGCATCACAAATACACTACCAGCCAGCCAAGGCAGTGCATTCAGACGTAGCCTCCCACACCGTAGTCATAACACTTTCATATGTACAACAGTGGCACTACTCTAGGGGACGTGGTGTTCTCTGAGAACAGTGCCCCAAGGAGTTGTGTGTGCAGTGCCTCGCCATTCACATTCACATTTTCTTACCCACCTGCAGAGTCTTGCACAGACTTACTCAGTCCGTGTTTTATACACTGATGTGTGCAGTTGCATACAGTTGCTGATGCTTTCACACTTAAGCCTGTACATGGCTACAGACTCACGTGTGTTCTTGGCCACACGGACACAGACGTGCCACTCGTCCATCTCACGCACTCTCAGGCTCTGTGCTAGTCAGCGTAGGCGAGGCTGTGCTGCGTAACACACAGTCCCCAAGTCTCAGGGGATTAGCATGACCCAATGAGCGATTGCTCATGCTACATGAGGGCTGGCAGGGGTCTCTGCCTTGTGTGGCCACCTGCTGGAGGCTTCTCATCAACACACAGTTCCGCAGTTCCTGAGGCAAGAACGTGGCAAATCACACGCTGGATGTTAGAGCTCTTAGCCGGAGGTCACTTCCATTCACATGGCGTTGGCTAAAGGAGGTCCCAGGGCCACATTGGAGAAGTACAGTCCTATCGTGTGCCCAAGAGAGAACTGGAAATTGTGTGAACAGTTCTATCAGCTGCCACAGTCTCTTACACATTCAAAGAGTTAGACATTCACAGAGGCAGGCCCATACGTGCACATTTTATTTTTCCCCATATGGACTAGTCTTTGGCACCTGTTCTCCTCCATGGGACGAGGCAGCAGGCCACACGTGCCCTGCCCATAGTTTGCCTCCAGAGCTCCATTGTTTCATGGCACATCTGAGGGGTCTTCTGCTCCCTCCTGAGCTGCGGAGTCTCAGGGTAACAAGTTTCCAAGCCCGTGCTATAGTCAGAGCTGAGAAAACAGCATACATACCTTCTCTTCTCCCTGGGGAAGAAGAATAATAGGCATTGGGGGATCTCCATATTGGCCGAGAACCTTCCCCATCTTGCCAACTGCAGCTTGGAAAAGGAAGCCCGAGGGGAGAAGGCGATTCCAGAGAGACCCCAGTCCTCTCCATCCACGTGTCCTCCCATCGCCACCAGGACCCTCTCCTTCCCCTCTCACGGCCCGCCCCACTCCTCCTCTGACTACTTAAATATTCCAAGGCAGGAAACTCATGAATATTTATAAGGGCCTGACAGTGAGGGAGATTAAAAAAAAAAATTGGGAATCTATGAACCAGGATCCGTCTATAAATAATCAGGCCCGTGGCTGGCGGGGCTCTTCCCTCACCCACCACATTCCTTTGACTTCAGGTCCAGCCCCATCCAAGCCTCCCAGAGCTACCCCTTCTCACTCCCCCCTCCCCCCGACAGCTTGGCTGTGGATACATGAATCCGCATCGTCTAGTGCACTGTCTCTCACACACACACACACACACACACACACGTTCCCACACAGCTGAGCACACAGACACACATTCGCACCTGCCTGGGATCTAGCCCATTGCCTCCTTTCCACACAGAGACACGCACTTGCAAAATCGGCCTGAACATGCCCAGGCAGCCTCTTCCTGTGTCCACGTTCAGACAGATACAGGCATTGAGGCTCAGACCCGCACACACAGCACAAAGTCGCACACAATCACACACACCCAAGGAGATGCCTGTGGACCACTCCCTTAACCACAAGCCAAGCATGGCGTTTCCCCTCAGTGGGCCTCGGTGTCCTTATCTGTGTAGGGGGACACTCAGAGTCCCTGCCTCATAGGGAGTTGTGAGAAATTTTTTAAATTAAATTAATTAATTTATTTTTGGCTGCGTTGGGTCTTTGTTGCTGCACGCAGGCTTTCTCTAGTTGCATCTAGCTGGGGCTACCCATCGTTGCGGTGCGCGGGATTCTCATTGTGGTAGCTCCTCTTGTTGCAGAGCACAGGCTCTAGGCACTGGGCTTCAGTAGTTGTGGCGCATGGGCTCAGTAATTTTAGCACACGGGCTTAGTTGCTCCGCAGCATGTGGGATCTTCCCAGACCAGGAATCAAACCCGTGTCTCCTGCATTGGCAGGTGGATTCTTAACCACTGCGCCACCGGGAAGTCCCGGGAGTTGTGAGAATTTTTTAAAGTATAAAATGGATACCTGTTGTGGTCAAGGTACTATTCTAGGTACTGGTGAAACAGCAGTGAATAAAAACAGATGAAGATCCCTGCCTGACATTCTGGAGGGGAACAAAACATTAATGCACAAATGATGTAGTGTGTTGGAAGCTGATAAAGAAAAGAAGGCAACGGGTGGTGCTGAGACATTCGTAGTTCTGACTGGAGCAGAAGGGGCGTCAAGGAGGCCTTTTGAAACAATGACATTAGATAAAGGAGTTGGAAGGACATTCCAGGCAAGGGGAATAACGGGTGCAAAACCTCATATAGAAGCGTGCTCGGGGTGTTGTAGGAACAGAGAGGAGGCCTGTGTGGCTGGAGCAGTGAGTGAGGGGGAGCATGGAGGAGGCGAGGGCAGGGATGGGACAGGGACCGACTGTGCAGAGCCTTGTGGGCTGCAGGAGGACTTTGGCTTTTACAAGTGAGGTGGGAGTCATAGAGGCTTCTGAGCAGAGGAAGAATATGATCTGACTTGTGCTCACAGGCGCCCTCTGGCTGCTGAAGGGGGAACATACTGTGGGCGGCGAGGGTGCGATCCAGGGTACCAGGGCAGAGACGACTGCACCAGGAAGATGCCCATCCAGAGCGGGAAAAATGCATAGATTCCGATTGTAAAGAGGTAAGAGAAAGAGACAGTTAAAGCTGTCTCCAAATGAATGCATTTAAAGGATTCATTCTTTATTTCCAGAAATGTTTATTGAGCACCTACTGGGTGCCAGGCACCGTTCTGGCTTGAGGACACAGCAATGAGCAAAGCAGTAAACATCCCTTGGATGCTGCCCTTGGAATGTTGACAGCATCACGGGGCAGACAGAGGAAGCAAGATAAATTTTAATGTAGGGTCAAGGGGCAGTACATTTTATGCAATAAAACGCAACAGAGGGGCGAGCCTTGGGGAGTGATAGGGGCTGCACATTGTAGGTTGGGTGGACTGGGCAGACCTGGGGATACATTTTGACACGAGAGCTGTTATCAGGATTGGTTGATAGATGGCGTATGTAGGTGGAAATGACAGAACCTTGTGCCTGGGTGTGAAGATGAGCTTTGAAGGGACACCCACATAAATACCCTCTTCTGTTGAATGTTCATTGTTTTCCCCCATCTTAGGTTGGGTTCCTGAGAAGCAGAACCCAAGATAGGGATTTGGAGCACATGACTAATTGTGAGTGGAGGGTAAGGGAAGTGGGACCAGGCAAGGGGACTCAGGTACATTCCAGGCTTGGCCTGATCCACAGGGATGGGGGGAGCTCTGGAACGTAAATTGTACCGCAGAGGGATGGGCTTTTGGACCCCTGCATCAATCAATCATTGGCTGCTCCTGGGGGTGGGGGATGCCTCCGAGGCATCTCCAGTGTGTGGTAGCTCCCCAGAGCCAAGGGCAGGTCTCCAGAAAAGGTCACCAGTGCTAGCTGTGAGCCCCCACTCTCAGCAGCTGTGGGGTGTGTGTGCCCCATTATAAGAAGATTTAGGCAGAGCCCCAAGAGCATTGCCTACACCCCCAGGCTCCAACAAAGAGGGTCATGGGAGCACCAGGCATTTATGCCAATCACAGCGCAGATGTCTGACACCAGAACCTGTTCTCAGCTCTCTCAGGATGAAAATCAGGCCAACTTGGCACTGGGGCTCCCCTCACACAGCTGAGATCCTTTCCGGATTCATTAACTGCTCGAGACTCAGCTCTCCACTGCCCAGACTTGCCTGGGAATTGCAGAAGGGAGCTGTGAGGAAGAGATGCAGCCCTGAAACAGATCCGAGTAGCTCATTTCATTCTCCCATGGTCCTGTAGGAAGGCAGTGCCGTCATGCCCATTTTGCAGATGTGGAAATGGATGCACAGAGAAGTTAAATCACTTGCCAAGGTCACACAGCTAGAAACCAGAGGAGCCCGGATTTGAACTCAAGTCGTTAGGATCTGGGGTCTATGTGCTTCTGAGCTACATTCAACTGCCTTAGACCCCATGCCCCCTTCAAAACCCAAAGCCCCTGTATCCACCCTGAGAGGAGTGGGAAGAAGGGAGGAAACCCTGAGAGAATAGAACAGAGAATATGTGAAGGGTGGGGGAGAAAAAGGTCACCTGGAGGACTTGGAGTGGGCAGGAGGCACTCATTCATTCATTCATTTGTTCGTTCATTCATTTACTCCTTCATGTCCTGGTGATGCCTGCCTACTCTGTCCAGCATGTGCTGGTGTTGGGACCTCAGCGGGAACGAGCACCCAACTCCACCCTTTTGGAGCTCAAGGTCTGATAGGGCATGCAGACACTCATCCAGGCAAGAAAATGTATCAGATATAAGAACCTTGTAAGAGGGAAGGGGTAGGGATTTTGGAGACACACACAGAGGGGATTCTGACCTGTCTGCGGGGATGGGGGAGGCTTTTCAGAGGTGGTAATGTTTACTCTGAACCCTGAAGGGTGCAGAGAGTTTGGACAGCCCTGGGGTAGTTGGCAGGAGGATGGCAGAGTAGAAACACCAGCATCTCTACAGCGCCACGGAACTGGGTTTGTAATTCTAGCTCTACTATTTAATATACAGAGCAAGCAGCACCACCTCAGGGTTTAAAAAATATTGTACAAATATTTATTGAACACCTACTATGTGCCAAGTGCTGTTCTAGGCATTGGGAACATGGTGACCAAGATATAAGGTCCTTGTATTTGTACACTTCTCATACACTACCCCAGCTAACAAATGTATATAGTATGATTTCTTCCACGACAAGTACCAGGCAGGGAGATGGAGAAGATCTTCTTTAAAGAGGTAATCAGGGAAGGCTTCTTGAGGAGGTGACTTTTAAACTTAGGTGACTTTTTCTTTTCTTTTCTTTCTTTCTTTCTACTTCTTCTTCTTTTTTTTTTTTTTTTGGCCATGCTGCATGGCTTTCGGGATCCTAATTCCCCGACCAGGGATCGAACCTAGGCCCCTGCAGTGAAAACGCCAAGTCCTAACCACTGGACCACCAGGGAATTCTCATAAACTTAGGTGACTCTTAACTATGGATAAGAAGGATCCAGCATTATCACTGTTCCTTCAAAGACTTATTATTGTGAGGCATGAAATGGGACAGTTGACTGAAACAGATCCTCCCTAAGTGTGTAGCTTCGTAGTTAAGACAACTTTAGAGAGAGGCAGGCTGGGCCCTGAGTCCTGTGGGCTGGTCATTTACATGGTGTCCCTCAGATTCATTCCTTGCCCTCCCCTTGTTTTTGGTATCAGAGGGGTGTTGACCCCTGAAAACTACATTTCCCAGGTTCCCTTGCTCACTGGCTTCCTGTTAGACTTGGCCAATGGGAAGCCGTGACGGGAGTTGGAGGCGGGAGGAAGAGAGAAGTCAGGGGATTTCTACCCCTGTTTACTTGCTGCAGGCAGTGGCCTTGTTGTCCCCTCCTTGGGTCCAGCTCCACTAACCCCCTTTGCCCTGCCACCCTGCAGCAGTTTCTTCTTCTTCTTTTTTTTTTTTTTTTTTTTTGGTCACGACGCGTGGCATATGGGATCTTAGTTCCCGAAGAGGGATGGAACTCGTGCCCCCTGCATTGGAAGCACAGTCTTCAGCACTGGACCGCCAGGGAAGCTCCCAACCCTGCAGCTTCTTACAGTTGCTATTCTTTTGATCACTTCACCTTCCGCACCTACCCCATCCAGCCCTTCTGGCTCCTTGGCGCCACACTCCCCATATTAAATTCCCTCCATGGAACCATCTAGCATAGCTTCTGTCCCTCAACAGACTGATGGCATGGTAGGCTCTGCCCCCTGCCTTTCCTCCCTGACCTTCAGCTTAGGACACCCCCTACATCCCACAACTGTCGGGAGGTGAATGGAGGTGATCCTATCAGGAGCTGACCTTCCACAGTTCTTACGACGTATGGTTTGAAGCTCTATGTGCTCAGGCACTCATTTACCTCCACCGCAACCCTAAGAGGTGGGTGCTGCTGTTAGCCCTGTTGTTTTGTTTGTTTGTTTTGTCTTCGTTGCTGTGCACGTTGTGGCAAGTGGGTGCTACTCTTCGTTGTGGTGCGAGGGCTTCTCATTGTGGTGGCTTCTCTTGTCGCAGAGCACGGTCTCTAGGTGTGCGGGCTTCAGTAGTTGTGGCTCACAGGCTCAGTAGATGTGACGTGCGGGCTCTAGAGCGCAGGCTCAGTAGTTGTGCCACACGGGCTTAGTTGCTCCGCGGCATGTGGGATCTTCCCGGACCAGGGATCGAACCTGTGTCCCCTGCATTGGCAGGCGGATTCTTATCCACTGTGCCACCAGGGGAGTCCCGGCCCTGTTTTATATATAGGAAACCGAGGCACAGTGAGGCTCAAGGCCCTTGCCCAAGGTCACATGGCTGGGAGGTGGCACTAGGAAGTCCCTCACGCACGCACATGCCTGCATAGGACCTGGCACACGGACGGCACTCGGCAAGGCTGGTGATAATGATAATCATTACATGTAGAGCTGGTCTCTGCTGAGTGCCAAGACTGGAGGTGATGCTGAAACTCCACCTTGGACCAGTGCAGGAGCCGGCAGTCACAATGCATGCTGACTGAAGGTCCTTCTGGGACCCATGACCTGGTAGAACAATCCTCGGGCTCCTGCTGGCTCCTGTCCCAGCCCTGGTGGAGAGGGGGCAAAGGGCCTCTCTACAGCAGCTTTGGCTGGGAGCAGCTGCTCTGTGCTTAGCCAGGATCGATTTCCCTTCAAGCGGGCCATTCACACTAACAAAGGGCTCCGGTGACCCAGGTGGCCATCACTGCCTCCTGCCCTCCGAGCGGAGGATGTGCCTCGCGGCCGGAGCTGTTTTCTTTGAGATCCATTTCTTTGAAAGCTCTGGCAAACTTCAAAGGATGGGCCGAGTCAGCCCCGCAATGTGCTCACCTGAACCTTGCTGGTGGATTTCTCTGCCTCTCTGTCTTGCTCTAACCAGCCCACCCTCAATGATCTTCCTGACCAGGTCTTTTCTCTGCTCACACGTGGTTATGGGCTGAACGATGTCCCCCCACACCCCACCCCACAAATTCATAAGTTGAAGTCCGCACCCTCAGGACCTCAGAATATGACTGTACAGTTAAGTCCCCTCTATACAAATGAGTTCTGTTCTGAGATCATGTTCGTAAGTCCAACAAAGTTAGCCTAGGTACCCAACTAACACAATCGGCTATATAGTACTCTACTGTAATAGGTGTATAATACTTTTCACACAAATAACACATAAAAAACAAACAAACACGAAAAATAAAGAAAACATTTTTAATCGTACAGTACAGTACCTTGAAAAGTACAGTACAGTACCAGCTACATCACCACTGCTTCTACACTTGCTTCCGGTCATCCTGGGCTTGACATCCTGGGGAGATGCCCAGAGGAGCCACCAGTGTCAGGAGAGGAACGTTGCCACCGTGAAACCATTGCTTGGCAGGAAGGGAACCAGGGGATTCAATACGCCAGACTCTTTCCTCTGTCCGCCCCCCACCCCAGTCTCCTGTGGTCACACTCACTGGCCAGACGTCGCTGGAAGCTGGAGGGCGGGGGCTTCTGGGAGGTGGAGGCTGCAGGGGTCAGCCTCCCGGAGCACAGAGCCGATGGAGAAGTGGGGAGAGAGGACCTGGAGGGGCAAACAAAATATCCAGCTCATCTCCTGGCCTCCCGATTTGAGCTTCAAATTCTGCACCATCTTCTCCCTACTGGAGTAGAATCTTGGCGAGAACAGGGATCTTTGCCTATCTTGTTTGCTGCTGTGTCTCCAGTACCCGGCACAGAGTAGGTGCTCAGTCAGTATTTGTGGGATGCCTTTGCCCATGCTGTTCCCTTTGCCTGGAACCCGTGTAACCAGGCTCCGTAGCCATCCTCTGCTCTTACTTGTGCTGGCTCCATCACGGCTTTGTCGCGCTGTTTTATAATCGCCTCTTTGTCTCTTAAATATCTTAGCTCCCTTAATCCTCAAAACACCAGCACTGTCATCACTCTTCTCCGCTTTGAGGAAATTGAGGCGCAGAGAGAGTAACTCGCCCAAGATAACCCAGAGCCAGGATTTAAATGCAGACTGTCTGAGCCCCAGATACTGGGCTGCCTTTTTGGTTCCCTGTCAGCAACTATTTGCCTTTTTTTTTTTTTTGGCTGCACTGCACAGCTTGCGGGATCTTAGTTCCCCGACCAGGAATTGAACCCTGATCCTGGCAGTGAAAGCACCGAGTTCTAATCACTGGGCCACCAGGGAATTCCCTCTGTTTGCTTATTTTCATGCCATAATCAATTTTATTGCACTCACATGTATATTACATTGCCAATGTTAAGCTATTCGAATACACTAACAACAACCTCAATGACATCACTGCTATTCTTAGCTCCATATCATTAGTGGGGAAACGGAGGCCCAGGGTGGCTAAGTCACTCGCCCAAGGTCACACAGCAGAGCTTAGATTGGAACCCAGGCGACCTGGCTCCAGATTCAGTGCCCTAAATGACCATGCTCTGTTGCCTCACCTTGGCTGGGGGAATTGAATGCCTGTCTTTGAAATCCTGAATGTGAGTCCAAGGTGTAGCCAAATGATAAAAGGTTTGGACCCCAAATTAACTTGCCACCCCCAGTGGCGCACACAGAGCCCACGGAAGTCAGTTTTCAGGCAGTGCTTATGCCTGGCTGTCTCTGTGAGTTATTAGCCAGCAGATCGGGCCCCTGTCACCTCCTGGCCACACTGTCCAGCCTTCAAGGCCTCCCTCTTAATCCCCCACGTGGGAGTCTCATAGCAAACACCTTCATTTTGTGCAGGGGCGTCCCTGGCACCCGGCGTGAGATTCCTGAGCCAGCCAAAGAAGGTCAGCTTCCACCGTGACGACCTTTTCCGTGCACTGATGGATTGATTTCAGAAATCCAACTCCAGCCAATGGGCCCATCCCCTACCGCAGGCACTGATGGCTGCAAATTTATGCCCAAGCCAGAAATTGAATTCCTATAGGTCGAGAGAATTGTCAGAAAACCTCATCCAGGCTCATTTTTACTTCTGACAAACGTCAGGAGAGAGATTAAACCTGGGCCGGTGTCTTCCAGCAGCAGGGACTGTGGTGGCGGGGAAATGACCTTGACGTGGGTATTTTTCTTACATTCCCTGGCTTCACCTTGGCCTCCCAGAGCTGAGAAATAAAAAGCAACCGGACCCACAGGCCTGTGTGGTTAAAGGGAATTCCCATTTCTGACCAGCTAATGTTCAAAAGGGGCAAGCTCTGTGTACCCAAAGGCAAGTCTCTTGGTCCCTGTGGCAAATACTGAGCCATTCGGAGGGATGGGAATCACGTGACAGCCAGGCCACTTCCTGCACCAGGTCCTGAGGCCGATTCAGTCTCGGCAACTTTACAAGGTTCTAATTAATCTTCCCTGTGCTATGACAAAGAGGACATAAAAATGTGGATAATGAGATGGGACTACCCTGGTGATCCAGTGGTTAAGACTCCGCATTTCCACTGAAGGCGTTGCAGGTTCGATCCCAGGTCAGGGAACTAAGATCCCAGGTCAGGGAACTAAGATCCCACATCGCACAGCGAGACCAAAAGATTTCGTTTTAAATGTGGATAATTCCGTAGCCCCTCACCCCGACTCTGCCGCCTGCCCAAAGGCCGGGAAGGAAGAAACAGAAATCAAATGATAGCTCTGGGAAGGAAGAATCCCCGTCTTGCTAGAAAAAATCTCTCTCACTTGCCTTGAAAAATGAGACATCTGATGCAAATGTAGCTGCTTCCCTTTGGTACAAAAGCCCCTAAATATTAAAGAAATGAATCCTTGATGTCTACAAAGAAAGGATCAAAAACGAAACTTTCTGAAAGGAGAAGAGCTTTTATTTCGCTGTGAACCTTTCTAGATGTGGCCTCTGGCAGGGATGCCTGCAGAACATGGAGTGCGGGAGGATAAAGAAATAAATGACTGCCGTTCTTGTATTCATTCATTCATTCATTCAGGAAGTGTCTATGAAGCGGCTACTGCATGCCAGGTATTGGGCTGTGAGCCAGGGAAACCTCAGGGAGAAATTAGGACCTGCTTCCCGCCCTTCAAAGCTGGTGGGGCATTCTACAAAGTCTCTGACCTGTAGTCCTCAAAACTGCCAAGGTCATGAAAAGCAAGGAAAGATGAAGAAACTATTACAGACCAGAGGAGATTAAGGAGATATGACAACTAAATGCAATGTGCAATCCTAGGTGGGATTCTGGACCAGAAAAGACATGAGTGGAAAAACTGGAGGAATCTCAATAAAGTCTGGAGTTTAGTAAAAGTGATGAACCAACGCTGGTTTCTTAGTTGTGACAAATATGCCATGGATATGTAAGATGTTAACAAGGGAAATCGGGTGAGGGGCGTATGGAAGCTCTCTGTCCTGTCTTTACAATTTTCCTGTAAATCTAAAATCCTTCTGGGACTTCCCTGGTGGTCCAGTGGTTAGGACTCCACGCTTCCACCGCAGGGGACACGGGTTCAATTGCTGGTCGGGGAACTAAGATCCCGCCTGCCTCACAGCTCAGCCAAAAAATAAAATTAAAAATGATCCATTAAAAAAATAATAATTAAAAAGGTAAAAAATAAAATACTTCCAATATAAAAAGTTTATTTAAAAAAAAAGTTAGCAGGGGACATGGAACGGTTCTAGAACAGTGCTGGTTCCGTGAATTAATATAAAAGCTCCCACTGACTGGGCAGTCACAATGTACCAGGCACCGTGACTGACTCTTGACATGTACCAATTCATCATTTTCACAAGAACCTTGTGAAGCCTGGCCGTTATTATCCCAACTTTTAGATGAGGAAATGGAGAGGTTAAGAAAGGCACAGAGGGGTTAAGCTACTTGCCCAAGGTCACACAGGAAGGAGTAGATCAGAATTTGGACTGAAGCAGTCTGTGTGATAAGATCTACAGCTGGCTGTTCATGCACAGTATTTACTGAGCAGTTACTATACCCTTCAGAGGCTGACCAGAGAAACAACTCTTCTAGGGCTTTCGGCGATTTTAGTTCAGGGGATTGGTTACAAAGATGATGGAAGAGATGAAAAACTAAACAGAGATGGAAACGAAAACCAGAAATTAGCAACAGCCGAGAGCATTTATTCCCCTAGGACGGGTGGTGGTGGGGTGTTGGATAGAAGAGGTGGTATAAACAGAGCCCAGGCCTGGGATTACCAGGGGGAGCTGAAGCCACAGAACCAATGCTGGAGCACAGGAGGCAGAGAAAGCAGGGAAATACCGCTGCTTCTCCCCTTGTCCTGCCCTCATATCCTCCATGAGTGCCTCCCATTGGCTGAACCTTTCTGAAAGCAAAGGAGTGTGAGAGCTGTAGTTCCCAACCGTATGCAGCAGAGCAGGGGAAGGAGAGGATGAAAATTCAGCCATCAGGCAGCTTACACTTAAGTGTGTGTGTACATGGGGGGGACTAGGCAGGAAGGGGATGGGATGGTTTTGGTTCCCCTTTTACAAATGAAAGAGGGATCTGCTTAGAAATCTGCTTAGGATCTGCTTTTACAAATGAAAAAGGGATCTGCTTAGAAAACTGCTTAGGATCTGCTTTTACAAATGAAAAAGGGATCTGCTTAGAAACTCACAAAGAGGAAGTGGCAGATCCAGGATTTGGACATGTATTATGGGTTCGACCTCGTAGGGTTCTTCTGAGGATTGGTGAGAAATGAGCCCAAAGCCCTTAGAATGGAGCCTGGCTTACAGGACACGCTCCATAAACGTTAGCTGTTATTGATGAGGAGGAGGGTAATAATAATTATTATTACAACTACTGTCATTTTTATGATGCTAAAGGACCTTCCTTTGCATAGAAATGCTGTATCCCACAGTCACAGGACTCTGTGTGTGCACGGGTGTGTGTGTGAGGGGGTGGAGATGGGGACCATCTAAGAGAGGGGTCCATCCTGGAACCAGAACACCCCACTCTGCTGAGACCTGAGCAGGTTTTCCCCATGTGAAGGAGGAGAGGGAGAGGGTCCTAAGCAAAGAACACTGCGCGGACAAAGATGCAGAGGCAGCAAGGGGAACTGAAACAGCTGTATGTGGGTGAAGACAAGTAAGTGCTGAGGCTGAGAATTCAGCCGTACCCCAGTGGGCAGGACCGGTGAGTGCGCCCAGGTGGCATTTGGGCTTTATACTGAGGGCACCGGGGGCCATGAAGGGTCCAGTGTGGGGGGTGACACTTTGTAAATTTATTTATTTTTGGCTGCTTTGGGTCTTCGTTGCTGTGCGCTGCTTTCTCTAGTTGCGGCGAGCGGGTCTACTCTTCGTTGTGGTGCCTTCTCTTGTTGTGGAGCACGGGCTCTAGGCGTGCGGGCTTCAGTAGTTGCAGCGTGTGAGCTCAGTAGTTGTGGCACACAGGCTTAGTTGCTCCGCGGCATGTGGGATCTTCCCAGACCAGGACTCGAACCCGTGTCCCCTGCATTGGCAGGCGGATTCTTAACCACTGCGCCACCAGGGAAGCCCAGGGGTGACACTTTGAAAGCTGTCTCTGGCTTCTCTGGGGAGAATGGATCAGCGGATGCAAGGCTTGAAGCCAAGCTTCCATGGAGAGAGAGAGAGAGTCTTCTCCCATAAGCATAGCGGCTAAGAGTGAGGACTTGAGAGTCTCACAGGCTGGGGTCCAAATTCCAGCTCAGACACTTGCTCTGTGAGTTTGGGCAACTAACTTTCCTCTCTCTGCCTCAGTTTTTCCATCTGTAAAGTGGAGCTAATGTTAGTACGTACCTCATTGGGGGAGGGGAGGCTACAAGGATTTAAGATTTGTAAAGCAGCTTAGAAGAGCATCTTAGTTCGTTCAGGCTGCTATAACAAAAATACTGTAGACGGGGTGGCTTAAACAACAACATTTATTTCTCACAGTTCTGGAGGCTGGGAAGTCCAAGATCAAGGTGCTGGCAGATTCAGTGCCCAGTGAGAACCAGATTCCTTGTTCATAGATGATGTCTTTTCGCTGTGTTCTCACGTGCCAAAAGGGTTCAGGGAGCTCCCTGAGGTGTCTTATAAGGGCACTAATCCGACACCCAAAGACCCCACCCCAAAATGCCATCACACTGTGGATTAGTTTTCAACATATGAATTCTGGGGAGACAGAAAGAGTCTATAGCAAAGAGCACTCTATAAGTGTTAAATAAAGTAAAAACCCAGGGCTTCCCTTGTGGCACAGTGGTTGAGAGTCCGCCTGCCGATGCAGGGGACGCGGGTTCGTGCCCCGGTCCGGGAAGAACCCACATGCCACAGAGCGGCTGGGCCTGTGAGCCATGGCTGCTGAGCCTGCGCGTCCGGAGCCTGTGCTCTGCAACGGGAGAGGCCACAACGGTGAGAGGCCCGCGTACCGCAAAAAAAAAAAAAAAAAATTAAAAAAAAATTAAAAACCAGTAGGAGAGGCTTCTCATGGCTTTTAATCCCGTCTCTCTGCCGAGGGCACCCAAATATGTATCTCTAGCCAAACCCTCTCTCCTCCTCTCCCCAGCTACCTACTTGATATTTCCACTTGGAGGTGGTCACAAGCAGCATAAATGGAACACATCTTCAGGCTGGACTCTTGATTTTCTTCCCCCTCTAATTTTCCTCCCCGCCCCACTCCCCATGGGCTCCTCCTCCAGCCTTTTTCAGCTCAGTAAATGGTACCCCCCATCCATGCACTCCATTGCTTGGGCCCCGAAAGTTGGACTCATCCTCAACTCCCCTCTTTCCCTTCCGCCCCACATCTAGTCCCTCAAATCCTGTGGGCTCTGCTTTTATACTTATTTATTTATTTAGCTGTGCCGTGAGGCATATGGGATCTTAGTTCCCCAACCAAGGATCAAACCTGTGCCCCCTGCAGTGGCAGCGCGGAGTCTTAATCACTGGACCGCCAGGGAAGTCCCGGGCTCTGCCTTTAAAACATAGGAGTCTACCCATTTGCTGTCCCCATTCCATCTACCCTGGTGCAAGCCCTCATCATGGCTCACCTGGATGACTGTGGGTGTGAACAGCATGTTCAAAGGCCCTGGGGTGATAAAGAGCTCAGGAGTCATTGGGAATCTGAATGTAGGCTGGTGAGATTCAGGAGACTCGAGTGAGGGTTTGTTTCTTCCCTGAGGGGTCTCCTCAAATGGGGTGTTATTGATGCTGGGGACGGGCAGGAACTTGTCCTTTCTCAAAGCAAACTGGTCTGACGACTGGAGTGGCCCTCGTGTTGTAGCCTGGATGCAGACCTCTGTCCATCAGCCCAACGCTTAGGGCTGTCTGCGGGCATCCACGGTGTTTCCGACAGTCTGGGCCACACTGCG
Organism: Leucopleurus acutus; assembly: GCF_964270905.1. NCBI lineage: Eukaryota > Metazoa > Chordata > Mammalia > Artiodactyla > Delphinidae > Leucopleurus > Leucopleurus acutus. Next base: position 6,799,023 of record NC_139145.1, on the reverse strand, counting down.
AGGGAATGGACTGTGTTTGTAAATTCTTACACAAGGCAAGCCTCCTCCAGGGAGAAGGACCCCAGGGAGGGCAGTCAGTCAAACTCAGAGACCTGTGTCTCTTCCCACCTTTCCCAAGGAAGTCTGTTTCATTCATTTTGGTCCACGTTGGCACTGTAATGGCAGAGCCTAAGACATCCAGGAATGTACGTCTGGACCGGGGCCCAAGGGGCAAGATGGGTTATCTGCATTGGAAGGGAACGAATGAATAAATGAATCGGGAATTCTCTGGCGGTCCAGTGGTTGGGACTCAGTGCTTTCACTGTCGAGGGCTTGGGTTCAATCCCTGGTGGGGGAACTAGGATCCTGCAAGCCGCAGGACGCGGCCAAAAAAGAAAAAAGAAGAATGCATGAATGAATGAACTCACAGTCGCCCCCCCTCATCCCATCCCAGCCCCTCCCCCGGCCACGGGCTCTCACAGGCCAAGCCCCAGCTGCTCAGACCGAGGGAGGCTCTGGTTCTCCATCTCGGCACGGGTGAGCTGATATCTTCTTTAAAGCCTGTCAAGCTTATCACTCAGCAGGGATTTGCCCAATACCGCTAGGTCTGACAGGAGCAGCCTGCTATCATCTCAAGCCCTCCAAAGGGACTCAGGCCCCATCACGGCTGAGACGTGGCTGATAGGTATGTCCCTGATCGTTCATCACGGCCTTTCTGCCGTCCCTGCAGTCAGAGGGGAGCCGCCGCCGCCTCTGCGCCTGCCACAGATGATCTGCAACTTGATCTCAGACAGTCCCTCCCTGGGACAGGCGGAAACCGATTTGGTGGTGGAGAGGAAACGCATGGTGAATCCGTGATGGGCTGTTTGCCCATCAGCATCTAATTATTCAACAAACATTCATCATGCCAGGCCTGGGGGATTCAGCAATGAGCAAAGCAGACAGAACTCCCCTTTCCCATCCTCTTTCCCGTCGCGGGGCGGAGGCAGGCTTTGAGCCAGTGGTCACACCCAAGAGGTCCCAATGGCCATTGTGATCAGGGCTTGAAGGAGAACAGGGGAGGTGCGGCATGGTGGTGTAGACTGTGGAGCCACGTGGCCTGTGTTCAAATCCCAGCTCCACCACTTATAGACTGTGAAGCTCTGGGCAAGAGATTTGAGCCCTCTCTCCCCACGTTTTCTTCACCTCTCAAAGGTGGATAATGACGGTGCCTGTCTCCTAGTGCCATGGTGAGAGCTCCACCAGTTAAAGCATGCAAAGTGCTTAGAACAAGGCTTGACATACAGTAAGAAATACAAGTATTAGGGGAAAAAAGCACAGGGTGCCTTGAGAAGTGGGTAACATGGGGAAGGGACAGCGGAGGCTGCTTTCGGAAGAGACATTTATGCTCGAGCCCTAGAAATGGGGAAGAGTTAGCCCAGCCGTGAGATGGGACAAGAGTTTTGATGGCTCAGGGACCAGCCAGTGCAAAGACCTGAAGGTGGGAAAAAGCATGGTGTGTTCCAGGAAGAGGAGGTTGCCTAGAGGATGGGCCACAGAGAACACGGCCGTGTGAGCCTTGGGGTTTCGTTGTTGTCTTTTTTTGTTGTTGTTCTTTTTTGTTTTGTTTTGTTTTGGCTGGACCGCATGGCACGTGGGGTCTTAGTTCCCCTACGGGATTGAACCCGTGCCCCCTGCCGTGGAAATGAGGAGTCTTAACCACTGGACCACCAGGGAAGTCCCATGAGCTTTGCTGATTGCCTGTTACACTGAAGCAGGACTCCCCTCCACCAAATTACATCAGGGAGATGTAACTAGGACCAGAAACTGGACTGGCCGAGTCACGTGGCGAGTAGGATGGGGCAGTGTCTCTGTCTGTCTTTGGTAGGACTCGACACCCTGTCTCTCCCTGTATCTCTTTCTCTCTCTCACTGCCATCCGGCTGTGACTTCTCATCATCTTGCATTCTCAGCCCCAAATCCAATGGGCTTTCACCCATTCTTCCAGATCATCTCAGTTCAGTGCCCGCATCAGATTCCAACCATTTGGACTTCAGGAAGTTACCAAATTGGCTTTAGAGCATCATGGGGATTATAACAATAATAGCAAACGTTTCCGTAGCACTTACTACATGCTGATGACTGTTGTAATTGCTCACAAGTATAGTATTTTTTTTTTTTTTTGGCCACGCCACACGGTATGCAGGATCTTAATTCCCCACCCAGGGATTGAACCCGTGCCCGCTGCATTGGGAACGTGGCATCTTAACCACTGGACCACCAGGGAAGTCCCCTCTCACATGTATGGTATTGACTCGTTCAAGCTTCCCAGCAACGCTGTGAGGTAGGTACAGATTATCGTGTCCAATTTACAGATGAGGGCAAGGAGGCCCAGGGAGGTTAAACAACTCACACAGCAGGTGAGTGGCCAAGCCAGGACATCAACCCAGGCAGCCTGACCCTCAGACCCTGCTCTTAACCACCTGGCTCTACTCTACCAGCTGAGTAGGAAGAAGGGCCATCCAGAAGAAACGAGTCATTTCCATTGTAAGGATGTTGTCTGGAAAGATGCTGGTGACATCACACGGACTCCTTTTTGGGAGGACCGTGGGAGAGATCCTTGCCTGTTCTTGGTACTAAAAATAGTTAAGTTTTCTCCTGAGCATCTGGTGTGTTTTTGTTTCAGGACACTGGGAGCCGCATAAATGACCAGCTTTCCCTTTTTGAGTTGGCTGCTAAGGAGCTTGAAGCCAAATTTATGGCCCAACCATATGCTGGTTGTTCAAGTTTTTAAGGGATGGGTTTTTCTTAGCCTCACTTCTGGCTCTATGTCCCCACTTTTTCTCTCTCTTCCTTGCAAAAAAAAAAAAAAAAAAACCCACAAAACTTTAAACGGACTGAGAAAAGACTTCACAAGAACAATACATGTTTATTGTAGAAAACTTAGAAGGTAAATTTGAAGATGGGAATAAAAATCCCTACTCGTCCCCGATTTTAATGGCTGCATAGTATTCCCTCGTGTAGAGTTTTAAAATCAATGCCCCTACTGGCAAACGACTGAAGGGGAAAAAAATTCCAGCTGTCCAATTTTAGACAATACTTTAATGAGCATTCTTGTAGCAATTGAGTACTTGTCACATGGTTTCCGTGGGCTAAATTCTTAGACTCAGATTGGGGTTAAATACAAATGCAGAAACCTTAAGGCTTTGGATTGGCAGACCGCCCTCCAGAAATATCTAATTCCTGCTCTCCTATTTAATTGGAGCTATCGTGTGGTATTTTACATATCCTTGTAAACCTCTTGCAGTCTTCTCTGGAACAAGGCAGCAAACAAATAAATATACGAGCCCCAAGCCACTTCTGCTTCCTGATTAAATTATCCAGCCTCAAACGCAATAATATCCTTGACTTATCAAGAGGCACCTGCTTGCTCTAGTCCTGTTTGCTCATCCCCAGTAGCCGGTGCTCAATGGTTGGCTGCCCCTGGGATCCTGTAGCAATCCCTCGGCCCCTGGAAGAACCAAGAACTGTTTTTTGAACCAAGACGTAGGTGACGGAGCTGTAGGCCGAGCTGATGATCCCGGACGCGAGAGCTGGAAAAACTTTTCCTGCGTGTCCTGTACTCAGTCAATCCTGGACCTGTTACATAGACGGCTGCTCAATTGGGGCAGCAGCCTAGGTGAAAGCATTTGAAAAATCCCAGCCACTATGGAGAACAGTATGGAGGTTCCTTAAAAAACTAAAAATAGAACTACCATACGACCCAGCAATCCCACTACTGGGCATATGCCCTGAGAAAACCATAATTCATAAAGAGTCATGTACCAAAATGTTCACTGCAGCTCTATGTACAATAGCCAGGACATGGAAGCAACCTAAGTGTCCACTGACAGATGAATGGATAAAGAAGATGTGGCACATATATACAATGGAATATTACTCAGCCATAAAAAGAAACGAAATTGAGTTATTTGTAGTGAGGTGGAGGGACCTAGAGACTGTCATACAGAGTGAAGTAAGTCAGAAAGAGAAAAACAAATACCGTATGCTAACACATATATGTGGAATCTAAGAAAAAAAGGTCATGAAGAACCTAGGGGCAAGATGGGAATAAAGACACAGACCTACTAGAGAATGGACTTGAGGACACGGGGAGGGGGAACGGTAAGCTGGGACAAAGTGAGAGAGTGGCATGGACACATATGCATGTGAAGTGAGACAGGCCACCAGATCAGAAGTGTCTGTACCAGGAGAACTCCGCGGCTCTCACACCTGCTGTTATAAACATCTCCCTTAGTTATAGGCATTCTCTATCCCTAGGAGTGTGACCTCTGAGAATCTGTGACTTTGGTTTGAAGCTAAACCCAGTCTGGGAGAGCTGGCCTTTGGACTGTCAAACACGGAGCCTCCCAGGATGTTCCAGTGGGTTCCCAAGGACATGAATTGACTGTGTGTTTGAACTTGAACCCGATGGGCGAAACTCAGGCTCTTTGCCGTGCTGAGATTTGGCAGCCAAACCCCGAGCATTTAATTACGCCGCTGCAGAGAACACTCCAGCGAGGTGCGTCCAACGCAGACAATTATTTTAGGAAAGCCGTGGAGGCCTTCTCTCTGCGCCGCTTAAATCATGCTTCTCTTTTACAATTCAATATTTCGTGTGTTGAGAGAAAATGGCTTGTTTGCTTCAAAGCACACGCTACAGAATGTAGGAAGGGGATGTTAATTATGTTGAACCGGGCTGCTTTGTCTCTGCACAAATGAGAATCTTCGGGGGGTTCTATCCAAATTGCTTGGGGATCAGAGCCAGGGGAGCACAGATGGAGATGTTTGGACTCAAGTTCATGGTTTTGTTTTTTTGGTCTTTGTTTTTTAAGAACTGTATTTGTCATGAAAAAAGGTGAAGCTAGTTCTGCATTCTCCTAGAACCAAAGGGGAAGGCATTCCTGAATCTCTTTTCTTTTTTTTAATTTTTATCTTTTACTGGAGTTTAGTTGATTTACAATGTGGTGTTAGTTTCAGGTGTACAGCAAAGTGATACGTATACATATATCTATTCTTTTTCAGATTCTTTTCCCATACAGGTTATTACAGAATATTGAATAGAGTTCCCTGTGCTATACAGTCAGATCTTATTATCTTTTTTTTTTTTTTGCGGTACGCGGGCCTCTCAGTGTTGCGGCCTCTCCCGTTGCGGAGCACAGGCTCCGGATGCGCAGGCTCAGCGGCCATGGCTCACGGGCCCAGCCGCTCCACTCCGGGAAGATGTGGCATCTTCCCGGACCAGGGCTCGAACCTGCATCCCCTGCATCGGCAGGCAGATTCTTAACCACTGCGCCACCAGGGAAGCCCTGCTTATCTATTTTATATAGAGTAGTATGTGTATGTTAATCCCAACCTCCTCATTTATCCCTCCCCCTCTGGGTCACCCTTTTGTCTTAGGCCATCCTTCTTGGTTTTGGTCGGGCTTCTTCAGGAGCAGAGCTGGATGAGAGGAGTTGAGTGCAAATACTTAGCTGGGAGGCGATCCCAGGAGGAACCAGTGGCGAAAGGGAGATGGAAAATGAAGGAAACCCAGGCAGGGCAATCTAATGGTCCCACTGTGGGCACCTGGAGCACAGATCCCCATGGGATCCTCTGGGAAACTGCAGGCAGCAGGCACCCCAGAGTTCTCCCACTGGAGAGGCGAGAGGGCTGGTATTTAACACGAACTCCGTGGGGACTTCCGGGTGGGAGGTGCTTCTGCCTGCCCAGTGCAAAGGCAGGGTGGGCTCGGACCACCCGAGGAAGCCCTTGGCAGTGAGGCGCTCTGCAGTAAGGCTGGAGTGTGGGCTCCACCTGGACCATGCCTACATGCAAGGGAGCCTGGGAAGGTGAGTGACTTCATTCCTCCGCCGGGGAGACACGGACTTGTAAAGAGGGGGTTCCCTCAACCTCCGAAGTGAGTACATAAGGCTCAAAGAATGACTAATGACAATAGTTTCAGATGGCATCTATGAATGTTTTCTTTTTTTCTTATAAATTAGCGGACGAGTCAAGCTCATCTGAACAGTGATATCACTTGCTCACATTCCAATAAGCTAAAAAAAAAAGGCTTTATTGAGTGGGAGAGAAAAAGTGGGCTAACAGCTGGAGTCTCTGGGGTTGCCCATTGCCCACTGCCCACAGCCTGGCTTATCTCTGCTACAGCTCATGGGAACAGCCTCTGCGGGGTGGTAAGTAGCGGCTGTGCAAATGATCCATGATGGTGAAGCTTTGTTTCTCTGTAAAACACTTGGGGTTTTATCAGACTTTCTTCCCTGTCTTAGGAATGCATTCTGGATAGGACCAGCATCTTCTACTTCCCATCTCCTCGGTTTCCACCCATCACCGCTTGCCTGGACTCTTGCAGTCACCTCTGCCCTGGTTTCCCACCCTTGCCACCTCACACCCACAGTCTGTTCCCCCCCACAGCAGCCAGGGGGCGCTTGTGAACACCTGAGTCAGGTCCTGTCCATCCTCTGCACAGAACCCTCCTTGGCTCCTACCTCACTCAGAGCAAAAATGTGTCCTCCCCATGGTCCACAAGGCCCTGCACATGCTGTCCTGTCCCATCTCTGTCCTCATCTCCCCCACCCCGCGCACAATCTCTCCCTCGGTGACTCTGTTCTAGCTGAACTAGCCTCCTCCATGTTTCCCAGCCATACCAGGCATGGTCCGGCCTCAGGGCCTTTGCACTTGCTGGTCTCTCTGCCTGGAGCATCTTTCCCCAGATATCCTCATGGCTCCTCCCTCACCTCCTTCAGGTCTTTACTCAAATGACATCTTCTCATTAAGCCCTTCCCAGGGCCCCTAAAATTGCAACCTTAACCACCCCCCAACCCTAGCATCCTCCATCATTTCTTCCCTGCTTTACTTCTCTCTATGGCACTCAAAATCCTTTAAATACTTGGTGTTAACTTATTTATTTCTGTTGCTCCCCACTTTAAAGTAACTCCTAGAGGAGCTTTTTGTGTTTGTGTTTTGTTTACTATGTTTTCAATGTCCAGAACAGAGCCTGACACACAGCAGGAGCTTAACAAATATTTGTTGAACAAATGAGACCACCATGCCCTGATTAAAAACCAAAAGCCTGGGACTTGTGACTGACTCCAGTACGTTCTGGGGAAGCTCAAGGGGGCCTGATCTGAGGGCCCAACACGTTCCATCCAGTGAGGATTCAATGCTTTTTGAGTAATGTTCCTCCAATCCCTCCAGGTATTGGTCAGAATTTGTGTGCCAGAAGTGTCCCTTCCTCTCTCCCCTTCTCCTGGCTCACTCATCCCTCAAGTTCAGCTTACTTGTCCCTTCCCTGGGGCACCTCCTCTGAGACCCTCAGCCTGGGAGGGTCTGTTACTCTCTGTACTTTCTTTGTAGCATTCACTGCAGCATATAGTTCTAGAAGTAATGGTAGGATTCCGTAATTCATGTCTGTCTCCTCCACATCTATGGGCAGCAATCGATATGCTTTCTTCGTCTCTCTCTTCCTAGACCCTATCCCAGACCCATGCCTGGCATAGAATAGGCATTCACTAGATATTTTCTAATAATTTTGGAAAAATATGGCTCTGATGAACATGAGCCATAGGACACACGCATCCCTTAAAAACCTGAACAACCAGCATCAGTTCCCTGATGAAGATGAGCATTTCAAAGGTTCTGATAAGTCCTGCATTAAAGAAACTCGTTTCAGGAATTCCCTGGTGGTCCAGTGGTTGGAGCTCTGTGCTTTCACTGCTGAGGGCCCGGGTTTGATCCCTGATCGGGGAACTAAGCCCTCAAGCCGCGCAGCATGGCCAAAAAAGAAAAAAAAAAAAGACAGAAAGAAACTCATTTCACTCAGCAATGCACAAACATATTTGACCTCAGAGTACCGTCTTCCCAGCATGCCTGCTAAGATTGCCAGGGTTCCAAGGAGCATGGTTTGGGAAGCACAGCCATAATTGATCCCTGAATTATCTGAGCAGCATCAACTGACTTGAAGCTTAGTTTAGGAGGAGTCTAAAAGTGACACCTTCTAGTCAAGGGCTTGGCGGTCTCTGTGAGGAGTCGGTCACCCTTTGGCCATCACCCTGCCTCTTCTCAGGAACAGGGGTTGGTGGAAGGGGGAATGAAAATAGTAGAGTTATGCTTAGTGGCCCCCAAGATATATCCAGAACCTGTCTGTCACTGTGGGTCGAGAAGCAGAGAGGAATGTTCAGGTGTGAGGGTTGGTAGGAGTCTGAGTCTATGTTCTAATGGTGGTTATGGAGGCATTGTTGCATGCGTGTGCAAATGTGTTTGAGAGAATGAATTCCCCTCTTTGGAAGGGCTCAAATCCCACAATTCCTTGCCATGTTCCTTCGCCCCTCATACCTCAGTCTTATCATCCGTAAAATGGGGCTCCCCGAGGAGGGATTGAGATCACACACGTCTGGCACTTAGCACATCGTCTGGCACATTCCAAGGGTCCAGCAAAAGACCTCTGTCATCTCTCCGGGGCCCCTTTTCTCTCCCAGGAGCGATGGGGTGATTCCCCCATTGGGTTCCCACTCTCTGACTCCGACCTCCCCGCAGACCCTCTTCCAAAGCCCAGAGGAAGGCTGGCAGCTGTACACCTCGGCCCAGGCTCCCGACGGAAAATGCATCTGCACGGCCGTGATCCCCGCGCAGAGCACCTGCTCCCGCGATGGCCGGAGCCGGGAGCTGCGGCAGATGATGGAGAAGGTAAGAACCTTCCAGGTTCCCTTGTGAAAATCTCCCAATTCCCACCCTGCCCTCTGCCCCCATCCAGATCAGCCGGGGCCAGATCTAGCCAAGCAGATTATTCAGAACTGGTGGATGACCTGGCTCCCCTCCAGGTGGATATTTCGGTCAATATCTGTTTAGTGCTTTCTTTGGAGGAGAAGCTGAGCGCTGTATGGGGACAGGGAAGGAGAACCCCAGTGGCAGCATCTGAGTCTTCGGTGCATGAGCTCTGGCCCCACCACGCACTCAGCCAGACTCACCTGCTAAGGAAGGTCTCACCCTCCATCCCAAGAGACTTACATAAAGATGCCTCCCCCTTCTGATTGTGGTTGATATAAACTGGTCCCCATTCAGTACATTCCCAAGGATATTCCGGTGCCCTTTAGAGGCCGACTGCTGTCTCTTGCCACTACCCAGCTGAATTGCCCATTAGTCACCTCTGATGTCGGCGTTGAAAGGGACTAGCAACTTCCCACCGCCATCCTGTAGAGGAGGAAGCTGAGGACAGAAGAGACCCTTGTTGGCACTGGAGTCTTCCACCCATTAACTCTGTAGGATCCTGCCCTGCCCGTGACACCGGAACTGCTTTCCCCAACAGTGCAGAATGGCCATGTGGTGTCCCCTGATTGTTGACCATGACCATAAAAATGTTTTGTGGCGTCCAGGATGGGTATCAGGCTCTTGACTTTCTGAGAACTTCCAAGTGTCACGTGAACAATGGTTCAGGAAAGTCTGTATATTTCAACAAGCATCCAGTGTTGCCTCTGAGTTCACCTTGGCCGGGAGGAACTCAACTTAGCCAAGTGGAGGTGGGAGCTAGGGGGCCCTCGGTCTGGATTAGGAGAGGTCAGGGCAAGGGGAAGTTCAGTTCCCTCATTTAGCCTAAAGGTATTTATTGAGCATCTAGTATTTACTGAGCATTCAGCCGTGGACAAGCCAGACACTGGGTCTGCCTCTGAGGATCCCACCTACAGGAGACAGATGAATAGGAATGTTCCAGGTAGTAGTCATAGCTGGAAAGAAAATAACCACGTAAGGGGGAGAGGGTGAGTGGCTGCTTAAGGCAGGGTGATCAGGGAAGGCCACTCTGAGGAGGTGATGCTGGAGTTGAGACATGAAGGATGAGGCGAAGCCAGCGACGAAGACAAAGGGAACAGCGCTCCAGGTAGAGGGATCAGCAAGTGCAAAGGCCCTGAGGACGGAAGAAGCTTCAAATCTATGTGAGCGAAGTTGGGCTGGTGGTTGCAGTGGATGAACACGGCGAGTAGGCAGGCAAAGGGGCAGGACCAGCTCGCAGGGTCTGCAGGGGAAGGTGATCCAATCTTCCTTTTGAAAAACTCCCTCTCGGGACTTCCCCGGTGGTCCAGCGGTTAAGACTCCGTGCTTCCCCTGCAGGAGGCCTGGGTTCAATCCCTGGTTGGGGAACTAAGATCCCACACGCCTCGCAGTGTGGCCAAAAGAAGAAAAAAGAAAAACTTCTGTCTGGCTGCTCTGTGGAGACTTGACTGCTGGGGACGAGAGTGGAGGCAGGGACAGCAGGGAAGAGGGAAGAGGTGGGAGGTGGTGGTGGCCAGACTAGTAGCCAGTGGATGGATTGGGCCTGCCATTGGGAGGTCAGGTTGCTGGTAAGGTTGGGAGGAGAAGGTTGGTTGGATGTTTGGCCTCTGGCCCCGCCAGGTCTTGTCTGTGGCATCCCGGGGACGGGGACAGGAGTGTGGCTCTTCCTAACCCTCCAAGTTCCTAGGTTCAGAACGTCTCCCAGTCCATGGAGGTCCTTGAGTTGCGGACGTACCGTGACCTCCAGTACGTGCGAAGCATGGAGACCCTCATGCGGAGCCTGGATGCGAGGCTCCGGGCGGCCGACGGGTCCCTTTCGGCCAAGAGCTTCCAGGTGGGTCCTTCTGGGTTCAGGTCAGAGGTCAAGAGAAGCATTGGGATTGGTGCCCATTAGTTCCCAGAGTGGGGGTCACATCTGGGAAGGACCGAGAGTTGGCTGGCCCAGATCTAGGGTCCAGTGTGGGCTGAATGCCAAGGGCCAGGTGTGCATCAGAGATAAGGGGTGAAGTTGTGGGTTGAAGGCTGGGCTCAGGTCTGGGCCACTGGTCAGGGGTTGGGATCAGCAATGGTTCCACCTTGGGAGCAGGAGATGAAGGACAGGATGACGGAGCTGTTGCCCCTGAGCTCGGTCCTGGAGCAGTACAAGGCGGACATGAGGACCATTGTGCGCCTGCGGGAGGAGGTGAGGAATCTCTCCGGCAGCCTTGCAGCCATCCAGGAGGAGATGGGCGCCTACGGCTACGGGGACCTGCAGCAGCGGGTGATGGCACTGGAGGCCCGGCTCCACGCCTGTGCCCAGAAGCTGGGTATGCCTTGATATTTGATCTTGACCCCTGGCCTCCACACCCAACCCCAAAACCCTCTGTGTGCCCAGGGCATGGTTTTGACCTCTAACTTCGAAACTTTGACCCTTGACCTCCCTACCCAAGGCCAAAAATAGACCCAGAAGCTAGAAATGCTCCTGACCCTACACTTCCAGTCCCTCACCCCCAACCTCACTCCACCTTGGGACCAGATTTCTGGATCCTTCCTCACCCCTGTTCCCAGCTCTTCAGTTTGATCACACTACCTCATCCTTGCCCTGCCTCCCTTGCGCTCTTCCCATTCTCCACCCTCATCCCCCTGTTCCTGCCTCCCAGGCTGTGGGAAGCTGACGGGGGTCAGTAACCCCATCACCATTCGGGCCATGGGGTCCCGCTTCGGCTCCTGGATGACTGACACGATGGCCCCCAGTGCGGATAGCCGGGTGAGTGACTGGGCCCACACCAGGGGTCAGAAGCTATACTGAGGAGGAGACATAGCCTGTGGCTGCCCCTAGGCGCCAAGCGATTCCACATCAATGATTATCTTGTAAGCCAAAGTGTCCTAGGGTCTCCAGGGCCCTTGGACCTCCCCCTGACTGTCTAGCGACCACCAAGTGACCAAGAACTTTCCAGCCCTGTGAATCTGTAAGTCAGCTGACCTCCAATGACTGTATAGAGACTAATGGTTACTAGTACTAATGACCAGCTTCCAGTGACCACTGACCTCAAAGTAACCACCAGTGACCACTGCCTTCCCAAGGACTAGGACCTACCAGCACCACTCAATGATTTTTTTTTTTTTTTCGGTACGCGGGCCTCTCACTGTTGTGGCCTCTCCCGTTGCGGAGCACAGGCTCCGGACGTGCAGGCTCAGCGGCCATGGCTCACGGGCCCAGCCGCTCCGCGGCACGTGGGATCTTCCCGGACCGGGGCACGAACCCGTGTCCCCTGCATCGGCAGGCGGACTCTCAACCGCTGCGCCACCAGGGAAGCCCTCAATGACCTTTAAACTTCCGGTGGCCACCATGGTCACAATTGCCTGTCACCTCTGATCCACAGGAACCATCTATTAACTGCCTAGTGACTATCCTAGTGATGGATGTCGGTCACTGGGCAGCCATAGGGTGTCATAGATTAGAGGCAGCAAATAGCCACTGCCCCACTGTGATCATGGCCTCCCAGGCATCATGGTGGTTCAACCAAGGGGTTACGAGCTTGGGTTTGGGGGGAATTGCCCGGTGGCCCAGTGGTTAGGATTGGTGCTTCCACTGCTGGGGCATGGGTTCAGTCCCTCGTCGGGGAACTAAGATCCCACAAGCCACGAGGCACCAAAAAAAAAAAAGAAATCAGACTTGGAGTTATATCCCGCTTCCACCAATTCTTAGCTGGGAAACTTGGGGAGGTTCCTTAATGTCTCTGAGCCTCAATTTTCCTTATCTTAAAAATGGTTATGATAACATCAGCGTTACAGTTTTTAGGTTGCTTAGCCCAATAACCAGCATGAGTAAGGGCACTCACACACGCTAATACCATGGTGACAGCGAAAGACGTTGACGGAGAGGATGCTGACGTACAGGAATTACCCACGGGCGATGGATTCACGTGACCTCTTACCACCCAAGGGCAGCCTAATGACCACTAACCATCCCATATCCAATGACCAGTGAACTCCTAGGCCCAGTGAGTCGCCAGGGACTGCAGTTTCCCCGATTCTTGGGGATCAAGCACTGTCCTCTGAGCGTCTGAGACCAATAGCACTCCCTGACCAAATGATCCCAGTCACTGGGATGATGCCTGGTCATGAAAGGTCACTGGACATCCCATGACTGAGTAATGACCACTTAGTGACTGTTGATCCCTAATGACCGTATGATTCCTTAGTGGCTGCTGGGACCTTTGGGTCATTGGTGGTGGTCCACCAGTGACCAGCGGCTCTCTCGCAGGTCTGGTACATGGATGGCTATTACAAGGGCCGGCGGGTCCTGGAGTTCCGTACTCTGGGAGACTTCATCAAAGGCCAGAACTTTATCCAGCACCTGCTGCCCCAGCCGTGGGCAGGCACGGGCCACGTGGTGTACAATGGCTCCCTGTTCTACAACAAGTACCAGAGCAACGTGGTGGTCAAGTACCACTTCCGCTCGCGTTCCGTGCTGGTGCAGAGGAGCCTCCCTGGGGCCGGCTACAATAACACCTTCCCCTACTCCTGGGGTGGCTTCTCGGACATGGACTTCATGGTGGACGAGAGTGGGCTCTGGGCCGTGTACACCACCAACCAGAACGCAGGCAACATCGTGGTCAGCCGGCTGGACCCGCACACCCTCGAGGTCGTGCGGTCCTGGGACACCGGCTACCCCAAGCGCAGCGCCGGCGAGGCCTTCATGATCTGTGGCGTGCTCTACGTGACCAACTCCCACCTGGCCGGGGCCAAGGTCTACTTCGCCTACTTCACCAACACGTCCAGCTACGAGTACACAGACGTGCCCTTCCACAACCAGTACTCCCACATCTCCATGCTGGATTACAACCCCCGCGAGCGGGCCCTCTACACCTGGAACAATGGCCACCAGGTGCTCTACAATGTCACCCTCTTCCACGTCATCAGCACCGCTGGGGGCCCCTAGGGGCTGCCGTCGTCGCTCACGCAGCCACACGAGGGCCACGGGAGCCCTTTCTACTCCGCCTGCGTCCTTCCAAATTTATCTTTCTGTCTCTGTCCTGCCCTCTCTCTCCCTCTCCCTCTCCCCTCCTGTACTGTTTTTTCTCCCTCCACCTTTGCGCCCAGCTTTCATTCTCTGCTTCTGTTGTCAGTGCGTTTTCTCAGTATCGTCTCTTCTTTATTGATCTCTGATTTTGATACTTCGCTTTCTTTTTATTGAGGCCTCTCTATCTTTTGGTCAATGTGACTCTCCAGCTATCGCTGCCTGTCTCTCTCCCTCCCTCCCTTCCCTCTTTGCGTCCCACTCAGTCCTCCTCCTCCTGGCTTCACGTCCCCTCCTCCCGACCCAAGGAGTTGAGTGCATGGATGTTTATTTTATTTACACCTTTTCTTTCCGGGTTGCTGGAATAAACGGGACCTTTGACATTTCATGCTTCAGCGGCTCTGTGTGTCTGGAAGGGGCAGAAGAGGCCAGGTGGAGGGTGAGCCTGGAGGCCCACCCCAGCTGGGTCCCCTTGTCCCAGGCCGCAAGCTTTGTGAACAGGGGCAGGTAAGCCCAGCCCGGGGGGTGGGTGGGTGAGGGCCCTGGCAGAGCCCTTTGGGAAGAGAGGAGAGGACACCCGATCCAAACTTGTTTCAAACAACATGATCCAGATAACCAAGAACTCTATCACAACGATGAAGACTGGCCTCAAATGAATATTCTTTGTCACTGTTTTTTTTTTTTTCACTCGCTGATCACACAGGTGCATCAGTAACCCATCTGGCAGCTTTTAAAATGGGTTTTTAACAAGTTGGCTGCTTTTAAGAATATGGGTATGAGAGGGTAGCACACAGAATTTTTCATTTTTCTTCTCTTTTTTCTTTGTAACATCAAAATCATTTTGTATGAGTTGCACCTGTTCTGAGTTAGCTGATTAAAAAAAGACAGCGAGTCTGAAAGTGCATGGGGGCCCTTCCGCTGGACACACCCATGCCCCGTGCCCGGGCTTGGGCAGGGACAGTCCCTGACGTGGGGACCTACATGGGGACTGGAGCTCCTGGAGGGGAAGGACGGGCAAAGCTAGCAAGTATCAGAGACAGGAAGGGAAGGGGTGTGTGAGCGCGTGGGGAAGAGACTGAAGTAAGCAAAGGCCAAGTCCTCAGGAACCTCGGCAGTGTGACTAAGGTGGAGTGGGAGGGGGTCATAGAAGGGGAAAAACAAAATGAAGGCTTTATTTTAGCCAGATCTTTGGTAGCCTGGGTGACAGACTGCAAGGAGATGGGGGAGACAGTCGCCTCTGAAGCTGTGGCCGGGAACAAAGGTAGTGCTGACCACTCCCCACCCCCGCGTACGCCCCAACACACGGCCCCCCCTGAAATCTCCAGCAGAAACATTGTGCAAACAGCCCACCGGCCCAGACAACACCCCCCCCCCCCCGCCCGGCCCTGCTGAGGCCACGGAGGCCAAGCTTGCTCCTCTGGGAGGAACCCTCCCTCCCTGTCTCCCCGTCTCTAATTAATGGCCTGATTAAATCATCTCCGCTCCGTGATGGCATCTCCGGGAACTCGGGACACTGGGGCCGTACTGCCGATGAAACCAATGAATAATAAATGCGACTGCCTAATGCACTCATTTAAAACCAATTTTTAAAGAAATCTTCAAGAAAAGCAATTCATTTCCATTTAAATTAACAAGTTCGACATTGAAGAGAATCGATTCCTGGATAAGCACCTTGAGAGGCACTTCGCTCTGCATCTGCTTTTAAAAAACAAACACACAAACAAAAAACAGGGACAGGGCGAGGGCACCTAGAACATCTGCGCCCCATCCCTCCGATTTGTATTGGGCATCAGACAGATGCCCACAGGTGCCCCTTCTCTCTTTCACACACACACAGAGAGGCAGGCCCAGCCCTCCTTATACTTTGGGGTTGGTGGCTTTTGTTCCAACCAAGGTAGGCAAGGAGTAATTAACCCCCTGCCCCTCGACCCAGGCGAGGGTTGTGTGTCATCTGCGTGTGTCCTAGGCTGCCTACTGCTTCCCCTGCTTCCCCTTTTGTGGAGGTGTGTCTGTCTACATCGGGGAAGCTTTTTAGCCCATCCTGTGGCAGTACCCATGTTACCCCGAGTTGAAGTAACTGGCTCTAGCCCTGCTCTGCGGCCACAGAAGCCTGAGCTGGTGAAAACGGCAAGAGTGGAAACCAGCCCCCTGGGTCGAGTTTGGGCCGGGAGATGCCAGACCAGTGACAAAGAGTATACTCTCACCACGCTGAAGGCCTGGGATTTAGGGCCTCACTTCTGGGCAGGAGGGGTGTGGAGCAGGTGACACAAGCCACAGCTCGTGAATCACGCGTGCTGAGTGGGCTCTGGGGGCATGTTTACCAAAGAGCAACGTTCTTTTGTGTTGGTTTTTGGCCACTGCAGCTAGACAAAGGAAGAGGGAGGTCCATGGAGGCAGGTGGTCACTCCCAGACGGAGGGACCCCCGGGCCACACAGGACAGACACACACCTAAGGCCAGCTAGTCACATGGGCACATGCAGGCTTGGGCGCGCGCGCGCGCGCACACACACACACACACACACACACACACACACACACACACACACACACACCCCGCACCCTCCCTTCCCCGGCAGCATCTCAGATGCCTGGGAGCCCAGGGAGACCTTCCCCAGGCCTTTGGTGCTGAGAGCGAGGCACAGGCCCACCCTCAGGCGGTGCCTTGGAGCAGGACCCTGAAAACCCTTCCGCCCCCAAGTACTCATTTCCGATCCTTCCCAGAGGCTCCTTTGGACCTGGAGGGGTGCAGTGGCTCCCCCGACACCACAGAACGGTTGGCGCAGACAGCAGGGCTGCTGCCTGCCTTGTGGCCTCCACGGGCGGTGGGAGAGGATTCTGCCTGGAGGCGCAGCCAACCATCCGGCTCTCCCCAGCCCACCAGAGCTGAGAGGAAATTCATTAAACCTTCCTAATGACAAACGCTCTGGCAGGCGGCAGGCAGAGAGCGATGGCTCCAGAAGCTGGCCAGATGGGAGTCGGGCCCAGGTGGCTGTTTGAGACTCGGGGCTTTTATCAGAGGCTCAGCTTCGTCGGGGATGGGGGCGGGGCGGGGGGCGGGGTGTTCCCTGGTGTCAGGCCAGGAAGGGCTTTATTTTCCTCAGGTGCCCAAGCCCCGCTAGCCCGCCACCTGCCCCCCGCCCCCGCCCTGGGCTGGTCCCCGTGAAGCAGGTGGGCAGACCAGGCCTAACCGCCTCTCAGCAGCGCCGCAAACCTCCTGACTGACCTGAGCCCCCAGCCCAGGCCCTGGCCCCGGGGCAGCTACGAGGAGGTGATGCACAAGAGGTGGGCCGCACCCCAGCCCCCAATCTGAAGAGGAGGAAGAGTCCCCCCCCACCCCCACCCCCATGTGCCACAGCGATTCCCTCTGCTCCACGGAGGCCCCTCCCCCAGAGGGCGGGGCAGGATCCCTGCTCTCAGAGGCGCCCGGCAGGAACCCCCACCCGCCTGGCCCCCTGCTGCCATGGTAACGGCGCCTGCAGAGGCCGCAGGACCCAAGCACAATCTTCCAGAGCGCTTGTGGCGACAGGGAAGCAGGCCTCAGGGTGCTGGGCGTAGTTCATTCTAACTCAAGTGGCCCACATGCGTGGAGGGAGTTGGTGGGAGGGGGGCGGCGAGAGCACCCAGGGGACGGGGGCTTCAGTCTGGCTCCCCGAGGATGCCCTGCTCCACCCGACCTGCTGAATCCAGAGCTGGGGGGGTCAGGGCCCTTGAACACCCGAGTGTGAGGAGCGCTGGCGCTGAGCAATGCTCCAATTCCCCGAGAGTCCGGCTGCCGCTAGGATGCCCCCAAGCCCAGGAAGGGGAGAGGCTGCTCAGGGAGGAAAGGCGGCCTGGACACCTGGACGCCAGGGATGGTGGGAGATGATCGCTCCTCCAATCGACCCCACTCACCTCCGCAGGGAGGAAATGAGAGACAGGGACAGCAGAACACTGGTTCCAGGTTTAATGGAGGCCGGGGAAGGTGCTGCACTGCTGCTTAGAGAGGGCCCCCAAGCAGCAGGCAGCCTGGGCCCCAGGCGGAGCGTTTGCTTTTTGCAACCGAATAGAGGGAGGTGGCAAAGCCAGAAATAACTCAAGGCCCTCCTGCCCCCACCCCCCCCCCGCCTGGACCTGGGGGCACAGGGGCGGCTCAGCCAGCCAGGCCTTCTCTTTGGGACAGGGCACCCCCAGCCCTTGGATGTGGAAGCCCGGCGAGCCTCTCCACCCCGCGCCCTTCTGAAGTCAATTCCTAAAGGGGAGGGGAGTCTGGCAGGGAGCCCCCGGTGGTGAAGAGCCCCCCTCCCAGCCATTTTGGGATCAATAAATACTGTGTGACACGAGCAGGGAGGGGTGCCCGCTGGTCAGCGGCAGCAGGGAGCGGAGTCTGCGCACCCGGCCACCCTGCCCCGCACCCACCCGGGCGGGGGCGGGGTGTGTGTGCGGCGGGCCTGGGCCGTCCACGCCCCTCACTCCGTGCGCAGGATGATGTGGATGCCAGAATCCGTGAACACGGGCCCGCTCATCTCCCCTGTCCGCAGTGCAAAGGAGGCGTCTTCAAACGGCTTCTGCATCTGACCTGGGGAAGGAAGCATGAGGGATGGCAGGTGGGGGGGGGGTCAAGACCCGGGCTGCAGGCCAGGACCAGGCAGGGAAGGCAGATGGGGCTCCCGCCTGCACCCCCGGGCGCTCATTTGGACTCATCTGTCACGTGCTTTAGGGCCCGGTCACAGTGGCGAGTGGGGCCCAGCTGAGGGCAGCAGGGCAATTAGGGAGGCCCGGGGAAGGCTGAGGACAGCAAGTGAGGGATGAGGGCAGAGCTGCGGTCTCTGCCGCGCATGTAGAGACGCGTTCTAGGGATGAACTGGTCTCCCCGTGCCGGTCCCCAGCCCCTGCCACACTGTCTGTCTCCCTTGCCTCCTGGGGCGGGCAGGCGGTCCACAGACCCTTGCTGGCTCCCTGACACCCCTCGCCCCATCCTGGGCCCCTCCCCGATGCTCTGTAGACCCCAGGGATGGAGTGGGAAGGAGGCAGAGGCCTGGTTCCCTCCGCCCCTCCCTTTCCACAGCCCCAGCTGGAGATGCCTGAACTCAGGGTTGTTGATCTGACCCCCTCCTCCCCTCAACCCTGGTTTCCCCACCCATGAGGGTGGGGCAGGGGATGCTGGGGGACATGCCCTGGGGCTCTAAGGGGCCCCAGCCTTACACCTCCAACAGGAGGAGAGGAAAATGGCAGCAAGTACCCACCTTGGTGGGCCCGTGATGGGGACAACTGAGCAGAGAGACACACGGATGGACTCCCCACCGCAAGAGAGAATGTCACCGGGGAGAAGGCTCTGCGGCCACGACCCCCAGCAGGGCGGCCTCTGAAGCCTGAGGGAGGGACTTTGCTGCCACCTGGTGGACTCCAAAGGCCCATGCGACAGGAGTTACCCCTCCCGATCTCTAGGTGGTGGGCGGGCGCTGGTGGGTCAGAGGGTCCTGCTGGGGTTTGGTGGTGCCCATTCCTCGCGCACCTCTGCTGAAGGCACCCAGGTCTCCCCTGGCCTTGGCGGAGCTGCAGTCACTGAACTGTGAGGCCAGAGATTCAAAGTCCTCTTCTCCCGACTTAATCTTCTGGATGTAGCCTGCAAGGGGGACACACAGGGAGACCTCCCCGTCAGGGGTGGGGCGGGGCAGAGGGCTCCAGGGAGGGCGGCACTCCACTCAGAAAGTGCCTTTCACGTGCATGCACACCGTGACCCTGTGGTGACCGCAAAAGCCAGCTGGTCTCACGTCCCATCCCAATACCGCCTGCTGTGTCACTCCCCACCACACATACACTCAGCAACATACAATGAACAGAGCATGGCCTCTTCCTACCCTCACACATACTCTGAGAAAATCTACCCCCCAGGCCCTTCTGGGGAGGACAGCAGAAGACAGGACAGAAGTTACAAAGGGACACTGGGACCCAGGGGTCCCCCAAGAGCCCCAGGGCAGTGGTGGAAGCCCCAGTGGAGAGTTTTCTAGAGGCTTCTAGGAGAAAGGCAGGAGGCCAGGGCACCAGCCCAACTCTGCCACAGGAGACGGCTGGGTCCTCAGCTGTCTCATCTGTCCAAAGTGTGAGGAAGGCCAGGGCCGCTTACTGGCATCGTGAAGAGACCCAGCGGCGGCCTAGCCGGGGCTCGGGAAGGGACACGCGTCATTCCCACAGACTGCGCCCCAGAGACAGCAAGGTGTGTTGGTAGCGCACCAGATTCACCCTCTGTGCAGCCCAAACTGTCCGCATTGGGTACCGATTCTCCCCGGAGGGACAGGGAGGCCGGGCTGATGGGAGGGAAGGAAAAGGATGACTGAGGCGAAGGGCTCCCAGCAGAGGGCGCCAGGGGGCAGCACCGAGCACCTGTGTGACTCTCCCAGACCCTGCGTGTGCGGGGGTAGGAAAGGGCCGCCAGCCACTCTCCCGAGTCCAGGCAGGAGCCTTTGGAGCAAGAACCCATCCTGTCCTCCCCAGACCACCACCGGACAGCCCCTTGCCTCGAGCCAGGCCTACGTTGGCTTCCCTGACAGCCACTCTCCTGGGGGGCATTATCCCTGAGGCCCCTGGGGGGACCTGGGACCACGCACCACCCCCAGCTTAGCGACGGGACACCAGCCCACGCTGGATGTGAGAGGCACCCTGTCACACCCACCGGTGGGTTTCTGAACTCCATGGTGACACCTCTACCCGTTGCTCCTGTCTGACCTAAACGAGGCTGTGACACGCCTGGTACCTGTCTGAGCACCACAGTGACACCGCGGATTCATCTACCTGGTGCTCTGAGGCCCAGACACGCAGCCAGGCCATCTGCCTCATGAGCGGCTGGTGCAAACTTCACCTCGGCCCATGGGTCTCCGACTCCTGTCCGACCTCAACATCACTGGTATCCATCTATCTCCCTGGAACGACGGTGACAGCACACCTATCACTCCCCGCCCACCCCCGTCTCACTGCATGTCACAGCAGCAACTGCGTGTCCGGGCATCTGATCTGCACGGCTGCTTCCACGGCTGTCCCGGTAACTCCTGCCTCCCCCGTGTCCCTGTCACTCTCGCTCTGTCCTGACCGTCCCTTTGCTTCTGAGCCTCAACTGTCAGCCATTTGCCAGCAGGCCACAGTGCCCCGCAGCACAGTGCCCGGCACAGACAGACGCCTTGACAAATGGCCCTTGCTGTCACCATCCTGTTCCCTCTTCCGTGTGGGCTGTGCCAGCCGGTGATGAGGCTGCCCCTACTTCTCTCTGACCTGCCCATCCCTGGTCCTCCTCGCCCGCACCTCGCAGTCTGCGCTGGCCGTCACCGTGACGCGCCGCCTGGTCAGGCAGGCTCTCCGTCGGATGCGACACAAGCCCCACCCTCTGTGGACTGCACGCATGCTGCAGTGGCTTCTGCCGTAATGCTGTGCTGTGCTCCCAACACCGCCCTGGGGCTGCCAGGTAGGTGATCCCCCTGTGCCAGATGCATTCACGGGTGACTGCGATCTGAACCGGATGTCACTAGGATACCCCTCCTCTACCTCCTCCTCTCCCTGGATTCTGGTTGTGCCCTCAGCCTCACCCGGGCAGCACCAGGATATCTCCTCTCTCTTCTGTCCGGACCTCAGTAACACCAGCCAGGGAATCCTGAGTGCACAGTGCTCCCCAGTGCACCTGCCCACCTCCAGGTACCTTGGCGGGCACTGCTGCACATGCCCAGCACTTGGGGAGTCGGGCCCAGCCCTGAGCCCCGTACAAGCACCCCCCTGCTGCATCCTCCAGCAGCTGGAGCTGTGGGCACAGTGGCAGGGAACCCCTGAGAGTAGGTGGCCTGGCCAAGGTGTGCACACAGTGCATGTGTGCAAGCAACAGCAGCCTAAAGACTGAATAAAAGCCAAGCTTTTGCCCCCCAATAGTTTTTTGTTTTGTTTTTTTGTTTTGCAGTACGCGGGCCTCTCACTGTTGTGGCCTCTCCCGTTGTGGAGCACAGGCTCTGGACGCGCAGGCTCAGTGGCCATGGCTCACGGGCCCAGTTGCTCCGCGGCATGTGGGATCTTCCCGGACCGGGGCATGAACCCGTGTCCCCTGCATCGGCAGGCAGACTCTCAACCACTGCGCCACCAGGGAAGCCCTGTTTCTTTGTTTTTTGGGGGTTTATCTGGCCAGCCGCATGGCTTGTGGGATCTTAGTTCACTGGGCCCTTGGCAGTGAAAGCGGAGTCCTAACCACTGAAATGCCAAAGAATTCCCATGTCCCCCATAGTTCATAGCACCCAAATCTTCCTCTGACCAGCCAACCCTCTCAGAAAATATTCTGCTTGGATGGGAGCCTGAAATGATTTTGTTTAAAGAAACAACGCTTCCTTCCTGAGCTTTCCTTTCAAAAGCTGACCTTCAGGGGTCTGGCCATAAGTCAGGATGCAAGGCTACATTCAGAACTCCCTGTGTCCCCTCAGCTCAGTCTTACACCCCCCATGGTGTCCCGCCCAGTCTTGCCCACCCCCGCCCCCCACCTCTCAGCCTTTGCTTAACCTTTGTTTAATCGTCTCTTCCCACCCGAAGCTCATCTGCTGTCCTCTGGTCCCACCCAGGAGTCTCCCTAAGTCCTCACTAGGCGAGGTGCCTCCCTGGGCCCTGCATTTACCCCTTTCCTGTTTGTGCGTCTGTTGCCGCCTCACACGGGGAGGACAGGGACCAGGTCGGCCTTGCTCACTGCTGTGTCCCCAGCTCCCCGTGCTGTGCACTGAACAGGTGTTCATTAATGTTGAAGGAATTCGTGAATAAATGAGACAGAAACAGGTCATGGGGAAGGAGAGAGAGGGATCCACCACTGGGTTCTGTAGACGGAAATGCTGGAATCTCATGCCTTTTTTCTGTGAACCTCAGGCTCAAATGCTACAGAGGAGGCAAGAAAGGAAGTGCAAACCAGACACCCTGGGCTGTTCTCAGCAATGCCCTGCCTCACCTGACCGGCAACACCCCCTACCCAGACAGCGTCCATCTAACCCTCACCCAACGGGGCAGCTGAGGCAGAGCAGGGTAGAATGTGGACCCTAACTACTGTGTTCGGATCCCAGCTCTACCGATCCTGAGCTCTGCAACCCTGGTACGTGACTTCGCCTCTTGGAGCTTCACTTGCCTGGTCTGTAAAATGGGCGAATTATCAGCTCTGACCTTGGAGGGCTGCTGTGAAGGGTAAAGGAATTACTGCCAGAACAGTGCCTGGTGCAGAGTGAGCCCCTGACAATTACTAGCTGTCAGTCCATAAATAATACAGGTTGAATGTTTATGTCCCTCCAGAATTCATATATTGAAACCCTAACCATTCAATGTGATATTTGGACATAGGGCCTTTGCTGAAGTAATTAAGGTTGAGTGGTAAGGGAGGGGCCCTGATCTGACAGGATTAGTGTCCTTTTAAGAAGAGACACCAAAAAGCTCTCTCTCTCTTTCCCCACTGCATGCACTGAGGTAAGGCCTTGTGAGCACACAAAAGATGGCTGTCTGCAAGCCAAGGAGAGAGGCCTCAGAAGAAAACAAACCTGTCGATACCTTGATCTTGGACTTCCAGGCTCCAGAACTGTGAGAAATAAATGTCACCCAGCCTATGGTATTCTGTCATAGCAGCCTGAGCTGCACCATAATTATTTCAGGGAAAGTGAGTGAACAAACGGACTGGTCTCTGACTCTAAAAAGGTTTAGATGGGACCTCCCTGGAGGTTCAGTGGTTAAGACTCTGAGCTTCCAATGCAGGATGCGTGGGTTCTACCCCTGGTTGGGGAACTAAGATCCCACATGCTGCACAGCACGGCCAGAAAAAATAAAAAGGTTTAGAGACAAACTAGGGAAGGGGCCTGGACAGGGAAAAAGGTGACAGGATTAGGTCTGCCTTCCTTCAAGGCCCAAATCCCAGCAGGGGGTGCCTAGAGAGGCCAGAGACCCAGCCTGAAACCAGCAGCCTAGAAGGGAGCCACCCACCTTGGGTAGGGACACTGGGCCAAAGGTGCTCACCGACCCTCAGGCCCTGGGCACAGTTACATGTAGGGGGGGACTGCTGCTCACATCAGGGCCTCCCTGGGACCCTCAGGCCCTGGGCATGTGGGGATGGAGGGATGGGAGTAGGCAGGGAGGGCTTCTCCATGGCCTGGCTTCCTTACACAAGGACACTGGCAATGACAGGCAGCCGGTCCCCAGATCCCTGACAAGCCTGTGGCCGCAGCCCAGCAGCTGCAGAGAAGCCAGCACTGGGAAAAGGAGCCTCAGCAGAAAATGTGGACACACTGCCGGCAGCCTGTCCCCTCGGGGCAACTGGGAAGCACAGGACCTAAAAGCGAACTGACAGACCCAGGCTGCCAGCTGCAGAGTGTGCCGCCCAAATCCTGGTCTCTTTATCACCTGGAACAAGCCCATGACGAGAACAGGGGAGAGGGGACAACATCCACTTTCACGAAAGAGAAAAACAAGCCCAGGCGCCCAAAGCTTGCTGATGTGCCACACAAGTGTTTGGTTACCGAGTGCACCATGGCCCGGGCCATCTCACTGCTCCCTCGTAATGACCCTCGAGGGGGCCTGCCTCAGGCCAAGGTCACTGGAGGGTCTGCACGCTAAACCCACCAGGCCTCCCACGTCCTGGCCCAGAGCTCCACCCATGGGCCATGGGGAAGCAGCAGGGAGCTCTTGGTAGGCGGAAGCCTTGTCCAGACCATGGTGCCCACCGCACACTCCTAAATGACTGGGGTCGAGGCTCTGCTGTGTAGACAGGAAGCGTCCGACACTGAGCCCATGCTCTGCTGAGCATTCAGCTGCTGGCTGGCCCCTGGATCTTCATGGCCACCCTGTCCCCATCCTACAGATGAGGCAACTGAGGCTCCGAGAGTAAAGACACTTGCTTGAAGCTACACCGCTGGCACCGAGATCCATCTCTGTGTGACTCCAGGGCTGGGCCACACTGGTTCTGACCTTACCCCACCCCTGCCCCTCTAATCCATCACCCTATCCTCCCGATTCTGCCTGCTAAATCTCTCTAGAATCTACTCTACCTGCTTCCTACCTGCCCCAAGTTCAAGTCACAGTGTTTCTAGTTGAAATTCCTCCCACAGCTTCCACCAGGCCCTCTGGCACAGGCAGGCATGTCGGACCCCTGCTAACACTCCCGAGTGTGCACTGACTTAAGGCTAGGCCCCAGGGCCCAGCTGCTTACTGGGCACACCCCCAGACACCCCTTCCCAAGACCCAGGCTGACCTCAGCACCACCAGGCTCCCACTGCAGTGTGAGCCCCACCAGACACATCCCTGTCCATTCTAGAGATGGGCTGGGGGGCATCCTCACCTGCCACTCCCAGGCAGTCCCCAGGGCCCAACAGCTTTCCTTTCACGTGATGCTCAGATATCCCCATGTCCACCTGCCATCTCTGGCCAGGACTGTCGCAAGGGCTTCTGTCTCTGGCCTGCTGCTCTGCTGAATCCAGGTCCTCTCACGGTTGCCTTGCCAACGTCTCTTCCTCAGACCCTCAGATTTAGTGAGTCCCTCCCCAGACTGTGCCTCTTCCCAACGCCCTCAACCAGTGACGGCACCTCCTCTGCTCAACCTCCAAGTGCCCATCACCTCTTGCTCACTCTCATGTGGTTCGGAAGCCTCAGAACAGGGACCCCTCTAGGAGCTAGGAGGACCCAAGAGGTCATCTCGTGATTCCTCCGGGTTTCCTGCCACGTCCTCTTCCCCTGGGGCCGCCAGACCCCACTCATTGCTCACAGCTCACCGCTGGTCCAGCCAGCCTGGGCCCTGGGCCTTCTGGCTTTCTTGGTCCGTCACCCTCCAGCCACACGGCTCTTTCCTAAAAGCCAGCGCCACAGGGCCCCCTTCCCAGTCACACGTGGCCATGTGTTTCCTGCGGTCTCTGGGAAAGGACCCAAACTCTTGGCCTCACTCTGGGCCGTCCTCCACCTGGCTGGGACCTGCCCTTGAGGGGTCTCATCCCTCTTCAGTCCCCTGCACAGCCTTCCCCTGAGTCCTACCTACAGCCCAGCCACAGGCCTTCATTTCTGCCACTTCCTCTGCCAGGGATCCTTCTCGCTTCCTCCTGATTCAGGAAACCAGGCTGCGAGCAATGCCGTGGGCCAGGCTCTGTGTTGGGTGGCAGGAATACAGTGGGGAAAGAGACAGATCCAGTCCCTGCCCTCATGGAGCTCAGGAGGTGAGCTCTTTGAATCTGCCTTCAAGATTCTGTGCAAGAGCTTGGCTCTGCTCTACAAGGCTGGGAGGTAGGAGGCTAAGAGGTGCTATTTATCAGGTGCCAGACACTGTGTGGGGGGTGTAGGTGTGGGCAGAGGTGTGTTTAAGAATATCCCACAGGCCAGGGACTTTCCTGGTGGCGCAGTGGTTAAGAATCCACCTGCCAAGGCAGGGGACACGGGTTTGATCCCTGGTCCGGGAAGATCCCACACGCCACAGAGCAACTAAGCCCATGCGCCACAACTACTGAGCCCGTGTGCCACAACTACTGAAGCCCGTGCACCTAGAGCCTGTGCTCCGCAACAAGAGAAGCCACCACAATGAGAAGCCCGCGCACCGCAACGAAGAGTAGCCTCCGCTCGCTGCAACTAGAGAAAGCCCACGCGCAGCAATGAAGACCCAACACAACCAGAAATAAATAAATAATAACTAAAAAAAATAAAATAAAATCCCACTGGCCAAGTACCAGACCAGTGATGTCATAGCAAAACAACAGCCAATATGGACTGATTATGCCAGGGCTGTGCTAATAACAACCATCATAATCACCACCAGCAATTACAGAACATTTACTAGATGCCAAGGCTGTTATTCATGCTTTACTGCATTAGGTCAGAGTCTTCTCAAGTACTCTATGCAGTGGGTCCTATTATCATAACTCTCATTTTACAAGTGAAAAGATTGAGGCTCTGAGATGTTAAGTAACATGCTCAAGGTCACACAGCCAGGACCTGGCAGAGCTGGATGGGCACTCAGGCTATTTGGGCATGGGAGAGAGACGGGTTATGTGGGGTTGGAGGGCCTAGGAGGGGTCTGGGATCTCTGGTGAGAGAGGCTGAGTGGATGATGAAACCACACGTGTGATCCAGACCAGCACTGTCCAACAGAACTTCCTGCAAGGATGGAAACATTCTCTATCTGTGCTGTCCGAGATGGCAGCCACTAGCCACATGTGGCTACTGAACAGTGTGCCCAGTGTGACTGAGGACCCAATCTTTAATATGACTCTTAATATGACTCAAATTTAATTAATTTAAATGGAAATAACCACATGTAGGTGGTGGTGGCCACACTGGACAGCTGTAGACCAGGGTGCTGCAAACTATGTCCCACGGGTCAAATCCTGCTGTTTTTGTAAATAAAGTTTTATTGGCACACAGCCGCACCCATCTGTTTACATATCATCTATGGCTGCTATGGAGTTACCAAGCAGAGCTGACAGAGACTGTATGGCCCGCAAAACCTAAAATATTTACCGTCTGGCCTTTTCAGAAAAAGTTTGCCTATCGACTGCTGCTCTAGACTGTGGAGGAAACACAGAACAGAACGAGGAACAGCCTCCTCCTTCAGGGCAGAATTAATTCACCAACTCTACCTTTCCAACCTGCCTCCTGACCCATCCATACATGTGCCCCAGGACCCTGCTTGATGATGATACTACTCTCAAGGATAGCTCCCACTGAATGAGGACCCACTGTGTGCCACGCACTTTCTCATCTCACTGAGCTTTCACGATGGCCCTTGGAGGCAGGTATATTGATGATGCCCATTTTACAGAGGTGAAAACTGAGTCTCAAGGAAGCAACGTGAATGTCCCAAAGTCAAGGAGTTTATAGTGGCATGGCTACCGTCTGAACCCAGGTCTGCCAGCCCCAAGGTTGGGTCCTCCGCCCCTACCCTGGCTCACCCTCAAATACCAGCTGGAGAGGAAAAGGAGAGGCAGCCGTGGGAGGCAGGCTTGAGGCACTTCCAGGTCTGTCAAGGCCACAGCTGACAGCTGAGCAAGCTGGGATAGAGAGTCTGGCATGATTTCTACAAGGCCCAGTCTGGCCCCTGGGGAGAGGGACCTGCCCCCACCCCCGGCCCCCAGACCCTGTGTCCACCTCTGCTCACCATTGATCAGCTCCAGAGCCTCCTCCTTGGTCCGGGTGATCTTCTCCTGCCGCCAGGACGAGGGCCGCCGCGACTGGCTGTGCTTGACCAGCAGGTGTGAGCAGCGGACCCTGGCGGGCTCCCCTTGTCCATTTTTGCCGCCGCCAGTGCTATTGCCACTCGGCCGCTCCCACTGGCTGGCGTTAGTGATGTGATTGAAGTAGTACACCCGGCCTGGAAGAGGGGGGAGTGGAATTCAGCTGGGACCTGCTCAGAGGACACCACCGTAAGGCCGTGATAAGGGACTGGCCAATGAGATGCCTCCATTCAGCCAACCCACTGCTGTCCACCAGTGCCACCAGGTCTTAGCGAGCTAACATTCTAGGTGGGGGCAGACAGACACCAAACAAGCAATAAGACCACGTTATAACTTCAGTCATTCATAACTTCAAGGGGGAAAATAACCCCAGGTGAGGAAGAAAGGTTCCAAGCGTGCACTCAGCAGCCAGACCGCCCGTTCAAATCTGCCACTCTGCCACTCACTCACTGTATGATCAACCTTCCCTGGGCCTCCGTTTTCTCACCTGTAAAATGGAGATAACGGCAATACCTGCCTGAAGGGTTGCTGTAAGGGCTGTATGAGTTCATATCTGTAACGTCCTTAGGATAGCACCTGGCACACATTAGGAGTGTGGTAGCAACTATTATGTCCATTTTATAGACCACAAAACTAAGCAACATTTCCTGGGTGTTTACTCTGCTCCAGGCACATGTGGGGGAGGCAGGAACTGTACCCATGTGCGTCAGACACAAAAGCTCTGCTCTTTTCCCCTACCCAGTGTACTCTGCTGCAGAACTGGGCGCCAGCATTACTGGGGCCAGATGTTACCCAGAGACTAAGGAGCATGGAGTGAGGGCCGCAAACAATAAGCTTGAAGTATGACCCAGTAGAGATAGGCTGTCATCCCAGGGGCAGAGAGTTTGCCTGGGTTACGTGGAGGACTTGTGCCCACCAATGTGAAGGGATGGATGTCACCCACGGGGAACACTGTTAGGGTTGCACTGGGAAGAAATGGAGGGAGTGGGGGCCCAGAATCGGGCAGAGCATCAGCTTCATGCTGCAGGTCACAGCCAGGGCTGCAGCAGGGTGGGGGACAGCTGAGCCACTGACTGCCTCTAACACCTTGGCAATGGGCTCCATCTCCCTGAACCTCAGTTTTCTCATCTGAAAAGTGGGGGTGAGGTGAGCGAATAAGGACATGAAACCTCATGGGGTTAATGTGGAGAGTCGACGATGATGTATGCAAAGTGCTCACCAGAGCTCTGGCGTTCAATAAATCGGAATTCTTACTGCAACTGTGATTACTGTGAGCTCTGGTCCAGCGGAGTGAAACACTGGACCTCAGTGTATCTCAGTGGTTTGCAGTAAGAAGGGCAGGGGGCTGTGGAGTCAGACTGACTGGATTCTAACCCAGCCCCCACCCCCCGAAATGAATGACCTTGAGCGAGTTCCTTCAGTTTTCTGGCCTCAGTTTCCTGACCTGCAAAATGGGAGTAATAACTACCTACCTTCCAGAATTGCAGCCATTCAGAGAAAGAAAACACCTAGCTTGGCACTGAGATAAACGTGCCCTATTATTGACATTATTATTGGGGGAAAAGCCTTAAATCGGGTCCCGGAGCACGGGGGGATGTTCTCAGGCAGAATACCACCGGGCGGATATCGCAAACTCAGAATTAGGTATGGATGGCAGTAGGCATGTTAGCAGTAGGAGGTTGTGGACCCGAGGCCGAGCAACCCTGGGGCCCCGCCCTGAGCATGGGGTTGGGGTGTCCTCCCCCAGGGGTGCCCCCTGGGCCCAGCGGGGTGCAAAGACCTTCTCCCCGGACGTCACGTGCATTAGGCCGAAAGAAAGGTGTCAGATCGGCAGGGCCAGGGCCATCGTCTGAGAGAGTGCCGAGGGATCACCGTCCCCCTATCACCCCGGCAGTGCGAGGGGCCTCTCCGGCCCCGCCCCTTGCCTCAGTTTCCTCAGGGTTCCCCACTCCTCAGGCTCGCAGCCCCCACGGGGTGAGCCGGGCCGTCACCCTGGGACGACGCGGAGGAGCCAAGACCCCACGGCAATCGAGGGGCGGCGCCGCGCCCGAGGGGCGAGCTCGAGCCCTGCTTCCGCGGGCCCTCGCGGCCCCGCCCCAGCCCCGACCCCCACGGCACCTGAGCTGCGGCTCATGCGCTTCTCCCAGCCGGGCGGCAGCTTCTCCTCGTCCGCCATCTTCCCTCCTGCCGCAGAGCCCGCTCCGCCTCCGCCGCACCGCCTCTGCCGCCCGCGCCTGCCCACCGCCGCTGCCGATTGGATGGACCCGCCCCGCATCGGGGTCTAGCGACGACACTCATTGGACACCCCAACTGTCCGGACGGGCTCTCTGGCTTCCTATTGAGCAGAAGCGGGGGTGGGCGGGACCCCACACGGTTTTACCTGGGCCCCGCCCCCTGTCGGCCTCACCCAGGCCCCGCCCTCCTCCTTTCCTCGGCCCCTAAGTGGTGGGAAAGGGACACGAGCCCTCCTCGTCAACGCCCTTTGCCGAGCTTCAAAGAAGTCCTCACCTCTCCTTTGCGTCCTTCGCCGCAGAGCTCATCCGATTGGCTACTGCAGCAGCAATTCCCGCCTTCCTAAGCCGTACCCGGAGGGCCGCAGCTCCCCATGCGGAAGTGTCTGGTTTGTATGGAGGTAACTGCAGCAGAGGTTCTTGGCGGAGGCTGTGCTGCCTTTGCTGTTGCCATAGCAACGCAGTTACCTTGGTGATGAACAGCTAGGAACCCAGAAGCCTAAATTTGGCTCCTGCATCCTCCCTCTTCCCACCTGTTTCCTCCAGATGTCCAAAGCTAGCCCACCTCCTTTTAATTTTTTGTGCAAGTCTCTTTCCCTATGCTACTGACCCATGACCCAAGCACCTTACATTTCCGTTGGAGTCTACTTTACTTCACCTATTTCCTCCCAGTCTGGCTCCTGCCTCCGTCCTGGGTGACTAGTGGGTGTTGGCATTGCCATTCAGATGGGAGGCGCGGATGGAAGGATGATGAGCTCAGTTTGAGTCAATTTATTTTTTTAATTTATTTTTTATTTAAGTATAGTTGAATGAGTCAATTTAAAATTAAGTCTGTGGCACTCGTGGGACACTGAGGAGGTGGTTGGAGACCTAGGGCTGGAGATAGACATGGGAGTCAAGACACCAACAGGGAAGAGTTCAACTACAGTTCATCTATAGCACAGGCCCTTACATAACCGTTAAAAAGAATGAGGTGTAATGACATGAAACACAGGGAAACATGTCTATGACAAATTATAGAGGCAGGATGGGAATTGAAGGTTAAGAGCACTCAGGAGCCAGATTGCTTTAGATTCAAAGCCTGGCTCTACCATTTGCTATGACCTTGAACAAATTACTTAACTTGTGCACTTCAGCTTCTCCATCTGCAAAATGAGGGTAAGAAAAATACATATCTCATAAATACCTTTGATGTAAAGGTTAAATGAGTTAATCTATGTAAAGCACTCAAAAACAATGTCTGGTCCATAGCAAGGATATGTGTTGCTGGGTGAAAAAAAAAAGCAAGTCACAGTACAGTGTGGCAATTATAGTACGTATGAAAGCATAACAAAACCAAAGAAAAATCAACAAAAAATAATTTAATTATGTGTATTATTAGAGTATGTGCAATTATCTCAATTGTGTAAAAACTAGTTTTATATCACAGAAAATTTCTGGATTTATTCAAATATGTTAATGACTAACACTGGTGATTCAGGTGAAGGAAGAAATGGGAACTTAAGTTCTAACATAACATTTTGATTCTTTTTTACAAGCATATATGAGCACAGTAGTAACAATACTTTTTAAAAGATAATTTTAGACTTAGGGCAGAGCTGCAAAAGTAGTATAGTTTTCAATGTCCTTCACCCAGCCTTCCCTTATATTAGCATCTTACATAATAGAACAGAGGCTCTCAACTAGGGGTGATTTTGCTCCCCAAGGGACATTTGGCAATGTTTTAAGACATTTTTGATTGTCATAAATGGAAGAAAGGAGATGCTACTCGCATTTAGTGGGTAGAGGCTGAGTATGTTACTGAACATCCTACAATGCACAAAGAATTATCCACCCAAAATGTCAACAGTGCCAAAACTTGAGAAATTCTGCCACAGAATAATGATCAAAACTAAGAAATCAACATTGGTACAATACTATTAACTAAACTAGACTTTAAAAGAATTTCCCCAGTTTTCCCACCAATATCCTTTTTACGTTCCAGGATCTACACTGTCATGTCTCCTTAGTCTCCTCCAATATATGTCAATTTCTAGGTCTTTCCTTGTCTTTCATGCTCTTGATACTTTTGTAGAGTAGAATGTCTCTCATTCTGATGTTTGGTCATGATGGGGTTTGCCTGGTATTTCCTCATGATTAGACTGAGGTTATGCATTATTGGGAGGGATACCACAGAGATGATATGCCCTTCTCAGTGCATCATACTGGGTGATCAATGATGTTGCAATGTATTACTGGTAGTATTAGGGTTTCAACTGCTGCATAACAAATTACCCCGCAATTTAGTGGATTAACATTTGCCATCTCAGTTTCCAGTACAGTTTAGCTGGTGTCAGCAAGGGTGTCTGTGGTCTTATCTGAAGGCTTAACTGGATAGGATCTGCTTCCAAGTTCCCTCCTATGGT
This sequence comes from Leucopleurus acutus, assembly GCF_964270905.1. Taxonomy (NCBI): domain Eukaryota; kingdom Metazoa; phylum Chordata; class Mammalia; order Artiodactyla; family Delphinidae; genus Leucopleurus; species Leucopleurus acutus. Next base: position 6,766,457 of record NC_139145.1, on the reverse strand, counting down.
TGCTAGCACGATTCAGTTGCTAACAGGATACTGGACTGAGGACCACAAGTTCTTCACCGGCTACTGGCTGGGGGCCAGTAAGGCAGCTCACATGGCATCTGGCTTTCATCAATGAGCAAGAGAGCAAGCAAGATAGAAACCAGTCTCTTCACAACCCAATCTCAGATGTGATATACCACCACTTATGCCATATTCTGTTTGTCAGAAGTTAGATCTACCCTATACTCAAGAGGAGAGGATCACACAAGGGTATGAGTACACGAGATCATTAGGGGCCATCTGAGAAGCTGCCTCTCAGTTGTGACGTTTTTGATCACTTGGTTAGGGCAGTATCTGAACTATTTTCCCCTTTGTAATGAGTAACTACTTTTGGGAGAGATACTTTTGAGACTGTGCAAATATCCTACTTCTGCTTAAACTTTTGCCCACCAGTTTTAGCATCTATTAATGCATCTTGCCTACAGCAATTATTACTACGGTGATGCAAGGGTGGGTGATTTCTTATTTCTCTCTTTCCTTCTACAACTAACTGAAATCCTTTTGTAATGAAGAGTTGTCCCTTCTCCCCCACTCATTTACATATTCAGTTATTTATTTATATGAGCATGGGCTCAAGGCCATTTAATTCTTTTGGTTATAATCCAATACTATCGTTATTTTGTTGCTCAAGTTGTTCCAAATTTGGCCACTGAGAGCTTTTTCACAGGTTGGCCTCTGTGCCCTTTCAACATGCTTCCATCCTTTTTATTTGAGTACTTCTTACCTTCTGGTACACAAATTTTGGGGGGTTGTTTTTTAAGCAGACAGGTAAGGAGGATACTGACCTATAAGAGCAGGAAAATATGGGCTCAGCTTATATTTTCCCTGCCCTAGCTCTGGAATCAATTACTTCTCCTCCCCCCCACCCCCACCCGAAACTACTTCTCCCAGAAGCCCTGGTTCCTTTTATTGGAGAATATTATTTAGAAAGCAAGATCTGGCTGCTGGGTGTGCTCACTGATACTTGGGTGTCATGGCTTCTGGTCCCTCTAAGTGGGTAAAGGAAATATATGGATATATGCACATGTCTGTATTTCTACATGTGTCTGTAAACATATTAAACAAAAACCATGAGTCCACACTGATAACTCCCAACTCTAATCCAGCCCCACAGGGTTCATTCTACCCACCCCCTTCCACTGTACCCTCTCCTAGTTTGATTTGTAACTTCTTTCTACAGCAGCAAGAAACCTGGCTCTAATTATATACAATATATTATCCAACCCTGTGTGCGTATACAGGTACAAAACTAGTTTCAGATTTACTAAGTTATACCACTGTAAGGAACATAGTTACCAACTAAAGTACAGTGTTTGTGTATAATTCTTTTTTCTTTATCCTTACAGTATTAAATCAAATTACTTTTTCAAGGTTATTTAGGTCAGCTCCTTTCTCCCCTAACCCTTTGGTGGGGACATGTGATTCATTTGTAATACAGGCAGATTTGTTTGACAGCCTGCATTCCATCTTTCTATGTCCTGGTTGGCAAATGCTGAGTCCTGCATCCACCACTACAGTTCCAGCCATCACCACAAAAATCCCTGCATACTGCCCTTTGATGTAAAAAAAAAAAAAAGCAAACAAAAATCAATAAAAATACTAATGAAAAAGAATGAAACAGATAATTTATATAGAAAGAAGCATAAAAAAGCAAACCGCTGAATGGTATGCAAATATTACATAATATATAATTACTCCAACTGTATAAAAACTATAGGTTGTATTTCAGAAAACTTCTGGATTCACTCAAATGTTAATTATTGCCACTGTCGGTGGGGATATTATAAAAATAAGAAACAAGTTTTTCACAAAACATTTGGATTTTTTTTACAAGTAGTTATTGGCACAGTCTTTTTAAAAATAAAACTGAAGTTTATATAAATGCACTGAAAAAGGCCTGACCTCAGGAGAGAGAATGGGGCCAGGAGTGGGGTCTTATTTTTGGCCTGTACTTTTCTATGCTGATTTGAAAACAAGGACTCACCTTGTCAAGGTTGTCATGAAATTAAAAAAAAAAAAAATTGGGGGGGTTTGTTTTTTAAGCAGACAGGTAAGGAGGATACTGACCTATAAGAGCAGGGTTACCAGAAAACAGATTTCTAACTTGTCAGGAGGAAGTGGAGTCCTAGGGACAGGAGGGAAGCCAAGGGAGCAGGTAGGGAGGTGGCCAATGGAGACCAAGGTGAGACCATCACCCCAGGCAGCCGCAGGTCTGCATCCCAAGAAGCTTGGTGGCAAAAGGCAGGCAGGAGCCTGGGTGGGGCAGTGGGCTAGACTTGAACATGGTTATGTCCCGAGGAGGATCAGCCAAGTCAATACACAGAGAGGGGAGAAGGGATGGAGCAAGGTTCTAGGTGAAACTCTCAAAGCAGCTCCAGAATGTGGCTCTGGGAAAGGACAGGGCCAAGGCTGACCCCAGGATCTGTGGCCAGGGGAACAGAAATGGAGTGTTTGGGGTCCTGTCTACTCAAACCTGAGGGAAGAAGGCAGGAGACAGCTCATAATGCCAGGCATCCTGCTGGTTTTTTTGGTACGTGGGCCTCTCACTGTCGTGGTCTCTCCCGTTGCGGAGCACAGGCTCCGGACGCGCAGGCTCAGCGGCCATGGCTCACGGGCCCAGCCGCTCCGTGGCATGTGGGATCTTCCCAGACCGGGGCAGGAACCTGTGTCCCCTGCATCGGCAGGCGGACTCTCAACCACTGTGCCACCAGGGAAGCCCCATCCTGCTGTTTTAACTCCATTATCTCATCATTATCCATTATCTCATCATTATCTCATGGAAATGTGATTGTCATCATGGTTCCCCCTTTTAGAGGAAGAAACTGAGGATCAGAGAGTCTGACTCCTCCAAATTCCACTGCTAATGATCAAAATTCAAACCCAGTTGGTCTGACTGTTGAGGCTGGGTTCTTCTTATAGCCTATGCCACACTGTTTCACTCTGTCCACAAGGATTTCATAAGCGCTAAGAACTGTGGCTGCTTAATCATGCTTTATCTCATCTCCACAACACACCACTGAAGTAAACACTGTCGGTTCCAGTTTGGATAAGGAAATGAAGGTTAAGGGAGATTAAGTAACTTGCCCAGGGTCACAGTTGGTGGCAGAGCTGGGATTCCACCCACAGTCTCTCTGAATCTAAACCTGTATTCCTAACTACTACATCTACTGTCCTTACCCAGAGGTTCCTTGGTCTATTAGGGTGACAATAATCCCAGGATCTCTTGACCTTCAGAGACACATGGCTAGCCCCAGAGCTCTGGTCTTCCATTCAGGCTCCCAGTCTACTGGCTCCCTATTGATCCAATCTTGAACTCTTATTGAGCAGCTGGGTACTGAGAATATAGTGACGACCAGATGCCAACCCTCTCTTCAAGAGATAGCCCTCACTCAAAGATGACAACAGTGAATGAAGCAGCCTCTAAGTTTTTATTAACATGAGTTTTCAAACACAAGCATCCATATTAGTGTGGGGGGCGAGGGTGGGAGAAGAGAGAAGGACAGGGAGAAGGAATTCTGCCCTATTGGTAATAAAGCTCCAGGTTCATCCCATCGTGGATTTCATCTGAAGTACAGGTGTTAAGGAATCCTCACTGTGGGCTCCATCCCCACCCCTCCCATCTGTCACAGTTGGGTCAGGGTGGCCACATTTTAGTTTGGATCATTTTAATTTGAAAAGAATCCAAACTTTTAAAAAAGTTCATGTTCCTTTTGCACAACAAACATGCCCGAGTCTCCCTCCACTCTGACCTCCCGTACCCAACTCAAGTGGAGCTCAGTAATAAATACTTTGACTGAAAAGTGTCAAAGTCTTACAAGCCAAGTCAAATCCAAACATTTCACCAACCACCCTCCTCCCCCAACAAAATAATTACATGGCTCCCATTTTCTAAATACTTAGCATGTGCCACATATTAACTTAAACACATTATGTGCATAATCTCATATAGACTCCAGTATTGAACAAAGAGAACCAAGTCCGGGTATGGAGACCCTTCCTCAAGAAGTCAAAGGATACAGTCCCCCAGAGATACGTGGTCCTTAAAAATCGTGTACCTGCGGGATAAAAACTTTTCAGGAAAAAGCCTAAGGAGGCCCTTCAGCCTGGAGGCAAGCTGAGGAAGTTCTGTCTAAGCAAAGGGCTGGCTGCAGCCCTCCCCCAACCAAAAACTTCTGGCCTGCTCCTGTCCAGCCCCCAGCTCTACCCCTGTACTCACCACTTCTTCAATACGATCTTGTTCCAACGGGTGCCAGTTTGGGCCGCAATCAGCTTCTTAAGGTCCCCGATGGTGTCATCAGTACTGGGCGCAGAGGAATTAAGGAAAATGGAAGGGGGAGATAGAACGCGACGAGGACATTTCCAGTAGTGAATGCACTCTGCCAGGACCCCATTCCCACCCCTGCCCCCGGGTTTAACTAAAATCACCCTACAACATAGACTGAGTTGCCTGCCTCATTCATGTCAAGCACCCTCCGGAAGCCACCGCCTCTCGGTCGCCAGTGGATACTTGCATTTAACGCGGACCTTCTTCCCCAGACGGTCGTTGCAAACAACCTCGATCATCCTGGCTGGAGCTACACAGGGCGGGGATAGAGGCAAAAGAATCAGGACTTCAGGGGTCCCTCAGGCCCCAAGGCACCCGGTTATTGAGACTTAATGTTCACGCCCCCCTCAATCCCCCAGAACGCAGTCTTCCTGGGCCCCAAGTCCCAGGACCTCGGACCCCACGGCGACCGCGGACCCCACGCAGCCGCGCGTCCCACCCCCCCGGCCCGGCCCAGTTCCATTTCAGGTAGCCTGAAGGCCGAGCCTCGCCTCTCGCAGGCGGGCGGATCCTCGATGGCCGGGTCCCATCAACTTTCCGCTACTCCGGGCCTCCTCCACCTGGCCACCTCACCTTGAATCTCCTGGCACCAGCTGACGCCACACCAAGCTCGCTCGAAGGCAGAGCCCCGACTAGCGCTGACGCTAAGAACCGGAAGCGGAAGTGCGCAGCCGAAAGCTCCTCCCTCCGCTCCTCCCAGTGCCCGTCAACACTCCGCGGAGTTCGCAGCCCCGGGCCGGAAGTGGGCTTGCGGTTCCCAGGAGCAGCTTTGGGGTCCCGATCCTGAGTAGAGGGACACATGTGGACGGAGCGTGGAGCCGAATGAGGGTCCGGGCGGGGCAGGGGCGTGGAGAGTCAGAGGTCGTGAAGCGGCACCCAGCCGTTTGGATGCAGTTAGTTGAAGGCTTTTCGCTGTGCCGAGACGCCGTCTGGTGTGGCATCTCGGTGGGCGGGGATGACCTCTCGTTCCTGAGCCTGACGGAGCCTCTAACTGCAGCTTTAGGGCTTTGGGGAGCCTGGGTCAAGTCCTGCGGGCATCCCGTCCGCCCCCCTGCCTTCATTCAGGGCTGGGCCTCGGAAGCGTTTTGCTCACCCCTTCCCTCTGCTTATCTCGCCTGCCCCCAGGGACATCTTGGGTGCAGACTGCAGTCAATAAGTGAAGGAGCCTCCAGATCCTGGCCTGGATACCAGCACTTACCAGAATGGAGTTCACGTTGCACGCCTACCTGCAACTGCAAAATCTCCCAGGTCTGTATCTTCAAGGAAGGTCGCTCCCGCCCTACAGGGGGCACTGTGTACCAGTTCCCAACCTTGCCTTTCAGCGCCAAAGCAGCCCCTGAACTGGTCTGGTTCCCCAGAGCTGGTGGGACAGAGAACACCCCTCCCTAAGTCCAACCTGTCAATGGAACTGACTCTTGAACTGTTCCTTCTCAGCAGACAGGATTCTCCTAGTTTGGTGAGCCTAAAAGGATTCACTCTGAAAAGGGGCCACCACTTCTTTTTTTTTTTTTTTTTTTTATTTATTTTTGGCTGCGTTGGGTCTTCGTTGCTGCGCGTGGGCTTTCTCTAGTTGCCCCGAGCAGGGGCTACTCTTCATTGCGGTGCGTGGGCTTCTCATTGTGGTGGCTCCTCTTGTTGCGGAGCACGGGGGCTCTAGGTGCACGGGCTTCAGTAGTTGTGGCACATGGGCTCAGTAGTTGTGGCTCGCGGGCTCTAGAGCGCAGGCTCAGTAGTTGTGGCGCACAGGCTTAGCTGCTCCGCGGCGTGTCGGATCTTCCCGGACCAAGGCTCGAACCCTTGTCCCCTGCATTGGCAGGCAGATTCTCAACCACTGCGCCACCAGGGAAGCCGTGGGGCCACCACTTCTGATTCACCCAATCCGCCTTCTCAATCTAGGATATGAGATTAGATGGAAGACATGAGATGCTTTCCTGGGGAAAGGGAGGATGCTCTGTGACCCTGTTGGGACTGTCCTGCCTTAGGGAACTGGCCCAAGGAGTCCCACCTCAAGCACTAGACTCAGGGGCCTTCCTGCCTCAGGACTTTGATCCGTTATTTCTCCGACCCCTGCAGAATCCCTCTGAGTGGGCCTGAGAGGGCAGGGAATCTGAATGGAAAGCTTATTCAGATTGGAGACACAGGCTGTGGATCCAGACAGATGAGTCAAAACCCCTTAATATTAAGCTGTGTGATCTCAACTCTTCCCCTCTCTGGTTCTCATCTTCCTCATCTATGAATGGGGAGAGCAATCCCCACCCTAGGATTGTAGTAAGAATTGGTCTTGGACCAGCCCCTGACAGTCCTCTTGCAGAAGAACAGATGGGGCAAGAGGGGGAGATGGGAAGGTCAAGGGTGAGCTTGAGGGGACTAATGTGCCCGAGAAAGTTTGGAAGGAACACATTTTTGCACTCACATAGAAATACTAGGACACACCAGATGTTGATGGTGTTTACCACTAGACGGTGGAATTGCTGTGTCTCATGTTCCTCTTTTTGGTGCTTTTGGTGTTTTCCCAGATTACCTACAATGAACATATGTTACTTTTGTAATCAGAAGAAAAAGTAAATGTTATTTTTTTAAAACAAGAAGTTCTGTTTTTTCAATGTTTGATTCAAAGATAGCTAGGGAATTCCCTGGCGGTCCAGTGGTTAGGACTCTGCGCTCTCACTGCCGAGGGCCCGGGTTCAATCCGTGCCCAGGGAACTAAGATCCCAGAAGCTGTGTGGTGCAGCCAAAAAAAAAAACCCCAAATGTTGTTAAAAATTAAAAAAAAAAGGGGAGCTAAGGCACAGGATGGTGATGCTGAGTTATGGGCTGGGGGAGATTGGAAAGGGTTGAGGAGTGCTGCTGAAAGGGGAGGAATATAAAGTCTGGGATTGTTGGGGGCTTGGGCTCCATGGGCAGTAGTGGGGATCTAGTCGGGGGCCGCCAGCCCCAACTGGGCTAAGGCATCCTGAGGAAGTGGAGGGGATGGGCAATGGGAAGTCCCAGGACTAGGCTGCCACTGCTGCACGGACTGCCTCCTCCAGAGCCAGGTGGGAGGGGGAAAGGCCTCAGGAGACAGGACACCTCACCTTAGAGACCTCTCTCCACATCCTGGTAAATATCATTCGGCGCTTCCCATGAAGGGCCTCAGTGCCTGCCCGTTGAGGGGCCAGGACAGTCCCATCCTGCCGTCTAGGCAGCTGAAGGACCTGCTGTCAGAGCTGCTCTTGTGAGGAGGTAGATGCTTCCCAGGAGGGAGAGTTCTGGGTCAGAACTCAAGGAGCAAGCTGGGCAGGGCCCCTCTGCCCCTTGTTGCCTAGTTTCTGACCCAGAGGAAGGAGCTTATACTTGGGGATTCCCATCCCTCCACTCCTGTATGCTTGATGGGGAGGAGATGGTTCTTAGGAAACCCCTGTAACTGAGCTGGGGTCAGCGACACCTGCGTTCCGCTGAACTTAAAGGTTCACCAGAGGGGAAATAATCTTAGAGGTGGAAAGAGTTGCTCAGGAGGTCCCTTCTCCCAACATCTCAGCCTGTCAGCAGGCCTTGGAGATGCAGCAGTGTCCAAGGCCGACCTGCCACCCCAGAATTCAGTCCGATACAGGAGGAAGACAAGTAAAGAAGACAAGTGAAGAGGTCCTTGCAATACAGTGTGACACAGGTGCTGTGAAGGGGAAGCCCAAGGCGCTGGGAGCAGAGGAGTCATTGCCCCTGCGTGCTGGCATGGGCTTTCCAGAGGGAATCGGAGAGCACTGTGATAGAGGCCCACGCTCTGGCATCAGAAAAATCTGGGCTTGTGGCCCTGGCAAGCCACTTGACCTCTATGTGATTCTTTTGGTCTTTTCTCCCACAGTCGTAAAATGGTTGCCAGAGCATGAAGCATTTTTTTTTCTGTGCTCTTGTTTGAGGAAAAATATGAAAGGGGTTAGATTTATTAATAAACATTTGGAACTTTCTTGCACATGGTAAAAATTCAAGCAGTACAGAAGTATTATATACAGCAGCATAAAGTTTCCTCACCCTCCAGACCCCAGGCCCTCCGCAGGGACAATTACAGTTAAAAGTTTTCATTTCATCTCTGTGTCTTCAAACATGTGATACAGAGCCTCCCAAGAAAATGATGAAACCTCTCAGATATCAATAACGCATTTCAATGGAGATAGGGACTTTGTATTTTCAAGTAACATACAATATTTTAAGTTGTGTCAAAGGGCAGAAATGAATGACTTTGTTTTCATACAGGCCTTTATGTATAAAATGAAACACAACAAATATATATATCCAACGAGATCAAACTATATACACTGTTCTCTACACCTTTTGCTTTTAAAAGAAAACAATATCCTAGCGATTGTTCCAAACAGCACAGAAAGACCTACCTCATTCTTTCTGACAATTTGAGATCCTAGAAGTGGAATTATTGGGCCCTACAGGGGCTGCAATCTGATATTGCCAAACTGTCTTCAAAGATTTTGCATCAATTCTGCCCCATCTGCAGTGGTTGAGAAGGTCTACTTCCTCACACCAAGGCTAGTGTGGGTATTTTCTGGCTTCCTCATCTTGATCTGATAGGTGAATACCACAGTGTTTTACTTTTTATTTATTTATGGATAAGTGAAAGCATACAGATTTTTAAGCTTTATTCAGATATAGTTGATATACAAAATTGCACACATTTAACATATACATCTTTTTTTTTTTTTTTTTTTTTTGCCGTACGCGGGCCTCTCACTGTTGTGGTCTCTCCCGTTGCGGAGCACAGGCTCCGGACGCGTAGGCTCAGCGGCCATGGCTCACGGGCCCAGCCGCTCCGTGGCATGTGGGATCTTCCCGGACCGGGGCACGAACCCATGTCCCCTGAATCGGCAGGCGGACTCTCAACCACTGCGCCACCAGGGAAGCCCTAACATATACATCTTAATGAGTTTGCTTTCTTTTGAGGGGGGGCGCCGGGCTGCCCGTCACGCGGGATCTTAATCCCCCCACCAGAAAACGAACCTGCACCTCCTGCAATGGAAGCACAGAGTCTTAACCACTGGACCGCCAGGGAAGTCCCGGTTTGCATTTATTTCTAAAACAGTTTTCAACGTCTCCAATTTCTTCTCTGTGTGTGTATTAAAAACATGTATTGCCAGGGAATTTCCTGGCGGTCCAGTGGTTAGGACTCGGTGCTTTCACTGCCCTGGCCGGGTTCAATCTCTGGTCGAGGAACTAAGATCCTGCAAGCCGCACAGCGCGGCAAAAACAAAACCAAACCAAAACAAACAAAAAAAACAACCCAAAACCATGTATTGCCATTATAGGCTCTTGGGAGTGTGATTTGGCAAAACCTATTCAGAATTAAACTTCACATGTCCTTTGACCCATCAACCCAACTCCTGGTTATTTATCCTATAGAAATAAAAAATAGGAGGTATATATTACATATGTATGTGTGTGTGTATATATATATATACACACACACATATGCATGTACATACATATATAAAGAGAATGTTTAGCGCCGATATTGCGGTGATAGAACTGGAAGCAACGTGAATACTCATCAATACGGGAATGTTTGAATAAATTTCACTGCCCTTATGAATTGCAACTTTAAAAGTGAGTGATATATTTAGAAAAAAAAGAGTGATATATATCTGGAGGGAGTGTCAGTTCAGGCTCTGTGGAGAACAATTTGGCGCCATCAATAAAAGCGAAAAATTCAACACGCCTTTTAACAAGCTATTTCACTTCTACAAATTTATTCTCGAACTCTCCGCTCTTGGTTCCGCCCTCAATCCTTCCCTTTAGGGCTCGTGACCGCCCCAGCCACGCTTTCCCCCAGTCTCGTTCCCGCCCTTAACCCCGCCCCCGAGCTTCGTCACCGCTCTAGCCACGCCTTCCGGGCGTGGTCCTAGTTCCCCAGGCACGCCCCTCGAGTCTCGTTCCCGCCCTTAACCCCGCCCCCGGGTATCGTCATCGCCCTAGCCACGCCTTCCGGGCTTGGTCCTAGTCCCTAACTCCACCTTCGGTGCCGCGTTCAGATCCCGTGCTGGTCTGGCTCCAGGGCCCAACCACGTCCCCGCAAGAGGAAAGCCAGAACTCTGCCGGCTACCGGAAGCCACGACCACCTCCCTGCCGGCACCCTCACTTCCTGCCGTCTCTTAGGGGCTTCCAAGGCGAGTCAACGAGTCCCTTTCGGCGGAAGCGGAAGTGCGTGTCGGCGGGATCATGGCGACTTTTGCGGACTTGCCGGACTCTGTCCTGTTGGAGATCTTCTCTTACCTCCCGGTTCGGGACAGGATCCGCATCTCCAGGTGCGGTCCCGCCCCGCGCGAGGGAAGGGCCGGGCGGGGGGGGGTTGCACCAGGAGATGGACATCTGGTCCCCGCGGGGCCGGGACGTTCTAACGGCAGGTCCCCTTCCCCAGGGTCTGTCACCGCTGGAAGAGGCTGGTGGACGACCGGTGGCTGTGGCGACATGTCGACCTGACGCTCTACACGGTATGCGGGGCTGGCCGGGCAGGTCTGGGCCAAGGTCGGGCTGGCCCGACCTCGAGGACCACGCCTCCAACCCTGTGTTTCGAGCGAGGCTGTTCCGGGTGCATCCCGGCCGCGTCAGTTATTTGCTCCACTGTGACGTCCAGGCCTCAGTTTCCCCACCTCCAGAATGGGTGTTACCAAAGTCGTTCAGGGAAAGGGCTTATTGATGAGTTTTCATGGAGAAATCATTTTCCATAGTCAACTTATTTCCAGAATTAATCTCCTGAGTGGTGCAGGCAAACCATTTCCACTTTCTCCCATTTGCATTTTATTTTTTTCTTTTTATTATGAACTATTTCAAATATATGTAGAAATGTACAGAGGATAATATCTGAAACTATTTCCCCCCCTACCTAGATTTAACCTTTTTTAACCTTTGGCCTTATTTACTGCTGATCTTGTGAAACACACATACAAATGTTTATATAGACACATATGCATACAACATTTTTAGGTATATCTCTTGCACTTTTGAAACCCTCCTCAGAGGTAACCACTATCATAAAGTGGATTTGTATCCTTTCGCGTTTTTATTTACTTCTTATGTGTGTGCCCGTAAGCAATACACAGTATTGTTAACGTATTTCTAAAATTTAGATAATGCTGCTCTACTCTTTAGATAGTTAAATGCTGTTTGACTTATATAACCAGCTTTATTCACACATCGCTTTTGAGATTTATTCTAATCAGCACTTGTAAATCTAATTCATTCCTTTTAACTGCTGTTAAATGAATATACCACAAATTGTTTATCTATTTTCCTGTTGACAGATGGTTAGGTTATTTCCAACTTTCTACTGTTGTGAACAGCTTTATAAGTGTCTCAGACTTTACTGTGCATACGAATCACCTATGGGGATCTTGTTAAAATGCAGATTCTGATTCAGTGGCCTGGAGTGGGGGCCCCAGATTCCAAATTTCTGACAACTTTCAAGGTGTTACTGATGCTGTTGCTTCTTGTTCCACAAGAATGTCCTTGTGTCTGTCTTCTTGCATCCAGGTACCAGTTACTCTGAAACCTAGAAGTACAATTTCTGAGAGGTAGGATCCTTTATATTTTCTCACTTTCAGTTCTTCATCTGCAATTCCAAAATCAGAAAGCCAGAAAAGTGAAAAGGTTTTTTGTAAGCTTGGCACAAATTCATTTGGTGGCAACACCTGATGTGAACTGGTGTGAGGCTATTAATGTCCTTTTCCTTATCCCACTTGGAATAAAAGTCATGTTATACTGAAAAATATTAATCTGATAACAAGGTGCTGCCCTTGACCCTTCTGATGGTATTATATATGGTATTTGTACCACATTAATTCTGAATTCTGAAACCCATCTGTCTTCAGGAGTTTTGGATAAGGAATTGTGGCCTTGTATAGAAATTATTTTTATTGAAATCACCTTTAAAAATGGTTATTTTTTCTGTACTAAAAAACTAACACATTACATAATAATGTAGTTCTTAGTTATTTTTTCTGCCATTTTATTATGAGAAATTTCAAACATATATAAAAGTTGAAAGAATAGTACAGAGAGCACGAAGTTGCCCACTATTAGTATTTAACTACATTTGTTTTATCCCCTGTTGACCGATCCATCCATCCCTCTTTCCATCCATCAATCCATTTTATTTTTTAAATACACTTCAAAATAAGTTGCAGACAAGAGTCCACTTCATCCCTAAATGCTTTAGCGTACGTAATAGAGATTAACTAGAACATTTGTTTTGCGTTTCTCTTTTTGAGGTTTAATTTTTAAAAATGACACAAGTCATGAATAATTCTTGTAAAAATGTTGAAGTAGTATAACTATGTGTGGTGATGGATGTTAACTAGACTTATGTGGTGATCATTTCACAAGATATATAAATATCGAACCATTGTGTGTACACCTGAAACTAATATAATATGTCAATTATATCTAAAAACAACAAACCATTGAAGTATTGCCACAGATGAAGCTAAGAGCCTTTGACAGTCATCCCCTGGTATCTTCAACCCTTCCCCAGAGTAACCGCTATTATAAGTGTGGACTATTTCCTTCTATCCCATCTTCTATGCCTTTATATCCTTGGGCCTGTATAAGGGAAGGAGAGGAAAGTGGTTACAAGAGCAAGATTGGCCTTTGGAGTCAGGCTGTGTTGAATCATAGCTGTACTCTTGCAACAAGATTCTGGCCACTGCATTTTTCCAGAGGTACCTGCTACACAACCAGGTACTGTGTGAGCTTTCTAGTTCAGTGCTCATCACTGCACCTGGCAAACAGTAGGTACTCAATACAAGTTAGCCATTATGGTTGGAATAATTGTACCCATATAAAATATATAGTATTGTTTCTTTTTTCTTTAACCTTTAAAGTATCATTTTGCCACTCTTTCCTGCATGTTTTGAGGAGTTACCAGGGTTCATATCTCTGGATCTACTTTGTTCTTAGTTACTACCTACATGGCTGTTATCTTATCAGTGGACATTTGGTTTTTGCTGTTAAAACCACGATGTCAGAAACTAATGTTTCTGTAGGGTAAATTCCACAAAAGAGGTCTTACTAGGTCAGGCAGTATGTGCATTTAAATAAACTGAAAAATTAGTTTAAAAAAATAATAAGGGGGGCGGTGCAAAAAAAGATATACACAGGATTCAAAAGGTACAAAATAATAAAAATTGGAAAGTAAGGTCTCCCTACTTCTCTGTCACCCAGGTCACCTTGTTCTTTCCCAGAGAAGCAGCAGATGCTCCCCACCTCCTTTTTTTTTGTGGGATCTTAGTTCCCTGACCAGGGATCAAACCCAGGCCCTCGGCAGTGAAAGTGCAGAGTCCTACCACTGGACCGCCAGGGAATTCCTGCTCCCATATTCTTAAAAACAAAACAGGTGCCAGTGGGTGTCCACATTTTACATTTCAGTAAAACCCACCAGATCGCATTCCAAAGTATCCAGACCAAGTGCCACCAGCAGGACCTGAGAACTGCTTCTCCACATCCTGGCCAGTGTTTGATATTATGAAACTTAAAGGATTTTCTAATTTTTTCCTTTTACAAGTAAAAGGGATTCAACCTCTGGCATCGTGGGCATTTAAAATTTTGCCAACGGTCGCTTCTACTTTTGTGAGTTCCCTTTTAGTGGGCAATGTTTCTAGTGAGTCCTTTTCCCTCGGCCCAAACTTGCAGGTCCAGATTTTATCAGGAAGATATGATTCCTCTGTCAAGAGTAGTCAACAGGGAGAAGGGATAAATTAGGAGTTTGGGATTAAAATATACACACTACTGTATATAAAATAGATAACCAACAAGGACCTACAGTATAGCACAGGGAACTATACTAAAAATCTTGTAATAACCTAAAATGGAAGACAATGTAAAAAAAGAATATATATATATATATATTCTGAATCACTTTGCTGTACACTGAAACTAACCCAAGATAGTAAATCAACTATATTTCAATAAAAAATTTTAAAAAAGAATTTAGGAATAAAAGGATTAGGGATACCAAGAACCCAACAGAAAAGGTGTAACTGAGAGGCAGCAAAATATCCTCTTGCCTGGTCGTGGATTTTGCTAATAAAAAAGTCATATTTACAAAAAAAAAAACTCGTCAACAGATTTTATGGTATGCAGTTTCTTTTTAATTTTATTTATTTATTTATTTATGGTTGCGTTGGGTCTCCGTTGTAGTTGTGGAGAGCGGGGGCTACTCTTCGCTGCAGGGCGCGGGCTTCTCACTGCAGTGGCTTCTCTTGTTGCAGAGCACGGGCTCTAGGCACGCAGGCTTCAGTAGTTGTGGCACGCAGGCTCAGTGTGGCTTGTGGGCTCTAGAGCGTAGGCTCAGTAGTTGTGGCGCACGGGCTTAGTTGCTCTGCGGCATGTGGGATCTTCCCGGACCAGGGCTCGAACCCTTGTCCCCTGCATTGGCAGGCGGATTCTTAACCACTGCGCCACCAGGGAAGTCCCTACAATTTCTTTTTTCTGTCCTTTTTTTTTTGAAGCTAAAATGTACATATAATGAAATGCACAGGGTACCAGTTAGTTATAGTTTGTTTGTTTGTTTTCTACTAATTTCCCAGGGTTAATTTTTGCAGCTTTCACTATTACCAAGCTGTGATTTTTTTTTTTTTCTTTTAACCTAGATCTAATTTACCCTGGGCAGTTTTAGCCTTTTTCAGTTTTATTTTGTATTGCTTATTTCTATGAGGAGGTAGTCATTAAGAAAGGGATAAAAATATTGCCAGGTGGATTTACTTTCTTGCTTACTGCAGAAGATAACGAGAATCCACTCTCTTGCTAGAGACGGATCTGTTATGGTCTCTTATCGCCATTGCTTTTGTTCCAACCTAGAGGTCAAAACAGATTAAATCATCCTGTTACTCCTGGGGAGGTATCTGGTGGTGTGAGGCTGGTGAGGGAAGGACAGAATTCCCAGGGAACATCAGAGCCCCAGCTGGGGACTGCCTGTCTCCAGGCAGGTGGGGGCCTTGGAAGATGCCCCACATCTCTCCCCCAGTCACAGCCCCCCACACACACACCCCGTTTCTGGTTCTTACAGATGCGGCCTAAAGTCATGTGGCACCTCCTTCGCCGGTACATGGCATCCCGGCTCCATTCCCTGCGGATGGGCGGCTACCTGTTCTCGGGCTCCCAGGCTCCCCAGCTGTCCCCCGCCCTGATGAGGGCCCTGGGCCAGAAGTGCCCCAACCTCAAGCGCCTCTGCCTGCACGTGGCCAACCTGAGCATGGTGCCCATCACCAGCCTCCCCTGCACCCTGAGGACCCTGGAGCTGCACAGCTGTGAGATCTCCATGGCCTGGCTCCTCAAGGAGCAGGACCCCACCGTGCTGCCCCTGCTCGAGTGCATCGTGCTGGACCGTGTCCCCGCCTTCCGCGACGAGCACCTGCAGGGCCTGACGCGCTTCCGCGCGCTGCGCTCACTGGTGCTGGGCGGCACCTACCGGGTGACCGAGACCGGGCTGGATATGGGCCTGCAGGAGCTGAGCTACCTGCAGAGGCTGGAGGTGCTGGGCTGCACCCTCTCGGCCGACAGCACCCTCCTGGCCATCAGCCGCCACCTCCGAGATGTGCGGAAGATCCGGCTCACCGTGCGGGGCCTCTCGGCCCCTGGCCTGTCGGTCCTGGAGGGCATGCCGGCCCTGGAGAGTCTGTGCCTGCTGGGGCCGCTCATCACCCCAGAAATGCCTTCCCCGCATGAAATCCTCTCCTCCTGCCTCACCATGCCCAAGCTCAGGGTCCTTGAGCTGCAGGGGCTGGGCTGGGAGGGTCAGGAGGCAGAGAGGATCCTGTCTAAGGGGCTACCCCACTGTATGGTCATTGTTAGGGCCTGCCCCAAAGAGTCCATGGACTGGTGGATGTGACTGCACCAGCCGAGCCTGAGACCCCTCTCAGCTTTTATTCATGAGTCCCAGACCCTCTGAGCAGCACCTTACCATGGGCAGGTAATCCGGCTGGAGAGCCATGAAGGCCACAGGTAGAGAGAACCTAAGCCTTGGCTCCTCCAGATCATTAGAATCATGGTTTGCCAGCTGTGTGGCCTCTGTGACATCAGCCAGCCTCTCGGAGGCCCTGTCCTCACCTCCAGAAATGAGGAAGACCATAGCTACCTCTCGGTTATGTTGCAAAGCCTTACTCTTTACCAGCCCTGAGGCCCGAGAAGGTCCTGGATGAAGAGCCATTCTCAGGAACAGGACAGATGTGGAAGGGTGGGTTAGGAGTTAGGGAGACCTGAGGGGTCAAGGCCCCTCAGGAAGCCTGGAAGGGCTGTCAACGCATGTGCACCAGCACACTGACATCATTGACACGCCGACACACCACTGACACGCCGACACACCACTGATAGTCCTACATGCACGCAGGAGACACGGAGAGAAGGGCAGATACAACTCATGCTTTGATGTTCGAAATGTTAATAAAGTTTCTAAGTTGTCCTTTCAGTATTTTGTATTCTGTATTTTCCAAGTTTTGCGCAATATATATTATTTTGCTATTAAAGAAAGATAATCAACGTTTTTCAAAAAAGCATTTGGTTTATTCATTCAACAAATGTGCCTTCAGCCTCCGCTCTCTTGCAAGCATGGTTCTAGGCACTGGGACCACAGCAGTGAACAAAACAGACAAGGAAGAAGACAGGATGATAAACAGGTGAACACACGCATGGAACAGTTTCAGAGACTCTGAGACAATAAACCAGGGCCACGTGATGGGGGCACACGTGTTTGGTTGAGTGGGCAGGGTGGGCCTCTCTGAGCCCAGAGCTGAGAGGTGAGGAACCAGCCCCGGGAAGCGCTGGGGAAGACAGAAAAGGCAAAGACTTGAGATGGGAGTGAGCTTGGCAATTTCCAGGGGTGGGAAGAAGGTCCAAGTGGCCGAGGGAACAGGGGGTGAGCAATTAAGAGTGAAGTCCGAGAGATGATGAGGAGAGGTTAGAAGGGCCTCACAGGTGGCTTTGGTTTTAGGGGTTCCTTTTCCTGCCCTTTGAGTCTGAACCACTTGAAAGATGCAGGTGGCAGACTGACAGTGATCCTAAGTGCCCACCCATGAAATGAGCGTTAATTTTTTTTTTGAAGTATAGTTGATTTACAATGTTGTGTTAATTTCTGCTGTACAGCAAAGTGACTCGTGACTCAGTTACACGTATGTATGTACTTTTTTTTTTTTTTTGGGCCACGCCGCACGGCATGCAGGATCTTAGTTCCCCAGCCAGGGATCAAACCCGTGTCCCCTGCAGTGGAAGCATGGAGTGTCAACCACTGGACCTCCAGGGAAGTCCCTGTCATCTGTTTTAAAATGTACCTGGACAATAGTGCAGCCTTGGGACAGGGTCCTGGTACCCCCCCCTCAAGGGATATACATAACAATATCTTCAAGCTGTTTTGCAGATACTGAAACCTCCACCAGGTGGGAGAAGTTAACTAACGGTATGGTGCCCACAAGCATTTAGACCCCAGAACGGTTAGAACCAGAAGGTTAATGATGCTGACTCCCACCTACCTCACAACCAACAAATCAGAAGAATGTCCACGAGCTGATCACGCCCTCCTCTTTGAACCATTACTATAAAACTCCTCACTACCCCACTCCAGGTCGGGACACACAGTTTTGAGGACATTAGTCTGCTGTGGCCCCCTTTGCCTGGCAAAGCGAAAAAGCTATTTTTTTTCTAATTCACCCCCACCAAAATAAAAATAAAACAAGACAGAATGTACCTGGAACTTGTTTTAATCACGTATAGTAAGGTGATAGACGTGGAGACAGCGGTTGTATGGCCATTAGCATAACTGACACCATCTTGGGCCCTGTTCCTCCTGTCCTTCCACTGACCCTATGTAAGACTGTACTGTACAGTAAATGACTTCTCTGTCGTCAAGGGCTTTGTAGTTAATACTGTTTCATAATCATTAGGTTCAGGTGGCCTCTATGCTCTGTTAGGCCCCAAACAATGATGAAAACTTTCACTGCTGATGTATTCCCGGCACCCATGAGACTAGTTACCCATTTAAAAATCTTGACTTAGGAACGCACATCCTGTTTCCAAGCACCTTCCCCCACCCCCTAGGTTAACTATAAATTGTCCAAATGGCCCCTCAGGGGTGTGGAGTGAGGCTGTGAATGCTTCCGGATCGCTGTCCAATTGATCCCACCCTGTGAGTAAGTTACCCTCTAATAAACGGATCCATTGATTATATGGAGCTGCCTGCCTTGTTTTTCGCTCTCAAGATGCTTTCTTATTTCGGTGGTCTCTTCATTCTCTCCATCCTCCAACAACTGTCCTTTAAAGAAGGGCTTATTACTACAATTCCCAAGAGCAGGGGCGTGCCATGCCAAGAACGGCCACACGGCGGCGCACCAGGACTGGTCAGCAGGAGTGAGGGAAAAGCATGGGCCAGAGTCTCTGTTATAGTTTTTGCTGGAAGGAATGGGAGAGGCAGGGGAGGCCAGCAGAGCAAGCTAAGAATTGGATGGTTTAAATAATTCCAGTGGGGGACTTCCCTGGTGGTCCAGTGGTTAAGAATCCGCCTTCCAATGCAGGGGACGTGGGTTTGATCCCTGGTCGGGAAACTAAGATCCCACATGCCGTGGGATCACAACTGAGCCAGCAGGCTGAAACTAGGGAGAGAAGACCATGTGCCACAACAAAAGATCCCGCATGCTGCAAGAAAGATCCTGCGTGCTGCAACTAAGACCCAATGCAGCCAACAATTAAATCAATATATATATAAATAAATAAATATGTTTTTAAAGGCATTTAAATAAATAAATAAATAATTTCAGTGGGTTCTAGGCTCTAGGGGTGGTCCCTAGTTGCATGCTACATGGTCCTGGGATGATTTAGGGCAGAGGGAATATTGGTTTAGGGTCCCAGGGTTAGATAAAGGAGGTGATCGGATTGGCTGGTTTGCATATGAGAAGCGGGCTCCCAGGCATGTGGTTTGCTATCTCTAGGAACTAGCTAACCCTGGGAGGGGCGGTCTTTCCCCAGGTTTGCAAGACCTAAGATGTCAAAGCATCATAAAATGTAGAAAATAAAAAACATGATTAATACACCCTCCCATGGGAATTCCCTGGCTGTCCAGTGGTTAGGATCCGAGCTCTCACTGCCAAGGGTCCAGGGTTCAATCCCTGGTCGGGGAACTAAAATCCCACCAGCCACGCAGCGTGACCAAAAAATAACCCCCCAAAACAAAACAAACAAAAAATACACCATCCCATGAAGGTAAGGTATCATTTATCAAGTGCTTGCTTATTGCATGTCAGGTACTGTGCTCAGTCCTTCATGTACAGACTCCTATCAGCAGCCCAGTGAGAAAGGCACAGAGGAGGAAACTGAGGCACAGAGAAGTTAAGTTGCCCAAAGCCACACAGCTAATGACGTAGCAAAACTTGAGTAATCTTATTCCATGATCTTAACCATTATGTGAATTTGCTTTGTTGACATGGAACATTATGTGAAAGGATGGCCCAGTAACTGTGCCCCATTAGACAAAAAAATTTTTTTCGTTTATTGAGGCATAATTAATGTATAACAAACCACATGTTTAAGCAATTTGATGACTTTTGACATGTGTGCACTCATAAAACCACCACTACAATCAAAATAACAAACATTTCCATCACCCCCAAAAGTTTCCTTGTGGCCCCTCATAACCCTCCCTCCGTTCTTGTCCCCAGGACCACTGATCTGTCACTATAGATTATTTTGCTTTTCCTAGAATATTATATAAATGGAATCATATAGTGTGTTATTTTCTCTGTGTGTATGGGAGGGGTCTTGTTTCTTTCACCCAGTGTAATAATTTTGAGATTTATCCAGACAGTTGCAGGGATCAAAAATTTGTTCCCAGGAATTCCTGGGCAGTCTAGTGGTTAGGACTCCATGCTTCCACTGTAGGGCGCCCCTGTTTGATCCCTGGTGGTCGGGGGAACTAAGATCCCGCATGCCCTTCAGCGTGACCAAAAAAATAAAACCCAAAAAACTTAAGAAAAAAATTTGTTCCTGAGTAGTATTCCATCATACGGCTAGAGACAATTTGTTATCCATTCACTGATGGATGGTTATTTGCGTTTAAACATATAATTCTTGAGACGAAATGAACACAACATTGTAAATCAACTATACTTCAGTTAAAAAAGTAAAGTATAAAATAAGCCTTGGAACTTCCCTGGTGGTCCAGTGGTTAAGACTCCGCAGTCCCGATGCAGGGGGCCCGCGTTCGATCCCTGGTCAGGGAACTAAAGATCTCACATGCTACAACTAAAGATCCCGCATGCTGCAACTAAGACCCAGTGCAGCCAAATAAATAAATAATTTTTTTAAAAAGAGCCTTAAAAAACATATAATTTCTGGTTAACAAGAAATTTTCCTGATGTTGAAAATAATACCTGCTTGTAAATAATTTTAACATTACAGAAATTGAATCTATTTCTAATCTCTGGCCCAGGAGGGAATCATTGTAAGTTTGGCTTATCGTCTTCTAAAATTTTCTTTGTCTTGTTGACTGAAAAAAAAATGCACAGTGTGAGAGTTGTGAGTTAAGTTTTATTAGGGACAAAATGAGGACTATAGCCCAGGAGACAGCCTCTCAGATAGCTCTGAGGAACTGCTCCCAAGAGGTGGGGGAGGAGGTCAGTATACGTATGACTTTAATGAAGGGGGATACGTGCAACCAAGCACACATTTGGTAGAAGGTCGCTGCTAGTCGCAAGGGGCAGATGTCTCCGTTAATAATTTTAGTGCTTTTCTAAATATGAGAAGATGGAAGAAACTAGACTGATAAAATCTTCTGAAAAATCTAACTATCGGAAGACCTGTTCTGCCAGTTTTTCCCAGAGCACAGAGTGCCTCATTCCTGATCTCCACCCTGAACTCCTTGCAGGGTGAGATGAAGGTCAGCCACTGCAGTGGCTAGTGACTTCATTCCTGTAGAACCAGAAGGCAAGTGACAATTTTTAGTTGGCAGTCTATTATTGTGACTTTGGACAAAAAAAAACATGGGCATCTCTTCATTTCCCTCCTGAGTTTGAGACCAGTCACAGGAATCAGCAATGAAAACGTCAGCTTCATGGCCCATAAAAGCAGGACTGAAACGCGTGGCTCCACTATGCAGCCTGGTGGGTTTTCTGATATTTCACCCCTAAATTTGCCAGACCTACTCGGGCATGGCAGAGCTGGTCAACCACAAGGCTCCTGTAGATGCTTACTGCATGGCCCCAGCCTGATCAAAATACCCTCTGTCTGGGGCCCAGAAGACTCCAAAAGGCAGAGAGAAAGGGTGTGAACCGTTCAGACTCAGCTCCTTCTTCCAAACCCACTATTCAGATAAAGTGTGTGCACGTGTATGTGCAGAGAGGGATCAGAACTGTTGCTTCAGCTGAAATTCCCCCCACTCGGACCCAGGGAGCCAGAGGAATGGAGTTTCTGCCCTAACTCAGACTAAAGTGATGCATACCTGTTTAAAAATTTTTTTTTGATTTTTTAAAAATAAATTTATTTATTTACATATTTTTGGCTGTGTTGGGTCTTCGTTGCTTGCACGCTGGCTTTCTCTAGTTGCGGCGAGCGGGGGCTAGTCTTTGTTGCGGTGCGCGGGCTTCTCATTGCGGTGGCTTCTGTCATTGCGGAGCACGGGCTCTAGGCGCGCGGGCCTCAGTAGTTGTGGCACATGGGCTCAGTAGTTGTGGCTTGAGGGCTTAGTTGCTCCACGGCATGGGGAATCTTCCCGTACCAGGGATCGAACCCGTGACCCCTGCATTAGCAGGCAGATTCTTAACCACTGCGCCACCAGGGAAGTCCCCATACCTGTTTTGTGTCTATCTCAGCCTATCGACAAGGATGCTATCAGCTAGGGATGCCTGGAGCACTCACCTGGGCCCAGACTACATGCAGCGAGCCTCCACAGACATTTCCCCAACCTGAGCCACTGCTATGTGGCTGGACTGGCCCTTATGGTTTCTTATTATGATTGTGATGAAATAAATTTATTTTAAGGCTGGACAAGAAAAAATTAAACATAGATTCTCTCTCTGCCCATTTGGGCCACTACCTCCTCTCCTTTGTGTACAATGTGCTTCTGCATTATACATTAACCAGACCTCCTTAGAAGACACGAGAATACCTGCCCGATTGTAAAGAGCAATTTTCTCCTGGCACCAGCAAGGTCACTCCTTGGGAGATAACATTCCTTTCTTAATCTCGTAAAAGGTCACAATGACTAACTATTCGCTTGTACGTGCAGATCTGTACTGTGTGAACTCTCAGCATGTCACTTTGATGTATAACCTTTTTCTCAAAAAAATGTACATAACTGTGCTTTGACCTGTAGCTGGTGGAAAAGTCCTCAGAGCTTTCTGAAAGACTGTCTCCCAGGTTATAATCCTCAGGTTGGCTAGAATAAAATTCTCTATTTCTTTATTAGATTGGCTACTAATTTTTTTTTTCACTGAGAATTTCAAGAAGCACCTCAGCAACAAGCAACAGGGAACTTGAAAAAACAAGGTTTATTAGTCACAGGTCCTAAAAGGTACGAGGGCATGCCTAAGGTCTCAGATAGAAGGAGATAGGAAGCACAGACCTGGGTTCTGTCTTTCTTGGGGTGGAGGGTGGGGTGACAAGTATTTTAAGGTTTCACTCTGTACTGGTGAATTTAAAACATAAGAGCAGGAACTAGGGAGCAGGAAGAGAAAAATGCGATCACTTAAACAATCAGTTATCTAGGTTGCCCAGAGACCGCTAAAAGAGGACCTTCGTGGATGGGGCAGCCTTGTTTCTATCTGGTTGTTTAGCTAGTAACTGTGTTATGCAACTGGTAATAGATTTATCTGAAATGGATATCTTTGAAATAGATGCCTCAGCAATCAAAAGCTAATGTCAGCCATGTACACTGCACCTCCTTAAATGCAAAGATATCCCCTGAGCTTCTTGGGGAGAAACTGCCCCAACAAAAGAAGAGCCTTTTTCTGCCTAACTCATTAAGATGCTTGCAGATCTCGTCGGAGTGTTCTCCCTCTTGCAATAACCATTTTGAATGAAGTCTCCTCTTACCAATGTCCAGAATTATTTTTATTTGACAATACAGAACAAACAAACAAAAATCCTCATTTTAAAAAATATCTATATATTTCTTTTATTATTTGGTTGCTCTAGGTCTTAGTTGTGGCAGGCGGGCTCCCTAGTTGTGGCATGTGAACTCTTAGTTGCAGCATGCATGTGGGACCTAATTCCCTGACCAGGGATTGAACCTGGGCCCCCTGCATTGGTATCGCAGAGTCTTAACCACTGCACCACCAGGGAAGTCCCTCAGAGTCATTCTTGACTCCTTGCCCCCAAACTACACAACAAATCCATCAGCAGACAGTCATCGGCTCTGCCTTATTTCTAGCATCAGAGCACTGTCCCACTCCTTCCATCCTCCCCTGCCACCTTTGTCCAGACATCTTCATCTGTCATCAGGATTATTGCCTTAACTTTCTAATTATCCTCCCCAATTCTATATTTGCTTCCATAGAGTCACACACAAGACAGAGATCTTTTAAAAATATACATCAGATAATGTAGCTCAAAACCCTTCAGGGTCTCCCCACCGCACTCAGAGTAAAACCCAAAATTCTTACAGTTGCCCAGATGGCCTCATATGATCTGACTCTGTTACTTCTCTGATTTTATCTCCTGCTGGTCTCCAACCTTCACAATTCACTTCAACCATTTTAGGTATTGAGCTTCTGCTGTTGGTCAAAGAGGCCAAACTTTTCCTGCCTCAGGACGTTTGCACTTGCTGTTCATTCTTCCTCCAGAAATTCTCACAGTCCCCAAATTCCTTCAGCCTGAATTCTGGGGGTAATGTGGAAATACTGTGTCTAGATAACTCTGGGCCTTAGTTTTCCCATTTGCCAAACCGTCGCTCTTCCCTGCTGCAAGCCCAAGCACTAAACACTGTTAGAACCCAAAGGTATAGTGGCAAGGAAAAATGCTTTTTTTAAAAAAAATCTTTTTTCTCTTTTTTTTCCTCTTTTTGTTTATTCTTTTTTTAATTTTAAAATTTTTATTCTTTTTATTATTCTTATTTATTTTTTTACTCAGATGGCATTCTCTCCCTCTCCCTCTCCCAAAGGAAGAGAAGAGCGATCATCAATGGCTAATGGCAGCTGCAGAAGCAACACCAATAACCAGCTTCATGCTCAGGACAGAACACCACACCTCCTCCTCGTGGTTTCAGGTGCTCTACACATTCAGAGAAACTTCTCTAGAAACGACCTATAGAAATGATCCCTGAAAGTACAGTCTTGAAAAATGCTTTCTTAAAATGAGAACTTTCCAATACGGAAAGGAAAGTTTTATGGTTGATTTCAAAAGCAGCCAGTTGAGATAGAATCTAATACCCTTGATTCCCAGCAGATGGCAGCACATCACCAGATTTGCCATGTAAATTATTCACTATAACTTCTTGGGACTTCCCTGGTGGCACACTGGTTAAGAATCCGCCTGCCAGTGCAGGGGACACAGATTCCAGTCCTGGTCCGGAAAGATCCCACATGCCGCGGAGCAACTAAGCCCACGCACCACAACTACTGAGCCTGTGCTCTAGAGCCTGTGAGCCACAACTACTGAGCCTGTGTGCCACAACAATTGAAGCCTGTGTGCCTGGAGCCCATGCTCCACAACAAGAGAAGCCACCGCAATGAGAAGCCTGCACACTGCAAAGAAGAGTAGCCCCTGCTCTCCGCAACTAGAGAAAGCCTGTGAGCAGCAATGAAGACCCAACGCAGCCAAAAATAAATAAATTTATTTGAAAAATATTATAACTTCGTAACACAGGAATTAAGAGAAGCTGCTAACATTTGTACTCCTCTTCACCCTTCATAAGGGGAAAAATGAAAGGAATTCGTATTTGTTGAATATCCACTTTATCAGCAGGATACTCTGATTTACACCTATGATTTAAATCACAGCACATCCCTCATCTCTCAGAACTCCCCAAAAATAGTCAAATGGAAAATGAAACGAAAATGTAGATGTATGTATGTACAGTGCCTAGGAGTTAACCTAATAGAAAGATACAACCCACTGAAGAAGAAAAATTTAAACTTTAACACCCTAAAGAAGAAACAGGGTAAACAGAGGATGATCCCTTTGTGGACAGATACCTTCCTAAACCTGGTGTTCTGTTGTATAAGGGTCTCGGAATGGTAGAGAAAAGGAGCAAGAAAAGCCTGTATTGGATATCCTGAGGACTGGCCAACTAGAAGCGAGGCCCCGCCCAAGCCCCGCCCTCACACCTGAACCCCTCCCCCAGCTCAGACCCTGAGCCTGGAGCCCGGCTTAGCCCCGCCCACCAGATCCCGTACCTACTCCCAGCCTGGCCTTCTAGGATTGGTCTTCAGCCCCGGTCACGCCCCCAGGCCTTATCTCTGCCCAGGCCACGCCCTCCAAGAATCTTTCTCCTCTCTAGCTCCGTCCACTTACCTTGGTAAGTGGCGCCAGGCTGGAGCGATTTCAGGAACATGGCCGCCCCTCTGGCTTCTTTAGGCTCCTCCCTAGGGCCCCGCCCCTTTCTGGCTCACAAAACCGGAAGCGAAGTGGGAATCAGTGGGCCTGCAGCCTCAGCGGGCGTCAAGGTCACTCAGCAGAGGTATGGACTGCCGGGTTGGGGGGTGGGTCAGGGTCACTGGGTAGGTTCAGTCCTGCCCCAGTAGTGCTTTTTTCCCCGACCCACTGGGGTGGGGGAAGAGCTGAAGTGGAATTACGTTCAGGTGCCGCTGGGCCTCTATTTTCTCATCTTTCAAACTGTTGTCCACCCTCCCGTCCACAAGCACAAGGCAGATGTTATGACCCAAAGGTATGGTGGGATGAGAAAATGCTTCTTTAAATGAGAACTTTCAAAATGACATGGGCATGGATGATGGCAAACTACCTGCACACACCCTAATCTTGTCAGCAACCCCACCCTTGAACTATTGCTGTAAAACTCCTCATCAAAAAAAAAACAAAAAACCAAAACAACAACAAAAAAAACTCCTAATCAAATCCTCCTGGGTCGGGACACATAGTTTTTCA
Source organism: Leucopleurus acutus (assembly GCF_964270905.1). Classification (NCBI taxonomy): domain Eukaryota; kingdom Metazoa; phylum Chordata; class Mammalia; order Artiodactyla; family Delphinidae; genus Leucopleurus; species Leucopleurus acutus. The sequence goes on along the minus strand of NC_139145.1, from coordinate 6,740,041 downwards.
AGGCAGGAGCCCGCTGTGTCCCCCTTTGCCTGGCAAAGCAGTAAAGCTATCCTTTTCTACTTCACCCAAAACACTGTCTCTGAGGTTTGATTCGGCACCAGTGTACAGAGAAGCAGAGCTTTCGGCATTAATTGCCTCACCACCAGCCAATCAGAAGAATGTCCAAGAGCTGATCACGCCCTCCTCTTTGAACCATTACTATAAAGCTCCTCACTACCTGATCTCAGATGGCCTCCGCCTGCAGCGGCTTGAAGCAGGATTTTTGGTTCCCTGGCCAGAGATTGAAGCCAGGCTGTGGCAGTGAGAGCACTGAATCCTAGCCACTAGACCAATGGCCAGTGATAAGGCCCTGGCCCATCAGCTTTGTAGAAATAAATTTCCACAAAGAGACAGAGTAGTGAAAGAAAGTGTTTATTAGGAGGAAAAAGAGTACGTGTGGATAGATACACGGGCAGACTCGGAGAGTCGTACCCTCATGGTAGTTTGAATCACGTATGTGGGGCATTTCTTCTGAGTTTCCTTTGGCCAATCATCTTGCTTTGCCTGGTTCTGAGTCCGTATTTGGTTTGTCTTAGGGCCGTCCCATGTGTGCGAGGGCATCTCTTAGCTGAGATGGATTCCAGTGAAGAGGCCTATGGATAGGTTGACATCACTCCCTTTTTGACCTCCAAGGAGACTTTCCACTCATGTACAGTCGGGAAGGTCTCCTTGACCTTGAGAATGAGAAATATGGGAGAAGTTAACTGTATGCTGCTCACAAGCATGGTCTTTATCTTTTATTTGCACAGGGTTCAGCCTCTCCTATACTTCTCCTGCTATTTTCTTCATCTTGGAGTATCTGCCATGCGAAAAATAAAAAACAGTATAAATACTCAAGGAAGAAAAACACATAGGTAACAGAAAAATGTCACTACTTTGAATACACAAAGAAATCAATGATAAGAGTTTAGTACGGTGACCAATATAAATTTTAAAAAAATAAGGGGAAATAAAGGTTAAATAAAGGATTGATTGAATGGAGGAGATGATGCTGAAAGCTCAGTTTCTCTGTACAAAGGTACCGAATCAAACCTCAGAGATAGGGGTTTTGGGTGAAGTATCAATAGAAAAGTATAGTTTTATTGCTTTGCCAGGCAAAGGGGGACACAATGGGCTCCTGCCTTGAAAAACTATGTGTCCCCTCCCAGGAGGATTTGATAAGGAGTTTTATAACAATACTTCCCAAGGCTGGGGTTGCTGACAAGATTAGGGTGTGTGCAGGGGCTCAGGTAGTCTCCCAATCTTGATGAGCTTCTCTGGTCCCTTTAATCTTGCCTCAGGTGGTTTCTTGGCTGCTCCTCCCTTGATTGGCAACTGTTTGAATCTGCTCTTGGGAAGGTCATAGAGTCTGGAGTCTTGCCTACAAGAAATGGGGGACAAAAAAGAGACCTCCATGCCCCAGGCCCTCTCACTCAGTTTCATAGATAGCCTATCTCATGGATTGGCAGCCTTATCAATATGGGAGACTCATTCTAAAGGCTCCAGGATGTTGAGGACAGGCAGGTAGATAAGCTTTTGAGGAGCGACCTGGTGGGTGAGTGTCCACCCCCAACCTCTCCTTTCTGATCCCTAAGCCAGCACTGGGCCTCCTCCTGCACCAGCACCACTTCTGGGTATGGGACCGCCCTCTCCTCACAGCCCCGCCCACAGGCCTAGTTGTAGCCTAAGTTTGGCTCGTTGGGCCTGTTTCTGCTTCCAGAACCCAGGCTGAGCCAACTTCAAGACCTCCAGCACCAACTACAATTCCCTGCCAGCAATGGTTGAACTTGATTGGCAGCCAGAGTCCCGGGGCCCCGCCCCCTACGGCCAAGGCAGGAAGCGGAAGTAGCGTCGCTGGTCGATGGCAGTCTTCTGCCTCGTGTCCCAGTTCCTGGTGCAGCAAGTCCCTGTAGTCGTCGTGTGATTCAGCGTGTCCTTTGTGAGGCTCGCGTCAAGGGAGGGCTCTGGGATGCGAGGAGGGCGATAAAGGACAGGTTTGGACTAGGCCACCACGGCGCTGCCTTAGAAAGACCTGGTCCCTCCGCTTGCGTCCTCCGGGACCTGAGCCACTGCGTTTAGCCGGTGGGACTTGCGGTAAGGGCGCTTCTGCGGCGTGTTGTCATTCACTGTGTTTCCCTATTCTAAAGCCTCCACTCTGTTTTTTGTGACTTTCCTCCACGAGGAAAAGAATTTCCGCTGTTCTGGTCAACAGTTGCTCCAGCTCCCACCTCCTCCGGGTGTCAGGAACCTGGCGATCCTAACGTGTTGTTCTGAGTATTAGGGAGAGTTGGTTTAAAAGGCCGGTTCTTTTTGTATGAAAAAGAATGTTTCATCTGAGAATTTGGGTTTGTCTTCCCGTGTTCTTTATTTTTGAATATTACATAGAGGTAGATAAAATACTTTCTCAGGTGTCAAGGGTGTGCATATTTCTGTATATAAATGTAAACGTATGTAGATCACAGATCTTTCTTCTAATAAAAAGCAAGAGTACTTAGTCTTCTCGTCATCTGAGCTTCCTGGGGCTGTACATGCTCACAGAGTGAAAACGAGCCTCCAGAAGATGTGGCGTAGGCTTTATGATACTAGTTCCAGAATGAGGAACCATAGACAGGGTGTTCGGACTAAGCGTGTTTTTTCCCCATATATATATATATATATTTTTTTTTTTTTTGTAAAATCTTAAACCTCAAGAAAATGTGAACATCCAGTACAATGAATGTTCTTTGTAGTAGATTCACTTATTTTTAGCATTGTACATGTGCCAACTTAAAAAAAATGCACAACGTGAGAGTTGTGAGTTAAGTTTTATTTGGGGCCCGAGAGACAGCATCTCAGATAGCTCTGAGTAACTGCTCCAAAGAGGTAGGGGGGCAAGGTTAGTATATATGTGATTTTGGTATAGGGGGAGTACATGCAATCAAGCACATATTTTTTTGCAGAAGCTTTCTGCTAATCTTGTGAAGGTTACTGCTAGTCACGAGGAGCAGAGTCACCAGGAAAGATTTTAGTGCTTTTCTAGATATGAGGAGGTATAAGAACTGGGCTCATAAAATCTGTTCCTGAAAATATCTAACTATCTGAAGACCTGCTCTGCCAGTTTTTCCCAGAGCACAGAGTGCCTCATTTCAGGGGGTGTTGAAAGTCAGCAGCTGCAGCAGTTCATGATTTAATCCTTGTAGAGGTAGGTGGCAAGTGCCAATTTGTAGTTGACAGGGCCCCCTCATGGTCATAAATTCGACCATGCTTTGGGAGGCGTTTCATGACCATTTTGTCCCACGGTGCTAGGAGGGCTCATTCCTAAGTTTGGCAAAGATTTTGCTGATAGGCCACTCAATGTGCTATTACTGGACTAGGTCTTATTAACAATAGCCAAAGGTCTCTGGATCACCTGTCTTACTAGTCTGTTCCAAGAAAAAAAAATTCCCTCTTATTGCATCTTCCCATATCTAGAGTTACACTATTACAATCATTGATCCCATACAGAATTATATACTTGATCAACTGCTTCAAGTTGCCTAGTCATCATTATTTCTGTTGGAGGCTCAGTCACACATTTGGAAATACAAGAAACAATAATCCTGTTAAACAGGCAAAATACAAATAACATAGCTAGCAGTATTATTAAAGTCATAAGTAAGAATTAAGCCAAGAACTTCCATTAGGTGTGGCCCAGTATATTCCCAGGTCATCTGACTTATTCTGTTCTGTACCAATCCTTATCTTTCAGGGAAATTATGTGTTGGCACTGTCCATAAGGCTCCCAGCCCAACTTCCTGGTGTTACTAGGCTGGTTATCCTTAGTATCATTTAATTGTTCCCAAGATAAAGGAGGGTCTTAAAACTTAAATGGCCATAGCCTGGTGTTAACCACATAAATCCATACCATAATTGTGAGAGGTTTCATTCCTTGGCTGAAATTTTGCTTGTTGCTCTAACTGAGCTTGAGTAACTTTAGAGGAAAATTCATTTTTATGGCCAGTGTCAGAGCAGGTATTATTAATTGGCTAGGTGAGAGGATCCCACCTAGTATACCGATAGTGGCTTGAACAGGACTATAATTTCTTTCTTTTAGAATACATTTCCTAAGGGCCAACCAATTAGAGCCTTGGAGTGGAGAAATCCACCAAGGTAATCCAGAAGTACTAGACAAAGATAATTGGTCACAAACCCAACAATTGGGTTGATTTTTAAAAGTAGCATAGGATCATGCCCATGATAGGAAAACATTTGATTCATATGCAATGGTTCAAGAAGTCAAGGAAACATTATAAATGATCATACGAGTCAGGCCCAGTATCTTGGGCTAGCTGTCTACTTCTGATGTTGTCTTCTTCTCGTCCTGGTAGGAGTGCAGTTTGGACTAAGTGTGTTTTTTACTCACTTTTTTTTGGGGGAACATCTTAAACCTCAAGAAAATGTGAACATCCAGTACAATGAATGTTTGTTGTAGTAGGTTCACTTATTTTTAGCACCGTGCAGATTTGTTCTCTCGTAGATTTACGAATACATTGTACAGTGAGGTGTTTGAGTGTAAGTTGAAAATAAACTGCATACATGCTACTTGACTTTTAAGAACTTGGTAAGGCTTCTCCTAAAGATATGGGCATTGTCCTAGTAAAATCATAATATCATCATTTCACACAAGGAAAGTAAAAATAACAATGTCTTCTAATATCTACTCTAAAAGGTTAACTTCTCTACGTTGTTCCAAAATATGTTTTGGGTAGTTTTGGGATCTACAACCCAATCAGGGTTTATATATGACAGTTGTTTATGCCTTTTAGTCTGTTTTAACCTAGATCACTTGCTGTTGTTTGTCTATCATATTCATTATATTGACTCTTTGGCGAGTCACATGCCTTCTTTTAGAAAGCCACACATTTTTATATTCCTGCTTCTATTTTCACAGTATGTTTAAGTTTTCCTTCATGTCTTGTATTTCCTGTCAGTTAGTAAATGGGTTCAGAGGAGAGGTTGGCAAGCTTTTGGTATGAACAGGTCCAGATAGTAAGTTCTTGATGCTTTGTGGGCTGTAAGGTACGGAATTACTCAGCTCTGCCTTTGTAGTGGGAGAACAGCCAAAGACCTAAGGAAACAAATGGGCATAGCTGTGATCCCAAGAAACTATTTACAAAAACATGCCTGTGACCAAAGTGTGCCACCTCCTGGTGTAGAAGCTTCAAAAGGTCATTTCAAAATATTTTGAAGGTGACGTTGTGTACATCAAATTGCATTCCATTGGGAAGATGTAAACTTATGACATCCCTTGGTTAGTGTGCTAAGTTTGGTTACTTGCTTAAGATAGTAATCACCAGAGCTCTCTATTTTAAAGATAGACTTTTCCATAAGAATAAAAGCATCATATGTGGGGTGATATTTTGATACTCAGAATCTTCTTCCCCTAGCAGTTGTTTTAGTATCTGTTAATAACCTGCAGTAAGTAAGTTTCTAGGGTGTTTTTCTAGGTCAAAGGCAAGTATACATTTACTTTTGTTGGCTATTACAAATTCCCTTCCATAGATCTTGTGCCATTTTGTAGTTTCTGATCAACTTTAAAAAATATATCTAAAATTTATTATGGAGAAACATAAGGAACAAATTTTAATTTTTTAAAAAAATTTATCCATTTTATTATGGTTCATTATCAGAAATTATGGATACCTCTAAGTTTCTTGGTGGAGAATCCATCACACCTAAAACATGAAAATTATGTAGTACTCAGTATCTAGTAACAGGGAAGAGGAACAGTGGAATCAACAAATATTTAATAATAGTGATGACAGTTGCTTGGTTCTGGTTAAGATTTCCTTTTAAGTGTAACAAATTTTAGTTTTAACTTCAAGACACTTGTTTTCAAAAAGAATATCCTATCCACTTTCAGTTTTTAAAAAAAATTTATTGAAGTATAGTTGATCTACAATGTTAATTTCTCCTGTACAGCAAAGTGACTCAGTTGTGTACGTATGTGTGTGTGTGTGTGTGTGTGTGTGTATATATATATATATATATATATACACACACACACACACTTTTTCATATACTTTTCCATTATGGTTTATCACAGGATATTGAATATAATTCCCTGTGCATAGGACCTTGTTGTTCATCCACCCTACTAGTTTGCATCTGGTAATCCCAAACTCTCAATCCTTCCCTCCCCCACCCCTCTTCCGCCCTTGGCAACCACAAGTCTGTTCTCTCTGTTTTTATTTTGTAGATATGTTCCTTTGTGTTGTATTTTAGATTCCACAGATAAGTGATATCATATAGTATGTGTCTTTCTCTTTCTGACTTACTTTGCTGCAAATGACATTATTTTTATGGCTGAGTAATATTCCATTGTATGTATATACCATATCTTCATATCTTCATTCATCTGTCAATGGACATTTAGGTTGTTTCCATGTCTTGGCTATTGTAAATAGTGCTGCTACAAACATAGCGGTGCATGTATCTTTTTTTTTTTTGCGGTACGCGGGCCTCTCACCTCTGCGGCCCCTCCCGCTGCGGAGCACAGGCTCCGGACGCGCAGGCCCAGCAGCCATGGCTCAGGGGCCCAGCCGCTCCGCGGCATGTGGGATCTTCCCGGACCGGGGTACGAACCCGTGTCCTCTGCATCGGCAGGTGGACTCTCAACCACTGCGCCACCAGGGAAGCCCCATGACACTTTCTTGATGATACTTTCTTGAGGCTAATCAAACCATTGTAATGATAATCCAAATCACGCTTAAAACAAAGCCTGGACTGGAATTAACCTCTGAACCTTCATTTATACATATTAGTATATGGAGTAACGTGTCATGTTTGGTTCCTTTTTGTGTATGCATATTGCTATTTGGCCTATCTGTTGACCTCTTTAATTATTGGCAGTGACACTAATTATCAGCAGATTAGTCTTAACTCCCTTGAATGCAGTGTAATGGATTATAGACTAGCTCTGGATGACATTCTGAATTTCTGGAATAAGACCTATATTTCCAGCAGAATTTGTTGCAGTTGCCTGAGTCTGAGACCTCATGGGTCATGTTAGAGGTTTATATGCAGGTTGGCCTCATTCTGCTGCTTCGACTCCTAGTGATAGTGTCATCAACAAGTGCTCACTGAGATCCATGAAGCAGATTTCATCCCAGCTTTTGTTCTTCAGTGGCTGACCAGATGTCACTTGCATGTGAAAGTTCTCCGTAAGCCAAGTTGACGTGTCAACCAGGAGTAGCTTCTTGAAGACCCTCCTCCGTGCATCGCTCTTGCCCCTGCTCGTCATGTTGTACATGTGAATACAAGGCTCTGACTCCTTTTTTTCTCAGAATTGAGAAACGCAGTGAGGAGCTTGGAAAGACGACATCATCTCTCCCATTGAGACTACAAGCAGGCTTGGTTCCTGCTTCAAAGAAACTGAAATAAATTCTACAACCCCAGCATTGCTTTCCTGTAAGACAACCCAGTGTATGTGTAGTCTCCACGTGGGCCCTCTGTGTCACTCCTGAGAGACTCAGGGACAAAGGGAACCAATACAAACAGGCTAACTTTCCTTGGAGGAAGGGAATAATCAAGTCACTGGTCCAACAGTTTTGGTGATGGAGACGTGGCTTCCTGGAAGAGGCAGAACAGTAGTGGCCAGGCTGGGTGGAAAGACAGAAAAGCATCTGGAATCCACTAATGAAAGCTCTTCCCCAGACATTTGCCCATGTTTGGGGCAAGAAGAGGAAACAAGGATCCCTGCTGTCCTACTCCTTAATGAGGCTCAACAGTAAGTGTATCAGTAGTTATATCAGTTTCCTTTTCCTTAATTTCTTAATCTTATTGTAGCATTACTTTTTATTTATTTATATATTTTTTGCGGTACGCGGACCTCTCACTGCTGTGGCCTCTCCCGTTGTGGAGCACAGGCTCCGGACGCGCAGTCTCAGCGGCCATGGCTCACGGGCCCAGCTGCTCCGCGGCATGTGGGATCTTCCCGGACCAGGGCACAAACCCGTGTCCCCTGCATCGGCAGGTGGACTCTCAACCACTGCGCCACCAGGGAAGCCCTGTAGCATTACTTTTTAAATGTCTCTTTTGATATAGACAGATGGAGTCTTAAGATGCCCAGGTATTTGAAATGCAGTCTTAAAATCCTTTTCCCCCCTTGGTGTATTTATAATATGTAATTACTAATAAATTTGGGTTTGTGTCTAGCATCTTATTTTTTCCATATTTATCTCATTTTTCTTCTTTCTCTGCATTGTTAGTATATTTTCATGTAAATGATTTTACTGTCGATGATTGAAATTTATATGCTCCACTAATTTTATATTAGTTTTTACCCTGAAACCTTTTAAATTAATGTCTTTCATTGAAGTCTTGATACCTTTTCCCTCGTACAAAGTGTACTGGGACTTGTGAATACAGCAATGCCCATCATCAACTCCTCAGCAGCACACTGACCCAGAGACCCAGAAATAAGTCCACAGTTAGAAGAGCCACTAAACAGACCCAGGTAGGAAAAAGAACCAACTCCCCCTTGAGAAGTGGCAGAGCCCCACCTTTTTGGGAGAGGTTACATCTGACAGGGACTTGGATAGCCCTGTAGGGAAGTGCTCAGTACCATCAGAAACAGTGAAATGAATGCACTTTTGTGAGGTAAATTGGCCTCCTCCATAGGGGTACAGCTGTGGAGACTGCATGATTGCTACGCTGTGGACCTAACAGTAATGACGATGGAAACGGCTGTGACTGGTCCCCAGCTTTCCTGGGTCATGAAGGCTTCATGTTGGCCTTTTCTATCCCAGACGACTTTGGACCTGGCTGTCTGCCTCAGCTCACAGTGGTGCATCCGTTGGGTTTCCCATTGGCTTTGTCCCCTGGCCTTTCTGGGACTCTGCAGTCAGTGCAGCTCTGGCCCTTTCTTCACTCTTTACCCAGACCTGCCGCTGTCACAGGCAGCTGTCTTCCTTACTCCTTCTCTCCCTCTGACTGCCCTGTCACTTGTCACATAACAGGTGGCCTGTGGGTCCCTGGTGATGGGGACATTATATAAGACGTTATTGCCCCTGAGCAGTATGTCTTTCCACATAACAGCAGAAAGTCATCTCTTTAGTACAGGAGCTTTGAGGCGAGGAGTGGGGAAGATTATTCATTAGAGTGAAGGGTGGAGTAGGGTCAGCTTGTGTTTGTGCTCCATGAGGGGAGGAGAGATCTGCACCCTGAGCTTCTGAACCAGTTCACTTGTGACCCATTGGAACACAGCGCCTTTCACCATTACAAATCACTTTCATCAGTGGAATCAATTTCATCATTCTTATCTCAATGTTCATGGAAAAGTTAAGGGACAGGTTAGGAATATCCTTCTGCCTGAATCTATCACGTCTTGTCTCTAGAGCAAAGCCCAGAGTTCCTGGTCACGGAACATGTTTAGACAGGTACACCGTTCAGCCCATGGTGACTCTGGGGGCACCAGGCCCCTGCGCTGGCCTGGAAGGCCATGTGATGCCTCAGCAGCCAGGCAGATTGGAGCCCAAATATCTACAAGGGCAGCTCCAGGAGCTACTGGGCTCCCCTCAGCTGGGAATACAGAACACTATATTGTGTGGGCTTCTTCCTTGAAGCACTTCTTGGTGGCTGATTGGTGTCAAAGCCCACCTTCCCTCCCCAACCACCGGCTCTCAGTGATGTGTGTCCGATGCTCTCCCTGCATGACCCACTGCATTTGGCCTACCCTCTGGTGCCTGCCTGGGAACAGGGTGTTTCTGTTTCTGAATGGCTGACGCAGCTGTGCTTGTGAGGCTACTGACCTCCCTGTGCCGGCCACCTCAGGAGTGACCCTGCACGTGGGCATTTGAAAATACTGTTTTGTGGTAGGTGTTTTGTTCAGTGTTTTAGTCTTTGAAATGCCAGCTGAACAGTTTTATTTTTATACTCACTTTTTTACACTCTGCATTTCCCCATTTAGGGTCTGAGTTTAGTAGTTAAAAACAAACCTAGCCTTTAAAAAAATCTGACTTTTGATTTGCAAATTGATTTAAAATGTCCATTTTAAACAAGCAGCTCAGATACATACATTTAATATTACTAACGAAACCTCCAGTACTTTAAGGTCCTTCTTTTATGGGCAGGTATCTTTTTCTTTTTTTTTTTTTCACTCTTCACACCTTTTATTTTATTATTATTTTTTAACATCTTTATTGGAGTATAATTGCTTTACGTTGTTGTGTTAGTTGCTGCTGTATAACAAAGTGAATCAACTATTCATATACATATATCCCCATATCGCCTCCCTCTTGTGTCTCCCACCCACCCTGCCTATCCCACCCCTCTAGGTGGTCACAAAGCACCGAGCTGATCTCCCTGTGCTATGCGGCTGCTTCCCACTAGCTAGCCATCTTACATTTGGTAGTGTATATATGTCAGTGCTACTATCTCACTTCGTCCCAATTTACACTTCCCCCTCCCCGTGTCCTTAAGTCCATTCTCTACGTCTGCGTCTTTATTCCTGTCTTGCCCCTAGGTTCTTCAGAACCATTTTTTTTTTAGATTCCATATATATGTGTTAGCATACGGTATTTGTTTTTCTCTTCCTGACTCACTTCACTCTGTATGACAGATTCTAGGTCCATCCACCTCACTACAAGTAACTCAATTTCGTTTCTTTTTATGACTGAGTAATATTCCATTGTATATATGTGCATCATCTTCTTTATCCATTCATCTGTTGATGGACACTTAGGTTGCTTCCGTGTCCTGGCTATTGTAAATAGAGCTGCAGTGAACATTGTGGTACATGACTCTTTTTGAGTTATGGTTTTCTCAGGGTATATGCCCAGTAGTGGCATTGCTGGGTTGTATGCTAGTGCTATTTTTAGTTTTTTAAGGAACCTCCATACTGTTCTCCATAGTGGCTGTATCAATTTACATTCCCACCAACAGTGCAAGAGGGTTCCCTTTTCTCCACACCCTCTCCAGCATTTATTGTTTGTAGATTCTTTGATGATGGCCATTCTGACTGCTGTGAGGTGATACCTCATTGTAGTTTTTATTTACATTTCTCTAATGATTAGTGATGTTGAGCATCCTTTCATGTGTTTGTTGGCAATCTGTATATCTTCTTTGGAGAAATGTCTATTTAGTTCTTTTGTCCATTTTTGGATTGGATTGTTTGTTTGTTTTTTTTGATATTGAGCTGTATGTATATTGTGGAGATTAATCCTTTGTCAGTTGTTTCGTTTGCAAATATTTTCTCTTTGGGCAGGTATCTTACACAGCTGGGTCTCTAAGAGAGGCACTGCCAACCAAACTGGTTTTAAATTTCTTTTCCCCCAGATCTGTGGTTTTTGGAGGATCCGTTAAATACTTCTACTACTAATCCTGCACTCACAATCTTCTACTGTCCTACAATACACATCATGTAAAATTTACTAAACTATTTTAAGTGTGCGGTTCAGTGGCATTAAGCACACTCTTATTATGCAGCCAGTGCCACCATCCATCTCCAGATGTTTTTCATCATCCCAAATTGATACTTGGTACTTATTAATCAATAACTTCCTGTTGCCCCTTGCTCTAGTCCTGGTAACCACCACTGTACTTTCTATCTTGGGCTCTATGAAATAGACTCCTCTGGTTACCTTATGTATGTGGAACCATATACTACAATTGTTCCTTGAACAGCATGGGTTTGAAATGCGCGGGTCCACTTATACTTGGATGTTTCCTCAATAAATAGTATGGTACTACATGATCCACTGTTGGTTGAATCTGTGGTTGCAGAACCACGGATTCAGATGGCTGACTCTGGGACTTGAACATCCCTAGATTTTGTTGTCCGCAGCAGGTCCTAGAAGTAGTCCCCTGTGGATACTGATGGATGGCTGTATTTGGCTTTTTGTATTTTGCTTATTTCACATAGTAGAATACCTTCAAGTTTCATCCATGGTGTTTCATGTGACAGAATATTTCTTTTTAAGGTTAAATAATACTCCATTGGATATGTATACCACATTTTGTTTACCCAGTCATCCATTAATGGACACTTCGGGGGCTTCCATCTTTTGGCTACTGTGAATAATGCTGCTGTGAACATGAATGTGGATAGAACTACCAAGTTCTTTCAATTCTGGGTGAAACTCAGGAAATCGCTGGATACTACGCTAGGTCTCTATGTATCCTCATTCACTTTTAAATCCTACCTTATCTTGACAGGTATGTTATTCATAGGGATATTTGGAAAAAGTACAAAATGGGAGCTTTTGACATATAGAAATTCTGTCAGTTGTGTGTAAAGATGTAGTGTAAGAGCGTCTAGAGCACTGTATGTTTTTGTTTTCTGCATTTGCCTCTAGATGGGTATCTACTATATCCCATGGTGGACTGTGTATTACATCAAGCAACCTAAGAGCCAGTGATTTTGCTATATCTAGGTCTCCTTTACCAATCTTGGGAAGAATCTCAGTTGTGTGTTAGTCACAAGTCCCTGGGTTCCCTCAGTGAACAAGGCTCTATGCAAGGTACTATGTCATTGGTAACCAAAAGACACAAAAAAAGCCATAATGTGCAAAAACTCTCCAAAAGAAAGTAGATCCTAATGCCAGATGATGTAGATTTATTTTTCCTGTTTTTTGAATTTTTGACCACACTGTGTGGCTTGTGGCATCTTAGTTCCCCAACCAGGGATTGAACCCGGACCCTCAGCAGTGAAAGCTCTCAGTCCTAACCACTGGATGGCCAGGGAATTCCCAAGACAATGTAGACTTTGAAGCATTTCTACAGATAGAGTTAATCAGATAAAAGATTCCAGTTCTTCAAGATAGGAAAAGTTGAGATGTGTCTCCACTAAATATTTTTTGTAAAATATATAAAGGAATGTTTGAGAGAAATAAAAGGATGAAGAGATAGTACAGAGTCCCACAGGGGACTTCAAATCTTTCTCCCAGAATGTGTCTCCAAGCAATAGAGGAAAAACAGGACATATATATGAGAACAATGAGTAAATGCCTAATATCTGTGTACCAAATACTGTATCTAGTAACTTAGAAATCGGAAAGTGCTTGTCTGGGGATGAAGGTGAGGGGATGGACTAGAACAGGCAGGAGGGCTTTGGGGGAAGATAATTACGTTCTATACCTTGCTTCCTCTGGTGATTATGCAAGTATATGCAATTTTCAGAAGTCATTCCCAGAATGCTTTCGTGTACATTTCATTGTACACTAATTGTATCTCAGTGGGAAAAGAATGTAAGCATCCTATGCAGTCACCAGGAAAATAGGTCTCTGGGCCTGTGCAGTACAAGGTTTCCTAGTTTGAGGAATGTGACATTAAGTAGAATCTCTACTAGGAAATAGAGAGCTGATTTTTACCCGTGACCCTGTGTTACTTCAGGGTTAACAACAACAACAAAAATTGGTAAACAAAAGACATATGATGCTGCCTAAGACATGTAAAATCTCTCCACAAGAAAGCAGATCCTAATGCCAGACAACATAGACTTGACGTATATGGTTTCAGGCTTCAGGCTTCTCATTTCTGTGGTTATCGAGATAGTAGATTTGGTTCATGGATAGAAATTGGAACTTTCTGCCTTTGTCATTCGAATACTATTGTGGAGATGACCATTAGGCTGCTCTTCTGTATTTTATTTATTAAAGACTGTGATTGAGTTTATTTTATTTTTTAAATTAATTTTTATTGGAGTATAGTTGATTTACAATGTTGTGTTAGTTTCTGCTCTACAGCAAAGTGAATCAGTTATTCCTATACATATATCCACTCTTTTTTAGATTCTTTTCCCATATAGGTCATTACAGAGTATTGAGTAGACTTTCCTGTGCTGTATAATAGGTCCTTATTAGTTAGCTATTTTATATATAGTAGTGTGTATATGTCAATCCCAATCTCCCAACTTATCTCTTCCCCACTTCCCCTTTGGTAACCATAGTTTTCTACATCTGTGACTCTATTTCTTTTTTGTAAATAAGTTCACTTGTACCATTTTTTTGGATTCCACATATAAGCGACATCATATGATATTTGTTTTTCTCTGTCTGACTTACTTCACTCAGTATGACAGTCTCTAGGTTCATCCATGTTGCTGCAAATGGCATTATTTCATTCTTCTTTATGGCTGAGTAATATTTCACTGTATATATGTACCACATCTTCTTTATCCATTCATCTGTCAATGAACATTTAGGTTGCTTTCATGTCCTGGCTATTGTAAATAGTGCTGCAGTGAACATTGGGGTGCATGTATCTTTTCGAATTATGGTTTTCTCTGGCTATATGCCCAGGAATGGGATTGATGGATCATATGGTAGTTCTATTTTTAGTTTTTTAAGGAACCCCCATACTTTTCTACATAGTGGCTGTACCAATTTACATTCCCATCAACAGTGTAGGAAGTTTCCCTTTTCTCCACACCTTCTCCAGCGTTTATTGTTTGTAGATTTAAAAAAAATTTTTAATTTAATTTTATTTATTTTTTATACAGCAGGTTCTTATTAGTTATCTATTTTATACATATTAGTGTATACATGTCAATCCCAATCTCCCAATTCATCCCACCACCACCCCCCACCACTTTCCCCCCTTGGTGTCCATACGTTTGTTCTCTACATCTGTGTCTCTATTTCTGCCCTGCAAACAGGTTCATCTGTACTATTTTTCTAGGTTCCACATATATGCATTAATATACGATATTTGTTTTTCTCTTTCTGACTTATTTCACTCTGTATGACAGTTTCTAGATCCATCCACATCTCTACAAATGACCCAATTTCGTTCCTTTTTATGGCTGAGTAATATTCTATTGTATATATGTACCACATCTTCTTTATCCATTCGTCTGTCGATGGGCATTTAGGTTGCTTCCATGACCTGGCTATTGTAAATAGTGCTGCAATGAACATTGGGGTGCATGTGTCTTTTTGAATTATGGTTTTCTCAGGGTATATGCCCAGTAGTGGGATTGCTGGGTCATATGGTAATTCTAGTTTTAGTTTTTTAAGGAACCTCCATACTGTTCTCCATAGTGGCTGTATCAATTTACATTCCCACCAACAGTGCAAGAGGGTTCCCTTTTCTCCACACCCTCTCCAGCATTTGTTGTTTGTAGATTTTCTGATGATGCCCATTTTAACTGGTGTGAGGTGATACCTCATTGTAGTTTTGATTTGCATTTCTCTAATAATTAGTGATGTTGAACAGCTTTTCCTGTGCTTCTTGGCCATCTGTATGTCCACTTTGGATACATGTCTATTTAGGTCTTCTGCTCATTTTTTGATTGGGTTGTTTTTTTTTTAATATTGAGCTGCAATATGTATATATATAACTGATCCGCTTTGTTATAAAGCAGAAACTAACACACCATTGTAAAGCAATTATACTCCAATAAAGAAGTTAAAAAAATATTGAGTTGCATGAGCTGTTTATATATTTTGGAGATTAATCCTTTGTCGGTTGATTCATTTGCAAATATTTTCTCCCATTCTGAGGGTTGTCTTTTTGTCTTGTTTGTAGTTTCCTTTGGTTTGCAAAAGCTTTTTTAAGTTTCATTAGGTCCCATTTGTTTATTTTTGTTTTTATTTCCATTACTCTAGGAGGTGGATCAAAAAAGATCTTGCTGTGATTTACATCAGAGTGTTCTTCCTATGTTTTCATCTAAGAGTTTTATAGTGTCTGGTCTTACATTTAGGTTTCTAATCCATTTTGAGTTTATTTTTGTGTATGGTGTTAGGGAGTGTTCTAATTTCATTCTTTTACATGTAGCTGTCCAGTTTTCCCAGCAGCACTTATTGAAGAGGCTGTCTTTTCTCCATTTTATATTCTTGCCTCCTTTAGCAAAGATAAGGTGACCATAGGTGCGTGGGTTTATCTCTGGGCTTTCTATCCTGTTCCATTGACATGTATTTCCGTTTTTGTGCCAGTACCCTATTGTCTTGATTACTGTAGCTTTGTAGTATAGTCTGAAGTCAAGGAGTCTGATTCCTTCTGCTCCATTTTTTCCCCTCAAGACTGCTTTGTCTATTTGGGGTCTTTTGTGTCTCCATACAAATTTTAAGACTTTTTGTTCTAGTTCTGTAAAAAATGCCACTGGTAATTTGATAGGGATTGCATTGAATCTGTAGATTGCTTTGGGTAGTATAGTCATTTTCACAATATTGATTCTTCCAATCCAAGAACATGGTGTATCTCTCTATCTGTTTGTGTCATCTTTGATTTCTTTCATCAGTGTCTTATAGTTTTCTGAGTACAGGTCTTTTAACTCCTTAAGTAGGTTTATTCCTAGGTATTTTATTCTTTTTGCTGCAATGGTGAATGGGATTGTTTCCTTAATTTCTCTTTCTGATCTTTTGTTGTTAGTGTATAGGAATGCAAGAGATTTCTGTGCATTAATTTTTTTTTTTAAACTTTTTTTTAAACTTTTTTTTTTTTTTTTTTTTTTGCGGTATGCGGGCCTTTCACTGTTGTGGCCTCTCCAGTTGCAGAGCACAGTCATCCAGACGCGCAGGCTCAGCGGCCATGGCTCAGGGGGCCCAGCCGCTCCGCGGCATATGGGATCTTCCCGGACCGGGGCACGAACCCGTGTCCCCTGCGTCGGCAGGCGGACTCCCAACCACTGCCCCACCAGGGAAGAAGCCCTGCATTAATTTTGTATCCTGCAACTTTACCAAATTCATTGATTAGCTCTAGTAGTTTACTGGTGGCATCTTTAGGATTCTCTATGTATAGTATCAAGTCATCTGCAATCTTGTTTGTAGATTTTTTGATGATGGCCATTCTGACCTGTGTGAGGTGATACCTCATTGTAGTTTTGATATGCATTTCTCTAAAAATTAGTGATGTTGAGCATCTTTACATTTGCTTTTTGGCCATCTGTATATCTTCTTTAGGGAAATGTCTACTTAGATCTGCCCATTTTTTCATTGTGTTTCTGTGATTATTTTAAACATTTAGAGTTGACCTTTAAACCACAGAAGGTTAAAAGATATCAAATAAGGAAATCTGAGGGATAAATGAAAAAAAATAAAAGCAAAACAAAAGAACTAATAAATAATACCCAAAGGTAGTTCTCTGAGGAGATTCACATTGAGGAGACCCATTAAATACACAGATATTGGAGAACATCTGACTTGGCATTTGCCCTCTGCAAAGATGAGAGGGAGAGAGCAGACCTGTTTCAATTGAATTTTCCCAACTAAGATTTTCTTCATGTTTCACAGTAGTTAAGATTTATTCAGACTGGTTTTTGCAGGGAAATCTTGACATTGTATTTCTAATCTTTTTTGGTTAAAGGTGTAATAGTCCATATTTACTTTCCTGTTCTGCCTTTATCTGCCCCAGAATATTTATGCCACTGTGGGTGTGTATGTAGGACCTTCCTTATTTTCTTGCCTCCTTCATTTCCCTCATATCACTTTTGAACTGATATATTAATCATTACTTTATTATCTACCTCCTACATCATATGGGATGGTCTAGGCCTCATACATTTTTTGTATACCTTGCCCATGTCTTCTCAGTTCCTAGCACAGGGACATAACTTAATTATTTGCTGATAGATTAAAGGAGAATGCCAGAGGGAAGAACTTAAAAGGAGATACAGGCCTCCAGGCTTCTCCAAGCTCCTTCATGGGAACATCAACTGGGTCAACTGAATAAAATATTTCATTCTTTTTCTCTTCATAATGCCCAGCAGCAGTTTATACTGTGTAAGCCATATATAGACTTTAAATTTTTTATATAACCACAAGAAACCAAAAAGAAATAACTGAGATCTTTTTCTTTTCTTTTTTCTTTTTTTTTGGCTGTGATGAGTCTTTGTTGCTGCGCGCAGGCTTTCCCTAGTTGTGGTGAGCGGGAGCTACTCTTCGTTGTAGTGTGCGGGCTTCTCATTGTGGTGGCTTCTCTTGTTGCGGATCACGGGCTCTAGGTGCGCGGGCTTCAGTAGTTGTGGCATGTGGGCTCAATAGTTGTGGCTTGCGGGCTCTAGAGTGTAGGCTCAGTAGTTGTGGCGTATGGGCTTAGTTGCTCTGTGGCATGTGGGAGCTTCCCAGGCCAGGGCTCGAACCCGTGTCCCCTACATTGGCAGGTGGATTCTTAACCACTACGCCGCCAGGGAAGCCCCTGAGGTCATTTTTAATAAATTTTATTTAACCCAAGATATCCAAAACATTTCAACATAGTAAGTGGTAGTGGAGCTATTTAAATCCTTCATATGAAGTCAAAAGTCACTGGATATTATATATTCATCAGATGTAACTGATTTGTGTTTAGATCTCAAAAAATTACAGTTGAAAGGATAGCTTCCAATACCCAAAATATTTGCAATAATCGTCTGCATACAGGTGTGAGGCCAGGCGCTCCGGAGCCCTGGGTGCAGATTTAGCCTCGGACTCCGGTGTCCTGAGTAGTCATCACATGGCCTCCAGACCTTCCCTCTGACCCAGAGTGCCAAGGGTCACCACAGGATGAATACAGCACATCAGTGAAGGGTGTGTGTGTCTGAACACGTTTACTGACCAACTGGAAATATCCAAATATCCGTGGATAAGCAAAATGTGGCACAGCCATACATTTGAATACTATTCTACAATTATAAGGAACAAAATACTGATGTGTGTTTTTCACATGGATAACTATGAAAAATCATTCTGCTAAGTGAAAGAAGCCAGATACAAAAGATCATCTATTATATGATTCCATTTATATAAAATAGCTAGAAAAGGCCAGTTTATAGAGACAGAAGCAAATAAGTGGTTGCCTAGGACTGAGGTGGCAGTTGATGTCACCTGCAAATGGGCACAGGAGAACTTTCTAGGGTGACAGAAATGTTCTAAAACTGGATTGTGGTGATGATTGCATAAGTACAAATTTATCAAAACTATTGCCCTTATGCTTTAAATGGCTGAATTTCATGATATATAAATTATTCCTCAATAAAGCTATTAAATAAATTTTTTAAAGTTTTATTCTGGACTCACTCAAGGTGAATTGAAAAGTTCTACCTTTGTTTTCAGCATGCATTATTACACACCAATATTATTATGGTTACCACTCTGAATTGCAACATGTTTAGTGAGGCGGAGCGCCGACGACGCTGGAACAGGCCTGGGGCTGAGTGGAGATCCTGAACTTGAATCTACCTTGAAGGTGTAATTGTGTGTTGCTAATGTAATGGCTGAAGTTGCCCATGCAAAGAGCAACATGGAAAAGGTCACAGGAGGAATGCAAGGTCACAGAGCCACCTGAAGCGTGCTCAGGATTGATTTGCTCATTTACTCCAATTCCAGAGAGAAGTCTCATGACAGCAGGTGAGAAACAGGCTCAGGGAGATTTGGGCTGTGCCTGGGTTCCACAACCAGCAAGTGACTGAGACATTGCTTCATCCAGTTCTTCTGACTTTAAACCCTTCTGCTCTCTCAAGTGTCGGGTGCCGGCCACAGGCGGAAGATGGCGGAAGAGTAAGACGCGGAGATCACCTTCCTCCCCACAGATACACCAGAAATACATCTACACGTGGAACAACTCCTACAGAACACCTACTGAAGGCTGGCAGAAGACCTCAGACCTCCCAAAAGGCAAGAAACTCCCCACGTACATGGGTAGGGCAAAAGAAAAAACAGAGACAAAAGAATAGGGACGGCACCTGCACCAGTGGGAGGGAGCTGTGAAGGAGGAAAAGTTTCCACACACTAGGAAGCCCCTTCGCGGGCGGAGACTGCGGGAGGCGGAGGGGGGAGCTTCGAAGCTGCGGAGGACTGCACAGCAACGGGTGCGGAGGGCAAAGCGGGGAGATTCCCGCACAGAGGATCGGTGCCGACCGGCACTCACCAGCCCGAGAGGCTTGTCTGCTCACCCGCCGGGGCGGGCGGGGCTGCGAGCTGAGGCCGGAGCGCAGGGAGAGGACTGGGGTTGGCGGCTTGAACATAGCCTGAAGGGGTTAGTGCACCACAGCTAGCCGGGAGGGAGTCCGGGGAAAAGCCTGCACCTGCCGAAGAGGCAGGAGACTTTTCCTTCCCTCTTTGTTTCCTGGGGCGTGAGGAGAGGGGTTTAAGAACGCTGCTTAAAGGAACTCCAGAGACGGGCGCGAGCCGCGGCTAAAAGCGCGAACCCCAGAGACGGGCGCGAGCTGCGGCTGAAAGCGCGGACCCCAGAGACGGGCGCGAGCCGCGGCTGAAAGCGCGGAATCCAGAGACGGGCGCGAGCCGCGGCTGAAAGCGCGGAATTCAGAGACGGGCGCGAGCCGCGGCTGAAAGCGCGGAATCCAGAGACGGGCGCGAGCCGCGGCTGAAAGCGTGAATTGCAACATGTTTACCTCTTTGGTCCCCAGTTTTGTTCATATGAAGTAGGCAATAAAAACACTATGGATTAAACTTAGTGGAATCAAACTGAATTAAAGCCACACTGAATATCTCTTTCCCAAGGGGGGAAAGTGGGGGGTGGTGGTGGGATGAATTGGGAGATTGGGATTGACATATATACACTAATATGCATAAAATAGATAACTAATGAGAACCTGCTGCAGAAAAAAAATAAATTAAATTTAAAAAACCCACTATGGATTAAACTTAGTGGAATCAAATTCAATTAAAGCCCCACTGAATATGTTTTTCCTTACTAATAAATTACGATTTTCCAGTAATTTGAAGATCTTACTATATACCCAGTATTTGTTTTGTGTTTGTTTTTGTCGTTTTTGCCCCCAGAGTCCTTCGTTCCATTCATGGTATTGTTTGGATATTCTTAATAGTTTTCATCACATGTCTCAGCTTTGGTTCCTCGGAAGCAGGTGCCGAATCAAGGATTTATGTCGAAGCACATTATTGGAAGGAGCAAGGACCATGGAACATAGGTTAGAGAAAAGGGAAGTGATACAGGGCAGAAAACACATCCAATAAAGCTCATCTTAAGTTAGCTTGCACACGAGTGAGCAGAGTTTTCATCCTGTAGGGAAATTCTGGAAAATGGCACAAAATCCAAACTTCAGAATGATCCCAGCTAAGGGGTGAAGAAGACGGTATACCCCACACCTGTCCATCAAGAACTGTCCCTCGTGGGGCATAATTCTCCGTCAGGTCTGCCGTCACACATTGGGAAAACTAGGTTCTACCTGGTGCTGACAGTGACAGTCAGGCTGCTGTGCAGTGGGGATGGTGAAGGGATCCCAGGGAATGTAGGAGAAATGCTGACAGCTTCTACCACTCCACCCTTTGCTGCAGACTCAATTCTATCAATATTCTTCTCAAAAAGTGGACTAAGTTCTGAAAACACTCCACAGGTGTGTGATTACCACTCCTGCTGGCACCTCCAAAGAGTGCCCTCCCCCCAAATAAGCCACAAGAGAAAACAAGTTTTATTCTATTGCATTCATTATTAGATGTTTTAGGATATTGGGGTGTATCTTAAAACTGCAATGATAGCAAATAAAGGTCCAGCAAAACAAAAGAAAGAGGAAAGGAAGGGAGGGAGGGAGGAAGAAAGAAGGCAAAGAATGAAGCAATATCTCATAATTATTCTATGCTATATACTTCTATGAATCATGTGAAAAAACTAACTCAAAACTAGATTCCCACTCTTGAAGCTGAAAATTTCACAGTCTTCAGGAAAATGTTGGATAGCAAAGTTAGGAATGTGGGCATAGTGTTAGGTTTTCAGGGTAGACTATTCCATTCCCAATCTGTTTGAAAAATGAGATAAATGAGAGAAAACACCTTTTGAAATTTTGTCAAGATAACATAAAACGTACACAGAACAGGAACAGCCTTGGTATGTGAAGCACTTTGGTTATGACTGTTGTGTGATTTTCATTCCATTTCTTCCAGAGAAAAGCAAACACACAAAAAAATTAACAAGAAGAACATGAACATTTGAGAGGATAATTCGGGGGGAAACCATGCCATACGTGGTATAAGTGCTTCAAACCTAATGTTGGAAATCGCCAGAATGGCTGTAAGAAACCCAGCCCAAGATGGAAATGTATGGGCTGCAAATAGGAAGCAAAAGTCAAAAGGAATTACTGAGGAGGGTGTTGAGCAGAAACTAATACAAACACAAATAAAAGCAAAGTCATAGGTGCTTTGAGAATGGAAGAAATGAAGCATGTCTTTTAAGGGAAAAGAAAATCAGGAGATATAAATTCACAAAATTTGTTTTTGCAGCCCACAGTGTCCACTTAGTTCTGAGGCCAGTGGCCCCTCACAGACAAGTGGTACCTAAACCAAGGAGCCTTCCCAGGGCCCCCTTCACATCCTTGTTCCTCAGGCTATAGATGAAGGGGTTCAGCTTGTGGGTGAGCACGGTGTACATCACTGAGGCGATGGAGCTTCTCTGGGGAGAATGGGTCACAGCAGAAGTGAGATAGATCCCCACGCCTGTCCCATAGAACAAGGAAACCACAGAGAGGTGAGACCCACAGGTGGAAAATGCTTTATATTTGCCCGCTGCAGAGGAGATTCTCATTAAAGAGGAGACAATTCGAGAGTAAGAGAAGAGGATTCCAATGAGGGGAAACACACCCAGGAGGGCAGTGGCCACAAACAAGAAGATGTTATTGATGAGGATGTCAGAGCAGGCCACCTTGAGAGTCTGAGCCAGTTCACAGAAGAAATGTGGAATTTCAGTGCCAGTACAGAAGTTCAGCCGCCTCAACAGTAGAATATGAATCAGGGGAACCCAGAAAATGATGAGCCAACACATCAGAACCAGGAGGCCACAGAAGCGGGGGTTCATGATGACCATGTAGTGTAGGGGATGGCAGATGGCCACAAACCTGTCATAGGCCATCACAGTCAGGAGAAAACTATCCATTACAGTAAAAATTAAAAAAAAATACACCTGAGTGAGTCTCCCTATGTAGGAGATGCCTTTGCTCTGTGTCTGGATGTTCACTAGCATCCTTGGGACAGTGGTGGAGATGAAACAGATGTCAACAAAGGACAGGTTGGCGAGGAAGAAGTACGTGGGGGTCTGAGCTGACGGCCAGGATGATGAGCAGGTTCCCCAGCACAGCGACCAGGTACATGGACAGGAACACTCCAAAGAGGAGGGGCTGCAGGCCAGGGTCGTCTGAGAGGCCCAGGAGGAGGAACTGTGATACTCCTGTATGGTTTCCTGCTCCCATGTCACTGGTGCGTCTGCTGGGGAAGGAGGCAAAAGCAACATTCAATGAACAGCCAAATGGCACCTCAGCTAGTCATCACTTACGATTCCACCTTTAGGTCGATATCCTTCACCCTCTATTAGTCCTTCCAACGACAGTGATTCACTCAGCCAAATGGTAGACCATTTCCATTTTAAATATATTTATTTAGCTGTTTTAAAATTCAGCAGAAAAAATATTTTTATCTCCTACTCACTGGTTTTGTTTTTTTTTTTTTTTTTGCGGTACACGGGCCTCTCACTGTTGTGGCCTCTCCTGTTGTGGAGCACAGGCTCCGGACGCGCAGGCTCCAGACACGCAGGCTCAGCAGCCATGGCTCACGGGCCCAGCCGCTCCGCAGCATGTGGGATCTTCCTGGACCCGGGCACGAACCCATGTCCCCTGCATCAGCAGGCGGACTCTCAACCACTGCTCCACCAGGGAAGCCCCAAAAGTCAGATTTTTTAAAAAGGCTAGTTTTTTTTTTTTTAAACTACTAAACTCAGACCCCAAATGGAGAAATGTAGAGTGTAAAAAAAGTGAATATAAAAAAACAAACTGTTTAGCTGGCATTTCAAAGACTAAAACACTGAACAAAACACCTAACAAAAAACAGTATTTTTATTTATTATTATTATTATTTTTTTTGCGGTGCGCGGGCCTCTCACTGTTGTGGCCTCTCCCACTGTGGAGCACAGGCTCTGGATGCACAGGCTCAGTGGCCATGGACGGGCCCAGCCGCTCCACGGCATGTGGGATCTTCCCGGACCAGGGCACGAACCCGTGTCCCCTGCATCGGCAGACGGACTCTCAACCACTGTGCCACCAGGGAAACCCCAAAACAGTATTTTTAAATGCCCACATGCAGGGTCACTCGTGAGGTGGCCGGCACAGGGAGGTCAGTAGCCTCACAAGCACAGCTGCCTCAGCCATTCAGAAACAGAAACACCCTGTTCCCAGGCAGGCACCAGAGGGCAGGCCAAATGCAGTGGGTCATGCAGGGAGAGCATCGGACACACATCACTGAGAGCCGGTGGTTGGGGAGGGAAGGTGGGCTTTGACACCAATCAGCCACCAAGAAGTGCTTCAAGGAAGAAGCCCACACAATATAGTGTTCTGTATTCCCAGCTGAGGGGAGCCCAGTAGCTCCTGGAGCTGCCCTTGTAGATATTTGGGCTCCAATCTGCCTGGCTGCTGAGGCATCACATGGCCTTCCAGGCCAGCGCAGGGGCCTGGTGCCCCCAGAGTCACCATGGGCTGAACGGTGTACCTGTCTAAACATGTTCCGTGACCAAGAACTCTGGGTTTTGCTCTAGAGACAAGACGTGATAGATTCAGGCGGAAGTATATTCCTAACCTGTCCCTTAACTTTTCCATGAACATTGAGATAAGAATGATGAAATTGATTCCACTGATGAAAGTGATTTGTAATGGTGAAAGGCGCTGCGTTCCAATGGGTCACAAGTGAACTGGTTCAGAAGCTCAGGGTGCAGATCTCTCCTCCCCTCATGGAGCACAAACACAAGCTGACCCTACTCCACCCTTCACTCTAATGAATAATCTTCCCCACTCCTCGCCTCAAAGCTCCTGTACTAAAGGGATGACTTTCTGCTGTTATGTGGAAAGACATACTGCTCAGGGGCAATAACGTCTTATATAATGTCCCCATCACCAGGGACCCACAGGCCACCCGTTATGTGACAAGTGACAGGGCAGTCAGAGGGAGAGAAGGAGGCAGGAAGACAGCTGTCTGTGACAGTGGCAGGTCTGGGTAAAGAGTGAAGAAAGGGCCAGAGCTGCACTGACTGCAGGGTCCCAGAAAGGCCAGGGGACAAAGCCAATGGGAAACCCAATGGATGCACCACTGTGAGCTGAGGCAGACAGCCAGGTCCAAAGTCGTCTGGGATAGAAAAGGCCAACACGAAGTACCCAGGAAAGCTGGGGAAGAGCCACAGCCATTCCCATCATCATTACTGTTTGGCCACAGCGGGGCAATCATGCAGTCAGTCTCCACAGTTGTGTCCCCTTATGGTGGTGGTCAGTTTACCTCATGATAGTGCACTAACTTCACTGTTTCTGATGATACTGAGCACTTCCCCCCTGGGGTGTCCATTCCCTGTCAAACATAACCACTCATAAGACAAGGGCGGCTCTGCCACTTCTCTGGGGGGACTTGGTCCTTTTTGTCACCTGGGCCTGTTTTGTGGCTCTTCTGACTACAGACTGATTTCTGGGTCTCTGGGTCAGTGTGTTGCTGAGGAGTTGACAATGGGCATTGCAGTATTCACAAGTCCCAGTACACTTTGTACAAGGGAAACGGTATTAAGACTTCAATGAGGGCTTCCCTGGTGGCACAGTGGTTGAGAGTCCACCTGCTGATGCAGGGGACACGGGTTTGTGCCCCATTCTGGGAAGATCCCACATGCCGCGGAGCGGCTGGGCCCGTGAGCCATGGCCCGTGAGCCATGGCCGCTGACACTGCACATCCGGAGCCTGTGCGTCCGGAGTCTGTGCTCCGCAATGGGAGAGGCCACAACAGTGAGAGGCCCATGAACCACAAAAAAAAAAAAAAAGACTTCAATGAATTAAAAAAGAAAAAGACTTCAATGAAAGACGTTAATTTAAAAGGTTTCAGGGTAGCAACTAAAGGAAAAGTAGTGGAGCATATAAATTTCAATAATCGACAGTTAAATCATCTGCATGAAAATACACTAACAATGTAGAGAAAGATGGAAAATGAGATAAATATGGAAAAAATAAGATAGACACAAACCCAAATTTATTAGTAATTTATTATATTATACAGTAAATGCTCCAAGTAAAAGAAAAGGATTTTAAGATTGGATAGCAAAAACGTAGGTATTTTTAAAGTCCACATAATGTCTGTGTATAAAGTGACATTAAAAAATTAAGCATAGGGCTTCACTGGTGGAGCAGTGGTTGAGAATCTGCCTGCTAATGCAGGGGACACGTGTTCGAGCCCTGGTCTGGGAGGATCCCACATGCCGCGGAGCAACTAGCCCGTGAGCCACAACTACTGAGCCTGCGCATCTGGAGCCTGTGCTCTGCAACAATAGAGGTCACGATAGTGAGAGGCCCGCGCACCGTGATGAAGAGTGGCCCCCACTTGCCACAACTAGAGAAAGCCCTCGCACAGAAACAAAGACCCAACACAGCAAAAATAAATTAATTAATAAACTCCTACCCCCAGCATCTTCTTTAAAAAAAAAAAAAAATTAAGCATAGGACTTCCCTGGTGGTGCAGTGGTTAAGAATCCGCCTGTCAATGCAGGGGACATGGGTTTGATACCTGGTCTGGGAAGATCCCACATGCCCTGGAGCAACTAACCCCACGAGCCACAACTACTGAGCCCATGTGCCACAACTACTGAAGCCTGTGCAGTCTAGGGCCTGGGTGCTGCAACTACCAAGGTGGTGTGCTGCAACTACTGAAGTCCATGGGCCTAGGGCCCATGCTCTGCAACAAGAGAAGCCACTGCAATGAAAAGCCCGCACACAGCAACGAAGAGTAGCCCCCACTTGCTGCAACTAGAGAAAGCCTGAGCGCAGCAACGAAGACCCAATGCAGCCAAAAAATAAATTAAAAATTAAAAAAAATTAAGGGTATTATAAGATTGAGAAATTAAGGAAACGTAAACTGATATAACTACTGATACACTTACTGTTGAGCCTCATTAAGGAGTAGGACAGCAGGGGTCCTTGTTTCCTCTTCTTGCCCCAAACATGGGCAAATGTCTGGGGAAGAGCTTTCTTTACTGGATTCCAGATGCTTTTCTGTCTTTCCACCCAGCCTGGCCACTACTATTCTGCCTCTTCCAGGAAGCCACGTCTCCATCACCAAAACTTTTGGACCAGTGACTTGATTATTCCCTTCTTCCAAGGAAAGTTAGCCTGTTTGTATTGGTTCCCTTTGTCTCTTTGTCCCTGAGTCTCTCAGGGGTGACACAGAGGGCCCATGTCGAGTCTGCACTACATGGGGTTGTCTTACAGGAGAGCAATGCTGAGGTTGTGGAATTTATTTCAGTTTCTTTGAAGCAGCAACAAAGCCTGCTTGTTGTCTCAATGGGAGAGATGATGTCGTCTTTCCAAGCTCCTCACTGCGTTTCTCAATTCTGAGAAAAAAAGGGATCATAGCCTTGTATTCACATGTACAACATGATGAGCAGGGGCAAGAGCAATGCACGGAGGAGGGTCTTCAAGAAGCTACTCCTGGTTGACACGTCAACTTGGCTTACGGAGAACTTTCACATGCAAATGACATCTGGTCAGCCACTGAAGAACAAAAGCTGGGATGAAATCTGCTTCATGGATCTCAGTGAGCACTTGTTGATGACCCTATCAGTAGAAGTCGAAGCAGCAGAATGAGGCCAACCTGCATATAAACCTCTAACATGACCCATGAGGTCTCAGACTCAGGCAACCGCAACAAATTCTGCTGGAAATGTAGGTCTTATTCCAGAAAATCAGAATGTCATCCAGGGCTAGTTTATAATCCATTACACTGCATTCAAGGGAGTTAAGACTAATCTGCTGATAATTAGTGTCACTGCCAATAATTAAAGAGGTCAACAGATAGGCCAAATAGCAATATGCATACACAAAAAGGAACCAAACATGACACGTTACTCCATATATTAATATGTATAAATGAAGGTTCAGAGGTTAATTCCAGTCCAGGCTTTGTTTTAAGCGTGATTTGGATTATAATTACAATGGTTTGATTAGCCTCAAGAACGTGTCATCAAGAAGCTGCATCCTGGGGACTTCCCTGGTGGTGCAGTGGTTAAGACTCCACGCCCACAATGCAGGGGGCCCAGGTTCAATCTCTGTTCAGGGAACTAGATCCCACATGCATGCCACAACTAAGAGTTTGCATGCCACAACTAAGGAGCCCACCCACCACAACTAAGGAGCCCACCTGCCACAACTGAGACCCAGCAGACCCAAATAAATAAATATTAAAAAAAAGAAAAATAAGCTGTACCCTGATTGGCTATACACGATGTAACCCAAGGCTGCTCGAGCATGAGAACTGTGTAACCTTTCATCAGAGGCTGAAATGAGGTTTTTAATATTAGATAAAGTCCTAGGAAGGCAGAACCTGGGTTCTGGCTAACTGACACCTGGCATGATGTGGGGTGCAGAAAGCTTAAGACCGGGGAGGGCGCAGAGGTTAGGCATACCTGCTGGTAAATGCATCAGACCTGGTAATGCAGTAGCTGGCTTCATTGGTGGCACATAAATGAGGGACTGGCTAGTTCTGGTGGCAATAATGGTGCAGTTGGTACACCTGTACTGAGGACATTACTGACAGCTGGTAGAATTGAGCCAATAAAAAATCCAGGGGGCTTCCTAGTGGCGCAGTGGTTGAGAGTCTGCCTGCCAATGCAGGGGACACGGGTTCGTGCCCTGGTCCGGGAAGATCCCACATGCCGCGGAGCGGCTGGGCCCGTAAGCCATGGCCTCTGAACCTGCGTATCTGGAGCCTGTGCTCCACAACGGGAGAGGCCACAACAGTGAGAGGCCCGCATACCGCAAAAAAAAAAAAAAAATCCCGACAGATCCTGTTCAATTTCTGTAATTCCCAGTGGTGACAAAGATTGGGGAGTAACTGAGGAGAGATGAACCTCTGTAAAGCCATCTTTAAGAGGAATAATAGGTGTACTAGTCATTTGTCTGTGTCTGAATCCAAAGCCCACCTTCAGGAACTGCCAGTCATGGCATCAAGCAGCACACATTATCAGGAGCAGCCAGTCACATGAGTTTTTCACTTTTCAAGCACTTGGATTGGAGGACAAACCCAGAGGGAGGACATGTCACCTCCCTCTGCACAGCAGACAATGCTTGATCCAGACACATGACATGATTGTTTTGCATGGGTGTGGAGCTAAATATAGGGGTGAAAAGGAACAATCTCACCCTCTTCCTGCAACGCCTGAGGTTGAATGTCCTCCACAGGTGTCGGGGTGTTGTTCTCCCGCAAAGGTCAGGAAATCAGGGTGTCTCACATTAGTAGATGAAATCTCACTTCCTCTCCACTCATCCCATGCTTGACCCTGACCCTGAAAGGATCAGGTGTGAGAGAGGACAAAGCCATCTTTACAAGATTTACAGAGATGTACTATATCCTCCACTTTGGCCATTGAGACTTGATGTAGATGGACTTGGTGAGCCTCATACATAGTCAAGCAGTTCCTGTCTTCACAATATAAGACCAGGTCCATCCAACAGGAAAAAACAGGGGCTCTAAGTGTGAACCCTGTAGGTCCACTTTTGGCCAGGTTGTGACCTGGAAAATGTAGCAACTAGACTGGCCTGGCCTGATGATGAGGGAAAGACATATCACTGCCCAGGAAAGGTCATGGCCAAATGAAAAATGTTCAAAATAGATCTTTGGGACCACCTGGAACACTATCCTTTCTCAGAAACCCTAAGATTTCAGACTCAGGGTAGCATTTCCCATATTTACTACACTCTGTTTCTCTTGCCTGTGAATCACCCCATGTTTATTAAGCATGAGCAACAATCTAGTGGAAAAAAATGATGACTCTACAATATTTCTCACGTTCCTAATGTTCTTCTCCACAGTGAGATCACAAGTGAACATCAAAGTACTCAAGAGATGTACAGTTTTCCAGAAATCTTATATCAGTAGAGTTCCTCTGCATTGAAAGATCTCTCATATTTAGGGAATATATATTTCCCTGAGCAAACAGTAAAGTGCTTTCCATGTTTCTTAATAGTATGGCTTCACTGTGAGCCCTAACAGACTGGGTTGTGAGATGGATGGCTTTCCCACATTCCTTATGCTTGAAGACCATCTCTCCAGTGTGCTCTTTTCACGTCAAGTGTATCAGGGCAACTGAGGGCTTTCCCACATACCTGACATCAGTTAGACAAAGTGATTTCTTACAAGACAAATGAACAAAGAGAACTGAAGGCCTTCTCACATATTCATTTATAGGATTTTGCTAGAGGGTGAGTTTTTCCTGAGGAGTTGGAATAACTGAAGGATTTCTCACATTGTTTACATCCTCAGGTTTCTTTCTCTCCACCATGAGTTTGGACATGTTTAGAAAGGTCTGATTTCCAAGTGAAGGCTCTCCCACATTTCTCACATTTGTAAGGTTTTATTCCAGAGTGAATTGTCTTGTGACGATGAAGGTATAAGGAATGTTTAAAGGATTTTCCACACTGATCACATAGAAAGGGCTTATCTCCAATGTGAGATTTTCTATGGTCCCTAAACTGAGATCTGACAAAGTTTACCACAATCTTCACATAAAAACTTTCTAGCATGAGTTTCCATGTGTTCAGTAAGTGCAAAAGGCCTGATGAAGGCTTTACCACATTCCGTACATTTATATGGTTTTGTTCCAGTGTGAATTCGATTGTGAATCTTAAGATATGAAGAACTTTTAAAGAATTTTCCACATTTTTCACATGGAAAAGGCCTCTCTTCGCTATGAGATTTTATATGTTCTTTAAGTCTATAGGAAGTAAGGAAAGCTTTCCCACACTCCCTACATTTATGCACTTTTATTTCACTATGATTTTGCATGTGATCATTAAAGAATAAGGGATAAAAATAGGATTTTCCACTTTCCTTATATATAAAGGGCCTCTCTCCAGTATGAGATTTTATATGGCTCCTAAGGTGATAAGCTCTAATGAAGGCTTTCCCACATTCCTTACATATAAAGGGCTTTTCTCCAGTATGAGATTTTTTATATGCCTCTTAAGTTCATAAGCTATAATGAAAGCTTTCCCACATTCCTTACATTTATAGGGTTTCTCTCCATTGTGGGTTCCCATGTGAATTTTAATGGATATATGATATTTGTAGACTTTCCCACGCTCCTTACATTCATAACATTTTTTTGTAGTGTGATTTCGTACAGGTATACCATGCCTTGTGGAGTGAACAGAAGCTCTCCCATGTTCCTTCTGTTCACAGTGTTTTTCCCCATTCTGAGTTACTACTTGTGCCTGAAGAGAAGGCTGATTCACACAAGGTTCCTCACCATCACTGCATTCGAAGGCTTTCTCTCCCATGCAGGTTTTCCTGTCCACAATATTTGGAGTCAGGATGATGGCTTTTCCACAGTGATTAAACACAAAATGCTTCACAACCGTAGAGGTTTTCTTCTGCAGAGTAAGGAAGCTTTTTCCATACTCATTATGCTCGTAAGTGTTGCCTCCATTTTGAGTTCTCCTGCCTGTCCTAAGGCTCAAGTGTTCATTGAAGTCTTTCCTATATTGCTCACAGTTACAGAGTTTCCATCCATTGTGCATTCTTGCCTGTGGATGGATAGATGAATGATGATGCAAAGATTGCTCAGACTCATTAATTGATCCTACTCATCTCAAACTTGAAACATCATTACAACGATGAAGATGACTTTTACCATTTCTACTACATTCATACACCTCTGCTCTGTTGATTTCTTTCAAGTTGAATGATGGAATCCTTCTGCCAGAATGATGTTCCATCTACTCCAACCTTCAAATAATCCTGTACAACTTCATGGATTGTTGTAAAATCTCAAATGTCCTGTTACATATGTGGAAATGAGGACTTATGGGAACTCTGAAGCAATAATTATCAAGCTAGGTTTAGGATATCCCCAAATTCAACCTATGCAGAGTATCTCACCATAGACATTGCTCTCCCCTGGTGACTTCCACCTATTGCAAACATCTATCACTTGTGCTCATGCTATAAATGAAATTCCCTTTCTTTTCTGAATGTGGAAAAAGAGAAATATGATGTTTTAAACTTACCAATGTTACTGTTTCCATCCCAACAGATGTTTCTCCCCCAAGATTATCCTGCTGAATTGCTGAGTCTTTGGTTTTAAGTTGCATTTCCCATAAAAAAATAATAAATGTAAGAGTTTGTAGAAAGAAACAGGAGGCTGAAGGAGTTAAAAATAATAATACTCATTTGTATTGGCTTCCAAATTAAAGATGCTAAAAATATCAATACATACATACTAGATTTGAGGAGTTTGGCTATGCCAAATATTTAACAATGATAGGAATGCAGAGTCAAAATTCAGTACCTGATTAAAAAGAATTCTATGAAAATTAAATATGATGGGGAAAAAAATCTGAATATTATCAGTGAAGGAAAAGAGGAATGTTAGGAAAAATAGCCTACATCAAAATGATAAAGTTAAAAAAAGAAACAGAACAAGCCATTTTGGATAAAGATGTGGTACATATGTACAATAGCATATTACTCAGCTGTAAAAAAGAATGAAATAATGTCATTTGCAGTTACATGGATGGACCCAGAGATTATCATATTAAGTGAAGTAAGTCAGACAAAGACAAATATCATATGATATCACTCATATGTGGAATCTGATTTAAAAAAATGATACAAATGAACTCATTTACAAAATAGAAACAGACTTAAAGATATCAAAAACAAACTTATGGTTACCAAAGGGGAAATGTGGGAGGGTGGGATAAATAAGGAGCTTGGGATTAACATACACACACTACTATACATAAGATAGATAACAACGACCTAACGTATAGCACAGGGAACTCTACTAAGTATTCTGTAATAACCTATATGAGAAAAGAATCTGAAAAATAATGAACATATATATATATATATATATATATATATATATATATATAAAACTGAATCAGTTGCTGTACACCTGAAACTAACATAACGTTGTAAATCAACTGTACTTCAATAAAATTATATTAAAATAAAGAGAGAACAAACCATTTTGTGAGCTCATAAGAAATTGTGAGTAAATGTGAAGTACATACATATGACAACTTGAATATATCCTGAAACATCAGAGACCAGTGACCTCAGCCTTCTGTGAGAAAGCACATCTTTACAAGTTTCCTCATTATTATTCCAAAGACACTGAAATTTTCACTGATCAGGAATCACTCACCTTGGAGGACTCCTTTTCTTTCCGCTGTCCTCAAATCATCTTCTTGTTCCAACCAAGAGATCAGAGTGGGTTTCAATGATTGATATCCTGTTTATGAGGAAAGATAAATTAATGAAAGAAGCTCCAGAAAAATAGAAGAAACTGTCCAATGAATCAGCTCCTATATGTCTAAAACTGTGGTAAAACTATTTCAGAAGGGATAAAACAGGAAATTCACCTCCTTCTGTTCTCCACAAAGACTGTTTCTCTCTGGCCCCTGAAGCCCACATTCAGAATAATATAAACAATTACAAAGCTTAAGACTTTTTTTGATATGGGAAACAAAGTAAGTGCAAAAAAAGATGTTCATTCACATGGAGAAACCAATACACCAATGAGTGTCAAACGTTGGTGTCCATGAGAACCAAGTCCAGTGTCTGTCACAGCACAGATGACTGGGTCCCAATGCCACAGTTTCACTCAGTAGGTGAAAGGTGGAGTCTGAGAATGCACATTTCTAAGAGTGATGGTGATAATGCTAGTCCTAGAAGCACATTTTCAGATGCCAACTGAATTAAAACCCATTCATGTGAAGAACAGTGTCTGTTAGTTTCCATTATATTCATATGTAACATCACCCATGCTGCAACACAGTAAGTGCATCACATATATCTGTTCTCTAAGACGATATAGGAATGATGGCAGCCTTACCTGCTGTGGTCAGGTTCTTGTAGTTCTCCAGCATCACATCTCTGTATAGTTTTCTCTGAATGGGGTCCAGTAAAGTCCATTCTTCCTGGGTGAAGTCCACAGCTACATCAGCGAAGGTCACTGAGTCCTAAACCATCACACACATACTAGCTTCAGTAAAGTAAGCCCTCCACCAATGGTAGGGACTGGAGACGGGTGACCCATGATTCAATGTCTCTCATCATCTCCCCCAGGACACAATGGTCCTAGGTTCTCTTCTGTCTACACTCACTCATGATTGATATCCCTCAGCTACAGCTCTAATGGAACATGTAATACATGAACTTATCTCAAAAGAATGAGCCTTAAAGTGCTTTGTTTCTCTCCTGTAACATAGTCCTAAGCCAACTGGAAGCACTTGTAAACGCTGATGAATGAATACATTCTTTGAGAAATGCACAGTCATCTTCCTTACTGTGTAAGCGCACCAAGCAAAACAAAAAATATGCAGTCACCATCATGAGAGGCAAGATTAGGAGGTCATTACTGAAACACTGAGATTATTCAGGGTAATGTGTCACCAGTATGAGCTTCCACTTAGGGAGGGAATTCATCAGGGACTGAGTCCTGCAGTGGCTTTATTTCTTTAAGAAGCTCTGGACACAGGCCTACCAAAACAGAATGTGTCCATCTGGTGGATACAGTAGCTCATTTTTTAGGATAGACTTGCTTCTTACCCGAGAACAACTTCTCAAACACTCAGCCATTATCCTTTCTGCCTCTATCTTTTCCTCAGGAAGGCGAAAGGGTCCTTAGAACACCTAGGAGAAAAGAAAGAAGGCATGAGTACCCAGAGATGATCATAATTCCCACAGTCACTGCCTGGAAGTCATTCAACTCTAGCTTGAAATTCCCAATTATCCTTTGCACACTCAAGAAATCTCACATATATACACACCACTGCTGTGAAATGCCAGAGTAGTCCTGTCTCACCTGGAGCCAGAAAAGGGGATGGTGAGCCATGCTGCCCATCAGGAAAAGAGTAATGGGTTCATTTTACAGGGAAGCAACCTTAAGACCTGAGTAATATGACTCTTCATTTGTCAAGGCAATAAAATACTTGAATAAGATTATGCAGCAGGGCTTCCCTGGTGGCGCAGTGGTTGAGAGTCCGCCTGCCGATGCGGGGGACGCGGGTTCGTGCCCCGGTCCGGGAGGATCCCGCATGCCACGGGATGGCTGGGCCCGTGGGCGATGGCCGCTGGGCCTGTGCGTCCGGAGCCTGTGCTCTGCAGCGGGAGAGGCTGCAGTGGTGAGGGGCCCGTGTACCACAAAAACAACAACAACAAAAAAAACCAAAAAACAAACAAACAAAAAAAGATTATGCAGCAACTCTACCTAAATGCGCATACCAGAAAGCCGAGTTAGAGAACAGCATTATCTGGCTCCCTTCAGCAATTCCTAGATGAACCAGAAGCATGACTGCTCAGGCCCAGACCAAAAGACTGGCAGATCCTAAAGTAGAGTCTCTGAAAAGGGACATTAACAGGGACTTCACATGGGACATATAGCTGTCATGTTGCAATGATGGTGAAATTTGCCTGAAAATTCCTTTCTTTGATGTCAAGATCATGTCAGGCAGCTTATGAATACAAGTGGACAGGGACATCTCCATTCCCCTGGAGATCGGGTTATCTGGAGTCCTGCTTCATATCAATCATTAATCAACAAATATTAGTTATCTCACACACAAAATCATAAATTAGCTCTTTCTATGTAGATAACATAGTTACTAAAAGAGTATGCTCTATAACAAGAATATCAGTAACATCAATTATTATTCATTGAGTACATTATGTACCAGATATCTCATTAGGAGTTTACAGCTTACCTATGTTTGGAACAACTTGAATACTGGAATCTACTCTTTCAACTGTAAATTATGTATGCTCTAAGCAGAAATTAAGTATATATGATAAAAATTTAGTGTCCAGTAAATTTAAAACCCTTCAAATGAAAAAAATTAAAATATCTAAATTTTTAAATTGACTGTTTAAGTAATATTTTAATATATATGAGATAAAATAAAATATATTCATATAAATAATCTTCATTTTTGTTTATTGTGGGTACTGAAAATATTTTCATTATATACGTGGTCTATACATTATATTTATATTGGAAAAGCACTGGTGTAGGCTGCTGCTGGGCTTATGAAGGGAAAAAAATACATTCTATTCAGTCAACATCCTTGAGCTTCTCTTGATGGATGTTGGAGAAGTTTGAAGCTCTAGGCCTCCTTTAGTTCTTATCACTGGATTATTCCTTTCTTTCAACAACCTTGTGCTAGGCAATCAGTTGAGAGCAGTAACATATACAGAAAATATTCTAGGCATTAAATATCCACCATTCTTATTAGGGAAGATAGACAATAAACTAATAATTGATATATCAATTCATTAGTAACATGGGAAAACAATTAAGCAGGTAAAAAAAATAAAGGGTATCCTACACACACACACACACACACACACACACACACACACACACACACACACACACACATATATTGTTAGTTCCCGGGCCAGATAAAGAAAGAAAGGGGAAATCATTAGGTCTTCCACACTTGGTCCAAAAAGATTAGAAAAAAATTTGTCAAACTTTTTACAAAAGAATTCAGAATACATGAAAGTACTGGGAAGCCTCCATGGGTCTCCGTTTTGGAAACACTCAAATCAAACAGGTCTGTACTCCCTCCTTGCCTTAGACAAGGAGCAAGGCCCTGTCATACTTAGCCCAACATTTGTCTATTTTAATGAATTTTTTCAGACAATCACATTTTCATATTATTTTTCAGTTCCTTTTTCATGGAAATGAAAAATTTGCTTTTATGTTTACTTACTTCTTCCACAGACTTTCTTCATGTTTCTTGTCTTTTAACATTCTGTATTTAAAAGTTAACTTCTTTTTGTTATATATCAATAACGTTTAATATATCAAACACAGACCACCAGGCCAAATGCTGGTCTACAAAACTGGATATGAATGATGACAATGAAAGTTCCACAGTTCATTACCTATGAACCTATGGACCATATTCATCCTCACTGTCCCCACAGTCCTCATTCTTCAGTAGAGAAGACTAAAACCCATACATACATGAGGTTAAAAAAAAATCATGTGTCTAGACTCCCTTATAACTGTACTTATTACTAGGGGTCTCAAACTAGGAGTCCTTAGGCTGAGTAAGTTTAGTGAGGCAGTACTGATAAAATGTTTTATTTTTCTGTTTATTTTGTAGTTGGATATAATTAATGTCTAATGAAATACACAGATCTCAAGTATTTAGTGGATGAATTTTGATAATTGCATATACTTGTATAATCACCAGCCTGAACAAGAAACAGAACATATTTATTTCCCTGGAAAGCCTTCTTGTCCTTTTCCATCCATTCCTTACTTCTTGCGCTCAGACAAGCACTTTCTGATTTCAGTGTTATGCTATATATGTATATTAGGCAATTAATACAGCATTTTCAAATGTGGGTCTTAACTGATTTTTCGTGTACTGTTTAGTGAAACTATGGGCAAAATACATTAAAATCTCCCACTAGAATTTTGAAATTGTTTATTTCTTCTTCCACTTCTTTCAAGTAATGCTTTATATATTTGCAACAATATTATTGAGTGGATATGCATTTGATTTTTTATATTTTTGGAGAAACAGATTTGTTTATCATGACCTCTGTATCTGTAGTAATGCTTCTTGACAACGTTGTCTGACATAAGGATCAGATTTTTGGGGGAGAGTTTCTTTTTTTGGCATATCATTGGTAGCACTGTATCTGTTTTGGATGTCAGTGTCTGCCAGTACAAAGAGTGGCACGGTGTCTGGCACACCAAAGGCACCCACTAACTGGTGACTGACAGAGTGGAGCTCCTTCACATCACTCTTCAAGTACACCTAGGTTATACCTAAATAACTGTTCATAATACAACATATATCTGTTTTCATAAATGTATTTGATTACTCTAAGAATGTAAGGGTGGGAGGAACACCATCTTCTTTCAAGCACTCACACCAGCGTCGGCTTATCTGCACACCTGTCACTTGTTTCCCAAAGCCTCCTTATATGGACACTTAGTGCTCTAGGTCCTGCACTGGCAGTGGCACCCCAATTCCCTCTCTACATCTACATACTGGTCATGGCTTGCCTGCATACCAGAGGGGAGCTTCATCCTTGCCCAGTGACTGTTAACTAGTTCTGGCCCTGGCAACCTAGCAAATTTCCTCACATTCAATGGGTTGCCATGATACCTTCTCTAACAAGGTCTGAAATCAATCTTGGGGAGAGGCCCCCACTATAAGTTTGGCCTTCCTTAGGTATTCTCCATGAACTCTAGGATATATGACAGAATTCTCTTTACAATTTTATACTTTACTTCTCCTGTTTAAATCAAAGTATGATTTCTGTCTCTTCATTTCATGCAGACTTATACACAATAGTGAAGATAGGTGATCCCTGGAGACAAAGTAGTAAAGATGACATTTTGGGATATGTTTGGTCAAACCTTTGGACTCAAGCATAGAGCTAAAAGCCTTTCCAATGGGAAAGACTTTCACAGAATTACAACTGTCAAGCAATCACCTATGATGATTATGGTACAGCTCTTGCCTTGGGAGACCAGGTGAATGCTACACTTAACGGTACAACAATAATGGTGATTATAATGGTTGTGGTGAGAGATGGATTCTTTTGAGTGTAGTTGCCCAGACAATGACAAGCTCAGATCTACTATCTCAAGTCAAAGTCTGAAACCAGAGAGATTCCATGACAGGTTAAAAACTCATTTCATGTGGTCACATGGGGAAGATATTGCAAAAATCAAATGCAGAGTTCAAGTATTCAACCATACTTAAAGTCAGTCTCACATACTTTTTCATGTGAAAATGAGGCACTGATCAGGGAAGAATGAGAAAGGAAACTTGAAATAGGGATATCTATGGGGACCCTGATGACACTCACAATATTGAACCCCCAAGACACTCTGAGCCTCCCTTATCAGGGAAGTAGCTTGCTCTTAGGTTTCTGAAGATACTAGCCTTCCTCTGCTTGACAAATGTGTGATAATCTCACTTAGAGCAGATGCCTTGGAAGGAATGCTCATTCTTGAGACCCACCACAATTACCTGCCGTTGCCTCTGGACACACAACTAGTGCAAAATCCAAGGGGACAGGACAGTATGCAACATAAGGTAGGAGAAAACAGCTTACATACAAAATAAGCCCAACTCTGCAAATGTGTATCAAAAGAGTTTGGTGAACATGTAAACTCCTAGGAGTTCCTAAGGGATTAAGCTCAGGCAATTCCAGTGAGTGCAAGTAAATTGTATGATAGGCTGCCAAGGCTCTTTCAACACCTAAGTACAGTTGCACTACCTCCTCTTCCTCAGTCTATGTCTATGGCTTCCTGTGGTATTCCTTACACCCAGCTGGCTGAGACAAAACCTGGTTTATAGATGGGTCTGCATAGTAAGCTAGTTACACCTGGAAGTTTAGACCTGAAGCTCTATATCCTTACTGAAGGGATGACCCTGAAAGGCAGTAGTAATTAAAAATCTTCCCAGTGGCAGAAATTCAAGTAGTATATTTGGCTGTCGCTAGGTCTGGAGTGAAAAACAGCCACATGTATGGATACACATTGCTTCACAAACAGTTGTCAATCATTTGACTAGAGAGTCAAAGACGTGAATGGAACAAGATTGGAAGGTTGATAACAAGAAAAGTAGTCTGGGAAAAGTATATGAAAGGATGTCTCTGAATGCACATAAACTGTAAAGTTATTTGTGTCCTATATGAATGTCCACCAAGAGCAATCCACTATAAATAAGACTATTAATAATCAGGTGGTCAAAATGATGCAGTCCATAGATGTGAATTACTTTTCCCAGCCAAAACAGTGTTTCCTCAATGGGTCCATGAACCAAATGGCCATGCTAAAGGGGATAAAGGCTATCTGTGGGCTCAACAATATGGACTTCCCTTCTCCATGGATGACCCAGCTAACACTACTGTTGTGTGCCTGGGAATGAACATTTGGGCCACTCCACCAGGTACATAACCCAGACCAGGTGAGGGTCTCATTGAGGGCAAGGGAAATGTGAAACTGATTGTTGAAGAAGTAACCCATGGATGTCAACCACAACCTCAAGACCAATTAGAGAAACAAGAATGGTAGTAGTTCTGCACATTTTCTCTTTGCTTATTATATGTATGCATTTATTTAATGCATATGTTTATTTATATAAATGAACGATTCATTTCTATCTCCTCCCCATTTTAATTTTATACATAAGGTGTTAATGGTTAACATTACCATTTAGTCTTTAGGAAACTATATCTGCAAGTCTGTGAACAAATGTGAGGAATTCAGTTTTCTTCACTATGTCTTAATCATTCAAGCACTGACTATAATATATCCTCTAGTAAATCAACAGATGAAGGAATAACTTCATCAAGTAATTAAAATTCTCTCAACTTTACCTTCTATAAAACTCTCAAATCATTTCATTTATTTCCTTTTCCATAATAATAATCCAATTGTAATTTACCACCATCGTGTTTTAAAGCTTATTTATCATAAGCTTCTAGGTTGACTCCATGCATTCACTCTCATACTTTCTGAAGACCATTCTCAAACTAGGAGTTGTAAGTAGATTCAAATTACTCCTTTGATTAAAATATTTCCTAAGTTTCCCATGGCCTTAGAATATAATTCAGAGTAAGTAATTCCCTTGGCCCTATCCCCCACTCTCCAATATACCTCCCAACACTCTCTGGTTCTGCTCTGCTTCAGACAACTCTTTCCTCACCTTAGGAAATACACTGAATTCGCAACTTCTCTGGAATTTTGCTCATGAAGTTCCCTTCATCTGAAATGTTCTCATTCATTCTACAACTCCTCACCTTAGCTCAACAACCTGATTAGCTAAGTCATATCCAAGCTTTCATTCTCAACTCAAATATCAACACCTCCCAATATATCTCCTCCCCTCATATTAAGCCATTATTATGTCCAGATAACAAACTTGCCAACAATCACTTAAAATGTCTTCCTAAATAAACTGTAAACCCCATAGAAGCAATACTATCCTTATTTCGATCTCCATTGTTTCCCTATTTCTCGAAGACAGCCTAGCTCATTAGGTGGACTGTCAGAATTGCCAATCCCCACACAAATGTTACAGCATAGATATGCACAAATTGAAGTAAAACAAACAAACAAAAAACTGCAACACAAAATGAAATAGGAATCATATAAAATGTCTGTGCACAATACAAATCAAAACACTGTACTTCTGAAAACGTATTTGAGTACTCTTAGGAAGAAAGTGGACTGGATATCAACTTTTTTTTCCCCCTCATCTCGCAGCTTGTGGGATCTTGGTTTCCTTGACCAGGGACTGAACCCAGGCCCCCAGCAGTGGAAGCACGGAGTCCTAACCGTTGGACCACCAGGGAATTCCCTGGATATCATTTTTGAAAACAAGTGCCTTGAAGTCAAAACTAAAATGTGTTCCTTATGTTTCTCCAGAATAATTTTAATCCTATTTTAATGTTGATTTGGAAACTACCAAATGGCACAAGATTTATGGAAGGGATTTATATACCCAGAAAAATTAACCATGTTTTGGCCCTTTAACCTAGAAACCCAACTTTAAAATCTAGTCCTGAAGATGCACCTCTACAAACGTGAAACAACATACACAGAGGATCACTGTTAGTAGTGCTAAATCACAGATGCCAGAATAATTGATAAAGGTTGTTAGAAAACAAGATATTCTGAGTGTCAAAATATTACACCACATATTACTTTCTTATTCAAGAAGAAAGTAGTTTACCTTTAAAATACAGGTCTCTGGTGATCATTACCTTAAGTAATCAAATGTAGCATCACTAACAGAAGAATGTTATAAATCTAGGTCTTCCTGATGAAATACAACATTATCATGATATATTTTGTAAATGATCTTTTGAAGCCTGCAGACCAAAATGTAAGTGACAAACTATGACTCACAGGCCTTTTTTTGCGAATAAAGTTTTATGGAAAAACAGCCATATACACTTGTTTACTGAGATCTATGGCTACTTCCCCACGACAAAAGTAGAATGGACTAATTCGAGACCTTCTGGCCTGGAAAGCATACAGTACTTCCTATCTGTCCCTTTTCTTTTCTTTTTTTGTTTTTTGGCCGCGCCCTGCAGCATGTGGGATCTTAGTTCCCCTACCAGGGATTGAACCTGCACCCCCTGCATTGGAAGTGCAGAATCTTAACCACTGGACCACTGGGAAAGTCCCCTGTCCCTTTTCAGACAGTGTGTGCTAGCTGTTGTTCAGGATCCAATTACCAGT
This sequence comes from Leucopleurus acutus, assembly GCF_964270905.1. NCBI lineage: Eukaryota > Metazoa > Chordata > Mammalia > Artiodactyla > Delphinidae > Leucopleurus > Leucopleurus acutus. Next base: position 6,697,882 of record NC_139145.1, on the reverse strand, counting down.
TGATAGAAATACAAGAAACAGAATAAACATTTAAACACACCATGAAAATAAAATCAGAAATATCAATATGCTCAAATAAACAAGCTAACTTTACACATCAAGAAACTAGAAAAGGAAGGACAAACAAAGCCCAAAGGTAGTAGAAGGAAGGAAATAATAAAGATCAGAATGGAATTCAAAGAAATAGAGAATAAAAATAAAATAGAAAACACCAATAAAACTGAGAGGTTTGAAAAGATAAACAAAATAAGACAAACCTTTAGCTAACTCACCAAGAAAAAGAAAGAGGGTTCAAAATTAAATATGAAAAAGGTACTACAACTGATACCACAGAAATACAAATGATCATAAGAGATTGCTATGAACAACTGTACACCAAAAAACTGGACAACCTAAGAAATGGATAAATTCCTAGAAACATACAACCTACTAAGAGTGAATCATGAAGAGACAGAAAATCTGAACAGACTGATTACATGTAAGGAGATTAACCAGTAGTAAAAAACCTCCCAACAAACCAAAGTCCAGGATCATAAGGCTTCACTGGTGAATTCCACCAAACATTTAAAGAGGAATGAATATCAATCCTTCTCAAAATCTTCCAAAAAAAACAGGAAGGAGGGAGTACTTCCAAATTCATTTTATAAGACCAGTGGTATCCTTATACTATAACCAGACAAGAACACTACAAGTAAAGAAAATTACAGGCCACTATCCCTGAAGAACACAGATTCAAAAATCCTCAACATAATATTAGCAAACCCAAATCAATAATACATTAAGAGGATCATACACCACGATGAAGTGGGATATATCCAGAGATGCAGGATGGTTCCATATCTGCAAATCAATCAATATGATACACATTAACAGAATGAAGGACAAAAACTGGGGACTTCCCTGGTGGCACAGTGGTTAAGAATCCGCCTTCCAATGCAGGGGACATGGGTTCGATCCCTGGTTGGGGAACTAGATCCCACATGCGTGCTGCAACTAAGAGTTTGCATGCCACAACTAAGGAGCCCACCAGCCACAACTAAGGAGCACACATGCCACAACTAAGGAACCAGTGAACCACAACTAAGAAGCACACGTGCAGCAACTAAGGAGCACATGTGCCACAACTAAGGAGCCTGCCTGCTGCAACAAAGACCCAGTACAACCAAAAAAAAAAAATTAAAAAGTTAAAAATAAAGTTAAAAAAGGGACAAAAATCATATCATAATCTCAACAGAGGCAGAAAAAAGCATTTGACAAAATTTAATATCCATTCATGATTAAAAACTCAACAAAGCATGTACAGAGAGAATGCTGCTCCATAATAAGGACATATATCACAAGTCCACAGCTAACATCATATTCAACAGTGAAAAGCTGAAAGCTTCTCTAAAGTCAGGAAAAAGACAGGGATACCCATTCTCACCACTTTTATTCAACATTGCATTGGAAGTCCAGCCAGAGCAATTAGGCAAGAAAAAGAAAGAAAAGGCATCTAAATTAGAAAGGAAGAAGTAAAAGTGTCACTCTTTGCAGACAACATGATATTATATACAGAAAACCCAAAAGGCTCCACCAAAACACTGTTAGAACTAATAAATGAATTCAGTAAAGTTGTAGTATGCGAAAACAATATACAAAAATCAACTGCATGGCAGGGGGATAAATTAGGAGTTTGGGATTAACATATACACAGTACTACATATAAAATAGATAATCAACAAGGACCTACTGTAGACCACAGGGAACTCTTCTCAATATGTAATAACCTATATGAGAAAAGAATCTAAAAGAAGAGGGGATATATGTATATGTATAACTGATTCACTTTGCTATACACCTAAAACTAACACAACATTGTAAGTCAGCTAGACTCCAATATAAAATAAAAACTAAATTAAATTGAAAAAACAAGAAATTATGCTAATAAAGGAAGTAAGAACTTATAAAAAATATCAATTGGGTTTCTATACACTAATAACAAACTACTAGAAAGAGAAATTAAGAAAACAATCCTATTTACAATTGCATCAGAAAGAGTAAAATACCTAGGAATAAATTTAACCAAGGACATGAAAGACCTGTACACTGAAAGTTATGAGATGTAGATGAAAGAAATGGAGAAGACAAAAATAAAAGGAAAGATATTCCGTGGCTCATGGATTGGAAGAATTACTGTTAAAATGTCTCCTGTACCAAAGCAATATAAAATTCAATGAAATTCTTACCAAAATTCCAATGGCGTTTTTCACAGAAATAGAACACACAATCCTAAAATGTGTATGGAACCACAAAAGGCTCTGAATAGCCAAAGTGATCTTGAGAAAAAAGAACAAACCTAAGGCATCCTGCTGCCCAATTTAAACTGTATTATAATGCTATAGTAATCAAAACAGTATGGTACTGGAACAGAAACAAACACAGAGATCAATGGAACAGAATACAGAGTCCAGAAATTCAAAACCACACACATACAATTAATTTATGACAAAAAAGCCAAGAGTATATGATGGAAAAGGGACGGTCTCTTCAACATGTAATGTTGGGACAACTGGACAGCCACATGCAAAGGAATGAAACTGGACTACTCTCTTACACCATACACAAAAATTAACTCAAAATGGATTAAAAACTTGAATGTAAGACTTAAAACCATAAAACTCCTAGAACAGAACATAAGCAGTAAGCCCCTTGGCATTGGTCTTGGAGATGATTTTTTGTATTTGACAACAAAATCAAAAACAAAGGCACCAAAAGCAAAAATAAACAAGTGGAACTATGTGAAAGTAAAAAAATTCCTGCGTGGCAAAGGAAACCATCAACAAAATGAAAAGACAATCTACAGAATGGGAGAAAATTTTTGCAAATCATGTATCTGCTAAGGGGTTAATATCCAAAATATATGAACTCATACAATTCAACAGGAAAAGACAAATAATGCAATTTAAAAATGGGCAGAGGATCTGAATAGATGTTTTTTCAAAGAAGAGATATAGACGGCCAAAAGGTATGTGAAAAGGTGCTCAACGTTACTATTAAGGGAAATGCAAATCAATGCAACGAAATAGCACATCTCTCAGAATGGTTATTATCAAAAAGACAACAAATAACAAGTGTTCGTGAGGATGTGGAGAAAAGGGAACCCTTGTGCACTGTTGGTGGGAATGTAAATTGGGGCTGCCACTAGGGAAACAGTATGGAGTTTCCTCAAAAAATTAAAAATAGAACTATGATATGATACAGCAATTTCACTTCTGGGTATTTATGTGAAGAAAACAAAGACACTAACTCAAAAGATATATGTACCTCCATGTTCACTGCAATGTTATTTACAATAGCCAAGACATGGAAGCAACCTAAGTGTCAATCTACAAATAAAGAAAGAAAACATAGTGTGTTTGCATGAACACACACACATATACATACCCAACACACACACACAATGGGATAAAAAAAGAAGGAAATCTTGCTGCTTGCAACAACATGGATGGACCTTGAGGTCGCTATGCTAAATGAAGTCAGACAGAGAAAGACAAATACCATATGATCATATGACCTCACTTATATGTAGAACCTTAAAAAAAAAACTAGAATGCATGGATAGACAGATCTATGGTTGCCAGAGGAGGGGAGAGTGGGATGGGATAAATGGGTAAAGGTGGTCAAAAGGTACTAACTTCTAGTTATAAAATAAATAAGCCCTGAGTACATGCAATATACAATATGGTGACTATGGGTAATGATACTGTATTGTATATTTGAAAGTTGCTTAGACAGTACATTTTCAAAGTTCTCATCACACACACACAAATCTGTAACTATGGATGGCGATGGACGTTAGCTAGATTTAATTCGGAATAGATATACAAACATTGAATCATTATGTTGTACACTTGCAACTAATATATGTCAATTATATCTCAACTTTAAAAAACTTCAAAATGTGTGACTTTTAAAAACGTGTTACTTTTCAAAAAATCAATATAATGGAGAAATAACGGCCAACGCTCTAGGTTAAAGGAGACTAAAAGACACAAAAAAATTGCCGTATATAAACCCTGATTGCATCTCACATCCAAAGACACTCAGAAGTGTATTTCAGAGCAATGTGGAGGATTTTAGTTTTCACAGAGTATATAGAAGGTGACATTATTACTTTAAATTTTCTTGGGGTATATAATAGTTCTGTGGTTTAATTAGCACAATGTCCTTATCTTTAGGAGATGCATTACCAAGTATTTAAAGGTCAAGTATTAATACATGGTTGCAATTTATTTTCAGCTTACTCCCTCGAATAACTCACCAAAAAATGTATTTATCTAGAGAAACAGAGCAAACATACAAAATGCCCAAAATGGGTGACTCTACTTCAACGGACATTAATTGTACCGAAGCTTCACATTTTATTTAGGTTTACGACTTTTCAAACGAAAAATGTGGGGAAACAATACTTAGACCAAACATCCTGTTAATCAGAAGTTCAATTATCCTAGATATAGGGCAAAAAAGCCTCCATCCGTTTTTCTTGGAATCCCATGTTTTGAAGTTTTGTAGGGAGCTACAGGTTTAGGAAGTTCAGATGAAGAGATAAGGGAGCATCCTTGCTTCTCTTTTGTAGCAAGAGTTGTGGCCTATATAAACTTATATTTCTATACAAAAAAACGCACTCCATAGACATCCATGAAAGTACATTTCTACCCGAATGTAATGCGCCAAAAATAAAGAACGCGCAAAGATAATGCCAAATTCTCTGACGAAACTTCTTTTTTTGCATAGAAAAGGAAACGGAGGCCCTTTCTCCCACTGCTCACTGGCATGTGCCGGAATCGCCGGGTGCGTGAAGGACTCGAGGACACGGGGCTGGAGTCAATGGACCCTAAAGGCGGAAATTCTTTACCTCTCGAAGAAAAATCACGAAGGCTGCTTTGGAGGCTTTTGAAGAGGGGAGCACAGGATGAAACCTAAACGACCCCGCGGAAGCGCCCTTAGGATATCTCGCCGGAGCGGCCTCTGGACCTGGCCGTTCCGGGAGGCCCCGAGGCCGCGGCGGAAGTGAGCGGCGTAGGCCTCTCTAAGCTGACCCCAGGGCGGCCCGGGACAAACTCGTTCTAATTCCACCTTCCATTTGCTTCCCTCTCCTACGCGCCGGCCTACCGGACGCCGGATGGGACCAAACCACGACCAACCGGAAACTGCTCAAGAAACACCCGGCCAGCAGCGGAAGAGACTGCGGCGAACGAAGTTCGCCACTTCCGCTTCCGGCTTGGGAGGGGTCGGAAGAGGCAAGGTTTCCGCGGTGGCACCGTCGGCCACGTTCGATCCCTTCAGGTGGAGAAATTCTAGTTTTCTCTGGCGTGGGTACAGATGGGTTCCGGGTGGGCTAGGTGCGGGAGCTGGGGACCGAATGAGCCCCAAAGACAAGGTTGAGGCTGGAACCAGTCCTTAGATGGGGCTGCTGGTGGGGGGCGCAGTCTGTTTCTGGGGCGGGGTTGGAGGTGGGATACGTTTTGTGCGTATTTAGATCGCTGAATACTGGCGCCTGAAGGGCGTGGCTGCGGGCAGGGACCCACCCCAAGCAAGCACATCAAAAGGTCTATGTGCCTCTCGCCTCGTTCCTAGAGCCCTAACAGTGATTTTCCCATATCGATAATCCTGCCGATCCATGAAGTAGTCTGTCTCCTCCGGTCAATTCCACAAGGCAGGACACAGTGCTAAACTCAAATGCTGTCCCCTGCATCTGGGGGGTTTTTCATTGTTGTTAAATCAGTAAGCAATCGAAGACAGCATTACGTTTGCTAGACCTCAAAACTACTTGGCACGTAAGATTTAAAGTTTCCCCTTTCTTTTAGTAGGGGGTGGGGGGATTGCTTGTAGCTTCGTGAAGTCCCAGCCTTTATACTTAATTTTTTTCTTTTGGTCTCTTGTGTTTCCCTGGTTTTCTTTATTTCTTTTTTCTTTAGATATTTACCTGCTAAGCTCCTGGTGGTCCCGAGTGACCCCTGCTGTGAGCAGTGGCCTCCCTTTCTAGACTGTCCCTATCAACCTCAGGGGGACTAGAGTCTATATCCAAGGTGGGGGAATCCTTATTTTGTAACAATTTGGTTTTCAGGAGGATGCTCTTACATGTGGATAGGCAGCGGTACTCAAGAGAGCCCAAGCACACTGACCAGGAGATTTACAAACTGATTTGAGAAACCTTCTGAGGTTTCTTGGGAGCAAGAACAAAATGTTCCTTCCCCTTTTCCTTTTTCATTAAACATTGAGCTACCAGTCTCTATGGATGAGATCCCTCATATCCCACTAGGTTGGAAATCACTACAGAAGCAAAGCAAGGCGCAACAGAGAGATAGGTGAGGGCTGCTGGTGTCTTTGGTGGGGACAGCCACTGGGGAACTACTGATCTCTTTGTCTGCCACAAGGGATGTCATGGAGGAGATCTCTCTTGGTGTTGCAAGGAACATCATAACTAATATGGTGATGAAGAAAGGTAAGTTGTTTCTGGTTGTCCTTAAAAATCTGTAGGCATTAAATGTTATCCACTAGGTCAATAGCTCACATTTATATCAAGTGAATTAATGAACTTTCATTATTAGGGGGAAAAGGATAAACACTATATAAGAATGAAAGGACAATTTACCAGAAACATATAAAATGACTACATTTTTATGCATCCAGTTATACTGCCTCAAAATACAAGATAGAATTTAAAAAACAATCTGACTACCCACAGTCATACTGGGGCATTTTAACATACCTCTCTCAGTAAAGGGGAGATCATGAGATAAGGTTTTTAATGATACAGATTTTAAAAACACAATAAAATTTATCCATCAGATATACTGAAAATCTGTTACACCCAACAAATTATAGAATACACATTGTTTTCAACTATACTTGAAGGATTCTTAAAACTTGACCATATGAGATGTATCAGTTGAGACTGAAATCCACTGAAACAGACTCTTCCCACAAGAGTGTTAAACCAGTTAGTTTATTTTTTTCATGTTACAAGAAGTCCAGAAATAAGCAACCCATAGTTGCTTATACATAGCTAAATAATTTGTCCTTATTATATAATCAGTAGTGTATAACTGTCATCCTATTGGTCTATTCTCTAGGAAAAAAGAAGAGATAAGACAAAGGGCAAATGGTAAAGTGAAAACGCCAGATGCGATGCTCCCATTTCCATGGAATTCTTTAGAACCCACAAGCAGTGACCTCTGCCTCCTTTCTCATTGGCCAGGACTGTGGGCTCATGGGCACTCACAGCTGCAAGGAAAGCTGGGAGATGAATCCTTAAGAACTGTCCACACTGCTAATTTGAACACAGTTGTATTGTTAATTGAAAGAAGGAGGGGAGGAATGGATATTGGTACAGCAACTTCTTTTGTCTCACACATTAGGACATGTGGCAAGTCTCTAATAATTTTCTGTTTGAATCTATGTCTTATAGAATCTGTGTCACGCAGACCATGTATTCTGCGCATAATGCAATTAATTTAGAAATCTATAACTAAAAGATAACTAAAATATGCACAGAGTCTGCACATTAAAATATATATTTCTAAATAACCTATAGTTTGGTCCAAGACATCTTGATGAGAAATGGACAATATTTAGTACTTAATTACAATAAAAGCATTATGTATCAAAACTTTTGTGATGTAGATCAAGGGGAATTTAGAGTGCTGTATAATCTTTAATACTCATCAGTTAATGAGTTGTCACACTTTAAAGATTAAACACTCACTGATAAATCCAATCACAGAACCATAACATTTATAAGGTTGGTTCCAGTATAACGTGACTTAAGAGTTGTGCCTGAAGGCTTTCTAAATTGGTCACAATAGGGTTTCTCTCCAGAGTGAGTTCTAAAATGAGTGAGATGTGAAGGACCTAAGGCTAGCCTGTAGTCATTTCATTCATATAGTTTCTGTCCAGTATGTATTCGTTTGTGCATTATAAGGTTAGTGCTGGTGCTGAATGCTTTTCCACACTGAATACATTTATAGGGCTTCTCTCCTGTGTGAGTTCTCATATGTACCCTTAGGCAAGAGGAATTCCTAAAGGCCTTCCCACATTCTTTACACCCATAGGTTTTCTCTCCAGTGTGAGTTCTCTTGTGCACAATAAGATAAGAGCCTGTACTGAAGGATTTTCCACATTGATTACACTCATAAGGTTTCTCTCCAGTGTGAGATCGTGTATGTTTCTTAAGGGATGACTGATCAATAAAGGATTTCCCACAGTCACTGCATTCATAGGGTTTCTCTCCAGTGTGTGTTCTCATATGTTTCTGAAGGGATGAAGGAACAGTGAAAGCCTTGCCACATTCCTTACAGTCATAGGGTTTCTCTCCAGTGTGAGTTCTTTTGTGCACATTAAGATGAGAGCTCTGGCTGAAGGATTTTCCACAATGATTACACTCGTAAGGTTTCTCTCCAGTGTGTGATCTCACATGTTTCTTAAGGGAAGACTGAAAAACAAAGGCTTTCCCACAATTGCTACATTCATAACGTTTCTCTCCAGTGTGAGGTCTCACACATATCTGAAGGGACAAGGGGCCAGTGAAAACTTTCTCATGTTCATTACATTTTGCGCTTTCCTCCACAGTACACATTTTTTTGTGGAAACTAAGGGAAGATCTTTTTCCATAGTCACTGCATTCACAGAGTTTCTCTCCAGTAGGTATTTGTTCATGTACTGAAAAGGAAGAGTGTAAGTTGAAGGACATAAGATGTTGATTACACTCAGAAGATTTCTCTCCTGTGAGAGTTAAGTGTTTCCTAAGGGATGACTCTTGATTGAAAAAATTTCCACAACCATTAAATTCAATAATTTTCTCTCCAGTGTGAGTACTCACATGACTCCTAAGAGTTGAGGGTTGGCCAGAGTCTTGCCCATATTCTTTATATTTGTTGCATTTCTCTCTCTTGCAATATCTTGGACAAATAAGGTGACAGTTCTTTCTAAAGAATTTTCCACAATGATTAAATTCCATTGGTTTCTCACCAGGGTGAGTTGCTGCCTACAGAATAAGGAATCACTGGTGACTAAAGGCTTTCTCACTTTCATCACAGAGGAACTCACTCCCATGTGGATTCTGCCATATATATGAAGCATATTATTATAACTAACATTTTTACCATTTTCAGGGTGTGTGTATAACTTTTGCACTATTCTTTCAAGTTGAAATAGCTGAATACTCTTCCCAAGACCCCATGGTATTCATTCCCATCAAAGGGCATCCTAAATATAGTTTTTCTAGTCATGTGTGAAGAATGAATGAATTATTTATTAAATACTTAATAATTGAATCACATTTAAGTAAATGTTTACTTTTTGATATTCTCTGCAAGGCAGCAAGTGTTGAGGTAGGTTTGGAGATTTCTCCAATTTTATGGGATTCATAAAGGCTTTCCTGAAGCAGCTTTCTGATGAGTGAATTCCACTTGCCTCAAGTGTCTCCCCTTGTTTGGGTGCTGCTGCTGTTTTAATTCCTTGAAATTCACAGAGTTCTCCCATTCTAAAAAACCAGGAACCATTTCTAGTGAATCTCACCGTTTTTATGCCATTGGAAGTTTTTTCCCCAGGAACATTCTGTGTAAGAATTGCATCTTTTGATTTAAGTTGAGTATCCTGGTCTGAAAGTGAATGGGGAAATTTTTTATAATTATTGGGAGAAAAAGTAGGGATGAAAGAAAAAAGGAGGCAGGCACCCTATGGATTTGTTTTCAAATAATAACACTAACTATAGGAGGAAAATGTGAAAGAGAAGATGCAACCAGTGACCAGAGAAATTAATTTAGGAACTTGGCTCTGGAAAAAGATGCCAATGATAGGGACAAGCAATGGAAATGAGAGGTATTTTACTAAGTACTCTGGAGGCTTGAAACAATAAGAGAAGGTATTATCTGGAAAGCAAGTGGGGAGAACTGAACAAAAAGTATTCAAGGAAATGTGAAATTGAAAAAGTAATTAAAATAGTTTTTCCTTTGAGACCAAATGGAAGTATGAATGAATGGAGAGATGGTGAAAGAAGGAAAGCTCATGTAATGGCCTCTGCCTTCTTTCCCACAATGACTGACATTCCCAACAGTATCACCCCTTGCAGGCTGTGGCTATTCCATACAATGACCCCTTTCTGCCTGGGGCTCACCTCTATAAGCACCTTGGAGAATTCGTCTCTGCTCTGGCCTCAGCTCTTCCTGTTCCACCTCAGTGAACAGACTGTGTTTGCAGAGATGATACCCTGCTCATGGGGAAAGACACATGATGTGGGGAGACTGTGAAGGAAACAAGAAATCTTTCCACAAAATTGATTCCAATACTTTGGTTTTAAAGGATTCTGAAGATAGGCAAGTGCAGCTTTAGGGGGAGCAAAACAATCAGATTATATAACTATTTCACAGGGCCCCAAAACAGACACGCATACTCCTTGTCCCACATGACCTGACCCTTGAATTCCAAGCCCAAGATCTGCAAATTACCTAAATTTTTTAAGGATAGAGAAAATAAAATCAGTGCATTTTCATGGGAAGCCACAAGACTGCTCCACAAGGGCAGGAACCATCCATTCTGTGTTTACCATGTACTGCCATTCTTTTCACAGTTGCTGGAACAGATATGTGATGAAGAACTATTACGTGTAGGAACAAATGAATACGAAGGAATGAGGTCAACTTTACCCACTGAGGCTAGGTTCCTAAAGTTCTCCAGCATCACGTCTCTGTACAGGATTTTCTGAGCAGGGTCCAGCAGTGCCCACTCCTCCTGTGAAAAGTCCACTGCCACTTCCTCGAAGGTCACCGAGTCCTAAAACATCACATGTGCACAGGTTCAGCCAAGGACCATCTCTAACTCTGAACCAGAAAGATGGCGAGTGAGGCTGACAGGACTTGGGAAGGAGACCCAATGTGTAGGAAGCTCAGACATGCTTCAGAGGTCTCATTATTTGACCCAAGGCTCAATTCTTGGAACTTTCCACTTTTGTCCTCACTCCCTGCACCATATCATCCAGCAGCTTAGCAGCTTTTCTAACACAGTGGAACTTATATTTCCACAACTAGGTTGTGAGGAATCTGCCAGTCTTATTGAAGATCAAGACTGAGCATACTGCAGAATGAGAAAAATAATTAGTGAAAAAAGTCTTTATTTTCCTTCATGGCACCCAGCAGAATATGGAACTAATACTCACCCTGGAGGATTATCTGAAAAAAATTAACAAATGTTAAGGCCTTTCCTAAGACATCCTCTATCTCCTATTCTGAGAAGCCCAGAGAACTGGGGAAGCCTAAGGCCAGCCTGCCTGAGCTGTGAAGCTGTGGGTCATGGGCAAGAGATGTATCCTTTAGCAAGAGCAATGCTTTTTTGGAAATAATAACTTCCCACATACCTGTGACCAGGTTGTCAGCAATCCTGCAGCCATTCTTCCTCTTGTGTCTCCCTCCTGGCCAGGCTCCTGGACTGGAGCATGCAGACCTAGAGAAGAAGAAAGAAGCCATGAGAGTCTTGGCGTGACAGATATTCAACACTTACAGGCCTGGAAGCTTCCTCACACTAGCTTTAACAACGCACACACAAATGCACATATATGCACATATACATACAAACAATACAGTACAGATTTTATCTCCCTATCCAAGAACAGTTAGGAATGGGAATACTGTATGTACTTATTATTATTATTATTATTTTGCGGTACGCAGGCCTCTCACTGTCGTGGCCTCACCTGTTGCGGAGCACAGGCTCCGGATGTGCAGGCTCAGTGGCCATGGCTCATGGGCCCAGCCGCTCCGTGGCATGTGGGATCTTCCCGGACCAGGGCACGAACCTGTGTCTCCTGCATCAGCAGGCAGACTCTCAACCACTGAGCCACCAGGGAAGCCCTGTATGTACTTATTTTTTTAACTTTTCCCTAGACTGAACTACCAAAAATGCCTAGAGTCACTCACAACTCAGGAGCAATGAGCGCTCTAGTGTTAAAATTACTCAAAATGCCATCTGTCTGTATAAGAAACCAGGACTCCTTTGGCAAATAGCTGAGTCCAATGTGGAACAAGAAATGTGCAAGATGAGCCTGGAACAGCTTATACCAGAAAGCAAGGAGCCTACCACACAGGAGAAAACTTAAAAATGTTCCCACTGGCTTAAGATGGAACAATTTAATAAAGAATAATGACTACAATCAGTTGAAATATACCAAATGTAAAACAAAGCCATGAGTATATAATGTTACTAAAAAAACCCTCAATGGTCACTATCGGAGGTGGCTAGGATATAATTTTGTTATTCTGAAAATTCGTGAAAAGAATCAAGGCTTCCCTGGTGGCTCAGTGGTTAAGAATCCACCTGCCAATACAGGGGACGCAGGTTCGAGTCCTGGTCCGGGAAGATCCCACATGCCACGAAGCAACTAAGCCCGTGTGTCACAACTACTGAGCCCACGTGCCACAACTGCTGAAGCCTGCGTGCCTAAAGCCCATGCTCCACAAGAGAAGCCACCACAATGAGAAGCCCACGCACCGCAAAGTAGAGTAACCCCTGCTTGCCACAACTAGAGATAGCCCGCACACAGCAATGAAGACCCAACACAGCCAAAAATAAATAAAATAAATAAATTTATTTAAAGAATGTAATTAAAGACTCAAATGTATCACCCCGCTCCCTCCTTTATGAACAATATTTTATGATTACCAAATAGTTGCGATAAGGGAAAGCTCTTTATAGAATAATTATAGAAACTTTATTAGGAGCTTCATTTATTATGAAGAAAATGCTAGAATCAGAAAGTCACCATTCTGCAACCACTAGTAAATTAATGGACCTAGGCAATGACAAGAAATGGCTATTAAAATATTAGATGAAAAGTGAATGGGGATGTTTATTTTCAACTTCTAATTTTGAAATTATTTTGAAAAAATTTCAAACTCAAAAGTTGTGAGAATAGTGTAAATATGATGAACTTCCCTATACTCTTTATCAGTTGTTAAAGTTCTATCACATTTGCTTTCTTTCTCTCTCTGTAGGGGTGTGTGTGTGGGGGGGGGTGTTTCATCAAGAATGATATTGAGAGGAAATTGCGGATGTCATGACCCTTTTCTCCTACATTCTTCAGAGTATCACAGGAACTTAGAACTTAGAACATTCTCTAACACAAACACAATGATTGAAAGCAGGATTTAATATTACTATCTATCATACAATTCATATGCAGAATTTTACCAACTGGCCCAAAAATGTCCTTTATAGCAGTCACTTTTTAAACTTCCCATCCAGGATCACGCCCTCAAAGTATGTTTCTTTAATCTTCTTTAATCTGGACCAGTCCCTCAGCCTTTCTTCATCTTCCCAGGTTTGAAAAGTCCAGGCCAGATGTTTTACAGACAGCCTCAGTTTTGGTTTGTCTGTTGTTTTCTCATGATTAGATTCACAAAGTTCATTTTTGGATGATGTATTATGTGACTGATGCTTGTCCTTCTCTGCATCACTTCAGGAGGCTTATGATGCCAGTCTTGTCTCATTATTGATATTAACTTTGATCACTTGGTTAAGGTGGTATGCAGCATGTTTCCCCATTAAGTTACACTTTTTTTCTTTTGTAATTAACAAGAAACCTGAAGGAGATAATTTAAGACTAAGTACATGTGCTGGGGAACTTTATAAAGTAAGATCAAGCTGACACTGGGACCAACTGATAAATCTTAACATCTCAAAAGAGACATCTGGACATCATTAGTTCTGATATGATGTAACAAAAAACAACACCAATTATAAAATATTTTTGCCAAAAAAAATCCTAACAAATCCTTTAATTAGCAGTTTATAGAAGAAGGGTAAGAGGAGACAGAGGACATGTTAAATGATATTATATACAGGACATAACCAGACAAATCCAGTTTGGAGGAGAAAGAGGAAGGGAGAACTCTTCCTGATTAAGAGACTTAAGAGGTGTAACAATCCATTGTAAAGTGTGGCCCTTAGATCTTGATTCGAACGACTATAAAAACACATTTGAGACACGTGGTTTTAACAGAACACAGACAGGGTATTAGACGATATTGGTAAAGAGAAAAGCATCCTGGGCTTCGGAACCAAAAAAAAAAAAAAAAAAGAGAGAGAGAGAAAGCAGTTCCTGATATGCAGGAGCTGACCTGGTACTCTCAGCTAGGCCTTGCTGTTGTGATGAGCTGGCCTGAAACTCACAGCAACGTCTGGGTGTTCTCCTGTTCAACACCCAAAACAGCAACAAGACAAGGTCACTCTGTGACCATGATATATTGAGACAAAAGCAAGAACACTCTGTAACTGTGTTTGAACATGGACAAATATAAACATTATTTACACCTCAGAAATGACCAAACATCCCCCTTTTCTGGCTAATATGAGTGACTGCTCCTTGTTTATCAATTATAATTTTAGCCTCTGTATAGTTTTCCCCCTTTGTAGGTAACATTTACTAAGATGCCCAACACAGAATACACTTGCACCCTACAACATCCAATCAAGAACTCACCCCAAAAGCACCTAATACGAGCCCCAATTCTTTTTTTTATAGGTTAGAAAAATGTGTGGGGTTTTTGTTTGTTTTTTTATATTAAGGCTTTGTAGTTGCATTTACTAAGTTCCTGGTTTCAGCTGGCATCTTAAAAATATATCCCTTTAAGTTATGATTTTAGGTTCTCAATTGACAAAGGTCAACTAGACAATGACAAAGTCTAAAAAATGCCCAACATTGACAAAGAAATTAGTTTGAAAACTAGAAAATCTGCCTTCAAAAATAGCTATTTCTACCAAAGTGGACAAAAGGTATTGTTGTTTAAACAATTAAACTACAATTAAACTACAATTTTATTTTAAATATCACCATCCCTTGGGAAATACCACTATAGCTTGAAAAATCACATTCACTTACAACTCACACTCTTGATCCTTGAAATGACATCTTATAATTCCGATACGCAGTATGCTTCTGAGTCAGTAGTTTTACCCTGGATGCCCTTTAAAGAAACCTTTTGAATGTTAAAATGATGTATGACTTTTTATTAAACTTACTAGCCAATTTGCTACTATGTATATCAAGAGCAATGTTCCCCCCCCTTTTTTTTTTTCAATATTTATTTATTTATTTGGCTGCACTGGGTCTTAGTTGTGGCACATGGGATCTTCAATCTTCGTTGCAGCATGTGAGATCTAGTTCCCTGACTAGGGATCAAACCCAGGCCCCCTGCATTGGGAGTCTTAGCCACTGGACCACCAAGGAAGTCCCTCCCCTTTCTTTTTTAAATGTAATTTTAAAATTTATTTTAATTGAGATAACAATGATTTATAAAATATAAGTTTCATGTGTTCAAAACCAAAGTCCTTAATAAGTCTTTTCTAACACTCTCTTACTGAGATATCCCACAGTTCACCATTGTGTGCATTCTGCCTTGCTGCAGTAAGTAATAAATCCAACTTGTTTAACTCTGTGTACCCCTGGTGGTCTTTAGCTAAAGACCACTGATAACATCAAGAAATACTGTTAATTTGGGGGTGTGTGATAATGGTGTTGTGATAATGCTAAAAATGTCTGTTAAAAGTTTATGTAAGGGCTTCCCTGGTGGCGCACTGGTTGAGAGTCCACCTGCCGATGCAGGGGACACGGGTTCATGCCCAGGTCCGGGAAGATCCCACATGCCGTGGAGTGGCTGGGCCCGTGAGCCATGGCCGCTAAGCCTGCGCGTCCGGGGCCTGTGCTCCGCAACGGGAGAGGCCACAACAGTGAGAGGCCCGCATACCGCAAAAAAAAAAAAAAAAAAAAAAGTTTATTTAAAAAAATTTAAAATTGAAGTATAGTTGATTTACAATGTTGTGTTAGTTTCAGGTGTACAGCAAAGTCATTCAGCTATGTATGTGTGTGTATACAGATATATATATACACACACACATATATATATTCTTTTTCAGATTATTTTCCATAATAGGTTATTACAAAATATTGAATATAGTTCCCTGTGCTATACAGTAGGTCCTTAATTTTTATCTATTTTATATATAGTTTTGTGCATCTGTTAATCCCAAACTCCTGATTTATTTAAATTAGGAATTAAAAGTTTATTTTTATTAAATAATTGTCTTGTCAACCCTCAGAATGGGAGAAAACATTTGCAAATGAAGCAACTGACAAAGGATTAATCTCCAAAATTTACAAGCAGCTCATGCACCTCAATATCAAAAAAACAAACAACCTAATCCAAAAATGGGCAGAAGACCTAAATAGACATTTCTCCAAAGAAGATATACAGGTTGCCAACAAACACATGAAAGAATGCTCAACATCATTAATCATTAGAGAAATGCAAATCAAAACTACAATGAGGTATCACCTCACACCAGTCAAAATGGCCATCATCAAAAAATCTACAAACAATAAATGCTGGAGAGGGTGTGGAGAAAAGGGAACCCTCTTGCACTGTTGGTGGGAAATGTAAATTTATACAGCCACTATGGAGAACAGTATGGAGGTTCCTTAAAAAACTAAAAATAGAACTACTATATGACCAAGCAATCCCACTACTGGGCATATGCCCTGAGAAAACCATAATTCAGAAAGAGTCATGTACCCCAAAGTTCACTGCAGCTCTATTTACAATAGCCAGGACACGGAAGCAACCTAAGTGTCCATCGACAGATAAATGGATAAAGAAGATGATGCACATATATACAATGGAATATTATTCAGCCATAAAAAGAAACGAAACTGAGTTATTTGTAGTGAGGTGGATGGACCTAGAGACTGTCATACAGAGTGAAGTAATTCAGAAGGAGAAAAACAAATACCGTATGCTAACACATATATATGAAATCTAAAAAAAAAAAAAAAGGTTCTGAAGAACCTAGGGGCAGGACAGGAATAAAGACACAGACGTATAGAATGCACTTGAAGACACGGGGAGGGCGAAGGGTAAGCTGGGACGAAGTGAGACAGTGGCATGGACTTATATATACTACCAAACATAAAATAGATAGCTAGTGGGAAGCAGCCACATAGCACAGGGAGATCAGCTCGATGCTTTGTGACCACCTAGAGGGGTGGGATATGGAGGGTGGGAGGGAGACACAAGAGGGAGGGGATATGGGGATATATGTATATGTATAGCTGATTCACTTTGTTATAAAGCAGAAATTAACACACCATTTTAAAGCAATTATACTCCAATAAAGATGTTTTAAAAAAAAAGAATTGTCTTGTAAGTCTCTTGCTCTGTAACAGTTCTCTTTCCTCTTTTGCCCCCGGACTGGGTTAGGCTGGTTGTATCCTTATGATATCCTTTTCTTTTAGAGATACAACTCAAATTCTGGGTGAAATGACATGATGTTTGATATTTGTTTTAACATGCTCCAGGAAAACAAAACTCAGTTATTATAGTAAGTAAGGGGAAGAATTAAGAGTGCAAAATCATGGTAATCATTGAAGCTGGATAATGGTTACAGGGAGGTTTCATCATACACACTCCTGAGTATGTTTGAAAATCCATAATTAAAAGTTCTAAAGAAAAGATATATAACTTTCCATACAGAAGGGGACAGAGAGAAAATGTACTGGTCTAGACCTTGGCATCCGATATAGTAGAAAAAGAAAATCTTACGTTTTGGTCCAAATTCACGTTACTTGTGTAATCCAAAATTATTCCCTTAAGAGAATAATTTTATTTAAAGAAGGTTCTAGCTTTCATTAAAGAGGGTCCCCCAGGCAATTAGTGTGAGCAAATGGACCTATCTCTGGAAAACTCAACTTCAAGCCAGGCCTCAAAGAATTCCCACAGATAAAATTCTAAGTAAACTGAGGAAGTCACAGTTTAAAAAATTATGAAACACAAATATATAAAATATATAATGTACCATGAGTGAGAAGCAGTCAAAACACAGGCAGCAGGAAGAAGAAAGCACAATACTGCAGGTATTAGACTTTTTAGACATTATGTAAAAAAAACCCTATATTTAACAGGCTTAAAGAAATTAAGAGAAATATGGATGAATATGGAATAAGATACGCTAGAAATGATGAAACAGTTTTAAGAAACAAACGTAACTTTTAGAAATGAAACAGATTCGTTGAAGTTAGAAATTCAATGCAACGATTAACTACCAGATTAGAACTTTGTTACACCATTTGATGAGAAACTAGCTAGGAATTTCCTAGAATTAGTAAAAGACACTAACCTTTGGATCCAGGAAGCACAATAAATCCCAGACTGAAAGAATAAAAAGAAATCCACACCTACATTTATTTTCTTCTTTGGTATTTGATTTTTCCACCCCCACAATCTTAAAAGTAGACAGGGAAAAAACTCAGGTCACCTAAAAAGGACAGACAAACTGATGTCTCACGTCTCAAGAGCAACAAAGTATGTCAGAAGGATGACACCTTCAGTGTGCTGAGAGAAAAATAACTTAACAACTTAGAATTCTAAATCCAGTTAAAATATCTTCCTTAGGTTCAAGGGTGAATTTATGAAATCAAACCCTGAATCTAATCAAGCTTTTGGACTAACTACTTTTAATAGGAAATACAGAGATAAACAAGTTAAATAACACAAAGCAGCAGCAATCAGCTAAATCCATAATGTAGGACAAACGCCTTGATATCTCCAATAAGTCAATGGATTTTTAAAAAAAAGGAAAAAGGAGGAGGAGGGGATAAAACAAACTTAAGAGATACATATTCAAAAAAACAAGGTGGGTACCCTGTTAAGATCCTGATTTGAACAAACTGTAAAAAGATATTCTGGAGACAACTGGGGAACTTTGGAGTTTGCCAGGTGGGAAAACGCGGTGATGGTTATGTACCAGCCAGAGACGCATGCTTAAGTACCGATGAAAGGACATGACGTCCAGAATCTGCTGTAAAAACACTCCAGAAAAAAGAAAAAGCAGGTGACTAGGCTACCAGCACTGTCCAACTCTTATGTACACTATCTAATACAATAGCCACCATTTACATATGGCTATTGAGCACCTGAAATGAGGCTAGTGTTATTTAAGTAATTTAAATTTTAACTTAAATTTGAATAGCCACATATAGCTAGTGTATTAGACAGCTCAGGCCTACGGGATCCAAGAATGGTAAAATATCGGTAATTGTGAAAACTGAGTGTTGAAGATATGATTCGCTATATTATTTTCTCTACTTTTGTGTGTGCTTGAAAATTTCCATATGAAAAGCTTAAAGTTTTAAAAGGGGAGTAAAATAAAGCCATTTTAAAGTAAAGACCCAAGAGAGCTTACCCATCTAAAGATCATCACTAAAGTAAATTCTCAGTATTCCAGGAAATAGGAATTTGTATGTCTGAAATGTTAAGTGAACTTTGATTATATAAAATAATAATAGCAATATCTAATTTGTGAGATGGAAAAGCAAGCTGGAATGCTACTGAATAATAAAAATATATAAACTGGGAGGGATGTGACTAGTCTTATGCTCCTGGTATTCTTCCGTTAGAGAATAAAGGTATTGATTAGCTTTAGACTTTAAGTGTGCATGATAAAATACCTAGGGCAACTACTGAAGAACACAGTGGGCTTAACTCACAGGCTAGAAGAAACAATGGAATGAGGAAAAAACTTCAATTATTACAAAGGCAACAAAAATAAGCAGGGGAAAAAAGCAACAAAAGCAAGTAAAATAAACAGCATGTTGTAAGATGGCAGAAAATGTCTTAATCAATAATCACAATAAATGTACAAATAAATAGACTGAACTCTATAGTTTAAAAACAAAGACTGCCATGTTAGATTAAGATAAATTTCAGCTCTATGCTGTTTCACGAGATGCACTAAAAACAAAACAACACAGAAAGACTAAATCTCAAAAATGGAAATGATATACCAGGCAAATATTAACCAAAATTAAGTTTGTTTGGCTAACTTAATTTCACACATTTTTAAGACAAAAGGCACTACAACAGGTAACTACATTAGGATATAAGATTCAATTAACGAGAAAGTATAAAGATTCTGAAGTTATATACACAAGTAACATAGTCTCATAAAATTTATACACAGAAGCTAACAGAATTAAAGTAGAAACTGACAAATCTCCATCAGTGTAAGAGACTTTAACACACTATTCTGAGTAATGGATAATCAGAGGAAAAAAAGAGGATTTGAAGGTCTGAATAGTAAAATGAACATCCTTCATCTAAAACACTTATAGACACAACTCTCAATAGAGAATACATATCTTTCTCAAGCATAAGTGGAATGTTTACAAAACTGACCCCACTGCTATACTATAAAGTTAGTCTTAAGCCTTTCAAAGAAGATGTATACAGATATGTTCTCTGACCAAAATGAAATTAAGTTATATATTAATTACAAAAGTAAATTATGTTGAAACATATGAAACTGCCATTTTTATAGGTTAAAAAAAAGGTTGAATGTTAGCCGTTTCACCATAGTTCAATCTAATAGAAAAAAAGCCATTGACATCTGGAGTTTAGAGAACATTACTACACTTACGAAGAACTCATGGGTAAAAGATATAATTAATGAATTAAATTAGAAATTAAAAAGTACATTAATACTATGGTATTGATCAGTGCTAAGTACCAAAACTTGTAGGTTGCAGCTAAAGTGGGCCTTAGGATAAAAAAAAGTAGGCTTTATGTACTTATATAAGAAAAAAAGTTAAAAATTAGTCTAAGTTTCCAATTTAAGAATTTAGGGAATTCCCTGGCAGTCCAGTGGTTAGGACTCAGCACTCTCACTACGAAGGGCCTGGGTTCGATCCTTGGTCAGAGAACTAAGATCCTGCATGCCACGTGGCGTGGCCAAAAAAAAATTTAGAGGAAAAAAATCTCAAAATAAACTTTTAAAAATTGAAGGAAAGAAAGAATAATATGATGAACTAGAAAACAAAAATCCAGAAAAGATCAAACAAAAACAATTGATTCTTTGAAAATTAATAGGAAAAATCATGCAAGATTATTCAAGAAAAAAAGAGGGAGAAGGTGCAAAGAAAATTGAAAAGCAAAAAAGAACACAATTATAGATGCTGCAGAGAATAAACATGTAAGATATTGTGAATAACTGTATGCTAATCAAGCTCAGAAGTCACAGGAAATAGCTCAATTCCTAGAGAAATAAGACTAGAAATAACAAACTGAATAGTCCTAAAATAATTATCAAAAATGACCTGGACAGTGATAGTTGCACAACCCTGTGATTGTGACTAATGCCACTGAATTGTATGCTTTAAATGTTTATAATGGCAAATTTTATATTGTATATATTTTACCACAATTTAAAAAAATGTATAAAAGTGGAATAATCTGGGTTGTTGCTGACCCCTTCAGAGAGACTCCAGGTCTCTCCAGCCCAAATAATTCACTGCCTAGATAGATTCTTTAAAAAACAAAACAACAACCAAAAAACCGAAAACAAAATAAAGAACTAGGCATACAAATTTCTCCCATGAAGAAAACACCAGGCTCAGAGGTTTTATAGATCAGTTCTGCCATTCAAAGAAGAGAAAATTCTAATCTGACTCAAATCTTTCAGGGATTAGACACACTTATGCAAAACTCCAGAAATGTGCACGATCCAAAACGTCATGTGTGCATTTTGATTAATCTATGACAGTACCTTACATAATTACCATGCGGGGAAAGAAGGGGAGGGGATGGACAGGCCACTTTTAAGATGATGTCACAAAACAGTTTGCCTTATCAAAGGGATTACCTTGATTAAGTAGATAAAGGAAGAGGAATGTTCCTTGAGATTGGTATAATACTGATATCAAACATGACAGCCATTATAAGAAAACAAAATGATACTGAGGTCTCATTAATAAACATAGATACAAAGAGTCTATAGAAAATAAGTCCAAATCAAATACATGAAAAAATGAGAAAGATAATACATCAGAACCAAGTTGAGTTTATCCCAGGAATGCAAGAGAGGCTTACTAGAAAATCAATTAATGTCATTTGTTTCATGAATAGATCAAAGTAGAAAACAGTATGATCATCTCAATAATACAGTAAAAGTGTTTGAGAATACCCAACATTGCATGATTTAAAAATAATTTTAGCCAACTCTATTAAAAAAACCTCAATTTTTAAAATGGGCAAAATATCTATTTTTCTAAAGAAAATACAATGGCCATTAAGCATATGAAAATATGCTTATTATTAGCCACCAGGGACATGCAAATGAATACCACAAGATACCACTTGACACTCATTTTGGTAGTTATAATCAGAAAGACAAATAACAATTGGTGAGTATGTGGAGAAATCAGAACTCATTTGCTGGTGGTAAAGAATAATGGTGCAGTCACTTTAGAAAACAGTTTGGTAGTCCACCAAAATGTTAAATATACGATTATCATATGAATCAGCATTCCACTCCTAGGTATAAACCCAAGAGAAATGAAAATGTAAGTCTACTCAAAAACTTTAACAAGAATGTTCATAACAGCATTATTTACAATAGCCTAAATGTGGAAATAACACAAATGACCATCAAATTATGAGTGGATAAATAAAATGTGATGTATCTATACAAAAGAATATTTTTGGCCATTAATAGGAATCAGTACTGACACTTGCTACAATGTGGATGAACCTTGAAAACATTATAGTGAAAAAAGTCATTCACAAAAGACAAAATATTGTATGATTCCATTTATATGAAATGTCCAGAATGGACAAGTCTATAAAGACAAGAAATAGATTAGTGAGTGGTGGCCTGGGGGGTAGGGAAGAATGGGGAGTGAGTGCTAATGAGTATGGGATTTCTTTCTGGGATGATGAAAATTTTCTAAAATTATATTGTGATGATGGTTGCACAACTCTGGGAATATACTAAAATTCACTGAATTGTACACTTTAGTTACATGTTAATTATAGTAAACGAGGAAAAGAGGAATAGAAGGAAATGTCTTTAAACCTGAAAATGTATCGAAAACATAGAGCAAGCATTTCAATTTACTAGATACAAGCTGAAGGCCTTTGAGACACAGAAAAAGAAGTGGCTCCTTCTACTAATCATGATACAGACAGTGCAGTAAGTTGGGGAGAGCGGAAAAGGATGGGGAGACATGATAGGTTGGAGGACTGTAAAAGAAGAATAAACCTGTCATTCATGGATGATATGTAAACATCCAAAAGCATCTATAGGTTAAGATTATTTGAAAACTAAGAGAGGTGTGCAACTTGCTGGATGCAAAATACACGTTCTGAGCGCTCAAAATAGAACGGGGGCAGTTGGCAATATCTAGGAATATTACACATGACCCAACAACTTTAGTTCTAAAAATCGACCTTAAAGTCCTAAGTACAGAAATATGAAGAAACATGCACAAGCCCATTCAGATGGGAACAACTCAATCGTCCACCAATAGGGGACTAGGCTGCTTCCACACACTAGAGAACTGTAAGCCAGATCAAAGAAAAAAAAAAAGGGCAGATCTCCGTGAACTGATGAGTACTTCAAAAAATGTCATAACGGAAGAAAATGAGGTACAAGAAAGGGCATCTTCTTAAGGAAAAGTAGTCAGACTTGGGGGAGGCCTTTTAAAGAGGGGAGGACAGGCGACGGAGAAAAGACCCTGCGGACGCGCCCTGCCCTTATTTCCAGACCCGCCTCCTCCCGGGGACAGACCACCCGAGCAGTCGTCCGGGAGACGGGAAGAAGCCGCGGCCCCAGCAGGCGCGAATGTAACGGGTCGGAGCTTGGAGGACAAGCGGGGCGTCCTGAGGCCCCGGGCGGGAAGTCACGCGTGAAGCCCGGCAGGAGGCCCCGCGGCCCGGGAGCAGCTGGCGCCGTAAACCTTACCCATGACCCCTCCCCACTATCGACCGGCCCTTCCAGACTCGTGGTCGGAACCTGGACTTGGGCCCAGCCGCATCAAACGCCAACGGATATGGAAACGGGTAAGATGCGCGAAGCAGCTATTGAGGACCAAGCCGCCAGCGGACGCGCACCTCCGCTTCGGGTCCCGGGCCTGAGGCTCCCGCCTCCAGTAGTTCAGTACCCCCCGAACTCCGATCGGGGAGCGGGGCTGGGAGGCGGGCCCGGAGAGAGTGGCTGAGGCCTGGTCAGGGAGCCTGGGCACAGAATTGAGGCGAAGGGCAGGCAAGTTTATTTTAAGCGAAGGAGGCTTATCAAGTAGAGTAACTTACTCTTGATTGCACATTTAAGTAAAATGGTGCGCAGGCACTTGAGCCCGGGTCTTTTACTCCATATGGTCTCCTCGATGGAAAAAGTAGAGGTCCCCAAGGTTTTGAAAAGGAGACTGAGCAGTCAGAAGGGAAAAGGAGTCCAAACTTCACTACTCAGCCGTTATGGATTCTCTTGCGGGGTCACTGCCCCTCCCCTTCCTAACCAAAGCAAGTCCCCCAGAAGTCAGAGAACTTTTTTGTCTGGACTCCAATTTAAACAATGATTATCCTGGTATTAAAAACAAAAAACAGTCTCGATCAGCACTTTAAGCTACCTGCCAAGAAATGGATTTTATCAGGGCCAAAAGAGGGCTGATTCTTAAATATGCATAACCGGAACCATGATTTAAAATGGAAATCTGGTAGTAGAGAAAAGACAGATTTTAAGGTGCTTTGGGGTTGTTGTTACTACAGTTAGACAGCCCGAAATAAGGATTTTAAAAATTTCAATAGCTTCCTCTCTGTGCCTTTTCTAGACCCCCCATGAATAAAACATCTGCCTAGACATAAAAAAACTTAATCTTTAGGAGGATCCTTATTATTTAATGGAATCACCCATATCTGGAGATCTGTATTTAAAAGCTCAACCCCTCCCAGCTGACCATGCCTCTCAGGCAGATCGGTTCTATAAAATATCTGCCCATGTAAAGAAGGGCCCAGGAATCTTAGGCACTTAATTACTAATATTAAAGACTAGAAGCATGTGTTTAAACCGGAAAAATATTAATCTACATTCCTTTCCAAAAATATTTTAAGGAGGCTAGGTTCTTTCACCACATAATGAGCACAGCCTGACAAGGCAGTATCATGTGAACTGTGGACTCCAGGCTTTGCTCAAGGAAAAAAAGGATGTTTTGAGGCAGAAGTGCCCACTAGCCTTTCTCAGCTCCACTGTAAACACATGGGGGTTAGCGTCCCCAACCCTCTTCAAAGTTGAAAACACCAGTACAACTTAACAGTTGGCCCTCTGGGTTCTGTACCTGCAAATACAACCACCTATGAATGGTGTAATGCTGTAGTACATATTCATTGAAAAAATCTACATATGAATGGATCTACATATGAAGTTCAAAATCTTGTTGTTCAAGGGTCAACTGTAATGACACATATCCATTAGAGTATCATACAGGGTATTTTTCACTGCCCTAAAAATCCTCTGTGCTTTGCTTATACATTCCACCCATCACTCCCACCAATCCCTGGCAACCACTGATCTCCACAGTTTTGCCTTTTCCAGAATGTCATATAGTTGGAATCATACAGTATGTAATCTTTCCAGATTGGCTTCTTTCACTTAGTAATATGCATTACTTAGTATATGCACTAAGGTTCTTCCATGTCTTTTCATGGCCTGATAGTCCATTCATTTTAAGCACTGGATAATATTTTGTTGTTTGGATGTGCCAGTTTATCCATTCACCTTCTGAAGGACATCTTGATTGCTTCCAAGTTTTGGCAATTATGAATAAAACTACTATAAACATTCATGTGCAAAGAAACAAAAAAAACCCAAAGCATGCATGTACTGGTTTTTGTGTGGACATAAGTTTTCAACTTACTTGGGTAAATGTCAAGGAGTGTGAATACTGTATCACTTGGTAGGACTATGTTTAGTTTTGTAAGAAACCACCAAATTGTATCCCAAAGTGGCTGTACAATTTTGTATTCCCACCAGCAATGAAATGAAATTTCCTGTTGCTCTATATCTTCACCAACATTTATCATTATCAGTGTTCCAGATTTTGGCCATTCTCACAGATTCATAGATTTGTAGTGGTCTCTTTTTTTCATGTGGGCCATCTTTTCAAATGCTTATTTGCTATCTGCATATCTTCCTTGGTGAGGTGTCTATTAAGGTCTTAGTCCATTTTTAATCAGCTGTTTATTTTCTTATTGCTGAGTCTTAAGAGTCCTTTATCAGCTGTGTCTTTTGCAAATATTTTCTCTCAATTTGTGCTTGTCTTCTCATTCTCTCAACAATGCCTTTTTTAGAGCAGAAGTTTTTAATTTTAATAAAGTCCAGTTTATCAATTATTTCTTTTATGGATCATGTCTTCCATGTCATATTTTTAAAAGTATTGCCACATCCAAGGTCTTCTAGGTTTTCTTCTATGTTATCTTCAAGGAGGTTTATAGTTGTGTGTTTAACACTTAGGGCTGCAATGCATTTTGAGTTAATTTTTGTGATGAGTGCAAGGTCGGTGTCTAGATTTATTCTTTTGCATGTGGGTGTCTGGTTGTTCCAGCACCATCTGTTGAAAAGAATTATATTTACTACATTCCATTTCCTTTGCTCCTCTATCAAAGATCAGTTGACCATATTTATGCTCAACATCATTAGTCTTTAAAAGTATGGGTCTACCTTGAAAAAAAAACACACAAAGAAAGGCAACTCATTTAAATAAAAATTTACTTGGTTTTCTTTCCCAGTATCAATTTTCTTGTATGCAGTAAGTGAAAACATGTACTCCAAAACCTTCCCAAGGTCTTATTTAAAAACCTCTTTGTAACAAAGGTTTTTCATTTAAAAAAAAAAACTTTTTAGGATTTTTATTTATAAAAAATATATAAAAGATATTCATTGAAAGCATTCTAATTGTTTTTACATTCATACATAATCTCTCCAGTGTGACTTTTACAATAAATTAATATAGCCTTTTCCACACTCCCTATATTTATAATTTATGGTTCTTCTCCAGTATGAATCATGTTTCCTAATGACAAAGAACAATCAAAGGCTTTCCTATGTCCCTTTCATTCAGGGGATTTCTCATTATGTGTGCTTTCATACTTTCCCAAAGCAGAAAATAAAAACTAAAAAAAAATCCTATACTTTTTACATTCGTAATATTTTCACACCCGTGAACTCACAGCTGAATATTAAAGTATAAGGCAGAGCAAAAGGCTTCCCACATTCCTTACAATAAGGTTACCTTCACTATGAATTAGTACATGTTCAGTAAGTGTGAAAGTATCAAAGGCTTTCCCACACTCTTTACAAGCGTTAAGTTCTCTCTCAAATGTGAATGTGTATACATTCAGAAAGGCATGAAGTATTACTAAAGGTTTTCCCATATTCCTCATATATATGGCTTCTCCCCACTGTGAGTTCTTAAATGTTTAATAAGACATGTGGATCGAGTAAAGGATTTCCCACATCCCTTACATTCAAAAGGTTGTTCACCAGTGTGAGTTCTCATGTGTACTATAAGGCCTGATGAAATAGTGAAGGCTTTCCCACATTTTTTACATTTATACACTTCTCTCCAGTATGTGTTTCTTTTATGTTGACTAAAGTACGAGTATTATCTAAATGCTTTACCACATTCCTTACATTCAAAAGGTCTTTCTGTGCACTCTTTATTTTTTAAATTTTTTAAAATTTAATTATTTTTGGCTACACCAGCCTATGTGGAATCTTAGTTCCCCAACCTGGAATAGAACCCGTGCCCCCTGCATTGGAAGCGTTGTCTTAACCACTGGACCACCAGGGAAGTCCCTACACTGTGCATTCTTAAATGTCGAATAAGAAATGAGAATCAAATAAAGGCTTTCCCACAGTGCTTATAATTATAAAGTTTTACCCCAGGGTGAGTTTCCAGGTGACTTTTAAAGCAAGATGAAATACTAAACATTTTCCCACATTCCTTACAATGATAAGGCATCTCACCAGTGTGAATTCTTCATATGCACAGTAAGGTATGAGGAACTAACAAAGGCTTTTCCACATTCTCCAGTTTAAATTCACATGTGAATACTGTTTTGAGAAAAGTAAACTCTGGGCTGCACTCCTTACAAACACAGTGTTTCTAGTATAAAATCTTATATGCTTAGCAAGATCTGGGGAATAAGAAAAGCCTTTTTCAAGTTTCTTACATTTCACAGGCATCAGTCCTCTGTGAATTCTTAAATGCTGAATAACATAAAGATTGAGTGAAAGTCTTCCCACATCATTTACACTCATAGGATATTTCTCTAGTGAGTTCGCATATGTACAAAAAGGTTTGTAGAATGTGAAAGAGCTTTCCTACGTTCTTTAAAAGCATACGTCCTCTCTCCACCATGAAAAAAAACGTTCCCTAAGGTACGAGGAAGAAGGTAAGCCTTTCTTACAGTCAGTGCATTTATAGGGTTCTCTTGAGTGTAAGTTTTCTTGTGAACCAGGTGTAAATTTTGTTTGAAGGCTGTTTCACACCGATTATACTCAGAAGCATTCTCTCCAGAATGGGTTTGCTTGTGTAGATCAAGGGCACAGTTCTTTATGAAGGCATTTTCACACTGATAACACTCACAAGTTTTCTTTCTAATGTAAGTTTTCCTTTGAGCCTTAAGGCATGAGTGTTCACTCAAGGCTTCTTCACAATGGTTAAAATTGATTTCTCTCCAATGTAGTTTCTCTCCTGTTGATGAAGATATTAATGATGACTTAAAAAGTTTTCCAACCTTGTTATATTCAGAGATTTTCCCCTCTGCCTTGAATTGTTTTTCTATACAAGAAACAAATTAGTATGGCTGAAGTTTTTTATTTGTTTTTGTTTTTCTTCCATTTTCACTGCAATGCATGGTTCCAGACCCTCAGTGCTTTCAAGCAGAATGAAGTGATCATTCTGCTAGAAAGTTTTGTTGTATTCTTTACTTTCAAAGGGATTTTTATAGACTTTAGCTGATAATTGATCAAGATGAAATTATTTATCAAAAACTTCATCTGGGGCTTCCCTGGTGGCGCAGTGGTTGAGAGTCCGCCTGCCGATGCAGGGGACATGGGTTCGTGCCCTGGTCCAGGAAGATCCCACATGCCACGGAGCGGCTAGGCCTGTGAGCCACGGCTGCTGGGCCTGCGTGTCCGGAGCCTGCGCTCTGCAACAGGAGAGGCCACAACAGTAACAGGCCCATGTACCACAAAAAAAAAAAAGAAAAAAACTTCATCTGAATGACATATATGGGAATGTTCAGCTGAGTGAACTCTGTGTGAAGGAATATATCGTGAGGGGTGTTTAAAGTTTTTGCCAAATTCACGATGCCCAGAGACTATGAAAAACAGGTGAATGACACTAGTCTCAAATATCTGTCATGGTTATCGTGCAGCTTTCCTATCTTATGGAACTGCTAATTTTCCACTAGTGTGGAAGGCAAGGAATTATATCTTGTGAATCTTACCATTTCCACCACACTGGATTTTTTCCCATGCAAAATATTCCACTGAGGTGCTGACCATCTGGCATTAAGACAAATCTCCCAATCTGAAATAAGATTAAAAAAAATTATGTTCTTGGAGAAATAAATGGAAGGAAGATGTTAAAAATGAAGGCCAATGTGTATTTACTTTCAAACATTGACTTAAGATACATTTGAAAACAAAAAGAAAGGGGCTTCCCTGGTGGCACAGTGGTTAAGAATCTGCCTGCCAATGCAGGAGACACGGGTTTGAGCCCTGGTCTGGGAAGATCCCACATGCCGCAAAGCAACTAAGCCTGTGCACCACAACTACGCCCGTGCGCCACAACTATTGAGCCTGCGCTCTGGAGCCTTCGAGCCACAGCTACTGACTGAAGCCTGCACACCTAGAGCCTGTGCTCCGCAACAAGAGAAGCCATCACAATGAGAAGCCCGTGCACCACAACGAATAGTAGCCCCCACTTGCCGCGACTAGAGAAAGCCCGTACACAGCAACGAAGACCCAACGGAGCCAAAAATAAATAAATAAATTTATTTTAAAAAAAAAAAGAAAAGATTAAGAAGTTTGGCTGGACTAAGAGTTTGGCATGATAAGGTGCTGTGGTCAAATTGGTAGGTGATTTACTAAGAAATGATTCTATAAATGTTGAGACTGACAATGAACAGAAAGCAGCGTAACCAGGAAAACAACGTTGAAAGGAAATGGATAAAGAGCTTAATGCAAATGCAAAATTTAAAGAAAAAAATGGGACAGATCCTACTGTCAAGCCAAAAGGAAGTTTAAGAAGGCGAATGAAAAGTTGAAGAGAAAGGGAAGTTTGAGGTACCCAAGGAACCTCAGAACCCAAATGACCTCAGCATCCTTAGGAAAAAAATTCTTCAAAAGCCTCCTGTTTAACATTTCCAAATGGACTGCAGCTCTCATGGATTACAGCTCTTTCTCATAAAGAATCACATGTGCCTTTTCCCTCACTTGGAAAACTCTTCCATTTTCTTCAGCTTTCCTCTTTGTTCCACCTGAAAGATCAGACCAGGTCTGCATAGCTGGTGCCCTGCTCTCAGAGAAAGATGCCGGATGTAAGAAGAACATGCAAGGGATGACAAATACTTCCATAAATAAGGGGCCAAGACTCTGCTCTTCAGGGATACCAAATACTGTCAGGTATAACTTGAGAAGCAACAAAATTGTTCATGTCCACTTTATCAAACCAGTAAATTTTCAAATAAAACTAAAATGCAAATAAAACTAAAATGCAAACACACACACACACACACACACACACACACACACACTCACTCTCACTCTCTCTCTCCCACTGTGCACCAAAAGGGTTGCCAGTCTTTTGCCTAAAACCCAAGCTCAAGCTTATATATATAATTTTGAAGTCCTAAGCCTTTTATCCTAGAAAAATTAAAGCCAATACAATGAACAGATCTTCATTTTCAAGAGGAACATCCTGGCATCAGGCAACTGCCATCTCCATCAATGTTCCCTGGAGAAAGAGGAAGGGAGACTCAAAGCCTAGACAGGTTTTATGTTCTTCCATAATCAACCCCAGGGCTTGATGGTCCTCAAGCCCCTTTCTCCTCTCTACCTGGACGTATTCATGGTGACTTCATCCAATTACGTAGCTTTAAGAGCACCTCTCTCACCTAACTGAACGTATCTCACCACAACTAGATTGTGACCTCTTCTGGTCTTATTTTTCTCTGTTGACAGGTTAGCCATAGTCCTGAGCACATTACAGACACAGTAAATGCTGGTAAATGAATTATTCCTCCAGTGACAGTACAAATTCTCAGAGGCACATGTCGGCTCCCTGTCTATCATAGCCAAATGAGAGCACACAATCAGCATGGACGAATTGGACTGAATTAGTAAATACTGGAATGAATTAGTAAATACTGGAGTGATAGTATCATTCTCCTGTGTAAATGAAAGGCCCTAAGAAAGACCTGAGGAAATTTAACTGGGGACTCAGTCCCTAAGCAGGCCCTATTTGAAACAGAAGCTCTGTTTCACTAGTAGGAAACATATCCACCTCGTAGGAAGAAGCATGTGCTTTTATAGAAGAATAAATTTCCTACTGACCTGAAAATAATTTGTCAGACACCCAGTCACAATCCTTTCCCCTTCTGACTTCTCCTCATGAAAAGAGAAAAAGTCTTGAGAAAGACAACATTGAGGAGAAGAAAAAAACCTGAGAATCCAGGCTGCCCACAGTTTCCATACTCACAAGCCTGGCAGCCACTCCACACTAATTCTAAGTGAACATACACACACACACACACACACACACACACACACACACACACACACACACACGCTGCTGCCATAAAATGCCCTATAGCCCGCCTCATCTGAAGTCAGAAATGGGATTTGGGGCTTTGATAAACAAGAAGAAGAGTTTAATAATCTAATCTCATTTTACAGATAAAGAAATTAAAGTCCAGAGAAGTAAAACTGTTGGGGAATTTTTTGGCTAACAATAATAACTCATGTGATTAAGCAGAACCTCTCCCACAAAAATAGGCATACTTACCCCTCTTTCCCAAGCCCCAGGATTTAGACAACAGGATACTGTTATATACTTAAGCCCCCTCCTAGACAGCCCAGAAGCAGGACTGCATAGACCCAGACCACAAGACAGGCTGCTCACAGGCCAGTTAAAGCACGGTCTCTGAAAGGAGCATCAACAAGGACTTACCACAAGGGAAAAGGTCAATGGCTGGCATCCTGTGAATCTGTTAATGAAATCTGCCTTAACATGTCTTATTCCCAAAGTCTCTTCAAGACAGTTTCTGAATTTAATGGATAAGTTAATCTCAATTCCTCTTGATTAAGTAGGAGTCTTGCCTCATACCATCAATCTTTATGCAGGAGGCATTTCTCATCTGTCATCAAGCATCATTCATTAGCCATCTCTCTGTAGAAGATGGAAGTTATATTATGTGAAAGTCATTAGAAACTGTAGACCACATAAATATAAATAATAATTGTCATTTACTGAGCACTCATTATGTGCCAGAACACACATACAGTGGAAGCTCATATGATTATCAACAGTTATTATTACTGTCATTCAATAGTTGAGGCAACTTATGTTCAAACAGGAGTAGTAATTGGCCCAAGATCACCAATTAAGAAGTCGTGAGCCAGAGTCTGAATGCAGGTTACTCCGTCTCAAAAGCCTGAACTCCTGAGGTTACCGTTATTCTCCAATATGAGAATTTATCTTCAATTAAAAAAAATGCAATTATCTGTTAAGCACAATAAAGGAAAGCACAATAAAACAAGATATGCCTGTACATTATAAACAGTAATTGCTGTCAACATACTTTCTTGGAAACAGACATTCTCACAGACCTTGAGCCTGCGACCCTCCATAACCACTTGTCCATTATACTTTGGGTCATGGAAGCAATACCCCATGAACACAGCATAACTGCTGAGGCCTCCTTATGAGAGGAGGGAACCAAATCTGGGCCCTTTCATATATTCCACCTTCAGGAGGCGTGGCCTCCCCGTCTCTTGCCAGATGCCATGGTGCTGGAGGATGTCACCCCTCCCCCAGACCCTTGACTACCTAGGAAGCCCCCTGGGATTAACTGAGTAAATAGCAATGAGAATTGGAGGACTATACAAATGACACTGTTAACCATCATATGTAATGGAGCCTGATGGAATGTTGCTGCTTTCCATCCCTTAGCCATGATGTCCCTAAATAAAGGATGGGACCCAAGAAACAACACACTTGGTCAAACTTCAGGCAGTCATCTCAGCACTGGATGCCCTAGCCAACAAATGGTCCCATCATCACATTTATTATAAACTGTTGGGCTATTATCTAAAATTTGTCCTATTTCATGGTACAGAACTCTGGCAATCTCTTGCCTCACAGGCACTGAAAATATAAATCAAAATCACATGTCTTTACCTATAACTAAGACTACAGTACAAGGCCTTGCCAGGATGCTCGTTATTCCCTTTGGAGTTATAGGCATTACTGCTAGTAACAAAGACACGCATTTCACTGCTTAGAATACACAATGTTGGGCTCTCGGAAAAGGTATTCATAGAACTTTCATGACCCCAATAACTGGTTTAACTGAGATGCTTAATAGTCTCCTGAACAATTCCTATTCATTAAATTCCAGTCCAACAAATAAACCTGAAAAGTTCTCTATTTTGCCTCAAACCTTAACTTATATTTATAATTTTTTTAATCTTGCCCTATCCCATAAGGGCTGGAGGCCAGATTGAGGGGGTGTACTCCACTGGGATCTATTAACCATAGATTGTCCCAAAGATCAGGCAGCTGTTCTACTGATATGGGAGCCTAAACTTCATTCAAAAACTAAAAACCCTGTCGAGTTTAGCTACATACCACAGTTTAGGTAACTGTGGACTTATTATTGGTCTGGGTGCTTTCATTGGTTTACAATCCAGAGGCCCAAACCCTCCAAATAAGACAGTGTTTCAACCAAACATGGCAAATGCTGAGATCCACATCAACTGGAGTAGGTACCCACTTGAAAAGGATACTCCAGTCTCACACTCAGCAACATCGCACTGGCCCAGGAGCTCACCACCAGAGATGACGTCACCCCAGGAGACATCACCCCAGTCTGAGATCTCGCCATTGGAGATGACTTTGTCCCCTGGGCTAACTTGACCCTGACACTAAACCCCAGGGACTGTTTCTTCTAATGCACAGATTGGACATAGGACACTTTGTGCTTTTCTTCCTTTGATATTAGGAATTCTATTATGATTCTGAGTTCCTTGTCTGCTTAGCCCACGATCCAGGTATACTCCTTGCTCTCTGCCAAAACATACACCCCTACACTCCATGCCTACAAGGAAATCTGGTAGAGGTCACTAGTATCGATATCATTCCAAAAATTAATGGACTGTGTGATTCCAACTATATGACATTTTAGAAAAGGCAAAAGTATGTAGTAGTAAGAAGACCAGAGGTTGCCAACGATTGTGGGGGTCAGGGAGAATAGGCAAGACACAGGGTTTTTAGGGCAGTGAAAATACTCTGCATAATACCGTAACGAGGGAAACATGTCATTACGTGTTTGTCCAAGGCCACAGAATCTACAACACCAAGAGTGAACTGTAATGTGATCTGCGGACTGCGGGTGATTATGAGGTGCCCATGTTGGTTCATCAACTGTAACAAATGTACCGCTCTGGTGGGGGATGCTGATAATGGGGGAGGCTGGGGGGAGAGCAGGGGACAGATGGGAACTCTCTGTACCTTCCCCTCCATTTTGCTGTGAACCTGAAACTGCTCTAAAAACAAAGTTTTAATTTTAAAAAGGAAAAGGAATTAGTGGAGATTACTGCTTTCCCCAGGAGGCACGTGCCTCATATTGGCCAACACCTAGACCCTCTGGGAAGAGGGCCACCCACTCCCTGATGCTTTCTTCCACTAACTGCCTCCAGCTTTCCACCAAGACCTTCTGCGTTGCAGCCACCAGCACTCCTTCCCCTTGGTTCCACACACAACCACCAACCTTTACACGTACTTTACTAACTTATCAGCTCATCCCCTCCAACACCACCGCCAGATGTGTCAACCTGATATGAGAGTATATCTAATCTACTCTACAACTCCACTAAGATATTGTTAGGGACTGCAAAAAATTTCAGATTTATTTTCTTGACTAATGCAATATAAATGGGAAACTTAAATTATAGGCTGGCCTACAAGGGCTCCTCTCGTACTTTACGTGTGTTTCTCCTTTCCATTATCACAGTAAAATGTTTTCTGTGTTGGTTAGGGGCACTTACGCCACACTGTCTAAAAGTCTCTACTATCATTGCCCTGGTTTCCTTACTCTCATCAAAACATGAGTATCGACTGTATTGGACGCGCGCGCGCGCGCACACACACACACACTTTTTCTGTATATTATATGACTTTTGACATCTGAAAAAATCCTTTCTGGCTGGGGAGAGACTGCTTCTTGGGGCTAGCCAACTCTGAGAAATAACAAAGGACTCAACCCGAAGCATGACTTTGATATGCAAACTAACCAATCGAGAACCATACTGACCTCCAGTAGACCCATCCACTGTAGGAGGCAATATTTCTCTGCCTTAAACATCCCAGGGCCAGGTAGCAGGCAACTAGAGACCACCCGTATACCCAAAGCCTGCCAAAATTATTCAAAGCAGTCAATCCTGGCTGTTTCCTCTGCCCTGCCTTGCCTTTCCCATACAAACCCCAATAAAGGCAGTGGTCTAAACCTTCCCCTCTCTCCTGTGCCTTCTGCCTCTTGACCATCCTCGTGTTTTCCCACATCACCCTGCATGGTTACATGTTGCCTCGCCTCTAGGACTTAAGAGTAAAATAAACTTTGTTTTTTCCTGGGCCTCCAGTCTCCCCTTGTGGCGGCACTTGACTGACCATCTCATGAAAGAATATGTAACAGAGTTACTATTGCTTTCTTATTCACTGAGAAACTTTGTTCTGTAAAATCAGAGACTATCAGAGATTCACTGTTTGAAATTGTATCAGTAAGACTGAAACATCCCAATTTTGCCTGGAGGATATACATCATTATTTTAATATTTGACATCAAGAAGGAGTCTTGATTTAAAAACCTGGAACTGAGCTTCAAATAAAGGGTTTCTGGAAACAATATTCCACATCTATCTTAATTTTATTGTTTCCAAGGAAACAAGAGCCTGGGTTGTTTGTAGTACAGACCTGATGTTAACCCCTTAACACAGTCCTGCTTTGCTTTGAGACTATCAAATTACTGCTTCCTTTAAATTTCACCTAAAATGTCACAATTCTCAGAATCCATAAGTATACATTTTGCTTTGTTTGGTTGAGACATCCACAGTTCCTCTGCTATGCAGTCTCCCTCACTGAAATGAGTCAAAAAAATCTGGGTTTTTTTGCACTACAGGTTTGCTCCTACTGTTATTAGGCTGCTTTGGTTAGGATAATTGGAAGCAACACAAATTCTATCCATAGGACGCTAGTTGACTAAACTACCATACATGCACTAATAAAGGGCTCAGCAGCCACAAAAAAGGATATGGAAAATCACTATGAACTGATATAGATTGATTTCCAGTATTTAGTTTAATTGGGGAAAGAAGTACATTCATGTGAAGGTAAAAAGGAAGGAAGGAATATATATATATATATATATATATATATATGAATTTTGAGAAAGTTGACATCAGAAACTAATAAAATGGAAATGGTTAGCTACTGGTGGTAATGTGATGTGAGACTTCTGAATATACCTTTTTATACAGTTTTACCTTTGAACCGTGAAAAAGTTTTATAAATTAAAAAAGTAAGGTAATTCAGAAAGGAAGCAAACCTTAAAACTAAATGTAAAAAAATAAAAAAAATAAAAAAAAAATAAAAAAAAAAATAAATGTAAACAGAAATGTACATAATAGTGTATCAAACTGATAACAAAACCATGAGAGAAAAGACTTAGAGTTCATACAAATATTTGAGCACAGTACTATGAACTGCATATACTTAATATAAACCATTAAGGACAAAAAAATGCGAAGAAACTTAATACTTTATTGAGCAAGTCTACCATTAGTAATATTGGTATTATAATTTTTGAAACTACTGTACCCATACTGTTGGATAAAACAATATATTAATGGTATTACAAACCAAGGTTTTTATAATAAGAGAAAAGAGATACAAGTATAAAATAAAGAAAAAAGCACATATTAAATTTTTACTAGGAATGAGTATGAACTTACAATGTAAGAAAATATATTTTTAATTGGGTTTTTGAAGAATAACAATATGAGAGTATGTTCATGCTAATAATTTATATGAAAAGGAGGATATAAAATTATAAATACAATTTGATTTCAATTTTGTCTCAAAATATATATATATATATATATTTTTTTTTTAGATAACCACTGAAAGGCCTAGATACAGTTATACCCCAGTAGCACTGAGCCCATCACAGAGACCTTGGTGTCTATAAGGAAAGAGGAGAAATCATTTATTACAGGTCTGTAACTGGAAAGTACAAAGTGAACTGGGGATTTACACTCAAAGACTAATAGGTATGTGTTGAAGGGACACATGAGTCAAATTAAAAGGACTCCTCCTGGCCAAGTTTGGGACAGCTTGAGCATCAAATGACAGCAACTGTTTATAATATGATGAATGAAAGAAAAATCCAGGGATATGTTGTGACCACTCCGAAAGGGAAAAAAATATAGAGGGCAGGGGAAGTGGGGAGTGAAAGCTCTTGTTTACAGAAGACTGACAGCTAAAGAATAGAGAAGGAATGACAGAATTAGAAAAAAAAAAAATACCATTTCATAAGCTCCCAACGTAAAAACAGGTTGAAGCGAAGATCAACAAGTGATGTTAAAACCACTGATCGAAAGGGGTGGGGAAGAGATTATTCCCCTATTGCCAAGTATCACCCACAGATCACTAAAAAGAAAAATGTGACTACACGAGAGAGATGGGCACCTTGACTAAATGCTTTGCATTCCTAATACACAGTGGGAGAACTTGCATTTATGTGCCTCCTGATCCCATATTGATGGGATACAATATGAAGTACACAACATCACCTAGGAAATTTTCATGTCTCTAAACCTGCAGTATAACTTAGTAGCCATTGGCTCGCTCTATGTGGTTACTGTGAACATGAAATGTGGCTAGTGTGACTGAGGAACTGAATTCTTAATTTTACTTACTTTTAATTAAGTTTAGAAATAAAATTGCTCAGTTACTAAAAAACTTTTCAGCATGTTTGGAGCAATCTGGGTTTCCAAGTCTACTTTTTCAACAGTAAATTTTATGAAAGCTAAATACAGATCAAGAATTTCCAACAAAAATTTAACAGCCACACTGAGATGTGCTTAAGTATAAAATACATACCAGATTCCAACAGTTAGTACAAAAGAAATGTAAAATTTTTCATTAATAATTTTATATTAGCTACATTAGTCATTAATTTCACCAATAACTATATATTAATAACTGGATAAATTGGGTTAGATAAGATATATTATTAAAAATAACTTCATTTTTTCCTAACTTGGCTACTAAAATTTTTAAAATTACAACTGTACTTCATATTATATTTGTATTAGACACTACTGCTCTAGACACAATGTCCACTGTATGAGATAGACAAGTTAATTAAATGAAATCACAGGAAAACATCATATCAGAATGCCAACATTTTACAATACAAAAATCCTGAAATAGGCAGGAACCAAAAATACAGGCAAATGTTTTAGGTAAAAGAAATCTAAAACCAAAATGCAACGTGCAAATCTAATTTGGATCCTAGCTCTCCAAAAAACCGGACAACTATAAAAGATACTCTTGGAAAAGTGGAAAATTTTTGATTTTCTTGGTGGACAATGCAGTTTTGTTCTTAGTAGGAGACTGTCCTCATTCTTAAGAAATGAACGCTGAAGATTAAAGGGGGAAGTGAATGTCTGCAATTTCCCATTAAATGGTTCATCATAATATATATAACGAGAGATAAAATCTTAATTAGTGTATCTAGATGAAGGGTTCATGGATGTTCGTTTTATTGACATCACAGATTTTCTCTAGATAAGAATTTCAAGATGAGGGACTTCCCTGGTGGTCCAGTGGTTAGGACTCCACGCTCTCACTGCAGGGTCCCGGGGTTCAATTCCTGGTTGGGGAACTAAGATCCCCTAAGCTGCGCAGCACGGACAAAAATAATAATAATAATAATAATAATAATTTCAAGATGAATACCTGGAAGAAAAATCCACCCGTCAAAACTCATCTTACTTACGGTAAATTCAATTCCAACTTCTGCTACTAACAGAAACCAGCCTACGTCGTCTTCCTTCCCTGAGACTCCTATACTTTTGAAGCTTTGGGGCTTTACAGGGCTCTGACGTGGTAAATTTAGTATTTATATGAATTCCTTCACTCCTGCATTTATTTAGATCACACACACGTGCTGCCTAATAACCTGCAAAGGTTTCTCTTTCCAACGGAATATAACTTACCAAACTTCAATAACCGACACCCACGGCCGGAACAAAGCCACCGAGTGCTCACCGGGACCCGGGGACAGGAGGCCATTGGGGCCGGAGTGCCGGGACGAGAACGACAGAGATGCTATTCCTTTCCCTTGTGGAGAAAGGACCCAAAGGTTGCTCTGGAGCCTTTTGAAATCGGGAGCATCGCGGATGAAGACAAGGCCTGGCCGACCCGCCTCCTCCCAGAGCTGCCGCCCGGACCTCCGCTGGCCGAGCGGGCCCGGACTCTCGCGGGAAGGGCCGCCGCCCGGGAGCGCCGGCCGGAGGCCGGGGCGGCCGGGTCAGCGCGCGAGGCCAGCGTCCTC
This sequence comes from Leucopleurus acutus, assembly GCF_964270905.1. NCBI lineage: Eukaryota > Metazoa > Chordata > Mammalia > Artiodactyla > Delphinidae > Leucopleurus > Leucopleurus acutus. Next base: position 6,658,127 of record NC_139145.1, on the reverse strand, counting down.
TGACCCTCTTATTTGGTGTTTTCTCCTCCCGCTTGACCGCACAGAGGCGGGACACACCAAGAGGCGAGAATCTTACCTCAGACCCGCGCCGGACCACACAGCAAAGACAGCCGCCGCCTTGCGCACGCGCACTTTCAGGCTCCTCGCACAGCGAAAGGGGCGGGGCCTCGGAGGTTGCGCAGACGCCGGAGGCTGCTCTTCTTTGATCTCGGAGCAGAAGAGAGGTATCTTTTTCCTCCCGCGGATTGGTGCTGGGGTGCTGAGTCAGGCCCCGGAAGGCAGGGCTGTGGTCCAGGACCTGTGTAGTGGTTTGTTTTCCTCCATAGCCCATGCATCTTACATGTCTTACATGAATAACAATTGCTTTCAAATTTTGATGCGTAGTTGAATGCATCATACCTGTCATTGCACAACTCTTGCTGCACTTTCCCCACGGAGATATGTATACAGTTACCGCCTAGATGTACTTGACCTTTCCACATGGCAACATGAATTCCCTGTGCACCATTCATTTTTTCATTATAGTTTAGCTTCCTCTCTGTGATTCCCTCTACCTGGGAAGGGAGCTTCAAACCGCAGTTAGGGCGAGAGGGAGCAAACGCTTCTGCATCGCAGTCTGGGGCCTCTGACACTGGAGGTGAAGAGGTGACCCTAAGTTTAAGATGGCTTCTGCTAACTATGTGGCTGAGGCTGCTGTCCTGAAGCAATGGGGAGATTCTTTAGCCACTGAGTTGCGAGAGTGACTGTGATACCCAGTGGGACTCTGGTTTCCATTATGTTTTTGAGCTTGACGATCCATTTTAGCTACCGACAGATAAAGAAAACAGCTTATTGTAATTTGGGAGACCAAGAAATGTGGAGTTCTCAGTATTAGCCTGGAGTCAGTCAAAGGCTAACGGTGCAGTGACCTCCCACGGCAGAGATTCACGGGTGTTAATAATCATGTCATAGAAGGAGGCAAATAGTTAAGGTGGCTATGCACAGTCTACAATAAGTTTTAGGAATCTTATAAGTCATCTTTCAGTAAAAGAAAAGGGAATTTTTAACGGCTGTTATTCACTCTGGTGTGAGGGACTTGTTTCCCAGCGTTATGGTCATGAGCTATATAATGAACCTACTAAATCTGATTGAATTGTAATTTATCCTCAGAAAGTTTACATCTTCATTATTTATTTATTTATTTTTGGCCGCTGCAGCTTGGGAGTCTTCGTTCCCCCACCAGGGATAGGACCCTGGCCCTGGCAGTGAAAGCATGGAACCCTAACCATTGGACTGCCAGGGAATTCCCAGAAACTTTATGGCTTTAGATAGCAACGTTTTCCAGGGATGAAGAGATTCCTCTTGAGAGGAGGTTAGATCAGGTGAGTAGACCTAGAATCACAGTAGAAGGATAGGGAGGTCGAAAGTCTTGGAGATTTATGGCTGAGAAACTGGAAGAAGTATTAGGGGCTTTTAGTGAAGACTTGTGGCATCACGGTCCAGGTGTATTGTATTGTCTCATGAAACTGAAACGGTATTAGGAGTCAGGATGTAAAGGAATACTGGAGAAAGTAGGCCGCTGACCTCTTGTTCCTAGAGCATTTCCTGAAAACGTTTACCATTGTGAATACGTATCTCTTATAACTCTGAAATGTTTCTAAGGATTTGAGAGCCTTTCCTTTGAAATGTAATCATCAGGAAGGATAGGGCCTCTGTTTCCCAATATCTGGGGCTTCCCTGCACAGTGGCCCAGGGTAAGTCCTTTGTCCACTTTTCTCCAGCTTCTTCCCTTGCTCCTCCTGGGAGATCAGAAAGAGTGTGTATAGCCGACATGCTGCTCAGGGAAAAAAGCAAACAATGAGGTAAGACAGCAAAGGACAACAAACATATTTTTTAATTGTGGTAAAATATACATAACATAAAATGTAACCATTTTTAAGTGTACGACTCAGTGGCATTAAGTGTACGACTCAGTGGCATTAAGTACATTCGCAATATTGTGCAGCTACCCCCACTATCCATCTCCAAAACTTTTCCATCATCCCAAACAGAAGCTCTGTAGGGTAACAAACACTTTTATGAGATTGTTTCAATATTTTGGTCTCCAGGGTCTCTGGAGATGAGAAAGTATCAGTTTACTTGCAGTAAAATGAGGATGTTGAATTTGTAATCAACACAGTAAAACTCTAACGAGGTCTCATTCCACAAACTTTCTACGCCCCACGGTGACCTCTGAAGTGGATGCCCACATGTAGACACTTCAAAGAGCCTCCCGGAAGGAGCAGCCTCCCTTGAGATTGAACTTGAAATGACAGGACAAAATTCACTTTCTGGACACTATTATTCCCTTTAGCCTCATCCTATTATTTTTGGTGCCTATTTTGTATATTTTCCGCAGATGATGACATTGTTCTAAACACTCTGGTATATGGGACTTTCCTGGTGGTCCAGTGGTTAAGACTCTGAGCTTTCACTGCAGGGGGTGTGGGTTCGATCCCTAGTCGGGGAACTAGGATCCCGCATGCCCTGTGAGTGGTAATGATCAATCATATTACCCTGGACTTCTTGCTGGCCAGTCAAAGCAGGGTGTGTTTGGCTGCCAGCATCTCTTGCTGTACCTAGCTTAATATTTAACTGGTTTGGCTCTGGATGGGGAGCCTGGCTGTGGTATATCCTCCATTTACCTCGAATCACCCTACTGGGAGTCATGGTCCCAGTCACTCTTGTCAGATGTTCCCTAAAAGGAACAGAACCATTTTGGTCCAGGCTCTATCAGGACAGTTTGTTAGAGTATCTGTGTTAGTCCCCTATTGCTGCTATGATAGGTGTCGACAAAAGTAATCAATAAGCAATCTACAATAGGAAAAGAAAAGAGTTTTATTTGAGCCAAACTGAGGACTATAGCTTGGAAGCCAGCTTCCCAGATTACTTTGAGAAACTGCTCTAGAGAAGCCTTGTTTTCAGTACAGCTTTATGTCTTGTGAGAACAAAGAACATCAAGAAGGTCAGGGATACATTCCTTCAAGGTTTAAAAAAAACAGATCAGCACGTGCACAGCTAGTCAGTGTGGTCTTGGCACCTGGAAAGGGAGTCTTAGTATGGAAGGAGTACCAGCATTGGCGTCCCAGGAAGGGAGGCATTTAATCTTTATTTTTAACATGGACATTCTTTACTTCTGGTCAATGGACACTTTTCTTTAATAATTAAAGCAGACTGCAGTGCATGTTTGATAGGTCACAAACAGGCTATTTTTCTTAGCATAAAATGCAAGTTAACTCATGTATAGGCCAGAATGACTTCCCCATACCTCAATATGTGAACCTCTCTTTTTATCACAGGTTACCAGAAACTTAGTATCTTAAAACAACACAAGTATTTTATCTTACAGCTGTAGAGGTCAGGCATCTGAACTGGGTCTCACTGGGCTAAAATCAGGGGGTCCACAGGGCTGTATTTCTTCCAGAGGCTGGAGGGAAGAATTCATTTCCTTGTCTTTCCAGCTTCTAGAGATTGCCTCCATTCCTCGGGTCATGGCTCCACATCACTCTGACCTCTACTTCCATCCTCACGTCTCCTTCTCTGACTCCTGCCTCCCTCTTTCACTTACAAGGATCCCTGTGACTACATTGGGTCCACCTAGGTAACCCATGGTAATCTCCCCATCTCAAAAGCCTTAATTTAGTCATAACTGCAAAGTCCCTTTTGCCATATAAAGTAACATTCAGAGGTTCTGCAGATTAAGACATGGGTAATTTTGGCAAGGGGTACTATTCTGCCTACCACAAAAAGTACCTAAAAAGAATTCTTAGCTAGATACATGAAAGATTGGGGGCTAGAGGTGTGGAGAAATGGTGCCCTTGAGACTTTGCCTCTATCCACATAGACTATGCAGGCAAAGACTTGACCTGTGGTGAGTCTGGGAGTTGGCCCTGTGATCCTCCCAGAACATGAGAGGATGGGAGGCCTGTCATGAGAGTTTCTCACTGCCTCCTGGGTTCTGATGCTGTAAGAGGCTTTCTTCTCTGCCACCTTCAGAATATAGAACTGCTTAGTTGTGTCTAGATTTGGCTCTTCGACTACAGGGAAGAGGCCCAGTCACAGATTAGGGGTTAAAGTTGGTGGTCATTTGGAGCCAGAAGTAGAGGATCTGATTTTCCCCAGAGTATCACTCAAATGGTGTGGTCTAATACAAGGTTTTTTCAGGGGGCGGGGAAGGGTGGAGGTAAGGGATAATTAGGGAGTTAGGGATTGACATGTACACATTGTTATTTAAAAAGGATAACCAACAAGGACCTACTGTATAGCACAGGGAACTCTGCTCAATGTTATGTGGCAGTCTGGATGGGAGGGGAGTCTGGGGGAGAATGGATACATGTATATGTATAGTTGAGTCGCTTTGCTGTGCACCTGAAACTACCACATTATTGTTATCAGCTATACTCCAATATAAAATAAAAGTTTAAAAAAGATCAGTTTATATAAAAAAACTAAATATAGATATTGAAAAGCAAAAAAATATAAGGTTTTGGTTTGTTTGTTTGTTTGTTTTGGTTGTGCCACACGGCCTGTAGGATTTTAGTTCCCGGACCAGGGACTGAATCCTGGCCCTCAGCAGTGAGAGCGTGGAGTCCTAACCACTGGATCGCCAGGAAATTCCCAAGTCCAAGGTTTTTAGTTCCACTTCCTGGGTCTCCAGAGCAGATTCGAGTTTGTTCCACTTTGCCTTCAGTGGAGCAAAGGATAAAGTACATGGGCAGTAGGCGAGGGCGTCACTCTCTCCTGTGAAACTTTTACTGAATAGAATGCATTTAGCTAAATCTATAACTTCAAACCATTTACCCATGTTATTTTGAATGTCATCCATTAAGGTGATGATATTTGGTAGGGATGTTATAATGAAGGGAGTAGTCTTGTTTAACCCTCTATAGTCTGTAGGCAGCCTCCATATATTCATACTGGCTCAGGACACGCCAGGGAACTGAAAGGTGACATGGTAGGAATCAGTACCTTCTTTCAGTAAGTCTGCTATGACAGACCGTAATCCTTCAGTGCCTGTCCTTAGCCAGTACTGTGGCATATTGGTCACCCACATGGGTAGGAGAAAGTTAACTGGTTCCCACCAGGTGACACCCACCATAGCAAAATCTTTAGGCTTGTTTCATGAGGTTGACCAAGGAGGTCCATTCCAATAATGGGAAAAGGGAGAGTCTGGGAGGAACAACCAGGACAGAAGCATCTCTTAGCAAAAATGGGCCGATTTTAATAGTTAAGCAGGTAATTGCCCTTTTAACTCATTCTCCTCCCAATTCATTCACTTCCTGGGGTGAAGGGGGAGTGCTTCTTGGGGGGAGGTCCTTAAGGAGAGAGATGATGTGTATTTCCTCCTTCAAGAGAGAATCAGCGCCTCTTTTTTTGGCCTTCTCCTTTTGCCCTTTTGGTCTTTTGTTACTTTTTGGATGGCCACTGGCAAAGCAGAGGATAAAGTATCTCAGTTTCTACACAGTATTCCTATTGTGGGACACCGTGCTGCATTTTTTTTCTCCAGTAGAGGGCACCAGACCTTTTTTTCCAGGATCCTCCACTCCATCACTTCTCATCTCCCCAGGAGTTTGGGCTCCTACCTCCTGTCTAGGTGTCCTCCTGGTGAGAAGCTCCCTTAAGCAGGGCCCAACGCCCATCTCGTGGTTTGGAGCATTCTTTTAGTAGGGTAAGCCATCTCCTTTGGGCTCCTAGGGAGGCAGGGATATAAACTTCCTTGACTTTGGTTACTTTAAGCAGTGTTTTAGTTGGGCCAGCCCAAGGGTTGGGGATGGGGTCTCAATATCCCTCTGCGGAGCAGCAAGAATGATGCTGTCCTTCACAGCAGATTTGACTGGGTCACAGCAGAGGCGTGCTGGCTGTGGACAAAGATGCCTCCCCTAACTGTGCTTCGGAGACCGGCCTTGGCTTGCCATTTCTGCCTTATTGGCTAGTTAACCTGCTATAGTGGTCCCCAGGGATGAGGACATCGTCTTGTCTCAAAGTGCCCCAAATCACCAGCCTGACTGTGGGACCTCCTCTTGCTACAGTCCCACCCCTCGACCTGATCCCACCCTAAACTCAGCTCTTTGGAATATTCAACTAAGCCACGCCCCTAGGCCTGGTCGCGCCCCATCTCCGCCCCACAGGCCTAGTCAACCAAGCCCCGCCCATAGCCTGGTGCCGCTCCAGGCCCTCTCCAACCCCAAGTCCTAGGTTGACCCGGCCCCAAGACCCAGTCGCGTCTCTCCGTGGAAGGAAACTAGTACTTCTCCTCCACTTGCGGCTGGAAGCTGCCACCGCCCCTCCCAACCCAAATTTCCCAGCTCCCGAGGCCCGGCCCCTGACGCTGTGCGTGGCGCAGAAACCGGAAGCAGCCGTGCAGTTCTGCGCGTGCGCAAGCCGGCGGCCATGTCCCCTTGCAACCCCGTCTAAATCTGATGTAAATTTTAGCTTCGGTCCGCGTCCTACCTGGTTCAGCCCAGCCCGCCCCAAGTCTGGTGCGCGGGAGGTGGAGAGCTTGGCCTTGGGGTCAGAGGCCAAAAGGCGGCCGCTTGGGCTGTGCCCACCGCTCCACGCTGGGACACCCGCGCCCGGGGCCTCCAGCAGCCGCGGCTGGTACCAAACTCACTGAATCAGGAACTCTGTGAGGGTCCAGCAGTCGGGGTGAGTCTGCTGCAGGCGAGAGTTGGAGAGCCATCCTCGTATTTAATCGGCCTCCAAAATCATCCTCTGCTCTCTTTCCAGAAAGGAAAAGCATCCCTGCCATTCGGGTCACGGGTACGAGAGTCTCAACCTCGTCTCTGCGCAGGTCTGTGGATTTCGGCTTGTTCTGTGAGAATGGGGTGACATTTGCCTAACTCCGTCCCCACCTCTCCCTTCCTGATGCGAGAGATATTATTTTTAACCTGTGATTTTTTTTTCTCTTCCTGTGGGCATCAGTTTGCTACATTATATTCAGCTGCATAAAAGTGAACTGATTACCTAGTATCTTTTTAACCCCCCTTGCCAGTTGCAGCTCTAAATGTTAGTCATTTATCTGTAGATTTTTTTTGAATTTCACACCGAAAGTGTGATCATATGTCAGTTTCTGCGTTTTCTTTCTAATTTTGTGTACCTCATATTCTTTTTATTTATTTAGTGCGTTTGCCAGGACTTTCAGTTCAATGTAGAATAGCATTTAAGTTGCATCCTTGTCTTGTTCCTGATCCCAGAGGGAATTATTCTGCCATTTCACCATTAAATAGAATGTTTGCTGTAGGTGTTTGTAAATAATGTATATTTTTTCTAATTAAAGCCTATTTCCCTCTAGTCCTAGTGGGTTAAATTATTATCATCAATGCATATTGTTAGAGATCAGTCACTATTTTGTATCGAAGGGGATGAGTCATGTGATCTTTTTCTATTAATGTGAATTATATTAATCATTTTAATTATGTTAATCATTTTAACCACACTTCATTCCTAGGAGGAAATGAACTTATTTTGTGATTATTATCTTCATTATTCATTTCTGGACTGTACTAATATTTTAATATTTGCCCTTGTGTATATGAATGAGATCTTTCATATATTTATGTGCGTGTGTGTGTGTGTATACACATATATTTGAGTTTTGAGTACTTTTCTGGTCTTGGAAATACACAGGAAGACAGCACCCCCCACCCCCCAAAAAAATGGAATTATGAATCCTTTACTTACTTGGTGAACCTGTCTGTAAAACAATCTGCAACTTCTTTTCCTTTGTAGGTATGTTCTAAACTGCTAATTTTTTTCTTTAATGACTGGATGTAAACAGGTTTTGTGTTTATATTCATTTATTTATTTTATTTTATTTTTTGGTCCTGCAGCATGCGGGATCTTAGCTCCCTGACCAGGGATCGAACCCGTGCCCCCTGTGTTGGAAGCGCAGAGTCTTAACCACTGGACTGCCAGGGAAGTCCCTATATTTTTTAATTTTTTAAACATTTTTTTCACTTTATTATTTTTTTAAATGAAGTATAGTTGATTTACAATGTTGTGTTAATTTCTGCTGTACAGCAAAGTGACTCAGTTATACACATATATACATTCTTTTTTAATATTCTTTTCCATTATGGTTTATCCCAGGATATTGAATATAGTTCCCTGTGCTATACAGTAGGATCTTGTTGTTTATCCATTCTATATGTAATAGTTTGCATCTGCTAACCCCAAACGCCTAGTCTATCCCTCTCCCACCCTTTCTCCCCCTTGGTAAACACAAATCTGTTCTCTATATCTGTGAGTCTGTTTCTGTTTTGTAGTTTCATTTGTGCCATATTTTAGATCCACATATAAGTGATATCATATGGTATTTGTCTTTCTCTTTCTGACTTACTTTACTTAGTATGATAATTTCTAGTTGTATCCATGTTGCTGCAGATAGCATTATTCCCTTCTCTTTTTTATGGCTGAGTAGTATTCCATTGTGTATATGTACCACATCTTCTTTATCCATTCATCTGTTCATGGACATTTAGATTGTTTCCATGTCTTGGCTATTGTGAATAGTGCTGCTTTGAACATAGGGGTGCATGTATCTTTTTGAGTTATAGTTTTCTCTGGGTATATGTCCAGGAGTGGGATTGCTGGGTCATATGTTAATTCTATTTTTAGTTTTTTGAGGAACTCTATACTGTTTTCCATAGTGGCTGCACCAACTTACATTCCCACTAACAGTGTAGGAGGGTTCCCTTTTCTCCACACCCTCTCCAGTGCTTGTTATCTGTAGACTTTTTAATGATGGCCATTCTGACCAGTGTGAGGTGGGGTACCCCATTATAGTTTTGATTTGCATTTCTCTAACAATTAGCATTGTTGAGCATCTTTCCATGTGCCTATTTGCCATCTGTATGTCTTTGGAGAAATGTCTATTCAGGTCTTCTGCCGTTTTTTTTTTTTTTTTTTTTTGGCTGTGTGGCATGTGGTATCTTAGTTCTCCGACCAGGGATCAAATCCGTGCCTCCTGCATTGGAAGTGTGGAGTCTTAACCACTGGACTGCCAGGGAAGTCCTTCTGCCCATTTATTGATTGGGTTGTTTTGTTGTTGTTGTTGAGTTGTATGAGCTGTTTGTGTATTTTTGAAATTAAGCCTTGCTGGTTGCATTATTTGTAAATATTTTCTCCCATTCCATAGGTTGTCTTTTCGTTTTGTTTATGGTTTCCTTTGCTGTGCAAAAGCTTGTAAGTTTGATTAGGTCCCATTTACTTTTGTTTTTATTTCTGTTGCCTTGGGAGACTGACCTAAGAAAACATTGGTACAATTTATGTTGGAAAATGCTTTGCCTATGATCTCTTCTAGGAGTTTTATGGTGTCACACCTTATGTTTAAGTCTTTAAGCCATTTTCAGTTTGTTTTTGTGTATGGTGAGAGGGTGTGTTCTTTTTTTAAAATTTTTATTGGAGTATAGCTGATTTACAATTTTGTATTAGTTTCAGGTATACAGCAAAGTGAGTCAGTTTTATATATATATAATAGTATATATAGTATATATATACCTATATATATAGTTATATATATATAGTTATATATATACTATATATACTATTATATATATACTATATATATAGTATATATATACTATATATGTTATATATATAGTATATATATACTATATACATATAGTATACATAGTATAGTATATATATGTGTGTGTGTGTGTGTGTATATATATATATATATATATATATATATATGCTCTTTTTTAGAGTCTTTTCCCATATAGGTCATTACAGAGTACTGAGTAGAGTTCCTGTGCTATACAGTAGGCCCTTATTAGTTATCTATTTTATATATAGTAGTGTGTATATGTCAGTCCCAGTCTCCCACTTTATCCCTCTCCCTCCTTGCCCCCTTGGTAACCACAAGTTTGTTTTATATATCTATGATTCTATTTCTATTTTGTAAATAAGTTCATTTGTACCTTTTTTTAGATTCCACGTATAAGCAATATCATATGATATTTGTCTTTCTCGTCTGACTTACTTCACTCAGTATGACAGTCTCTAGGTCCATCCATGTTGCTGCAAATGGCATTATTTCATTCTTTTTTATGGCTGACTAATATTCTACTGTATATAGATATTCTAATATAGATATACTAATATTCTACTGTATATATACATCTTCTTTATCCACTCCTCTGTTGATGGACATTTAGGTTGCTTCCATGTCTTGGCTATTGTAAATAGTGCTGCAGTGAACTTTGGGGTACATGTATCTTTTTGAATTATGGTTTTCTCCAGATATATGCCCAGGAGTGGGATTGCTGGATCATATGGTAGTTCTATATTTAGTCTTTTAAGGAACCTCCATACTGTTCTCCATAGTGGCTGTACCAATTTACATTCCCACCAACAGTGTAGGAGGTTTCCCTTTTCTCCACCGGCGAGGTTGTGTTCTAATTTCATTGATTTACATGCAGCTGTCCAACTTTCCCAGCTACACTTGCTGAAGAGACTGTCTTTTTCCCATTGTGTATTCTTGCGTCCTTTGTTGAAGATTAATTGACCGTAGGCGTGTGGGTTTATTTCTGGGCTCTCTGTTCTGTTCCATTGATCTGTATGTCTGTTTTTGTGCCAGTACCACACTGTTTTGATTACTGTAGCTTTGTAGTATTGTCTGAAGCCTAGGAGGGTTATGCCTTTCACTTTGTTCTTTTTCCTCAGGATTGCTTTGGCAATTCTGGGTCTTTTATCATTCCATATAAATTTTAGGATTATTCTAGTTCTGTAATGTCATGGGTAATTTGATAGGGATGGCATTAAATCTGTAGATTGCTTTGGGTAGTATTGCCATTTAGCTTTATCTGATTCTGTTTAAGTTTTTTAAAATATTAATTTTGTCACATACTCATTTTTTTCCCTAAACCTTTATGCTGTTCTTTTTCTGCCCTTATAAGTCAATGGTTAGCCCATTGATACTGATTTTTCTTCTACAGGAATGGATGATATTTGTAAATACAATTAACCCTTGAGCAACATGGGTTTGAAATGCACGCGTCCACTTATATGCAGATTATTTTCAGTACTAAATACTACAATACTACAGGATCAGTGGTCGGTTGAGTCCTTGGGTACTGGGGGCTGACTATGAGTTATACTCAAATTTGCTACTGCCGGAGGGTTGGTGCCCCAACCCCTGCAATTGTTCAAGGGTCAGTTGTATATAAATATATGTACCACACCAGCCATGGATTTCTAGTGTTATCTGAAACAGTTATTTTAATTTCCTGCTTCTACCCTGTCACATAAGTAGTCCTGATTTGCTAAAGATAAATATGTGTGTATCTACTTATCCCTATAATGTGATACATTTTTATATAGCATATACCACCACCTGATAATATTTTGTTAATTTAGTGGTCCTCCTTCAAACTATTATAAGACCCAGGCACTTTAGTATTTTTCTGTTTTGTTCAGTGCTGTGTCTCCTGTGACTGCACATAGTAGGACAGGGTGAATATTACCGAAATAAATATGAGATGAAGGAGCAGGAGGTCAGGGCCTTAAGGGAAGCATCCCTGCTGAAGACATAGGGCTTAGTCAAGAGAAGGAGCTCAAAGATAAAACACTTGAATACTTCATTTGTCTACTCTCCATAGTGTGCCCAACAGGGTTCTAGGCCAGACCCTGGTAATGTTAAGGCATAAGGGCCTCACTGACAACTAAATTGTAGGGTATATGTTCAGAAATACACTCACTGGGCATTTAGGCTTTGAAGGTAAATACAGCTGCATACACACAGCTCCTCAGCAGCTTTCTAATTGGGTAGCATTGAGCACATAGTTAAGTGACTCTTTCCAAGATTCTTCAACTATAAACTGGTTTTGATAGGATCTGATTTGCAGAGTTTCTATGAATAATCTTTTTGCAGAGGTACGGGCATCTCTTTGCCAAGTCATTCTCCTATCTTGGTTGCTTAAATGGAGCATGTTAGTAAAGCATGTTACAGTTTGTATTGGCTTTAAAATACATACTTCATCCATGGCAGTGGAAGAAACTGTTGCATTTTCGTTATTTGAAATTTGTGCAGTAGTACTACAGATATCACTGTGAGAGATGACACACACTGCTAACTTCACTCCGAGTGTTCTTGTTCTGCTGCTGCTGTACCTCCTGTACAATTCCTGCAGAATTGAGTAGGAGAAGTCTTCTCTCGCCACCTGCATGTGGAATTCAGTCAGTTGATGCTCTTTCTCAAAAACCAGGTTTTGGGGACCCTGCAGCCCTTGTGGGAGAGGGTCTAGTAGTCAGGGGCTGAGGAGTAATACATGTTAGCCTGCCAAGCAGTACAGAAATAAATATTGGAAGTGGAACCCCCGGAAGTCTGGCATACAGGTCACACTTTCCTGGATTTGAGATGGTGTGTATATTCTTCCTATTGAAGGCATTCTCTGATTTTTTTTTTATGTTTTCATTATTATGATCAAATTGACAGTTAAATTTTTTTAGACTACAGTTAACTTGCTTACAAAATGGGACTCTTAACCTGTTTTTTTTATGATTTACAAGAACCAGAGGACTGTTTTATAGCTCTAGAGGAGATAAGATTGCTCTAACTTCTTCCCCCCTCCCTCTATTTTCTTACAAGATTGATGTGTGTTTGCTTGGGTGTCTTGGGGCTATGCATGTCTGTGTGTGTGTGTGTGTTTTGAGGGGAGTGATCACTCCTAACAGATATGCTGCAAAATCCACAGTCTTGATTATGGAAATTGTGGGGAGACCCAGATTCTCGTGTCTTCTTTCTCCTGCCTCAGCTCTAACTTCTCAATACTCTGTCTTTCTTCATGAAGGGAACATGGAGGAAGAAAGAACAGCTGCTGAGTTACAGAAAAATATGACACAGGTGAGTAAGAGCTAATAATTCTCCAAAAGAATATTTCAGTTCCACCGGGCCATCGATCTCCTAATTGTTTAGAGCAGGGGTCAGCAACCTGTTCCTGCATTGGGCCACATAGTAAGCATTTTAGGCTTTGAAGGCCATAGAGTTTCTGTTTTACTCAGTTCTGCCATTTTAGTGTGAAAGCAGCCATATACAGTGGATAAACAAATGTTTTATTGTGTTCCAATAAAACTTTACTTACATAAATAGATGATAGGCTGAATTTAGCTCATGTTGTATAATTTACAGCCCCTGGCCTTGAGTGCAAGAAAATGTGGCCGGCTGTGGGCCTGGGTTGAATGTTGTGCTTCTTGCAGACTCCTGGGCCCCAGGTTTGTGGAGAAAGAAAAAAAAGAAAAAGAAAAGCTCTCTGTCCCTCAGTGTGTTTTTATTCATTAAAACCTCATCCAGATTTGACCCAGTGTTTCGTGTTGTGCTGGTTGCTGTGGTGGGATATAAGGAAGCAGTGAAATTGTTGCTGTAACAAGGAATTTTTGCTGGTTTCAATGTAGAAATTATTATTTCATTTCTAGAGCATTTCATTTCTGCTAGATCCTCTGGATGTTCTGGATTATTGTAAGACTGGAATTGGTCACCATCAAACTGTGGAAAGATAAATTTATTGTTTCAAAAGTGTTGTTAAATCTGTGAGAAAATTTGATCAGTCAGGATGCTTATGTAGAACGAAGAAGATCCGATGACTGAATCCTAGGGTAGATGTTGGGAGAATAGAATCTTCTGAACTTCCTATGAATTGATTCTCAGTTCCTCAGTATTTCCAGCCTCATTCATCCTCCTGCACACATTGGGGGAGTTGGCACTTTTCTGAACAAAATATGTGGAATGTTTTAGGAACCAGTGGTCTTTGAGGATGTGACTGTGGACTTTACCCAGGAGGAGTGGGCTTTGCTAGATCTTGCTCAGAGAAACCTCTACAGAGATGTGATGCTGGAAAACTTCCGGAACCTGGCCTCATTAGGTAAGGGTGGCAACATTCCTTCATTTAGTCGTTTAGAAAACAGTTTTATCTTACTAATTGACTTTGTTCTAGGACTTGGGTTGAGGAATTGGAATAAATTGGTAACTAAGACAGACATGGTCACTGACCGCAAGGAACTTACAGTCTAGTGGCTTCACCATGAAAATAAACAATAACAATGCATATTGTTAAAATATTCTACCAGTATAAAACAGCAACAGAAAAAGAATCAGTGGAAATCTCCTTATCCATTCTGACACTGGCACTGAATGCAGACTTTTCATTTCATCCAGTGTTATAAAGATGCTGTTGGTCTTATTTTTCTTCATTCAGTCATTCTTTCATTCATTAAGCATTTTTTTGAGGGTGAACTCTATATCAAACCCTTTTGAATGTATACTATAAAAAACAAGATGTGACTGTATTCAAAATGCTTAGGTGTAATGGGCAAGAAGATAAATATGAAATTAAGATTAAAAAAGAAAGAAAATAAACGTGTATTGAACTGACTTTCTCTTTTTCTTGTGGTTGGAAGCCTCAAGGCTTATTAAGTGTAGAAATTGTGGGCACAGACTTCGGGGGTCACTTTGGGGCACAGGGAGAAAATTGGTGGTTTGGGACCTTTTGAGAATTTTACAGCTGTTAGTGCCCTGTACCCAGAGACCACCAGTTAAGCAAGTTGGGTTTATTACTTTGAGCAGTGAGGGAGAACACATGCCATGGGGAGCCATGGCATGTCTCAGAAAGAAGGTGTTAGAAAGTAAATATTATAGGATTTGTGTACTTAGGTTGAATGACTTGGGGGTAGGTCTGTGGAAGCAGGCTGTATTGGTTTCCTAGGCCTTCCATAACAAAGCACCACAAACTGGGTGGCCAAGAACAACAGAATCTATTCTTTTAAATTTCTGGAGGTTGGAAGTCTGAAATCAGGGTGTCATGACGTTTCCGAAGGCTCAGGAAAAATCTCTCCTTGTCCCCTTCCTAGCTGTTGGTGGTTGCCAGCAATCCTTGGCTTGCAGCTGCATCACTCTGATCTCTGCCTCCATCTTCACATGGCCTTCGTCCTCTGTCTCTAAGTCTTTCTGTCCTTGTAAGGACGCCAGTCATTGCATTTAGGGCCTACCCTAATCCAGTATAACTTACCTTAACTTGATTATATCTGCAAAGACCCTATTTCCAAATAAAGTAACATTCTGAAATTCTGGGAGGACAGGGATTTTTTTCTCAGTACACTTTATTTTTCTTAGAGCAGTTTATAGGTTCACAGCAAAATTGAGTAACAGGTACAGATAGATATTTCCCATATACCCCCTGTCCCCATACACTCACAGCCTTCCTACCAGAGTGGTATATTTGTAACAGTTGATGAACCTACACTGACACATCATTATCACCTTAAGTCCAGAGTTTATATTAGTGTTCACTTTTGGTGTTGTACATTTTAAGGTTTGGACAAATATATAATGACATATCCACCATTATATTATCATAAAGTAGCTTCACTACCCTTAAAAATTCTGTATCCCCTTCACCCCAATTTATCTCTCCTTCCCCACAACTCCTGGCAACAACTGATCTTTTTACTGTCTCCATAGTTTTGCCTTTTCCAGAATGTCATGTAGTTGGAATCACACAATATATATATATATAACCTCTTCAGACTGGCTTCTTTCACTTAATAATATGCATTTAAGGTTTTTCCACCTCTTTTCATGGCTGGATAGCTCATTTCTTTTTAGTGCTGATTAATATTTTATTGTCTGGATGTACCACAGCCTGTTTATCCATTCACCCACTGAAGAACATTTTGATTGCTTCCAAGTTTTGGCAATTATGAATAAAGCTGCTCTAAACATCCACATGCAGGTTTTTGTGTAGACATGTTGTTAACTCCTTTGGGTAAATTCCAGGGAGTGCAATTGCCTGTCTGTATGGTTAAGAGTATGTTTGGTTTTGTAAGAAACTGCCAAACTGTATTCCAAAGTGACTGTACCATTTTGCATTCCCACCAGCTCCACATTCTCAAAATTCTTTGTTGTCAGTGTTCCGGATTTTGGCCATTCTTATAGGTGTATAGTGGTGTCTCATTGTTTTGATTTGCATCTTCCTGATGACATATGATGTGGAACATCTTTTCATATGCTTATTTGCCATCTGTGTATCTTCCTTGATGAGGTGTCTGTTAAGGTTTTTGGCCCATTTTTTAAATCGGGTTGTTTATTTTCTTTATTTTTGAGTTTTAAGAATTCTGTGTATATTTTGGATAACACTTCTTTATCAGATATGTCTTTTTCAGATAATTTCTTCCAGTCTGTGGCTTTTTATTCTCTTGGCAGTTTTTTCTCAGAGCAAAAGTTTTTAATTTTAATGAAGTCCAACTTGTCAATTCTTTTTTTCATGAATTGTGTCTTTCAGGTCATTATCTGTTGACCTTAAAAATAAGATAGTTATTTTACCAACAAAAATGGTTTATTTGGGCATAGCAGAGGAATTGCAATTTAGGACAAGAAAGCTATAACAAAAGCCATAGGCAAGTCCAAAAAACAAGGGAGAAGAACATAATTTTATAGAGAAAAAGGAGGAATTTGGGAGAGGTTGTTTTGGATGAAAGTCTATTGGAGAAAAATGAGAATTCAGGGTGATGATGGTTTCATATTGGCTTAGTTGCTGGGGTAGTTGATTTCTTACAGGGGATGCAATGTACATCTTTTCCTGTCAGGATTATAACTGGTGATTCTTGATGATTCTTTTTTTTTTTTTTTTTTTGTGGTACACGGGCCTCTCACTGTTGTGGCCTCTCCTGTTGCGGAGCACAGGCTCCGGACGCGCAGGCTCAGCAGCCATGGCTCACGGGCATAGCCGCTCCACAGCATGTGGGATCTTCCCAGACCGGGGCACGAACCCGTGTCCCCTGCATTGGCAGGTGGACTCTCAACCACTGCGCCACCAGGGAAGCCCTGATGATTCTTTTGTTGGAGTCTGTAATCGACAATTCTTCCTGTAATTTGTTTTTTTATAAATTTATTTATTTTTGGCTGCATTGAGTCTTTCTTGCTGCACGTGGGCTTTCTCTAGTTACAGTGAGTGGGGACTACTCTTCGTTGCAGTGCACGGGCTTCTCATTTTGGTGGCTTCTTGTTGTGGAGCATGGGCTCTAGGCACATGGACTTCAGTAGTTGTGGCACGTGGGCTCAGTAGTTGTGGTTCGTGGGCTCTAGAGCACAGGCTCAGTAGTTGTGGCACACGGACTTAGTTGCTCCGTGGCAAGTGGGATCTTCCTGGACCAGGGCTCGAACTGGTGACCCCTGCATTGGCAGGCGGATTCTTAACCACTGCTCCACCAGGGAAGCCCTCTTCCTATAATTGATGTCCTGTGGAACTGCATGAAAGCTTCCCCTTCCAGCCTCTCAACTCCATTTTAGTGAAGTTTCCCCTGATTAATTTTCACCTATCTAACAAGTCATCGCCAAATCTTAGGTCACCTACATTTTTTCCTATGTTATCTTCTAGGAGTTCTATAGTTTTATGTTTTACATTTAGATCTGTGATCTATTTTGAACTAAGTTTTTACTCCCTATTGATGGGGCCCCAACTTTTCCTGAAGCTTTGGATGCCTCCCCCTGTATTTTGAGTTAATTTTTGCAAGAGTGTAAGGTCAAGATTCTTTTTTTTTTTAAATGTATGTTGATGTCTAGTAGTTATTTTAGCACTGTTTGTTGGAAAGACTATATTTTTCTCCATTGTATTGCCTTTGCACCTTTGTCAAAGATAAGTTGACTATATTTATGACTATATTTATATTGACTTATTTATGGACTGTATTCTGTTCCATTGATCTGTTTGGACATGAATTTTTTTTATTTTATGCTGTCATTTATTTATTTATTTTTATTGGAGTAGAGTTGCTTTACAATGTTGCGTTAGTTTCTGCTGTACAGCAAAGTGAGTCAGTTATACGTATACATATTTCCACTCTTTTTTAGATTTCCTTCCTATTTAGGTCACCACAGATCATTGAGTAGAGTTCCCTGTGCTGTACAGTAGGTTCTCATTAGTTGTCTATTTTATACATAGTAATGTATATATGGACATGAATTTTTTAGGGGCACCATTCAACCCAGTCCCTAGGTGTTCACTTTAGATTAGATGCTGACAGAAATCTGGATGCAGGGGAAATTCTATTAGTATTTTGTGGATGGCACAGTGACATTTTTTGTCTGTCCCTAGGCTAAATTATGAAGTAGCCTTATTTTGTTTCATCTTATCATGGTCTCAGAGTAACTTTGTCTAAGATTGGTATTCTGAGATTATTTATCTTCAACAGGAGAACAGTATGTCCTGCCTGTGAATATTGGACCAGTTTCTAATAATACTGAGGTTTAGGTGTGAATGTCAGATCAGTTCTAGACATCACACCACCCCGTCCCACCTTAAAAAAAAAAATTCAACATTTTGTTGCAATTAAGCTCCTACTTGCTTTAGAGTAACAGAAGAGCAAAGTTTTTGCCCTGTCTCATGGAAATGTTTATGGTTCCTCATTGTTTTCCCTCATGATATACCTTTCCACATGAACAGGGTATCCACTACACACACCCTATCTGATCTCCCAGTGGAAACAAGAGGAGGACCTGGAGATAGCAGAGAGAGGACCCACCCAGAGGGAGCATCAGGAAGGCAAGAATCCTTGGGAGAAACTGACTTGGTTGGGGGATATTACATTTGGAAAAATCAAATAAAAGCAAAGTGAAACTTTGCCATGTCTGAGGAAGCTGATCTTCCACAGATACCTTCGATTACTATTTTGACTTTTCATCAGTCCTTGTTCTTGGGAAAGCCCATATTTCCTCTTTGTAATGTAGTATTCGGTCATGTGCATTTTACCCAGTTCCTTTTTGTTTTGCTCCCCTAGGAATACCCTATTTATGTTACCATCAGTCTCAATCTTTGTGGGATTATTTCTTAATTGCTTTGCCATTTTGACCCTGTGCTTATTGGGAAAGTCCTGAACCAGCCACACTGCCAAAAGTCCTTCTTTCATGATGCCTTTACTTTTTTGTTTCAGGTTTTGAGACTCAACTTAAAACTAATGAATTAGTCGCCGCACAAGATATTTATGGAGAAAAAATATCCAGTGAACGGAATGTAGTAAGATTCAAAAGGAGTGCTTCCTCATTGTCCATTTTACACAAAAGCTGGGAATACCATGGTTTTGATTATCAGAACAAAAACCATGAGAGACATTTGAGGTGAGTGCTATTCATATAAGAGAGAGTAGTGTCTCAGGAGGGAATCTTAAAATGTCACGAAATTAAAAAAACATGTATATAAAACTTGGTCAAAAATTGTGATTTCATATGGAATTTTCATAAGATATTTTTTCCACAAATGAGACTGAGCTCTTCCATGTTTGACACATAATTCATTTGTAAGCAACCATCAGAAAAACCCCATAAGCCAAAAACTCAGTGATAATATTGGCTATCGTAGAGCCCTCTGTGAGAACTTTCAGCTTATCATTGGACAGGGAAGGAAACAGATGTAGTCACTGAAAATGGTAAAAATTTACATGCTGCTAATAATGTGCTTTTTATTTTTTAAAAGAAGTCACATGGTGGAGAACATCTATGAACGTAACGAAAATCAGTGTAGACAAACCTTCAGCCATATCTCAAATCTTAATATACTCAAGAGAACTACTGAAGTAAAAGCCTTTGAATGCCAAGAGTGTAAAAAGGCCTTCACAGATCATTTATCCCTTAAGAATCACATAAGGTCTCACACTGGAAGCAAACCCTATCAGTGTAAGGAATGTGGGAAAGCTTTCCATTTTTTTGCTTGTTTTAAGAAGCATATGAAAACTCCCACTGAAGAGAAACCCTATGAATGTAAGGAATGTACCAAAGCCTTCAGTTGTTCTTCATTCTTTAGGGTGCATATGAAGATTCACACAGGAAAGACAAACTATGAATGCAAGGAATGTGGGAAAACCTTTAGCTGTTCTTCATCCCTTACAGAGCACAAAAGAATTCACAGTGGAGATAAGCCTTATGAATGTAAGGAGTGTGGGAAAGCCTTTAGTTGTTCCTCCTCACTCTCCAAACACAAAAGAATTCACAGTGGAGATAAGCCATATGAGTGTAAGGAGTGTGGGAAGGCCTTCAGTTCCTCTTCTCACCTTATAATACATATAAGAATCCATACTGGAGAGAAGCCTTATGAATGTAAAGAGTGTGGGAAAGCCTTCAGTGAGTCCTCAAAGCTCACCGTACATGTCAGAACACATACGGGAGAGAAACCCTATAAATGTAAGGAATGCGGGAAAGCCTACAATTGTCCATCCTCCTTAAGTATCCATATGAGAAAACACACTGGGGAGAAACCCTATGAATGTCTGGAATGTGGAAAAGCCTTCTATCTTCCCACTTCCCTGAATACACATGTGAAAAATCAAAGTAGAGAGAAACCCTACGAATGTAAGGAATGTGGAAAAGCCTTCAGTTGTCCCTCGTCCTTTAGAGCACATGTGAGAGATCACACTGGAAAGGTGCAGTACGAATGTAAGGAATGTGGGAAGGCCTTTAGTCGTTCCTCATCCCTCACCGAACACTTAAGAACTCACAGTGGAGAGAAGCCTTATGAATGTAAGGAATGTGGGAAAGCCTTTATTAGTTCCTCCCACCTTACGGTACATACAAGAACTCACACTGGGGAGAAACCTTATGAATGTAAGAAATGTGGAAAAGCCTTCATTTACCCCTCAGCCCTTAGGATCCACATGAGAACGCACACTGGGGAGAAACCCTATGAATGTAAGGAGTGTGGGAAAGCCTTTCGCCATTCTTCATACCTTACTGTCCACACAAGGATGCACACTGGAGAGAAACCCTTTGAATGTCTGGAATGTGGGAAAGCATTCAGTTGTCCTTCATCCTTTCGAAGACACGTAAGAAGCCACACTGGTGAGAAGCCCTATGAATGTAAGGAGTGTGGGAAAGCCTTTGTTTGTCCCGCTTACTTTCGAAGACATTTGAAAACTCACACTAGAGGAAACATATAAAGTAAGGAATAAGGAAATGTCTGCAAGGCTTTTTCACATGTTAGCACGCAAGGTCTCACACTGTGGAGACACCCTGTGAATGTAAGAAATTGTCGCTCATCGTTTTGAAGACTTGAGAACTCACAACTAAGAGGAACCCTGTGTATGTAAATCATGTGGTAACACCTTCATGAACGTCACTTACTGTGTTCTAAGAAAATTCATACTAGAAGCAAAGATTGGTGCCTCATCCTTAAAGTGGACTACTGCTGGCTTGTTGATTTCCAGTTTTAATTTTCTGATGAATGTTTAAGGTGATAAATTTCCCCTAATACCTTTCAGCTGTAGCTGCATATGTTTTATGAGGTGCTTTTGTTTTGGTTTGGATGTAAATGTTATTTCCATTACAGAGTTTTTTGGACCCATCGGGGAGTTGAAGTGTATTTTTTTGTATGCAGGCATGAGTGGTCTTTTTTTATTATTATTATTAGTTTCTAATTTACTCTCATTGTTCTCTAAGTATGCAGTCATTGTGGTTATCAACACTTCGGTATTTGTAATTTCTTTTGTAAATGGTAATTTCATTTTGATCTAGTATGGCAGAAACTGGAAATTGCCTACCCAATATTCCCCCACCCCCCCTTTTTTTTTTTTGGCGGTACGTGGGCCTCTCACTGTTGTGGCCTCTCCCGTTGCAGAGCACAGGCTCTGGACACGCAGGCCCAGCAGCCATGGCTCACGGGCCCAGCCACTGCGCGACATGTGGGATCTTCCTGGACCGGGGCACAAACCCATGTCCCCTGCATTGGCAGGCGGACTCACAACCACTGCACCACCAGGGAAGCCCTACTTGTCCTTTTTTAACGTATGTGTATCTCTGTCTATATCTAGTTACATACATATACGTAAAATATGTTATAATACACGTAAATTATGTGTATTTTATATATGTGTGTGTGTATTGCAGATAACTTTTCCCAGTCTCTGACATGTCTTCATGCTTTTCATTTTTGTAAACTATAAAGGGAATTTATTGGTTTGATTACTGAAAAATCCTTGGGTATAAGTAACTTCAGAGGTGGCTGGGTCCTGGAGCTAAAAAGATGTTATCTGGATGAGTTCTGTTTCCATGTCTTGTCTGTGCATCTTTCTGCATTAGCTATTCTTCCTTGTGGGCTCTTTTTCTTCACAGTGGCCCTCAGAAGATCCAGGCTGGGATCTTCTTTCTGGGTTGAAGTCTCAGGGAGAAGAGAGTGATTGTCTTTCTGAACAATTCCAATATGATTATTACAGTTAAATCTGATTGGCTCACTTGCCAACTGTTATCAAATCACTGTGGCCAGAGGAATATAATTCTCTGGTTTGTTTAGGACTGGCTCCCATACTCATCCAGAAAAAGAGAGTGGAGTCAGTCCTAACTGAATCAGAGGGTCCTGGCAATTGTGATGTATATGGTGAAGGGAAGGAGGCAGCAGGGGCAGGTAGGGTGTAGAAATAGAGGCAATAATAACATCAGCTAGCACAATATGCTCATTCTGGTCTTAGCAATGGTAGGGAACTATGAAGTCTGGGAACTCTCAGCCAAGGCTAAGTAGTTCTAGAAATCCTTTCAGAAAGGTTTGATTCCGTCTGTTACCATCTCTTTAGATTGCTAAGATGGTTTCTCAATCTTTACTTGGCTTTTCAGTATTTTTGGATATCCGGTAGCAAGAGCCTTCCAACTTTTTTATTCATCAGGATTGTCTTCCTTCTCTATTCCTGATTTGATTCTATATTAATTTTAGATCTTACCAATTTTCACAAATCTTCTGGGACTTTGCTTGGGATTGCATTGACTTTAGAGAATAACCTGAATAAAATTGACATCTTTACAATACTGAGTCTTCTAATTGATGAACATAGTATAATTATCCATTTATCTAGGTCGTCTTTAATTCCTCTTAACAGTGTTTTGTAGTTTTAATTGTAGAGGTCTTGAAGTAACTTTGTTTAATTTATTTCTAGGTATGAGATATGTTTTCCTTTGTAAATATTTTTATTTATTTTTCGATTTTGGAGGCTAGCACATAGGATTGCAATTTCTTTTTGTACATTGATCTTTTATCCATGATATTTATAAATTCAATTATTTATTCAAATAGTTTATGAATTATTTTGGATTTTCTATGTATACAATCCTGTCAGTGCCAATAAAAGAAAGTCTTACTTGATTTCTAAACTTTACCTTTTATTTTTCTTGCCTCATTGCTTTATACTGATAAATAGAAATGGTAAAAATGAACATCTTTGCCCTGTTCCTGATGTTAGGGGAAAGTATTCTATATTTTACCATTAAGTATAATAATAGTTGTAAGTTTTTCATAGATAACTTTTTTAAATGAAAGAAATTCTATTCCTCGATTATCAAAAGAGTTTTTTTAATCATCAATGATATTGAATTTTATCTAGTGCCTTTTCTGTCTATGTCAGAGTCTTTAAAAACTCCTTTGGTCTCAATGTGGTGAATTACTACATTCCTTGATTTTCAAATGGTAAAACAAGATGTATTTCTGGAATAAACTATACTTGGAAATGGTATATGTATTAGCTTATTAGCCTTTTCATTTTGCTAGATTCAAAATGCTATTTAAAAAAAATTATTTCTGTGTCTGTGTTAATGAGGCTTGTCTTGTAATTTCTTTTATGTTAATATACTTGTATGCTTTGTATCAGGTTTACGCTGCTTCATAAAAGAAGTTGGAAATTGTTTTGAAAAACTTTATATGAAATTTAAACTATCTACTCTCTATTTTTTATGTGTTTGGAAAAATTCACCTGGGAATCTAGTTTTGGGTTTTCTTCATAGGAAGCTTTTGTAAGATAGTTTCACTCATGAATTACACCAAACATATAAATAGACAAAAGGTTATTTAATTTTTTTATTTGTTTTTGTGTTAGTTTTGCTAAATTATATCTGTCCATTCCATAACTTTCCAAATTTGTTGGCATAAAGTTATTCATAATATCCTATAATTTCTTTTTAATGTCTGAAAGCTGTAATTATATCCCCTTTTTCATTCCTGATCTTGGTAGTTTATGTGGTCCCTTTCTTTTTCTTCATCTTGGTAGGGATTTTGATATGTTAATTATTTTTGAAGAACCAACTCTCAGTTTATTATGCTTCTAATTCTTTAATTTTTGGTCTTATTCCTTCTACTGAATTTGGGTTTAATTTTCTCTTATTTCCCTAGCTATTTGTGATAGTCACTTGTATCAGTGCCTGCCTTCTGCTGTGTCCAATTTGCTTATATAACCATCCAATCAGAATATTCTACTATTAGCATTATCAGTTGAAATGCATTTGAGATATATGCAGAGGATCACCTTTATGTGCCTGTTATCATAAGGCCGTATGGTTTCCTTGTTGGAATGGAAAGAAAACTGGACTGGAATCAAGGCACCTGATTTCTAGTCTTCACTTCTCAACTTTACCTCTGTGACCTTTGAAAAAAGTCATTTAAGCTTTCTGGTCCTTTGTGTGTGTGTGTGTGTGTGTGTGTGTGTGTGTGTGTGTGTGTGTGTGTTAAAGTCTTTATTATGTAATAATTACAAGTTCATATTTTTGTAAAAAAAAATGTATATGGAAGTCCCATGTATTCATCACCCAGTTTCCTCCAGTGGAAATCCACAGAACTTATTCAGATTTCACCAATTTTAAATGTGTGTGTGTGTGTGTGTGTGTGTTTGCAGTTTTAGCACTTGTGTAGATTAATGGAACTAACCTGTTTTACCCTTATAAATGACATCCATATCTCCTCAGTAGTTAAAGTAAAATTTATGACTAGTCCTGGATTCCTTCTTTTAAAGTGACTGACACTTCATAATGACTCAAACATTTGTTGAATAAATACATTTACCTGTGCTTTCTGCTAATAAGGTATATAGGACACAGTGTTCTGATCAGATCTATCCTGCAATTCATCATACACATTGTTTTATGAAATATGATAAGAATTCTAAATCCAGCACCTCCCTCTGTGAGGCCAGATTATCCAGAGAAGCTCTAAATTACCTGCTTTTCTGTTACCTTTCTCAATCATAAAATATATTTTAAGGCTAATATATTTTTTAAAAATCTGGAAGGTGTTAAAAAATAGACAAGGGACAAGAAACAGTTTTTGTGTTTAGTCTAGGACAGATATATTATCAACACTAGCCATAAATTAATCAAAGCCATTCAGTAGCATCAAAGGTGCACATAGGAAGTGCTACTGCAGTGGCTGCGGTGGGACCACATCCTTTCTGTGGGATCAGAAACACTTCCTTTTCTGTCCCAAGTTTTTAGACCATGGAGGAGTTTAGAAGACAGATTTAGAGAGGGCTTTGAAGAGAAGGGACTTATTTGGTTTTATGATATCATTAAAGTAAGAGAAAATAATATTTAACATTTCATGAGTTTCACTCTGTATCATTCACTATCTTAATATTTAAGATATTTCTATATATTAACGTATTTGATCATCACAAAAGCCTTATGAGGCAGATACTTATTATCCACCTAACACACCATAGTGAAATAGCAGAAATGAGCTCAAATAATTGGCCAGCATTGTATATTTAGTACATAGGGGAACTATGCCTGAATCCAGAAACCATGGTTTTTATTACTATACTATACTGCCTCCAGAGATCAAAGAATTCTGAAGAACCAGTTAGGACAATCAGGCTTGTGTGTGGTTGGACAGGGAACTATTAGGGTAAGCTGTGGCTGAGAGCATTTTCATATAACCTTCACTTAGCATCTTCTGGGCAAGCACCAGATATCTTTTCAACCATCCACAGCATATGGGCTCCTTATATTATGGAAGGAGTGTGATTACAAGGGAAGGAAAGAATCCAGTCAATAAAGTATGAGACCAACATTGCTTTATCTTTGCGTGAAAACATATGGCTTGTTGTTAGCATTACATAAATATTATTAGTTTGATTCAACTGAACTAGTTAAGGTTTATTGAGCTCTGTGTCAGGCACTGTTTGAAGGACTTTACAGCTCTAATGCATTTTCTCTTCACACACACACACACAAAACACTTTGAGATAGATTCTGTCATTATCCACATTTCACAGATGGGGAAATTGAGGCAGAGAAACTAAGGAGTTTGCCCAAGGTCACACAACTGGCAGCTAAAATCCGCCTGGCCTCAGAATTCACACGTGTAACCACCATGTGTTACTACAGTTGACCCTTGAACAATGTTGCAGTTAGAGGCACCAGCATGGAGCAGTAGAAAATCCATGTATTACTACAGTTGACCCTTCATGTAAGTGATTCTGTATTCACAGATTCAACCAACCGATCACATAGTACTATGGTCTGTGTGTAAGTGGACCTGCACAGTTCAAACCCGTGTTCAAGGGTCAACTGTACTCAAAAGAGGAATTTGTGGGAATAGTATTTTTTCTGTTGCACAGCAACAAACACTGACAGTCTTTAGGTCCATTTTCTAATTCAAAGTACACTTCCAAATAGTAATAACTTCATATACTTAACATTTGTTAAACATTTACCACGTGCCACACACTCATGAATCATCTTTTTATTATTTAAGAAATGAATTGCAAGATTTATGATTTTTATGTATTGATTATGCTTCTGATTTGAAGATGAACGTCTGCCTGCAGTAATCCTTGTATTTTTGTTCTGTCTTGTTTTCACTTAATACATTAAAAAAATATATTGGGCACTTTCCTGGTGGCGCAGTGGTTAAGAATCCTATCAATGCAGGGGACACGGGTTTGAGCCCTGGTCCGGGAAGATCCCACAAGCTGCAGAGCAACTAAGCCTGTGCGCCACAACTACTGAGCCTGCGCTCTAGAGTCCGCGAGCCACAGCTACTGAGCCCGCATGCCACAACTACTGAAGCCTGCGCTCCTAGAGCCCGTGCTCCGCAACAAAAAGAAGCCCCTGTTCACTGCAACTAGAGAAAGCCTGCGCCCAGCAATGAAGACCGAACACAGCCATAAATAAATAAATTTATTTATTTATTTTTTAAAAATTGAAGTTAGTTGACATACGATATTAGGTTACTTTCAGGTGTGCAACATAGTGATTTGACAATCAAACCCATTATGACATGATCACCATGATAAGTCTAGTAATCATCTGTCACCACAAAAATTATTAGTGTTATTGACTATATTCCTTATGCTGTATATTACATCCCTTTGACTTATTTTGTACCTGGAAATTTGTACCTCTTAATCCTCTTCACATTTTTTGCTCTTTTCCCCACCACCCTCCCCTCTGGCAACCACCAGTTTGCTCTCTGTATCTAAAAGTCTGTTTCTGTTTTGTTTGTTCATTTGTTTTTTAGATTCCACATATGAGATCGTACAGTATTTGTTTTTCTGTTTCTGGCTTATTTCCCTTAGCATAATACCCTCAAGGTCCATCCTTGTTGTTTCAAATGACATGACTTCATCCAAATCTCCACAACTTTTGATAATTGAATGACGTGTGTCTTATAAAAGGAAAATAATAGGTTCATAGAAAGCCCATGCCATAAAAACACCCAAGCCCCACTGTATCTTGTCTCTAGTCTGATGCGATATTGCTGGAAGGATGAAAGTACAGGCAGAAAAGTACCCAGTCGGGGCTTCCCTGGTGGCACAGTGGTTAAGAATCCTCCTGCCAATTCAGGGTACACAGGTTTGAGCCCTGGTCCGGGAAGATCCCACATCCTGCGGAGCAACTAAGCCCATGCACCACAACTACTGAGCCTGTGCTCTAGAGCCCACGAGCCACAACTTCTGAGCCCATGTGCCACAACTGCTGAAGCCTGCGTGCCTAGAGCCTGTGCTACACAGCAAGAGAAGCCACCACAATGAGAAGGCTGTGCACCGCAACAAAGAGTAGCCACCCCCGCTTGCTGCAACTACAGAAAGACCGCGCCCAGCAACGAAGACCCAGTGCAACCAAAAATAAACACATAAACAAACAAATAAATAAATAAAATAAAAGTACCCAGTGGGTGGAAAGAGTATTGTCTACTCTGCATTTATGTGAACTAAGGGTCTATTTAATTTTTTTTAACAGAGTTTTGTTTGTTTTTGTTGCCTACTCTGTGCCAAAGAAGTATAGGCTCTGAGGAATCAGAAATGAATGAGACTCAGTCTATTTCCCTCCAAACACTCAGTATCTACTTGGATAAGGACAAAATAAAATATCTCCTCAGATCCAGAGATATTCATACTTTAGGTGACAATTTATTTTAATCAAATAGTATGAAGCTAGCCTGTTAATAGTATCTGAAATTTATTGTGCCCTGTGTACATTCATTACATATGTAATTAAATGTGTAGTTTCCACTATACTGTTTAATTCTTACAACAAAGCAATTGTATCAACTAGGGATTGACTCAGATGACAACACTGAGGTTCAGAGATACAAAGAGCTTGCCCCACGTCACTCAAGATAATAAATAGAGGAGACAAAATTAAATTATCAGTCTCTGATGCCCATACACTAAATATCTTCACTTTGTTTCCATGCACTTCATAAAGTACAACAGAACTACTTCAGAAGTACGGTGGTCTTAACTAAAAGCACAGCGAAGAAATATCTTTTAACTGATTTCCGTTTCCTAACTAAGAATGGAACCCAACACTCTGCCTTTATGTCTCCTTTAGAGATTGAGAAGGACTAAAGCACAAGAATAAAGGAGGACATGGACAGCTGAAGCAAAATCTAGGGGCAGGAGCAAGAGAGACATCTGTGCTACATTACAATCTGCTGATCCTCTATGAGTCGTCCCTTGATCTCAGCTCTCCTTCCTAGAGTCAATGCAGCAAGGGTACCCCTTACCCTCCACTGAGGTCTACCGGGAACCCCTAAAAGGACAGAGGGCAGTGAACATGGGGTCTCTGCCTGAAGTGACCAGGCAAATAAAATGACAGGAGAGAATTCTGGCTAAGTGCCCTGTGTCTGGAGGCTGGATGCCTGGATTCAAACGTGAATTCACTCCTATTTTACCCCATGACCTAATACAAGTTATATTTAAATGCTGTGCTCCCTTATTCATCTGTGAAGTGACAATACTGTTCATTCCTCTTTCTTGGTGGTGATTACGCAGTTGAAATGAAACAAGCTACATGGAACACTTAGAGCCTGGAACCTAGGAAATCCTCAATGAAGAATCATGATACCATGTTTACTGTCTTATCCTCATCCACGTCCTCACTTCATGATTTTGGAGTACTTAGGGGACAGTTTAGAGAGAACTGCTTCCTGCTATCGTGGGGGTAATGCCCATGGGAACTAGAACTAATGTGGGAGGAAAGCAGAACTCTGAATGAGAGCTCTTGGACCCCACCAGAACCAAGGACATAAAACGTCACAGTGCCCGGGGCTGAAACTTTGCACACTAGTGCCCTACCATCTGTCTATCCCAACTGTTCTGCTTGTTCTGACCATGAGGAAACACCACTCCTGCAACCCCTCCTCCATCCGCTGTCTCCCATAGCACTCACTGGGCTGTGCTGAGACCCTGCTGGTGCATGCCCAAGGGGGACCAGTCTGCTGCCCCTCTCTACCTGGTGAGCAATGATGGCTGAAGCTCTATCCTCAGGATTGGCAGAAAGACAGACTCCAGCCAGAGCCTCCTGATGGGGATGACTAGTCTGGGAGGAGGAGGCACAGGTGTGAAGCCTGCTAGACATGGACCGGCAACCTGAAGGGCTGGAGACACAGGCTGACTATTTACAGTTGCGGGGCCTTGAATGCTTGATGCACAGAGCTCCTAATTATCTAGATTAGTCCATGCCCTCCATTTTCTGAAGACTTCACAACTTCGGGAGAACCACAAGAAGAGAAAAGTCAGTGTCCATGGTTCAGCTCAATTACTTCTGAGCCCCACGTCTTCCCAGGGGAAAGTTCACTTGGCCTCCTCTCATCACATATCCAAAGGGCCCTTCCTGTAAAGATCAGGCTTATCATTTCTTCACCTTAAAATTCAATTGCAATATTGATGTGTGAAATTGCATTCATGATGAAATAATATCAGGAATATTGGCGTCTTTATTGTTAACATTTACCATGCTAGAATCCGAAAATATTTCCATGTTTGAACACTTTTATATGAGCAAGAAAACCTTCACAGTTTTCTCAATATAAGTCCTTCTCATTCCGTGTAGTTTAGTCCGTATTAAATTTTTGTTGCTAATTTAAATTATATCCTTCGTTTTTTTTGTTTGTTTGTTTTTTGTTTTTTTTTTTGCGGTACGTGGGCCCCTCACTGTTGTGGCCTCTCCTGTTGCGGAGCACAGGCTCCGGACGCGCAGGCTCAGCGGTCATGGCTCACGGACCCAGCCGCTCCGTGGGATCTTGTGGGATCTTCCCAGACCGGGGCACGAACCTGTGTCCCCTGCATCAGCAGGCGGACTCCCAACCACTGCACCACCAGGGAAACCCCTTGGTTTTATTTATTCCTAATTGGTTTATTTTGGCATAGTAGAAAATAATTAAATTGTATATTTGCATTGTCTAGCACTCTTTATTCTAAGAGTGCCTCTAGTTGTTTTTCTTGAGTAAAAATATATTATCTGAAACTATTCATCATTGTGGTTTTTCCCTTTTGCATAGGCTACCTCTCCTTGTAACACAATAAAATGGTGATAGAATGGCGACATCCAAAAAAATTTTAAAATGGGCAGAAAACCTGAATAGACTTTTTTTTAAAGGCAATATGCAGATGGCCAACAGACACATGGAAAGATGCTCAACATCACTAATCATCAGGGAGAAGCAAATCAAAACCACTTGTCAGAATGGCTATTATCAAAAAGACAAGAGAAATAAATGGTGATGAGGATGTGAAGAAAAGGGAACCCTCCTGTACTTTTGTTGAGAATGTAAATTGATGCAGCCACCATGGAAAACAGTATGGAGATTCCTCAAAAAATTAAAAATAGAAGTACCAGCAGTTCCACTTCTGGGTATGCACTCAAAGAAAATGAAAACACTAATTCAAAAGGATACATGCACCCTTATGTTCATTACATTATTTACAATAGCCATGATATGGAAGCCACCTAAGAGCCCATCAACAGATGAATGGATAAAGAAGATTGGTATATATATATATATATATATATATATATATATATATATATATATATACACATAAGTATGTATATACAATGGAATATTATAAAAAAAGGATTAAATCTTGCCATTTGTAACAACATGGTTGGACCTAGAGGGTATTATGCTAAGTAAAATAAGTCAGACAGAGAAAAACAAATACTGTATGATTTCACTTGTATGTGGAATCTAAAAATCAAAACAAATAAACAAACGTAACTAAACAAAACAGGCATAGATACAGAGGACAAACAGGTGGTTGTCAGGGAGGTGGGTGGGGGGAGATAGAAATAGGAGAGGGAAATTAAGAGGTACAAACTTTCAGTTACAAAATAAATAAGTCATAGATATGAAATGTACACTGTGGAAAATACAGTCAATAACTATGTAATATCTTTGTATGGTGACAGATGACAATTTGTTATGGTGATCGTTTCAAAATGTATAGAAATATCAAATCACTATATTGTGTACCAGCAACTAACATAGTGTTGTAGGTCAATTATACTTCAAAAAACAAACTCATTGAAAAAGAGATCTAATTTGTGGCCATCAGAAATGGGGAGTGGGGGAGGGAGAATTGGATGAAGGTTGTCAAAGGCACAGACATTATGCTATAAAATAAATAAGTACTAAGGATGTAATGCACAACATGGCAAAGCTAATTGACACTACTATACATTATATATGAAAGCTGTTTAAAGAGTACATCCTAAGAGTTCTCACCCAACCATAAGTACATTTTTAAGAGCTTTGTTGAGGTATAATTGATATACAGTAAGCCACATGATTTAATAAGTTTTCACATGTGTATATACTTATAAAACCACCACCTTGGGCCTCCCTGCTGGCGCACTGGTTGGGAGTCCGCCTGCCAATGCAGGGAACACGGGTTCATGCCCCGGTCCAGGAGGATCCCACATGCCGTGGAGCGGCTGGGCCTGTGAGCCACGGCCGCTGGACCTGTGCATCTGGAGCCTGTGCTCTGCAACGGGAGAGGCCACAACAGTGGGAGGCCTGCGTACCGCAAAAAAAAAAAAAAAAAAACCACCACCTTACTCAAGATAATAAACGTATTCATCAGCCCCAGAAGTTTCCTCTTTGTCCAACGCAATTCCTCCTTGACAACCCTCTGCCTTTCCCATCAGGCAACCACTGATTGGATTTCTGTCACTATAGATTTTTTTACATTTTCTAGAATTTTAAATAAATGGAATCAGGAGGAGCTTCAAGATGGCGGAAGAGTAAGACATGGAGATCACCTTACTCCCCACAAATACGTCAGAAATACATCTACATGTGGAACAACTACTATAGAACACCTACTGAATGCTGGCAGAAGACCTCAGACCTTCCAAAAGGCAAGAAACTCCCCCACGTACCTGGGTAGGGCAAAAGAATAAAGAAAAAACAGAGACAATAGAATAGGGACGGGACCTGCACCAGTGGGAGGGAGCTGTGAAGGAAGAAAGGTTTCCACACACTAAGAAGTCCCTTCGCAGGCGGAGACTGTGGGTGGCAGAGGGGGGAAGCTTCGGATCCGCGGAGGAGAACACAGCAACAGGGGTGCGGAGGGCAAAGCAGACAGATTCCCGCACAGAGGATCGGTGCCGACCAGCACTCACCAGCCCGAGAGGCTTGTCTGCTCACCCGCCGGGGCGGGCGGGGGGCTGGGAGCTGAGGCTCAGGCTTCGGTCGGAGCGCAGGGAGAGGACTGGGGTTGGTGGTGTGAACACAGCCCGCAGGGGGTTAGTGCGCCACGGCTGGCCGGGAGGGATTCCGGGGAAAAGTCTGGACCTGCCGAAGAGGCAAGAGACTTTTTCTTGCCTCTTTGTTTCCTGGTGCGAGAGGAGAGGGCATTCAGAGCAATGCTTAAAGGAACTCCAGAGACGGGCGCGAGCCGCAGCTAACAGGGCGGACCCCAGAGACAGGCATGAGAAGCTAAGGCTGCTGCTGCAGCCACCAAGAAGCCTGTGTGCAAGCACAGGTCACTCTCCACACCTCCCCTCCTGGGAGCCTGTGCAGCCCGCCACTGCCAGGGTCCCGGGATCCAGGGACAACTTCCCCAGGAGAACACACGGCGCCTCAGGCTGGTGCAATGTCACTCCGGCCTCTGCCGCCGCAGGTTCGCCCCGCATCCTTGCCCCTCCCGCTCCCCGGCCTGAGTGAGCCACAGCCCCCAAATCAGCTGCTGCTTTAACCCCGTCCAGTCTGAGCGAAGAACAGATGCCCTCAGGTGACCTACATGCAGAGGCAGGTCCAAATCCAAAGCTGAACCCCAGGAGCTGTGCGAACAAAGAGAAAGGGAAATTTCTCCCAGCAGCCTCAGGAGCAGCGGATTAAATCTCCACAATCAACTTGATGTCCCCTGCATCTGTGGAATACCTGAATAGACAATGAATCATCCTAAACTGAGGAGGTGGGCTTTGGGAGCAACAATATATATTTTTTCCCCCTTTTTCTCTTTTTGGGGGTATGTATGTGTATGCTTGCAGTCTGTATAGCTTTGCTTTTACCATTTGTCCTAGGGTTCTGTCTGTCTGTTTTTTTGGGTTTTTTTTAGTATAGTTTTTAGCACTTGTTATCATTGGTGGATTTGTTTTCTGGTTTGGTTGCTCTCTTCTTTCTTTCTTTTTTTAAATATTTTATTTTTAAAAAAAATTTTCTTATTACTTTAACAAAATTTTTAATAATTATTTTTTATTTTAATAACTTTTATTTTACATTATTTTATTTTATCTTTTCTTTCTTTCTTTCTTTCTTTCTTTCTTTCTTTCTTTCTTTCTTTCTTTCTTTTCTTTCTTTCTTCTCTCCCTTTTATTCTAAGCTGTGTGGATGACAGGCTCTAGGTGCTCCAGCCAGGTGTCAGGGCTGTGCCTCTGAAGTGGGAGAGCCAAGTTCAGGACAATGGTCCACAAGAGACCTCCCAGTTCCATGTGATATCAAACAGCGAACATCTCCCAGAGATCTCCATCTCAACGCCAAGATCCAGCTCCACTCAATGACCAGCAAGCTACAGTGCTGGACACCCTATGACAAACAACTAGCAAGACAGGAACACAGCACCTTCCATTAGCAGAGAGGCTGCCTAAAATCATAATAAGGCCACAGACAGCCTGAAACACACCACCATATGTGGACCTGCCCACCAGAAAGACAAGATCCAGCCTCATCCACCAGAAGACAGGCACTAGTCCCCTCCACCAGGAAGCCTACACAACCCACTGAACCAACCTTAGCCACTGGGAACAGACACCAAAAACAATGGGAACTATGAAACTGCAGCCTGCGAAAAGGAGACCCCAAACACAGTAAGTTAAGCAAAATGAGAAGACAGAGAAACACACAGCAGATGAAGGAGCAAGGCAAAAACCCACCAGACTTAACAAATGAAGAGGAAATAGGCGGTCTACCTGAAAAAGAATTCAGAATAATGATAGTAAAGATGATCCAAAATCTTGGAAATAGAATGGAGAAAATACAAGAAACAATTAACAAAGAACTAGAAGAATGAAAGAGCAAACAAACAGTGATGAATAACAAAGTAAATGAAATTTAAAATTCTCTAGAAGGGATCAATAGCAGAATAACTGAGGCAGACGAACGGATAAGTGACCTGGAAGATAAAATAGTGGAAATAACTACTGCAGAGCAGAATAACAGAAAAAGAATGAAAAGAATTGAGGACAGTCTCAGAGACCGCTGGGACAACACTAAACGCACCAACATTCGAATTATAGGGGTCCCAGAAGAAGAAGAGAAAAAGAAAGGGACTGAAAAAATATTTGAAGAGATTATAGTTTAAAACTTCCCTAATGCAGAAAAGGAAATAGTTAATCAAGTCCAGGAAGCACAGAGAGTCCCATACAGGATAAATCCAAGGAGAAACGTGCTGAGACACATATTAATAAAACTATCAAAAATTAAATACAAAGAAAAAATATTAAAAGCAGCAAGGGAAAAATAACACACAAGGGAATCCCCATAAGGTTAACAGCTGATCTTTCAGCAAAAACTCTACAAGCCATAAAGGAGTGACAGGACATATTTAAAGTGATGAAGGAGAAAAACCTACAACCAAGATTACTCTACCCAGCAAGGATCTCATTCAGATTTGATGGAGAAATTAAAACCTTTACAGACAAGCAAAATTAAGGGAATTCAGCACCACCAAACCAGCTTCCCAACAAATGCTAAAGGAACTTCTCTAGGCAGGAAACACAAGAGAGGGAAAAGACCTACAATAACAAACCCAAAACAATTAAGAAACTGGTAATAGGAACATACATATCAATAATTACCTTAAATGTAAATGGATTAAATTTTCCAACCAAAAGACATAGACATACAAAAACAACACCTGGATACAGGCTTTCTACAAGAAACCCGCCTCAGACCTAGGGACACATACAGACTGAAAGTGAGGGGATAGAAAAAGATATGCCATGCAAATGGAAATTTAAAAAAAGGTGGAGTAGCAATTCTCATATCAGACAAAATAGACTTTAAAACAAAGACTATTACAAGCGACAAAGAAGGACACTACATAATGTTCAAGGGATCAATCCAAGAAGAAGATACAACAATTGTAAATATTTATGCACCCAACATAGGAGCAACTCAATACATAAGGCAAATATTAACAGCCATAAAAGGGGAAATTGACAGCAACACAATCATGGTAGGGGACTTTAACACCCCACTTTCACCAATGGACAGATCATCCAAAATGAAAATAAATAAGGAAACACAAGCTTTAAATGATACATTAAACAAGATAGACTTAATTGATATTTATAGGACATTCCATCCAAAAACAACAGAATACACATTCTTCTCATGTGCTCATGGAACATTCTCCAGGATAGATCATATCTTGGGTCACAAATCAAGCCTTGGTAAATTTAGGAAAATTGAAATCATATCAAGTATCTTTTCCGACCAAAACGCTATGAGACTAGATATCAATTACAGGAAAATATCTGTAAAAACTACAAACACATGGAGGCTAAACAATACACTACTTAATAACCAAGAAATCACTGAAGAACTCAAAAAGGAAACCAAAAAATACCTAAAAACAAATGACAGTGAAAACACAATGACACAAAACCTATGGGATGCAGCAAAAGCAGTTCTAAGAGGGAAGTTTATAGCAGTACAATACTACCTTAAGAAACATCTCAAATAAACAACCTAACCTTGCACTAAAGCAATTAGAGAAAGAAGAACAAAAAAACCCCCCAAAGTTAGCAGAAGGAAAGAAATCATAAATATCAGATCAGAAATAAATGAAAAAGAAATGAAGGAAACAATA
Organism: Leucopleurus acutus; assembly: GCF_964270905.1. NCBI lineage: Eukaryota > Metazoa > Chordata > Mammalia > Artiodactyla > Delphinidae > Leucopleurus > Leucopleurus acutus. The sequence goes on along the minus strand of NC_139145.1, from coordinate 6,621,773 downwards.
GCAAAGATCAATAAAATTAAAGCTGGTTCTTTGAGAAGATAAACAAAATTGATAAACCATTAGCCAGACTCATCAAGAAAAAAAGGGAGAAGACTCAAATCAATAGAATTAGAAATGAAAAAGGAGAAGGAACAACTGACACTGCAGAAATACAAAGAACCATGAGAGATTACTACAAGCAATTATATGCCAATAAAATGGACAGCCTGGAAGAAATGGACAAATTCTTAGAAAAGCACAACCTTCTGAGACTGAGCCTGGAAGAAGTAGAAAATATAAACAGACCAATCACCAGCACTGAAATTGAGACTGTGATTAAAAATCTTCAAACAAACAAAACCCCAGGACCAGATGGCTTCACAGGCAAATTCTATGAAACATTTAGAGAAGAGCTAATACCTATCCTTTTCAAACTCTTCCAAAATATAGCAGAGGGAGGAACATTCCTAAACTCATTCTATGAAGCCACCATCACCCTGATACCAAAACCAGACAAAGATGTCACAAAGAAAGAAAACTACAGGTCAATATCACTGATGAACATAGATGCAAAAATCCTCAACAAAATGCAAGCAAACAGAATCCAACAGCAAATTAAAAGGATCATATACCATGATCTAGTGGGGTTTATCCCAGAAATGCAAGGATTCTTCAATATATGCAAATCAATCAATGTGATACACTATATTAACAAATTGAAGGAGAAAAACCATGTGATCATCTCAACAGATGCAGAAAAAGCTTTTGACAAATTCAACACCCAATTATGTTAAAAACCTTCCAGAAAGTAGGCATAGAGGGAACTTACCTCAACATAATTATAAGGCCATATATGACAAACCCACAACCAACATCGTTTGCAATGGTGAAAAACTAAAATCATTTCCTCTATATCAGGAACAATACAAGGTTGTCCACTCTCACAACTGTTATTCAACATAGTATTGGAAGCTTTAGCCACAGCAGGCAGACTAGAAAAAGAAATAAAAGGAAACCAAATCCAAAATGAAGAAGTAAAGCTGTCACTGTTTGCAGGTGACATGATACTCCACATAGAGAATCCTAAAGATGCTACCAGAAAACTACTATAGCTAATCAATGAATTTTGTAAGGTAGCAGGATATAAAATTAATGCACAGAAATCTCTTACATTCCTATAAACTAATGATGAAAAATCTGAAAGAGAAATTAAGGAAACACTCCTATCTACCACTGCAACAAAAAGAATAAAATACCTAGGAATAAACCTATCTAAGGAGACAAAAGACCTGTATGCAGAAAACTATAAGACACTTATGAAAGAAATTAAAGATGACACAAATAGATGGAGAGATATACCATGTTCTTGGATTGGAAGAATCAACATTGTGAAAATGACTGTACTACCCAAAGCAATCTACAGATTCAATGCAATCCCTATCAAACTACCACTGGCATTTTTCACAGAACTAGAACAAAAAATTTCACAATTTGTGTGGAAACACAAAAGACCGCGAATAGCAAAAGCAATCTTGAGAAAGAAAAACGAACCTGGAGGAATCAGGCTCCCTGACTTAAGACGATACTACAAAGCTACAGTCATCAAGACAGTATGGTACTGGCACAAAAACAGAAATATAGATCAATGGAACAGGATAGAAACCCAGAGATAAATCCATGCACATATGGTCACCTTATCTTTGATAAAGGAGGCAAGAATATACAGTGGAGAAAAGACAGCCTCTTCAATAAGTGGTGCTGGGAAAGCTGGACAGCTACTTGTAGAAGAATGAAATTAGAAAACTGCCTAACACCATACACAAAAATAAACTCAAAATGGATTAGAGACCTAAATGTAAGGCCAGACACTAAAAACTCTTAGAGGAAAACAGGCAGAACACACTATGACATAAATCACAGCAAGATCCTTTTTGACCCACTTCCTAGAGAAATGGAAATAAAAACAAAACCAAAAACAAATGGGACCTAATGAAACTTAAAAGCTTTTGCACAGCATGGGAAATGATAATCAAGATGAAAAGACAACGCTCGGAAAGGGAGAAAATATTTGCAAACGAAGCAACTGACAAAGGATTAATCTCCAAAACATACAAGCAGCTCATACAGCTCAATATCAAAAAACAAACAACCCAATCCAAAAATGGGCAGAATACCTCAATAGACATTTCTCCAAAGAAGATACACAGATTGCCAACAAACACATGAAAGGATGCTCAACATCAGTAATCATTAGAGAAATGCAAATCAAAACTGCAATGAGGTTCACCTCACACCGGTCAGAATGGCCATCATCAAAAAATCTACAAACAATAAGTTCTGGAGAGGGTGTGGAGAAAAGGGAACCCTCTTGCACTGTTGGTGGGTATGTAAACTGATACAGCCACTATGGAGAACAGTATGGAGGTTCCTTAAAAAACTACAAATAGAACTACCATACGACCCAGCAATCTCACTACTGGGTATATACCCTGAGAAAACCATAATTCAAAAAGAGTCATGTACCACAAAGTTCATTGCAGCTCTATTTACAATAGCCAGGACATGGAAACAACCTAAGTGTCCATCTATAGATGAATGGATAAAGAAGATGTGGCATATGTATACAATGGAATATTACTCAGCCATAAAAAGAAATGAAATTGAGTTATTTGTCTTGAAGTGGATGGATCTAGAATCTGTCCTACAGAGTGAAGTAAATCAGAAAGAGAAAAACAAATACAGTATGCTAACACATATATATGGAATCTAAAAAAAAAATTGTTCTGAAGAACCTAGGGGCAGGACAGGAATAAAGACGCAGATGTAGAGAATGGACTTGAGGACATGGGGAGGGGAAAGGGTAAGCTGGGACGAAGTTAGAGAGTGGCACTGACATATATACACTACCAAATATAAAATAGATAGCTAGTGGGAAGCAGCTGCCTAGCACAGAAAGATTAGCTTGGTGCTTTGTGACCACCTAGAGGGGTGGATAGGGAGGCAGGGAGGGAGAAGCAAGAGGGAGGGGATATGGGGATATATGTGTACATATAGCTGATTCACTTTGTTATAGAGCAGAAAGTATCACACCATTGTAAAGCAATTATACTCCAATAAAGATGTTTAAAAACTGTTTTTAAAAGAGGAGATTTAAATTAAAGATAATCTATCATCATATTTTCCTGTAAAAATACTTAATAGGTAAAACAGATATGTTTGTGTCTCAAGTATTATTTTTTTAAATATAGATGATTTAAAATAAAAAAGAAACAATAGTGCAGCCTTTGAGCAGGAATATACATAACAATATCTTTGAGTTGTTTTGCAGATACTGAAAACCCCACCAGGTGGAAGAACTTAACTGTGTGCTGCCCACAGGCACATAGACCTCAGATCGATTGGAACCAGAAGGTTGATGACAGTGACTCTCACTTCACCGTCAACCAATCAGAAGAATGTCCAGGAGCTGATCATGCCCTCTTTGAACCATATTGTAAAACTCCTCACTACCCACTCCAGGTTGGGACACACAGTTTTGAGGGCATTAGCCTGCTGTGGCCCCCTTTGTCTGGCAAAGCAATAAAGCTATTCTTTTCTACTTCACCCAAAACTCTGTCTCCAAGTTTTAATTCGGTTTTCGGTGTACAGAGGTCAGATTCAGCTTCAGCAGCTCTCACCACTCATACCTGGTAGCTTCACTACTAAAGAGGAACTGGATTCAACTTAGCTGCTCAGGACTAAAAACATATATCTATATCTATATCTATATCTATATCTATATCTATATCTATATCTATATCTATATCTATATCTATATCTATATCTATATCTATATCAGAAAAGAATTCTGATTGGTACAATCATGTCCTCTTTCCACGCTGGACAAATCAACTGTGGTCAAGAGACAATGTGACTGGCAGCCCCTTCAGAGCCACATTCACTTATTCAATTTATCAAACCTATTTTTAATGAGTATTTACTATGAGTCGATCATTATTTTAGGCTCAACTACCACAGGATAAAGAGAATCAGGAGCATGGGGAGGACAGGTTGTCCTAGTAAAAAAAGGGTGGTCCTAGTAAACTCATTGAGAAAGTTACATTGGTGAAGATGGTGAATGACTTAGGTGAGTGGCATCTGGGGAAAGAGTGCCCCAGGCAGAGGGTAAGGTTAATACAAAGGCCCTGAGGTGGGAGGTTGCCTGGGGGGAATGTAGCTGGAGCAGAGCGAGTGAGGGGGAGCAGACACATGACATGATCAGGAATTTTAAAAGATTATTCTGGATGCTGGGTTGAGTGTGGATTGTAGGATGTGAGGAAGCCTGCTTGGAGTTTACCTGTAGGCAAGCTAGGTGAGATATAGGTGGGTAGGACCAAGGTGGGGATAGCAGTGTGAGGGTTGAGAATCGGTCTGTTGAGCTATATTTTGAAGGCAGAGCCAAAAGGATTTGCTTCCAGGCAGGATACATGTGTGAGAGAAAGAGAGGAGACAAGAATGTCTCCAGGGTTGGGGCCGGAACAACTGAAAAAATGGAATTGCATCTATTGAGACAGGGAGGGCTGTGGGTGGAGCAAATTTGGGAAGGAAAGGGGACATTAGAGATTCAAGTTTGAAATGTCAAAATTGAGATATTTCAAATGGATATATATTATATGATTCCACTCACATGAGGTAGCAAGAGACAGAAAATAGAATGGTGGCATCCAGGGGCTGGAGGAAGGGAGGAAATAGCATTAGCATTTAATGGGTACAGAGATTCAGTTTGGGAAGATGAAAAAGTTCTGGAGATGGATGGTGGTGATGGTTGCCCAACAATGTGAATGTGTTTAATGTCAAGTGTACACAATTATACATTTAAAAATGCTTAAGATGGAGATGGATCCAAAAAATATTGCTGTGATTTATGTCAAAGAGGGTTCTGCATATATTTTCCTCTAAAAGATTTTTAGTACCCGGTCTTACATTTAAGTCTTTAATCCATTTTGAGTTTATTTTTGTACATGATGTTCGAGAATGTTCTAATTTCATTCTTTTACATTCATGTTATGTAACTTTGACCACAATAAAAAACATTAAGTAGTGCAAAATAATGGAGAAAGATTGAGATTTATTTCAGATAATGTTTTCAATGTCATTATAAAATAATAGAGATTGATTGGAATTTTTTAGATAAAAATTTTAATATCATTCCTCAACAGTCTAGACCAGGGTTTCTCAACCTCAACAATATTGATATTTTTGGTCTGTATTCTTCTTCATAGGGGACTGTCCTGTATATTGTATGATATTTAAAAGCACCCCTTACCTCTACCCACTAGATGCCAGCACTGAGTTATGATAAGCAGAAATGTCCCCTGTTATTGTGGGGTTAAGACTCACAGACTAAAGGATGGGGTTTTAAAAGTTCTAAAAATAATAAAGGGATAAAAAAGTGAGTTTAGAAATTTCCCAATTACACATCAAAAAATTAATGTGAGTAGGTTTGTGTTCTTTCAAAGATACTCATCATGTGTGGAGGAATTGAGAAAAACAAAAAGAAAAATAACGAATTGTACTGCATAAACATCAATATCTGTTTTTCATGTACCACTTCTTGTACGCTCATCTTTGGCAGTGACCCTAATATCTGATCTTTTCTACTCACAATGCTATAACTTCATTTTAACATTATTTTTGCTAAGGTCCAAACACATTAAAGGACCGCAGCATTTACCTCCAGTCTCTCCAATCCACCTTTGTTCACTTGGTATTTGGCCAAGGATACTCACCATGGAGGTGGGGGGGGGGGAGGGCACTGGGAATTGGGAAAAGAACAAAGCATACATCACATTATAGGGCACAGACATAACTACCTTTGGTTTTAATATCCCAATTCCTATAAATTCAACTTTGTCATTGACTCTAGTAAGTTATTCATTTTACTCTCTATGAAATAACTGCATTTTAGTAAAACATTTTTGCCGGGGATGAATTATTTTAAATATGTCAACACATAGTCTCTCCCTCTCATATCCACCTGTACCTATCCACCATGTGCTCTACCCTAAAAATACCCTGTCACTTATCCCCACAAGGTAAATAACATCCTTCTCTCCATATCCAATTTGATTTTGTTATAAAGTTTTCTTCATATCAATGACAAACCAATCTCTGCCTTCCTCAGAAAGAGGTCTCTGAGTCAGGAAGGCTGCATGGACAGGATTTAGAAGGTTACATCACTCCACTTTCCACCTACATCCCACTTTATACAGTAGAAAAAAACAGGTGAACCCAAGCACATTTTACTTATTAAAGTCTTAAAGATCTAAAACCACAATGAAATCTAATGAAAATATATATTCTGGAGTGAGTTGATTCATCTCTACTTAGAAGAAATCATGTTCACTGGGAACATTTGTTACGTTTGGCCATGGAATAGCTGTGGATTGGCTTGGTGTTGATAGAGGGGCTCTCCTAGTGCATCAGAAACAAGGGGGTCTACTTGAGACTGCATGACCTAAAGCAGTAGAGTGGGGTCTGTCGTACAAAATGCAGTACCCAATGGAGAGAAAGTTCTACCCATATGCTAGTTTGTGTCCAGGGAATTTTTTTGAGATCATGGTGGTGTGACTAATTTGGGGATATGCTGAAAAGTAGATGGACAGGGCCTGAGTCTTGAATTGCTTGGAGCACATAGTCTTTACAGAGGATGAGCCCTGTGTGGTGGGCAGTATCTGAGATACTCTCACTGATCCCAACTCCTGGTTTTCATTGCTTTGTGTATCTTACTCCCATTGAGGGTGAGATGTACATAGAGACCCACTTCCAACAATGAGAATGTGGAAGAAAGGTTGGGAAGTCCCTGCTGAGAATAGAGTAAAAAAAAATCTGGCTTTCTTCTTGCTGCCTCTCTCTTGCATTCTTGATGGCTTATATTGATAAAAAACAACTGCCCAACCCAGAGGCCATGTGTCAAGGAACTGAAAGAATTCTCTGGACAATATTCTGTGAACAGGTGAATCCTACCAACAGCCTCGTGAGTGTGCTTGAAAGTGGACATCTGCTGATCCAGTTTTGAGATGCCTTGCAGCCCTGGCTGATGTTGACTGCAACCTTCTGGGAGGCCCACTGAAATATTTAATTAAAGTATCAGGTATTAAAGAATAAAAGTCAATAGTTTTCTAATATGCCAATGTAATTCATTTAGAGAAAAAACTTAGAAATGAAGATTCATTCAAATTAGCACACACACACAAAAAAAAAGGAAAGAAAGAAGTCCAACCCAGTAATCTCTACCATATCTAATGCCAGCTGAGCGAGGGTAAAGAAATGAAAATAAGAAGTTATCCTTAGAGACAAATATTAACTGTGAAAATGGAAAGTATCACATCCTTGGTATAGACCTAGTGCTGCATAGATTTCATGATCGATACAATGGATTTGTAGATAACAAAACCACACATTGAGTGGTTAAACTGAGAAAAAAAGTCTGAGTTTTATGTTAGAATCCTGCAAGTTAGAAGTAAGAAGGAAGAGTACGGGTGAATTTCCTCTTGAGGAGAAGAGGGACCTAGATCCTTCCCAGGACATTCACTTTTATCCTTTTTCTGTTCCGTGAATATTAGCAAGTCTCCAGAGATTGGGACAATGTGGACCAACTGGCTAATTATGAGCTTTGGACATTGAGCCCTAAGGTCATACCATTGTAAATAATTGGCCAGTGTCTTCAGCTCATTAATTGGCCAGTTCTAACATTGTGGCTCCCCACCTGTGTCTCCATCCTTTGTAGGAAGCAGTATCAGAAGGTCCCAGCCTGAGCCTGTCTTCCTGCCAGTCCTGAGGGCACACCCTGAGACTTCATCACACAGCAGGCAGGAGAGGGGCAGTGAATCTGTGCTCCTTGGTCATGCTCCAGCAGAGATGCAGCCCAGCCCAGTAAGTGCTGAGGGAGAAAGTGATGGATGAAGGGAGTGTTGGGAGCATGATTTTTTCCTCAACAAGACAAACATGGCAGTTGGGACAGACAGTTGGGGGGACACCAGTATACAAATTTCAGATTAGAGCCCTATGACATTTATGTGCTTGGTTCTGGTTGGGATTTCCTCCTCAAGAGGACAAATGTGATATTTGGTATAGAAAGATGAGAGGGCACGAATACAAACAGTTTTGGAATAACGGCTTTTGAAGCTTAACGTTCTTTGTTCTGGTTGGGGTGTGAGAACTCTCATTCAGAGATCTGCTTCCACCCTCACTGGTTCTGGCTCTGGCTGGCATCTCCCCCACTGTAGCAGCAAATGGGTCTCTGGAACCTTCCCCCTAAGCACTTCAAATAGTTATGAAAGTGGCAATAAGGATGAGGAGGATGACATGAACCATAACATCAGTTATGATGTTATGTTATGTTATGTTATGTTATGTTATGTTATGTTATGTTATGTTATGTTATTGAAGGCTTCCTAAGTGTCAGGCTCTGAGGTATGACTTTTATGTTTCTTGTTTGATTACACCTGCATAATTTCTCCCAAATTATAAGTGCACACCTAAGTATTATTATAGTAAGAGGAAAGAAGCACAGCATTTTATGTAACAGGTACCAGGTCATGAGTTAGAAAGTGTTGAAGCCAGTCATTCTGGGCAGACTGAGTCCAGACACAGGGCATCTGGGCAGTTTTAGCCCTGCCATCCCAAACAGTCATGTTACTTTCCTGTCAGTCCTGGTAGAGATTCCCTGCTCACTTTGCCCTTCCTATTTGGAGTTTTCTGGAGGACACAGGGGAGGGCAGTAGGTAGCACTTGCTGCATCAACTATAGGAAGGATGTCTAAGAACACAGGTGAGGTCATAGAAATAATCGGCACCTGACATTTCAGGGTAGGTCTCTCTGTTGACCCTGTTCCTGGATTTCACGTCACCTGTCCACCTTCTCCTCTGTACTTATAATCGTCTGACTCAATCATGAAAGGAGACATAAAATCAGAGTCTTAAGGTTCATTCCTATGCAGGAAAATGAAAACAGTTTTAAAAATCTGCCCAAGATGCGTCTGTGGTTAGACTGCTGTACCTCTGCTTAAAACTTTCAGAAAGTCTGAAAACAATGACATTTAGGGCATGGAACTTAGGAGAATAAAAACTTAATTTTGGAGCAGCTGATTCGGGGGCTCTGGCAGAAACTAAACACACCATTGTAAAGCAATTATAGTCCAATAAAGATGTTTAAAAAAACAAAACTTAATTTTGAATCGTGTATGCTCCACTAATTCTTAGTGTGTTATGGGACAATTTCTTAGAATCCATGAGACTTAGTATTGTCAACTGAGTCGATTCCTCATTGATTCAAACCCACTGAATCAGGACTAAAAAAATAATGGTCGCCCTCTATGCAATAGCTCTGTGATGGATGCATAAAGAAAAGGCAAAATACATTTTTGATATTTTGTTACTAATAATGATAAAGCTAATGCTCGTGTCATTAGACTTAAATATCTGTTGATCTGATGTTATGGTTTCCCTACATCCTTGACAGGACACTTTATTTTATTTTATACAAGTACATTCTTCATAGATGAAAAGAAATGACTGAGGCTCATTTATTTCTGATTCCCCAGAGCCTATACCTTGTTGGCACAGAAGAGGCACCAAGGATTTAAAAAAAAAGAAAACTGTTAAGTGTTGAATAAACCGTGTGGGCAATATAGTTTCCACACGGTGGACCATTCATGCTGGTGTTTTCATCTTTTTCAGAATGTCGCATAGGAATAGAGATAAGATAAAATAGTGCTTGTATCTGTCTATGTCATGGACTTTCTAAGGGACATATTTTCTTTTCATTTAATAGCATATGCAGGATTCAATCATTGAAAAGCCATTGCAGAAATTTTCATAAGTATAGGGAAAAAAGAGTCAGAAATGGAGGGGACGACACATCTTAATGCACGGGCTGAGACACATTTTAGGATTTCATATCATTCCATGCTCCAGTGTCCTGAGCCAGGAAAGGCTTCGATCTTTTCTGCCATATAAAACATTATTAAATTTTGGGGATTATATTTAATTAATAAACATACTATCTGAATAATGATTGACATTCTTTATAAAAATGACCCAATATTTATAAGTTACAAACATCCCTTAAGTGCCACACATGGTGTAGTGCTGGGTATTAGACTTTTTTTCCAGGAAGGTACAGAAGCATAGAGAGGAGGAGAAGTGTATACACACTCCACATACATGGGGTGAAAAATCCAGGACTCAATCCTTGATTTGCTTATTCCTGCACCAGTTCTCAGTCATCTCCACTGTAGCTAAATAGCGTTTCTTTTCTAACCTAGTTTGTTGGCTCAGAATGTGAAATGAAGGTAGAAGAATTGATTCATCCTCTTTGGTTCAGTGAGTCTATCTGTGAATTACAGGAAAGCACCAGTAGTTCACAGGGGCCAGAATGGCACTAACATGATGGATTATAGGATTTTCTGTAAATAGTGATGTTGTGCAGTCCAGTTTTGAAATCTAAGGTTGAAACAATTTCCTGTATAATATGAAAATGTCACGTGCAGATATCATAACATTGTCACAAGATAGACCTCAGGAATATTTTCAAATGATATCTTAACAAATGATGATGTGGTTGATAGAAAATGATATTTGCATTGAAACAAATACAGACAACATTAGTAAAACTGAACATGCATCAATTCTTAGAGACTGCACAACTAGCCACCACTCTCATATTATATACAAATTCTCATTTGTATGATACCATATGAGCAAGGTACAGAATTTTCATAGGATTGTTGTAAGAAGAAAATGATATAAATAATAGTATACTATAAAATATGTAATGTAAATTAAATATTTATTTAATAGTGAAAATACATTATATTATATTGTTACATTTTAAATATATGTGAAATATAAATTTGTTATAATTATATGTATAAATATAAATTTATAAAGTAAAGGATGTTTTCCCTTATGTAATAATGTTCATTGGGTAAATGTTTGAAGTAATTGTATGTACTTCACAAAGAGACTTAACCACAAAGCTGTGGTAAACAAGCACATTTCAGAGGAAATATGTGTAGTATTCTGTTTAGGGAAGATTTTAAGAATGCAGTTTAGATACATAAATGAATATTGACATTACAGAAGCACTGACAGGGAATATACCCATCAACTTCATGACAATGGTTGCTTTTGGGGGCCAGTTATATAGAGGAATGGGATTGAGCTAGATACCAAGAAAGTCCCTTTTTATGAGTAAATGTGCAAATCTCTATAAAAGCTGAGATCTGAAGGAAATATTATTAAATGTTTATATTTAAAAATAGGTGTTGGTTATTGATGAGACTAATAATAGGTAATATTAATGGAAATTTTTATAAGTGTTAGGCAATATTCTAAGTGGTATTTATCAAGTCCAGCTTGACATTAGGGTGACCAAGAAACGCACATGCAGAGATTCTGAAATAGGTCCTAGGCTGAGACCAGGGTACCTGTGAACTTTAAAATAAGCACACGTAAATTACCAATCAACTGGAGATGAAAACCATTGGTCTAAGCAATATTAATAATTAAAAAAAATCTTCCAATACTCCTACTAGGTAGGTTCAATTATTATCATAATTTCATAGATAAGGAAACTGCCCAACTGTGTTTACAGTACTTATTTTGAATAATTCTAGATTAAATCATAGTGTGACATGCCAAAATAATTAAACCGAGTTACCTTCAGGTAGGAGAAGACAAGGAATTGCAATCCCTGTATCAGGAAGAATTGACATGAAAATCTGCTGCATCTACATCAGAAGGCTGGGTTCAGACCCAGCTGTGGGACCTTCCCTGGTGCTGAACTCCTAAACCCTCCATAAATAGGAAGGTTTATGATGAGAACAAGACCACCAGGTATATGAAAAAGCGCTCAACATCAGTTAGTATCAGGAAACACAAGTCAAAACCTAAATCAAATATCACCTCACATCTGTTAGGATAGCTATTATTGAAAAAAAAACCATAAAGAATGTTGATGAGGTTGTGGAGTTTAAGGGAACTCTTCATTTTCTTGAAAGAAACTGTGGCGTGTATATATTAACAAAGGAATATTATTCAGCCATAAAAAGAAGGAAATCCTGCCATTTGTGACAACATGGATGGACCTGGAGAATATTATGCTTATTGAAATACATACACCAGACATAGTCAGATACTGTATGATCTCACTTATGTTTGCAAGCTAAGAAAATCAAATTCTGAAAACCACAGATTAGAACTGTAGTTGTGAGGAGAAGGTGGTAGAGAAAGTGGGGAGATGTTGGTCAAAGGGTACAAGCTTTCAGTTATAAAATGAATAAGTTCTGGGGATCTAATATACAGCCTGATGACTTGTTAATAATTCTGTATTGTAGTCTTGAAATCTGCTAAGAGAGATCTGCTTAACTGTTACTACACACACACAAGTAGAAACTATGTGAGGTGACAGGTATGTTAATTAACTTGATTTTGGTAATCATTCCCAATATCTATGTGTATTAAATCATCATTTTGAACATCTTTTAAAAACCTTCACAATCCAAATATGTACAATTTTGTTAATCATACTTCAATAAATTGAAAAAAAGGAAAACAATGAAGTAGTATTATCCTACTACTACTATCCCAGCACAGAATAGAGTCCACAAAAAGTAAAGTGGTCTCACACATCAGACATTTTACCAACATGGTATTGGGTTGAAACAAATAACCTTGTATAAAATAAAATATTTCAAGAGGGTTTCTTAAATTTTATTACCGTTTAATCACTGACAATGCTCTATACACTAACACCACATTCCAAGTCACCAATGCTGTATGATTGATCATGTGTACTTAAATAAACCACACTGATCAAAATTTGAAGTCCACCAAAGTCAAAGATATGAAGTATATACTTAATAACTTTTAAAACACAACGCTGATGTTTGAGTAATTACTTATTTCGTGAAGGAGGGAAGACAGAGAAACCAATGATAAAACTCTGAATATCACATAAAAATGTTTTCTGATTATGGACCTTCATTTTTAATTTAGAATCCAGATGACACACTCTCTCATTTCATAGAGATTTATAAATATTCTAAATAAAAGAAATATCTAGAATTTTATTTGAGTAAAATAAGATTTATATATCTATGGCTTAATTTCTTTTTTATGGCTTAATTTCTTAAATTCAAATTATATTTTTTCATAAAGAGGGAAGGGAATTTCACATTCTGTATTATTTCTAAAGTAGGTTGTATTTAACTGAGATCATGAATTTATTACCTCTAATGTTCTTGTTTCCGTTCACTTTTCAGTGAAGTTTTATAAAGAAAGAGTGAATAGACAGAGGTGAAAAACACAGAAACCGATGAGGAAACAGTTCTAAGCAGATAGAATTTGTCACACGGAGAAATATTGCTGAAGGTGCTGAGGTGTATGATCTTAGAAATGAATTGCTTGAATCCAAAATACGGACACAGTGCCGCATGCCCATATACTTGTTTCCTTTTTTTTCCAGCCGTCTTTTTTTTTCCAAAGGTGTCTAAGCTACACAGAACTGGAAATGTAACAAGTGTCTCAGAATTCTTCCTCACAGGCCTCTCTGATGATCCAGAACTGCAGCCTTTGCTCTTTATCCTGTTCCTGTCCTTGTACCTGGTCACCATATTGGGGAACCTGCTCATCATCCTGGCTGTTACCTCTGACCCCCACCTCCACACCCCCATGTACTTCTTCCTCTTCAACCTGTCCTTGGTTGACATCAGTTTCATCTCCACCACTGTCCCCAAGATGATCGTGAACATCCAAACTCATAGCAGAGTCATCTCCTATGAAGCCTGCCTGACACAGATGTCTTTTTTTATCCTTTTTGTGTGTATGGATGGTATGCTTCTGACTGCAATGGCTTATGACAGGTTTGTGGCCATCTGTCACCCACTGTGCTACCAGATCATCATGAACCCGCGCCTCTGTTGCATTTTAGTTTTGGTGTCATTTTTTGTTAGCTTTTTGGACTCCCAGGTGCACAATTTGATTGTGTTACAAGTTGCCTGCTTTAAGAATGTGGAAATTTCTAATTTCTTCTGTGACCCTTCTCAGCTCCTCAAGCTTGCCTGTTCTGACACTTTCACCAATAACATAGTCCTGTATTTTTTTGGATATTGCTTCTCTTTATGGTTTAATGTGACTGGGGGAGAATTCTAGGATCCTTTGGGTGTCATAATTACTCCTTGACTGAATTTCGTTACATCTATGGAAACTCTATAGTTTACCTTTGGTAGCCCCAGCATCCTCAAAAATGACTAATTTCCCTTTAATATATTGAAAATGTACAAGTTTTCCACAGCTCTTATGTATTCTCCATAGTAAATTCTATTTTTCAATCTGTGAATGCAGCTCTGTGTGAGGATGCATGTCACTGCTTCTCAACCTTGGCTTTCATCGAAATCATCTGGGAAGCTTAAAAGTACTGACCACTGGGTCTCACCACCAGATATTCTGATTTAACTGGACTTGGGTGTGGTCTGAGCATGAGGATTTAAAAAACCACTCAGGTGGTTCTAGTGTGTGGCCAAGGTTGAGAACTACTGATCCCAGTCAGATCTTTCACTCAAAGGTGACCTGTATGCCTTGTGTCCTAACTGCTCATGGACGAATGCCCAAGATCTGAAAGAGATCAGAGGTCAAAGGGGGAAGATATGAAGAGCCTACTGTAGTAACAGGCAATGTGTTTTCCCCGTTATTTCTTTTTTTTTTTTTTTTTTTTTTTTTTTGCGGTACGCGGGCCTCTCACTGCTGTGGCCTCTCCCGTTGCGGAGCACAGGCTCCGACGCGCAGGCTCAGCGGCCATGGCTCACGGGCCTAGCTGCTCCGCGGCATGTGGGATCTTCCCGGACCGGGGCACGAACCCGTGTCCCCTGCATCGGCAGGCAGACTCTCAACCACTGCGCCATCAGGGAAGGCCTTCCCCATTATTTCTGATTATTTTCTTCACATAGCTTCTCAACATCGTACGCATGGGCCTTGCTTTGGGGTGGGGTGCTTGAAATCACTGCTCTATGTTCCATCTTGTGCTCATCGTACATATTTTCAACAGTGGTCTGTAAAAGCCTTAGTGCCCCAAATGCTCAACTGACCCCTTTATACCCCTCAAGCCCTTGGTGGAGTAGCTTCTTCCTTCAGTTATGATTACTATGTTACCACTTTTTTCTTTCTTGCCTTTCAGTCTCTCAATAATGCTTTAACTAACTCTCTATATTAAATGTTCTTCATTAAAATAACTAATTGGCTTCTCTTTTTTTTTTGACTGAACCTTGACTGATATTGTAGCACAAGTTATAAAAGTGTGTTGTGAGGTGCCTGCAATTGCATGATTACAAAATGTGCACAGGTAAGATGGGTGGTTGTCAATAATACATCTTAGGCATGGGTATGCAACTGGAAAATAGGCATTGGTATTATTTTTCCTATTGCACTGGCTCTAATGATGCCTGAGGACCATTAAATCACCCAAGTCATCACAATAAATTTATCTTCTTTTACATTACTATAGGATTGCAAAGGATCATGTTGTCAGAATGGGGAGGTCTCTCCTTTAACTAGTATCAGCCTGGTTATTAGCACTTCACCATGCTTCACTGTCTTCAGTCAGGGTAACTCAGTCTTTGGGCTCCTTTTGTTTCCTACAAGATGGTTTTCCAATATTCCTTAGAGATGTCACACATCATTTTTGTGGTAGTTATCTTGGCTTTCTGAAAGCTTTCCATAACTAGTTTTATTGCTTTGTATTTTCTAACTGAGGATAAACAACTACTGCATTGATGGCAAACTTAGATATTAAGGGAATGCATGTGACAGAAGAGAATTACAATTATTTAGTGGGAAAAATATTGCTCATTAAAATTATTAATATTGCTAAAATATTATATAAATATATATCTTAAAATATTATATTTTATATCCATTTATGCCAGCTTAAAAGATAGCCAAGAAACCTTGGAAAGCACCAAAGGAATGTTGCTTTTTTGTGTGTGCATGGTTTAATTTCCAGTATGTTCCACTAAATTTACTACCTCTTATTTTCACATAGCACCTTCTTAAAATTTTCAAAGATTGCTTCCATGTCCTGGCTATTGTAGATAGTGCTGCAATGAATATTGTGGTACATGACTCTTTTTGAATTATGGCTCTCTCAGGGTATATGCCCAGTAGTGGCATTGCTGGGTCATACGGTAGTTCTATTTTTGAGGACACAGGGAGGGGGAAGGGTAAGCTGGGACGAAGTGAGACAGCGGCATAGACATATATACACTACCAAATGTAAAATAGATAGCTAGTGGGAAGCAGCCGCATAGCACAGGAAGATCAGCTCAGTGCTTTGTGACCACCTAGGGGGGTGAGATAGGGAGGGTGGGAGGGAGATGCAAGAGAGAGGGGATATGGGGATATATGTATATGTATAGCTGATTCACTTTGTTATACAGCAGAAACTAACACAACAATGTAAAGCAATTATACTTCAATAAATATGTTACAAAAAAAGAAAGATTTGTGCAGAAGCTAAAAAAAAATAAAAGTAAAAATAAATAAAATTTCAAAGATAAATGAACATAGGGATTTTTAAATCTGAAAATATTATAATAGAATATACACACTTGAGTATTAATCTTAGATTTTCTACGAATTCATGAAATGCCTTTCCATAATGTTCACTATTGGTAAAATGGTAATAAATGCACTTGCAGGACAAGATTGGGTGAATTTAAATGATTAAAAAACAATGTGAAATTGATTTAGTTTTAAAATGTTGCCTAATGACTAGAAAATGGGATAATTTAGACTTACATTTCACCTTGTCATTCAGGACAGCTTTTTCCGAACAAACCATTTCATGTCCTCTTTTCTGGCTGTTATCCCATTCCATTAATTCTTCTGGAACAGTGGTGAACATAACTACAGACGTTCTTCTAGAGGTAGATGCACCTGTTTCCCAACAAAAATAGAGCAGCGTTTTTTGTGTTTTTTCCCAGCGTTATTGAGACATAATTGACATATAACATTGTGTAAGTTTAAGGTGTACAATATGCTGTTTTGATACATGTATCTATTGTGACATGTTTACCAAAAGAAGGTTAGTTACCCATCCTTCACCTCACATAACTAGCATTTTGTTTTTATTGTTGTTAGGGTTTGAACATTAACTTCACTCCCATAATAAGTTTCAAGTACAAAACACCATAGTGTTACCTATTGCCACCATGATGTACATTACATCGCTGGAATCTGTTTCATCTTATAACTCTAACCAACATCTCCCCATTCCCATCACCCCTCAGCCCCAGGCAACCACCATCTACTCTGCTTTGATGAGTTCAATATTTTTAGATTCCTCATGTAAGAGAGAGAACACAGTTGTTTGTCTGACTTATTTCACTTAGTTTAATGCCTTCAAGTTTCATCCATATTGTAGCAAATGGCAGGTTTTCCTTCTTTCCCCTGCCTAAATAATATTGCATTGTATGTACTATTAGTATATCACATTTCTTTATCCCTTCATTCATCAATGGCCACTAGGTTGTTTCCATCTTTTTTCTGTTGTGGAAGATGCTGTAATGAACATGCAATGCAGTTATCTCTTCAAGATAGTTTTGTCATCACCTTTCGACATACATACCCAGAAGTGCAATTGCTGTATCATATGTCAGTTCTATTTAAAATTTTTGAGGAATTTCCATATGGTTGTCCACAGTGGCTATAGATTCCCATCAACAGTGCCTCTGGATTCTCCTTTTCTACACATCGTTGCCAGCATTTGTTTTCTTTGGCTTTTGGGTAATAGCCAGTCTAACAGGTGTAAGGTGGGAGAATTGTTTTCACGGTGTCAGATCCCACACTGAGGTGTCTAATATAAGGTTTAAACCCCTCACGCCCTAGGGAGATTATCCCAGCCTGTACTATATTCCCCTCCTTTTCTGTGTCCCCTCCTAGGGGCACGGGTCCTGACCTGATCGCTTCTCCTTTCCTCCTACCCAACTCCGTGTGGGTCCTTCTCTACAGTTTTGTTGTTGTTGTTTGCAGAAGAGTGTTTCTGACAGTTTCCAGTTTGTTTTCGGTGAGAATCTCTCCACATACAGATGTATTTTTGGTGTGTTCATGGGGGGAGGTGCACTAAGGGTCCTCCTACTCCACCATCTTGATCTCTTCCTGATAATGAAGTTAATTTTAAGTGAGCATTCCAGAATTCATAAGTTACCTGATATTACAAACTGTGATCTTGGGTATAATACAAATCATCTTTTCTGTTTAACTTCCTCATCTGTAGAATAGTGCTAAAAAAAATTCTTAACTGCGAGGGTGGTTGAGAGGAGGTAACCAAAGTACTTATTAGAATAGTGTTTATGACATAGTAATGGATCAATAAGTGTACACTATCATATTCACCACATTAATAGGCCAGTGCAGTGTTTCAACTAATGCACTTTTCAGACAGAAAATTTGATTTTCCCTATCACCTTTCTAAATTTTTAACCTTGTGGGACAGTATTTTTTTAATCTCAATGCAGTATAATTCTTAATCATTTTTAATCACAGAACTTAAAGCACTCCAGGAATAAGCAGATAATATATGCACATGGTAAGATATTAATAAAGGTTGATATCCTTTCTACCATCTATTATGAGGTTGGTATATTTCAAATTAATTGAATACCATTAGTACTTTATCCTGGATGCCTGACTGACCATTACATTTTTATTTTTATGCAATGAGACCTTGACCAGGTTGAGGTCATGGACTGATAAATATCATTTTTCTATATAGTAGAAGGTAGCACAGTGTAGGTGGAGATTAGGCACAGCTCTAGTTTGTGTAACACTGAATAAATTATTCACTACATTATGAGAAAATGTGAAGACAATTTACCATTTATTCATCCAGTACCTCTCTTCTTCCCTGGAACCCTCACCTTCTATAGACACCTCCAGGAATGCCTGAAAGAGAAAAAAAAGTATGGTTTCCTTGTGTTTATTATCAGGACCCTCAGTGGAATCTGTTTCTCTAATAGTCACTGCACGATTAAGAGTCATAGAATAAAGGGTGGGGTTTGAAAAGTTCTACAAATAATAAAGGGATAAAAAAGTTAGGATAGAAATTTCTCAATTACATGTCAAAAAGTGAATGTGAAAAGATTCCTATTTCCTTCACGGAATGTAGGAGGAATTGGGAAAAGGTAATCACTAGTTTTACTACATACACATCAATCTCTGTGTTTTTTCATACATCATGTCCTGTACATTGATATATTTAACTATATCAAAAGAAAACTGTAGTTTTATTAAACTGCTTTCTACTTACTGTTTGATTATTTGCTAGAATGAGATATTTTATTAATGAAAATAAAATTCAATAAATGATTTTGAAATAAAATGATATCTGTTGAAAATTTCAATGAAATATGAACATTTTAGCAATATGCTTCCATTGATTTCTTCATCTGTAAAATGGAGATAGATAATAGCATTTCCTTATGGGTTTCCATGAAAATACTCAGGAGTAATGTACATAAAATGCTTGTCATGTATTGTGGAATGTAATGCCTATTCCTTTTTCCACCAGGGTGATTATAGCTTTTTTTTTTTTTAATGCTTGAAGTCTGCGGTTCTTAAAATCTATTTTTGCAAAGTGAACCTTTTTTTTTAAATAAATTCTTCCTAGAGTTTGATGATCCCTTTGGAATAAAACTTCAGGTTTCTGTGTGTGTGTTTATGTATGTCTATACACATATGTCTCAAATAATATTTTAAGCCTTATGAAAAGCTACATCCCCCAGCCTTTATTCTGACTCCCACAAACAACTTATTTGTTTTTCTGGTTGTAATTCTGTATTTCTAAATTAGCTCCTTATACAGCTTTTTCATTTTTCAGCTTTTGATTTTTTCTAATTACCTTCTTCTCTGAAAAAATTAGCATGTAGTTCTCTTGCTATTTTAAAACATAATTCCCCTCCCCCAATATAATTATATAATAAATTAGGATAAATCGAAAGTCAGTGTCTATTGTTTTATTACATAGATGTTTACCATTTTATGCCATATGAGTTTGATCCAGATTTTATTTTATTTTATTTTACTTTTGATCCAGATTTTATAAATACATTCTCTTTCTCACTTTTTTCTTTGGATTTTTTAAATGGTAAAATTCCTTGTTTCTTTGTTTTATTTCTATCAATTCATCACTGGTTCATCCTCTCCGGCATAAATTTAAATCTCTTTTCAGTAGATCCAAATGAATGAGACAATTTACCAGCTTCATTTCCTGCTGGGGGGCATCCCTCTTGGGCCTGTACGTACATACACACATACATACATATACACACTGTATCTGGAAGGACAGAGGAGAAAATGATGTTTATCTTTGGGAGAAAGGACCGGGAGACGGTATGGGAGTGAGAATATTTTACTGACTACCACTGTTTGAAGATTTCCTATATGTGTATCTATGACCTAGCCCCCTCCCCCACAAAAAAACATTTAAAAAAATAGCGTTAGATCCCTATCTACTGGCTTGTGACAGCAAGTTAAAGAGAAAGGTGAATATATGATCCAATTTTTTAAAAAAATTTAAGAACATCAGTAAAAACAAGAAAAAAAAATCCTGAGCATGAGCATATCGTTTAATTGGGCTGTGTGAGGCTCCGCACTGAACATGGGGAAAGGCTTGAAGAAAAGTTGTTTGTTTAGCATCCGTCTACCTGTACAGGAAAGCCCCGTCTTCATCCACGTCCCTGGAGCTGATTCTCTCCCACTCTCCTGCCCGCCTACCCAAGACCCACCCCCGCCTTATCCCCACCCCTGGGCCTAGTCTCTGCCCACCTTCAGGCTGAGACTCTAGCACCGCCCTCCAGATCCGGTACCCAGCCACAGCCCCGCCCTCAGTCCCGTCAAGAAACGGGTGTCCGCCCACAACCCTGCCCTCTGGGTTTGGTTCCGCCCACAAGCTGGTACCATCCCACAGCCCCGCCCCTAGAGTGGGGTCTCAGTCGCTGGCGCTGACCCAGCCCACGGCCCAGCCTTGCACTCACTAAGCAAACGAGAACACGTCGTCGGAGGCTTGGGTGCGAGGCCGCCGCCCGGCCCGCCGCCTTAACCCAGAGCCCCGCAATGCCCCGCTATCCGCGTCTGCTAGGTACCGGAAACTGAAGCCCCGGGCTACTGCCCGAGACCGGAAGCGGAAGCGCCGGGCGGTTCTGAGGAAGGAGACGCGGGCGGCTCACTGTGCTGTGTGTAAAGTTTTCTCCGCGGGGGACTGGGTTCACGTGGTACGTTCGGCCTTAGTGCGAGGGTCAGGACTCTGTGAGCGGCGGGCAGTCCCGGGGCTCCTGTAGGAGTCTAGGGAGGGGCATGGGTCTGGGGCACCCCCGTCACAGGCTCCGGCGTTCCTCCCCCTTTCCCGCGAGCCGCGTTTCGATCCCTGAGGCTCATCCCTCTGGTTGGCCCAAAGCCTCCGTTTCCTCCTAGCTCTGGGCGCCGCCGTCCCCTCCTCAGAGTTCCCCCTCTCCCCATCACCTTTCCTCGGTGTGACTTTGCCTCCTAGGGGACTTCTAGTCACGTGTGGAGGCATTGTTTTGGTTGTTACAAATGGGAGGGGCTGCTACTGGCATCTAGTGTGTGGAGGCCACGGGTGCTGCTGGACATCCTACAACGCACTGAACAGCACCCGTGACAAAGCATTATCAGTAGTGCTGAGGTTTGGAAACCCTGCTCTAGGGTCTTACAATCTTCAAAGCCCTGAATGAACTTAAAGGTTAGCTGAGTCACTTTTAGCGCCCCTGAGTGACAAGCCGTATTAAAAGCGTCTGGAGTCACAAATCACTATCCAGCCAGAAGAGTTCAGCAAGGCGAATGAATGCACACCGCATGAAGCCGCCTTCTCCCACTTGGAGAGCAGATGGCTGGATAGGAATCAGGAAAATCCAGTCATAGCCAACAATTACACGTTCAATCAGTACAGTAAATACAAAAAAGAAAAGTGAGTGGTGTGGCCTTTGCATCCAGCAGCTTTATTATGCCCTATAAAAGGCCTCAAAAGAAATCTTTGTACCCTTCTTTTTTTTCCTACATACAAGTTATCTCTGGAGTTCAAGTTTAAGTTGAAACCAGCCTCAAGTTTCACCTGTCCTCACTGACCCGTGGATTTCTGCGTGACCAGGTGAGTACCGTGTGGAACTTGTAACAATAGTGCCAGCAGCCTCAGCTGGCAGAACTGCTACTAGGCCTTCCCTGTGCTCAGGTGTAAACACAAGGAGTCGCTAAGAGTGAGGGCATCTTAAAAAAAAATGATTTATTTTTGACGGATTATATTCAAGGGAAAGATAGTAAGGTGTGTGGTGATGTGAGTGTAAATAAGTAAATACAGTTATGTGCAAATAAATACACATTAAGCAAGCATGTAAATAACTGTAAATAAGTAACAAATATAGACTTACTTACATTCCATAATACTAAAAATTTTAGGATTTTATATATAAGTATAAATATATAAATTTTTTATGTGTATATCAGGATTACTGAACAACATTCCTCAGGCCCAGTTCAGTTTGACTTCTAAAACCCTATACATCTTCCACAAAGATTCAAAATAGGGGTACATGGGGGAAAAATAATTTGAACTTCTTTATATTGGCAACAGAAATTTAAAATTGAATTGACCAGCAACCAGATGTATTTTCTGCTTGCAAGTGTTTTCTGTTTGGTTTTGTTTCTTGTTTTGTTTTTTGTTTGTTTTATTTTTTCTTCATGATATTTAAAATCACTTGGAGGAGTACTAAGCAACAACTTGCAGATTGAAGGGTAGGGCAACAGTTTCCAAAGATTGTATTCTACAACTTGGCTTCTATAAGAATTAACTTTGTTTCTCTAAACTTTTATGAAATAACAGTCTGGTGATTCATATTGCAGAGAACCATTTTGAGTAATTTTATACTGTTGGGTTTTATCAATTGTGTGTGTGTGTGTGTGCATACGCCTTTTTCATTCTGTCTTTCCTTTGACATTCTTAAGGGGAATGTTTGCTTGTCATGCAATAGATATTCTTCAGGTGCACAATTTATGGTGACCAACCATGCTCTTTTATTCAGGACAGAGAGAGAGAGAGAGAGAGAGAGAGAGATCTTTTTGAATACTATTTTTGTTTTCTTCTGATAAATACCTGGAAGTAGAATTGCTGGATCATATAGTAGGTCTTTTTAAAAATTTTGAGAAACCTCCATACTGTTTTCCTGAGTGTTTGCACTGGTTTATATTTCTCACAGTGTCCAGTGGTCCTCTTTTCACCACATCCTCACCAACACTTATTTCTTGTCTTTTTCACAGTAGTCATTCTAACAGGAGTGAGGTGATATCTCATTGCAGTTTTGATTTGCATTTCCCTGATGATTAATGATGTTGAGCATCTTTTCATGTACCTGTTGGTCATCTGTGGAAAAATGTCTTTTGCCCATTTTTTAAATCTGATTGTTGTTTTGCTATTGAGTTATATGAGTTCTTTGTATATTTTTGTCATTAACCCCTTATCAGATATGTGATTTGCAATTGTTTTCTCCCATTCAGTAGGTTGCCTTTTCATTTTGTTGATGGTTTCCTTTGCTGTGCAGAAGTTTTTTAGTTTTATGTAGTCTCACTTGCTTATTTTTGCTTTTATTGCTTTTGGTGTCAGATTCAAAAAATCATCACCAAGACCTATGTCAAGGAGCTTACCACTTATGTTTTCCTCTAGGAGTTTTATGGTTTCAGGTTTTATGTTCAAGTCTTTAATCCATTTTGAGTTAATTTTTGTTTATGGTGTGAGATAGTGGTCCAGGTTCACTCATTTGCATTTGGCTCTCCAATTTTCCCAACAGCATTCTTTGAAGAGACTGCCCTTTCCTCATTGTATAGTCTTGGCTCTTTTGTCATAAATTAATTGGCCATATATGAATGGGTTTATTTCTGGGTTCTCTATTCTGTTCCATTGAGCTATGTGCTAATACCATACTGGTTTAATTACTATAGCTTTGTTGTATAGTATAAATCAGGGCGTGTGATGCCTCTAGCTTTTTTCTTCCTCAGGATTGTTTTTGTGGTTCCATACAAAATTTAGGATTGTTCTATTTTTGTGAGAAATACCATTGGAATTTTGATAGGGATTACATACTGCTTTCGGTAGAATGGACATTTTAACAACATTCATTCTCAATCCATGAGCACAGAATATCTTTTCATTTATTTGTATCTTCTTCAGTTTCTTTCATTCATGTCTTGTAGTTTTCAATATATAGGTCTTTCACACCCTTGGTTAAATTCCTAGGTATTTTATTCTTTTTGATGCAATTGTGAATGGATTGTTTTCTTAATATATTTTTCGGATAGATCATTATTAGTGCAAAGAAAGAACAGATTTTTGTGTATTGATTTTGTACCCTCCAGCTTTACTGAATTCGTTTATTAGTTCTAACAGTTTTTTAATGAAACCTTTAGGGTTTTCCATATGTAAAATCATGCCATCTGCAAATAGTGAAAAAGTTTTACTTTTTTCTTTCCAATTTAGACGCCTTTCATTTCTTTTTCTTGCTTAATTGCTGTGGTGAAGACTTCCAATACTATGTTGAATAAAAGTGGCAAGAGTGTGGGCATCCTTGTCTTCTTCCTGATCTTAGAGGAAAAGCTTTCAGCTTTTCAGCATTGAGTATGTTGTTAACTGTGGGCTTATCATATATGGCCTTTATTATGTTCAGGTGTGTTTCCTCTATACCTGCTTTGTGGAGAGTTTTTATCATAAATGGATATTGAATTTTGTCAAATACTTTTTCTGCATCTATTGAGATGATCATATTTTTTCTTTATTTTTTGTTTATGTGGTGTATCACATTGATTTGAACCATCCTTGTATCCCTGGAATAAATCCCACTTGGTCATGGTGTATGATTACACCATGGTGTATGATTTAATTTATTGTTGAATTTGGTTTGTTAATATTTTGTTGCATCTGTATTCATCAGAGATGTTGACCTGTAATTTTCTTTTTTTGTGGCATCCTTGTCTGGTTTTCAGTATCAGGGTAATACTTTCCTTGTAAACTGCGTTTGGAAGAACTACCCCCTCTTCTGTTTTCGGCAAGAGTTTGAGAAGGATTGGTATTAGTTCTTGGAATGTTTGGTAAAATTTATCTGTGAAGCTGCTTGGTCCTGGACTTTCGTTTGTTGGGAGGTTTTTGAATACTGATTCAGTCGCCTTGCTAGTGATCAGTCTGTTTAGATTTTCTGTTTCATCAGAGAAATAGAAAATACGAACTGCCGCGTTGGACAGAGCAGAAGTATAGAACATTTCCATCATACCTGAAAGTTCTGTTGAGCAACACTGGTATAGAGTGGCCCATCCTCTGACCCTCTCTCAACACTGACTCCAGGTGCAGGAGTCGCTGAATCTGTAAACTGAACCGAGACCCCTCCTCCCCTAATAGGAGGCTTCAGCTGCCAAAAGACCTGGAGAGGGTACTCAGGACCTGGGAGTGTCCTGGGCACCTTCCCAGCCTGCTTTCCTCTTGGGGCTTTGGGGGTGTCTGGATCCCACCCCTCCTGTCACTCCTCAGCTCATGACTGTAACTATTCCTAAAGGCAAATTGGGTTCCTGGTGGGAAGAATGTAGATTTCTTCTACCTGCAGAGAGTGGAGAAGATCTTCAGCAATTATCTGGGTCTGCTGGACTCACACTAAGACCTCAGGGAAGATTTGGTATGAGAGGCTGTTCAAGTTTCCTATGGCTGCTGTAACAAACTACCATAAACTTAGTGGCTTACAGTAACACACATTTATTTTCTTGCTCTGGAGATCAGAAATCCTAAAAGGGTTGGCAGGGCTGCATTCCTTTTCCATCTTGTAGAGACCACCTGTATTCCCTGGCTTGTGGCTCCTTCCTCCATCTTTAAAGCCAGTGAAAACATCTTTAAATCTCTCTCTCTCTCTTTTTCTCTGACCTCTGCTTCCATCCTCACATCTCCTCTGACCCTGACCTTCCTGCCTCCCTCTTATAAAGAAGAACCCTTGTGATTTCACTGGGTCAATATGTATATTCCAGAATAATTTTTTCCATCTCCAGATCCTAACCTTACTAACATCTGCAAAGTCCCTTTTGCCATGTAAGGTCACATATTCACAGATTCTGAGGAGTAGAGCATGGACATCTTTGGGGCAGAGGCATTAATCTGTCTACCCCACAGGCCCAGGAGTCAAAGACTCTCTGCAACAGTTTTTCACCTGGACACTCAACCGTAGTGTCCAGTGTTCCCCTCCCTGCACACACTCACTTTATTGCTTTTATCTTTTGGATGCAGGAAGGACACAGATAGAGACCTTGAGAAGCTGGTTTTATGGAGTTACGTTGTATTCTGTAACTCCAGGGAGAGGAGGCATTCCCTTATAGAAAGGAAACATACCATTTCTGTTGCTTTGTACCTTGATTTTGTTGTTGTTGTTTTTGTTTTTCATTTAAATTTATTGGAGATAAAACTGTCCATCAATACCTAGAGATCGTGTCTTTCTTTTTTTGGCTTCATGCTTTTTCATTATGAGGATATTCCGTAGTTTACTGAACCAATTTCCTATATATAGCAATTTGTGTTGTTTCCAATCCTTTGATATTATAAATAATGCTACAGTGAGTAACCTCGCTCTTGTCTTTTAGTATTTGTGTATCTTTCAAATAGATTCCTTGTAGCGTGATTGACAGGGAAATGATAAATGTTTTTGCATTTTGCTTGAGGATAACAAATTTCCTTCCACAGGAGTTCTACCCCAACAGTGTATGAGAGTGCTTTTTTCTACAGCCTTGCCAATGAAAGATGTGGTTGGTCCCCTGTGTCTTTGTTGATCTGACAGATAAGAAATGGTATCAGTGTAGTTGCAATCTGCATCTTCATCCTGTGAATAAGATCAATGATGATTCTACTGATTGAATTGGTAGTGGTGGAAACCAAATTAAACTGTGTCTCAGAGTGGGTGGGACATGAGGAAATGAGACAGAGAGTAAAAAAAAAAAAAAAAAATGATGAGGGAGACAGACTGGGTGGTAACTAGAAAGAAAACTATGCCCTTAGGATAAATGTGTCTCACTACCAAAAACACTTTATTGAATTTAAATGGTGTGAGGGAGTCCAGTAGAGTGGGAGAGCTTGAAGGGAAGGGTAAAGGAGAGAGAATCGATGGTGTCCAGCTCCTAAAAAGGCAGATGGAGTGGAACACAGAACAGAACTGCAGAGCCCAGTGTTATAGAGAAGGCAGGTCCTGGTTTATAACGAGAGAGGGAGGAAACCATGGTGCAGAATATAGTTTTGGTGGCAAGATACGAAGGTAGATTCCTTCTCATGGAGATGACTTTGAGAAGTAAGGTGCAGGACCATCTGCTGAAAGTGAGGGTGTATTTGTTATGTATTGCTGCATGACAGAGCATCCCTAACCTTAGTGACTAAAACAATAATCATTTGCCATCTCTCACAGTTTTTGTCATTCAGAATTCAGGAGCAGCTTAGCTGGAAGGTTCTGGCTTGGGACTTTCATGAGGCTGCAGGAGGTTATCAGCTGGGACTGCAGTCATCTGAAGGCTTGGCTGGTGCCGAAGGGTTCACTTCCAAGGAGGTTCCCTCACATTCTGGCACATCAGTGCTGACTGTTGGAGGGGACAGTTCCTTTCCAAGTAGGTCTCTCCACAGGGCTGCTTGAGTGTCTTTGAAATATGGCAGTTGCCTTCCCTTAGAGCAAGCAGTTCAGAAGACTAAGCAGAAGCTACAGTGCCTTGTAGGGATCTACCCTCAGAAGTCATCTCCACAATTTTCTATTGGTCACACAGGTCAGCCCTGATTCAGTGTGGCTGTGAATACCAGGAAGCTTGGATCATTCAAGCTATTCGGGAAGCTGATAACCACAGAGGGAAAAGGTGAGGCTGTGTGAGATTTAAAGAGATAAGAGAAGGGTTCACAAGTAGGAAGTTACACTGACTTATAGAATTGCCCTGCGGTGTTGAGGGCTCTTTTCACGTTGCTGACCGTGCTTTTCTAGAGGTGGCAACATGACCACTCTTGTGCAGGTTGGTCTGCCCAGATGTTGCCATGAGCAGGCAGATGATTGGAACCATGCCTGGTTGGAGTTCTGCTGGGCCAGAGTGAAGGTAGGAGGTAGGGGTGAGGAAATTTGTTGAAATGAAGGACGGTGAGACCCAAGCTGGGAAAGTAAAAAATGAGGAGAGGAGGTGGCTCTAGCAGGAGGGTGGGAGAGTGTGTGGACTGAGCCCTTTGCGTGGGAGAAGAACACATGTAGTGAAAGAAAAACATGAATGAGCAAGGTCGAAGTTTGGGAGATTGGCTTCAGAGAGAGAAATTTCTGAACTATTGTTGTAGGTGTAGAATCATGTCCGGTGATAACAAAGTCTAGGGTGGTGCCTGGGGAAGTGCGTGGCCAAGGTGGAATGAGGACAGACTCATAGTACTGTGAGGGCCACCCTCCTGGGCTCTGATGTCATTCGACTGCGGTAGGATGGGAGGTTGAAAGAATATTGGGAGTCAGGGGCCAGAGTCTCCAGTGAATGAGACTACAGCTACAGGGATTGTAGCTGGGAATGTGTTTGTGACAACCACGTGGATGGGAAGAATGTGCCCTGAGACTCAGTGAAGCTGAGGTTTTAAGATGGATGGAGAAGTAGCCACCATTGTGGGCAGAGGCAGACGCATTTTGAAGGAGGAAATGGTGGACAGACTAAAGATTTGTCCTCAGTACCCTGGAGAGGAAAGTTGGTTGTGAACACTTTGTGCTTTCCCGTTTATTCCAGAGCCCTGTCCTGAGTGCACTGTGGGGATACGAGGAGGAGCATCCTCGTTCTTCTGCTCCCTGTTGTTCAGGAAAACTTACTGTCTGAATCACAGGATGGCGACCATGGTTCTGTCCCCCACTTTTGGTGAGTTTGAGGGTCAGCCCTCAGAGCCCAGGTGTTAAAGGCCCCTGCACCACAGAGCAGGTAGAGGGAAGGGACTGAGAAGTTGAGGTGGGTGTGTTACCCCAGGAACCTGTAGGTCATTGGTGCCTGACTCTGTGGTTCTTGGGATTTGGGACTTAGCTGGTTTGAGTGTCTCTGGAGATGTCACCTGTGTGGCGAATGTGTGGGAACTTTTGAATTATACTTCTAATTCTTTATATAAATTAAAAAAAAAATAACAGTGGTATCCTTTGGGACTTCAGTTTCTTCATCTGCAAAATGGAAATAGTAGTCTTTTCCTCCAGCATGGGAGGGCGCTTGGCCCTATTCTCTGGCCCTGGGTGAGACAGTGCTCTGTTCCGTTTTTCTGTGGAAGCTGGGTGTGGGTGTTTGGATGTCGGTATGTGCTGTGTGTGGGAATAGTCATTTGTGTCTGTTGGGGATACAGTCAATCACAAGTAGGTGGGGGAGCCTCCAGATTTGTGAGTGTGAGAACAGGGGGCAATCCTGGATTCTTGGGACATTTCTTCTTCTCCAGCTCAGTCTTCCCCGTACCCAGCCTCTCACCAGAAAGGATGCACAGAGGAGGAAGGGTTGGCTAATGGCTTCCTGACAGACTGGTTACAGGTGAGTCAGATATTCCTGTTTCCAAATCATTATTCCTTTGACCAGAAGTTGGACTTGTTATCCTTCAGTGACCTGCAGCATCAGAGCCAAATCAGGTCTTTGGGCATCTGATGGAGGGTCTGGGGCAACCCAAACAGTGTTAGCATATGTCAGCATTTACTGCAATGTAGAGCCTCCTCCAGGGTCACTGTCTACACCATGTTCTGCTGAGAGGTTTTTTTTTTGTTTTTTGTTGTTG
Source organism: Leucopleurus acutus (assembly GCF_964270905.1). Classification (NCBI taxonomy): domain Eukaryota; kingdom Metazoa; phylum Chordata; class Mammalia; order Artiodactyla; family Delphinidae; genus Leucopleurus; species Leucopleurus acutus. Next base: position 6,591,944 of record NC_139145.1, on the reverse strand, counting down.
TTTTTTTAATTTTATTGAAGTATAGTTGAATTTCAATGTCATGTTAATTTCTTCTGTGTAGCAAAGTGACAGAATGTGTGTGTGTGTGTGTGTGTGTGTGTGTGTGTGTGTGTGTGTGTATTCTTTTTCATATTCTTTTCCATTATGGTTTATCACAGGATATTGAATATAGTTCCCTGTACTATACAGTAGGACCTTGCTGTTTATCCATCCTATATATAATAGTTTACCTCTGCTAATCCCAAACTCCCAATCCTTCCCTCCCTACTCTCCTCCCCCTTTGCTGAGAGTTTTAAGGGGAAGCTAAGGAAAGACATGACTGTGTCCTAAACTCAGGCAATTGGTGATGGCCATTAGGGCATCATTCATCCATTTACCAAGTACTTCTCTGATTTCTGCAATGTCCTAGGCCTATGCTCATCCTTTGAGATTGAGGGGAATTCGATTGCAGGATGTCACAGTCTCACTGGGAAAGAAAATCACCTGTGTGTTAGAGGTACATTTAACATTGGGGGTGGGCATGAATAGACAGGAGAAGAGAGTTCAGGGCTGACCCTAGGAGCAGTTGAGAGCAGAGATCAGAACCCTGCCCATACAGCTTCTGCTTTGGATTCCCTGTTCCTACTCCTCTCTCATCCTTGGCTCTTTTCCTGTCCACATTGGTGGGGTTGGTCCTTGGCTAAGCCATGATGTTTGTGGTGGTTTAGGACTTGGTGACTTTTGAGGATGTGACTGTGGAGTTCACCCAGGAAGAGTGGGCACTGCTGGACCCTTCTCAGCGAACACTGTACAGAGATGTGATGCTGGAGAACTGCAGGAACCTGGCTTCACTTGGTAAGCCTGACATCATTCCTGCATTTATTTAATGACTCAGGTAACAAGACTTTTTTAAAATTGAGGTATCATTCACATAACATAAAATTCACCATTTTAATCATTTTAAAGTATGCAGTTCAGTGGCTTTTTTTTTAATCTTTATTGGAGTATAATTGCTTTACAATGGCGTGTTAGTTTCTGCTTTATAACGAAGTGAATCAGTTGTACAGTGGCTTTTGATAAATTCACAGTGTTGTGCATCACCCCTAAAACCTGTACCCATTAAGTGGCCAGTACCTGTTACCTTCCCCACTCCCCACTACTGGCAACCACTAATTTGCTTTCTATCTCTATGGATTTGCCTATTCAGAGCAGTTCATATCAATGGAATCATAAAATGTGTGATCCTTATGTCTCATTTCTTTCAAGCAACTTAATGTTTAAAGGTTTAGCTATGTTGTAGCATGTATAGTTTCTTTATTCCTTTTTATGACTGAATAACATGCTCTTTTATGGGTATACCACATTTTGTTTATCCGTTCATTTGGTTGATAAACATTTGGGTGGTTTCCACTTACTGCCTATTGTAAATAATGCTGCTTTGAATATTTGTGTACAAGTCTTTGTTCAAACACCTATTTTCAGTTCTCTCCACTACGTATCTAGGAGTGGAATTCTGGGTTATAGATTACTATGTTTAGCTTTTTGAGGAACTGACAACCTGTTTTTTACAGCAGCTGCACCAATATATGAGCGTTCCAGTTTCTCCATGTCTTCCCCAACATTCGCTTTTTTGAATATAGCCATCCTCCTGGGTATGAAGTGGTATCTCACTGTTGTTTTGATTTGCATTTCCCTAATTACTAATGGCACTGAACATTTTTTTCATGTAATTGTTGGCTGTTTGTATATCATTTTTGGAGAAATGTCTATTCAAGTTCTTTGCCAATTTTTTAATTGGGTTATCTTTTTTGTTTCTGGGTTTTAGAGTTTATTATATTCTGAATACTAGATCCTATTTGCAAATGATTTCTTCCATTGTATGGTATCTTTTCATTTTCTTGGTAGTATCCTTTGATACACAAGTTTTAATTTTGACGAAGTCCAATTTATGTACTTTTTCCTTTTATTTCTTGTGCATTTGGTATCATACCTAGTTATTGGTCCTGAAAATTTAGCTCTATGTTTTCCTCCAAAAATTTTATAGTTTTACCTTTTCAATGAAATCTTTTATCTATTTTGAGTTAATTTTTATATGGCTTAGGAGAAATTGTCAGCTTCATTCTTTTGCATGTATTAATCCAGTTGTCCCAGCATCTTTGTAGTAAAGACTATTCTTGCCCCCATTGAATTGTTTTGGCACAATTGTCAAAAATTATTTGACCATAAAATGCAAGTTTATGTACTCTCAATTATTTTCCATTAATCTGTGTTTAGCATTGTGCCAGTACCACATTACCATTGCTTTGATGTCAGTAAGTGTGATTTCTCCTATTTGGTTCTTTCTCAGGACTGCTTTGTTTATTCAGGATGCCTTGCAATTCCATATGAATTTTAGGATCACCTTTCCATTTATGTAAAAAAACTGTTAGAAATTGGATAGCGATTTCATTGAATCTGTAGATGATTTTGGTTATTATTGTCATAACAATATTAAATTTTTCAATACATATCCTCTTTCTTATTTTTAATTTGCTTCTGTTGTGGTCAGAGTAGATACTTTGTATGATTTAATTGTTTTTAAATTTATTTAGACTTGTTTTGTGGACTAACATGTGCTCTTTTCTGGAGCATGTTTTCCATGCACTTGAGATGAATGTGTGTTCTGTTGTTGGGTGAAGTGTTTTATGTCTGTTAGGTTTAGTAAGTTTATAGGATTGTTTAAGTCCTCTATTTCCTTGTTGGTCTTTTAACTAGTTGTTCTACCCATTATTAAAAGTGGGCATTGAAGTCTGCAACTATTATCATAGAACTCTATTTCTCCCTTCAATTCTGTCAGTTTTGAATTTGTATATTTTAAGCCTTTGTTGTTAGGTATGTATATGTAATTATTATATCTTCTTGATTAATTGATCTTTTAATCATCATATATTTTGTTGTGTCTTGTAAGAATTTTCGTCTTAAAGTCTTTTTTGCCTGATATTAGTATAGTCACATTCTCTCTTTTTTATTTGTGGTTTATATGGAATATCTTTTTCCACTTGTTGACTTTCAACCTGTTAGTGTCTTTAGATAGAAAGTGAGTCTCTCATAGATAGCGTATAATTGATTATTTTCTATCCATTCTGCCAAAATCTGCCTTTTAATTGGACAGATTAGTCTGTTTACATTTAATGGAATTACTTATAAAGAAGGACTTAGTTGTGTCATTTTGCTGTTTGTTTTCTACATGCTTTATATCATTTTTATTCCTCAGTTCCTCCATTATTGTTTACTTTTGTGTTAGGTATTTTCTAATGGACCATTTTGATTCCCTTCTCATTTCTGTTTATATTTTTTAGTTATTTTCTTAGTGGTTGCCTGAGGGATTGCAATTATTTTAATTTTAAACAATCTATTTTGATTTCATATCAACTTATTTCAACAGTATACAAAAAATTAGCTCCTGTATAGCTGTGCCCCTCCTTATGCTGTTTTTTGTTTGTTTGTTTTTTACAAATTATAACTTTATACATTGTTTCATTAACATGGATTTATAATTTTTAGTTCAGACATTTCTCTTTTAAATCATATTAGAAAAAAAGAGGAGTCATAGCCAAACATACATGAGTTACAAACCAAAAATAAACAATTGTTTTTGACTTTTATATTTACCTATTTATTTTCCTTTATTGGTGTTCTTTATATCTTTGTGTGGATTTGAGTCAGTATTCATTGCCCATTCATTTCAGCTTGGAAGTCTCCTATTAGCATTTCTTGTAGGATAGATATGTTAGTGACAAACACTCAGATTTTGTTTATAGGAATGTCTTCATTTCTTTATTTTCGAAGGACAGAATTTTTGGTTCACTTTTTTTTTTTTTTTTTAAGCAGCTTGAGTATATTATCCCAATGCCTGTTGCCTCTGTGGTTTCTGATTCAAAATTATCTGTTACTCTCACTGATGATCCTGTGCACATGATGAATCTCCTCTCTCTTGCTGCTTTCAGGATACTCTGTCTTTGTCTTTCCAGAGTTTGATTATGTGTTTCAGGATGGATTCTGACTCTTTGAATTTATCCTGTTTGGGGTTTGTTAAGCTTCTTGGTTGTGTACATTTATGCCTTTCATCAAATTTGGGGAAGTTTTTAGCCATTATTTCTTTAAATATTCTTTCTGCCCGTTCTTCATTTAAGGGACTCCTATTATGTGTATGTTGGTATGTTTAATGGTATCCCATGGGTCTTTTAGGTGCTGGTCATATTTTGTTTATTCTTTTTTTCTTTCTGTTTTTCAAACTGAGTAATATAAGTTGTCCTATCTTCATGGCTACTGATTCTTTCTTCTTGCTCAAATCTGTTGTTGAACCACTCTTCTGAATTTTTCATTATAGTTATTGTACTTTTCAATTCCATAATTTCTGTTTGGTTTCTTTTTATAATTTCTGTCTCTTTAAGATGTTTTCTGTTTGGTCAGAATCTGTTCTTATGGTTTCCTTTAGATCCTTAAGCATATTTAAAACAGTTGATTTAAATTCTTGGTCTAGCAAGTCCAATGTTTGGACTTCCTGAAGGATAGTTTCTACTAAATTTGGGGTTTTTTTTTCCTCTAATGGGCCATACTTTTGTGTATTGGCCTGCCTTATAATTTTTTGTTGTTGAAAACTAGACATTTGGAATATTACAACATAGTAATTCTGGAATCACATTTTTCCCCATTCCTAGAGTTTGTTGTTGCTGTGGTATGTATGTTTAGTGATATTTCTGAACTCATTTTTGTAATGTCAGTATTTGTTGTATGTGGCCACTGAAGACTCTGTTCTGTTATCTTAATGGTTAGCTAGTGATTTATCAGATTTCCTTGAACACTTGGAACAAAAAATAAAAAACTCCTAGTCTCTCTATACAAGGGCATACCTTCAAAATCAAGCAGTTTATAACTCTGCCTTAGTTTTCACTTCCTGTTTGTGCAGAGCCTGAAGGTCTGCCAAAGGTGAGGACTTAGTGCCCTCTCATGTCTTTTCTGAGCATGTGCCCAAGCCTGGGTATGCACATGGCTTTCTAGATTCAAAGGAATATGAGGGAGCTTTTCAGAAAGCTTTTCAAAAATTCCCCAAAACATTTTATTCTATACTTTTCCTCCAGGCTTCTTGGTTTGCCTTTTGCTTTCCTTTGCTGTTTCCACTTGCCTCAGGCAATAGTGGCTAATATATTGCCTTTTAATGTCTTCAGCCCACTGGGTAACCAGCTCAGCCTTCGGAGAGTTTGGGGTTAGATAAGTAAAGGCAAGCCCTTTGAGCCAGTCCTTCAGGGAGCCACCAGAAAGGTCAAAACAAACAACCATAGCTTGTTGAGAATAAGGTCCATCCTACTCCCTCTAGTACTAGGAGTTGTCTTCAGTGTCACAGCCAAAGCAAGGAGTAGAGGATGAGGCAAGGGTCAGTTAAAATGTCAGCTGTTTTTTGTCTTTGATTAAGCATTGTCCTGGTTGCTGTAGACTTTTGATAAGTTTTCAGAGTTGTGATAAAGTTGTTCTGACAGTTTTTGCCAGCTTATTCACTGTTTTCATAGAGAGGGGGACTTCTGAAGTTCCATATTCCATGATTTTCATTGTCATCATTTCTCACAAGACGTCAAGCATGTGTCTGTTTCTGGGTCTGTTACTGGGGTGTAGGAGTACAGTGATGGAGACAGACATGGTCCTCATGCTCATAGACCTTTCTGTTTAATTCCTTCCCTATGAACTGAATATTTCCTTACCCTGATTTTATATTCTCCATATGTAAAAGCTTTATAGCTTTTGAAGTGTGTATTTAAACTTGGGCATGATTCCCCGCCACACACCACCACCACCAAATGGAAGATATTAACTACTTGATGACCATGAGCACATAGCCCCAGGCCTCCTGGAGCCTAAGGACTGATAAAGTTAACCCTTGTGACACCACCCTGTTCCCTCATCATCAGCCAATCAGAATTGTGCACGATCTGATCATGTACCTTGCAACTCCCCTGCCCCCCACCACCTGACTTTTAAAAATGATTTGCCAAAACCCTTCGGGGAGCTCGAGGCTTTTTAGGGCATGAGCCACCTCGTCTCCTTGCATGGCCTTGCAATAAACCTTTCTCTGCTCTAAAATAAATAAATAAATAAATTTTTTAAAAAACTTGGGCATGGACTTTGGGCCTGTGTGTGCCCTGTCACCTGGATATTGAATGAGTTGCTTGTATTTTTGTTTCCTGAGAGTTACTATATTCATTAGAATTTAGATGTAATTATTTCATTGCTCCCAAAGCCACACTTGCCCGTCTTCAGAATTCTTGGCTTCAGTTTCATGCAGTTGCTTGTCACTTGCACAGCCCCCCTATAACATGGCTTTTTTCCGCAAATAGGGTATCATGTTGATAAACCCAGTCTGATCTCCCAGTTGGAGCAAGAAGACAAGGTGATGACAGAGGAAAGAGGAATTCTTCCAGGCACCTGTCCAGGTGAGCACTAGGAAGATACGAGAAATAGTCTTTTTGAGGAATAGCTCTAGCCAGTGATTCAGGGCATGGGAGTATTACATTTGGAAATGGCAATCAGGGAACTTTGTAAAATGTCCTTTTTTTCTGACAGAGATGGCCATGAACATTTGTTATGAGCTTCCTCATGCACCTTCTTTCTTTCCTCTTTAACTTTCTGTTCAACATCTCATACTTTACTTTGGACTCAGAGGGGGAAAAAATAAAGACGTCTCCTTTCCTTTTTAAATTTAAGTCTCATATGAGCTCTTTGTCCAGCTCCTTCCTACTTTACCTTCCTGATAATTCCTCCCTTTGTAAATCTCTGATCAGTCCTAATCCTTTTAGAATCCTTTTTTAATACCTGTAATTTGAATACTCATATCCCTTTCATTGCAAACTTGCTCAAAAACCCTAATCCCTCAGTCTGTCTATACTCGTGTGTACTTTTGTGTTTCTTTTCTCCATCAGCTTAAATTTCTTTTCAATTTGTTTCAGATTTGGAGACGGTACTTAAAGCAAAATGGTTAACTCCTAAGAAGCATGTTTTTAGAAAAGAACATTCTAATGGTGTAAAAGTGGTAAGACTAACATGATTGATTGCTGTTTTTTCACAGTAGGAGAATTCCATAAGTTAGAAAAGCCACAGAATAAACAGGAGAGTCATTAAAGGGAAATGTCATTTACATATGAGATAATGGTGTCTCAGAAGAGATACTGTAAATCAGTTGTGAATTTGGAGAAAACTATAAATTAACTCCAGACTTGTTTCTTTACTGAGAGTTTCCACAAGTAAATATTTCCTTAAATGTGATTAAAATATTGACTGTCAAACTATAAAGTGGTCTTAAATTTATCAGAAAATGTTCTGTGAATATGATAAGGACTTGTGGCAATGTGTCTGTCTCTCTTTTTTTAACTTCTAAGAGCTCAAGCTGGGCAGAAGCCCAGTTTGACAGGCATTTAAAATAGGTAACCAAAACATCAATTATAATAATATAACAGAATTCCTGGGAGAGAGAATTTGTATAACAGCGTTGAATATTAAAAAAATATTATAAATTATACTTTTCATTCATCTCTTAACAGGAGAGAAGTCATCTGGGAGTGAAACTCAATGAATGTAATCAGTGTTTTAAAGTCTTCAGCACAAAATCTAACCTTACTCAGCACAAAAGAATTCATACTGGAGAAAAACCCTATGACTGTAATCAGTGTGGCAAATCCTTCAGCAGTAGATCCTACCTCACTATTCATAAGAGAATACATAATGGGGAGAAGCCCTATGGATGCAATGACTGTGGGAAAGCCTTCAATGATCCTTCCTCCCTCAGACTGCATGTGAGAATCCACACTGGAGAAAAACCCTACGAATGTAACCAGTGTTTTCATGTCTTCCGCACTAGTTGTAACCTCAAAAGCCACAAGAGAATTCATACGAGGGAGAATCACCATGAATGTAATCAGTGTGGCAAGGCCTTCAGCACGAGGTCCTCCCTTACTGGGCACAACAGTATTCATACAGGAGAGAAACCTTACGAGTGCAGTGATTGTGGGAAAACCTTTAGGAAGAGCTCATATCTCACACAGCATATGAGAACTCATACTGGAGAAAAACCCTATGAGTGTAATCAGTGTGGAAAATCCTTTAGCAGTAGCTTTTCTCTTACTGTGCACAAGAGAATTCATACTGGTGAGAAACCCTATGAATGCAGTAACTGTGGGAAAGCCTTTAATAATCTCTCAGCTGTTAAGAAACATGTAAGAACTCACACTGGAGAAAAACCCTATGAATGTAATCATTGTGGGAAATCTTTCACCACTAACTCTTACCTTTCTGTGCACAAGAGAATCCATAATAGGTGGATATGACTACAATAACTGGGAAAGCATTCACTGATTTCTTATCTCTCAGACAACTTGTGATAACTCACGCTTAGATGTATGAGTTATCTGTTGCTGCATAACAAATTTCCCTTCAAAACACAGTAGCTTTAAACAGCAAACATTTATTATCTATAGGTCAGGAATTCAGAACCAGCTTAGCTGTGTAGTTCTAGCTCAGGAACTCTCATGAGGTTGTAGTCAAGATGTCAGCAGGAGCTACTGTCATCTACTTTACTGCTGGCTGAGGAGTCCACTTCAAGAATAGCTCAGTCACATGCCTGGCAAGTTAGTGCTGGTTGTTGGCAGGGAACCTTCATTTTCTCACCATGTAGGACTCTCCACAGGGCTATGTGTCTTTATGACGTAAAAGCAGGTTCCTCCCAAAGCATTTGATTTAAAGAAGAGCTAATGCAGAAACCACAGTGTCTTCTCTGACCTAGTCTCAGAAGGACATATCATCACTTCTTCCGTATTTTAATGGTCACACAGACCAATCCTGATACACTGTGGGAAGAGACCATACTCAGTATGAATACCAGGAAACAGATTGTTGGGAACCATCTGAGCAGTTTCCCATGAAATCACTGATGTAAGGCCTTCAGGAGACCCTCATTCTTTCAGTCTGTTCAGTATGAAGTAATATTTAATAACTCTCATGTTAATTCACCCGTGAAAGAAACCTCATGAATCCAGTCTTTGTGATAAGCTTTCAGCTCAAATTCACCCTAATGTACACAAAAGATTAAGTATTGTGGATAAATCTGAGGAATACAGTGGTGATATCTAGGGAGTCATGTGACAATTCACACTAAGGGGAAAGTCCTATGAATATCATCAGAATGTAGAAGTCTTCAGGGACACTCATCCCTTAGAACACACATGAGGAATCATTACAGAGGAACACTCACTCATATAAGGAATGTGGAAAACCCTATAGCACAAGAGTTTACATTACTGAACAGAAGATGAAGAGATTCCGAGTGCAAGTACTATGGGAAAGCCTTCAGTGTTCTCTCAACTTTTAAGAGATACGATGATTTATTCTGGAGAGAATGTCCCATTGAATGGCATCAGTACTGGAAAGCCTTCCATTTTCCCACATTCCTTAAACTGAAAAGTCGTTGCAGAGAAATTTGTGAGTATAAAGAATGAGGGAATGCCTTTAATGATACCTCTTATGTTAGGAAAGCTATGAAATTCCTGGATGCAAAACCTGTGGATTAATTTTGGGAAATCTTTCGGTGAGTCCTGTCTGTTGACTTCTGAGAAGTCACGCAGGTGGGGAACCCTAGAAGATACTCAACATGAGATTGCCTCAGCTCTTCTCTGAGTGGCCACAGAATACTTTAAACTGGGAATGAAAAGTGTAGATATTATGAGCATGGAATTACCTTTATCAGTGTCTCATCCTTAGGGTGGGGCAACTAGCTCTTTAATTTTCAGTCTTTGCTTAAGTATAAACGTTTATATCTATAGCTATACCCTAAGATAAACCTTAAATTATGTTCCATAGTTTTATATGTAATATGTTTATCATCATTTACTCTAAAAATATTAACACATTGCATATTTATAAAGGTATTTCTGATTATCTCCTGAGTGATTTAGTTTATCCTAGTAGAAATTAGACTATATTTGCTACATACCTTTTTCCAATTTAATGACATTTTTATCAAGTAAGTGGACTTTATGATGTTCAGATATTGTATGTACATTCAGGTTGGTTTTTATTTTTCTTTCAAGCTTATTTAGTGATAGATGTGAATTAAAGTCTTCCACCGTTGTTACGGATTGACAAATTCTTCTTGGTAATTGTCATTTTTTCTTTACGTATTTTGATGTAAATAGGTACATAAATGGTTAGGTATTGTTTTGTGAATTGTTCTTTTTTATGTAGGGGCCATATTTTTTCATAGCAACGTATTTCAACACAATAATAAACGGTTTGGGGCTTCCCTGGTGGCACAGTGGTTAAGAGTCCACCTGCCAATGCAGGGGACACAGGTTCGTGCCCCGGTCCGGGAGGATCCCACATGCCGTGGAGCGGCTGGGCCCATGAGCCATGACCACTGAGCCTGCACGTCCGGAGCCTATGCTCCGCAACGGGAGAGGCCACAACAGTGAGAGGCCTGCATACCGCAAAAAATAATAATAAATATAATAATAATAAATGGTTGAACATTTATATAGCTCTTCCCAAAGACCACGCACTCTTCTAAATGCCTTATGGATATTAACTTAGTACTCAGTATAAGCGTAAGAAAGGTGGACTATTAATATCCCATTTTGCAGATGAGAAAACTGTCATGGTACACTTACATTACTTGCCTAAGTTCACTGGCTAGTAAATGGTAGAGCCCATATTTGAATCCAGACAGTCTGTGCTCTTAACCACTAGCCTATTTATTGAGTGTATTCTATATGCCAAGCACTGTTTGAGACACTGGTGTCTATAGCAATGAATGAAACTCAAGTTTTGCCATTAAAATACATCCTAATGGTTTTCCCTACAGAAAAATCAAGAAAGTATGTTGTTATAAGTGTGATGTAGAAAACGAAAGCAGTGTAAGATAGTTAAAGGGGATTGGGATCCTGCTATTTTATGTAGAATCGGAAGGAAAAGTCTCTTAGTTAAGGTGCACTCGCACAGAGACCTTAATGAGTTGGAAGAGTGAGTCACATGAATTCGTGTGGCAAGAGCGGTCTTAGCGTATGCCGAGGCCCGCACCACGGAGGCCAGTGTGAACAAGCTGGGGATGGTGAGGGGGTAGGAGAAGATGGACTGGCAGAAAAGAGGTGGTGGATCCTGCTCTTGTTGGGTTTTATGGGTTATTGTTAGGACTTTCCCTTATACTTTCAATGAGTTGGCCTCTTAAAGCCCCAATAGGAAACAGCTGAGACGTTCAGACTAGGGCAGTTCAAGTAGAGTTTTCATAAAAGGGCTACTTACAGAGTAGTGTAGGAAGGATGTACCAATAGAAAGACCACAAAAGGCGGTTGGTATCCAGTAGCTGGTAAAGGCAGTGCTCTAACACCCGTAAGCCTGAAGGGGCAAGGGGAGGGAATGATTATTGAAATCCAGAGATAAGAGAGGAGAGAATCATATTCCAGGAGCTGAGAGGATGACAGGGGTGGTGTCCAGACCCAGGTTCTGCAAGAAATAGCCAGTGCCAGACTTCAGTCTATTTCATCCTCCTGTTTCATGCCCAGGCTCCCCATTGACTAAACCCAACCAGAAGCTATAAGTCAAGAAAGCCCATTGGTACAGTTCATACTGACTAACCTTCTAAGGTGCAGCAAGGTAGAGTAAGTGGGTTCTCTGCGGGGGAAGAAAACCAGAACTGCTCACCCCTTTTGCTTCTTAGAATCTACTCTTAACAGTCACCTGGGTGGAAACTTCATGTCCCTACCCAGGAATTCCATCAACTACTCTAGCATCCTGGGTGCTGTCAAAGTGCTGATATACTCACATCTGTGGTCTAAACTAGTCTCCTCCACAAGTGTTCTTCAAGATGGATATGGGGTTCTTGGGAGGAAAGTGCAAAAAATAACCTAAACGTCCTGGTTCCCAGAAGGCGAACACTCCCACTGGGAGGCAAAGTAAGAACCCCATTGAACTGTATGGCTGCTATGAGGCCAGCACACAAGGAAAGACGTCACCATGGCTTTTGGCATGGGTAATTAGTCCTGTCACCCAGAAGATGTGGGTTTTCTGTTACACAGTGAGGGCAAAGAAGAAAACATTTGGAATTCAGGTAATCCAGTGAGATGTCTCTTGATATTCTTTTCCCAATTTTGTTGATGAACAAGTGTAGCAGCTCTATCCTGAGAAAGGTATGGTGACCAGGTGTTCAGACTCCTCGATGATCTGGATCATCCCGCCAGGTAAGCCACCTAGACCAGCGGAGATGCTAGTCAAGGGTGAAAGGAACGTAGGGTAGGGTAGGGTAGTAGAGGAACGTGATGTGTCAGTTGCAGCTGACGCTTAGAATAGCTGAGAATAGCTGCTGTGGACAGTTGTCTGTAGTTCGTCCCATTTATCTTTCTCTTGGAAATTTCTCCAGGCAACAAGAGCAACCAGAATTCTATGTGCATTCACTGTAAGAAGCAAGTACATCTGAGCGGCATAATTGGAGGACCATAAGGGAGACCAGTATATTTCCCAGTTTCTTCTTTTAGGACTAAGTCACTTCCCCAGCTGCTGGAAGTGTTGGCTGCTAATGGCTCATGCTGACAGCCTCTCTGGGAATTCCCTTGGGCCAAAGAAAGGGCGACACCTAAGATTATGGCAACTGTCCAGGGGCCAGTCCACTTCCAATGACTGGTTCATTTGGGGGGTACAAAGGTACAATTACTTTGCCTCAATTTGAGACACCCCTGAAGGGTCAGCCTCAGCTCGGGAACTCCCCATGGGATCAAGGGCAGTCTTCATTCTTAAGTTATCACAGTTCAGTCTCTTATTCTGCTCAATCCTGGTTCTCTAGAGATAGTTACCTTAGGCAAGTGACAAACTTTTCATGCCAAAGTTTTTTCATCTGTAAAATGGAAACAATAAGAGTGCCTACTTTTTTAGACATACACTAAGGATTCAATCAATACATGTAAAACACTTAAGAGACTTCCTGGTGTATAGGAAACATTGTATATTTATTTCATCTTTTATTATGAATTAATTAAAATTCACGGTGGGATTATACTGAGCAAAATAAGCCACACTCAAAAGAGTAAATATTGTACAGTTACATTTGTATGACTTTCAAGGACAAGCAAAGAATCTGTGATAGGAAAATAATCAGAACAGTGGTTGCATTTAAGCTCAGGTTGTGAGGGAGGGGCAGGGATTGACTGAAGAGACCTGAAGGGACTTCATGGGGTGAGGAGAGTGTTCTGTATCTTAGTAGCAGCATAGGTATATGCATTTGTCAAAACACACTGAACTGTACGCTTAAGGTCTCTACATTGTACCGTACGTAACATACCTAAATTTAAATCAGATTTGTGCCAAGTGAAAGGAGCCAGAGACAAAAAGACATTTATTGTATAATTCCATTGTATGACATTCTGGAAAAGGCAAAACTTTAGGGAAGGACAAATCAGTGGTTTCTAGGGGCAAGGAGTAAGAGAGGGGGGTGACCACAAAGGGGCAGAGCAAAGGGATTTGAGAGCGATGAAATTGTTCTGTCACAAATGTGTTGATGTTCATGTGTGTATCATGTTCAGTCGTGACTGTGTTGATTGATCCATAACTCTAGCGTTTGCCAAAACCTACAGAACTGTGCCAACCACCACAGAGAGTGAATATTACTGTGGGTTTCGAAAGAAAAAGTAATCCCCCAGATAGGGGAGGGAATGCAAACTATAACAAATGAACCTAACTGTATGACAAATGAATAACATAACCACAACGAACGGGGCAAAAAGGAAACCAGATTTACTTTAGAAGACTGTTTTGACTGGATACTGTAAGGTTGAATACAAAAAGAACTGTCCAGAAATTCTGTACTCTAGTTTTTAAAAAATTGTTTTTCAGATGACACGCATTAGCACTTCTGAGACTACTTTGTGTGTATACTAGTGTTGAACAACTAAGTAAATAGACAGTAGAAAATGAGAACTAATTAATCACTGTCAAAGAAAGATGCTTTAAAAACACATTAAACCGGGCTTCCCTGGTGGCGCAGTGGTTGAGAGTCCACCTGCCGATGCAGGGGACACGGGTTCGTGCCCCGGTCCGGGAAGATCCCACATGCCGCGGAGCGACTAGGCCCGTGAGCCATGGCCACTGAGCCTGTGCGTCCGGAGCCTGTGCTCCACAATGGGAGAGGCCACAACAGTGAGCGGCAAACGTACCGAAAAAAAAAAAAAAAATGGGAGCAGAGGAATTGAATAGACATTTTTCCAAAAAAGATATACAAGTGGCCAACAGGTATGTGAAAATGTGCTCGACATTACTAATTATCAGAGAAATGCAGATCAAAGCCACAAGACATCACCTCATACCTGTTAGAATGACTAGCATCGAAAAGAGATAACAGGGACTTCGCTGCTGGCTCAGTGGTTAAGAATCCACCTGCCAATGCAGGGGACATGGGTTCGAGCCCTGGTCCAGGAAGATCCCACATGCCACGGAGCAGCTAAGCCCGGGCGCCACAACTACTGAGCCCACGTGCCGCAAGTACTGAAGCCCATGCGCCTAGAGTCCATGCTCCACAACAAGAGAAGCCACGGCAATGAGAAGCCCGCACACCACAACAAAAGAATAGCCCCCGCTAGCCGCAACTAGAGAAAGCCCGCATGCAGCAACGAAGACCCAACGCAGCCAAAACTTAATTAATTTTTTAAAAAAGAGAGCGGAGAGGGGAACCCAGATTAAATACTCTGGGAGCTTTCTGGAGCAAGGAAGGGCCCACCCTTACATCCCACCACCCCACTCCTGCATTGTGAGCAGCAAAATGACGTCATAGACCAGCAGCCCCGCCCCCTCTCCCTGTCTCTGCCTGTGCTTGCCCCAGGCCTGGCCTCAGCCTTTTCTCTCCACACCCCCCTCACCCCAGAGGAAAGTGGGCTGCCTTGCCAAGCAACCCACGCGACCCCTTACAGCCATGGATCCAAATCGGGGCAACCCCCCGGGGCCCCAGACCTCCCCAGAGGCCCCCAAGCCTAGCCCGAACCCCTGCTCAATCCTGGCGAACAATACCATGCCGCAAGAACCCCCCAGCTTGGTGGGCGACAGGTTGCCCCCAAAGACCCGGGCGGTGGTCATCGACATGGGCACAGGCACCTGTAAGGTGGGCTTCGCGGGGCAGGCCCGGCCCACCTACACCGTGGCCACCGTCGTCGGCTGCCAGCCCAAGAAGTCGACCACCACCGGGCCGCCGGTGCTGGAGGCGTTCATCGGCGAAGCAGCCCGCGCTCGCCCTGAGCTGATGCTGGTGCAGACCGTGCGGAACGGCATCGTGGTGGACTGGGACGCAGCCGAGCTGATCTGGCGCCACATGCTGGAACACGACCTCCTCGTGAACCCCCGGGACCACCCACTGCTGTTCTCCGATCCGCCCTTCAGCCCCACCACCAACCGCGAGAAGCTGGTGGAGGTGGCTTTCGAGTCACTGAGCTCCCCCGCCATGTATGTGGCTTCCCAGTCAGTGCTGTCCGCCTACGCGCACGGGCGGGTCAGCGGGCTGGTGGTGGACACGGGCCACGGGGTCACCTACACGGTGCCCGTCTTCCAG
This sequence comes from Leucopleurus acutus, assembly GCF_964270905.1. Lineage (NCBI taxonomy): Eukaryota > Metazoa > Chordata > Mammalia > Artiodactyla > Delphinidae > Leucopleurus > Leucopleurus acutus. The sequence goes on along the minus strand of NC_139145.1, from coordinate 6,576,367 downwards.
GGCTACAACCTGCCTCACGCCACAGAGCGCCTGGACCTGGCGGGCACCCACCTGACCGCCTTCCTGGCGGAGATGCTGCTCGGCTCCGGCTTGCTGCTGGGGCAGCAGGACCTGGACACGGTGGAGAACATCAAGCGCCGCTACTGCTATGTGGCCTCCGACTTCCTGAAGGCACAGGCCCGGCCCGAGGAGGAATGCCGCCAGACCTTGAAGCTGCCTGACGGGCGGATGGTCACGCTGGGCAAAGAGCTGTTCCGGTGCCCTGAACTGCTGTTCAGCCCCCCCGAGATCCCAGGGCTGTCGCCCGTGGGCGTCCCCACCATGGCGAAACAGAGTCTTCAGAAGGTGCCGCTGGAGTTGCGGACCGATATGGCCCAGAACGTGCTGCTCTGCGGGGGCTCTTCACTCTTCACCGGGTTTGAGGATCGCTTCCGCGCTGAGCTGCAGCGCGGTCTGCCCCCAGAGGCCCACGTGGTAGTGGCGGCCCAGCCCACCAGGAATTTCTCCGTGTGGATCGGCGGCTCCATCCTCGCCTCGCTGAGCGCCTTCAAGTTCTGCTGGGTCTTGCGGGAGCAGTACGAAGAGCAGGGGCCCCACGTCGTGTACCGCAAATGCTGCTGACACGGCCAGGGGTGGGTGTGGGCGGTGTGGGGTTGGGGCGAGTTATGGGCAGTAAAGTTTTTGCTACCCAGACGGCTCCGTCCTGCCTTCCCCCAAGGCCGGGCCCAGTCCACTGCTGGACCCACCCAGATGCGCCTGGCTGTGACACCACAGACACACCCGCCCTGGTGGGCTGCCTCCCAAGACATCCCTGGTTCTGCCCTGCTTTGACTCACCTCCCAGGAGCCATCCCCTGAGACACCCCAGTTCTGACTCCCTGACCCTCCGTCCCCCACGATCAACCCCCCTACACACACACACACACACACACACACACACACACACACACACACACCCCACCATGTGCTAACCCTGTCAAACCCATCTCCCACAATCCTAGTCTCCCACCACACTCGGGTTGGGATCTCCTTCCCAAGCCCACTCCAAAGCTATCCCTGGTTCTCAGCACCCCAAATCCACCCACTCTTTGGTTTCCCGGGTCTGATTATCCAAAGTTCTCTGACACCCTGATGTTCTGAACATCCCCCCACAAGTGCTGCATCCCCACACCACCACAAAGATCCAGAATCTGACCCTCAAGGGTCTCCCCTACAACAGCACACTAAAGGATCCCCCAGTGTTCAAAGTCCATCCCCCAAGTTCCACCCTCCTCCAAAGCTCTGACCTCCCCACATGATTCGTTTCCCCAAACTCCTTCCATCCAGATGCTCCCACAACCCATCCCCCATCTTTACCCCCAAAGAACACCAAGTTCTGAGACCCCCAAATCCTCCAGGATGGCCCCCTCTGCTCTCAGCCCACCCCACCCCACCCCCCGCTCTGTAACTCCCCCAGAAATACTCCCACGTGATTTCTCAGTGCATCTCCTGACCCCATTCCTCAGCGCCTGGAATATCCTCCCAGGAAGGCTACGGCCCCCAGGACCATCATGTGATGAGCCCAGTAATGCACCTGTGTTCTGAATCCCCCAACTCCCTCCCCAAAGACATTTTCCCAGGGTTGCCCTCTGGTGAACCCCAGGACACCCCATCCTGGTATTCTCAGTCTCCCGGAACTCACCCCCAGGACCAGCCACAAGGTCCCATCCCATTAGTTGAGACACCAACAGCCAGTGACATTTACAAGGACTGCCCAGCGCAATGTGACCCTGAGGCAGATACCCCAGGTGGGGGGTCCCCCTGGACACTGGCTCCCTCCTGCCAACCCCACACAAGTCTCCAGTGCTAGCTGTCCTGGGCTGTCCATCCCCACCGCCTTCCATTCCACTAGTGTTTCATTCCAAGTTCACCCCATCTCCCCAGACCTCTCTCGGCATATTCCTACTATGCCACCCCAGGGGCTTTCTCTGGGATCTGCCCTGAGGATGTCCTACGAAGCCTCTACTACCCCACCTGCAGGGTGGAGGGGCTGGACATGCTCCCCACAGGGTATCCTCAGTCCCCTCTCCCTGCTCTGCCCTTATCCTCAGCCACCGACGCCCCTGCTGGAGGCAGGACCCTTTGCCTTTATGCCGTCTAGCCCAGCCCAGTTAATGTCAGGATCCCTGGCCAGCAGCCTGGACACATCCTCCCAATGTAGCAACAAAATAAGCCTGAGCTGCCAGAGCTTATCCACGTTCATGCTGGGTCCAAGGGATCATTCATTCATTCATTCAAACAGTCAATGCTTACTGAACTTCACTCACAGGCTTTGTCTCTCCCTGAGTCTTTCTGTCTCTTTGGTTTGGGTTTTCATTTGTTCACTTGATGTGTTTTTCTCTCTGACTCACCTGCCAGCACTAGTTCTTATGCAGGAATTTTCCAGCGTGGAAACTCCTATATTCATGGAGCGTGTGAGCCCACCCCACTCCCCCAGCTGCCATCAGGCAATGGGAGGGAGTGAAGGCCCTGGTCATCCCCACCCACCCTGTACCACTGTGTCCTGGGCAGTGGCTCCAGCCCCCTCACAGGCCAGTGGGTGGTCCTCAGCTGAGAGGACAGCCTCACAGACAGGCTCAGATCCCCATATCACAAGCATGCAAGGTTGGACCCCCTGCCTTGCCTTCCCTCCTGCAGGCAGCCTCAACCTGTAGAATCAGCAAGATCTCCCAGGAGGTTATGAAGTGGTGAGGGGAACTGCTCATTCTTCCCACCAGGGGGCAGCACCTCCAAGCACAAGACCTTAAGGGCAGAGCCGAATTTAGAACCACGATGGCTGCAGCAAACTTGGCATCCCAGACCCACCCCAAACCATGATGGCACTGCCAGCCACACACACACAGAGAAGGGATGTGGGACAGGCTGAGTCTCAGAAGTCACAGGAAGTGAGGAGGATGCAGAAACCCCTGCCACCCTTGGGCTGCTGGGAAACCCAAAGGACACTCACTTAGACCAGACTAAGTTTCCCCCAGCTCCAAACCTTCCCTGGGATAGAGATTTCCTCTGCAACCCTCTGGAAATGTGCCCCCCCATTTGCACACTCCCAGGGATGGGGAGCTCACTACTTCAAGTCTGTGTTAGAAATCTCAACTCATGGACTTCCCTGGGGACACAGTGGTTAAGAATCTGCCTGCCAATGCAGGGGACACGGGTTTGAGCCCTGGTCCAGGAAGATCCCACATGCCATGGAGCAACTGAGCCCGTGCGCCACACTACTGAGCCCGCGCACCTAGAGCCCATGTTCCGCAACAAAAGAAGCCACTGCAATAAGAAGCCCGTGCACCGCAATGAAGAGTAGCCCCCGCTCACTGCAACTAGAGAAAGCCTGCACCCAACAACGAAGACCCAACACAGCCCAAAATAAATTAATTAATTAATTTTTAAAAAAATCTCAAGTCATCCCAGGAGTCTTAGGTAAACCTCTGCAGTCTGCTTGCCACCCCCCATCCAGAGCACTGAGAGCACCAGAGACCCTGAGCCCCCCACTCAGGCCCACATGCACCCCTGGACTCTACTCTCTCCCAAACCCAACATCCTCAAGTTTTTCCATTTCTGGCTTTAAGTCACTCACGCACCCATTCCACAAACATTCATTGGCCACCCACTACATGCCCGGCACCGTGCTCAAATCTAAGGAAACCACAGCGATCAAGAAATGGGGTCTCAGGAAACCACAGTGAACAAGAAATGGGGTCTCAGCCTCCCAGACCCTCCTCGGAAGGTCTGACCAGGTCACTTCTTCCATCAACTTCCAACTGCCTGATACCTGTTCCACACACTGACCCACAAGTCCTTTCCTTCTTATGGCCTCAAAAGTACACACTTCCTTCCCACCCCAGCCCAGGCCTCTTCATTGCTCACCTGGAGGATTGTGGGAGCCTCCTCCCTGGTGCCCTGGTCACCTCTCTCACCCTCTGGAAGGCCCTTGCAGAGGATTTCTGCAAAGCGTAACTTAGAACCCTCTGGTGGAAAACAAAACCCAAGTTCTTATGATAGCTCTGAATCCTCTGCCAACCTCTCCAGACTTCTCCTTGACTTTCCCTCCCACCACCTTCACCCCCAACACACCAGTTGCCTTTCTGTTCCTCAAACATACTGTTACGGGCTGCATGTGTCCCCCCCCCCAGAATTCCTATGCTGGAGATTGGGCCCTAATCCAATATGACAAGTGTCCTTATAAAAAGGGGAAATTATGACAACACACACAGAGGGAAGGCCATGTGAGGACACAACAAGAAGACAGCCATCTACAAGCCGAGGAGAGAGGCCTCAGAAGAAACCAGCCCTGCCAACACCTTGATCTTGCATTTCTAGCCTCCATAATTGTGAGAAAATGAATGTCTGTTGTATAAGCCATCTAGTCTGTAATCTATTTTGTTATGGCAACCCCAGTAGACTAAGAGAGATTCTACCAAGTGTGGTTCGGAAGGTAGTTATAATGCCAGCTACAACCATGTGGCCAATTACAGAAATGAGGACTATAACTGTCATGAGTACTTCTCTCTTGTTTTTAATGAATATGTGTGTATATTACATATATACACACATATGTATGTATATATATATATATATATATATAAACCAAATATCTTTGTTTTCTTCCCTCTTTTATCTCCATATCATGTAACATAAGATGTATTGACTTTATAGCATAGTATTTAAATATTGTTCACTTTACATCCTAGTATTTAAATTAGGGTATCAAAGAGAAGGGTAAACGTAACTCAATTACTTTATCTCCTCACCCTGAACAATGTTAAGACAAACGACAATTCAAAAAATAAATTAAATAAATTATAAGTAATTTTTAAATGACAAATGGAGTAAACTACAGTTCATAACACAAAGGGATAGTGTCCATAATATATAAAGAGCTCTTGGAAACAATCAATAAGAAAAATATTACAACAGTCCATGGAAAAGTTAAAAAAGGATATTAACTTTGAGCTCACAGAGAAAGAAACACAAATGGTTCTTAGTCACAAGAGAAGATTCTCAATCTCATAAGGGAAATGAACTTTAAAACTACACTGCAAGACCATGTTTAATCCATCAGATTGGCAGAGATCAAAAGGTTTGATAACTCCCCAGGTTGGTGAGGCTCTGAGGAAACTGGCACTCTCTTATTCTGATGATGCAGAAGGAAACTGGTACAAACCCTTACGCAGAACAAATGGTAATATCTACCTAAATGACAAATGCACACACCTTCCAAGCCAGCTATCACACTTCCAGGAATTTCTCCTTCAGATACACTCACTCGTATGTGAAATGACATCAGTGCAGTTATCCACTGCACGGTGCAGCACTTTATTGTGGCAAAACATAGGAAAAAATATTATGTGTTGCCAACGTTATGTGACTATCCATGGGAACTGGTTACATAAATGTCATTCAAACATAGAGTAATACTACACAGCTCTTAAAAAGGAACCAGCAAGCTCTGTTCACTGACATGGACTGCAAGCCAACATATATTTTAAGTGAAAAAAAAGAAGGCCCAGAATGGTATGTTACCATTTATGTAAAAAAAAAAAAAAAAGGATTAAAGGGATATGTAGATATTTGCTTGGAAATGCCTAGAATATCTCTAGATGATCTCACAAGAAATCTGACTGGTGGCTGCTGCTAGACCAGATTTTTTCAAGTTTTATTTCATTATTACGCTTCAAGGAACAATCATTTTTAGACATTTTTTTCCTTAATTGTCCCGTACAAAAGTTTAACACAACAGAGGTACTATGTATCTATACTATATCTATACATATATAGTCTGTGTATACCTGTGCTTTATACATAAACAGGTTTTTTTGCACACACCCCTAAACCAATTTTCACTCCTTTGGGGACAATATCATCTCCACTGAGGATTGATGCTCTTGGGGAGGTGATCAGGGAGCCTTTGCAAAGTGGGGAGGAGACTGCTCACTGCCTGCCCTTGTGAAGTACAGTAAGTCCCTTACATACAGACAAGTTCCGTTCCGAGAGCACGTTCGTAAGTCAAATTCTTTTGTAAGTCCAACAAAGTTAGCCTAAGTACCCAACTAACACAATTGGCTGTATAGTACCATACTGTAAAAGGTTTATAATACTTTTCACACAAATAATACATAAAAAACAAACAAACACACAAAATAAAGGAAACATTTTTAATCTTACAGTATAGCACCTTGAAAAGTACAATAGTACCAGCTCCATCACCACTACATTTACGCTTGCTTCCGGACATCCTGGGCTTGAGATAAAGATACAGTACTGTACAGTAAAGTACACAAAGCACTTGTAGAGAATGAACACACGTGAATGAACACCCATGACAATGTACGCCAGACACGTGAACTAACTTACGTGATTGGACATGAGAACGCACGTTCGCATCTTTGAACGTTCCTTCGTACGTAGGGGACTTACTATATTAAAATTTTGAAACATGTAAATATGTTTTTGCTTTTTGTTTATTGCTTTGCCAGGTGAAGGGGGCCACAGGGGGCTAATGTTCTCAAAACTCTGTGTCCCTATGAATATATATTTTTTAATACGAAGATTTATTTTAGGTTCCTCTGGTGTCCACCCAGGTAGCTCTGTTTTCTTTCTCTCTCCCTAGCTGTGATCCTCTGATTTGTTTGATTCCTTGTCAGTGGATGATGTCAATGGATGGCGTCTCCCGCCTCAGCCTTGAGTTTTGGGAGGGCAGAGGCCCCATGTGTATCATGTACCCAGCGCACAGTCATGCCCAATAAACGTTTGTTGAATGACTAAATGAATAAGCTGTGACTTTGGCTGAGCTAAGAGGAATCCTCCTACATAGGGACCCCTCTTCCTCTCTTCCTCCTGACACTGGAGTCATAGAGACCAGGGTTCTAGCATCATCTCTTCACATGCTGTACAACCTTGGACAAGTAACCAGACCTCTCTGAGTCTCACTCAACGCACCTGTAAAGTGAGGGTGACATCAGTGCTCACTGCAGGGAGGCTTTATAAGGATTAAGTCAGATCACACAGGTGCTCTGGGAAGTATGGAAGGATACATGTCAAACTGCCATTGTCTTTGGGGCTGTGAGGAGGGACGGGAGTTTTTGCATTTACTCTGTATATCAATGCATTGTTTGAGTGTTTTACAATGCAGATGCC